>NC_091251.1:88467500-89717500 GCF_042477335.2 Ovis canadensis
AAGATGGACTCAATGAAGGACAGGAATGGTATGGACCTAACAGAAGCAGAAGATATTAAGAAGAGGTGGCAAGAATACACAGAAGAACTATACAAAAAAGATCTTCATGACCAAGATAATCACAATGGTGTGATCACTCACCTAGAGCCAGACATCCTGGAATGTGAAGTCAAGTGGGCCTTAGAAAGCATCACTACGAACAAAGCTAGTGGAGGTGATGGAATTCCAGTTGAGCTATTTCAGATCCTGAAAGATGATGCTGTGAAAGTGCTGCACTCAATATGCCAACAAATTTGGAAAACTCAGCAGTGGCCACAGGACTGGAAAAGGTCAGTTTTCATTCCAATCCCAAAGAAAGGCAATGCCAAAGAATGCTCAAACTACTGCACAATTGCATTCATCTCACACGCTAGTAAAGTAATGCTCAAAATTCTCCTAGCCAGCCTTCAGCAATACGTGAGCCGTGAACTTCCAGATGTTCAAGCTGGTTTTAGAAAAGGCAGAGGAACCAGAGATCAAATTGCCAAATCGAAAAAGCAAGAGAGTTCCAGAAAAACATCTATTTTGCTTTATTGACTATGCCAAAGCCTTTGGCTGTGTGGATCACAATAAACTGTGGAGAATTCTGAAAGAGATGGGAATATCAGACCACCTGACCTGCCTCTTGAGAATCCTATATGCAGGTCTGGAAGCAACAGTTAGAACTGGACATGGAACAACAGACTGGTTCCAAATAGGAAAAGGAGTATGTCAAGGCTGTATATTGTCACCCTGCTTATTTAAACTATATGCAGAGTACATCATGAGAAACACTGGGCTGGAAGAAGCACAAGCTGGAATGAAGATTGCTGGGAGAAATGTCAATAACCTCAGATATGCAGATGACACCACCCTTATGGCAGAAAGTGAAGAGGAACTAAAAAGCCTCTTGATGAAAGTGAAAGAGGAGAGCGAAAAAGTTGGCTTAAAGCTCAACATTCAGAAAACTATGATCATGGCATCTGGTCCCATCACTTCATGGGAAATAGATGGGGAAACAGTGGAAACAGTGTCAGACTTAATTTTTTTGGGCTCCAAAATCACTGCAGATAGTGATTGCAGCCATGAAATTAAAAGACGCTTACTCCTTGGAAGAAAAGTTATGACCAACCTAGAGAGCATATTGAAGAGCAGAGACATTACTTTGCCGACTAAGGTCCATCTAGTCAAGGCTATGGTTTTCCCAGTGGTCATGTATGCATGTGAGAGTTGGACTGTGAAGAAAGCTGAGCGCCGAAGAATTAATGCTTTTGAACTGTGGAATTGGAAAAGACCCTTGAGAGTCCCTTGGACTGCCAGGAGATCCAACCAGTCCATTCTAAAGGAGATCAGTCCTGGGTATTCTTTGGAAGGAATGATGCTAAAGCTGCAACTCCAGTACTTTGGCCACCTCATGCAAAGAGTTGACTCATTGGAAAAGACTCTGATGCTGGGAGGGATTGGGGGCAGGAGGAGAAGGGGATGACAGAGGATGAGATGGCTGGATGGCGTCACCGACTCGATGGATGTGAGTTTGAGTGAACCCCGGGATTTGGTGATGGACAGGGAGGCCTGATGTGCTGCGGTTCATGGGGTCGCAGAGTCGGATACGACTGAGCAACTGAACTGAACTGAACTGAACTGAAACCTATAGATACGACTATGCTCCAATAAAGCTTTATTTACAAGGCAGGTGGCAGGCCAGATTTGGCCCATGGGCTATTGCTTGCCCACCCTTGGGATAGCTCCGTCAGCAGTCTCCTCCACTCTATAGTCCTATATGAGAACTCCGAATCGAGTGAGGAAGAAACTGAGAGAAAGGAACTGGATCACGTGAATTCTCTACCCCTAACTCTCAAGACATTCGCCTCACATCCCAGATTAATAGCAGATTTTCACAAATATATATGCTCTAGAGTGAATGTTTTTTATTTAGAAACAAATTCCTCTACATTCATGATGGAAAGAAAGGGGAAAGACCAAAAACCAAATTGTGGTTGACTCACCTGATGAGCTAATTGGCAACCACTCACCTCTGTCCTACAGGGCCAGTGATGAGTCCAGAGCTGAGTCCTGGAATCTACAGATTCTGCCATCTTCTCCCACCTCAGCAGAACCCCACACGGTGACCCTCTCTATTTACATAGGGCTTATTGAATAATATGTCAGGTAGTTAATTACATAATGAGTCTGCCTATGTGAGAGTAGAGATTCTAATGGAATCCTCATGCATACAGTATTTTATAGAAATAAAAAATACCTACTGGACTATTTGTTCAATCCTCATTTTCTGAGCATTAATCCTCCCCACTTCTAGGAATTACATCCTGAATGACAGGAGCTCAAGGAGGGCCCACACCCACCCCTTTCCTGCCTCAGGACATTTACACATGAGCCCCAAGTATTTGCTGCTTTCTGGACCTAAGTATCTCTTCCTCCCTCTCCCTTGTTAATTCCTCTTTATCTCCCAGATCTCAGTTTACATAGCATTTCCTAAGAAGTACATTCCTGTGTCCTCTAATATAAACTAGTTCCCTCTATTATCCTCTCAGAATTCTATGCTTCTCCTTCATCATATTTATCATAAGTGCATTACATTTTTATTTGTTGTCTTTTGGTTTAATGTACATCTTCTCTAGAAGAATTTAGGGTAAGAATAGGGGGACCTTATGTATTTTGTACAGACTCTATCCCTGACATCACACACTGTGGAGGGAGCTGGCACTTAGTTGATACTTGTTGAATGAATGACTATCCTTTGTGCTGCTGGTTAAAGAAAAGGCTGAAATCTTTCCAGTGGGCCCGCATCCAAGCACATTCTCCACCCTGCAACTTGAACTGAACTCCTGTTATGGACTAAATGTTTCTACTTCTTTAAAATTCATTTGTTGAAACCCTAACCCCCTCAGGGTGATGGTATAAAGAGACAGGCCTTTGGAAAGTAATTAGGTCATGAGCAGGGAGCCCTCATGAACAGGATTCATGCCCTTATGAAGGAAACTCCAGAGATACCCCTTACTGCCTACTGCCTAGTGAGGGCACATTGAGAGCTGCAGTCTGCAACCCAGAGGAGGGCTCTCACCAGAACACAACAGAGCTGATGCCGTGATCTTTAACTTCCAATCTCCAGAATGGTGGGAAATAAACTTTGTTGTTTATAAGTCACCTCATTTGTGGTATTTTGTTACAGCAGCCTGAGCTAAGGCAAGTTTTTAGTAACCGCACAGAGGTCTATTCACAGTATATAAGTGGGCACTTATATAAGTAGTACTTACACAAGTACTTATATAAGTAGTACTCTGGGCACTACACTGGCAAGGAAAAAAGAAAAAAGAGGTGGGAAGGGGGAAGTGGGATGAAAGATCAACAGAGCACGGCATCCAGATTTCTGAAGTCTTAAAAGAAGCTTTAGAACTCCAGGCCAGCGGGGGCTTGTGCTGTCTTTCATCTCATGCAAGTTTTCTTCTCCCTTAAGGAGAACTATCTATACCTTGACACTTCCCAAACTCCTGGTAACCCTACTGCTGTCTCCACTCCTCAGCATCTCCAAAACATCAAGTTACTTGGTCCACACTTGACTGTGACCAAATCAAATCCCTTCCCTGAGACACCCAATAGAAACCAAGAGAGAGATTCAGCACCCCCTACACACAAATTGGATGACCGTGATCTATGGGCAAGAAAAGCAGAAGAAATCTGTCTTCAGATAAAGAAGGGAAGGCCTAAGGAGAGGTGGCTAGACAGCCCTGATGGTTCGTCTTTGATTACAGCCCTTTTACGAAGAGTGTGCCTGTTCAGTCACTCAATCATGTACAACTCTTTAAGACCCCATGGACTGTAGCCCAGCAGGTTCCTCTGTCCACGGGCTTTTCCACGCAAGAATACTGGAGTGGGTAGCTGTGACTTCCTCCAGGGGATCTTCCCAACCCGAGGATGGAACCCCACATCTCTTTCGTCTCCTGCACTGGCAGGCAGATTCTTTACCACTGTGCCACCTGGGAAGCCCTTTCATGAAGTCCAACTGGAAATCCACCTTCGGGTGGTTTGAGAAATCTACCTTTTTGATTAGGCAAGTTACCTCCTGAAAAATGAACTCTAGTTAATGTAATGATTTCGCATAATCCATCCTGTTGGACCCTCATGAGAGCACAGCAGGGGAAGTACTATGACTCCCACTTTACGTGTGCTTTTTGACTACAAGAAATTACGCTTCATTGCACTCTTGTGAGTTCTAGTCTTAATTCTATCATGACTGCATTGTCTGAAGCAAATGGATTTCTTTCAGCCTTTCTTTCTCAAGAACCAATCTTAGACTGGTGGAAAGGGTCAAGAAACCTGTTTGTAATTTATGGAACCGATGACCATGATCTAGAAGATTTTGAACAGGAAGGAACTGTCAATAAGCCTGGCCACAGCCTCCTCATTTCTAAATGCATGGATTGGATTATATGGTATCCAAGATCCCTTCTAGGTCTAACACTCAACAGATTATTTTCTGGCTTCAGTTACCTAGATGTTTACTCTTAGTCATGAAAGAGCTGAAAATGGCTAATAAATTTGGTGGGATATTTGGACAACACAATTATAGACCCACTTGTATCTGCAATAATTCTTTCTGGCTCTGAAAACCTTTGAAAATTTTCCCTTTTATTATGACTCCATGGATCATTACTTGGCAAAGAAATTTCCCCTAATATTGATCTATGAACATAAAGAATTATGTGCCAGGATAAAAGGATATAAAAATAAAATCTATTAACTTATTGACAATAAAAGTCAGAGCTGAATTTTCATGAAAATGAATAAACAAAAGCTACCATCACAACTGGATGAGTTGAAAAAATACAAGCTTAATTGACTTACCCTGAGTAAGAGATTTTCAACTTAATGTTTCCTAGTTCTGAATCTCCAAGACTTTCTTGAAATTGTTTAATGGAGAAAATTATTCCCCAAATTTCCAGTCGATTGTAAGCTCACTGAGAGCTTTGACCTTAATTGCCGTTTTCACCATGCTATCCAGGGACCTCATCTTCACTCATTAGCATTTCTCGAATGATTGAAATTCCGGAAAATCACGATCATATAACCTCACTGCCTTAAAGGGGAAACACATGAACAGAGCCTACTAGCCTGGATATCACTAAGTTCCAAAGAAAACCCACTAAAATAGATTCTGAGGATAATCTACCAATTCTATTGGCAAGCACTTCCAAAACTGTCACAAAACTTGTAATCAAGTGAAATTAGGAAACTACTTATGTTTTTCAAACATCTGAGATGGAGAAAAACCAGACCTATTCATAGAATAATTTCTGGCACATACCAGGTGTTCAATAAGTGATTCTTAATGAGTAAATTAGCTTTACATTTTTGTACAGCTATCAAAGTTCTAAAGTGCACATACATAATATATTTATACTTGACTACACATAAAAAGACAAAATATTTTCTTATTTTGCATTCTTTGTCTATTAATTCTTCACCTCAGTTTGAGTGTATACCACCATTCCAAGGTATGTGCCTCTGGATTGCTTTCTGAGGCTCATTGTTGACCTTTAGTGACCTCATCATCTGAAGAATGAGAATGGGGAAAACTCTATTAACTGGGCCACTTAAGAAGAGTCCTTTGCCGGTCAAGGAATTTAAATGTTATTTTTGCCCCTTGCCACACAGATATATAGATAGATACAGATATAGACATGCAAACATAGAGATATAGATGTAGCTACAGGTAAATAGATATAAACAGAAATAGAGATATATATTTCAATTTTACTAGGCTTTGTCCAGCGCAGTAAAAATCCCAAATTCACCTATTTCTGCTCCAAGCAGCACGTGATGCAGTGGCATCCTCTACCTGTAACTGAATCATTTATCTTCATTAGGTCGCCAGGTCACTGGTCTTCATTAGCCTGCGGCAGCCTCTCATTTGACTTGCATTGCAGGCTCCCATATAGGCAATGATTCTAACTTTGAAAATCTCCAGCAGTTATGGCTAAGAAGCTGAGGCGGAAAGATGGACGGAAAGGGCAGGAGTGGTGCTGCCGCTCATTCCAGCCTCACTCTGCATCCTCGAGAGACACCGGCTGCAGGCTGATCGGGGCTGTGGAACGTGGGGACCTGAGACTTGTTCTCTGCTGGCTTTTCTTCAGTAAATGAGCATTCATAGTTATTGCATCAGAAAGCTTGACAAAGGGAAGCCAAAACTTTAGTCTGAAACCATCAAAGGCATTGAAAGCTCACCAGCTCCTCTTGTGCCCTCTCTCCTTCACATACTGCACAATTGCCACAGTGACCTGCCCCTGCCTTCTGGCCTCAGGGCCTTTGCACGTGATGCACCTTGGGCCTGGATTTCTCTTGCCTCAGCTCACCTCTGATAAATTCCTGCCTATCTTTTGGTCTTAGTCTATAGTCTCTCTTGACTCCCTGATCTAAATTAGTTTCCTCTTTTATTACTTTTTAGTATACTAGTCTCCTTTTCCACACTTATCATAAATGTCACTATATACTTATTGGTTTTCTTTTGGTTTAATGTCCATCTTCCCCAGAGGAATTTAGGGGGCTACTCTGAACCGAATGTTAGTGTCCCCCCTCAAATTCTCCTGTTTTATTTAATTCAATTAATTAATTAATTTTATTTTGCTGTGTCAGGTCTTAGTTGGGGCACATGGGATCTTTCATTGAGGTGCCAGGGCTTCAGTCTGGCTGTGGTGCTTAGGCTCCAGAGCCCAGGCTCAGTGGTTGCAGCACTGGGGCTTAGCTGCCCCATGGCATATAGGATCCTAGTTCCAGACCAGAGATCAAACCCATATCTCCTGCATTTGAAGGTGGACTCTTAACCACTGGATCACCAGAGAAATTCCACCCCACTCCCACTCCTACCCCCACCTCCAGTTCTTATGTTGAAGCCTGGTTCCCAGTGTGATGGCATTTGGAGGTGGGATCTTTGGGAAGTAATTAAGTTTTGGGTGAGGTCATGGGGATGGAGGCCCCATGAGGGAATCATGGTCCTTGTAAGGAATGAACTGATCAGGGCTCTCTCCCTTTGCCGCATAGGGACGCAGGAGAAGGAGGCTGTCTACAAGTTAGAAACAGGGTCCTCCCCAGAACCTGACCATTTCAGCACCCTGACCTTGGACTTCCAGCCTCTAGAACTGTAAGAAATAAATATTTGTGGGTCTAAACTAGCCAGTCTATGGTATTTTTGTTAAAGCAGCCCAAGCTGACTACAACAGGGGAGAATATGAAGGCTGTATTTATTTTGTATAACATGGTGCCCCCAGCATCTTACATCATGCAGTGAATGGGCAGTTAATTCATATTTGCTGAAGGAATGACCTATCATTTGCTGCTGGTGATAAAAAGAAAAGACTATATCTTTCCAGTGGGCCAGAATCTGAGTACACTCTCTGTTCCACAACCTGGGCTGAAGGTCTTACTATCAGCAGGAGTGCTCACAGGATGAGTAGCCCAAGGTGTTATTCCCAATCTCAAGAAACAGGTAAAGAGTTAGCAGCTTTACCCTGCCAGTTCCTTTGAAGAGTCGAGGAATATGACAAGAAAGAACTGGGGATTGGAACACTGATTAATAAACAGAAGGAGTGGCAGAATCCTGATGGCAATGAGTCTCGTTCTCTAGCACGTCAGCCACCAGTCAAGAAGTCACCCGTGAAAACACTTCAGGCCCTGAGAAACCGATGTTAAATAACATATGCAGTCTCTGATAGCTGCTAACAACAAATTTGGGGAATTCAGGAGTAAATTTCAAAGCCAGTTGTGTCAGGAATTGTTTCCACTGCAAACAATAGAATAACCGAATATCAGGCTAAAGCAATAAAGACATTTAATTATTTCACGTTACAGAAAGCTTAGAGGTGGGTGGTTCTAACAGAGGGGCAGCAGAAGAGGGTCAGCAAGGACCCAGGCCCTGTGTATCTTTCTCCTCTGAATTTATTGGTAGATCAGCACTGTCTTCCCACATGGTGGTAAGATGGCTGCCACATTCCAAGAATCATGCCTTCCCAAAATATCATCCCAAGAACCAAGGGCAAGCATGTGGAGGAGGACTGTTTCTCCTCTTGGTACTCTCTCTTTTAAGAGACAGAAAACCTTTCCCAGGATTTCACCTCAGATATCATTGGCCATTCAGGTCACCGGTATTCCCTAGAAAAAAGGAATGGGCTTCTATAACTGGCGTGGATCAATCAGAGGTTGTCCTCTGGGGGTGGAGGGTGGGGAGCCCATTGACACTCCGAGTAGAGTTGGGGTTTTGCTAAAAGAGAAGAAAGGGAATGGCTATCAGGTAGGCAATCAAAAGTGTCTCACATAAAGTGTTATCTATTTTTAAACATGTTAATGCATAAATAGGTAGATCTCCAGTCAAAATATGGGAGGCTGTATGCTCAGATCTGAGATATTTATCAGACTAATCTCGTTGACTGAATCAGAACAATTTTGGTTCATATATAGTTACCCTAAATTTATCTGATTTTATATTAGAAGAGGAGGGTGTTAAAATTTGTATTCATGGACAGATTCCCATGAAATAGTCATCCATTAAAAAGTTATTTATTGAGTGCTACCATATCTCTGGCACAGTGGCTAAGCATCAGGACTAAGATATAGTCCCTCTCCTTGGGTGACTATAATTAGGATGATTAAGTATTATTACAGGTACAAGTACATGAGGCCAGGGAATGTGTCTAGGGAGAGCCCTCTCTTGGGGTTAGGGAGAGTTTTGGAAGATGTGACATTTAAAGAGACCTGAAAGGGACTTCTCTGGTGGTCCAGTGGCTAAGACTCCACGCTCCCAATGTGCGGGGCCCAGGTTCAATCCCTGGTCAGGGAACTAGCTCTCACGTGCCGCAACTTAAAATAAATGATCCCACATGCCTCAGTGAAGATTGAAGATCCTGAGCCCCACAGCTAAGACCCAGAGCAGCCAAATAAATAAACTTTAAAAGACAAGAGAGAGATCCGAAGGACAAGTGAAGTGGCTTGATGATGCATGGGGTGGGGACTAGGCTGTGGGTGAGAAGAGGATGAGGGAGTGTTCCAGGCAAAGGAACTAGCTGTGCAAAGATTTGGAGGCAAGAGCACGCAGCCAAATTTGGAAATAAATATTATTCACTAAGGCAGGAGTAGAGTGTGATTGGTGGTGTGAGAAGATGGGCTGGGGTCACATCATGAATTTAGACTCTACCTCAAGGACAATGGGGAGACACATCATCAGATTTGCTTGTTAGAAATCCAGTTGCCAGGTGGAAAATGGATCAGAGAGGATGAGTGGTGATTTGCATTGCTGGCCCCGGTGCTCACCATCCCCTGCATCCACACCCTTGCCATGGCCTCCCAGTGAACTGAGGACACTTTCTACCACTTGGCTTTGGGCCAGGCCATCCAATCTGTTCTGGCCAGTGGCAGGTGGCAGAAGCAGCCGTGTGCCATTTTGAAGCCCAGGCATTAAGAAGCCTTGGGTGTTTCCACTTGCCCTCTGGTATCTCTGCCTATGCCAGGTCCATGCGGCCCAGGAGGAAGATGGGAGACAAATGGAGCACAGCCACCCAGCTGCTGTAGCCTGAAGCACAGCCGGCTCAGCTGCCCCACAAACTCCTAAGAGAGGAATGGCTGTCTTTGTTTTGATGAGATGCTGAGATTTTCAGTATGCAGTGTTACTGTGACTATTGCTAGGAAAGGGCCACGCTAGAAGCAGAGTGATGTATTAGGAGATGATTGTAACTGTCAGGTGAAGGCTAATGGTCACCTGAACCAAGCTGATGAGGAAAGAGATGGAGAAAAACAGATTCAAAAGACACTTAGAAAAGTGAATTGCCAGGACACAGTAGCTTATAGAAGAATGAGTTTAGAATGTCTCCTGTGGCTCTTCCTTGGATAACTGTTCACTAAGATGGGGACACAGGAGGAAAATGATGTGCTCATTTATGTGGAATCTGACATTTGGAAGATGTGCAAGGGGAGAAGTCCAGGAGACATGGGCCTAGAACTTGAGCTAGGTCTCAGCTGGGCCAACGCACACATGTGGGTCTGGAGAGGGACCCTTAGAGTTTAGAGCAAGAAGAATGTGGAGGGTAGAACTCTGAAGAGGCCAGCATTTGAGGGCAAATGAGCAGGAGCCCTCAGAGAACAGCAACCAAGAGAAGAAGAAATACCCAGGGAGGGTAATGTCTTAGGGGCAAAGAATGAGTGGTACGAAGGAGAGTGGTTGATTGTGCAGAGAGTGGTGAGGAAAGAGGCAAAGAGTTTATGAGGAATATCAAAGAATTTAACTAATTTACAAACAAAGAAAGAAAAGGGATGTTTGCCCAAGAAATTTCGGACAGTTCCACAGTAGATGAGTCAATAAAGCCTTAAACACAAGAACAGATGCTGAGATTCACAGAGATGTTCCGAAAAGGAGCAAATTCATGATTCAGGGCATGCTGAGTCACAGCTTGTCCCAGTCCCTCTGGGTGAGTGCCACCTTTGAGCAGAACCTTGCCTTACCTGCAGCAGATCACTGTCATCCAAGTCACTCCCCCGCCGTCCCCACCAGCCCTGGCCACCCTGACAAGTCCATGACAGGTCTGTCAGCACCAGGGCTGGCCAAGTCCCTCTGACTCATTTCCGGTTGATCTGGGTGAACTTTCTGAGTTCCCCGGAGGCCAGGATCAATCCAGTCTGGCTTCTGCTGGAATTTAGGATGGCTCCTGCTTTCAACAACACAGTGGGCTCTTTTCCTTTGTATCTGCATTCTGTAGACCAGCTGCAGGCTGAAATATCAGTACACCAAAGAGTCCCTGATGGTTCAGACCTTAAGAATCTGCCTGCAACGCAGGAGACCTGGATTAGATCCCTGAGTCGGGAAGATTCCCTGGAGAAGGGAATGGCCACCCATTCCAGTATTCTTGTCTGGAGAATTCCATGGACAGAGCAGCCTGGAGGGCTACAGTCCAAGAGATTGCAAAGAGTTGGACAGGACTGAGCCACTAACACTTCCACTTTCCACAATGTTCCGGGAGGGGGCACTGAAGAAGAGGTGAGATAGGAGCCTGAGGAGGAGTGGGACCCCTCACACAGTGGCCACCCCTCCCAGCACAGGACTTGCAAGCTCTAGAGCAGCAATTACCACATTTACGGCCCCAGCGATTGCTCAGGTTGGGGAACACTAGGCACTTGAAGTTTGTTTTCCTGTTCAATTGGAACTGACATTTCCCCAAGATTGGATTACTTTGAAATCCAGAAATTGCAGCTTGGATAGTTCATAAATTTATTTCTGTTTCACCTTGTAGCAGTTATTACAAAGACTGATCAGCCAAAGAATATGGGCTTTCTGCTTTTTATTTCCTGTTTTTATTGCAGTCACCTTTTAAGATAGGGTGGAGTGGTTAGCAGCGTGGGAGTGGCTTACAGTCTGCAGGTAAGGGTGTAACTGAACATAGAGAGGTATCCTGTTGTTCTCATGGACTCCATTTGCTGTCTACCCCATCCAGACCCCTGGAGGAAGGGTCTGGGAAAAGATATCAAGTGCCCTGAGAGAAATGTGGAGAAGAGTTAATAGGTGCCAGAAACTTCCCGCTACACTGGAGGTAAACCCAAATTTGAGTGGGTAGCTACTCTCTCGACCTCTGCCCCCTGCAGCCACCTTTGGGGAAGGTATAGAGAGGGCTGTTGATCAGAGGAAAGGGATTATAACCCAGAAGGTCTGGAGAGGCCTTCTGGGACTTCAGGTAACCAAAAGTCATCAGTCTTTGTGTGAGTGTGTTGGGTGTGTGTATGAGAGAGAAAGAGCGATTTATTTGTTATAGAAATATTTTTCAACTAGAAGCAGAGGTTTCCCAGGTGGTAAAGAATCTGCCTGCCAGTGCAAGAGGCATCTCTTGCAGCAGACTTGGGTTAGATCTCTGGGTTGGGAAGATCCCCTGGAGAAGGGAATGGCAACCCACTCCAGTATTCTCGCTTGAAAAATTGCATGAACAGTATAGTCTGGCAGGCTACAGTCCATGGGGTCACAAAAGAGTCAGACACGACTTCATGACTAAACAACTAGAGGCAAACTCTGGATAAGGGCCTGGAAACCCACCAAAAAATTGTCCCAGTCCTCCAGAAGCTCCTGGTCATGTAGGAGTCACTGAGCTGGGAGCTAGGACAGGGTGGGCCCAGGTCCCAGGTCTATGGAGAGCTTCCTGGAGGAAGTGTAGGCTTCCACTTGTAAAGTCCTTCGATCGGAGACATTGTCTTCTAAGTGGTTAGACCCAGACTCCTGGTACAAGAAAGGAGGCAGGGTGCGAGGCAGAAGCCCACTCCAAGAATGACAACTGTGCTTTTTTTTTTTTTTAACATATACATGAGAATTTACTTTGTTTTTAAAGCTTAATTCCATTGCACATATATGCCATATATTGTTTATCCATTTATATGTTGATGGACATTTGACCATTGTAATAATGCTGCTGTGAACATTGGTATACAGATATCTGTTGGTGTCCCTGTTTTGAATTTCGGGGGTAGGTATCTAGAAGTGGAATAAAGGATTACTCTATTTTTAGTTTTTTGAAAAAAAAAAAAAAAACTACCCTACTGTTTTCTATAGCCACTGCACTATTTTATCAATGCACAAAGGTTCCAACTATTCTACCTCTTCACCAACACTTGTTATTTTCTACTTTTTAAAAAAATATAATAACCATTCTAATAGGTATGAAGCAGTTTTTAATTATAGTTTTGAATTGCATTTTCCTAATGATTAGTGATACAACGAAAGGACTTCAATAGACATGTTTCTCAAGAAACATGTAAACTGCGCTTCTGATGCTTTAGCAGGGTGGTGAACAGTCCTCCTGGTCAATAATCTGGCTCTGTCATTTGCTAACTCTGCGACCTTACCCTGGTGTGTGTCTGTTTCTTTATTTGTAAAAAGGGGGCAAAAATGGGTTTCCCACACAAGCTTGCTGAGAGAATAGAATGAGAGAACCCATGGACCATTTGAGGATGGAGCCTGCACCTGGGAGCTTAGCGTGGCTCTGTTAATGGGTCAGGCCTGGCTTTGTGAATTTCAGAGGGGACAGGAGAGTGAGGTGGAGAAGGCAATGGCACCCCACTCCAGTACTCTTGCCTGGGAAATCCCATGGACGGGGGAGCCTGGTAGGCTGCAGTCCATGGGGTCGTGAACATTTGGACACGACTGAGCGACTTCACTTTCACTTTTCACTTTCCTGCATTGGAGAAGGCAACAGCAACCCACTCCAGTGTTCTTGCCTGGAGAATCCCAGGGACGGGGGAGCCTGTGGGCTACCGTCTCTGGGGTCACACAGAGTCGGACACGACTGAAGCGACTTAGCAGCAGCAGCAGCAGGAGAGTGAGGAACAGCCAGGGCCTGCACCTTTCTTCCTCGGGCCCTGATCGTGCAGAATAGAGGGCTGACCCAGTCACAATCGGCCTGAGAGTTAACTGACAACTTATTTTAAGTGAGCAAAGAAGAGCAAAGTTTCTCTTCATCTGTCACATGTCTTATTATCATCCTCACTTATTTCTTTGTGAAACCAACAGCTAGGAGCAAAATCCACCTTTCCTAACTGGGAGAATGGAATCTCAAGATGCTTAAATAACTTGTCTGTAATCCTGCATTGAGATTATTTTAAAGGGAAATGAAACCAGTCAGTCCTAATGGAAATCAACCCTAAATATACATTAGAAGGACTGATGCTGAAGCTGAAGCTCCAATACTTTGGCCACTTGATGCGTAGAGCTGACTCATTGGAAAAGACCTTGATGCTGGGAAAGACCGAGGGCAGGAGGAGAAGTGGATGACAGAGGATGAAATGGCTGGATGGCTTCATTGACTCAATGGACATGAGTTTGAGCAAATTCTGGGAGATCGTGACGGTCAGGCAAGTCTGGTGTGCTGCAGTCCATGGGGTCACAGAGTCAGACACGACTTAGTGACTGAAGAACAGCAACAGGGGTCTGAACTCTGATCTTCTAAACTCCAGGCTCAGGCCTCCTAACCAATCACATTGTTCCCTGTCATCAGATACCTGGCAAGACCTGCCCTGGATCATTGCCGAGCTGCTCACACAAGTGAAATGATTTCATCGAGCAGGCCCTGCTCAGCAACAGAAAATGTTGCCTTAGGCGTTTTCTTGGATGTTTGATTTTAATATCAAAGCTAGTTCTGACCATAATGAGAAAAAAAACTAAGCGATTGATTCTCTTAGGCTTTTCTGACAGCAAAGAATGGAGGCTGAGAAGCCAGGAAGGGTCAGTAGCAGAAGGGGACAGGGAGCACTGGGTGACTAATACTGGGTTTGAGTAGGGACTTGACTTTGCATTGTAACTCTGCTTGGCTCTTCATTCAAAGGAAAACTGTGGCTTAATGATTACAGAAAATCAGTAGCTGGAATTATTAATAATAGCAAAAAAGTTGTTTGTGCAGCAAGTAATTCGCGATAATGTTTTTTAACTGATAGTCATTTCTATTACTTAAACACTAATTAATTCTTGTACTAAGCAATGTATTGACTTTACTTAGGGTGTTATGGCAGCCCTCCTAGCTGAAAATAATCCCTCATTGTTTTCTTTAGATAATTAAAATGCACTGTTTATGTGTTCTATTTGTGGAAGTTGGTAGGACTGAACCTTCAGGGAGAGCTTTATGGGCAGTTTAGGCAAAAGCAACCACATATGAGCTCTGGTCCTTCTAAGGAGCCAGTCTGATGCTTTTCTTTTCAGGAAAATTCCCAGAATATCCCTTGGTACTTTCCCTGCTCAGTCCCCTTGTTTGGGGCTTTACTTGGCCCATCTGTGAAAGGAGAAGAGGCAGACCTGCGAATGCAGCTGCCATTCTGATTCTGCAGCAGTGACCCAGCAGGCATGGCTCTGAGGAGTCACAGGGGCAAGTCCCTCCACCCCTCCAGGCTCGTGGGCCTCTCCTTGAAGCCAGTAAAGCGAGGGAGAGGGAAGTGGTCATCCTTACAAGTTCTCAGTGCTCTACATTGACTGCGTTAACAGAATCAGTGAATATGCTTTCCTGCAGGTGCAGAGAAGGCTCTGACTGCTGGAAAGAGAAAAAGAAAAGAGTAATGGATCGGTGTCACTTGAGGATTCACAGCCAGCAAACACGAGCTGTCTGTTCCTGTTTAGTATCTCTGCATCTTCCTGAAGTCTGAGTTTTACCATTTGACTCTTTCTATCCCTTTCAACAGCAGGCTGCCCATAAAATAAAATCTACTGAACCTCAGCTGAGGCTTGAGGCTGACATCTTATATGAGGTATTCTAGAATATTTTTCCAAGTTTATTTATAAGATGGGAGTCTTTACATTCATTTATTGGGCATGTTAATTTTGTTTTTGTTTTCATCTCAGGAAGAGAAACAAAAGCTGTCTTATAAGCTGTCAGTTCTCACCTCACAAGGTCAGAGCTGAAAGTCCCATGTAGAAAAACAACTCCAGAATGCAAATACATTGTATTGCTGCTGCCAGCTTGTGGTTGTGTGGATCAGTTGGTTTCAGCAACCTTGAGAGATCAAGATTATGGATTAGCATTTCTATAATTCCATTAGCTGTGTTCTGTTCCACGGCTTTATGTCACAGTCCTGGCTCTACCCAGTTATATTGTAAATGTTTGTTGCTGGTTGTGAGAAGCATTTCCCCTGAGCTGAAGCTTACTTCTTTGTCACCTGTGAATGACTCTTCTTCATCTTGGACTGACCAATGCTGAGCACTTTCCTGAATCATGGCTAGAAAGGTTAAGTTTCTTGGCCTATGTCTTGTCTGTTTGGTTAAATTTTTATTTTCAGATGGTATCCTCCAGCTCATCCTACTGAACAGGTCTGATGTCAGGCCTATGTGTGGGCTTAGTCGCTCAGTCCTGTCTGACTCTTTGCTACCCCATGGACTCAGGCTCCTCTGTCTATGGGATTTCCCAGGCAAGAATACTGAAGTGGTTTGCCATTTCTTCATCCAAGGGATCTTTCTGACCCAGGGACTGAACCCCTGTCTCCTGTGTCTCCTGCGTTGGCAGGTGGATCCTTTACCACTGCGCCACCTGGGAAACCCCCCAAATTCTTTTGCTCCACCTTGAATAAGCTGTCATGAGCCTTGCCAAGCTGTCCTGAGATACGATCACAGCCAGCGCCTCTTGGGATGCCACTCAATATTTGGAAGAGATCAAACAAGGAGACATGGCTACTGTTAACCAGAAATTTGCCAGAGAAGCAAAGGCTACTACTCCCCAGCATTGACTTTAGGCTTTCCCTCTGCTGGAATTCATTAAGAAATAATATGGATGAAAACAGCTAAAAATTTTTTTGTAAAAAATATAGTGAGGAGAGATATGCCCTAGACATTAAAAATAAAATATTAAGCTGTAATAAATAAACCTTTTGGTATAATCATAGAAACAGACATAACAAGAAAAGATAAGATTAATATAGACTTTGATATTTACAATTGAGTTATAATAAAGCAATATAAATTCAATAAATGGATTTGGAGGAGAAAAATAAGTAACTTAGATCTTCCTCTCATAGCACTTTAGAAAATAATTTTCAAATGGATGATATGGATAAGACAGATATACATACAAAATGAAACTTCAAGATATCATAAGAAATTGTAAAAATATTTTTATCTCACATTGAGATGGCAAAGGACTTTTTAAGCACAAAAACCATGGGTGAAGATAGAATAGATTTGACTGAATAAAAACTGAATCCATCTGTATATTTTTAAAGTATTCATATTCAAACTATGAGAAAATGGTTATTAAGGAAGGATTCTGGGAATTTAACAGTGAAAACAGTATGGTTTTTAAATATCCCAGAATTCCCACAAATAGAGTAGCTAGCTATATAGCAAAAATTTAAAAATCTGTCAGCAATATTTACAACAAGATTAAAGGTAGAGGTGACCCCAACATAGAATCAGGGGGTCAAAATTCCAAAAGCTTCAGGATACCAGCATGTGTGGTAGAGGAAGCTGAGGATGGAGGAAGAACGTGACAGAAGCATGGTAGGTTGACTCGGTGGACAGCAGATGAATCCAGGAGGGAGTTTGCCTGATGCAATAGTGGTGAATGAGTCCAAGTAGCTCTGCCAGGAGGCACTGAGGGGCCCCAGAGCAGTCTTTATCCTGACAGCTCTTTATTTTGTTTTTTTATATTTATTTATTTATGGCTGCATGTGGTCTTCTTTGCTGTGCTCGGGCTTTCTCCAATTGAGGAGAGCGGGGGCTACTCTTCGTGCAGAGCATGGGCTTCTCATTGCGCTGGCTTCTCATATCGCAGCTCACCAGCCCTAGAGAGCGGGCTCAGCAGTTGTGGCACACAAGCTTTGTTGCTTTGAGGCATGTGGGAATCTTCCTGGAGCAGGGATTGAACCCGTGTTCCTTGCACTGGCAGGCAGATTCTTAACCATTGGATCACCAGTGAAGTCTGTATCCTGCCGACTGTTAAAAAGTGATCAGTCATGGGTTCTTCTCTGGGAGAATCCTCAGTCATTTTACAGGTGATAGTGGCTTTGTACTGTGATTCTGTTGTGTGTATAAGATGGGATGAAATAAATGAGTAATTATGCACATTCTGTCATCTCCTAATTCCTTGAGAACCAGGACTTTTAGCATGGAAGAAAGGAGATACAGATGTTCTATAGATGAGTTTAAGTGAGTAAAAACCTTATAGTCCTGCAACTAAATTGGAGGTATCAGTATGAATGCACAAGGTAGGTGCGTGTATGTGTTCAGTTCTGCTACGATATGACATAGGCATTCCTAAAAATCACCGCAATGGGCAATAAAAAGACCACAGGGCTATGGTAAAAATACAGATAAGGGTATAACCCTCAAAAATTTCATAAGTGACACATTTTTTTAAAGTATAGAAATTTAGCAAAAGTGGTAGTTCAGTTCTATAATATAAATACCACAATAAGTATGGCATATTGCCTTGAAAAAGAGTTGAAGTTTGCTTGTGGAAGTAGGCATTTGAAGGCTAGTTAGTTACTGTGAAGTAATGGAAGGAGGCTTACTGAAATGGGATGGTAAATTGTATCAGACATGGTTGTCTGGCTCATTGTCCTCTGTTGGGCATTGGTGCTAAACACCTGAGTTAGGTGATCTTTTACAGCCTTAAATCCCGGGTCATGTTTTTCTGCCTTTGAGATGGAGACTCTGAAGGCAAGTATTTATCATACACAGCTATATCATCACAACTGAAAATATTATCCAATGTATAGCATTCTTCTCCAGTTAAGTTCTGTGTCTCTGCTGGAAATTCTTTTGCTTCTTTCTCATCTGCAGTTACAGCCTCACTTGACAGCTGAAAATTCTGGAAATCGTAGTGATGTTTGAAACCACCAGACCAGCCACCCATAGCCATAAAATGTGCCATTTCTGCAGGATTTGCAATTTCTGTTTAAAGTCTTTGCATACAGATTGTGCTTTCTCTTTGATTGTGGAAAAGGTTATTCCTGATTTTCTTTCTTTTTTTTCTGCTTCATGTATTCTTATACAGCTTGGTTCAGCTGGGTGCAGTTTTCTGCCTTCCTCTAATATTTCTCCAGTATAAAATCACCCACGGTCAAATGCAAAATTTGTTTTATATTCCTATTTCTCCTTAATATACCAATTGTACTCGAACAAATCTGCATTTTCAAAACAAGCATTATAGTAAAATTGACTGTACACAAATATTTTTCCCTGGTTAATTCTACTGTCCACTAAAAGAACTAAAAACAATGACTAATACTGTAGTAAAGTAGCAATAAGCATCTGTAGCACCATATCCCACTAAAAGCAGTCAGGGATGTTTGGATGAAAGACTGATTTCAGGTCTGGTACAGGAGATGTATCAGGTGAGCCTGAAACATATTGTCAACAGATAGCAGGGAAGGGTATTACGGACCACTAGGGTCATGTCAGCAGGATCAGAACAAACTGAGGAAGACAATTTGCATTTTTGATGGCTCAGCAGTAAAGAATCTGCCTGCAACATAGGAGACATGGATTCAATCTCTGGGTCAGGAAGATCCCTTGGAGAAGGGAATGGAAACCCACTCCAGAATTCTTGCCTGGAGAATCCCATGGACAGAGGAGCCTGGCGGGCTACAGTCCATGGGGTTCCAAAGAGTCAGGATACGACTGAGTGACTAACACTTTCACTTTCAATAATTGCATGCTGCTGCTGCTGCTAAGTCGCTTGAGTCGTGTCCAACTCTGTGCACCCCGATAGATGGCAGCCCAGCAGGCTCCCCGTCCCTGGGATTTTCTAGGCAACAACACTGGAGTGGGTTGCCATTTCCTTCTCCAATGAATGAAAATGAAAAGTGAAAGTGAAGTCACTCAGTCATGTCCGGTGACCCCATGGACTGCAGCCCAGCAGGCTCTTCCGTCCATGGGATGCTCCAGGCAAGAGTACTGGAGTGAGGTGCCATTGCCTTCTCCACAATAATTGCATAAATACATTTAAATCCATCAAATATGTTTACATCTATGAATTTCTAAGGCTATTTGAACAAACTGGTCACTGTTGGAGAAGGAAAGGCCTCTTGAAGACTGACAAATAAAACAAAGAATCAAGCATTTGTCCCGCCTTTCCTTCAGGAGCTATACCACTGGTAACCAAGTCATCAACACGAGGAAATATCTCTTTGTGGAAGTATTCCAACTAATAAATGAAAAAAGAAATGGTGGAATGAGAACATCACCATTTGCAACCCCCAATGAATTAATGGATCCAGACATTGAACGTCAACAGCTGCTCACATCACAAAAAGGGAGACGTGCAAACATTATGTGCCTCCTGATGAAAAACACACCACCAGCTATAGTCTTGCCAAAGGGATCAAACTTAAGTCTAATCAAGCCTTTGGATCCAGCTACCAATTTGCAGGAAATACAGAGCTCAGAGGAACACACTGAACCCTTCCTTGAATATGCAATCAGCAAAATCCAGACTGTGGGAAACATTACAGGGGAAAAGTCTCAGATTCTTAGAAAGAAAATTTATAAAAATAAGAGGGACTCTACAAGGTGGAATTTGTAGCTAAAAAATTATTTTAAAGACATCTCAAAATTTTAAAAATTGACAAGGCTAAATTATAGTGTTCTAAGGGTTGTACTTTATAGTGATAAAGCTATTAAAAACACACACACACACACACACAAGAACGTGGTTATTGTAACACTCAGAGTAGTTGAGAATTGTGGCTCAGACAGTAAAGAATCTGCCTGCAATGCAAGGAGACCCGGATTTGATCCCTAGGTTGGGAAGATCCACTGGAGAAGGGAATGGCTACCCACTCTCGTATTCTTGTCTGGAGAATTCCATGGACAGAAGAGTTTGGTGGGCTACATTCTACGGGGTCGCAAAGAGTCAGACCTCACTGCACGGCTAACATACACATACATACCCTGAGGAAATAAAACTATGTTGCCTGTGCAACTGTGAGGGCGGAGCTCTGCCCACCACATACATGCCTTTATGGCCTTGCTTTTCCTCCTAACCTGCCTTGTCTCAGGTTATGCATAGGTTTGCCTCCAGCCAGTAGTACATCCCAAGGGTAACAGCGTCTGCCCTGGGCCCTCAACCACCGCAGGGCTTGACCGGCTGTCCCCAGGCAGACTCTGCCATCCTCCGGTGGGCTAAGGCAGTTTCCTGGGAGGAGCAGAGCTGTTCCTTTATTCCCAGATCTTCTCTCTAAGGTTGTAAATTCTGTATTTGTTTTTTCCCCCCTCCATCCGCCCAGGAAAACAAAAGAACCAAAAACAAATGCTGGGCCTGTCTGAGTCATTTTCCTCGCCATCCCTGCCAGAGCCCAGGAGTCCTATTTGGCTGCTTCCTGACAAGCCAATTAGATAAAGACTGTTAATCAGAGTAATGGAGAGAGAAGGGACTGAGGAAAGGGAAGGAGAGAAGGAAAGTGGCAGAGGCGGTAATGGAAGACCGAGAGCACTGCCCCTCCCTCCTGCTCTGATGTTTTATTCAGGCTATTTGCAAATGAGCCAGTGGAAACAGCATTAACAATAAATGAGATGCATTAGACTGCGGAGAGTGGGGGAGGGAGCTCGCAGTGCTGGTCCTTGCCAGCCAGGCTCGCGGGCTCCCTATCTCATCAAACAAGGTGAGCTCTGCTCAGGTGGCTTTACCTGCTTGCCCCCTGGTACTCAGACCTTCTGAAGAGGCTCAGATTCCATTTAGCAAATAAAGTTCAGGCTTCCCTGGTGGTTCAGATGGTAAAGAATCTGCCTGCAACTCAGGAGACCTGGGTTCAATCCCTGGGGTTGGGAAGATCCCCTGGAGGAGGGCATGTATTCTTGCCTGGAGAATCCCCATGGACAGAAGAGCCTGGCGGGCTACAGTTCATGGGGTCACAGAGAGTTGGACACGACTTAGCGACTAAGAACACAGCACACAGAAAGCTCAGTTTTCTAGTTCACGACAGCCAACATCAAATGCAAAGCCAATACATAAAAACCCAAAGGTTAGAAACTCTCACTCTCAGCCTCAGCACTGAGGTTGTCACACCCCAAAGGGTCTGCTAGGCAGTATTTCCACTTTATTAAAGTAGCTAATACTCAATTTACCCGTCATTCTTCACCAAGAACTTTCATATGCATTGCCAAATGTTTCTCATAAAAACCTGGTAGTAATCGATTTTATAAGCAGAGAAGATGAACAAAGTTAGCCAGGGTCTGAAAGTTTTCACTTTCAAGAATTCAGGTGTTTCTGTAATTCTTTTTGTTTGAAAAATTTACATAAGCTCAAATTCTCCCATGTACAAATTCACCTTGTTGTTGTTTGGTCACTAAATTGTGTCCAGCTCTTTTTTGACTCTATAGACTGTAGTCCATCAGAGTCCTCTGTCAATGGAATTCTCCAAGCAAGAATACTGGTTGCCATTCCCTTTTCCAGGGGATCTTTCCAATCCAGGGATTGAACCCGTGTCTCCTGCATTGGCAGGTGAATTCCTTACCATAAAGCTAGCAGGGAAGATACTCATTTACCTAAACTTATGTAATTACTTCCTTCCATTCAACAAACAGGTGTTTCATGGGCCAGGCACTGAACAAGGTGGAGAATAGGAAATTTCAGTGGCCAAACAATCCTACTGTTTTGTTTTATGGGCTATCAAGTTGCTCATACTCCTCTTACTATGGGTTTTGATTGGACAAGAATTAACACTTCCCATTAAAAAATTAACAATAGCTGTAATTCATTAGACATTCACTTAGTGCCAAGCACTGTGATAACCAGTTTATGAATGCTATTTAAAGCTTTGGGTCCATATCTAAGCCCAGAGCTCATGTTTTCACAATGGTATGCTATAATACACAGTTCTATTATAAAAGCGAAAGCTTTACTTTTCCACATTGACTCCCTGTCCTTTTACAGCCTCAGGGAGGCCCAACTCCCAACAAAGACACGCTTTCCACCTATGTGACCTGCCAGCATAATTCTGCCAATATTATTTCTCCCACCTCTTTCCTCTTCACACCTATCAGCATTCTGGGTAAGGGTCTCTTCAGGAAAGGGGGACAAAGGAAGGCTAGGTTTCCTTCTGAAGCTGAGACAAAATCTGCCTCCAGCATACAGATGCTGCTTCCTGGTGGCCAGGCCAATGTGACCTTGGGAAATTTAGATTATAGTGACACTCTCTGGGACTACCGCATTCTAAGGTCAACCAAAATATCCCCTGACGTCCCAAGAAGGCATAAAGGAAGGAAGAGGCCTCTATCAAGAGGACCAGGACGCGAGAAGACAATGGCTTACTTCTGAGCACGTGGTCCTCATTGCCACGGGATGGGCACCGAGCTCCACTCCAACTTACTGAGAGTCTGTGCTTCAACAAGATCCTGGATGACTGGAATACACACTAAATTTGAATACATGGGGGAGGAGTAGAGTGTAGCCCAGTGATTCACCAAGTGCGGTCTCCAGAGACCAGCCCCATCAGCATCACCTGGGAATTTGTTAGTAAGAGAATTCTTAGGCTTCACCCTAGTTACACTGAATCAGAAACTCTAGGGGTGGGGCCCAGCCAGCTGGGTTTAATCAGCCTTCCAAGTGACCCTGATGCTTGCTAAGTTTGAGAACCACTGGTATAGACAATTACCTCTCCAAGCTCCGAGTCTCTTACTTCTGATCCATCAGTTAGGCTGCAGTCTTGGCTGATACTCTTGGAAAAACAGAAGGAAAGTCTCTTGTGTTCAGTTTCCCCCTTTCCATTTTATTACCCTGGGGATGGTTCTGAAAACTCAAGCTTCTGAACAAAACCTCTCTTGCTTGTAATTTAATCCTTCATTTGCATTGCCAGTAAGAGCGGGAAGAAGGAAGTTCCAGGAGACCAACTGGCTTTTAAGTGCTTTATTGTATCTGCTCAGAAGCAGGCCTGGGAATGGAAGGCCCAGGTTTCCCAGCATAAGAATAAACAGGGACACAAGCCACCAGGAAGCGGGACCCTGAGGCGGGTGGGGGTCGGTTACAGGCTGAGGGTGGAGGAGATGGGGGGATGGGCACGGGCAAAACAACCATGGTACAAAACAGAAGCAGTTTGGGAGTGTCTACACAGACAGACACTCTTTGCAACCCCATGGACTATAGCCCACCAGGCTCTTCTGTTCATGAAATTCTCCAGGTGAGAATACTGGAATGGGTAGCCATTTCCTTCTCCAGGGGATCTTCCCGACCCAGGGATGGAACCCGGGTCTTCTGCATAACAGGCAGATTCTTTACTGTCTGAGCCACCAAGGAAGCCCCCAATAACTAACAGAATAAGGATATGAACATTCTCCAAATCCAAGAATCGCTGGCCCTCAGAAGACAATCCAGCCTACCCCCAACTCTGGTCGGTCTCGGCTTACAGCTCTCTAGACCCAGGACTCCATGTGTGCAGTCTGTGTCGACACCAGCCACTGTATTAAGGAAAAGGCCTGATAGTGTCCATTTGTGTCTTCAGCAAGTCTTTATTTAGTTATCTCATATGCCAGGCATAATGCCGTGAACATGTCAGGCGAGTGTATGCTCCTCGGTTCTTTGTCTCGTCACAACAGAGATTTGGAGTGACGGACATTAAAGCCCCCTAGGTATGTCACAGCTCTCAGGTCTTGGACAGACTGTGTTATAGCTCTCAGGTCTCAAAAGGACGGTGTTATAGCTCTTAGGCAAATCAGTGTTACAGCTCAGTGTTACAGCTCTATTTTATTTAGAAGATAGCAGGAAAATTCATCTTCGAGGCGTGAGGGCATGTCGATCCAAAGACTCGAAGAATGCCCCAGTGTGCAGGAGAGAGAGAGCGCGAGCTAGCTTTGGCTCCTCTTTTTATATGTTTTTCTCTCCCTGGGCCTGTCCTATGTAAACTGGGCCAGCCAGAAGTGTTGTTTGTTTTCCCTGAGGTCCTCACTCCAGTCCTTGGACCTTCCTTTGTTCCATTTTCGGGGCTTTTCCCTTCCTTGTCTTTTAGCCACCGCCATTTTGGACTCTTTTTCCCTACCTACCTAACAAACACAAAGACAGACACTACTTCCAACCTCACAAGGTATACATTCTAGTGGAAGAGACAGGCATCGATCTCTCAATTAAGTGTATCCTTACAGCCTGTGATCATGGCAGGGGAGGTTGTACCCGGGAACCTGGCCTGGTGTCAGGACAAGGAAGGTTCCCCAGGGAAGGTGGTTGGGTCTGGGTCTTAAGGAGTTAACCAGGCAAAGGCAGGTGTTGATGGTGGTGAGAAAACTGCAGCAAAGGGAAAGGTCCTGAGTCATGAGACAGAGCTTGGCAAGCTTAAGGGTCAGAAAGAAGAACCAAGGAAGGGCCCTGGACCACAGCAGACGGAGGTGTGCCATTAGATAGCACGGGAGTGGAGGGTAGAGACCAGGCCATGCAGGCTGATCAAGTTTCACTGAGTCTTTGTTGTAAAAGCAATGCAGAGCCTTTGAAGGGTTTTGAGCAGAACATACTGGGAAAGCTTCATGTGTTGTAAAGCTCACTCTGGCTGCCCTGAGGACAGGGAAATACAGATGGCAGGAGGATAAGGCAGCTGTGAAGCTAGGGAGTTATCCAGGGGATTCTGACCAAGTGCTGGCAGTGGGGGTGGGAAAAGAACACAGATCAGAGAGAGAGACATAGATGAAACCCCCAGATCTCAGGTGTAGACTGGCTCTGTCAGCCAGGAGAAGAACAGGCACCAAGGGCATCTCTGAGGTGACTGCACAAGGGCTGAAAATGGGTGGAGGGCTGGATTCCAAAAGAGTGAGAGTGGATTAGCCACAAATGGAGGAGAGGTGCACTCAGGGAGGACAAGTGATGAAATTAGGGCAGTCCGTGGTGAATAAGGCTCACTTGGTGTTTATCTAGGGCTTTCCTGATGGCTCAGCTGGTAAAGAATCTGTCTGCAATGCAGGAGACCCGGGTTCAATCCCAGGGTTGGGAAGATCCCCTGGAGGAGGGCATGGCTACCCACTCCAGTATTCTGGCCTGGAGAACCCCCATGGACAGAGGTGCCTGGTGGGCTACAGTCCATGGGGAAGCACAGCACAGTATTTTAGTAAAATAGGTGTCCAAACAGTTACTCACAGTCATCTGATGTGTTGATTAGAGTCCTGTTGCAATCTTTCGGCTTTGTACATTCTTGCTTTTACTAGCAGGGGAAAGAAAGAAAAGAGAGGGGTTGGGGGACCAGGTCACTTGTCATGCACATCTGGTGGCAGATGAAAACCAAATGAACTCACCTACTTGGAGTGCCAGCCTATTGTGACTATTTAGCTTACAGGCCAGCAGTCCTCTCCCTGAAGGGGAGGGCTGCATATAAATGCATTTGTATCTCCGGCAACTTTCTACAACCACCCCTTAATGAATTAGACCATCAAGGCATCCAAATTGGTTCCTGAGATCTTATCATCTTCCAGGTTGTTTGCCTTTAACATTTAGAATACAATCGAAGAGTATTAATAGCAATGGGATGTTTTTCTGAACCTGGTGGAAGGGGTCTGTGATAAATAAACACTCTGCTCAGTTCAGTCGCTCAGTTGTGTCCGACTCTTTGCGACCCCATGAATTGCAGCACACCAGGCCTCCCTGTCCATCACCAACTCCCAGAGTTCACTCAGACTCACGTCCATTGAGTCAGTGATGCCATCCAGCCATCTCATCCTCTGTCGTCTGTCTACCCCTTCTCCTCCTGCCCCCAATCCCTCCCAGCATCAGTCTTTTCCAATGAGTCAACTCTTCACATGAGGTGGCCAAAGTACTGGAGTTTCAGCTTTAGCATCATTCCTTCCAAAGAAATCC
This sequence comes from Ovis canadensis, assembly GCF_042477335.2. Classification (NCBI taxonomy): domain Eukaryota; kingdom Metazoa; phylum Chordata; class Mammalia; order Artiodactyla; family Bovidae; genus Ovis; species Ovis canadensis. The sequence continues at coordinate 88,493,798 of NC_091251.1, forward strand.
CAGGTTTGATCTCCTTTAGAATGGACTGGTTGGATCTCCTTGAAGTCCAAGGGACTCTCAAGAGTCTTCTCCAACACCACAGTTCAAAAACATCAATTCTTCAGCGCTCAGCCTTCTTCACAGTCCAACTCTCACATCCATACATGACCACTGGAAAAACCATAGCCTTGACTAGACAGACCTTAGTCGGCAAAGTAATTTCTCTGCTTTTCAATATGCTGTCTAGGTTGGTCATAACTTTTCTTCCAAGGAGTAAGCGTCTTTTAATTTCATGGCTGCAGTCACCATCTGCAGTGATTTTGGAGCCCCCCAAAATAAAGTCTGACACTGTTTCCACTGTTTCCCCATCTATTTCCCATGAAGTGATGGGACCAGATGCCATGATCTTCGTTTTCTGAATGTTGAGCTTTAGGCAACTTTTTCACTCTCCTCTTTCACTTTCATCAAGAGGCTTTTTAGTTCCTCTTCACTTTCTGCCATAAGGGTGGTGTCATCTGCATATCTGAGGTTATTGAGATTTCTCCCAGCAATCTTCATTCCAGCTTGTGTTTCTTCCAGTCCAGCGTTTCTCATGATGTGCTCTGCATATAAGTTAAATAAGCAGGGTGACAATATACAGCCTCGACGTACTCCTTTTCCTATTTGGAACCAGTCTGTTGTTCCATGTCCAGTTCTAACTGTTGCTTCCAGACCTGCATACAGATTTCTCAAGAGGCAGGTCAGGTGGTCTGGTATTCCCATCTTTCTCAGAATTTTCCACAGTTTATTGTGATCCACACAGTCAAAGGCTTTGGCATAGTCAATAAAGCAGAAATAGATGTTTTTCTGGAACTCTCTTGCTTTTCCCATGATCCAGCAGATGTTGGCAATTTGATCTCTGGTTCCTCTGCCTTTTCTAAAACCAGCTTGAACATCAGGAAGTTCACGGTTCACATATTGTTGAAGCCTGGCTTGGAGAATTTTGAGCATTACTTTACTAGCGTGTGAGATGAGTGCAATTGTGCGGTAGTTTGAGCATTCTTTTGCATTGCCTTTCTTTGGGATTGGAATGCAATACTTGGATGCAAATAAACACTAGAGAACTGTAGAAAATGAAGCTAGTCAGTGGGCTCTTCTAGGCAGGTTTACAATAACTGGTTGCTCTGTCCCTTGGAAAGTCATGCAGGAAGCAGCCACCACTGGGCTTGGAGACTGCGTGGAAAAGGGAGTCCAAAACTATGATAAAATTTTAATTGTATATTTGATCTGTTTCAGGATGAACAATCCATATATATTTAGGTTTCTGTAGTAGTCAGGGTAAGGACAGGGATCAATCAGTACACTCAGAATGGATAACTGAAAATAAATTAATGAAGGGACTATTTCCAAGGATGTAAGAGGGATTAAAGGCAGTGAAGTAGCCAGGCTCTCCAGAAATCTCTAGCTTCCCATGTCATAAAAAGGGAAGAAGAGAGAGTGGTTATTTATTTCTGCAACTATGGGATGACTCAGAATCTGCAGAGGAATGAAGACTCTGCTAACTACAGGCAGGGAGGGAGCCCGGGGCAGAGATACTCAGTCCTCTTTCTTACAGGCGCTTCTCACTGGTCCATCCAAACTAGAAACGGATTGTCAGGGTAGCATGTGGCCTTGTTTCACCCAGGCAGCTTCCTCAGCACAAAGGAGGGCAGGACATGGTGGAGGTGAATGAATAGGAACAAGCTGAGAGAGCTTAGCATGGGAGCTGAGAGACTGACTCAGATTCTAGTTGTCTGTGGACCAGTATGTTTATGCAGATCTGTGGATTTCACTGTCAGTGCTCCTCTGGTTTCATAATGATATTGTTAATCCCACGTGGATGGGATTCAACAAAGCAACAATGGGAACCAGGCTTGCCAGCCCAGATGGGTCTGGGGTGAGAGGAAGAGGGAGCTACGCCCAGCAGCACTGTCTGTTGTGTCCTGGGTTTCCTCTCTAAAGGCAGCTGTGTCTCTGGCACCTGGACTTTCTTTTTCCCCAAAAGGAGACAGGGCTTGAATGATTGATGAAATCGAAAGGGTAAGTTTGGGGACTGCATGTTTCCAACCTGCCTGTTGTTTTGTCCAGTAAAAAACATTTCCTCTGTGAAACTTGAGCTTTCATCTCAAGTGTGTGGACAAGACTTAAGCAGACATCGACGCTTGCCTTGGAGAAAACCCTCTGTGCTCCCGGCTTACTTTGATCAGTTCTCTCCGCCTATGCAGTCAAAACACACAGACTCCAAAAGGATCCTTTCTCCTTGGCTTTGTTTTTCCCACTGGGCAGCACAGTCTGCAACAGGCTTTGCTCCTGGCCTTTCCTCTGACTGGACAGACTCTCCCCTCACTGGAATTTGACCAGGGAAGCCCTTGCTAATTTCAGAGCAATTTAAAGATTCCTTTTGGTGAGGCATCGAACCCCCGAGGGCCCCATAGAGAGACGCAGACCCGCTCCGACACTGCCCTCTGCTGGAAACTGTTGGGACTGCTCCAGTCCTCAGTGCGGTCTGCACTAGAGTTGTGCAGTCGATTCCTCTCACTGAGCTGTAGATACACAAAAGTGGAGATAACCTTACTTAGAAAACCTCTCATTACCAACTCAGATGTGAAAAAAAATTAGAATATGATGCAGGAAATTTTTTTCCATGAGTTGATATAGAAACTTGTTTTTAAGCAAGTTACAAAAACCATGAGTTGATACAGAAACCTATTTCTAAACAAGTTACAAAAACCAAAACTTATAGAAAACTGATAAATTTGACTGCCTCAAAAACAAGAACTTCTATGTGAAAGAAGACACCATAACCAAAGTTAAAGGACAACAGGAAAAAATACTTGCAACAAAGGATTAGTATATAGAATACATAAAGAACTTCTACAGATCAAAAATTAAGTGAAAAACAATTCAGTAGAAAAATATTCTGAAGATACAAAGTGCTAATTCACAGAAATGCAAATATAAAAATGCAAAATTGTTTTGTATAATAAAAATGTGAGATACAAATATAAAAGAAATATAAATAGCCCCAAGGTGAAGTCGCTCAGTTGTGTCCGACTCTTTGCGACCCCGTGGACTGTAACCTACTAGGCCTCTCTGTCCATGGGATTCTCCAGGCAAGAATACTGGAGTGGATTGCCATTTCCTTCTCCAAATGAATGGCAAAAACCTCAGTTTTACTAGCAGTCAGGAAATTCAAATATGAGTGAGTTTTTTTCTAATAAATTAGAAAAATTAAAAAGGATATAGGGGAAAAGATATTTCTATACACTACAGATAAGACTGTAAGCTGGTATGACCACATTTTGCAGGGTAATTTGGCATTATCTGTTATAGCAAAAAAATATTCATATACTATGATCCATGATTCTGTTTATCCATATCTTTCCCAGAGAAATCCTTATTCATTCGCTCAGAAGCCAGGTCTGAGGATGTTTGTGGCAGCTTTGTTTGCAATAGCAACATGTCAGAAATAACTTAAAAGACCATCAGAATGGCTAAATAAAATGTGGTTTATCCATACCACACACACACACACACACACACACACACACACACACACATGTATATACAGCAGATTTCTTTCTAAAGTGCCATATGTACTGACATGGGAAACTCTTCAAGACCTATTGTTAAGTGAAAAATAATCAAGCTGAAGAATGACACACAGTATCAAAACATATATAAAAACACCCATGCACACAAAGCAATATAATTTTTTTTTCCTATTTAGATACTATGTGTTGTTGTGTGTTTTTTTTTTTAATGCATGGTAAATGTGTAAAAGAAGACACATCAAACTGATGGTGAAAGTTACCTCTGGGGTGGAGATGAGGACTGGAGATGGTGGTCAAAGAAGACCTTGAACTTATCTATAATGTTTAACTTTTTTATAAAGAGAAGACATTCATGTATTACTTATCTATTTAGTTAAAACTAATAAAAACTATTCTTATTTGAAAGGAGTAGATTCTTAATCTTTATAAAGCACCTGGAAATCCAGGGAATCACTGAGCTATAAGCAAAATGGGTGATCTGTCAGGGGACCTGCTAAGCAGAGGGCACTGTGGTTGTCATGGAGATGCCTGCCTTCAATACAGACTGTCTTGTGCATCCATCTACATGTCAGTCTCCCATACAGTGTCATGCTTTTAAATCTTGGTTCACAAACTCAGTATTAATAATATAGTCCTTAATGCTTAGTGAGGTTATTTGATGTTAAAATGTAACACCTTATTTACTCTCTTATTCGCTCCCTCTATGTCTCTTTCTCTGTACCACCCACCTCTCCCCCGCACCAGCCTCCTCTCTCCCTTTCTCCAGATAAGCTTAGCTTTAGAGATACTATATAACTTGTCCAAAGTCAGTTAACCAATATGTGGTAGAGTTGTCCTATCGCCAGCAGCCATTTAAACCATTTAAACCATATTTCAACCATTTAAACTGTATTACGGAATCATAAACATCCTGATAGGTTTTTAGCTTCAGAATATCGACTTCCTGTCAAGAGACTTCCTAGGTTTCTCTGCCACTCATGCCATACCCATCCGACATGTTGCTCTGAATCAAAATGGCAGCCGCTTCATCCTGGGAGAAAAATATACCGCAGAATGAGGAGTTACTCAAATCAGTACAGCTAAGAAGCTCAAAAGTAGGAACACACTAAAGAAACAACTAAGAGATTAGGGATAATCCTTAACTCAGAAGACTGCTTTCAAGTATTTTTAAAGTTAATTTTAGGAACAAAACTAATCAATAATAACAAAGGTCAAAGTCTGAGAATAATGCAAACCTTGTTAAGACTCTCATAGGACACGATGTGCTCCCTTTCCCAAATTCTAGAAATTTTTTGTACTGATATTAAATGCCTCCCACTGATGCAGGCATGCTTTCACTGCTGAATCATTACTTACAAGCAGAGAACGCAACTGGGTAACATCAGGGATTATAAAGTTGTGTCTCTGAGCAGAGGCCCCCCCAGTAGGACTCTTGGGGTCCCCTTTGGAGAGGAGGCAAGCCTCCTCTTATTGAAGAAAAGAGAGCTTTTGAGGGATGTTTCCAGAATAACTTATGAGTAGAGGGGGCAGCAGGTTTACAGATCAGAGCTGTGATTCCTTCTCTCCCAATTAAAAAAAAATAGAATTACTCTCTAGTTGGTTTCTTATTTGAGAGCAGGTGTGTCTATGAATAATACATAGATGGGCAGGCTACACATGGACCTGAAGACGTAGAAGTCTACAAGCAAATGAGACCCAGACAGAGTGTGAAGATTACACAGTGGATTTTAAGTAGCATCATGCAGGCAAGGAAAAACCTGGAAGAGTGTGCGCTTGCACACACACACACACACACACACACACAGAAACGATATGCAAATAATAAGCACATCCAAGCCCCTGGCTATGCACACAAACACATCTCCTCTCAGATAATGGTAATTGAAAGTCACTAGGTTCCCATTTGAGGAGGGGGAGATAAATCAAGAAACACAATCTAAGAAAAAGATTAGAACATTAGGGTTTTAATGAACAATGTTTCAGCGCAGGGAATTAAGGATATTTAAATCTTCTTTTCTGGGCTGCTAGTCTAATGTTTTAAACTCAGCAGGGACTGAAACAAGAGGGACAATGGTTAGGGTAGCAGATAAGGGGTAGGGGCAGATGGCTGCCAGACTACTGGGCACGTTCTGGGATTCCACTCCTGGCTCCCAACAGGAACTCTGGTCTGCCCATGGAGGCCAAAAGGGGCTTTCCCATTTGTTAAACATGAGATAACACTGTAGCACTACAGATTAGGGAGATTAAATGTCAGCAAAAGCCTAGCAATGTAGGATCATTAACAGCAGGGTCTTAGCCTGGAGCTCTTTAGGGGAGGCAGGAAGAGGTTGAAAAATGTAACCAGGAAGATGCTGAAAAATATGCCCGTGACAGGCCTCAAGAGCCAAGGAAGGATCTCCTACAGCTTGACTTGGTCTTCTGAAAATCTGTGGTGTCCCTAGATAAAAACAAAGCCTTGAGCATCACTGAGGATGCTCATCTCTCCAGAGAGGAAGTGCAGCTGCCTCAAGGAGGGTAGCTGGGGATCACAACAGCTTTAGCATGCAGGCATGCGTGCTCGAAAGCACACACACAAATACATATGCTGCTTATCAGCTCTGCCAAGCAAAGTATTCTCAAGGATAAAGGATTTCGATTTTTATCTTGTCCAAATCCCTTCAAGGTGTTGTCTCAAGACAGGACAAGTTATGTTAACCTTGCCCCATTTGAAAATGTAACTATGGAAATAATACTTCCCCACCCCTCTCCACCCCTCAAGCAACATGGCCCACATTTAGGAGCAGAAGGTATCTGGAAGGTAGAAGGAAGCAGATTAATATGTGAACCGAAAGCACACAGACCCTTTAAAAGTCTTCCCACATTGCAGAATTGGAAAGAGATGAGCCTCTTTCCCATTATAAAAACAGTACCACAAGGCAGGATTTGTTTGCAAGGGAATAAACAGGCAAACAAGCCAAGACTAGAAGGTGGCTCTCCCCTCATTGGCCTGAGCAGGGCTGAAGAGGAAGAGAAAACCCAGGGGGTGCAGGCTCCCAGTGAAGGCAGGGCAAGGGGCCACCTAGAACACCCCCACCCTAATATCTCTCTCCTGGTGGCTGGAGTCACTCATGGATGGAGCTGGGTAGGGCTGGTCAGCAGGTGGCTGGCCCTTTGTTCCCCCCCGATGGTGATGGAAATATTTTCTGTCTTGACTAGGGAGCTGACGACCATTTTTCAAAACTCTCCCTGGTGACTCAGATGATAAAGAATCTGCCTACAATGCAGAAGACCTGGGTTCCATCCCTGGGTTGGGAGGATCCCCTGGAGAGGGGAATGGAAACCCACCCCAGTATTCTTGCCTGGAGAATTCCATGGACAGAGGAGCCTGGCAGGCTCCTCGAAAAGAGTCAGACGGCTGAGTGACTATCACAGTGGTCGGGTGGTTCCTCATGGTGGCAGAGGCACTGTAGTAGAGAGAAAAAGAACATGTACTCCACGTCCACAACCTGACTCTGCATTCTAAATCTGCCTTGTATGAATTCTGTGACCTTTAGACAAGGTCACACCCAGCAGGTGGAGGAGTAGGGAAGAGGTAGGAAGGAGGCCTGGCAAGGGCTTCAGAGCCTTCTAGACCAGCCAGGCAGGTGGCGCCTTCATCATGGGACACATACCATGCGTGCTGACTCAGAAATCCTCACTCCAGCTCCCTCACCCCAGCCTGTGGGTCTCTGTTCCCTGTGGCTGTGACTCACATTCCAACACCTCTCCTGACACTGCTCCAGCCCCTCCCACACACCCATTTAGCACCGCTTGAAGCACACCACCCCATCACACAGACCTTTAATAGCAAGTGAAACAGTAGCAGGTGTCAGAGCTGAGAGAGGAAAAAAAATCGCAATCCCCACTGGAGGGCGAAGATCATTTTCTGCATTTCCATTTAAAGGGAGAAGTGAAAAGCATGAAATCACATGCCAACAGAGAGAAAGAGTCTAAACCAGAATACCCTCGACAGGAGCAGTCACCAGCAGCTTCCAGGTCACGGGTTCTCAAACCCATCTCCTGGGACCCACAAGCAGGGATGTGCAGGGAGAAGCCAGTAACCTTCTATCCGGAGCGCCGCCGCCACTCTATGGCCTACTTGACATTTCCGCTTGGACATGCCCCAGGCTCTCAGGCTCATCCACTCCAAGCTCGGCTTGTCATCTTTCTTCCAAATCTGCTCCTCTTCTAGGTCCCTTCCCACATCATGACTCCTACCCGAGCCAGAGGTCTGAGAGCCTCCCGGGACTGCGGTGTCTTCTTCGTATATTACCCCCACCTGACTGCACCAGCCAGCTTCCCAGGTGATGCTAGTAGTAAAGAACCCACAAGCCAATGTAGGAGATGTAAGAGAGGCTGGTTCAATCCCTGGTTGGGAAGATCCCCTGGAGAAGGAAATGGCAACCCACTCCAGTATCTGTGCCTGGAGAATCCCATAGATAGAGGAATCTGGCTGGCTACCATCCATGGGGCCGCAAAAAAGTCGAACACAACTGAAGCGACGTAGCACGCATGCACTGCACCAGCCAGAGCTCCTCTGCATCTTAGCTTAGTCTGTTCCGTCCCAGCCTCCCCCATCCTCACTGCCAATGGCCTTCTTCTGGCTCCGTTATCTCTTGCATGGACAGTTGCCGTAGCCTCCCGGCCAGCCTCCGCTACAACTCTCTCTTTAATCCAGCTTCTATTTTGCTCCCAGTATGATCCCCCGCTCCAAATGCAAATCTGATGATGGAAACTCCCTTCTTAAAATGCTTAAGCATTTCTCCTCTGCTATCAGGATAAATTCCAAACTCAGGCTGGTGAACAGGCATTCCAAGCCTTGCCCCTTCCTAGCTATCCAACTTGATCTGCTCGTTTACTCACCAACACCCCCACCCTCCCAACTGCCCCATTTTCAATTCTTTCCCTCAAGATTTCAGGCTCTTTCACACACTTAAGACTTTGAGAAGCCTGCCTCTTTCTTTGCCCAGTCTCCCTGATGAATTCTTACGTATCCCTGCAGACCCAGCTCCTGCATCTCCCTTTCAGCCCTTCCATCCGTGTACATCTCCTGGGTCACATTAGTGTTGTACCTGCTCGGTCACCTTTCTGCCTCCTCTCCCAGCTCTTTGAGAGCAGGGACTCTGCTGTGTTCATCTTCAGATGCTCAGGCTCAGGACAGAACCTGATACAAAAGTCTGAACAAATGTTCATGGAATGTACAATCTGGAAGTGGTTCTCTCCCGGGGCTGGGAGAGGCTGTGGACAACTCAGGGGATGTGGCAGAAGGCCACCAGGGACAAGCCCTGGACTTCCTGGTCAAGGAGGATGATGAGCACAGACACTAAATCCATCAGAATAACAGATTCAATATAAAAATACAAATATCTTTAAAAATATCACAGGAGAGGAGTTATTGCCTGCTCCTCAGATTAGAGATTTGCATTCTGTCTGCTCCTAAAAGAGTGTCTTACACTAGACCAAGAATTTCCAGACTTCAGGCTCTACAAGAGCTAGGATACAAGGACATCAGAAATGTCACTCTACAAGGAAAAACACTTCTTCTTTTTTTTTTTTGGTAATTATGTATGGTGACTGATGTTAACTAGACTTATTGTGGTAATTTTGCAATATATAAAAATATTTAATCATTTTGTTTTATATTGAAAACTAACATAATGTTAAATGTCAATTAAATCTCTATTTTTTTAAAAAAATATTTTTTTAAAGAAAGGAAAGAAAAGAAACATTACTGCTCCACCAGGAAGCTGAAAACTGACTTCATTCACTTCTTTAAAAATTGAGGTAAAATTCATATAATATCAAATTTACCATTGTGACTATTTTTAAAGTGTAAAACTTAGTGACTTTCAGTACATTCACAATATTTTGTAACTATCACCACTAATTCCAGAACGTGTTCACCACCCCAAAGGAAACTACATATCCATTAAGCAATCACTTCCATTCTTCCCTTCACCCAACCCTGGCAGCCACTACCTACTTACTGTCTATGAATTTGTCTGGGCTTCCCAGGTGGCTCAGTAGCAAAGAATCCGCCTGCCAGTGCAGAAGACACAAGAGATGCAGATTCAATCCTGGGTAGGGAAGATCCCCTGGAGGAAGAAAAGGCGACCCACTTCAGTATTCTTGCTTGGAAAATCCCATGGACAGAGGAGCCTGGAGGGTTGCAGTCCATGGGGTCACAAAGAGACACCACTCACACATGGACTTGCCTATTCTATTTCATATAAATTGAATCACATAATATGTGGTCTTTTGCATCTGGCTTCATTCACCTAGTGTGATGTTTTCAGTTCTGTTCAGTCACTCAGTCATGTCCAACTCTTTGTGACCCCATAGACTGCAGCACACCAGGCCTCCCTGTCCATCACCAACTCCTGGAGTTTACCCAAACTCATGTCCATTGAATCAGTGATGCCATCCAACCATCTCACCCTCTGTCGTCCCCTTCTCATCCCACTTTCAATCTTTCCCAACATCAGGGTCTTTCCTAATGAGTTAGTTCTTCATATCAGTTCTTCATTCCTTTTTGTAACTGAATAATATTCCATTGCACGGACCCATCGCATGTGTTTATCCTTTCACCAGTTGCTGAACATTTAGGTTGGTTCCACTGTTTAGCTATTATGAATATTTGGCTGCTCTGAAGATTTGTGTACAAGTGCTTATGTGAACATATGTTTTCATTTCTCTTGGGTATGCAATTGGGAGTGAAATTGATTTGTCAAATGTTTAACATTTTTTGAGGAACTGCCAATATGCTTTCCTCAGCAGATGTACCATTTTACATTCCCAACAGCAATGTATAAGGCTTCCAATTCACTCCATCTTTAAAGATCTTAGTTGTTGAATTCCGAGTACTGGGACCTTTCCTATCAACTGTGCAAAAGTACAACCAGTTGGATAGCAATTGAGTTGGAATCTAAAATCTGCGATGGGGAAACAGCCTTAAGCTGGATCTAAGCTGATCCCTAACGTCTCCACCCAAGAATCTCACAAGATGGGCTCCTGCAGCCCCCATTCAAGTTCTGCGCAGCTCAGAATCACAAAGATGTCGCCTGCCCTGTCTCCCAGACCTGTTAGGTAAGGCATCTCCGCTGTCCCCCACTTACAAATCACATAAGGAGGAAAAGAATTGAGCCTACATCTCATCAGCAGGTAGAAAGGAGAGGAAACAGTCCAAATCCATTTAGTCATCATGAATTAGGGTTCCCCCCAACCCCGTGGAAGCCAGAACACTGGGGAATCCTCTGGGTGGGGTGAGTGGACCTCCAGCAGGGCTCAGGATGGCTGACTTCCAGGCAAGCACAGAGCAACCTGGGGGCAGGGGGTCTACAGAAGTCCAGGCAGGTGTGGGATGGCTGAAAGTACATCACAGCCTCAAGGCACGAGTGTGAGGGGCAGGATGGGGGCCTGCAGGTAAAAGAGGGTAGGGTCCTGGTCTGCCCCCAGGGCCCACCTGCTAGCGTACCACCACACCTCCCCAAACTACATCTCGGCAATAAAAGCACCAATCACTGCCAGGTCCCTGAACACACTCTGCCCCCTTGTCTTACCCCCATCATGCACACTGTGTGCACACGTTGTTTTCAGCTTCCTGAAAATGTGGTTGCTGGAAAACTCTGACTTACTCTTCAGGTCTCAACTAAGGGATATTGCTTCTAGTAAATTCTTCATGCAGATGCTCTCCGAGGGCCTGCGGGCTCCTCGTCTCCCACTCGCTGCTCTCTGCCATGGTGGCCTTTCTCTTACTGTCCTGACTTAAGGCTGTCTCTATCGCCACCCCCATGGTGAGCAGCACCCAGGTAGGGACAGAGACTTTCCCGTGTATGTTCCCAACCCAAGGAGATGAAAGACTATTTTGCAACATCTGTTCCCAGGGAACTGGGCCAGGAATGGCCAGAGTTAGTGAACTAGGTTAGGGATTCAAGGAGGGGACACTGAAATGACGATGCTCCAAGTCAGGGTTTTGGCAGACTATGGACCATGGGTCAAGAGTGGACCATGGGTCAAGAGTGGACCACCACCTGTTTTTTGTATGATCCAAGAGTTAGAAATAAATTTCACATTAAAAAAAATTATTCTCATCCCAAAGTAGTTCTCCAGTAGAATAATTCTCCATGCCTTAGTGTGGAACTCTCTGCTTCCATTATTCTAAATTACTCCATCCCTTGTCCATTGTTGTTATCGTGTCTGACTCTTTGCAGCCCCATGGACTGTAACCCACCAGGCTCCTCTGTCCTTAGCATTTTCCAGGCAAGAATACTGGGCTGGGTTGCCATTTCCTTCTCCAGGGGATCTTCACAATTCAGGGATTGAACCAACATCCCCTGCTTTGGCAGACGGATTCTTTACCACTGAGCCACCAGTGAAGCCCCTAGATTTCACGTTTTAAAATGCCTGAACAAAATTTTAAAAACAAGCAATATTTCATGAAGTGAAAATAATATCAGATTCCAATTTGAGTCCATAAAGTTTTGAATGTTCTCAAATGTTTATGGAAAGTTGTTTTTCCTTTTGTTGCTTTTTCTTTTGTTATGTAATTCAGTTCAGTTCAGTTGCTCAGTCGTGTCTGATTCTTTGTGACCCCATGGACTGCAGCATGCCAGGCCTCCCTGTCCATCACCAACTCCTGGAGTTTACCCCAAACTCATGTCCACTGAGTCAGTGATGCCATTCAACCATCTCATCCTCTGTTATCCCCTTCTCTTCCTGCCTTCAATCTTTCCCAGCATCAGGATCTTTGCAAATGAGTCAGCTCTTCGCATCAGGTGGCCAAAGAATTGGAGTTTCACCTTCAATATCAGTCCTTCCATTGAACACCCAGGACTGATCTCCTTTAGGATGGATTGATTGAATCTCCTTGCAGTCCAAGGGACCCTCAAGAGTCTTCTCCAACACCACAGTTCAAAAGCATCAATTCTTTGGTGCTCAGCTTTCTTTCTAGTCCAACTCTCACATCCATACATGACTACTGGAAAAACCATAGCCTTGACTAGACGGACATTTGTTGGCAGTTATATAATTACCTACTTAATATTCTTGGTTTGCTTCTTTGCCCACAAAGTGTAAACTATTTACTATGGGCTCTTTAAAGAAACAGTTTGCTGCTTGCTGCTCTAAATAGTTAGAAACAGGATGCTTCAGTCCTCACACCCACCCCACCCCCATGACCTCTGGAGACTAAGCCTGCCAGCTCCTCCTACCAAATGGCAGCATTCTCAGTAGAGAAGAATTCAATGACACCCTCGCCCCATGCTTAGCTCAATGCTCTATCTCCAGCATGTACCCCCATTCACACACATCTTCTATTCTCCTACCAAAAGGCTTTGGGGGAAATATAAAGCAATCCTAATTCACAAAGACGATTAAAAATCTTCACTGTGATCACTGACAAAGGTGAAATAGTCCTAAAGTCTCTCTTTACTGAGCACCTACCACATGCCAGTCACTAGGCTAAACATTTTAAAGATGCCTTCTTGAATACCTGCAACCCTCCTAAAAGTTTTGTTATTATACCCTTTATGTATGTGCAGAACAGAGATGCAGGTCCCCTTTCTCCCTGTTATACTTGTTTATCTTCACTCTGAGTGGAGAGGGAATCTTTAACATAATGTGTCAAAATCACAGTAACTCATAAAACATTTGTCATGAGCAAGGCATTGTTTTAAATCAGGGTTTCTCAACCATATCATTAGTAACATTAGGGGCTGGATAATGCTTTGTTTTGAGGCTGTCCTGTGCCTTGTAGGATGTCTAGCTGCATCCCTGGCCTCTGTCCACTAGGTAAATACCAATAGCACCCCTTTTTCAGGTGTGACAGTCAAAAACATCTCCAGACACTGCCCATTGCTCTTGAGGGGACAAAATCGACCTCAGTTTAGAGAGGTCTATTCTAAACGCTTTACAAATAAATTCAGAAAAACTCTTGTGAAATAAGTCCTGTTATTATCTTCATTTATGAGCTAAGTAATCTGTAGCATGGAGAGGTTAACTTCTCCAGGATCACACAGCTGGTGTGTGATGAGTGGAATTTGAACCCATGTAGTCTTAGGTCCTGTACCCATGTACTTACTATTATCAATTTTAGCAAATCTCAGAATCTACCAAGCTGACCCCACACAAGTAATAGGAGGGGAACCCCACCACCACACACACACACTTTGCCCTGTAGGATAGAATGAAAATTGAAGGTCACCTTGGCTTAACCATGGGATTCCTTAGTGCCTCAGATGGTAAAGAATCTGCCCGCAATGGGGGAGACCGGGGTTTGATCCCTGGGTAAGGAAGATCCCCTGGAGAAGGAAATGGCCAACCACTCTAGTATTCTTGCCTAGAGAATCCCATGGACAGAGGAACCTGGTGGGTTGCAGTCTCTGGAGTCGCAAAAAGTCAGACAAGTAACAACTGAATAAGTAACACTTGGTTTGACAACAGGGAACACCAACTGGCAAGATAAAACAGAGATTGGAAGACAGGAAAGGCCTAGAGAAAAGGAAATGGAAACAAGGCCAGAGGAACACGGAACTCTCAGGCATCCACAGAGGCTGATGCCCTGCAGCCTGATGGGAAAAGAGGCAAGCCCCGTCTGTGCCATCCTCTGCACTGCGGGCGCTCATATCACCCGGCTGTAATGCCCCTCCTGCCCCTTTCCTCCCTTCTTCCACTGTTCTTCCCTTCTGTCCTCTTTCTCTCCCTCTCTCCTTCTTCCCCTCTTCCTTCCTTCCTCTTTCTTTCTTTCTTGCTGGTCATCTGGGTGTCTGCCTTTCCGGATATTGTGGGGTGTAATGTGATGAATGAGACTAAGTAAACTGAGGTTCTGAGCTTGATAGGATCTACCCTACACACGCCCCTCACCTGAGGGACCTACCTACCAGTAGAGCTGGGATTTTGTGCGCTATAATTGCTTTTGACTACAGGCAACAGAAACCAGACATAGAGTGGCTTCAGTACAAAGGGGATGATTTTCCCTGAAGGATCAGATGCAAGCACTCCAGGACTGCTGGCTGGTTTCACAGTGCTGTCGACATCCCAGGCTCACCCTGTCTTTCTTCTTGGCATATGACTTTCATCCTTTTGCTCACAAGATGGCTTCTAGATGCTTCCAGGCATCACGATTGTGATCAGGCAGCAAATGAGGGAGGGGAGTGCCAGCTGAACCTGCCCAGTGGCTTATATTTCAGTGGCCAGGACTGTGTTACATGTCCCCCTTGCCTGCCAGGGAGTCTGGGTGGTGTTTATTTTTACTTGGGCTATCATGACTCTGCAAAAATATTGGGGTTCAATAAGGAAGAAACAGGAGAAAATGGGTGTTGAGGCATTTCACAGTGTCTACTGTAGAATTCAAAGGCAGCCTGCACTTCCCTAGGAAACATTGTTTCGTGAGAACCAGTCCTGGCTCTGGAGATGGATGGCTAACCTTGAACCCCCTTCCTTCCCCTGACTATCTGTGTGACCTTGGGCCGATTGCTTTATCTTGTTATGCCTCATTTTCCTCATCAGTAAACCTGAGAAAACAATAACATCCAATTTTCCTCATCTGTAAAACTGAGGGAAAAGTAACAGTGTTGTCATGGGGATAAAATCAGTTAGTATATGTAAAATATCTAACCTAGTGCCTGGTACATAAAAGCCCACCATGAATATTAGCTACTTTCAGCTGCTATTATTTACTGAATGTCTACATGCCAAATACTCTACATGATCTCCAATCCTCACAACAAAAGAGTGAGGGAAATAAATGAGTTCAGGAGGGGTCCCCAGCCCCACTGCCTGTCATTTCACCATTTCCTCGAAGTCTTCTAGGAGTTTCTTTAATGAAAACTCCTTTAATAAGAAAGGTCTCTATGCCCTTTCAGCAAGCAGCTGAGCAGCTGACAGGGAGCAGAGATTAGTAGCATCAGTGCACCAGGGTGTCAGACATAGCCTCTCCCTGGCGCTTTCTAGTAGGTCTTACCCTGGGTTTAGTTCCAAGTTTTGAGCAAAGATTTAATCTAATTTCTCTTCTTTCTTGCTTGATCTTCAAATTGGCTCACCCATCCCAGATGCTTAGAAACATGTGTTAATTACACTCTGGGGATAAAGCAGGAGCTGACACACTCAGGGCTTCCAGCGCTCAATTAGGACACGGTGGTGGAATGGACAGAAATTCTGGGGGTGTCGGGGGGAGGTGGCATGCTTAATTAGGACAGGGCTTCCCAAGTGGCACCAGTGGTAAAGAACCTACCTGCCAATGCAGGCGTAAGAGACGTAAGAGATGAGGGTTCGATCCCTGGGTCAGGAAGATTCCCTGGAAGAGGGCATGGCAACCCACTCCAGTATTCTTGCCTGGAGAATCCCATGGACAGAGGAAACTGGAGGGCTACAGTCCACAGGGTCGCCAAGAGTCGGACATAACTGAGCAACTGAGCACGCACACGCGTGGGGAGCAGGGGAAGCCACAGATCACAAGAGACTTCAGCAACTGGCACCTGGGTAAGCCAGACCAGGCCAGAGGACAATCAAGCTCAATGCCCCAGACCCAGATGCTGGCTGAATTTCAGGGCAGTGATGTCCAAGGCAGCCAGGAGGGGAGAAGGCATCATTTCCATTGCAAACGGGGACACAGACACGTATCTCCACTACAGTCCCTTCATGCTCACCAAGACCCCAAACAAACCATCAGATTCAGGGAGGGGGTTTACTCCTGGAAGTTCAGTCTAAATGCAATTATATAGTCCC
The DNA here is from genome assembly GCF_042477335.2 of Ovis canadensis. NCBI lineage: Eukaryota > Metazoa > Chordata > Mammalia > Artiodactyla > Bovidae > Ovis > Ovis canadensis. The sequence goes on from NC_091251.1 coordinate 88,510,090, forward strand.
AAAAGAGCCATGAAAAGTTTAAAGAATCTTATCCCTATAGGATAAATTGCACTTGTAAGAATATTTTCTACAGGGATAATGTGCGAAGGATTTTGCATGATAGCACTGTTTGTAATGCTGACCAGTTTGGGAACAACCAGAGCACTCATGAATAAGGGGCGAGTAATTTGTGGAATACAGACAGTTAAAAACAAAGTTGTACATCAGAATTTACTAGCATGATAAGATGTTGCTGACAAGCAGGCAAAAAATACATTTTGAGGTAACAAGTAAGATATGTACCACTTAAATGAAAATAAATATACATATTTAATATATGTACTACACTCATTCATATATATAGCAGAAAAGGGCTTCCCAGGTGGCACAGTGGTGAAGAATCTGCCTGACAATGCAGGAGACGAAAGAGAGGTGAGTTCAGTCCCTAGTTGGGGAAAATCCCCTGGAGGAGGAAATGGCAACCACTCCAGTATTCTTGCCTGGAAAATTCCATGGACAGAGGAGCATAGTGGGCTACAGTCCATGGGCCTGCAAGGAGTCAGATATGACTGGTGCCTGTGCGTGCGCACACACACACACACACACACATACACACACACACACATACACACAAAGCAAAAAGGCAGGAACATGGATAGAGACAAAGAGATGTCTAAAAATTTTCTACCAAAATGTTAGTGATTTGTCTGCATAAACATTTCCTGCACAGCCAGGCATCTCGCTGTTGGAGTGGGACTTTACAGTAAGGGGAGGAGCTAAAGTAATCCATGTGGTAATGGATTAGAATCTGAAGCATCAATAGGAACTCATGTTTAGCTTAATACAGATACAGATGGTTACATATAAAAATATTTACACACATGTATATACACACACATATCTATTTCTTAGGGAACTAGGAGAATGATGCTCCAGTAACAAGGGGCACATATAGTAACCAGATCTTTACTTCTAATGCTAGTTTCCAATAAAGGGAATCAGGGATCCTTGAAGAAACAGCTGATTTGAGGGCTAGGGCAAGAAACATACACAGTGAACCTGAAGGATCTTGTAAGAGCAGCAAGTGAGAAAGCACTAATAAAGTAAAATAAAATCACCCATATTGACAGATATGATAGAGGAGCACAGGAATCAACTGACAGAACTCTCAAGTGGCTAATACTGGAATAATTTAAGCGAAAAATAAAGCAAGTATTACTGGAGTATAATCCAAATGCAAAATAAATATATATGAGTCCATACTAATACAAATTAATTATTGAATAAATTAATAAATGGGGAAAAGAGACAAAATAAATCTTTCATGCAGAAGAATTCCAAATAATTTACATAGATTTTCTGCCCTCAAAGAAGGGGAGCCTAACTCCCTATTCTGCAGTGTGGCTGTACACAGTGACTTCCTTCCAAAGAGCACAGTGTGAAAACAGAAATAAAAACAAGCAGCTTCGCAGTGGAGAAAACTGACAAACTCGTCTCAGTCCTATGATCAAGGTCAACATCAACAGTCATAAATCATGTTGATAGCAAGCAACCCTGATACGATGGGGAAAAAATGACTGTTTGCCTCAATGATCTTCCTCCTCAAAATCTACAACCCCAGGCTCATCTTGAGAAAACCATCAGACAAATTCCAATAGAGAGGCATCAGGCAAACTATTATATATAAGATGGATAAACAGCAAGTTCCCACTGTATAGCACAGGGAACTATATTCAATATCCTGTAATAAACCATCATGGAAAAGAATATGATAAAAAGGAATGTTTATATGTGTATAGCTGAATCACTTTGCTATACAGCAGGGATTGGCACAACTTTGTAAATCAGTTGTATTTCCATTTAAAAAAAGAGATACACACACACACACACACACACACACAGCCTGGCTAATACTCCTCAAAAATGCCACAGTCACCACAAAACAAACTATCACAGCCAAGGCTATCAAACTATCACTAAGATAAATCTAAGAGACGGGTAAACCTAAAACTGTTTTTTAAAAAAAGATTGTGTTTTTTTTTAAGTTCCCACAGAACAATTTTTCCCTAAGCAAGAATCAAAGTGAATTTTTATATCAACCTTTAACAATACAGAAAAGCAGTAAAAGATTTACAATTAAAAAGCTTGAAAGCTTTTTCTTACAAGTTTTGTAATATCCTGGATCAAATTCTTACATGGGGCTTAAACTCAAAATTCTTGGGCTTTCTCCAGGAAGCAGAATGATTTTCCTAAATATTGATATAACAGAGGCAGACACCGCCCTTACTGAAGGGAGGGGTTCAAGATGGTTGAGACTTCCTCTTCTGAGATGTTGGTGTTTTCCTTATTACACACTTGTAGGTTAAGTATGTGCATCTCAGCATAGCTCTTATGAGATGGTAAAGCCAAAAGTGTCCAGCTCACTTGCAATATTGTTATCAGGCCCTGGTTCATATCTGCCCATAGAAAAGACCCACTGGAGCTTTTCAGAGAGTCTGTGGAGTCTCCAGATAGAGGCGCACAGGCAATGGCCCAATGGCGGTGGTCACACAACTTCACATAACTTCTAACGGGACAGTTAGATGCTTCACTGTGATGATATCAAGTCTGTTATAGACTGACTTATGAGACATCCCAAAGGTTCCCCTGGAACCCCAATTCAAGCCAGAAAAGAAGTATCTTGAAAGGCTACACTTCTATGAATCAAGTTGAAAGGAGTGAGCCATGGAATTGTTTTATTCCTTCTTACTGATTTTTTATATTTGCAACTTGATGGAGCAGAATTACAGCAAGCTGGTATTCCTGATGACCCAGGAAATATGCTACAAAATAATTCTTTTGAATAGTCTCTAAGGTTAGCACTAGGATTTAGAAATAAAGTCAGAAAATGACATCTTTGAAAACTAGAAATGGCAAAAATCAATATGAAATGAATGGAATTAGTTCCCCAGGTATTCATTCTCTCGAAATCATTCATCCTCAGAGATGTTTGGAAAACATATTACAGATAAGACTGGAGTGTCTCCCAAATCCTGCTGAGGGCCCCAGGACTCTTCTGTGTTTCCACAGGAAACTACCAATCTCAAAGGGACTTTAGTTTATGGAGATAATCTACAGTTGGGAAAATTGTGACATGCTAATGAAAAAGGCAATAGAAAGTTCCACCTGCAATCTAGAGACAGGAAGGAAGCAAAAACATCCTGGTAAGGGGTTAAAAGTAGGTCTAACCAGTAGTCTGACCAAGTTGTGCTTTCTGGTTGCTAGAAAAGTATCTTTTCCTGGGACAACGAGGGCAACTTTTCAGATTCTACCAGAGAGGGTGCTGTGAGAGTAGGTGATCCTTTCTCTGACTGTGAGTTTTCCAAGATCTTGAAGGAAGACACTGGGAAGGAGGTGATCCAGATAAGCAGATGCAAGAAGTATCCGATTACTAGAAGTCCTGCATGAATACGTTTATAAGCCAGTGTCTTATAAGTTTGGAAAATGTCCTTCCATACTCTGGATCTAAAGCAGCACAAACCTCAAGGCCAAGAACTCAGATGCTGCAGGAAGATGTCCTCACTAGAGGCTGCCCCATGGACAGCCCGCTAGCTTCATTAATGCTTTCTCACACTAATCTCGATCTTGATTCTTAAAATAACACCCTACATCTTAAATTTTACAAGGCTGTCTCTTTACTTAAGATGCGTATTAGATTCATTTCCTTTTGGGACTGTCTAATGTTACAGTCAGTGAAGATGGATTCATCTGACTTACCAAGATCTTTCTCTTATTGTATTTGAGTTTTCAAATTCATCTAAGGGCAGCAGGGTCGGATTCTTTCTTAAATTCATTGAACCATTTGATGACGCCTACCCAGAGGTTGGATACCAGTGAAAGAACTCTGACAAGACGTGTTGAAACCATAAAGCCCAAAGCCCAAATTCTTTACTTATGCTGCACAGACTTTGCCCCCACTTGCACCAAAATCACCTTCTATGACTTGAAAACAGCGCTACTTAGTAGACTGCAAGATTTTTCACTTGTAATCTAAAAAGTAACACCCACAAGAGGCAAAATTGTGCTAGTCACCCAGTTGCCGTGATTAGACCCTTAGTTTCCTTGAAGAGGTTTTATCCATGGGATAGAAAGGAGAATGTGTATTTTAAATTTTGGTATACATATGAGTAAAAACAATCAATTCTCAGGATATGCTCTTTAAAAAGTTATTCAGACTCTTCTGGCTTCTTAGACAACAACCATTGCTTCTTCAGCCCCACTTTGTCCTCTTCTCTTTGTCAAATATTTTCTATCACAAAGAAATTGCAAGGCTTCCGGTCATACTCAGCATCCCCCTTGATTTCTGCAGGGCTCAACACACACCCGGTTATGATTAAAAACATTTGCCAGCTATAAAATGTCTTCTCCAAGTTCCCCTATAAAAGAATATTAAAATCAAAGCTCCTACTGTTATGAGTTTCTGGAACAACAGTCCTGGAGGCAACAGCTGCTTTTTCTTATTGTTATAACAGCAGCTCTCTTGGCAGCAATGAGATGGGCTCTTATAACTTCCCTGGAGGGAACCCACCAAAGTTCAAAGCAGGTTCCCACCAATTCCCGACCTCTGAGTGATCCAGGAGAGCTCTGCATGAGATGAGGTTCGTGACCCCCACCTTCTAGGAACTACAAGAAGGAAAAGACAAGGAAGAAAGCACCTCTCCATCCAAGACCGTAGATAACCTTCCAACCACCTCTAATTGCCCCACTTAGAAGTGGTTTCCCAGACCAGATATTCAACTGCTTTCTTCAGGCATGATTTCCCACCTGGAGTAGCAGGAAGGCCTTGGGTCAGGTGTCAGAACTTTGTACCAAAGATATGCATGGGCTTTAACTTCCAGGGGAACAAGGCAAGAATCCTCTTTGCTGAACAAACTCCAAAGGAGAACAAAAACGAAGCTTTTTAGCAAGAAGCCTGATCTGATAGGTCTCCGGTTTGCTACGGAGACAGCAGCATCACTGGCAGATCAGAACACAGAAGGGAAGGTGACTCCTGCTGCTTGAATGGCTCAGACATCAAAACCAAATCAGAGAATTTACAAGAGTGTAGCAATAGGTTCATGCTTTCTGCTCAGTTCCAAGCGGCAAGATAACCATAGCCTAGCTTTCGAATGAGCACAAGACTATTTTTTCCTACTATCTGCTTCTGTCATCTTTGGAAGCCCAAAAGATAAACTATTTTAATGGGCTATAGTAATAATATTAGGTACCATTTATGTTATATACATTATAACATTAAATCCTCACAATGAACCAATGGAAACAAGTAGTATTATATCCATTTTATATGTGAATAACTTGAAGATATTAAGAGAGAAATAACTTACTCAAGATTATGCAGCAAGCAAATGGTTGAAAGGGAATTTGAATCCTGATCACCAGGGCTTCTAAGTGCATGCTCTTCATCCCTTTCTCTTCCTTCTCCACTTGTTACTTCCTCCTTGCCCAGAGTGGCGGCACCTCAAGTCTCAGTCAAGTGACTTGGTGTATGCCAAACCTCAGAAGAAAATGACTTCTACAATGCACCTTCAGGCCTATCATCCGAACATATTAGACACTGCTGTGTGAAAGCCTACATTGGTCTATATCACACAAATAGAAAGAAGGCCTTTTAAAATACCAATATCTCAGGGTTGCCAGAGTCCAAAAGAGGCACCTAATTTTCATTTATCTCAGGAATTCTGAAAGTTGCCGTGTCAACCCAAATCCATTTTGCATGAGGATCAGACGAACAGGTTCAGAAACTGGCATAAAACATTTCGAGGACTTCCAGTAAAGCCCAGAAATTAAAAGCATGTATTAACCTTTGCTTCCCATAGAAATGTCTCTAAATGACAGTATAGAAATTTAAAGGAATAAACCATATGGACACACAGAATGGGAGAGGAGATGACAGAAAGCAAAATGATGGAAAGTGAACGGATGAGTGATAACTGCAGACCAGAAAACCCTGGAGCTGAACTGCCTGCAGGGAAATGGCTGATGAGAAGCAAACCGATTTGTGCTGTGGTGCCCCTAGAAGGCTTAGGGTTGAAACCTCTAACAGGGCCTGAAGGTAGGGATGAGAAGTATGGCTGGAAATAACTGATAGGCAACAGGCTTCATGAAAAGCATGTACCCTGAAGTCTGGTCCTTTCCCACACCCCATGCCATGAGATGGCCGGCCCCTCTTTATCTACTATAGGAGACTATAAGAGGTATAGCCCAAGGAGAAAGTGAGTCAATGGAGAAAATGAACAACATCAGAGAAAGACTTGGCTATGATGAAATTTCAGGGCCGCTTAACAGAAAGGCACTGCTCCTAACTTATCCTGTTAAACAAATATAAGCTTCTCATTTTGAAATAATCTGGCTTACCAAACAAGTTGCAAAGACAGTATATAGAGTTATCATAGACTCTACCCATATTTCCCAAATGTTACCATTTTGTGTAACCTTAATACATCAATCAAAATCAGGAAATTAACATTGGTACACTGCTATTAATTAATATATAGACCTCATTCGCTTCACTGCTTTTCCTTCCCTGGTCTAGGACCTAATCCAAGACCACACACTACATTTAGGTACCATGTCTCTTTAGACCTCAGAAATTTAGAACAATAATTATTATTACTATTTATCTTGAATGACCTTGACATTTTTAAAGAGCACTGGTCAGCTGCTTATAGAATATTGTGATGCACTGTGTGGATCCCAGGGCATCATATCAGGTTGCACATGATATCAATATGACTCATTACTGGTGATGCTAACTTTGATCATTTGGGTAAAGTGGTGTCTGCCAGGCTTCTCCACTCCAATGTTACCTTTGTAATTAATAGCTATATTGTGAAGAAGAAAGCATCCTGATTTCCAAAACATTTTGACCCATTAATTTTAGCATCCACTGATGCCTTATCCTGTAACAGTTATTACTGTGGTGTTTATCAGAAGATGATTTTTGAAAATTTCCATCAATACACCTACATTTTTTAAAAATTTCATCTTATTTTTAATTGGAAGACAATTACAATATTGTGATGATTTCTGCCGTACATCAACATGAATCAGCCATGCTGCTGCTAAGTCACTTCAGTCGTGTCTGACTCTGTGCGACCCCATAGACAGCAGCCCACCAGGCTCCCCCATCCCTGGGATTCTCTAGGCAAGAACACTGGCGTGGATTGCCATTTCCTTCTACAATGCATGAAAGTGAAAAGTCAAAGTGAAGTCGCTCAGTCGTGTCCTACTCTTAGCGACCCCTTGGACTGCAGCCTACCAGGGTCCTCCATCCATGGGATTTTCCAGGCAAGAGTGGGGTGGAGTGCCATCAGCCATAGGTACACATATATCCCCTCCCTCTTAAACCTCCTTCCGCATTCCACCCCAAGATGGTACTGATGAACTTTCTACATCTTTAACTGAAATTCTAGTCAGAGTTTTCTCTTCTTCTCCAATTATTTGTTTATTTATAACAGTATTTTATACTGTTATGGACTCTGGGATATTTATCTTATTCTGTTCTGTCTTGTCTATCTTGTTCTACTCTCATTATTTATTTTGTTGTTCAGACTGTCCCAGATCTGGCCAGTGAAAGCTTTTAAAATTGACTTCTCTGTCCTTTTAACATGTGCTCATCATTCCTTTTGGGGTATTTCCTTACTTTCTGGTGGTATAAGATATTCTAGGCTAATCCAGTGGTATTCCTAACCTAGTCTACTTCTTTTCATTGACTACAGTAAAGCCTTTGACTGTGTGGATCATAACAAAATGGAAAATTCTTAAAGAAATGAGAATATCAGAACACCTTACCTTTCTCCTGAGAAACCAGTATGTGAGTCAAAAAGCAACAGTCAGAAGCAGACATGGAACAGCAGACTGGTTCAACATTGGGAACCACCCTGCTGATTTAAGTTATATGCAGAGTATATCATATGAAATGCTGGGCTGGATGAATCACAAACTGATTGCTGGGAGAAAGATCAACAATCTCAGATACGCAGATGATACCACTCTAATGGCAGAAAGTGAAGAGGAACTAAAGAGCCTCTTGATGAGGGTGAAAGAAGAGAGTGATAAAGCTGGCTTGAAGCTCAACATTCAAAAAACTATGATCATGGTATCTGGTACCATCACTTCATGGCAAATAGAAGGAGGAAAAAGTGGAAGCAGTGACAGACTTTATTTTCTTAGGCTCCAAAATCATTGTGGATGGTGACTACAGCCTTGAAATTAAAAGATACTTGCTCCTTGGAAGGAAAGCTATGATAAACCTAGACAGCATATTGAAAAGCAGAGACATAAGTCCACATAGTCAAAGCTTTCGTTTTTCCAGTAGTCATGTACAGATTTGAAAGTTGGACCATAAAGAAGGCTGAGCCCTGAAGAACTGATGCTTTCAAATTGTGATGCTGGAGAAGACTCCTGAGAGTCCCTTGGACAGCAAGGAGGTCAAACCAGTCAATCCTAAAGGAAATCAACTCTGAATATTCATTGAAAGAACTGTTACAGAAATTGAACTCCCGTACTTTGGCCACCTGCTTCAAAGAGCTGACTCACTGAAAAAGACCCTAATGCTGGGAAAGACTGAAAACAAAAGAAGAAGGGGAGACAGAGGATGAGATGGTTGGATGGCATCACTGACTCAATGGACATGAATTTCAGCCAACTCCAGAGACAGTGGAGGACAGAGGAACTTGGCCTCCTGCAGTCCATGGATTCACAAAGAGTTGGACATGACTTTGTGACTGAACAACAACAACAAGACCTAGAAGGAGCATTTCTCCAGACAGCATTGGTTGCTTTTACTAGAGAACGATATTTAAAAACCAAGATTGGCGCTAGCCTGCTTATTGCTATTAGGGTACATTTCTTCTGGACCCTCTCAGTGACAAAGTAGAAAACAAGTATATGGACACACATACACATGCACAATCTATATCTTACAGTTGTTTTAAAAGTAGAGACTCAAATTTTAGAATAAGATTGACATTTACTAAAACCTGCTTATAAAAGGAAGAGATGGAGAAGCCCAATACAGCAATGGCTCAACTCCTCAGCCTCTTCAATACTATGAAGTTATAAAGGTTATTTGATATACCTAAACATGGGACACATTTGCAGAAAAGGATCAGTGACTTGAGCCAGCTGTCGGCTATTCTTCCTTATAGCTATTTTTCTTCATAGTTTCTATTTATATTATGTATCCTGTTCATGGAATATTTATATAGGTTCAAAATTCCTTCTCATAAAATACTTACTAATTACAAAGGCAAAAAAGGAAAGCTTTACACAGGAGAAGCCTTGCAGATACCTTCTTAATCAAGTGATCAATGAGAATGTTACTAGTATTAGGATAAGTCAAAGTTATGCACACCTGATAGGATGCAGCGGACTCGCACAGCGCCCCTTCTGCACTAGTCCTGCCAAGAACGCATGACCCGAACTTAATCAAGAGGAAACACCAGACAAACTCAAGTTCAGGAAAGATCTACAAAATATCTCGTTTCTATTCTTCAAAAGTATCAAGATTACAAATGAAAAATGGAGAAACTGCCTTGGATTTAAGGAGACTCAAGAGAAATAACTGAAGGTAACACAGGATTCAGAACTGGATCTTTTCCTTATTAAGGAAACTGGAAAAACTTGATTGAAGTCTGAGAATTAGATGGAAGTAAAGTGTCAATGCTAATTTTCTGATTTTGGTGCTAGTATGATGGTTATGTAGGAAATACGCTTAAGGATTTGGTTATCACAGTATCATTACATCAACTATTAGCTTTCAAATGATTTAGGAAAAAAAGTTCTTAATGTATCTGCATGGCAGAAAGTGAAGAGGAACTAAAAAGCCTCTTGATGAAAGTGAAAGAGGAGAGTGAAAAAGTTGGCTCAAAGCTCAACATTCAGAAAACGAAGATCATGGCATCCAGTCCCATCACTTCATGGGAAATAGATGGGGAAACAGTAGAAACAGTGTCAGACTTTATTGTTTTGGGCTCCAAAATCACTGCAGATGGTGACTGCAGCCATGAAATTAAAAGACGCTTACTCCTTGGAAGAAAAGTTATGACCAGCCTAGATAGTATATTCAAAAGCAGAGACATTACTTTGCCGACTAAGGTCCATCTAGTCAAGGCTATATTTTTTCCTGTGGTCGTGTATGGATGTGAGAGTTGGACTGTGAAGAAGGCTGAGCACCAAAGAATTGATGCTTTTGAACTGTGGTGTTGGAGAAGACTCTTGAGAGTCCCTTGGACTGCAAGGAGATCCATCCAGTCCATTCTGAAGGAGATCAGCCCTGGGATTTCTTTGGAAGGAATGATGCTAAAGCTGAAGCTCCAGTACTTTGGCCACCTCATGGCGAAGAGTTGACTCATTGGAAAAGACTCTGATGCTGGGAGGGACTGGGGGCAGGAGGAGAAGGGGACGACTGAGGATGAGATGGCTGGATGGCATCACGGACTCGATGGACATGAGTCTGAATGAACTCCGGGAGATGGTGATGGACAGGGAGGCCTGGCGTGCTGCAATTCATGGGGTCGCAAAGAGTCGGACATGACTGAGTGACTGAACTGAACTGAACTTTTCTCAGTTTGGCTTTGCTTTAAGATTTTAAAAATTAATCAAAAGAGAAATCATCAGAGAAAACTTTTATAAGTTAGAACTCTAGTCCAAGAAACTCCACATCTAAGTACTTATGAACTCTAGAAACACAAAACAAAATAAGCAGAGGGAGAGAAAATTATCAAAGAAGCATAATGAAAATGTTGCATTTTCCCACACAGGCCATAATTTCTTAGATTAAAGGCCCCATTAATCGTTTAGCACAATAAATGGAGACAACCAAGGCATGAGTGTGTGCTCACCTAACTTGTGTCTGACTCTTTTGCGACCTTATGGACTATAGCCCAACAGGCTCCTCTGTCCATGGGATTTCCCAGGCAAGAATAGTAGAGTGGTTTGCCATTTCCTCCTCCAGGGGAATCTTCCCGATCTGGGGTGAAACCATGTCTCTTCCATCTTCTGCACTGGCAGGTGGATTCTTTACCGCTGAGCCATCAGAGAGGACCAGACCAAGAAATAGCACCATGAAATTTTAGAGCACTGGAGATAAGAGAGGATACAAAGAACTTCTGGAAAGGAAAAAAAATGTCACACACTCTTTATAAGGCAATCTTTGACTGGAGAGGAGATCATTTCCCTTTGCCAAGGCCTCAAATCAGTAAAATTCTTCTTTTATAAGACAATGACTGAAATGTTCAGAACTAGAAAAGACACACATCAGTCAAAAGTGGTTTTTTCCCACAAAATCCTATCATTTCTACTCAAGACAATGGTAAATTGTAATCAGAAAATGCTCAGACTAGTTTCATGGCCCTTTTCTTTAATGAGATCACTCTTGAATGGTGTCCAATATCAGAGCAGATATTCAAGACCCACCTGCCATTTGTCCTGAGAAGAAGGCTGCACAGAAGAGGATAAGAATAAGGCTATTTTCATATCCTTACATAGGATTTATATATATAGATCTATCTATCTAGGCTTCCCTGGTGGTTCAGACAATAAAAGAATCTGCCCGCCAATGCAGAAGACGCCTAAGCCATGGGTTTTATCGCTGGGTAGGGAAGGTCCCCTGGAGAAGGGAATGGCTACCAACTCTAGTATTCTTGCCTGGAAAATTCCACGGACAGAAGATCTGGCAAGCTATAAGAAGATATAAAGGATAAAGGTCCAAGGATAAGGTGTGTGGACACCATCTACTCTCTGTTGCTCTCCTGGAGGGGACCTGCCTCTTTCATTTACACTCAAAGATGTTTAACAGGGATGCCATCCAATTATAACATTTTCTTGGCAATGTGGGGCTCTGAGAGGTGGATGACTTCTATTTTCCCACAGAGATTCTACAATGTATTGATCATGCAGAAGCTCCCATGACATAATGTACGGCAGAAAGAATGAAGTCCCACATGCAACCCTGTTTAATTCTATCCCTCTATGGCTAGGCTTTCTTCTGGGAATGAAACAACATAGGCCTTGCTCTCCTAGAGCCTCCTAGAATCAAATCCATACATTCCCCGGTAAAGGAAGCCACTGAGTGTCTCTATCACACACATGAGGTAAGAGTATCAGAATCAACCTAATGACATGTATTGTATTCCAGGCCCAAGATTTTGCTCTCTCAGCCCAATACCTCTGTTCCCCCAATGCACAAAATTTCAAATACACATGGTAGCCCTTGGCATTTAGCCTAACCTGGTCCTCAGCTGGGGAGAAGGCAATGGCACCCCACTCCAGTACTTTTGCCTGGAAAATCCCATGGACGGAGGAGCCTGGTAGGCTGTAGTCCATAGTGTCACTAAGAGTTGGACATGACTGAGCGACTTCACTTTCACTTTTCACTTTCCTGCATTGGAGAAGGAAATGGCAACCCACTCCAGAGTTCTTGCCTGGAGAATCCCAGGGACGGGGGAGCCTGACGGGCTGCTGTCTATGGGGTCGCACAGAGTCAGACACGACTGAAGTGACTCAGCAGCAGCAGCAGCTCCTCAGCTGGTGACCTGGGCTGGAAGCAGGTCAAGTGGCTCTGTGGGCTTCTTTCCCAAGGCTTGCATCCTGCTAGAGGCTTCATTCTGGCTGCTTGGTTGGTGAGGAGAAGCACAGAGAGACACAGGGAAAGGGGGCATTTCTTTCTCTAGCTTTGAACAGCTGGTCCAAACCTATCCCTTTGTGCTTTCCTCCTGCCGTCTGTTCTATTTTTGTCCCTGCTTACCGTATACAGGCAGAGTGGCCTACTGCCAAGCAAGAGGCTGCCTGGGCCCACTTAGCAGAGCTTAGCACAGCCTGGGGCTTGAGGCTGGCAGTGGAGACTCTGCCTTCTAGACACGCAAATGGGACTCCCACAGAGTCCCAGAGCTGAGCTGCATTGGTGGCTGAAGGAGAACTTGGGTCTTAGCAGTTTTACTGTCAAATGCAGTTTCTGTTATCCTTCGAATTATTACTCTTTGAATGCGCTTCTTAAGGTTAGTGTAGCCTGAGGAAGCACAGCTTGCAATAGAGAAGACTCTAGCCACATTAACCCCATCTGGGTGGAAATCCTTCGAGTCACATCCCCAGTAGTTCCCCAGGGCCATGGAAAGTGCATGAGACTTGTTAACAAAGTGTTACTCCCTTTGGACAGCTCCAAAGGCCTTCTCCCCGTTAATGTGATTCAGAAGAATATCCATTACAGCTATCTGTACACCACAAAAATTTAAACTCAGCATTCATGATGCCTCAGCTCTTTCTTTCTGCCCTCAAACAAGTGGCATCATTGAAAGGAAAGAGGAATCCTTCCTAATCCCAACAAGTAGGTTTTAACATTTTCTATCCATCCTCAAATATTTTTTGCTGTGTGACCTGACTGAGAGCAGCCTTGAGGCCCACACCCCAACACATCCCACCAGCCATCAGGGATACATATTAAAGTTTGTCTTGACCTAATTCCGTTCCAAATTTGAGAACCTTTTGCTACCTTAGGTGGTTCTGAGTTACCTATAAAAAGTCTCAAGTTTAGATTCTCATTGCAGAGAAGTTACTGCTTCCTTAGTTATGATAAAACTCTTTCACTTGGGCCAGTGTCAAATTAGTCATTAACTAGAGTAACTTCTCACCTACCAAATATAGAAATCAATCAGATCTCCTTCCTTCATGCCTGTGAGCAACACAGCCAGACTGCTTGTTCAGATCTTGACTCTGCTACTCATTATTAATAGCTGACACCTTGGACAAACCTCTCTAAGCCTCAGTTTCCATATCTGTAAGATAAATATAATAATGATTCATAATTCATAGGGTTATTGTGAGGAGTAAATGAGTGAATATCTGCAAAATGCTTAGGACGGTATACCATAAAGTACTCAATAGGTAATATCAGCTGTTATTATCATTACACAACCTTGGCTCAATTTGGTAAAAAGTCTTCATATCTCAAAGTGTTGTAAGAAAGCTTGTATCATCCTTAAAGGGCAGTAACAAAATCACATTCCCCTCTCCATGCATGATGGTGACTCAGCTGGTAAAGAATCTACCTGCAATGAGGGAGATCTGGGTTCAATCCCTGGGTTGGGAAGATCTGGAGAAGGGAACAGCTACCCACTCCAATATTCTGTCCTGGAGAATTCTATGGACAATATAGTCCATGGGGTCGCAAAGAGCTGGACACGAATGAGCAACTTTCACTTCCAATATTGATACTTGTAGGCAAGTTACCTCAATAAACATTTCCCCAGAGCTTATTGGTCCTTATGAGCCCAGTGAAGCTTCTTGAGGTAACAGTGCATTCAGGCTTAGTTGTGTCCAACTCTTTGTGATCCCATGGACTGTAGCCTGCCCGGCTCCTCTGTCCATGGAAGTTTGCATGCAAAGAATACTGGATAGATTGCCATTTCTTCCTCCAGGGGAATCTTCCCAACCCAGGGATTGAACCCATGTTCCCTGTGTCTCCTGCATTGGCAGGCAGATTCTTTACTACTGTACCACCTGAGGTAATAGTAACATTTAGAAATAAAGAATTTTTGTTTTCCTTTCTTTGGATGTTCTTTTCCAGTTCTTTCCCTCTCCCTGACATCTCCATCTGAGTTCAGCTTCCAGAAAAACAAGCTTAATCTGACCTGGCCAAGGGCTGACAGCTGGAAACAGGTCTCAGGTGTGGGAAGAATGACATGGGGTTTTAGTCCTGGACTGTGGTATATCCTTCCCTAGGATGCCAAGCCCAGTCCTATCTAAGTGCCCCCCATGCTGCTGCTATTTGCAGCTCTTGAAAACAGACAGCTGGCCACACAGGAGGTTCTGACTGAGTCAAAGTCTTCTGTGGCCTTGCTTTCCAGGAGTTTGAGGGCACATGCTGAGAAACTGAGCCAGGCTTTGTTCTCAATTAAACGATCAACTTCAGATCCAGCCTTAGCATTAGTTCCAGACAGGGTGGCTTCCCTGTCCTGTCAAACTAGGTAGAAGAGAAATAAAGGAAATGATGTGTTAGGAGAGCAAATGTGCCATTTCACTGTGAGGCTAACTAGAAAAGAGTGGATGTGAAGACAGGGAAATGGTCCAGAAGGGAGAAAAATAGGACCAAACTGGGTGGCACCAGTCATAAAAATGAAATGAAAAAATTAGATATGTCTTAGTACATTCAGTCTGAAATAAGGAAATACCACACCAGGTGGCTTATAAACAACAAAAACTCCATTGCTCACTGTTCTGGAGGCTGGAAGGCTGAGATCATGGTGACACCATGGTCCAGTGAGGGGCCCTCTTCCAGGCCTCAGCCTTCTCATTGCATCCTCAGGTGGTGGAAGGGGCTTAGAAGCTCTGTGAGGTCTCTTTTGTAAGATCACTAATCCCATTACTGAGGACCTCACCCTCATGATTTAATCACTTCCCAAAGCCCCCCATCTACTAATACCATCACCCTTGGGGGTCAGGATTTTAACACATAAATTTTGTGGGGACACAAACATTCAGAGCAAAGCAAGATGAAAGAAGGCTCCAAGGAAAAGCAAGCTGAAACACTGGTTGACCAGCTGTTTGTGAGGCAGGGGGAGAAGGAAGGCTGAAGAAAGCCCAGGGTTTAAAATCTGGGTGGTTAAAAGAATCTGTGATTAGAAGGAAGGCCCAGTGATAAAGTTGAATGGTAAACTGCTGGTTTGACAACATCCTCCTGTAAAGATCTAGTCAGTAGTAAATTTGGGGTGAAGAAAACAGAGCTGAGAACTCAGATTCTGGAGTAATTCACATCTATTGTGAAGATATAAGAATGGGTGTGTCCTCTGAGGGAAAGAACATAAAGAGGAAAGAATGAGAAATTGCCATCCAACATTAAAGATGCCTCTTGTCTGGGCAGGAGGAGGAATGAAAACTAAAAGGAGACAGAGAAGGAGAAGTTCAATAAAGAAAAAGTATTACTCAGGGTTTTCCAGAGAAATGAAACCAACAGGATGTATACCTATAGAAAGAGAGATCCATTTTAAGGAAATGGCTCTCATCATTATGAATGCTGGTAAATCCAAAATCTGCAGAGTAAGATGCAGGCTAGAGACTTACGGAAGAGCTACAGTTCAAGTTCAAAGGTCATCTGAGGGCAGAATTTCTTGCTCAGACCTCAGCCTTTGTTTTCTTAAGGCCTTCAAATGACTGGGTGAGTCCCATCCATATTACAGAGGGCAATCTGCTTTATTCAATTGTCCACCAATTTAAATGTTAATCTGATTTTAAAAACATCCTTATGAAAATATCCAGAATAGTGTTTGACCAAATATATGGGCCCAGCCAAGTTGACACATAAAGTTAATGATGACCGAAGATGAAGCTGTGTCTTTAAGCAGACTGGGGATAGAGTTCTAAGATAGATAATGATGATCAAACACGAGCACTTTCTAAGAGGCTAAAGATTGATGAAGGAAAAGTCCAGTGTATTCTGCATCTGTGGATGAAAGATAACCACCTTTCTCCTCCTATTAAGTGTAAGATACTGGTTAAGAGCATGGTTTTGCAGTTAAAAAAGAATTCTAGGAGCCCATAATGACTCAACTGTTACATTCTATGACCCAAATCCCTTTTCCTCTTTGAGCCTCAGTTTTTCAATGTCTAAAACAGGGATAATTGTATGTATTTCTTAAGATTATTCTGAGTGTTAAATGAGATAATACTCTTCAGTGTCTAGTACATATTAAGTACTTGATGAAGATAGAGTATCTCATACTTATATTAAATCAATTAATTAGATTACTAATAGACTAGTATTGTCATCATGGGGTTTCCCTGGTGGTTCAGCAGTAAAGAATCCACCTGCCAACGCAGGAGACTCAGGTTTGATCCCTGGGTCAGGAAGATCTCCTGGAGAAAGAAATGGCAACCCACTCTAATATTCTTGCCTGGGAAATCCCATGGACAGAGGAGCCTGGTGGGCTACAGTCCATGGAGTAGAAGGACTAAAGACGAAATGGATTAAAGACTGAAGGAAGCATTAAAGAGAGAATAAGTAAGGAGAAATGTGCGCATGCCCTGGATTGCAGTCCCGGCACTACACATCAAAACCCTGTCCTGAGACCTGAACTCTTCTGATTCCTTCCCTTTACTCTACAAGCAAGGAAACATCTTCGGTACTAACGTACTGACTTCTTCCAACCCTTAGTGTTGTAACAGTCAGAACTAGAGAACAGACATTGTTCCTCCACTTTGCGCCTTTGTCACCAGGTGAGCTAGTTTCCGACAAGTTAGCCCTTGATACTGATGCATTTCCTAGAAAGCTGTGAATGCGGGTCATAGCGGACCACACCACCCCTTCTGAATGAGGAGGGAGCAGGTACGGCACTCGACACAGCACAAGGCAGGCATGGATTCTGACTCCTCACATTTAGCTCAGAGTTCGCTCTCTGACAGTCAAACTATTTCCTTCCTTCTTTCAGCCCAGTGGAACAGGGGTTAATGACTTAGTCCGAAAAGAAAAAAGAAAAACAAAGGACTTAAATCCAATTAAAAAGATCTCAGAAACAAGTCAGGCATAAAGAGTGTTCCAGAAACTCTACAATTGAAATTTTTCATTGACAAATGATCCTGCCATCATTGTAGATAGGGAACATATCTAATTCCTATAATTCTATATCTTTAACCGAAGCCTGCAGGAGATGCTTTGATGGAAAGAAAGATCAATGGGACTGAAAGGAATATATTCCAATTCATTCCCTCTCTCTGAATTAAATTTCTCACCAGGTACTCTGATAGCTTCCCTCTCCTACCCCTGCCTGAAGCCAATTCTCATTTATTCAACCTTAATGAAGAACACGAAGCCAACAGATTCACTAAATACCTAACCTAGTAAAGACCTCGGCCCTCTCTTGCAAGCAAACCTCTTCTTTTTGGTAGTTTTGGCTTACATTCATCAGAAAAGAAACTGGAAAAAGACCAAAAAGAGACGAGGTAAAGAGGATTGAAAGCCCCAGAGAGTTCACAAATAAGAGAACTTGCTTCAGTGTTATAAAGTACCAACCATACTTGTTTTGTGCTCAGATTAGACTTTATTTGGCTCTTCTGGGCAAGCACCAACACCCAGATCATTCACTTTGTGCCATAGCCACGGCCTTCTATATGACACACTGTGATGCTATACATTGCCAGTATGAAGGCAAGACATCATCTTGGAACTAACATTACTTGCTCTGTGATCTTAGACAAGTTATCTAATCTCTCCGTGCCTCGGTTTTCTCATCTGTACATGGGCATAGAAATAAACTCTACCTCAAAGGCTGTGATGAGAATTAAATGAGTTATTATGTAAAAAGCAGTTTAGTGCTATTGTAGAGATATCATTAAAAGAGTCCAGGATACTGGAGGATAATTCCACAAGGACCTTCACTAAGAAATGATACTTGAAATGAGTCTTTAAAAAGTTGAGTAAAGGTTCAAGGAGAATGGCATATCATTGGAAAGGCCATCCCAGAGGAGAGGCCTGCATAACCATGGTGCAGAAGTGAAAACACACACAAGGCATTGGCTGGTGAGAGGCTGGAGCAGATGAGAACTGGGAGAGTGAAGCTGTGGGTGCTTCAGGGCTTCTGTCTCAGGCTCTGCTGGACCAGTGCGTGCTGGGGGAGGTTGCCCAGATGATATACGGCACTCCTGCTACAGGGAGGAAGCAGTCCTTGACTGGGGACAGAAAAAGCGTCCCTGGGAGAGAAGCAGGGATCATCTCCCATCTGCTCCCGTCAATTCCCTCAGCATCTCTTCCCTTGACTTCCCCACAAGTGGAGCACAAAGGATGGAAATGGCATTCGGCCTAGGATGGGATGCTCTCCCAGTTAAATTCAAACAGCCCTAATCCTTGGAAAGTTTTTGAGTGGATGCTTCTGTTCTAGAATTTTTCTTCCTTCGGGGCACCTCCTTCATAAGCAGCCCCTACCCACAGGCTTCCCTCTGTCCCTCACTTTCCAGAGTCCCCCATCACTCTAAGGAAGGAGTAGCTAGGTGAGACAGAGCTGGGGAGATGATGGGGGGACAGATGTGACCTCAGTCACCACAGCATCTGTCCTCTCACAGGGACAGAGAGAGGCAGAGATCAGGGAGAAAGAGACAGACATAGAGAAGCAGGAGGAAAAGGACACAGAGAGTCAAAACCACCGAGGGAAAGAGAGTCAGCGTGTATCCAACACCTTTTGTGCTCCATCTCACAGTGCCTTGGTGCTCAGCTTTTGCAAAGATGTAACCTGCGTAGAGGCTGAAGAGGTTTTTCCCCATCATCGCTCTCAGTGGTTCGCTGTGGAATGTGTGCTCCTGTCTCACGATCTTAGGCTCTGCTAGATTAGAAGCCCCAAGTCCCAAGATGGAGACATAGTTGGAGTTCAGCAAGAAGCCATGAGTGCAATTCACAAGCAGCCTTTCCTGTCACATGCTTCCCAGTCCCCACTCCTGTTCCCCAGGAATCACTTCCCCAAATCAACTGCCCACACTCAAGCTTTTGGCTCAGCTCTCCTCTGAGGGAAACACAGCCTAGGACTCACACCTGGGGTGGGGGAGGAGGAGATGAAGAAGAGAACCACAAAGGGAGATACAGAGGGAAACAGAGCCAGCAAAATCATAGAGGAGAAAGATAGGAGAAGAGGGGAGAGGATCCACATTCCCAGACATCAAAATCCCAGGTCAGTTTCTGGGTCAGAGGCAACATCAAGTTTAAAGTGGGAAGGAGAGGCCAGTAAGGGATGTGGGTGGAGAGGGAACACTGTTACAACTACAGAGAACACGTTAGGATCCAGACCTCTCACCACCCCCATCACCGCACTGCCCAGATTCCACAGCCGTGTCTCAGAGCATCTCTGCGGCAGAAGGGACCACACAGAGTAGCAGAGCCAAGGCTCCTCCAGGGAAAGGCATCCTCCTGGAAGGCAGTCTGAAGGGTCAGGGCATAGATGTAGGTGGAGCAAGCTACTTCCTTCAGGGAGAAACGAAACTCGAGCGTGAGAGACCAGACCAGTTTCTAGTAGCAGAGTCATAAACAGGAGACTGAGTCAGAGACTAGGAGCCAGGCAGAAATAGGAGCAGATCGGGAACTGAAGGGACACGCCCATGCACAGGTAGGGACAGCTGCGTCTCTCTGGGGCTCCCCTCTGCCTGTGTGAGGGCTCCCTCGAGAGTACAGAGCGGGGGTGGCTCAGGGTCAGTGACAACAAGTCACTCCTGCCAGGGTGCTGAGGACCAACAGCTCAGGGCACTACTCCAAAGGTATCAATGCAGTTTCCCTTGAAGTATATTTATCCAACAAATACATTTATTAAGCACCTCCCAGGTGCTGGGATCTCTTCTCGGCACAGCAGGGAACAGATTCCCTGCCTTAATGGAGCACAGTCTTGTAGGGGAGACATGATGCTTTAGCGTATTAGTAGATAAATGATTCTGAGAGAATTCCCAGAGGGGTGAGCCTTACCCCCTCTGGCTCAGCTCCTTTCCCTGCACGACAAGTCTCCAGCCATGGCAGGCTTGGGTGGGAGGGGACGCGAAGTAGCTGCAGACTCCGGGTCTCCTCGGGATCCCTTTGAGGCACCAATCCAGTCCCTCCCTGGGATGGCTCATCCCTGCCTTTCCTGAGTCCACTCAGCTCTGGTTCTGACCCCAGTCCCGCAGATTTAGTCCTACAGCTTTCATGTCACACAGCACATGGGCTCCGAGGCACTCCAAGCTTACCCTGCCCTTGGGGCTGGGTTCACGGGCTGCCCTGAGCTTGTAGCACAGGGATGAGTCTCAGGCGCCCCCTGTAGTCTGTAGTCTGGGCTTGTTCCTAGTTCTCTGCTAGAACCAGAGCCCTGTCCTGAGCCCCAGCTCCCTTAGCTGCATACCAAAACCATACCTGTCACTTGCACTTCCGGACCTCCAGCTGCCGCCTGGAGTCATTCCCCAAAGAGGGGGACCACTCAGAACCACAGTGCTGCGACTGCAGGCTCCAAGTACCATCCCAGGCACCGGGCTGCTCCAGATGCCACAACTTGCCCCTCAGGGTCACTCTGAGCGGCAAGACTGGTTCAGTTCTGTTCAGTTCAGTCGCTCAGTTGTGTCCGACTCTGCAACCCCATGAACTGCAGTACACCAGGCATCCCTGTCCATCAGCAACTGCTGGAGTCCACCCAAACCCATGTCCATTGTGTCGGTGATGCCATCCAACCGTCTCATCCTCTGTTATCCCCTTCTCCTCCTGCCCTCAATCTTTCCCAGCATTAGGGTCTTATCAAATGAGTCAGCTCTTCTCATCAGGTGACCAAAGTATTCGAGTTTCAGCTTCACATCAGTCCCTCCAATGAACACCCAGGACTGATCTCCTTTAGGATGGACTGGTTGGATCTCCTTGCAGCCCAAGGAACTCTCAAAAGTCTTTTCCAATTCCACAGTTCAAAAGCATCAATTCTTCAGTGCTCAGCTTTCTTGCTAGTCCAACTCTCACATCCATATGTAACTACTGGAAAAACCATAGCCTTTACTAGACGGACTTTTGTTGGCAGAGTAATGTCTCTGCTTTTTAATATGCATTTCTAGGTTGGTCATAACTTTCCTTCCAAGGAGTAAGCGTCTTTTAATTTCATGGCTGCAGTCACCATCTGCAGTGATTTTGGAGCCCAGAAATAAAAAGTCAGCCACTGTTTCCACTGCTTCCCCATCTATTTCCCATGAAGTGATGGGACCAGATAACATGATCTTAGTTTTCTGAATGTTGAGCTTTAAGCCACCTTTTTCACTCTCCTCTTTCACTTTCATCAAGAGGCTCTTTTGTTCTTCTTTGCTTTCTGCCATAAGGGTGGTGTCATCTGCACATCTGAGGTTATTTATATTTCTCCCGGCAATCTTGATTCCAGCTTGTGCTTCATCCAGCACAGCGTTTCTCATGATGTACTCTGCATAGAAGTTAAATAAGCAGGGTGACAATATACAGCTTTGACACACTCCTTTTCCTATTTGGAACCAGTCTGTTGTTCCATGTCCAGTTCTAATTGTTGCTTCCCGACCTGCATACAGGTTTCTCAAGAGGCAGGTCAGGTGGTCTGGTATTCCCATTTCTTTCAGAATTTTCCACAGTTTATTGTGATCCACACAGTCAAAGGCTTTGACATAGTCAAGAAAGCAGAAATAGATGTTTTTATGGACCTCTCTTGCTTTTTCCATGATCCAGCGGATGTTGGCAATTTGATTTCTGGTTCCTCTGCCTTTTCTAAAACCAGCTTGAATATCTGGAAGTTCATGGTTCACATATTGCTGAAGCCTGGCTTGGAGAGTTTTGAGGATTACTTTACTAGCGTATGAGATGAGTGCAATTGGGCATTAGGTTGAGAATTCTTTGGCATTGCCTTTCTTTGGGATTGGAATGAAAACTGACTTTTCCAGTCCTGTGGCCACTGCTGAGTTTTCCAAATTTGCTGGCATATTGAGTGCATCACTTTCACGGCATCATCTTTTAGAATTTGAAATAGCTCAACTGTAATTCCATTGCCTCCACTAGCTTTGTTTGTAGTGATGCTTCCTAAGGCCCACTTGACTTCACATTCCAGGATGTCTGGCTCTAGGTGAGTGGGAGTGATCACACCTTCGTGATTCTCTGGGTCATGAAGATCTTTTTTGAACAGTTCTTCTGTGTATTCTTGCCGCCTCTTCTTAATATCTTCTGCTTCTTTTAGGTCCATACCATTTCTGTCCTTTACTGAACCCGTCTTTGTATGAAATGTCCTGTGGTATCTCTAATTTTCTTGAAGAGCTCTCTAGTCTTTCCCATTTTATTATTTTCCTCTACTTCTTTGCACTGATCACTGAGGAAGGCTTTCTTATCTCTCCTTGCTGTTCTTTGGAACTTTGCATTCAAATGGGTATGTCTTTTCTTTTCTCCTTTGCTTTTCACTTCTCTTCTTTTCACAGCTATTTGTAAGGCCTCGCCAGACAGCCATTTTGCTTTTTTGCATTTCTTTTTCTTGGGGATGGCCTTGCTTCCTGTCTCCTGTACAATATCACAAACTTCCATCCATAGTTCATCAGGCACTCTATCTATCAGATCTAGTCCCTTAAATCTATTTCTCACTTCTACTGTATAGTCATAAGGGATTTGATTTAGGTCATACCTGAATGGTCTAGTGGTTTTCCCCACTTTCTCCAATTTAAGTCTGAATTTGCCAATAAAGAGTTCATGATCTGAGCCACAGTCAGCTCCCTGTCTTGTTTTTGCTGACTGTATAGAGCTTCTCCAGCTTTGGTTGCAAAGGATATAATCAATCTGATTTTGGTGTCGACCATCTGGTGATGTCCATGTGTAGAGTCTTCTCCTGTGTTGTTGGAAGAGGATGTTTGCTATGGCCAGTGCGTTCTCTTGGGAAAACTGTATTAGCATTTGCCCTGCTTCATTCTGTATTCCAAGGACAAATTTGCCTGTTACTTCAGGTGTTTCTTGACTTCCTACTTTTGCATTCCAGTCCCCTATAATGAAAAGAACATCTTTTTTGGGTGTTAGTTCTAAAAGGTCTTGTAGATCTTCATAGAACCATTCAACTTCAGCTTCTTCAGCATTACCAGTTGGGGTATAGACTTGGATTACTGTGATATTGAATTGTTTGCCTTGGAAACAAACAGAGATCATTCTGTCATTTTTGAGATTGCATCCAAGTACTGCATTTTGGACTCTTTTGTTGACTATGATGGCTACTCCATTTCTTCTAAGGGATTCCTGCCCACAGTACTAGATATAATGGTCATCTGAGTTAAATTCACCCATTCCAGTCCATCTTAGTTCACTGATTCCTAGTTCAGATAGTCTCATTTCAGGGAACTATTCCTCGCTTTTCCCTCCAGCTGCCCCAACTCACTCCCAGCCTGACTCATGGCTGAGTATGCACACATTTGGAGAGCAGCAACACTTCTGGCCAGGAAGTAAATATATATTCAGTTCAGTTCAGTTTAGTCACTCAGTCGTGTCCGACTCTTTGCGACCCCATGAATCGCAGCACGCCAGGCCTCCCTGTCCATCACCATCTCCCGGAGTTCACTCAGACTCAAGTCCATTAAATCAGTGACGCCATCCAGCCATCTCATCCTGTCGTCCCCTTCTCCTCCTGCCCCCAATCCCTCCCAGCATCAGAATCTTTTCCAATGAGTCAACTCTTCTCATGAGGTGGCCAAAGTACTAGAGTTTCAGCTTTAGCATCATTCCTTCCAAAGAAATCCCAGGGTTGATCTCCTTCAGAATGGACTGGTTGGACCTCCTTGCAGTCCAAGGGACTCTCAAGAGTCTTCTCCAACACCACAGATCAAAAGCATCAATTCTTCAGTGCTCAGCCTCCCTCATAGTCCAACCCTCACATCCATACATGACCACTGGAAAAACCATAGCCTTGACTAGACGGACCTTAGTCGGCAAAGTAATGTCTCTGCTTTTCAATATGCTATCTAGGTTGGTCATAACTTTTCTTCCAAGGAGTAAGCATCTTTTAATTTCATGGCTGCAGTCACCATCTTCAGTGATTTTGGAGCCCCAAAAAATATAGTCTGACACTGTTTCCACTGTTTCCCCATCTATTTCCCATGAAGTGATGGGACCAGATGCCATGATCTTCGTTTTCTGAATGTTGAGCTTTAAGCCAGCTTTTTCACTCTCCCTTTCCACTTTCCTCAAGAGGCTTTTTAGTTCCTCTTCACTTTCAGCCATAAGGGTGGTGTCATCTGCATATCTGAAGTTATTGATATTTCACCCGGCAATCTTGATTCCAGCTTGTGTTTCTTCTAGTCCAGCATTTCTCATGATGTACTCTGCATATAAGTTAAATAAACAGGGTGACAATATGCAGCCTTGACACACTCCTTTTCCTATTTGGAACCAGTCTGTTGTTCCATGTCCAGTTCTAACTGTTGCTTCCTGACCTGCATACAGGTTTCTCAAGAGGCAGGTCAGGTGGTCTGGTATTCCCATATATGCATATGTTTGGCCGGGGGGGGGGTGGGGGTGGGGGAATAGTTGCTCAGTCATGTCTGACTCTTTGTGGACTGTAGCCCACAAGGCTCCCCTGTACATGGAATCTTCCAGGCAAGAATATTGGAGTGGGTTGCCATTCCTTTCTCCCATGGAATCTCCCAGACCCAGGGATCGAACCCTGGTCTCCTGCATTGCAGGCAGATTCTTTACTGTCTGAGTCACCAGGGAACATTCACACACACACACACACACACACACACACACACACACACACACAGAGGCATATATATATATATAGATGCCTGTGTGTGTGTGTGTGTGTGTGTGTGTGTGTGTGTGTATACACACAGAATTCATATGGGCTTCCCTGGTGGTGCAGCAATAAAGAATCTGCCTGCCAATAAAGTAGACCAGGGTTCAATCCCTGGGTCAGGAAGATCTCCTAGAGAAGGAAATGGCAACCCATTCCAGTATTCTTCCCTGGGATATCCCATGGACAAAGGAAGCTGGTGGGCTACAGCCCATGGAGTCTTAAGAGTCAGACACGACTTAGCAACTAAACAATAAAACAACATTATATGACATGACATTGTACAGGTGTTAGTGATCAAGACCATCCTCAAGAAAAAGAAATGTAAAAAACAAAATGGTTGTCTGAGGAGGCCTTACAAATAGCTGAGAAAAGAAGAGAAGCTAAAGGCAAAGGAGAAAAGGAAAGATACATCCATTTGAATGCAGAGTTCCAAAGAATAACAAGGAAAGACAAGAAAGCCTTCCTCAGTGATCAACATAAAGACATAGAGGAAAAGAGTAGAATGGAAAAGATGAGATCTCTTCTTCTAAGAAAATTAGAAGATACCAAGGGAACATTTCTTGCAAAGATGGGCTCAATAAAGGACAGAAATGGTATGGATGTAACAGAAGCAGGAGATATTAAGAAGTGGTGGCAAGAATACACAGAAGAACTATAAAAAAAGATCTTCATGACCCAGAAAACCACGATGGTGTGACCACTCACTACAGTCAGACATCCTGGAATGTGAAGTCAAGTGGGCCTTAGGAAGCATCACTACAAACAAA
Source organism: Ovis canadensis (assembly GCF_042477335.2). NCBI lineage: Eukaryota > Metazoa > Chordata > Mammalia > Artiodactyla > Bovidae > Ovis > Ovis canadensis. The sequence continues at coordinate 88,536,125 of NC_091251.1, forward strand.
GCTAGTGGAGGTGATGGAATTCCAGTTGAACTATTTCAAATCCTGAAAGATGATGCTGTGAAAGTGCATATGCCAGCAAATTTGTAAAACTCAGCAGTGGCCACAGGACTGCAAATGGTCAGTGTTCATTCCAATCCCAGAGAAAGACAATACCAAAGAATGTTCAAACTACCACACAATTGCACTCATCTCACATGCTAGCAAAGTAATATTCAGAATTTTCCAAGCCAGGCTTCAGCAGTACATGAACCATGAACTTCTAGATGTTCAAGGTGGTTTAAGAAAACAGAGGAAAACAGAAAACAGAGGAAACAGAGATCAAATTGCCAACATCCGCTGGATCATCACAACAGCAAGAGAATTCCAGAAAAACATCTACTTCTGCTTTATTGATTATGCCAAACCCTTTGACTGTATAGATCATAACAAACTGTGGAAAATTCTGAAAGAGATGGAAATAGCAGACCACCTGACCTGCCTCCTGAGAAATCTGTATGCAGGTCAAGAAGCAACAGTTAGAACTGGACATGGAAAAACAGACTGGTTCCAAACAGGAAAAGGAGTATGTCAAGGCTGTATATTGCCACCCTGCTTATTTAACTTACATGCAGAGTACATCATGTGAAATGCTGGGCTGGATGAAGCACAAACTGGAATCAAGATTGCTGGGAGAGATATCAATAACCTCAGATATGCAGATGATACCATCCTTATGGCAGAAAGTGAAGAACTAAAGAACCTCTTGATGAAAGTGAAAGAGGAGAGTGAAAAAGATAGCTTAAAACTCAACGTTCAGAAAACGAATATCATGGCAGCTGGTCCCATTACTTCATGGCAAATAGATGGGGAAACAACAGAAACATTGACAGAGTTTATTTTCTTGGGTTCCAAAATCACTGCAGATGATAACTGCAGCCATGAAATTAAAAGACACTTGCTCCTTGGAAGAAAAGCTATGACCAACCTAGACAGCATATTAAAAAGCAGAGACATTAGTTTGCCAACAAAGGTCCATCTAGTCAAGGCTATGGTTTTTCCAGTAGTTATGTATGGATGTGAGAGTTGGACCACAAAGAAAGCTGAGCACCAAAGAACTGATGCTTTTGAACTGTGGTGTTGCAGAAGACTCTTGAGAGTCCCTTGGATTACAAGTAGATCCAACCAGTCAACCCTAAAGGAAATCAGTCCTAAATATTCACTGGAAGGACTGATGCTGAAGCTGAAACTCCAATACTTGGCCACCTGATGCGAAGAGCTTACTCATTAGAAAAGACCCTGATGATGGGAAAGATTTAAGGTGGGAAGAGAAGGGGACGACAGAGGATGAGATGGTTGGATGGCATCACCAACTCGATGGACATGAGTCTGAGCAAGTTCCAGTAGTTGATGATTGACAGGGAAGCTTGGCGTGCTGCAGTCCATGGGGTCACAAAGAGTCAGACACAATTGAGCGACTGAACTGATATAATTATATATATGTATATATATCTCTATCACAAGATAGAGATATAAGAAAACTTTTTCTAGTAAAGATTCAAGAGTTTGTTATGGTTTAAAATTACCTTATTTTCTGTAGTAAAGTCTCTCTCTCTCTCTCACAGACACACACATGCCATATCTTAAACCTAAGTTGACAGGGTGTGAAACTGCATCTCATTTACTATATAATGAATCACCTTAATGATACTATTAGAAATAATGCCTTTTCTCTGAGCCACTTTTCTTTTTAGTATTTAATGTATGTGATTACCACAATTTTCATCTGTTTTCCAGAAATACTCTGCAAAATCCATTTTCCTTGTTGTGAAATTAAACCCGAAGAGCAGGGATCCCTGTCTGTTGTGTTAACAAGTATTTTGAGAGTTCTTTAGGAATGTGTAACTCCACAGAATGGAGCATACAGGCCTATGAAATGCTGAAACAATGTCACATCTATAAGAATACCTCTGCGTATAAGCTGAAATTAACACCATGGGAGGGGTGGAGTTCTACTCGCAGAAGAGTTTGTTGGTTGTCTGAGACAAAAACACTCACAAAGGTGAAGCCAATAATAAAGCAAGTTCAGTTCAGTTCAGTCGCTCAGTCGTGTCCGACTCTTTGCGACCCCATGAGTCGCAGCACGCCAGGCCTCCCGGTCCATCACCAGCTCCCGGAGTTCACTCAGACTCGCGTCCATCGAGTCCGTGATGTCATCCAGCCATCTCATCCTTGGTCGCAAAGGATCAAAAAAATTTTTTTACATCGACTGAGACTCTTTTTGCAACTGAATTAACCAAAACACAACTCAAAATAACACAAGTAAAGAAATGTGTGGAGAACAGACAGCAGAGGAGTGGGTTCCAATACACACAGGTCAAGGAACTTAGAGGGAAGTTCTTTCCTCGTCAGCTCTGTTTTCTGCAGTTTGGTAACCTCCTTTTCTCTGACTGAAGAAAGATCTTGGTTCTAGAAAATTCTAATCATCATCCCAGCAACATGGACATGGACTCTGACTAGTCCTGTCTCAGTTACATGCCCACCGGTGTCCAATCACTGAGGCCTGAAGGATGGGGCACTATAATTGGCCAGAGTCTGGACACATGCCCATAGCCATGGCTCAGTGGACCAGAACACTGTAAATAGCAGACCCACCAGAATCACATAGTATAGAAAAATGGACTTTTCCCTAAGGAAAAGGAGTACCTAAAAGAGGGTGGAAGGGAAACCAGGCAGGCAAAAGAATACAGACCTACCTCAAAAATTCATTGCATTGGTTTTTCTCAGCTTACACTTAACCTCTTAACACTTTCTTCTGGTCCAATAAAAGTGGAAAAGAGGATTTATCTATATTCATGTTTAACATAGGCAGAAGAACAAAGAGAGACTCGGAAAATGCTGCAAAATCTATCAGCCAGCATTACCACACAGAAAAACTTCTGCTTCCAGAGAAGGAGCTAAGTTCAAGTCAGAGGTGGTGAATGCAAGCAGAAAAGCTCACTTCCTCCAGAAATATCCAAGGCAAGTGGAGGAAAGGTCAGTCAACATAGCAGAGGTCAGGTAGGGTGCAGGGTAAATGCTGCAGTCATCAATCCACCCCAACCAGTCCAGTGAGAATATCTACCTCATGCAACCCAGCTTGACTGCATCCACCTGGGTGGTCCCACTCACCTTCACTGAGCACTCTGACCCCAGGGCAGAGTGTAGCTCCCGTATCCTACCTCTTCTTGTCACCTACTAATCAGGACTTAACTACCCCTTTGGAGGCTGCTTTTTGCTTCTGCTTCACCAGGCTGTGGTGGGTTTCCCATGTGGCGCTAGTGGTAAAGAACCCTCCTGTCAATGCAGGAGATGCGACAGACATGGGTTCGATCCCTGGGTGGGGAAAATCCCCTGTAAGAGGCTAGGGTAACCCACTCTAGTATCCTTGCCTGGGAAATCCCATGGACAGAGGAGGCTGGCTGGCTATAGTTCATGGGGTCACAGAGTCAGACATGATTGAAGCAACGCAGCAGTAGCAGCAGCAGCAGGCTGTGGGAGCTTAGATTTCATAATTTGGCTGAGACATGTAAAAGCAGTTATAAGGAAACTTATTCCCACTGTACTAAAATAATTACATGATTCTGGCTCCCAAAATTCCCAAAGTCTTAATCCTTATTCTGAAAACTCTGATCTTAATCACCCTCTCTGGTCTTATCTCCACTACTTTTCTTTGTAAACACTTCCTTCAAAACACTATAAAACAAAGTCCTTCACCTAATTTTTTATATGGCAGCCTCTGGGTTTTCCCCATCATAATCCCCATGTCCTAGTGTATATCCCATAGGAACAGTGTACTATTTTCAACATTTGAGTTGGAAATAGTTCTTTCTCCCATCAAAATTACAGTCATTCTTCAAATGTTACCTCAAAAACAACTTTCTTCATGGAGCCTCCTATGGCCATTGCAGTAGGAAATGATTGCCATCACTGGTATAAAAATTCAGTGTTGGAATCAGGCTGATTTAACTAGCTTTCAAGTGTGAAATTTCTCTACTTGTCTCTATGATATACTCTGCCACTTTTAGAAAATGATTTCACTCAACACCAGACAGAAAAATTAACACATGCTCTGAGTCTAAAGAAAGTATTGCTTTGGGAATTTTTAAAAGAATTTGGGATTAAAAGAAAACTGTGATTGTGTTATGCAAAATAGTATGAGCCTTACTCTCATGAACTCCGGGAAGTAAATGTATGCAAAAGTGTGAATCTCAGAAAAACATATGAAATATGTGAGCATCTGCTAATACAAGGGATACTCATTCGAAATTTAGAAATTTTGCTATCAGATGTCTATAAATTATAGCAACCACTGACAAATACATTCATTGAAAGTTTACCCTACAAAAAGGCATAATCTGAAGGAATCCAATATACAAATAAATTTCTAGAAATTGTACTAATGTATAATAATAGAACACACTAGTGGTTAGAGCTTATGAAATATAAAATCCACTTCTGAAGTATTCTTTCCCTTTAGAAAATTGCCCTAACTTAATATAGATTCATTTTTGAAACTGTCTACCCGAGAGTTTCCTACTTGTTAGTATTCTGTTCTTCATCACAGAAAGTTTTCCCAGAGATTTCCCTGTTGGGTACCTTGGATTTATAGATATCTTTTAAAAATATGTTTCAAACACCAGTAATTTCTCCTTGCAATCAGATATCTAAAAAGTGTTCTTGCCCTGTCTCACCTTGTCACCCTCTGCAGTGGGGCCACTGATCTCACCACCAAGATCTCTCTTCAAGGTTATAAACATCCTCTGCTGACAAATCTAACGAGAATCTTTTGGGCCTCATACCATGACTTATCTGTGGTATTGACATTGAGGGGCCATTTTCTTGCTTTTGAAATATGTCCCTGGAGCTCAGCCTTTGCATCTCCTTTCTCTGTGTTCTCCTGAGTGATCTGACTTCATCAGTGGATTCAAATCCCGCTGAACATCTTCACCTTGACACCCATTCACTCATCTTCACACATGAAACCTGCACGCCTTCCTATATTCCCATCTCAGGAAGGACATCACCCTGACTCTACCTTGTTGTTGGGAGTCTTCCAAGATTCCTCTTCTCTTGGCCCTCTTATCTGATTGGCACTAGTTCTTATTACTTCTGCCGTCTAAAATTCCTCACATAACTTTAATTCAAAAAGATACATGCACCTCCATGTTCATAGCAGCATTATTTATAAGCCAAGACATGGAAGCAACCTAATGTTCATTGACAGATGAATGGATAAAGAGAATGTGATATACATGTATGTGTGTGTATGTGTGTGTGTGTGTGTGTATATATATACAGAAGCTATATATATATACGTAGCTTCTGCGTTTGAACTGTGGTGTTGGAGAAGACTCTTGAGAGTCCCTTGGACTGCAAGGAGATCCAACCAGTCCATTCTAAAGGAGATCAACCCTGGGATTTCTTTGGAAGGAGTGATGCTAAAGCTGAAACTCCAGTACTTTGGCCACCTCATGCGAAGAGTTGACTCATTGGAAAAGACTCTGATGCTGGGAGAGATTGGAGGCAGGAGGAGAAGGGGATGACCGAGGATGAGATGGCTGGATGGTATCACGGACTCGATGGACTTGAGTCTGAGTGAACTCCGGGAGATGGTGATGGACAGGGAGGCGTGGCGTGCTGCAATGCATGGGGTCGCAAAGAGTCAGACACGACTGCGTGACTGAACTGAACTGAACTGATAGCTTCTACTCAGGTTCATTCAGGAGGAAGTTATCACTACCTCATTTTTATGGATACGGACATTGAAGCTCATTAAGAATAAAGTAATTGTCTACCCCAGTGCCACAGGGTAAATGGAAAACTGGGACTGGAATCCACATTGGTTTTAATCCAAAGTCTTTTGCTAGCACACCATGAAACTGGGGGTGTATTTGGAACTGATGATCCTATGGTGAATAGTAGGTAGTTGTGTGTACTACTCAGACCATCGATCCCAGGGATGTGGATGTCAGAGGAAGACATCTCCTGTGTGAATCCCACATTTGGGGAATTCTGGGTAAATGGCTGTCCTTTTGACCTACATTCCCTCTGTTGAAGAGGTAGTATCTAGGCTGAGCCAGAAGAGTCAGGACACAGAGTACAAAGGAGGAGGACTCCTGACCAAAAGAAGCAATAACAATTGATGTTCCAGTCTGTGGCTTCTTGGAACCCAGCTGCCCCAACAGCCTGATGGGACACACTGATAGAGCATCTCTGTGAAGCCAGCCTCTCCAGGAGTCAACCAGGTTAAAACAACTTAACAAGCCAGCAGAACCAACACAGAGGCATGGGGCTGAAGAAGGCCAGATCCATAGGAATTATGCTCAAGGTCATCTTTGACAAATAACAACTGCGCTATGATTTTGCAACCCTCTAATTTCCATTACAATATATGAATATGCTTGGGGGCCAGAGAAAGGGAGATTGATAACTTCATTTAGAACAAATCAATTGGATTCCACTGATAGACTCATGAATCATCCAAGAGACAAACAAGGGGTGTCAAGGAACACTGAGTCCTCTCCCCTGGCAATTTTTATAAGCCTCATCAATTTCTGTCCAACTGAACACTTCCATTCGGGTTATTAACGTAAAGGTTCTAGAATACATGAAGTTAAATTCTTTCTAAAATTCTGGCAGCTTGGCCAACACCACTCTGTCATTATGCCTTTGATTTAACTAACATGAATAAAGATGTATCCCCATCCAAATGTGTGCTGGTCAATCATGACACTTAGAAAAAAGTCATAACAGCAACCATTAGCACAGACTCCAAAAATAGCGTCCTGGGAAGAGGGAGGCTTAAATGGTCCAAGTGCCCTTGTCCAAAGATTGTTAGAGCCATCTTAGCCTCACACCATTATACAAAATCAAATATTTCTTGTTCTGATCCATACATATTGACTGAGCTGGAGCTGGGGGACTTATGCTACAACCTCCCCTAATATATCCACATATTCCACAATTTACAATACATAAAATCACTGAATGAAGTCTCAGCTCCTGGGGTTCAGTTATAAACAACACGGCTGGTGGACTTAGCAGATGATGGGGTTTGGTACAAGAGGAGAGTATAAGATGCCCAGAGATACCTCATATTGTTTTCCCTAGTAGTTAAATTAATTAATATTCCATAATAGATCTACCACATGATCCAGCTTCTGGGTACATGTCCAAAGGAAATGAAAACAGGATTTTGAAGAGATATATGCACTCTCTCATTTACTGTAATATTTCACAACAGCCAAGGTATGGAAACAATGTAACTGTCCACCAATGGATGAATGGATACCATATATGTGGTATACATACAAAATGGAATATTATTCTGCCAGGAGAAACGAGGGTATCCTGCCATTTGTGACAACATGAATGGGCCTTGAGCACATCATGCAAAATGAGATGTCAGACAGAGAAAGACAAGTACTAAATGATATCATGTCAGTTTATATGTGGAATCTAAAAAAGTCAAACACAAAAAACAGAGTAAAATGCTCGTTACCAGGGCATGGGGCTGGGGGGATAAGATTGATGTTATTTAAGGATACAAATCTCCAACAAGTAGTTAATAAGACAAAGAGATGTAATGAACAGTATAATGAATACAGACATTATTATACTATAATTATATAATGCAATATATATTACTATAATTCTCATCATTTTATAATATATAAATATATCAAAGTCACATATATACCTTAAATTTTCACAATGTAGTATGTCAAGTTTATTCAATCAATCAGTAAATAAAGCTTTTTTCACCAAAGACAATATAATGTGCTTGTGCCCCAACCCTCCCTATTCTCAGCTGCCACAACACTGAAGTTTGTAGTTAGTGAGTTTCTGGTGCCCAAATAGACTGTGCCTGGAGACAAAGGTCTTCCTTTGTCCCTTGCCATTTGGTGGGGAGCAAGGGAACTAGTAAAATCCATCTTGAAGTGAAAGTGAAAGTATTAGTTGAGCACAGTCATGTTTGACTCTTTGAGACCCATGGATTGTAACCCACCAGACTCCTCTATCTATGGGATTCTCTGGCAAGAATACTAGAATGGGTTTCCATTCCCTTCTCCAGGGGATCTTCCCGATACAGGGATCAAATTTGGATCTCCTTCAGGGCAGGAGAATTCTTTACTGCTGAGCCGCCAGGGAAGCCCCAAATCCATCTTAATGGCGGCAATAATGGGGATGTTGAGATTTAACTGATCATAAGGGGGATAAACTTGAGCTATGAATAGGGCTTGAAGTCAAAAAGGGTTAGTGTGGTTCTCCGTGATGTGTAGCAATTGACCCTAAAATCTGTCCAAAGCACGTGCTTGCCTGGGAAGGAAGAGGTTGTACAAGCAACTCTGCTCTGGGGACTTTACATAACCAAAAAGAAATATTTCTTCAAAGCAGGGGAAAAAAATCTTTGACTTTGGGTCCTGTAGTTTGAGTGTGTGATATTAAATTCATCTAACTGTGATAGCTATTAATAAACAGGACTTGTGTGTACAAATATAAAAAACACCTCTGGGTTTCTAAACCTATTTGGGAAAAATAAATTTAGAAAAGGCCAAGATTTCAGCAGCAGATGGAAAGGCTCAGAGACATAAAGATTTGGATCTTATTAAAACTACATCTTTATTCTCAAGCTTACAAAGTCTGAGATATCTACCATATACATGCTTACCACATGTATCTACCATATACATGCTTACAATACTTGTCTGCCACAAGTATTTTCAGTCTGTAAGGCATTGATTTGGCATCACTGACTCGATGGATGTGAATCTGAGTGAACTCCAGGAGTTGGTGATGGACAGGGAGGCCTGGCGTGCTGTGGTTCATGGGGTTGCAAAGAGTCGGACGCAACTGGGCGACTGAACTGAACTGAACTGAAGGCATTGATTTCTTGTATCTTTTTTGATATCTTTTCCCCTTTTAAAGCAATTCCTCCACATGTGATTACTTGTGACTAGATTCCAACTCTTTCACTTACCCAAAGATTTTTCTCTAGCAATCCTCTTCATTCTCTTACATCATCAGTTCTACTTTTTCTATTGGGTCATTACCACGAGCATACGGACATGCTGTTATTTCTCCATCTTTAAAACAAACAAACATATAAACATTCTCTTAGCCCTACTTTCCCCGCTAGCTCTTGCCCCATTACTTTGCTTTATTTTGAAGTTGCTCAGTCGTGTCTGAATCTTTGCAACCCCATGGACTGTAGTCTACCAGGCTCCTCAGTCCATGGAATTTTTCAGGCAAGAGTACTGGAGTGGGTAGCCATTTCCTTTTCCAACTTTTTTTTTTTTTTGGTATCAAATTCCTCTAAAGCATTATGTATACTTGCCACACACTATCTTCCCATTCTCTCTCTCTTTTAAAAAACTTATTTATAGAGTTTTATGAATTGGAATATAATTGCTTTAAAATGTTGTATTAGTTTTTGCAATGGCACCCCCTCCAGTGTTCTTGCCTGGAAAATCCCATGGATGGAGGAGCCTGGTAGGCTGCAGTCCATGGGGTTGCTGAAAGTTGGACATGACTCAGTGACTTCATTTTCATGCATTGGAGAAGGAAATGGCAACCCACTCCAGTGTTCTTACCTGGAGAATCCCAGGGACAGCGGAGCCTGGTGGGCTGCCATCTATGGGGTCGCACAGAGTCAGACATGACTGAAGCAACTTAGCAGCAGCAGTTTCTGCTGTACAACATCATGAATCAGTCATGTATATACATCTATCTCCTCCCTTTTGAGCCTCCCTCACAGCCTACTATCCCAGTGTTCGAGGTCATCACAGAGCACGCAGCTGAGCTCCCTGTAATATATAGCAGCTTCCCACTCGCTAGCTATTTTACACGTGGGAGCGTACACATGTCAGTGCTCCTCTTCTAGTTCGTCCCTCTCTTCCTTTCCCAACCGTGTCTACACATATACACAATGAACGCTACTCAGACATAAAAAGCAATGAAATTGAGCCAGTTGAAGTGATGTGGATGGACCTAAAACCTGTCATACAGAGTAAAGTAAATTAGAAGGAGAAAAACAAATATATAGAACAAATATATAGAATATATATATAGAATGCAGAAAAATGACAGATGAAGCTATTTGTAGGGCAGGAACAGCAGCACACATGTAGAGGACGGACCTCTCATTCTCTCTTAAACACTCCAATTAGCTTCTTGCTCTCCAAACTGCTCTTCTAAAGGTTACCAGTTACCCATACATTCCTAAGTCTAATGACTTTGACTTTGTGTCTAATGTGATCTACAAGCTGCATCAACACACATACATAAATGAACACACTCATGAAGCTGTACGTTATAAATTACACCTCAAAAAGACGTGATATAATTGAAATATCTACTGATTAAAAGATATTATATCTGGCATTCAGAGAGGAGAGGCAGTGAATCATGGTATAGATATAAAAGACTGACAACAGACCAACAATGATATTTATAGCCTGTCTCCTTTGCATGCATGCTCAATCACTTCAGTCGTGTCCAACTCTCTGCAGCTCCATGGACCATGGCCCGCCAGGCTCCTCTGTCCGTGGGATTCTCCAGGCAAGAATACTGGAGTGGGTTGCCATTTCCTTCTCCAGTGATAAAGTATGAAGTGAGAGAAATGAAGTCGCTCAGTCATGCCCGACTCTTTGCGACCCCATGGACTGTAGCCCACCAGGTTCCTCTGTCCATGGGATTTTCCAGGCAAGAATACTGGAGTGGGCTGCCCCATCTCCTTTAGTTTGTTTAAAATTTGCATAATAAACTTTTCAAAACAAACAAAAGATTAATTAAAAAATAAGTCAGATCATGTCATCCCTGGGCTTACAGTCTTCCCTTGCCTTCCATCATATTCAGAGTAAAATGCCAAAGTCTTTACAACAGCTAAAGGGCTGCACGTGCCATGTTCCTATGACCTCTCTTACTCTCTGTTCTCACTCACCCCCTCCTGTGACACTGGCATTCTCTCTCCTTGGGGTCTTTGCCTAGACTTGTTCTTTCTGCTTGGAAGGCTCTTCCTTCATATACCTACACCTCCTTCAATCTTTGCTGACATGTAATCTTCTCAACTGGACCATAAAGTGAAAGTGTTAGTAGCTCATTTGTTTCTGACTCTTTGCGACCCCATGGACTGTAGCCTGCCAGGCTTCTCTATCCACCACCATATTTAAAGCTGTAACCCATTTACCTGGTATTCTTGATCCCTTTTAACATGACATATTTCTCCCTTTTCCTCCATGGAACCAATAACATTCTAACATACTACATAATTTATTAACTTACTGTGTTTATTGTTTATTGCCTGTCTTCCCCTTACTTCTGCCCTAAAATGCAAGCTCCTCAATAACTAGTATCAGTGTCTGTTTTGTTCACCAAAGTGTCCCAAGCACATAAAACAGCACCAAGTTCCACAAAAAAGTACCTGTGACATAATATGTACTCAGTAAGTACTTGTTTAATAAACAATGAATAAACAGTAATGCAATAGAAAGACTAATTTTGACTTGATCTCCCGAGCATCGTAACTACAGGAAGAGAACGTGCTGGTCATGCCCCCATAATTGCCTCTGGTCCATATAAAGTCAGGGGTTTTATTTGTTGTTGTTTGTTTCTGTTTTGTTTTGTTTGTTAAAATAGCACGTCAGTCTTTGTTGGTATAACAAACATGTTAGGCAATGTGCCTGTTATTCTCACCATCCTGTATATCTTAATGGAAAAGATCTTCAGAGCCTTGAAAGGGGGAAATCTAGAATTCTGTCATTCACACTGCTCTTTTGAATATTTAAAATAGACCTTCTTTACTGAAGTTTCTGTGGCTCTGTGCTCAATGAAAATGCATCTCCAGGACTTCCAAGATGGTCTCAGCGGTTAAGCATCCACCTGGGAATGCAGGGGATGCAGGTTTGATCCCTGGTAGGGGACTAAGAAACCACATGCTACAGGGCAACGAAGCCTGTGTGCCTCAACAAGAGAGCCCGATTCCCGCAACTACTAAGACCATGCACTCTGGAGCCCACACACCACGAGAGTGTTCATGCACCACAGTGAAAGATTCACATGATGCAACGAAGACCCCCTGTGCCACAACCAAGACTGGACTCAGTCAAATCAATAATTTTTTTTAAGAAAATATTTCCAAAAAAAGGAAAGAAAAGAAAAGGCATACTCATATCAGATAACAAAAGTCCTAATATGCCTGGTCCTTGGGGCATTCAGGGCTTCTGGGATAGCTCAGTTGGTAAAGAATACACCTGCAATGCAGCAGACTCTGGGTTGGGAGTCTCCTGGATTGGGAAGACCAGCTGGAGAAGGGATAGGCTACCCACTCCAGGATCCTTGGGCTTTCCTTATGGCTCAGCTGGTAAAGAATCCATCTGCAATGTGGGAGACCTGGGTTCAATCGCTGGGTTGGGAAGATCCCCTGGAGAAGGGAAAGGCTACGTGCTCCAGTATTCTTGCCTGGAGAATTCCATGGACTCTATAGTCCATGGGGTCCCAAAGAGTCAGACATGACTGAGCCACTTTCACTTTCACTTGGGGGCACTGGAATGGAGGCAGGTCCAGCCAGCCACCCCTATATCCATGCTTCCAAGAACAGTGGTCTGACATGATCAATACACACTCTAGGCCAAATTCTCAGAAACATAGATTCATGTGGAAATAGTAGGACAGGAGAACATGTGGTTTTAACATCTCCCTAGAATATTCTGATTTGCAAATCAGTTTGGGAAATCACTATTTCCAGATACAGACTCTTAACTCACTTCTACTGTGCAAATGCAGCTCGTTTTATAATTTGGGACAGAATTTGCATTGCAAATACAATAAGTCACATGTTATTACAGAAACCATAGCATCTCCCACCTCCATTGAAGCGATACACTAAAGGTGCAAAAACCAACCTGGGTAACCCTTTGGTTTCCCTGAGAAAGGAATTCTCTTTTCCCGCAGCATTACCTTGGTCTGTATATGCAAGTTCATAGAAATGAAAAAGAACAAAGCTCTTCACTTTGTAAGCAGCCAAACCTACTCCTGTTCCCTGGAGGTCACAGAGTCCTACACCAGGGTCACACTGACATAGGGGTGGATCAGGCAGGACTCAGTAATTTTACGGCCTGTTATAACAGTCCCAGCGATGCAGCAGAGATAAAAGTGCTAATCAAATTTCATGCTTCGAGGCGTGAGCTGATTACTGCTGGGCCAAGAGGGGATTTATTTTCGGTGGTTCTGACAAGCACAGGGGGCCGGGTGCTCTCTGTGCAGCTTCACACACTATTGACCACTTCCAAAAAGGAGGATCCATGAGCTGGCTGCCTGACATCCACCAGCTTGGCTTCTGGGGTTTCTCAGATCAGAGGCAGAGGGATGCTGTAAGAGAAGTTCCACAGGCAAAAGGTTCTCAGAGAAAAATGACAGGAGCTGTGTGGAATGTACCTGAGCGAGCCCTTGGTAACTTGTATGCTGGGTTCTGTTCTAAGCTAGAGAGGAGGGAGCATCCTGATGACCTCTGTTCCTTTCTATCTGGTGTCTTAACCTCTCTAAGAATCAGTTTTACCATCTATAAAATTGAAATAATAATAGTACCTGCTTCTAGAGGTGGTTGTGAAGATGAAAGTGGGCACAACTGGATTATGGGCTAGGATTACAGGCAGGGCCCCCAAAACTATTCCGCTGGCAACCTCAGAGCCATCAGAGCACAGGCTTTGGCTATAAGACAATAATTCTTATGCTTAATATATTTGTGTAGCTAAGATCTTTGCCTTTGCATCAGAGAAGACATGAAGATAGACCGAAAGTTTAAAATGTTTTCAAAGTAACTATAAAGTCAAAGAAACTATAAATCTAGCCATTATTCAACCCCCAAGGCAATTTTCAGGTCCCAGGACTTGCATCAACAGGAAATCGGCTGCCAGCACTGACACCCAAAACCTTTGTTTTCCCAGTGTTCACCTAGAGTATGGCCACGGAGGGCAACAATCTAGAAAGATTCTTCCAGAACTAGATCTTGTATTTGAGTGGTAACCTAGCCATGAGGATGACAGTCACAAATCTATGCCACCTCCAGGACTTCTCCCGCCTTGAGGAGCTTCGCAGTTGGAACTTTGAAACCAAGTGCACCCCTCAAGTCCACACTAGGATGCTAGCGATCAAGCCAGTTCCCCCTGAAGGCAGGCTCTCCCTCTTTTCTCTCCTTAACTCATCCTAGTCATTCTTTGTATCTTAGATGAACTCAGTCCACTTCTACTGAAAGTCTCTAACCACTCCATGCCACAGAACGCTTGCCTTCTACAGAATTCCTTGTAACTCTTTTTACTAAGTATCAATTTTGTACATGGCTATAATCTCTCTCTTAATTAAAATGAACAAATATAAAGGTATTATATTTCAGAAGAAAAGAGTTCTAGCTTTGATTCAGGTACCACTATTTGTTAACTGAGTGAACTGTAGAAAGTTTCATCTCCTAAGACTCAGGATCCTTATCTGTTAAATGCAGATAATAAAATTTTGTGGGGTAATTCTGAAGAATATAATAATATGTGTGAATCACCTGGCACACATTAGGCTTTTAATATACTGAAGCTATTAGCATTTGCATAATTTAATTTTTAACTCCAGTTTTATCAGTTCAGTTCAGTTCAGTCGCTCAGTCATGTTCGACTCTTTGCAACCCCATGAACCACAGCATGCCAGGCCTCCCTGTCCATCACCAACTCCTGGAGTTCACCCAACCCATGCCCATTGAGTCAGTGATACCCTCCACCCATCTCATCCTCTGTTGTCCCTTCTCCTCCTGCCCTCAATCTTTCCCAGCATCAGGGTCTTTTCAAATGAGTCAGCTCTTCACATGAGGTGGCCAAAATATTGGAGTTTCAGCTTCAGCATCAGTCCTACCAGTGAACACCCAGGACTAATCTCCTTTAGGATAGACTGGTTGGATCTCCTTGCAGTCCAAGGGACTCTCAAGAGTCTTCTCCAACACCACAGTTCAAAAGTATCAATTCTTTGGCACTCAGCTTTCTTTATAGTCCAACTCTCACATCCATACATGACCAATGTAAAAACCATAGCCTTGACTAGATGGACTTTGTTGGCAAAGTAATGTCTTTGCTTTTCAATATGCTTTCTAGGTTGGTCATAACTTTCCTTCCAAGGAGTAAGCGTCTTTTAATTTCATGGCTGCAATCACCATCTGCAGTGATTTTGGAGCCCAGAAAAATAAAGGCAGCCATTGTTTCCACTGTTTCCCCATCTATTTGCCATGAAGTGATGGGACCAGATGACATGATCTCTGTTTTCTGAATGTTGAGTTTTATATATCTAATTAAAGTTTGAGCTATTTAGGATAGAATTGAGTCTTGTACATTTTCATATTCTTCATAGGTTAATGCTCACAACTGGTGTCAAAAAATATTTACAACCAAAGACTAAAGTAACATTCAAGGTAAGGCCACTTTTCTTCCCTTTGGTACTTTCAAAATACTAGCCTGAGGAGATCAAGCCTAAGTTTATGTCCATAACAAATGCAGTGTCCTTTTCCTAATTGTTCTGAAAGCAGATGATCAGTAGAAATGAGAAGAGAGTGGGCATAAGATCCCCAAAAGGAATCAAGACGATACATTAAAAAAATCAGAGATCAGTGGCAAGGAAGACTTTATAACAGAATCAGGTCTTCTGACTCAGGCTCAATTTTTATGTGGTAGCTGTAGAGACAGGCATAAGTTCTGTTCTGATCCCCAGGTGAAGCAGGAACCCCAGGAACCCGGAGGCCCCTGACTGATGTGTATTCCCAAAGCTCTTCCCAGTCAAACACTGACATGCACTCTCTCTTAAAAACTAAATAAGAAATTTAAAAACCTTCAAGGCATAATGTCTGATTTATTTTTGATTGTCTCCAAAGTCAGCCATGTTCTCTTTCTGTCTTCTTAAAAAAGGCAGAGAGAAGTACTGAACTTCCAAGACATAAACATAGAAGGAAGGGGCTACTGCTGTTAGGTGGTGTTTAGCAATCCAGTCAGCTTGGTCATTCCACATTCACATCCCAGAAAAATAAATAAATAAGTAACTACCTTGTATTTGTCCATCAACTTCCAAGTGATCCTTAAGCCACCTCCTTGTTGCTCTCAGTGGTTTAATGATCTTTCTCGAAAGACGTCTGTGTGTATCAGGGAAAAGCATGCACTCCCAGGCCAAGCCTTGCTCTCCCATGTCTGGGGTGGTCTCCCTGATTTACCACTAGAGCACCTCACATTTCCCCACCTCGACTTCCTCTTCTGCCATCAGGCATTGCATCACCATTAGCCTTGGAAAAGCCTCATAACTCAGGATGACAATATTGAGACCATTAAGCCTATATACATCAGCAACACTGCCTCTCTGCTGTCTCTACTCCAGGCTATAAAGATATGTCACTGTGCACACAGGCCCCTCAAGCACTGGACTTAATGGGTTGTGCTCAGAAGGCCACTTCCAAGACCAAAGCCATTTTTCACTAAAGAACTCTGTCAATGGGGTCTCAAAATACTGCACAGGAATGCTGATGGTGATAGCCATGGGGTATTACACTGCCATGGGCCATTGCTTGGATCTCAAAACTGGTGATCAGATCTAGTTTGGCATACTTCAAAAAACATGCTCATTCATGCATGTACACTGAAACATGAATATCCATTTCCCCTTACTCATGACCGGGGAAAATCCACAGGGTACAGAATTCATGCTCTTGGGTATACAGGGTATAAGAATTCATGCTCTTGGTTTGTGGCTAAACAGATCAGAGGGTAAAATCAAATCTAACAATCCTTCAAATTCCCATATAACAAGAAAAACTTCTGGAGCCTATGGGGAAGACATTTTTCCTGGAGCCCGTAAAATTTGACCTCTATTGAAACAACCAAATTACAATGGCCCTTGGTCTACAGGCTGCCTTCTGAATCCCCTCAACTTCCTGATGGGGTACCACATCCCAGCTTCCACCTCCAGGCAGATGAGCAAAAGTTGGCGGATGACAGCATCAAAAACACGGTGATGATTTAAAAGCAAGTGACAGAGTCGAGAGTGTATACACTGAAATTCACAAATGTACATGACATTTGCCTAGAAATCTGTCTATTTTCAGTGGCATTGTATCCAAAGGCTATGTGAGGGTCCGATTTCATCTCTTGTCTCCCTCCAGGGCCTGATGATGGAATCATAATTGTGAAATGTAGTGTAGCCTGTACAGATAAAAACATCAAGATCTTAGTTGAATACACACTGGCAGGCATTTATCTTGAATTATGGCTCTTCTTCATTTTCATATCATATTGCCACCAGTTTAAACTTCCAAAGCAATGTCCATCCAAGTTATCATTGTCCAGCACAACTTTTGCAGTGATGGAAGAAGAAGCCATTTGCACTGTGGCTAGTACAATGGAGAATGAAATTTTATTTACTTTTAATGAATTTGAATTTAACCACATGAGAGCAGTGACTTCTATATTTGACAGCACAAATTCTAAAGGCTCATGACATGGGGCTATGTTTGCTTCCCCTGCATTTAGCAAGCCCTAGAATGATAACTCAGCACAGAATGGTGACACATGAATGAAGAAGAGAAATTTAAATGGAACTCAGACGCATAAAATACCTAAATGAATCTGGGACAGCCTCCGCAGATTGAGTGTACAAAGGAAATGATTAGTTGAACTGGTTCTATGCTTTTTGCACCCTCTCAGCAAGATGAAGGCTATAAAGAGGAATCAAAGTGTGAAGAGGGGAGAGGGTGTGATGAAGAGAGTCTTTGGAGAAATTCATTCTGACTGCTACCTTGTGATTTGCCTGAAATCCTTTCAGTTTGGAAGGGGCAAAAGTACGGTAAGGATTGCCTATAGACAGAAGAGAGAGCTGGACTAGAGCTGATTAAATCTTACCCAAGAAGACTTCCTGTGAGAGCAAAGAAACTCCAGTACCAGAGGCCTGGGCTAGATGGATCTATCAGTGTGCTGATGTTTACGATCTGACTCTCTGGGGCTGGGGGGTGGGGGTGGGGGGTGGTTGGCGAGCAGGGCAGGGGAAGCCCTGATTTCTTTTAACTTTTTTCCGCAGCGTCCTGAATGTAAATCCTCCCATTATGGCCAGTTTCCAGCTACCAATCTGAAGTCCCTGAATGTACAGTCTGGAATGAAGGTGTATAATCAGCTTTCATGCAGCCGTGTAAGGCCACTCCAGCACACCTCTGGGTGGACCACCCTGAGCCTGAACCTTCTGGGAAGCATCTTGCCTGGGGAATGGAGGGCATCACTGCAGTGCAAACGTGAGAGATTCGAGTGATGAGTGTGTCTGCAGAACCCAGGAGAAAGAATGAGCTTGATTACCTTCCAGACAGAGAACATAAGTCACCACTCTGAGTCAGAGCTTTTCTATCCCCTTATCGGTTCTTGTAGGATAAAAAAATAGCAGTTTGGGAATCTGCGAGAAGGTGAGTGGGAGAAAGAGGAGAAGCCTATCACAGTCATTTCCTTGAAGTCAGGCAGCTGCCAAGGAAAGATGAAAGCACGTCTTTCCTCTGAAAAAAAGAGAATGAAGTCCCTGATTAATATCATGGGCCCAATTCATTCTAGTTACTGAATTGAGACTGTGTTGAGACTTAAAATGACCATAGGACCATCAATTATCTGCCAACTTTTTTCCTGTGGACAGAGGATAAATTTAGAGGGACAATGGGAGCAAAAACATAATAATGATAAGGTTGAGCTTCTATTATATCATGAGATGTACATGTATAGCCTTAAAAAATAGAACCAGGTTCAAGTGTCCCTTCTTCCCATATCTTCATCGTCACAGCATAAGAAATCAGCACCACCAAGGATAATTTGAATCATGTTTTTATTGAGACGAGGTCTCCTGTTTGGATCAGGATAGCAGCAAAGAGGCCACTTACTCTCAAGTGTCTGATCTTAACAATGTCTGCATTTGGATGGCGGGGTGAAATTTAAATAAAACCTCCGAGAATGTGCATGATCCCCTGATATGTAGGACACATAACCCTATGGAATCTTCAGCTACTTATGTCTTATAGTTTTATTTTTCTTTTTAAAATGAACTTTTTAAAAGTATCATTGTGTTAACCGCTTATTCGTGTCCGACTCTTTGTGACCCATGGACCCACCTGGCTCCTCTGTCTATAGAACTCTCCAGGCAAGAGTACTGGAGTGGGTTGCCATTTCCTACTCTGATGGATCCTCCCGACCCAGGGATTGAAACCGAGTCTCCTACATTGCAGGATTCTTTAACATCTGAGCCACCAGGGAGGCCATATAAAGTATTAATGGAAAAGAAAATAGCAATTTGAAGTAGTCAAAAGCTCTCAAAATCAAAGGAGTTCACGTTCAGTCTCAAAGTAAACACCCACTTCCTTCCCCTTCAAGGGGCAAGGTAAAGGTGGTAACATCATACAGGCAGTGGTGGATGGTCATGGTAGACTGGTCATGGGAGCTGAAACCCCTGGCCAACTGCTGGGCTCCAGTCTGGCTGCTACATTAACACACCAAAGACTCTAAGAGAACACAACAGGATGAGCCTAGAGGGTGCACATGGCCCTATAGTTAGACTAGAGCTACAGGAGCTTGCTCTGTAAGGACTACTTTTCTATTTATGGCTTAAATTTAAAGCTAAATGATATCGGTTGGCTGCAAAGTGACTGCTTCATTGCCATCAAAATCCAACCTGATGACCAGGGGAGTTTCATAACTCGCACTTCAAAGTCAACAACTGTCCAGCTGGTAAATCTCTTCCTAAAATTCAGTATCTTTTGCAGGAAGTTTTTCCTCCCAGATCTCCTATGGTGAAACCACTAAGGGAAAGAAGAATGCAGACATCTCCCACTGTGACATGAAATAAACGTGAATACACAGCCATCCTTTTCTCGTCTGGTCCCAGTAGCTTACTCTGGACATTCTGCTTTGTCTGCTGGCTAGGTACTTTTAGGGCATGGATGCTGCCTTGTCTAAATCCCTGCAGAAGTCAAGAATCAAGCTGACGACTCAGCAAAAATAGTAAGACTCACTAATGTTTGGTAACCACCCCAAGGTGCTAAACTAGAGAGAATGCCAGAGTTTGGTCTGAAGAAAACAGCCTTTTTCTCCCTACCTGAGGGGTGGAAGTGATGGACACAAAATACTGTTGCTGCTTCTTCCACTTATGGCAAGTGCCACCCTGAACCCTCCATCTTCTCCTTCTAGCTTTCTTATTTTAAGCAGAAACTCAAATGATTCTTAATCTTTTCTGGGTCTTGGAATTATTTGAGAATTAATTAAGAAAGTATTAAGATCCCTAGAATAATGTATATGTGCCTGTACTCAGATATTTCCCAAATCCTGCATATAATTTTAAGGAAGGTTCACAGACAACTCTCACCTCTACCCAGAGTCTGTGGACTCAGATTCTGGGGAATCGAGATTCAGAAGGCAGATGCTTTGGTGCTAATGCCCTCTGAAAGTACCATCCTGGTACTCTCCCCTCTCCCTACTCCTTCCCACCTTCTCTGGCTGGCCAACTTCCAGCACAAGATTCCTTGAAAGTTGAACTGGCATCATGGACCACTCAGTAGTTGCTCCCTGGCTGTAGGGGAAATAACCAAATTCTTTTAAGCAAAACATGTCTTAGCTATTGATTTTTTCCTCTTGGAGTTTTGAGAACCCCCAATTAAATCATAAATTATTATATCAGCCATCTTTCTGGTGCTTCAGTCTCTTGAACCAAACTTCAATATCTTTGGGGGCACTTCAACTCCAGTGCAGCAAGTTCTGGATCTATACATATCTCTCTTTCACTCATTTGAGCTCTAACATTTATTGAACATCTATTAAGTGCCAGGTACTATTCTGAGCAGCAGCGATTAATAATGAACAAAACAGATCTCATCTTAATTTATTCTCTTCCAAAACAGCAATTCTAACTGTTGCTGCCTTTTAAAATGATAGTGATTATTATAGTAACTACATAAGATATAGGCTCTGTTCTGGATATTTTACATGCAGTTTCTCAGTATTTATGAGGAGACTTGGTGAGATAGATATTTATTATCATTCCCATTTTACAAATGTGAAAACCGAACCAAAAACTCTACTTAAATAATATACCTGAGCTAAGCAGGGGCAAAGACAAGATATAACATCAGGCGGTTTGACTAAACAACTTCAGATTCAATAGTTACAACTCCAGGTTGTAGATACAAAGTAAAGTTAGAAAATGTAGCACCACTGAAATGTGAACAGATGTTCCACCAAAAATTAGTCTGACAAAGTGCACATACTTAGGTAGATCCAGGGTTATCTGTGATTCCCAAGAGGCTCACAGTCAGCATGAATAAAATCAGGAGACACTGACAACTTTGTTAACCAGAGACGGTTTGGTGATCCTAGAAAAATAGCAAGATGTAAAAGGCTGGGTATGTAGAGCTAAGGCTCATTAGAGTTGAGCTGGCAGCCAAAGGACAGACAAGTCAAAAGCTATTTAAAAATGTGTTTTTAAACTATAGATTTTTAAAAACCACAATGGATAGAAGAGACTATTACAATCCTAAGGCAATAATTGGAGAAAGCACAGAGCAGGTAGTAAAAGGATGGACCAGTCCTAGATGGGGCTGAATCCATATTTTGCAGGCTCTGAAGGTCATACAATTTGAGTGTCCCTCCCTAAAAAATTTTGCTCATACCAAATTATGTCCAGGATTTTGGAAGGGGCCCTGAATCTTCAGCTACGTCAGTCTTGTGGCAAATCCATTGCTGCCCAGCTGGACATCAGACCCAGAGGAGGGTTGCTAAGAAACACATACCTACTTAGCATTAGGGTCATAGAAGCTGAGATAAGACTGAAAGCCCAATTTGGAAAACTTTGTGATCCTGAGAACAATTATTAGAAGGTACTTTGATAAGATGTGAAAAATAGTGAGGGTGGTTTGAAAGGAGCCTTTTGGCAATCCAAAGCACTGAAAGAGACATTTAATGTAAATTTAAATAAAATATCAATTTGTCACTCCAAAGAAAAAAATCATAAAATATTTGAGTCAGCAACCCCCCACCAGCACATATAGCACCTATGAAGGATACACAAAAGACACATAGGTAGGCAGACAAGGTGAAAAGACAAATCTTCTCTGAGCAGGTAGAACCTCTGTAGGTAAATCATATAGCAATCAGGTGGAGCTCTGGGGCAAGGTAAAAAGCATTTCTTCCTATGTGGCTCCCCACTTGCAAGGTGCAAGGCTGGGGTAAGGGAAATGCAGATTGGATTTGAGCCCCAATTCATCCTCTCATCTTGGCATCTTTGTGCAACATTCAGACAACATAACCAAACATAGCAGTTTTGTTATCTAAAGACATCGTGATTTTAGTGGTACCTCTAAAGGGATTTTAAATGTGCAATTCTCTGGCCCAGAAAGTCCACTTCTTGCCATTTTTCCTAAGAGAACTATCAGTAAAAGGACAAAGATTTACATAAAGTAAAGCACAACTATGTAGTACTTATATAGTGAAAAATTGAAAACAAGCTGTACGTCCAATAACAGAAAACTGATTAACTTATGACTCAGTCTTACAATAGAATAGTGACCACGCACTGCGCTTTAAAAAACTTCTCAATGACAGGAGGAAATGTTCATGACATGGTTCTAAATTAAAAAGCAAGGAAACTTTGCAAAATTTTAAAATGTGTGTGTATTTTAAAAGATTAGAACATTTCCAGAATATTAAAAGCAGTTGTGAATGGGTAGAGAGATTAAAGATGATTTTATTTTTTCTCCACACTTTTCCATATTAATTTTTTTTTTTTTTTACTTTGTAAATGTCATACTAATATCCTCATTTCAAATACACATTTTAAAAGGATATCAAAACTGCAGGGCAGAGACAAAGTGGGAGCAGAGAGTAAATGTTGCCTTGCCTTCACAAACGCATTGTTTGCACCTCATTGATTTTTACTTCTTATTGAGCCCCAGCTCCTGGTTGCCCAGCTGCAGTTTGCTACACTGCTCTCTCTGACCTAAGTGATGGGTGGTCATTAAAAGAACAAAACTTCTCCCCATGATTGTCACTGTACCTTTCAAACCCCGAAGAGGTCTCTGTGTACTTAAGCAATATGACAAAATAGCTTCAGGTCACTAAAGACACTCACCCAGGAGCCACTGTAGAAGGTGAAGATAATGTGGGCCAGGCTGGAGCAGCTAATTGACTTAGCTACTTACTTCCAGATTTATAGGATACCACTGCTGAGTAATTAAACTTACTGAGCTATTTCTACAAGATATTAACTTCACGTAATCCTCACTAAACATAACTTGAGAGCTGGGTTTGGGCTTTGTTTTCCTTTTTTTTTTTTTCATTTTGGAATCAGTAATTAAAGATTATTCGATTATGACAATATGTTTCATTAGGAACATATTTGTAGCTGAAGCCTGATGAACATGAGGCAGCTGGGGCAATAATAAGAATTTTAGAAACTCTGCTGTAAAGTTCCAACTAGAGGAAACTTGCTCTCTCATTTTCCTATGGCTAATTGTTCTCTAAACTTCACTCCAAAACCATCTTTAGTTTAGGGCAAATTTTCTCCCCGTTAAAGATAGACAGTCAGGAAGCATGTATTTGTCTCAGAGCCCAGTTACACCTATGCCCCCTAGGGATCACTTTAGTACATCGTGGGTGGAAATGGCAAAGGGCTTCAAGCTTAATAATCATGTTAAATAGTGGCATTAAACAGTCAAAGAGAAAAATCCCAGGATCCCAGGCCCACAGATCTCTAAGGGATGAAGGGCCCACTTGGGCCGCCTGGCTACGCAGCCTGGATTGGCCTCTTCTCTCCCGAATTGCTCTTGCCTCAGGCTTCCCAGCAAATATTCATTGAGGGCTGGATACTAATGCATATAACATCCCTGGTGAGCGTGTTATCAGCGCTCCTTCTGGTGAGCACTTAGCAGCCACTGGAGCAGAAATCCAGGTACAAACAACTGACAGGCAGCAAAATTACAGGAATCAGCCCTCTCTCCTTGTTCTAAGCTCTCTCTTGAGGTATCAGGGTTGTTGCACCACACAGCAGAGGGCACACAGGCTTCTGAATTAAATGAGACCTAGGTTTTAAGTCTTCTGATCGTGGACAAGTTGTTTTGGTATCTCTCAGTTTTCTCCTAGGTTTAGTAGGATGATACCATGTAACTCCTGGAGAGTTTTGTCAAATCAACAGGGTACCAGATGTAAGTGAGCAGTACAGTTATTGATTCACAATATCTATTCCCTTCCACAGCTCCCCTCCCCCCCCCAGTTCCCAGGATCCTCCACTCAGTCAATCCTTGACACCAGTGGAGACACTTTGGAATCACCTGGGAAACTTGTAAGAAAAAAAAAAAAAAAGATGCAGCTGCTTTAACCCTGTATTAGTTATCTATTGCTGTGTAACAAATTATGCCACAGCTAATGGTTTTTAAAAAAACATACATTTATTATCTCACAGTTTCTGTGGGCCAAGAATCTGGAACCAGCTTAGCCAGGTAGTTCTGATTTAGAGTTTCTCAGTGATCTGCAGTCAAGGTGAACCTGAGGCTGCAGTCAACTGAAGCTTGCCTTGAGTAAGACTATATACCACCAACCTCACTCACATGGCTTTGGCCAGAGTTCCTTACCATCTGTCCCTTCCATGAGGCTTCTCGTGACATGATGTTTGGCCTTTTCCAAAGCAAGTGACCTGAGGAAGTCAGAAAGCAATGCCACATGCTTTTATGACCTAATCTCCAAGGTACATACTTTCACCTCCACCTATTCTACCCATTAGAAGCAAGACACTAAGTCCTGCCAATACTCAAGGGGAGAGAATTATAAAAGGGTATGAATGCCCAATGGATGGGGTCACTGGGGGCCACCCTGGAGGGTCACCTCCATAACCCCCATCCCAGAGGTTTCAATTTAACTGAATTGGGGAGCAGTATTTTTTTTCTTAGCTCTCTGGATAACTCAAATGGGCCACCAATGTCAAAAACCACTCTCTATTGCTTCTCCTAAGTTGCCTTCTCTTCAGCCCAGTGTTGTCAGTTTCATCCCTTCCCTCAGCATGTCCTTAACTGGCTCATCATTTCTTGACTCATAATCAGTCAGTCCAGAAGCAGAGGCAGCAGGTCCTAAGGAAGTAAGACTCTTCAGAGTGCAGGCATATGAGTGGCAGTGGGGTTGAAGACCAGATATGCATCCAGCACCAGAACTGAAGATGATATGAACAGTGGAAGGCCCTGGAGCTCCTAAGGCATGTAGTTAGGTAAGGGTCAGGCAAACTCAGACATCAGGGATGCTGGAAGGGCTGCTCTTGTGCAGGCATCAGGCTTGAAAACAGTGATGCATGACCACCAGCAAGGAGTCCCCCAGTGCAGAGGCAGTCTATTGGCGCAGCCCCAGCTGCCTACTGCTCTTGACCCTCATGAGATCCATTCTAAAACACCTCCCTAAAGTGCTGCAGGTGATGCCAGCCAAAAACAGCCTGAAGTGTGAATTCAGAGAAGGAAAGCAGACAGCCCCAGCTTCCTGGCAGAGACAGTTCCCCTAACACAAGCTGCCCTCAAGCCCTCTTCCAGTAAGTGAGCTTTCCTGGCTCATTATAATGTTGGCACTGCCATCCACAAGATGAAAGTTGCCTACCACAAAAATAAACATGAAATGATGATGATATACACATCACTCGGGAGTGAGGTTTCCATCATCACAGATGGCTTATTCATCTTTGTATAATGAATGGAACCAAAATTGTAATTGTATGTAGTTCCAGTCTGTTCTCTCTCTGTTCACTAAAGAGGTGTCTGGCTTTGTCTGCCTGACCAACTGCTGCCTGCTTGGCCCTCTGGTCCTTTGGCCTTTTGTAGCACAGAATCCAGAGAAGGGGCAGGGGAATAGAAGGACCAGAGCGAGAGTTTAGTGAAGGCTAAGCAGGGGTGACTCTGAAGAGAGGTGAGGAATATTTACAATATGTGAGAAAAATGGATGGAAGACAAAAGGGTTGTAAAAAGAGAAATGTTTCTTAGGGCAATGAGTTCCTTTAAAATGTTCAAGAATAACAGTTTTTGGTTTTTTTTTTAAAAACTTAGATATTTGGAAATTTCCTTTCAGGTCATGTACTCTTTTTTGATCATGATCATGTAACGAGACTGGATGATGGGGGCCCTCTACTTAAGTGAGATTACATTTTTATCCTCATTGGTAGCCACGTAGAAGCATAAACCCATGGAGAGTTCACTGTGCTCCAAAGAGACACCATGAGTGAAATGGTGGTTAAACAGGAAGCCACATCGTAAACATTTACAGCTTTGTACTGTATCCTGTCAACAGTGGGGAGCCAGTGAAGAATTTCAAACAAGAGTCACAGGATTTGATCTGTGAGCTACAGGTGACAGGAAGTTCATAGAACTGGAGGCAGGGAAACCAGTTAGCAGGTGTTAGTCCTGGTGAGAGATGATGGTAAGGACTGTGCTAAGGCAGGACTTCCCTGGTGGCTCAGACGGTAAAGCGTCTGCCCGCAATGCAAGAGACCTGGGTTCAATCCCTGGGTCGGGAAGATCCCCTGGAGAAGGAAATGGCAACCCACTCCAGTACTATTGCCTGGAAAATCCCATGGACAGAGGAGCCTGGTGGGCTACAGTCCATGGGGTCGCAAATAGTCGAACATGACTGAGCGACTTCACTTTCACTTTCAAGGCAGTAGCAGGTGGACAAAGAAAGGAACCCTGTGTGAGGAACATTTAGGTGATAAAATCAATAGGACTTAGTGATTTACTAGTTCTTTAATGGGACAGGGGACTAGAGGTAGTCTGAAGAAGAGGGAGGAGTAGAGACTGACTCCAGGAGTCCAGCTTTGGTATCTGGGATAGGAGGTCATGACAGTCTTCATGGGTATAAGGAATTCAGAAGGGGAGCGAGTACTGAGCTCTGGTTACAGGCAAGACAGGTTAGAAAGCACGTGATCATACTTTGGCCACCTGATGCGAAGAGCTGACTCATTTGAAAAGACCAGATATGCATCCAGCACGAGCTGGGAAAGATTGAAGGCAGGAGGAGAAGGGGATGACAGAGGATGGGATGGTTGGATGGCATCACAGACTCCATGGACATGGGTTTGGGTGGACTCCGGGAGTTAGGGAGGGACCAGGGAGGCCTGGCATGCTGTGGTTCATGGGGTCTCAAAGAGTCGGACACGACTGAGTGACTGAACTGACTCACTGATCATACACAGAGATGATGCATGGTCCTTATAATTTTCATTACCTTTGTGTTTCAGCTTTTACAACAGATTTCCCTGAACTTTATAAAGACAAAATATTTGTTTAGCAATTTTTTTTTTCAACTATGACCAGGTTCTGCCATTCTAGGCACTGTGAATACCCATGTCACCCACAGCTCCCAGACTGAATCCTGTGATTCCTTTGTTTGAAATTCTTCACCGGCTCCCCACTGTTTCTAGAACAGAGTTCAAAGGCATAAAATGCTTTACGATGGGGCTTCCTGTCTAACCACCAGTTCACTCACGGTGCCTATTTGGACTGCCATGAACTCTTTGCACATTTGCATCTCTGTGCCTTTTCCCAGGCTCTTCCCTCACTGCACTGACATTCCAGTGCCAGCACCCCAAGCCCCTCCCTAGAGGGGTCCCTACTGTCTGAGTACTGCACCAGAGCACTTATCACCCAGCCTGGACACAATTACTTCCCTCTTCATTTTTCCCACTGCACCCCCATAGACAATTCTACCCCTCTATTTGTAATCTTCTGCACTCATTTGTAACCTTCTGCACTTTTGAATGTCTCACCCCTTGAGGTTAAAATCTTCTAAAGGGCAGGACCTTATATGACAGTTTATAATGATTATCGTTTTATTGTTATGAATACTGTTCATGGCCATTTGTTGGACTCCTGGTTTGTGGAAGAGTCTATGCTCTTTCCAAAACCATGCTGCCTTTTTTTGCCTTTTTTATTACCTATGCCAAGCAGAGTCTGACATATGAGCATTTTTAAACAAAGGAGTAGGCATCCATTTGTTGCAAAACAGTAATAGGGAGTTTGAATTTGGCTTGTGTTACTTTTCTTCTCTGGTAGACATGATGCCTATAAACTTATATCCTACTTCTGACCCCCAAAAGTGGGTGTTTAGGATTAAATATAGTTAATGTAACATCTTTTTAAAACATACATATATATATATATGCTCATTTTTATGTGAAAATTTCTGAAACAATAACAGATGATAACAAAAACAGATAAACTGGTTTTCAATGAGAGGAAGGATATACAAATATGAATATGAACTTTGATCAATTGTGCATGCGTGCTAAATCACTTCAGTCACGTCCGACTCTTTGCGACCCTATGGACTGTTAGTCCTCCAGGCTCCTCTGTCCGTGAGGTTTCTCCAGGCAAGAATACTGGAGTGGGTTGTCATGCCCTCCTCCAAGGGGTCTTCCCAACCCAGGGGTCGAAACATATCTCTTATGTCTCCTGAGTTGGCAAGCAGGTTTCTTTGCCACTAATGCCAACTAGGAAGCTCCCAATCAAGTATAATCCATAGTTAAGACATCAGTTCAGTTCAGTTCAGTCGCTCAGTCGTGCCCGACTCTGCGCAAAGAGTTAAGACATACCAGCCTAGTAATTATGTCTTCATTTTTCGTGTGTGATTTGACCTCTGAGGTTTGGAGCATTATTGTAAGCTTTTCATGGTGCAATACTTTACTAATTATTGAATCCTATTTATGAGTATCTGAAGCTTTATTTTACTCTACTTTCAAGTGTATTTGAAAGTCATTGGTATAAAAAGATGAGAACTTTTTAATGTATCGTTGTTTAAGGACCTTTTCTCACAGAAGACTTGACTATAACTGCATGATGGTTTCCTGATGCATCTCCCAAGCCCTTCCTTTTTCTAATGAGCAACCAGACCACTTTCAGCGACACTGCTCTGGTGCTAGATCAATTGTGACACTTTATGTATTTTATCTGGTGAAATCACTCTTCAACATGTGCAATGAATTCACTCTTGGCTTGATCCGATTTGCCTGGGTGATGTATGCATCAGTGACTCAGGCCTAAGCAGTCACCGAGAGAGGCAATCCTTCTTCCAGGGACAGCCCTGCGCATATGAGATGTGGTCGATGACAGGCATGATGACAGCAAGATTTATCTGCCAGATGGGGACATGGTTAGTGCTCTTTTCAGCTCCAGGACAGGCCCCAGACTCTGCAGCAAAGCTGCGCAAAGTCTGTAGCCTAAAGCAAAGAAAATTTCCCTTAGTCTCTGAAAACCCTCAGCCAGACCTTTGAGTCTGGGAGAACCGCAGCTTGAAACCCAGCAAGGCATTAACCACTCCTGGGGGCAGGAGAAGTGATGAGAGAAACAGCTGTACACAGACATTTGGTAAATCATCAAACGTTTCAAATTCTGGAGGGGGCAAAATTGGGTTCAGATTATTTTGTGGAGATTTAGAGAAGAGTGAGAAAACCAACGTGGAACAAAAAATAAGTTTTAGAGTCAGTCAGATATAGAGTCTGATACCAGAAAAGCCACTACCAATTTGTGACTTTGGACACTGTTTAAGCAGCCCGAGTCTCCACTGTCTCAGGTCAAAGGTGGTGATAACCTTTTAGAAAAAATGTACATAAAGAACCAGCACAATGCCTGGAAAACAATAAGTTCTCAACAGATGATAGATGTACTGTTCTAGGAGAGTCTGAACAGTTTGCAGTGTTCCAAGAGGCACACCAGACAGAAAATGTGTTGGCTTTTTAGGTTTTTCTTTTTTAGAAAACACTGGAGAGGGCAGGGAAATCATCAGTTATGTGAAGATAGCTGAAGGAGAGATCAGAGAAAATAGCAGGCACCAATAGGAACAGAGGAAAACATGGACAGCTAAGTTTCTCTTATGTAGATTTCAGGTTTTCAGGACTTACTCCTGGTTTTACAAGACAATGAATTATTAAAATTGAGCCAAAGTCTTTTGAACGTTCAGAATCTTACTGGATGGGTCTGGAAGCTTTTAGCACTGACATGTGCAGTCCCCACAGAGACATACAAGTGTTGGAACAGCATCTCCCTGAATTTGGCCTCAACATCCGCTGTACATAAAAAGAAGCAGAACAGACAGTAGCTTAAGCA
This sequence comes from Ovis canadensis, assembly GCF_042477335.2. NCBI lineage: Eukaryota > Metazoa > Chordata > Mammalia > Artiodactyla > Bovidae > Ovis > Ovis canadensis. Next base: position 88,566,288 of record NC_091251.1, read on the forward strand.
TTGCTAAACCAAGCCATTTTCCTAAGTTGTACTTCTTCCATCTACCCCATCTCTGTAAAAACTTTACAGTTCATTAATTTTGTGGGATTTCAGGATCCCGAGTCTGTAATTCTTGGTTAGTGCTGTCCCATATGCTCTGGCAGGGAAGACATGCATAAACAGTTTCCCAGCCACACATCAGTACCAGCTCAGAGACTCTGGGCTCAGTCCTAGAGATGCAGTTTCAAGTAGGATGTTTAGCATCTGCCTGATTTATGACCTCCTTGCTTTAATAGGAGAGCTGGTAAAGGCTGTTTGGGAGCATTTTGATGATACTTGTGCTCATTTTCAGCAATAAATTGCAATGGCGTTACAAAAGCAAATGTATCAGACAGTCAGAGTCTATTATGGTGTAAGGCCAGCAGCAGCCTGGGAAAATCACAATATATATGGCATGCAAAAAGCTACCTTCAAGTATTTTTAAATACACAGGAAATTAGGAATATGGCTATTAAGGTTCCCATAGCCACACTAATTGGGCCACATGATTATCTAACCGTCAGGTTGTGCATGGCATGGAGCAGGGTGGATGACTGTCACAAGTAGACCCTAAAGTCAATCAGCCATCTGTAGTGTGCAATTGTCAGCCCTAATGGTCTGACTACACCTCGTGTTTGTGTGGGACATTTTACATGGCTTATGAATTAGCTCCCAACTTGTGAAATAACCTCACAGTCACATCTCTCCTTGGCTCTCCTTTCCCTAGTTCCTCCCTGGTTCAGGAACCCTCCCTGCTTTTTATTCCAGTGTGTCAAAAAATTCTCCCTGGCACTAGTCAGTCCTTCAATCAATCTCTCTTACAATGAAAAGCCAAATTAATCTTTCTCAAGTGGTTCTCTGTGCATATTAACCACTGCTCAAAAACCACCAATGGACTTCCACTTCTCTTAAAGCAGACACAACACTTTTCCTGGCTAATCTTCTACATGGCCCTGGCCTTCTGGGCAACCTTCCCCAGCCCCTCAATTGTAATCAATTTTTGTGTCTTCCGTATTTGACATTAAACTCTTCAATAGCAGAGATGGTGCCAGCATATAATAGGTTCTCAATAAATATTTGCTGAATGACTAGATGCATGAATCTGCTCATATACAGTGGCTGGCAATATGAACTATTAAAAATTGTTCTGGAAAGCAATTTTCAAATATCAATATTCATTAAATTATTCATAATCTTTGACCTTAAAATAATATTTCTGAGAATATATTCTAAAGCAATCATTCAATGGGGAAATGATATTTATATAGTATTGCCTATAATAATAAAATGTCAGAATGAAATTTAAAGCAATAATAAGAAAACAGTTAAATAAATTAAGGTAAGTCCACTCAAATGACTATTATAAAGTCAATAATTATTATAAAAACTTGTCACAGGAACATTCTTGTGACCCATTTCTTTTTAAAAAGTGTTGAAAATTGAAACTTTATCTTCTTTTATCCACTTTGCTAGCAGGATGGTTAAAAAATACTTAAAAGTAAAAATGGTAGTATTTTAGAAAAATTCCCTTTTTTTGGATTCCTGTTAGTTTTACAGTGCAAGTGAAAAGATCACCTTTCTACCTAACAAATGAACACTTCAAAGGTTCCCTATCTGTGGAATAAAATCCAGATCCAACCTAGCATTCCAGACACTGAACATCACTTCTGAACCTGCATTTCTGGGCTGATGTCTTTTTCCTTTATGGCTGTGAACAATCATGTATATAAGCACAGAAATCAAAACTGTGAGGTTCAATGATTTCCCCCAAAGTGAAGTCGATGTGACCACCACCAAACTCAGCAGAACCTGCAGAACCCCTTCCCAGGCCCTATCTCTTCTCCCCACAAAGGAAGTCACCATCCTGACTTTTGTTGTAATCATTCCCTTTGTTTCTCTTTAGTTTTCTCACAAAAACCTTATCTCTGAATATCACAGTCACAGTTTAGTTTGAGCTAACTTGGATAGAAACATACTATTGTCCCTAGATATAACCTGAGGGATTGGTTCCAGGAGCCCCTGCATATAACAAAATCTGTAGATGCTTAAGTCTCTTATATAAAATGATGGGGTACATATATTTATCAAAAAAACCTGCATATAAATGGACCTGCCTAATTCAAACCCACATTGTTCAAGGGTCAACTGCATTTAAAATTTTCATGTTGTGTGACAGAAACCAATACAACATTATAAAGCAATTAGCCTCCAATTTAAATATACGAATACAAATTTTGGCTTCTTTTCACTCAATATTATACTGTTACCATTTATCCATGCCGGTGTGTGAGTGTCTGTATGTTGTTCATTTCCTTAATTATTTAGCATTCTATCACATGAATATATATCATTCATTTATCCCTTCTATTGTTGATGGATATTAGTTAAGACTCTTTCCAACTTGAAGTTATCATAAATAATGCTGCTGTGAATACTTCTATATGCATTCTGTGGTGCTCATGTGTATATGATTCTGTTGCAGATATATCTAGGAGAGGAATTGCTAGATCATAAGGCTATGTGTACTTTTAACTTTAATAGACAATGCCTAATTTTTTTCTAAAATGTTTGTGTTAACTTCCATTCCCAGCAGCAATGTATGAGAATTCAGATTGCTCCATATCCTTGCCAAAACTTGGTATTATCAGTTTCAGGTTTTAGCCTGTTCTACTGAATATGAGGCTTGATCTCTTTGCAGTTTTAATTTGCACTTTCCATGACTAATTAAACTTTTATATGTTTTTTGCTATTTTAATATTATCTTTTAGGAAGTACATGTTTAAATCTCTTGCCCATTTTTCCATGGGGTTATCTGTTATTTTCTCGACACTTCATAGAAGTCATTTATATGTTATGGATACAAATTTTTGTTATATGTTTCAAATATCTTCTCTCACTATATTGCTTGCCTTTTAATTCTCTTAATGGCCTCTTTTGATGAACAGAAGTTCTTCATTCTAATGAAGTCCAGCATCATTTTTCCTTTGCGTTCATGCCAAGTCACTTCAGTCATGTCCGACTCTTTGCAACACTATGGACTGTAGCTCGCCAGGCTCCTCTGTCCATGGACTACAGGCAAGAATACTGGAGTGGCTTTCCATGCCTTCATCCAGGGGATCTTCCTGACCCAGGGACTGAACCTGCATCTCCTGCGTCTCCTGCTTTGCAGTCAGATTCTTTATCGCTGAGACACCTGGAAAGTCCCACTTTTCCTGTATGATTACATTTTTCCTGTTCTGTTTTAAACCCCTTTCCCTATCTAGAGGTTCTGTATTATCCTGTATAAGTTTTGTTTTTTGCTCTTGACATTTAGATCTACAATCTACAGCCTGGAATTCATTTGGGGACAGGATGTGTGGTGGGGCTATTTCTTTTCTTTTTTTTTCACTCATAATGCTCTTCTCCCACCTTTTAGTCCCTACATGCAGCCTTTTCTTTCATTCTGCATATTGTGTTCACACCTTCCTCCCCAGCTTTGTCTCCCTTTCTGATCACCACCTCTACCCATCCATCAAGACCTAGCTTGCATGCAATCCTAGCTCCAGTGCTCAGTCCCCAGAATTAATTTCTATGCCCACCTCTTCTCTCCACCAGACTCCAAAATCTTGTTTTAAATATCTCTCAATTATCATCTAACATATTTGTATACTAAAGAGATGTAAAAATTATTATTAATAGTATATCTAATTAAACTTATTAAACAATAAGTTCCCCATGGAAAGCATTGAAATCAAGCAGCCTTGGACATGGAAGCCTTTCTGTGTACCTTGTTTCTTGTTTTGGGGAACAAACTCTAGCCTCCATGACCTTCCCTGAATTCCAAAGGGCAGATTCCAATATTTGCTAATCTGGGAAGGGAGAGGATGCAGAGAAAAGGGAGGAACAGCCAAGAAAAAATAGTACAGCCTTGGGGCAGGGTACTGGTTCCACCTCAATGGATACATATAATATCTTTGTACTGTTTATAAAAATAAAACCCACAATAAATGGAAGACGTCATCATTCATTATTCCAGTAAAGAATACCGAGGCCAGATTAAAGGAATGAGAGAAGCTCATCAAGAGATTATCTGAGACCAGAATAAAGGATGGTATAATCACTCACCCATAGCTAGACATCCTGGAATGCAAAGTCAAGTGGGCCTTAGGAAGCATCACTCCCAAAGATAGTGGAGGTGATGGAACTCCAGTTGAGCTATTTCAAATCCTAAAAAATGATGCTGTTAACATGCTGCACTCAATATACCAGCAAATTTGGAAAACTCGGCAGTGGCCACAGGACTGGAAAAGGTCAGTTTTCATTCCAATCCTACCGCACAATTGCACTGATCTCACATGCTAGCAAAGTAATGCTCGAAAGCAAGGCTTCAACAATATGTGAACCGTGAACTTCCAGATGTTCAAGCTGGATTTACAAAATGCAGAGGAACCAAAAATCAAATTGCCAACATCTGTTGGATCCTTGAAAAAGCAGGAGAGTTCTAGAAAAACACCTCCTTCTGCTTTATTGACTACCCCAAAACCTTTGACAGTGTAGATCACAACAAACTGTGATCTTAAGATTCTTAAAGAGATGGGAATACCAGATTACCTGACCTGCCTCCTGAGAAATCTGTATGCAGGTCAAAAAGCAACAGTTAGAACTGGACGTGGAACAACAAATTGGTTCCAAATAGGGAAAGGAGTACGTCAAGGCTGTATATTGTCATCCTGCTTATTTAACTTATATGCAGAGTATATCATGCAAAATACCATGCTGGATGAAGCACAAGCTGGAAACAAGATTGCCAGGAGAAATATCAATAGCCTCAGATATGCAGATGACATCATCCTTACAGCAGAAAGTGAAGAAGAACTAAAGAGCCTCCTGATGAAAGTGAAAGAGGAGAGTGAAAATGTTGGCTTAAAACTCAACATTCAGAAAATGAAGATCATGGCATCCGGTCCCATCAGTTCATGGCAAATAGATGGTGAAACAATGGAAACAGTGAGAGACTTTCTTTTCTTGGGCTTCAAAATCACTGCAAATGGTGACTGCAGCCATGAAATTAAAAGCACTTGCTCCTTAGAAGAAAAGTTATGACAAACCTAGACAGTGTATTTAAAAGCAAAGACATCACTTTGTCAGCAAAAGTCCATATTGTCAAAGGTATGGTTTTTCCAGTAGTCATGTACAGATGTGAGAGCTGGACCATAAAGAAGGCTGAGCACTGAAAAACTGATGTTTTTGAATTGCAGTGCTAGAGAAGACTCTTGAGAGTACCTGCAAGGAGACAAAACCAGTCAATTCTAAAGGAAATCAATCCTGAATATCCACTGGAAGGACTGATGCTGATGCTTAAGTTGAATCTCCAATACTTTGGCCACTTGATGTGAAACACCAGCTCACTGGAAAAGACCCTGATGCTGGGAAAGATTGAGGGCAGGAGGAGAAGGGGATGACAGAGGATGAAATGGTTGGATGGCTGACCTGACTCACTGACTCAATGGATATGAGTTTGAGCAAACTCCAGGAGATAGTGAATGACAGGGAGGCCTCACAAGCTACAATTCACAGGGTTGCAAAGAGTCAGACATGACTTTGCGACTGAGCAACAACAATAACCTCCAATCCCTGGTGTCACTCTCATGAATATGTTACTATGTTGCATCATGTGATAACAGGTACTAATTAAGGTTTCTAATCAACTGACCTTAAAATAGGGATATCACCCAGGAGTATGGAGTGACTGGACAAGTCCTTCAAATCAGAAAGCCAAAGCAGAAGAGGAAGCATAGAGACTCAACATGCGCTGGCACTGGGTTGAGGATGCTGGGGCCACATGAGGACCGTGGGCTGCCTCTAGGAGCTAAAAGGCAAACAAAAGTGAACCTCAGTCCCGCAACTGCAAGCAACGAGTTCTGCCACCGACCTGAATGAGCATGGAGGCAGATTCTTTCCCAGAGCCTCCTGAAAAGATCCCGGCAACTGACACCTTGGCTTCAACTTTGGGAGACCATAAACAGAGACCCTAGCCACACCATGCCAGACTTCTGACTTATAGAACTAAGATAACGAGCAAAGGCTATTCTAGGCTGCTAAACCTGCGGTGATTTGTTACTGCTGCATGAATAGAGAACTGTTATAATGGGCCGTCTACTCTCCAGGAGAAGGGAGTTCAGCACAGGGAACAGGAGGGTAGCAGTCCTGAGTTGGGAGCATACTCGACATGCTCTAAGAAGAGCAAGTCAACCCATGGGGTAGGAGTAGAGTGATGGAGAGTGGTCGGAAATGAGGTGGAAAATGCAATTAGGGGTCTATTGTGTGGGGTCTTAAAATTTTACAGGAAGTGATCGACAAGTTTTGATCAGTAGAATGATGTATTACGTTTTAAAGGATGGTAAAAAGATACCTGTGCTGTCACACAGTAATTCACCACAAGGATAGATGTAGGAACAGTTAGGAATCTGCTGCAGTAGACAAGCAGAGAGATCATTATGGCTGGGACCAGCTGGTGAAGGCAGATGAGGAAAAGTGGAATCCTGAATGTATTTTCAAGATGCAGCCTACAGGATTTGCTGATGGAGTGGATGGGGATAAGAGAAGGTGAGATGCGGAGATGTTGAGTAGGTTATTGGATGCACAAGTTTGGAAACTGTACGAGGATCTGACAGCAGATAGATGTTATTAAAGCCCCAGTAGTGGAGGCGATTTCCCACAGAGTGAATGTAATCAGGAAAAAGGACTTTACTCTGTTAGCAGGCAATATTGAGAGATCTAGAAGAGGCAGAGGGAGTAAATGAGATGTTAGGAGAAACAGAAGGGTGGAGTTCCAGAAGCCAAAGGTTGCGAGGAGCAGGGAGTGGACCAGAAGACCAGAGCTGAGAGTGAACAGCTGGGAGTGCAGCAAGGAGAGCACTGGAGGCCTCAATGAGACTGCTTTTGTGGAGTGGTTGGGTAATGCGGAGAGGACCGGAAGAAGCAGAGATAGCGAGTACAGACTCTTCTTGCTGAATAATTATACGGCAAAGGGAAGCAGAGGAATGAGGCTATAGCTGAAGAGAAATGCAGGGTCAAGAGAGAAGGCAATTTTTCCTAAGCTGGGAGCTATTACAGCATGTGTTTGATGTTAATGGGAATGACCTAGCAGTGAGCAGGGATTCGTGTAGGAGGGGAAATGCCAGAACAGGGATCCAGGGCCCTGGAGAGGAGGCAGAACAAACAAGCGCGGAGGTCCACAGCTGGGAACACGCATCAGGTGTGTGTGGATTGTAACTGCTGGAACAGGTGCACAGCGCCGGACTCACGACAGAGACACCCCTCTGATGCGGCATGGGAGGCTCAGTCTTATCTCACATGCAAGGACAGAGGTTGAGTAACTCGCCTCTGGTCATCCATCAGCAGGGTCAGAGTCAGACGGTAGGTCTTTGAGACGAACTCAGAGAGAGAACCATTTGGAGGCTTTGATGAATTGGTTTTCTCAGCCCTGGGCATGATTTCTGCTTAGAATAATTGTAGATGACCTGGAGCAAGTCAGGCCTGCATGGTGGATAGAGCTGAGAAAAATCGGGAAGAAAAAGATCTTGTAGCTTTGTGAACAGAGGAAGTAAGCTGCTGCTAAGTCACTTCAGTTGTGTCTGACTCTGTGTGACCCCATAGACGGCAGCCCACCAGGCTCCCCCGTCCCTGGGATTCTCCAGGCAAGAACACTGGAGTGGTTGCCATTTCCTTCTCCAAGAGGACGTAAGAGTCAACATATATTAACTAAGTTGAATAAGGTATGTTTTTTAAAAAAATAGATGAAAACTAGGAACAAAAAGCTAGAAAATTCTAATAGAGACAACATTTTATACCTGAACATAATTTATAAGGTTTGTGCTCAGAAATCTCACCCTCTATAACAAAGCCACTTTGTTTGTACCCCAAATGTTACCTGGATCACATCACAGTGGTTCCAAGGCCTCACTCATACTGAAACTTGGCTACTATCACTATTTTTATCATGGGATATACATCACTTTGCTAACAAAGGTCCATATAGTCAAAGCTATGGTTTTTCTGTAGTCATGCATGGATGTGAGAATTATACCGTAAAGAAGGATGATGCATTTGAACTGTGGTGCTGGAGAAGGTTCTTGAGAATCCCTTGGATAGCAAGATCAAACCAGTCAATCCTAAGGGAAACCAACCCTGAATATTCACTAAAAGGACTGATGCTGAAGCTGAAGCTCCAATACTTAGGCCACCTAATGCAAAGAGCTGACTCATTTGAAAAGACCCTGATACTGGGAAAGATTAAAGGCAAAAGGAGAAGAGTACAGTAGAAGGTGAGATTGTTAGCATCTTTGACTCAGTGGACATGAATCTGAACAAACTCTGGGAGCCAGCGAAGGACAGAGATGCCTGGCATGCTGCAGTCCATGGGGTCTCGAAGAGTTGGACATGACTGCCCAGAGAGCAGTCTGTCAGCTTCAGAATCCCTGGCTTCTGCCTTGTTCTTTTCGGGCTCCTGTGCCTGAAAATAGGCTGCCTGTTCATAGAAAAAACTCTGCTGTGTTTCTCCCCAAAGCCCTTGCTGCCCATGTTCATCACAGGTTGCCCTGTCTGGGCCAAGGACTGACTTCTCAGCCTGGCTTGAGTGACCAGCTCAAGTAGAGTTCTATGCAGAGCAGGGAGAATATCATACTTTCCAACCTGGGACACATTTTATTTCCAGATGTGGGACCCAGAGCCTTGGTGGTCCCTGAACCCTTCTGTGAGGCCCTGACCCCATCCCTGCCCCAGTCGGCCACAGTGTTGACCATTTTCAACCTTAAGGGAGTCAAGTTCAAAGGGATGGACAAGGAGTGGACATGACACCATTCCTACCGCTTCTCCCTCTTTCCTTCGCATGCCTGCTCCCAATCCAAACCTCTCCTTTCTCTCCCTTTAAATCAAGGTGGCCAATAGCTGGGGAAGGAGTTGAGGCACTCTGCATGCCAACAATATCTGTGCCCCAGAGCAGCTGCTAGCTCCCACATTCTTTCTCCCCTGGCTATCCAAGGGTGGATGGCTGCAGGTACCTTATCAGAGTGAGAAATGAAGAAAACAGGAAAAGATGATGGTTGGTGAAGAACATCTCACCAACCTCTTTAAGCTCTGTGAGTGGTTGGGGGTTCCCTGGGTCTGTTTGCTTAGAACTGGTGAGCAAAGGAAAACAGGTTCTGGCTGGGTTCTGTGCATCTTACAAGGGAGAAGATGCTAAAACTGACTTCCTTTTAGGCTGTAAGCTCCTACAGGCAAGGACCATGTTTTAGCCTGACCTAGCAGAGTGCCATTAAAACAGACGTATGTAAACTGTGTGCAACGCAAGGCGAGGAATGTGTCTGATACTTTGCTTGTTATTTCCACAGGGTCTGAAGAGTGCTCACATACACTAAAGGCTTATCATATGCCTACAGACTAGTCGTCATTGGGAAACAGCTGGAATATCAGGCCAAGAGCACAGGAGTGGGAAACAGAGGAGCTTCCAGTCCCAGCTCTGCTCTGTCACCCTGAGAAAATCCCTCCACCTGTCTAAGCCACACGTTCACATGTGTAGATAAGGACACCAGCACTCCCCAGGGTGGTGTGAGGTCAGACGAAACGATGTGCGTGAAATTTCTGGGTACAGTAAACTTGACGCACTGGACGAAGGAAAGGCATATCTACTCTGCTTTTCCCTCTCTCCTGGGCCTCCCTGGTGGCTCAGACGGTAAAGAATCGCCTGCAATGTGGGAGACCTGGGTTCAATCCCTGGGTTGGGAAGATCCCCTGGATGAGGGCATGGCAACCCACTCCAGTATTCTTGCCTGGAAAATCCCCACGGACAGAGGAGCCTGGTGGGCTACAGTCCATGGGGTCACAAAGAATCGGACACGACTGAAGTGACTCAACACAACATTCCCCTCTCTCCCACCACAGTGGACAAAAGGCACATTTTAGGAAACCTTGGACTTGATGAGCCAGCACCTTCCAACCAGTGAGGATAGGCCTACGATTTCAAGGCTTTTAGCACAACAACAAAGGGAAACACAGAAAGAGGAGACTACGTCCATGTAGTCTGGGAGATAGACAGGAGGGCACTAAAAAAAGAGAAAAACTCAGGATCCCAGACAGAAAACTTACCCTCAGGTCCAGGACACTCTGCTGCTTCTGCAAATTCCCTGAGTCAGAATCAAGTGTGCAGCAAGTTAGGGGAACAAGAGGCTTTATTTAAGGAGATACAGGCAGTTTTTAGTTTTCCTGCAACCAGATATGTTAGAAATAAAGCCTCATCTGGGATCTCCCTAAAGCTAATGAGACTGAGCTGATAGTTCATTGACTTGCTTCGCAGAATTTATTTTATGAGTGTCTCTAATCCACACGGCTCCTCTTTCCTTTGAGACTCAACCAAGGGCAACTCCAGAAATCCCATCGGCTTATTTATACTTACCATGTCGCCTCAGACACAGTGTGTGCCCAATAAACATAATTATTATTCCATTCTGAGAAAGCAAACACTATTTTAGAGATGACTAATCCACACGAGCGTTCACATGCATGCATGTCATACACATTTGTGTCTGTGTCTGAATGCTCAAGTTAGAATGAGAAATTTCCCACATTTATTGGGCTTCCTGTTCAGTCTATCATTCAGATGAATTTCACATAAGAAGGCTTTCCATAATTATAAATCAAAAAGATTTCCCCATTGGCCCAGGAGAGGATAAGAAAGACGTTGGACCACTGCTCTTTTCCAAGACCATGTCCCCAGGCAAGGGCCAGACCTCAGAGGCGACATCTATCTGCATGCCACACTCAGGAAAAGGGACCCTGGTCCTAGGCTTCCAGTCACATGAAGATTCTGATGGCTCAGCATGGTGTGGGAGGTGTGGGAGATGGGACTGAAGGGACAGTGGAGACCTCAGAACTGACTGATCATGTGCAGAGATGACCAGTGCCATCCCCAGCACTCCACCCCACTTGGGGCAAAGAGCTTCAAGATCAACTGAGGTTATACTTCCTCCCAGCTCAGTGAAATAGAAACTCACGGTCAAAGAAATTAAGTTAGAGATTCTAAAAGTAGGATTTATACACTCTGAGTTTATGGATAAGATTCATATCTATTCCACTGGAGAAAAGATGTATTACTAAATGAACACAGTTTGCTAGATAAATCTTTTCAAAATTTAGTGTCCATAGGGAAAAAAATCAAAGTGGTTGGGGTACAGGGGTTTCTTGGTGGTGAAGACACTGAAAATCAAGTCTCAGCCATAATCTGAGCACAAGGCGCTTTCTCCTCACTGCCCTTCCCTGAAGGTTCCTGCACTCCCAGGGGAGAACCAAATGGCACCCTGCTTCTAGGATTTAGAGGGTTAGGCTGGCTTGCTTTGCCTCAGACTATCTTTATATTCATCACTCCCTGGGAAAGCAATCTCAAAAGAGTGTGTCCAACTAGAAAGATGGGCTAAATGGGTTGGCATGTTTAGCCAGGATCTTTGGGACCGTAAGAACAGAGACCTCGTCAGGTGAGTTTACACCATGGGAGTCTGTCATAAGGATATGCATGCAAACAAGAGCTGCCATGAAGCCCAGAAACAGCTGCATACCAGCCTGGGGGGGAATACAGAAAGCTAGTTCAGACATTCTTTTTGCTGAGGAATTTCGTTATCTTCACTCAGAACTCCACCCTTAACACTGATGCAGGTCCTCTCCATCTCTGCCTCTGCTTCTCTGGTGAACCAAGTCAGCCTCTACCCTAGCGACTCTTAGCTACCTCCTAACTTGCGTGCTCATGGTTATCACATAATCCTGAACTCTTCTGCAGCATATCTATATTCTACCTTCTCTCAGTGTGCGGTCCCATGTCTGTTCTCAGGTACCCAGCCTATGGATTTCCTCATCTATATGTCAGACACCTGCTACTTAGTCTAATCAGTGCAAGCTGTGGCAGTGAGGTTCCGCTGTATGGGGAATCCAGCCACTGTTCCTTGATTAGAAAGCAGCGCATGAAAATCCCTTCATATGAGGCTGCGGTCACGGCAGTGGCTGCCTGCATGCATGCTCAGTTCACTTTTAGCCTATTGGAACAATTAGGGAGTCAGAGATCATTTGTCAGTTAGTTGAGCATACTGTTGCGTATCTCTTGCATAATAAATAACTTTTAAATAAATAACTTTTAAACCCCTATTTTACAGGAGTTCATCCTCTCCATTTTAAGAAAAAAGATCACCAGGGCTTCCCAGGTGGTGCTAGTGGTAATGAACCTGCCTGCCAGTGCAGGAGACATAAGAGATGGGGGTTCAATCCCTGGGTCGGGAAGATCCCCTGGAGGAGGGCATAGTAACCCACTCCAGTATTCTTGCCTGGAGAATCCCAGGGACAGAAAAGCCTGGTGGGCTACAGTCCATAGGGTCACTCAGAGTCGACACAACTGAAGCGACTTAGCACATGCTACACACAGAGATATTTGACCCAATTACTAGTTTAAAGTGGAAAATATCACTGAACCTGGGCTTAGATGCCTGACAAGAGTCCCAGTTTAAGGGGCCTCCTACAGCGGGTTTTTCAGTTTCTGTAGGAGGGCACAGCAGTTCTCCCTGAATGGGGAAATATCTTTTCTCCCATAACCAAAGCCTCATGTTTCTAAGACAGTTAAGAAAAAATATCTTGCCTAAGGAGGACCGGCCTGCTACTCATTTAATTCCAATATCTCCTTGGTCAGCAAGCAGAACACTGAGCTGGGTCTGAAGGTGCCACGTGCCTTCTACAGGACCTGAGTTCCAAGCATACATCCTCTGGCATCGAATCTAAGGTGATGACCCAGCAGAAAATGTCGATTTGGTCACCGGAGGCCTAGACGGTGCCTCTGTGGTCTCCTGGGTCCCAGGGAGGGAGTTGCCGCCTCCAGCCCCCAGTTCCCTCCAAGTGCTACTCGAGTTGAGCAGGGGGAGGCCACTGCAATCAAATAGGCTGACAGAATAAGCACACTGTGCTTGAGGTGCATCTGGAAATTGGCCTTCTCTAACTCTTCACAGGACATTTCTCCAGCAGTTTTATGATTACTGAAGACAATCAGGGCAGTTGGAGAGCTGGACTATTTATACCCTTTCCTCTCTTTGGGCCTCAAGCACCAAAAACAGTTTAAGTCAGTGCCCTAGAGGGTCCTTCCCCTTTAGAGAAAAGGTTTAGTCGTCCAAAGGCACTATATTTCTGTACTTATTACTTTTTAAAATATTCCCCAGTCAATATTCTTACCAATGAACATGATTATTTCCTGCTTAGTGATAGGTTGAAGATATGACAACAGTTTCTATCACCTTCTGTTTTCTATCAGGAATAAAAAATAGCATTCAACTATTCACAGCATCTATCGCAATCAGTGTGATTTTAAATAATGGAGAGAAACACCTACTTTTTTTTTTTAGTTTTGGCTGTGCTGGGTCTTGGGTGCTGTGCAGGCTTTTTCAAGTTGTGGCGAGTGGGGGCTACTCCTAGTTGCGGAGCACAGGCCATTGTGGTGGCTTCTCTTGTTGCCGATATGGGCTCTAGGGGTGTGGGCATCAGTAGTTCTGGGTTCTGGGCTCTAGAACACAGCTTCAATAGTTGTACACAGGCTGAGTTGCTCTGCGGCATATGGGAGCTTTACAGACCAGGGGTCAGACCAGGGGTCAAACCTGTGTCTCCTGCTGGGAGGTGGATTCTTTACCGCTGAGCCACCAAGGAGCCCTAAACATCTATTTTTTGTTGCTGTTGTTCCATCGTCTTTTGGTAGTATTTCCTGATCACCAGCTATCACTATAAGTTGGAAGCCTACTCCTAATTTACTGTCCCTATCTTGCTTCTGTTCTTATCCATACATCTATTGTATATTTTCTTTTACATGATTAATAATAAACATAAATACTATCCCATAATTTAAATTATGTCTTTCACACTTTGTTTATTGGTTGAGTCTAAAAATGAATAAGCCAATAAATATCATTTTTGTCATAATTACTATGTAAATATTATTCACCACAGAAGCAAATGGTATTATATAATTAATTTTCCTTCTGTACAGGTAAGATGCCATAATCCCTAGGATATCTGGAGAAGAATGTCGTTAGTGTCAAGGTCAAATAGATTATCTATCCAGATACTCAACCAATGCTCCAGTCATCTCACAATGTAATAAACTTTCTGTGAGACTCATCACTCTGGTATAAAATGACCTGGTGTTTCCCAAGATTTCTAATTGAATTCCACTCAGTGATAGGGTTGCATGAGATTCCCATTTTACCCAGGGGCCTTACTCAAGGACCTTCCCTCCTTGTGGGTTGATTATTCTATACGCTTGGTGTACACCTCCAATGCTAGGACTTTCGTTCACCACACTATTGGGTTAGAGCCACTTTTTCCTTAATTATGGCTTTCTTTTCCCCAGTTTTTACTAGAATAACTCTCTTATTCTGCCAAGTAGATATCCTATATGCCTAAAAATGTATTTTACCTTCCCACTTGATTGAGAGTTTGGCAGATACAGAATTCTAGATCAGACTAAATCCAGTTCAAAATAATTTTCCCTAAGAATTTTGTGGCATTGCTCTATGAACTTCTATCAGCTAATGTTGCTGATGCCAACATATTTTTGTTACAATGCAATCTTCTTGATTTGCTGGTTTGTTTCACTCTCAAAGCTTTTAGGGTCTTCACTTTATCCTGACCTTTCTGAGTATGATTAGATGACTCTTAAATGCTGACTTTTTTTCCCACACTGTCCAACATTTGAAGAGCCTTGTCAAATTAAAGACTTGTACCTTTCATCAGCTGTTGTTAATTCCCTCACAATTAAAACAAAATCAAACCTATATTGTATAGTCTAAATTCTGTAACTACCATTAGTCATATGTTAAACCTATATTGATTATTCTTTCATGTTCTTTTTTTTTCTCATGTTTTCCAACTATCCTTTTGCTTTATAGCATGGAAGTTAGCTTTGACTTTACTATCAAAATCTGCTATTGATTTAAAACTTTTAACATAATTTTTTATTACACAAGTTAATTCTTTGACAATGCATTTATTACATCATTCTGTTCTCGTCTTGAATACAATGTCTTCTTAATTTTCTGTGAGGACATATTCAGATTTTCTTTTTTTAGTTATCTTTTGTTCCTGGGGTTTCCCTGGTCGCTCAGATGATAATCTGTTTGTAAGGCAGAAGCCTCAGGTTCAATCCTTAGGGGAAGATCCCTGGAGTAGGAAATGGCAGCCCCCGCTAGTATTCTTGCCTGGAGAATGCTATGGACAGAGGAGCCTGGTGGGTTACAGTCCACGGGTCGCAAAGAGTTGGACGCCACTGACGACTCACACTTTCACTTTTGTTTCCTGAAATAGCTCCTCCTCAATCAGTTATATACGTTTGGCTCCTTTTACCTACTGCTCTTCTTCTTCATATATTGTTCATTCATATTCAGGAGAAATGGACAAGGCTGACTATTCCAAGTGGCTAGTATGATTTCCTTCTGCTACTTTACAGGACTATGATTATTTCCCTTAACAGACCTCTGTCCTAAATTATAAGGCTGACTGCAACCTTTGCATAGCTGGATGGGATATGCTTAATGGTCAGCTTTATTTTAGGGTGATAAGTGAGAAACAAACCACCCAAATTCCAGAAGAAAAAAAAATAAAGCTTTATTCTGGGATAGCAATACTCACTAGGAGTCTTAGTTCTCTATAAATTGCTTGTTTTCTTTCTAGAGAACATTTATCAGTTTGGGTTTGTTATTCTTTTTGGTTTGGGCTTATTTGCTTTTTACTCTTGAAGTAAATTCAAGTTACTAACTGCTTTATAAAGGGAGCCCATGACCCAGATAATCATGATGATGTGATCACTAATCTAGAGCCAGACATCTTGGAATGTGAAGTCAAGTGGGCCTTGGAAAGCATCACTACAAACAAAGCTAGTGGAAGTGATGGAATTCCAGTTGAGCTGTTTCAAATCCTGAAAGATGATGCTGTGAAAGTGCTGCACTCAATATGCCAGCAAATTTGGAAAACTCAGCTGTGGCCACAGGACTGGAAAAGGTCAGTTTTCATTCCAATTCCAAAGAAAGGCAATGCCAAAGAATGCTCAAACTACTGCACAATTGCACTCATCTCACATGCTAGTAAAGTAATGCTCAAAATTCTCCAAGCCAGGCTTCAGCAATACGAGAACCCTGAACTCCCTGATGTTCAAGCTGGTTTTAGAAAAGGCAGAGGAACCAGAGATCAAATTGCCAACATTTGCTGGATCATGGAAAAAGCAAGAGAATTCCAGAAAAACACCTATTTCTGCTTAATTGACTATGCCAAAGCCTTTGACCGTGTGGATCACAATATACTGTGGAAAATTCTGAAAGAGATGGGGATACCAGACCACCTGACCTGCCTCTTGAGAAATCTGTATGCAGGCCAGGAAGCAACAGTTTGAACTGGACATGGAACAACAGACTGGTTCCAAATAGGAAAAGAAGTACGTCAAGGCTGTATATTGTCATCCTGCTTATTTAACTTATATGCAGAGTACATCATGAGAAAGGCTGGGTTGGAAGAAACACAAGCTGGAATCAAGATTGCCGAGAGAAATATCAATCACCTCAGATATGCAGATGACACCACCGTTATGGCAGAAAGTGAAGAGGAACTAAAAAGCCTCTTGATGAAAGTGAAAGAGGAGAGCGAAAAAGTTGGCTTAAAGCTCAACATTCAGAAAATGAAGATCATGGCATCTGGTCCCATCACTTCATGGGAAATAGATGGGGAAACAGTGGAAACAGTGTCAGACTTTATTTTGGGGGGCTCCAAAATCACTGCAGATGGTGACTGCAGCCATGAAATTAAAAGATGCTTACTCCTTGAAAGGAAAGTTATGACTAACCTAGATAGTATATTCAAAAGGAGAGACATTACTTTGCCGTCTAAGGTCCGTCTAGTCAAGGCTATGGTTTTTCCTGTGGTCATGTATGGATGTGAGAGTTGGACTGTGAAGAAGGCTGAGTGCAGAAGAATTGATGCTTTTGAACTGTGGTGTTGGAGAAGACTCTTGAGAGTCCCTTGGACTGCAAGGAGATCCAACCAATCCATTCTGAAGGAGATCAACCCTGGGATTTCTTTGGAAGGAATGATGCTAAAGCTGAAACTCCAGTACTTTGGCCACCTCATGAGAAGAGTTGACTCATTGGAAAAGACTCTGATGCTGGGAGGGATTGGGGGCAGGAGGAGAAGGGGACGACTGAGGATGAGTTGGCTGGATGGCATCACTGACTTGATAGACGTGAGTCTGAGTGAACGCCGGGAGATGGTGATGGACAGGGAGGTCTGGCGTGCTGCGATTCATGGGGTCGCAAAGAGTCAGACATGACTGAGAGACTGAACTGAACTGAAGGGAAAGGGGACTATGCGGCTGACTTCTGCAGCTCTTACCTTCCATCAAATCTTTTCTTTTCAGTTCCCTGTCACTACTACTCTTGACACCTATTGATCCAGAGTCCAAACCCCCCAAGGGGTTTCACAGGTATGATCAGCTTTCACGTCTCCTGTAAGCCCCATCTGCTCTGTGGCTCCCTCTGCTTGCTCACTAATCAACATATTTTCATTTTCCCTCTTATGAAAATTTCCAGAAATGATTTATTCATCCATGATCTCCCTTTGAAAACTTTGGGCCATTATATGCTTATTCCTTATTGTGTTTCTCTAAGTCCTGAAACTTCAACTGGGTTTCAGAAGATAAGGGGAGTCCATGAGTGAAAAGGTTTCGAATCTTGAATCAGAAGTCTCCCAACACTTCTTTTGGGGTGTTTAGACAAGAGAAACGCAGTGTTTTCCCTCCCCTAGGGCCAGAGAGAGGACATCAATGGTGATGGCCTATGGAGAACAGTTCTTCCCAGCAGGATGGCTGCCTCAAAGAGTCACAAGCCACAAAGGCTGTTTAGGCAGCAAAGAGGCCTGAGTAGAAGACCTTGAGAAATGATTGTGAGTCAGCTGTCTAAGTCAGTCATTGGCCTGCAGAGCTCTCAAAAGTAACTGGGGGCCACTTTAAAGAGGGGGTTAATTTGTAAAAATGGGAGAGCAGAAGCTGATTTCAACATACACTGGGATAAGAAAGGAAGTATAATCTTAGACTGTAGTCTTGTTGTCCTTTAAAAATTTTCTTCCACAGAAGTGTTAGTACAGCTCAAGCAAAGATTAATCTTTAGAACATCTAAGGACAAAATGCTGTTTGGTTCAAGACATCTTGCCTGTTATACAACATCTAACTCAAGGTGAGAGAAAGAGGGCATGGAGGGAACTTATTTGGATTCTACTACATGTTAGGAATGGAAGCATCTTATTTTGATTCATTCCCACAACAATTTCATGAGATTTATTCATTCCATTAACCAGCTAAATTTAATGACCCTCCTATATATACCTGGAACTGTGCTAGGCATGGGGAGAACAATGGTGTATGAAAATAAACACTCCTTGGTTCTACACACTAATATAGGAAAACAGACAAACAATCACATAAATGGATATAAAATTAAAATTACAAGTTCTACAAAGTGCTATATGATACCATGAAAATGCAAAAATGAGGAAATCCAAGCCTGTATGAAAGGAAGATGAGGGAAGGCATTTCTGAGAAAATGACATTTGATCTGAGGTCTAAAGAAATGACGAGAGCTAATCAGTTGAAAAGAAAGGGGAGGGATATTCGAAATGAAAGATCTACTTGTGCAAAAGCCTTGGGTAGAGAAAGCATGACAGTTTTAAATACACAAAATAATCATCATTTGGCATCCACTATAGTATAATGGTTTAAGACAAGAGTCAACAATGCATTCTAATGGTTGAAGAAGAAAGTTTGATAAGAAACAGGGTTCTATATAGTCTCAGAGTATTTCCCCACAAAATACTTTTTTAATTATAAAGGGAAAAACAGTAACGTCACAATGGCAAAATCTGATAGACATCACTTTTAATTAAGTGATCAAAATTAACATCATATTCATAGTAATGGGATAATTGATAACATTTTTCTCCTGATATGAGCACTAAAAAGAATACAAAATTGCCTATGTGATATTCCTGCCCTAAATGGATAATATGTATCTAATCATTAGGAACCATCACAGGTGAGGTTCACAGGTGAAGTTGCTCAGCCGTGTCCGACTCTTTGCGACCCCGTGGACTGTAGCCTACCAGGCTCCTCCGTCCATGGGATTCTCCAGGCAAGACTACTGGAGTGGGTTGCCATTTCCTTCTCCAGGGGATCTTCCTGACCCAGGGATCGAACCCAGGTCTCTCGCATTGGAGGCAGATGCTTTAACCTCTGAGCCACCAGGGAACCATCAGACAACCTAAAATGAGAAACATTCTACAAAATAACTGGCAGTGTTCTTCGAAAACATCAGTGTCATAAAAGACAAAGAAAGACTGAGGGACAGTTCCATATTAAGGAGTTGAAAGAGACAGAGAAAGTAAGTGGAATATGTGAGGCTGGATCCTGGAGCAGAAAACATTTTTTTCTTTTTTTACTTTTCTATAAAAGATATTAATGGAATGCTTGGTGAAATCTGAAAAAGGTCCATAAGTTAGAAAACAGTACTGTGCGTGTGTGTGTACTCAGTCATGTCCAACTCATCACAATCCCATGGACCGTAGCCTGCCAGGCTTCTCTGTCCCTGAGATTTCCTAGGCAAGAATACTGGAGTGGGTTTCCATTTCCTACTCCAGGGGATCTTCCCGACCCAGGGACTGAACCCATGTCTCTTGCATCCCCTGTACTGGCAGGTGGATTCTTTACCACGAGCACCAAGAGAGTCAGGCACAGGTTAATGGCTGAGCATGCACCCCTGAGTGGAAATCATTAAACAAAGGAGAGTGGGAGACAGGGATGAAACTGAACTTACAGAGAAATGCAAAACCATATTGTCCTTGAAAATCATGTTAAGATGTTGGTCTTTATCCTGAAAGCAATGGAAAGCCACTGAAAGGTATGGAGAGGCAAATGACATGGTCAGATTAGCGTTAGATTTTGAAAAGCTCACTCTGGTTGCAGGGCAGAAGAGAGACTGCAGAGGGTCTAGAACAACCTCATAAGGAACTGTCATGTGAAGGGCAGCCGAGTGGTGACATTGGACCTTGACAGCAGTCAGTAGATTTAAGAGCTACTTGGGCATTAACACTTATGGTGTTTGGAATAGACTGGAAATGGGAGACGACAGTGAGGAGCTAGAATGGGAGGAATCACACTCGACTCCCGGGTTGCTGGTTTGCATGATGGGGTAGATGGTGGAGACCGTTACATGGATAGGGAAAACAGGGAGAAGACCAATTCGGGGGGAAAGCCAAGAGTTTGATTTTAGAGGTATAATGTGTAAGTTTCACTTGAGACATCTAGGGAGAGCTGTCAAGTAGGCAGCTGATTGGCAGTGGGAATGAAAGGCAGGAAAGGTGGAAATGATCAGTGGTGGGAATGTAGCTGAGCTCACCCAGACAGCAGGGCCTAGGAGGGAGCCTTGAAGACCTCTGTGGGTCTGTCTGTGCATCTGTGTTCTTACCCTCATTTCATAGATGAAAACAGAAGGGAGTAAGTGACAGAGCAGAAATTGAAATGGATGTCTGTCTGACTTCAAATCTCTGCCTTTCCCAGTAAGCTCTCAAGTACAAGATACTTTTGATCCTTTTCCAGTTTCATGCAAAATAAGCCTAGAGGAATCAAAATGTATTAAGAAAGAAGCGACGTGGTAGAAGGGGTTTATAGGTCTTCCTTTCTTTAGATACCCAGTTAATGAGATGTTTATCAATTAGGAAAACCAAAAAGCCACCCTTTCTTTCAAATGTTTCGAAGTTTGCTTGTAGTTTACCTCCAGAAGCACATTGGAAAGCCACTTTTCTTCTGAATATAAACACATCCTTTGATAATGTTGTGGAGAGTCAGAAAAATCTATCCCTGCTCTGAGTATAAATCTCCAAGATCAAACTTTGCTGAGTTGGTTCTTCCCTGAACTTAACACTCATCTCCTGTTAACATGTTGAAAAAGGAGAGAGAACTAGAGCCTGCAGTGGTCATTTTTGCAGAGACTCCAGCATAAAACTGCAATGATCCTGCCCCTGCCTCTACCTCACCATCTCAGATCATGGTTGTATAAGTGAGTGACAAATTTCATGTGTTATTTAGAAGTTTCACCTGTTATCAGGAAATTTCATGTCTGTGATTCCATTAACCTTTTCTGAGTTAAGTGAAACAAACTCACAGCTATCCTTTGCACATCTCCTAAAGAAGCTTGTAATAATTCCTGGCTTAGGAGGTTGGCTGCTGGCAAATACCTAGTGTGCTGTGGTGGAAGATGAGAGGCCAGACACAGAGCCCAGCTAACTGAACGGCTTTGAGTGACTAGCTAAAGATGAGAGGTTCGAAGATATCAGGCTCTGGGATAACTCAGAAGCCTACCTGGTTTTTTAGACAGTTTGTAACCTTTATAGGTTTCCCTGGTGGCTCAGACTGTAAAGAATCCACCTGCCACACAAGAGACCTGAGTTTGATCCCTGGGTCAGGAAGATCCCCTGGAGAAGGGACTGGCTCCCCACTCCAGTATTCTTGCCTGAAGAACTCCATGGGCAGAGGAGCTTGGCGGCTGCAGTCCATGGGGTGGCCAAGAGTCAGACACGACTGAGCAACAAACACTTTCACTTTCAATCTATATAAATACATTAACACACTTATTTGATGGCCTATTGTGCTTTGCTAACAGCAAGTATCCCCACATCCATGTCCCAGTATACTTCTGACCCTGGCTGTAGGACATCTCGCCTAAACTCACAGTTATATTTTGAAGATGTGTTTTTCAGACAAGCAAATAAATACAGGAGCTTCCAGCTCTGTGCCCGAATTATGACAATCTCAGTTTACATTCAGCTATGACTCTGAGCCCTTTGGCTATGATGCTGAACTTCCTATGAGCAGACTTAGACCAAAACTCTGAGCAGAAATAGCATCTCTTACTCTCATTGCAACACCAAGATCCCCTACTTAAAGAAGCATTTGCCAAGCACTGTTAACAGAAACCTCATCCAATCTCTAAAGTCCAGTGGGTTGACCTGGAGACGTAGTGGGGCTGATTATTTTTTATGACTTCCATTCTACTTCCTGTCCATGTCATAGAAACACAACTAAATTATAATCTGAAAACATATCAGAAGTTAAGCGCAATGAAAGTAATAATGGCTAGTATTTACTGAGAACTTATTAAGCACCAGGCACCTTGTTGAGCCCTTCATAGACACTATTTCACTGATTCTTCCCAACAATTCTATAAGACAGTTACTACTATTGTCCCCATCTCACTGATTAGGAAATAAGACTCAGCAGACTACGTAACATCTGTCAGTAGTGCCTAGGCAAGGGGACAGAGTAAAACAAAACCCCGAGTAAACCACTAAATCTCCAGATGGGAACCCCAGAAACACAATTTCATCCAGTTCCAATAATGACCAAAACAGTTCCATGACCAACAATCAGCCGGGATAATATTGGATATAACCTCATAAAATGAAATTTAGTTTGTAACCTTACTTCGCAAGCATGTCAGTAATGTGATCCTATGCCAGAGCAAGCATTGTTTCATAAATGTTTGCAAGCATTTATAACAAAACAATTTACACTCTTGTAACAATTATTCTTTGTGCAAGAATTATCATTGATTTTTTTTCAACATTTTTGTGCATTCACACAGAAAATACACAAAACCTAACTGTATAGCTCTATGTATTTGCACAAAGGAAACACATATCTACAACCATCACTGATTAGGAAACTGAATATTATTAACATACAATTTGCACCCTTTTCCCTCTTATATATCAAAAGGTACACTATTCTCCTAACTTCTGTTACCATAGATAATTTTGCTTGTATATAACTCCATATAAATGGAGTCATACATTGGATACTCTTTTGTGTCCGATAGCTTTTTTTTAATTTAAGTTTATTTATTTTAATTGGAGGTTAATTGCTTTACAATATCTTTGTTCCACACTGTTTGTAACATTCATTGTTAATGGTTGTTCATTTTCAATGTCTCATGGCATTTCTTTGTATAAATATACCACGACAAGCTTAACTATTCTATTTTTGATAGATGTTAAAATTGTTTCTAAGTTTTGGTTAAACAAATAGCGCTGTTATGACAATCTTCATACATATTTTGGTGCATTTCTGTTGAGTATAAATCTAAGCACAGAAACAGTAGATTGTAGAGCACGTATAGCTTCACTTTTACCAGATGGTGCCAACCTGTTTTCCAAAATAGTTACATCAATTTATACACCCACCAGCAGTATTTGCAGAGTGTGAATGGTTTCACTGCTCCACATTCTTATAAATCCTTGGTCTTTTGAATCTTTTTTATTCTAGCCATTTTGGAAGACAAGTTGGAGGTAGAATCTTATATCTATTATTATTTGTATTCTAATGAGATAAAACACTGTTTTCCAAAGTACTTGGAATTTGGTTTAATCAAGTAAAATGTATAAACAAAGAAACGACAGTCATGAAAAAAAGAAGTTTCTATCCTCGCAGCTCCCTAGAAAGAGCAGGTGGGCACGCCACACAGGGGGGTACCAGGGCGGCTTAGGAGGCAGAAGGACCTGGAAGAACATGACCAAGGGCCTCTGTGGTGGTTTGACCGTTGTCCCCAGTTCCTGGGGTGATCAGGGCGCAGGTAGGGTGGCCTTGAATGTGAGACACTGGATAATGGTGGTGTGTGTGGGCTCTGGATTGGTTGGTTTGCATATGGAAAGTGCCTAAAGACAAGTCGCTTACTACTTCTAGGAATCAGCTAACCTTTGGAAAAGGAGTTGCTCCAGAGTCAGCAAGGCTCCAAGATGTCAAAACACCAGAATACAAAAAATTAAAAGGCATCATTAATACCATTTCGTATGCTCATTGGGTATTAGGGGATACTGTTTTGCAGCCATTCAAGTCTTTCGCCCATTTTTCTATTTGATTCTCTGTCTTTCTTTTATTGATTTATAGGAATTCTTCCTATATTCAGATGTGAGAACCTGATTAACTATGTGTATTGCAAATATCTTTTCCCGTTCTATTTCATTTTCACTCTTTTGGTGCTATCTTGTGATGAATAGTTCTTAATTTTTATGTTGTCAATTTATCAATCTTTTTCTTCATCTTAAATGCTTTTCCTTAAGTAATATTTGCCTACTCCAAGGTCATGAAGATATTTCTCTTTCTTATCTTCTAAAAGCCTTTGATGCCTTGTTTGCTTTTCATATTGAAGCTATAATCCATCTGGAATTTATGTGTATGGTGTAATATGAGGTAAAAAATTTTTTTCCAATTAGACCAGCATCACTTATTGAAAAGCTATCCTTTTCCCACTATTTTCTGTAGCAATTTGTTATAAATTAGGTGGACATTTATGTGTGTGTGGTTTTCATAGATTTACTATTATGTTACCCTGGTCATTTGTTTAGAAAATTTTGCCAACACCATACTATGAATATCTTGTTGTTGTTCAGTCGCTCAGTCATGTCTGACTCTTTGTGATCCCATGAACTGCAGCACACCAGGCTTCCCTGTCCTTCATTATCTCCTGGAGTTTGCTCAAACTCATGACCTTGAATCGGTGATGCCATCCAACCATCTCATCCTCTATCACCCCCTTCTCCTCCGACCCTCAACCTTTCCCAGCATCAGGGTCTTTTCCAAAGAGTTGGCTCTTTGCAACAGGTGGCCAAAGTATTGGAGCTTCAGCTTTAGCATCAGTCCTTCCAATGAATATTTAGGGTTGATTTCCTTTAGGTTTGACTGGTTTGATATTGCAGTCCAAGGGTTTTGGGACTTCTTCTACAGGAATGTCTTGACAATTCTTGGTTCTTTGAATTTTTACATGAACTCTAGAATCAATTTGTCAATTTCCACCAAAAAATTGTACCCACTGGGATGTCTTGATCAGTGATGTCAAGTTGATATCATTACAATATTGAATCTTCCAATTTATGAACATAATATGTCTTTGCATTTATTTAACTCTTCTTCTCTAATCTCTTTCAATCTTGTTGTATAGTTTTCTTTGTATAGGTCTTACACATCTTTCATTATATTTATTCCTAATTTATATGATGTGTTTTAATGCCTGTGGCAGTCATTGAGCTATATCACTTGGTCTCCCTTTTAAAAAAAAAAAGTTCTGTTGGCTAACAGCCTCCAGCTATTAGCACCTTTAGGATACGCTTCATGTCTTAGGGTTAAGAACAGGCTATTCCTGAGAAATCCTCAGACACTGCTTAAAGAAAGCAAGGATACTTGGCTCTGACCATATCTGCCTAGTATGGGAACACTTTACCAGATAATTTTTGCTTCAGTGCTCCCCATTGCACCGGTCAAGACTTTGTGAGATTGATATCATAGTCTGAGGCTATCCTTTCCCAGTTGTGCTTCCTTCCTTTTCTACTTTTCGTGGATGCTACCTCACAATAAACATCCTCCATTCCTCAGTCTGTCTCAGTGTCTGCTTCCCAGAGGATCCAACTGATAATGCTATTATTAAGGGCATTGTTTATTAAACTTCAATTTCTGCTTGTTTATTGCTGGTACATGGAAAACACAATTGATTTTTACATGTGACTTTGTATTAGCTACATTGCTAAATTTAATATTAATCCTGATTCTGCATTTTCTAGTACAAACTATAAAATCCTTATAGCTTTAATTTATTCTCCAACTTTATCGCACTATGACCTATTTTAGAATGTTATAAATATCATAAGACAGTTTATCATTTTTTCTTAAAATAGTTCTTTGTATCTTAAAATAAAAATCTTCTTCTATATTTACCTAAATACTATTTCAAATGCTCTTCATTTCCTTCTAAAGATTCAAGTTTCCATATGACATAATTTATTTTCTGAAGAAATTCCTATAGCATTTTGTACTGCCAATTTTCTAACAGTAAATCTCTTAGTTTTCTTTAATCAGAAAATGTTTTTATCTAATTTTTGTTGTTTTCTAAAAGTGGTTTCTAAAAGTGCAGATGACACCACCCTTATGGCAGAAAGTGAAGAGGAACTAAAGAGCCTTTTGATGAAAGTGAAAGAGGAGAGTGAAAATGTTGGCTTAAAGCTCAACATTCAGAAAACAAAGATCATGGCATCTGGTCCCATCACTTCATGGGAAATAGATGGGGAAACAGTGGAAACAGTATCAGACTTTATTTGGGGGGGCTCCAAAATCACAGCAGATGTTGACTGCAGCCATGAAATTAAAAGACACTTACTCCTTGGAAGAAAAGTTATGACCAACCTAGATAGCATATTCAAAAGCAGAGACATTACTTTGCTGACTAAGGTCCATCTAGTCAAGGCTATGGTTTTTCCAGTAGTCATGTATGGATATGAGAGTTGGACTGTGAAGAAAGCTGAGTGCCAAAGAATTGATGCTTTTGAACTGTGGTGTTGGAGAAGACTCTTGAGAGTCCCTTGGACTGCAAGGAGATCCAACCAATCCATTCTAAAGCAGATCAGCCCTGGGTGTTCTTTGGAAGGAATGATGCTAAAGCTGAAACTCCAATACTTTGGCCACCTCATGTGAAGAGTTGACTCATTGGAAAAGACTCTGATGCTGGGAGGGATTGGGGGCAGGAGGAAAACAGGACGGGAGGGGATGAGATGGCTGGATGGCATCACTGACTCAATGGACATGAGTTTGAGTGAACTCCGGGAGATGGTGGTGGACAGGGAGGCCTGGCGTGCTGCAATTCATGGGGTTGCAAAGAGTCGGACACGACTGAGCGACTGAAGTGAACTGAACTGAACTGATGATGAAATTGATGCTTTCGAATTGTGGTGCTGGAGAAGACTCTTGCAAGTCCCTTGGACCTCAAGGAGATCAAACCAGTCAATCCTAAAGGAAATCAACCCTGAATATTCATTGGAAGGACTGATGCTGAAGCTGAAGCTCCAACCCTTTGGCCACCTGATGCAAAGAGCTGACTCATTGAAAAAGACCCTGATGCTGCGAAAAATTGAAGGCATAAGGAGAAGGGGATGGCAGAGGATGAGATGGTTGGATAACATCACCAACTCAATGGACATTAATTTGAGTAAACTCTGGAAGATAATGGAGGACAGGGAAGCCTGGTGTTCTGCAGGCCATGGGGTCACAAAGAGTTGGAAATGACTTAGCAACTGAACAACAACAACATGGCCAGATAATATTCCAATGTATGACTGTGTCATATCTTATTTATCCATTCACCAGCTGATGGATATCCAACTGTTTTCATTTTTTGGCTATTATGAGTAACGCTCTTATAAACAATAGTGCACATGTTTTTATATGGACATAAATATTTTCATTTCTTTTGAGGAAATGAAGAGCAATTGCTGAGTTTTATTAACTTTTTGAGAAAGTGCCAGACTGTCTTTAAAGCAACTATCTACACCATTTTACATTCCCACCAACAACGTATGAGTTTCCTAGTTTCTCTGCATTCTTGTCAACATTTGTTATTATCTGTCTTTTTTTTTTTATCATAGCTGTCCTAGTGTATGTATAGTGTTATCTCATTGTGACTTTGATTTGAATAGCCTTAATGGCTAATGATGTTGAGCATCTTCTGACTTGCATATCTTTTTTGGAAAAATATCCTTTGCCCATTTTTAATTGGGGTCTTTTTATTATTGGGTTGTATATCTTTGTTCTTATATTTTCACTGGATATAAAATTCTGGGTCAAAAGGATGGTTTTTTGTTTGTTTATTTGTTTGTTTGCTTAAGCACTTAAAGATGTTATTCCAGAAATCACCATTAGGCAAATACCACAGCAAAAATTTTCATAGACAAGATCTATAGACAGATACTAATGAAAGTCTAAGGTGAAGCAGGAGACCTGCTTGGCCTCAAAGTATTTCCTACAAGACATTTTTTATTACAAAAGGCAAAACAATGACTTCCTAGTAAAGGCATGTGACCTTACCTAATTGATCAAGTTAACATCACCAAGAATGAGATATTTGACATCCTGAACTCTCTGATGTGATACACTGAGAAAAATACAACATCACTTCTGTAATATTCTTGTGAAAAATACTAATTATCATCATCAGAAAACCTCAGACAACCCCAAATTGAGACAGTCCACAAAACATCTGACTAATACCCTTCCAAAGGATAGACTGAGGAATTGTCACAGATGTTGAAGATGAAACATAACTGAAACAGAAAATAAAAGGATATTAAAAGGAAAACTGGTGGAATTCTAATAAGATCTATAATTTAATTAATGGAATTGTACCAATATTAATTTCTTGGCTTTGATAATTATCAATGCTTATGTATGCTGGTAACATTAGGGAAAGCTAGGTAAAATGTAGACAGAAATTTTCAGTACTATTTTTGTGACTTTTCTGTATTTTCTAAAATTACTTTAAAATAAAATGCTTCTTTAAAGATGTTATTCTACTCTCTTTTGACCTCTAACATTTCTGATGATACCTGAACAGTAATTCAAATCAATTTTCTCCTAATGTAATATTTTAATTTATTGCAAGCTTATTTTCCTTCATTAAACATAATGCCTACTTTTTAAGTCTTGTAAGCAAATTCCATAGGTTGTTCCTAAATTTCTCAGTGTTAGCCTAAGTTTATTGTCTTTTCTCTTAAGACTGGGGCACATTTTCTTGGTTTTCATATGTCAAGTTGAATTGAATCATGTCTCTTATCAATGCTGTGTTGTAGAGACTAGATTTATTTACATCCATCCATCCAAAGAATGTTGTTTTCATTATAGCAGTCAGTTAATTTGATTTGCTCAAATTGTAAACTTTGTCTCTTGCACAACAACTCAAATCTCATTTCTGATATTTTGGCCTTGCTTTAAGGTACACAGAGCATATCCCAGGCATGTATTGTTGAGAGGTCAACCAGAAATTTGGGCAGAGCTTATACAGAGAATTTGGGGCTTTGATGCTCTCCTTCCCAGGACTATAATCTCACTTTCCAGTCACTGTGGTAACCTATCCTCTAATGGTTTAGGACAGAAAGACAGATGGACAGACCTTTCATCAGAGTTTTTGTCATTTCATGTAGTATCAAACGTTGGTCTACCCTCAGACTAAGTCATAAAAATGGGAATCTCCTCCTCATTGGTCCCTTTTTGCAGGTCTAATCTCGCTTCAGGCTTGCCCCTTTAGAAGACTGGAGTTTATCTTTGGGATGGTGAGGGCCAGTTGCAGCCCATTCAGTCTTACCCTTGGCTGCTGTTTCCTGATTTGTTTCTTTCTGCGCCACTGCCACCCATTACTTTGCAAATGCATCAAAGAGAAACAGCTCAGACTATGAGGCTCATTGTTCTGCACTTCCTTTGGCACCAGCATATTCAAGATGCTTACATGGTAAGCATCTTACATGGTAGTCTTGGACACCAACTGTCATCTCACAAGCACCACAGCACTGCTGAAAACCCTGCTCAGCTTCTCTGCTTCTTAGCAGAGGTCTTTTCTCCTACTTTCAATCTCTCTTCTTAGGCCACCTATAAATTGGCAAATGTCTAATTTGGAAAACGTTACAGATCGTCACTTACCTCAAAGAGTTTCCCTTCTTTCCAGGATTGTGGCCCTCTCGTCCGAGCTGCTTTGTCGCTCTCCAGTGCTTCAAACACCAAGTTTTGTTTTACTTGTAATCCATGATTCCTCTGCCACAAGTTAGTTTGCCATTACTGGAACTTGAACATTATCATCCAAATTTTTAAAATTAATTTACATGATTCAGTTAAGCATATAGAAACAAGAAGGCAATTTGGATAAAATGTTTATGTGAGGTGATGGAATTGAAGTGAACTGAAAGTGAAAATAAGTTACAAAAATCAGAGTTCTAAAGGTTTGTTTCAAGTCAATGAACTCCCCATATTCTAGTGGATAACAGCATTCACTTTCAGGTAGCCAGATCTGATCTCAAAATCTATTCTGCTGCCTCCTAGGCAAAAAATTTTAAGTAAATCACTTAAGTTTTCTCACCTGTATAAGGGAGATAATAGTACCTACACCTTCAAGTTATTACAAGAGAACTAAATAAGTTATTATTTATAAAAGCCTAAAGATAAATGGAAATCAGTCCTGGGCGTTCAATGGAAGGACTGATGCTGAAGCTGAAACTCCAATACTTTGGCCACCTCATGTGAAGAGTTGACCCACTGGAAAAGACTCTGATGCTGGGAGGGGTTGGGGGCAGGAGGAGAAGGGGATGACAGGATGAGATGGCTGGATGGCATCACCGACTCAATGGACATGGGTTTGGGTAAACTTAGGAGTTGATGATGGACAGGGAGGCCTGGCGTGCTGCGATTCATGGGGTCGCAAAGAGCCGGACATGACTGAGCTACTGAACTGAACTGAATGAAAGATAAATTACCCTAAGATATAGATATTATATATGTGTGAAGTGCAGTTGCTCAGTTGTGTCTGACTCTTTGCAACCCCGTGGACTGTAGCCCACCAGGCTCCTCCATCCATGGGATTCTCCAGGAAAGAATACTGGAGTGGGTTACCATTTCCTTCTCCAGGGGATCTTCCCAACCCAGGGATGGAACCCGGGTCTCCTGCATTGCAGGCAGACGCTTTAACTACTGAGCTACCAGGGAAGCCTTATATATGTGTGTATGGCTTAAAGCTCAACATTCAGAAAACAAAGATCATGGCATCCGGTCCCATCACTTCATGGGAAATACATGGGGAACCAGTGGAAACAGTGTCAGACTTTATTTTTTGGGCCCCCAAATCACTGGAGATGGTGACTGTAGCCATGAAATTAAAAGATGCTTACTCCTTGGAAGGAAAGTTACGACCAACCTAGATAGTATATTCAAAAGCAGAGACATTACTTTGCCGACTAAGGTCCATCTAGTCAAGGCTATGGTTTTTCCTGTGGCCATGTATGGATGTGAGAGTTGGACTGTGAAGAAGGCTGAGCACCGAAGAATTGATGCTTTTGAACTGTGGTGTTGGAGAAGACTCTTGAGAGTCCCTTGGACTGCAAGGGGATCCAACCAGTCCATTCTGAAGATCAGCCGTGGGATTTCTTTAGAAGGAATGATGCTAAAGCTGAAACTCCAGTACTTTGGCTACCTCATGCGAACCGTTGACTCATTGGAAAAAAGACTCTGATGCTGGGACGGATTGGGGGCAGGAGGAGAAGGGGACGACCGAGGATGAGATGGCTGGATGGCATCACTGACTCGATGGACGTGAGTCTGAGTGAACTCCGGGAGATGGTGATGGACAGGGAGGCCTGGCGTGCTGCGATTCATGGGGTCGCAAAGAGTCGGAAACGACTGAGCAACTGAACTGAACTGAACTGATGTATATATATATACGTGTGAGACTTCTCTCTCTTTATCCGGTTATTGTCTGAATAGAGAGAATGCCAGAAAGCCACAGGAGCATGGAGCCTCAGGATGGAAAGGGCCTGGGTCCCTGAATGGTTGTATGAAACACAGGACTCCCTCATACTTCCTACCACCCTGCATTGGACTGTGACAGAGGGAGAAATAGCCTTTACTGTGTTAATCCACTCTGATTTGGGGCTGCATGGTTATAATGGTTAGGTTTCCAAGTCCAATATGTTTCACCTTCCAAAGGAAGAGGCCTCAAGGTCTTAGATGATAGTGGTAAAGGTAAAGGTGTATATATACATGTATATGTGATCATCTAAGACCTGGAGGCCTCTTCCTTTGTAAGGTGAAACATATATTGGACTTGGAAACCTAACCATTATAACCATGCAGCCCCAAATCAGAGTGGATTAACACAGTAAAGGCTATTTCTCCCTTCTGTCACAGTCCAATGCAGGGTGGTAGGAAGTATGAGGGAGTCCTGTGTTTCATACAACCATTCAGGGACCCAGGCCCTTTCCATCTTGAGGCTCCATGCTCTTCTGGCTCTCTGGCATTCTCTCTATTCAGACAATAACTGGATAAAGAGAGAGAAGTCTCACACGTTGGGGGCGGGGGGGTGGGGGGTAGGGGGGTTTCATTGACCGGACCTAGAATTAGCATAAGTCACTTCTGCCCACATTTGACTAGCCAAACTCCAATCACTTGGCTACATCTAATTAAAGGAAGTCTGAGAAAAGAGTTGCCAAGAAGAAAATAAAAATATCTGGTGAACAAGTAGCCAGTTTATACAGTAACAAATATTGTAATTATGTTATATAATATAATACATAAAAGAATATATCATATAATGATATTGATGACATAAAAACTGTATATCTCTATATTCCTAGCTAGATTTTGACATCATTTAGGACAAGGATTTGTATCACTTTTTCTAGAACAGTATCTAACACTCTCAATAGTTGCCCAATAAATGTCTGAAGGATGAGCTGTACTATATTGAAGCTAAAAGAGTCCTTGGAGATTTTCTAATCTAAGTCCTCCATTTTAAATGTGAAGAATTGGAAATCTAGAGATGCTAAGCACTCTGTCCATGTTTACTGGCAAGGCTGGGGCCCATTTATCTCATATCCCAAATCAAATGAGACAATCTTTTTAAACCAACTTATCACGCTTCCCAGACCAAATGAGAGTCTCTTTTTAACCAACTTATCAGAACTTGCACATCTAAACAAGAATTATTTCTTCCAAAGAAGTCTCCTTGGAGTTTCTATACTAGTCAGATACTATTGCCATTTTAAAAATTCACAGAGCTTCATTTTAGGAATTGCTTTCCTAGCCTATGGCATTTTCTTTAGAATTCCATTAATAATGGCTGATAAATATTCATTCCCTTTGTAGATTTGATTTTGAGAAACAGAAGTTGTTTGGAATCCAATTTGGTAGATAAAGGTGAGTGAAGGTGACCCAGCTATGCAGTACCGTTTGTTTGTTTTTTTTTTTTAAAGGTGAGTACTATTATATGATTTGCAAGTCAGTTCGGGGAAGATTCCAGAAAAGGGGATGTGTGGGCGTTTTGAGCAATGACATCACTGTTGGAACATGTTAATGGAGTCCTAAGGTTACCGGTTTGAAGAGAAATAAATAACAGTCATCTGAAATGTGTACGTTTTAGTTTGTATAAATCACATATCAATTTGCCCATGTCAATTTCTAATGCCTTAAGATTCTAGTAAGAAACTTGGATGATTTTTAGACCCATACTAGCTCCCTTTTCAAAACAGTAACAAGATGGGAGAAAGAATTGCTACTAGAAGCAAGGGGGATAGATTTCTGGATAACATAACAGAAAGCTGGTAACCTTATCTACCCTTTTCTTAGGAGATAGGAAAATATGAGAACCAAAACTGCAAAATGCTAGGAAATTGTGAACCCCAACAAACCCTCTAGTTGAGGAATTCAGTGTATTCTAAAAGCAGTCACACACAGAGAGAGGATTCAAGAAGAAAACTGCATTCTCCATCAAAAAGCCCCAGCTCAGGAGAGTTTTTTCCTCCTCAGATGATAAACAAATAAATAGGAAGCAATAGGGAAACCACTAGAGTCTGCAACACAAACAGAAAGAACAGTACTCTAGCAAAAGGTGTGCGGATCCTGCCTTGATTACCTCTGGGTCAGGAAGATCCCCTGGAGAAGGAAATGGCAACCCACTCCAGAATTCTTGCTGGGAGAATCCCATGGACAGAGAAGCCTGGTGGGCTAGTCTGCTGCTGCTGCTGCTGCTGCTGCTGCTGCTGCTGCTGCTGCTGCTGCTGCTGCTGCTGCTAAGTCGCTTCAGTTGTGTCCGACTCTGTGTGACCCCATAGACAGCAGCCCACCAGGCTCCCCCGTCCCTGGGATTCTCCAGGCAAGAACACTGGAGTGGGTTGCCATTTCCTTCTCCAATGCATGAAAGTGAAGTCACTCAGTAGTGTCCGACTCTTTGCGACACCATGGGCTGCAGCCCTCCAGGCTCCTCCATCCATGGGACTCTCCAGGCAAGAGTACTGGAGTGGGGTGCCATTGCCTTCTCCGGGTGGGCTAGTCTACGGGGTCGCAAACATTCAGACATGGCTTAGTGACTAAATGACAACAACAAACGGGAAGAGGGAAGGCAGAGTTCAGAGTCATTATTTGTGTTTTGTATAACTTTATGGAAATATAAACATCAGCCTCACTACCTTACACTCACACCTGGCCTATTTTGAGACACTCACGGCTTTTCCCTGACAATCACATTTAAAGATTTTTCAATCGCATAATTACATTCTTTTGGTAAATTACCATCTTGAGCAAAGCTCCACGGGAAGGGAAAGGACTGTTGGGCAAGCGCTTCCTGGGAAAGTGCTGTTGTACTGTAATAGGGATCTTTTTGGAAGTAAACATTTATTTTGGGAAATAGAAACATGTGAATATATGGCCACCAAATAATTACCTGAGAATTCAACAAAGACCTCAGTCTAGAAAGCTTTTAGCTGTCCTCCTCTGCCCTCAACATTACACATAATGAAAACTTCCCATGATGGATTCCACCATGTCCAAGCCAATCTTTTCTCAGCTGAGTTCTAGTGCTTCTTGAATGTGGCATTTCCAAGAAAGTGGATATATGCAAATACAAAGGTGGATGAACTGTCTGTCTTCAACAATGCCTCACCTCAACAGCTGAGAATCTTAAAACTCTTTTTCCCTGGGCCTTCTACATCACACTTACCTGTGGAAGTGCTGAACCCTGAGGTATATTCCTGAAAGGGCAGTTATTCATAGAAACCAACATCAGGGGGTTTCAAATTTCATCTCCCAGCAATTGCCTCCAGATTAAATTGTCCTCAGTTAACAGTCAAAAGTTGCTTCTATCTGCCAGTCCTAAAATCTCCACCTGGGATGCGGGACCCAGCTGTGCTCTTTTCTGCCTCTCACATCTTCAAAAGTAATAAAGCCTCAGCAACTGGAATTTAGCTGTCAATTCTGCTGATGAGGCAGCAGGAAAATTAGAAACCATTTCCTAGACTATAGCTGTGTTGGACCCAACAAATGCTAACCGGAGCAAAAAGTTACGGCTACACGCTTAAATAAACAGTTAGGAAAGTCCAGGCGTGGGAGCCTTGATCGAGAAAGGGTCATTTTAAAATAGTTATCCTGCTTCCCAGAACTCCTGTTTTAAAAGGGGGCATCTCTGATAACGGAAAGTTGTTTAAAATCTGATCTTCTCCACTAAAAACAAAACAAACAACTTAGAAATGCATCAAGCAGATTCCCTAGAGACCAATATAAGGCAGAACATGTAATAATACAAAGCCTAGACAGCTGAGTTTTCATTTGTGCCTAGCTTCAAAAAGCCAAACCCCGAAGGGGTCTGAACCCAAGGTTCATTTATTCTTAATAACTCATTTCCAGGGGGGCTGTCAGCCTGCAGCTAATGACAACACTGCCAGCAGCTGGGGTAGCTGGATTCCAAAGAGTGAGGATCTAATTGAGATAAGACATATAAGTGTTGATTCATGTTAGCATTTATTAATGTCCAGATCCCACGTCTTATGTTTCTAACAGTTGGTTCAGCATGGATTCTCTAATCCCCCTTAAAAGAGAGCATGCTTGGTGCTCATCAAGATGGCACTGGAGACAGAGGCAGAAACAGGCATTTCCTTGCAGCTTCCCCTTCACCACTAATGTCAAAGCCATTCATAGAAGCACACAGGGTACAGAGGGGGACTGCCCAATGTCACACTCGAAACAGGCTGTCTCCTGCTCATGAGAGACGTCAACCCAGATGAACCGTCATGAACCTATAGCTTACTCCCGTCCCAAAGATATGGTTTCCTTCCTGAGGACTCCAAAGCTACCAGACATCACATGAAATGAAGGCTCTGGGGCAGCGATCTAGCTGTAAGACTGATCAACTTGATATCGTAACTCAGCCACCCTAACACAGGCCTCACTCAGATCACCTCCCTGGGGTCCCAGACTGACTAATTCAAGTGGTCCCCCCTATTCTCTTGGTCAGCACTGTCTGGAACGAAAGTGAAGCATCTCCAAAATGATGTGATGAGTTGAGACGGTGGTGAAAGAACAGAGTGAAGTTACTAGCCCAAGGGATTTGTTCCCTCTAGATGGGCCTGGGTTGCTTCTCTAATAGAACATGAGGAGGGGTTTCCTGGCTGAGCATTTGTTAAGAGCAGACAGGGGACATCTTTGGTAGAAATAGCAGGATAAACACACTACATGTAGGAGGCTTTTCTGATTTCTGGATTCTACCTGTCCTCTGTCTAGTCCAAGTTCAGAAGCTTATGCTCTAGGAAGTCCTGGGGTGTCACTTTCCACTGAACTCGGGATTCTGTAGTCTGATTCACAGGATCAAATCACCAGTTTAGACCTCTCCTTGGGCCTGAAACTACAGAACCATTGTCTACTCAATATCTCCACTTAAGCATTTCACATGATTAATGAATTCAACTCATCCAAAGCAAAATTTATGATATTCTTTTCAAACCTGGTTCTCTTTCTATGAAATCTCCATGCATGTGCCATCACTTTAGTCAGAACCTAAGAGGCGTCTTTTGCATATTCCTCTCTCTCACCGCTTATATCCAATGGATCATGGGACCCTGTAGATGTTATCTCCAAATGTCTTTCAAATATACCTTCCTCTCCATCTCTACAGACACTCACTGTAATCCATGCAACCGTCATCTCCATTCCAGGATGCTGCCATTGACTCCTCTTTGGCCTTCCTACTTTCACCGTTGCTTCTCTGCATTCAATCCTCCACACAGTAGTAAGAGTGATCTGTTTGAAGTACAGATCTGATATATCACTCCCATATTTATGCCCTTCAGTTGCTTCCCATGGCTCTCAGGACAGAAGCCAAATCCTTGGCTG
Organism: Ovis canadensis; assembly: GCF_042477335.2. Classification (NCBI taxonomy): domain Eukaryota; kingdom Metazoa; phylum Chordata; class Mammalia; order Artiodactyla; family Bovidae; genus Ovis; species Ovis canadensis. The sequence goes on from NC_091251.1 coordinate 88,603,123, forward strand.
GGTTGATAGGGTATTCCATAGACTTGCCCCCAGCTACCTCTCCAGCTCCGCCTGCGTCTCTCCAAACTCAACTGCCCTCTGCTCCTCGCAGGCCACTCCCAGCCCCCTCTCCCCCTGCTTCATAGTCACTGTTTCCAGGCTCCTCTCTGACATCCTGACCAGGTCAGCTCCCCCATCACTTGCTCTTACAACGATCGTGTGTCTGCCTTTCACAGTCCTTGTGAAAGGACTAAAGGACTAAGGACTAAAACACAGTTGTGTTAGTTTTTGTTCGTTTATATGAGTACTTGATTAGTGTTTCTCTCTTTCAGTCTGCTATAAGCTCCATGAAGTCCTTTTTGATGCACAGTTGGCATTCAAAAATTGTTGAAGAAATGTATTGAATTGAATGCTGTGTGTGTGTGTGTGTGTGTGTGTGTGTGTTAAGTAGCGTCCAATTCTTTGTGACCCATGGACTGTAGCCTGTCAGGCCCCTCTGTCCATGGAATTGTCTAGGCAAGAATACTGAAGCAGGTTGCCATTTCCTCCTCCAGGGGATCTTCCCAACCCAGGGATCGAACCCTTGTCTCTTGCATCTCCTGCATGGGCAGCCATATTCTTTACCACTGCACCACCTAGGAATTAAGTGCTAGAGGCAAAAAAATCAATGTCTTCAGAATCTTGAAGGAAAAAATATGATCCAAGAGATTGCTTTAAGTTTTAATTTTATTTGGAATGTTTCATCCCCACCGTGCTTAGAAAAATTAAAATTCTACAAATTGACATTAACAAGGTCTTTGACCACTACCTACCCACACCACCACACACACACACACACACACACACACACACACAAGAAAGCCCACATTCTCAGAATACCTATTCCTTACTTTACAGAGATAACTACCATACAAAACTTGGTATACACTCTTTTGGAAGTTTCTCAGTACTTTTTACATATATACATGCACCCAGAAAAATAATAATAGTTTATGGGAAGGAGGGTAAGGTCCTCAAGGATTTCTAACCTGGATAGGATGTCTTTTACTTGGGAAGACAATAAAAAGGCATTTCCAGATATGCAAGCACTAAAAACAATATACCGCCCATGTATTCTTGGGAAAAAATACTGTTGAAAAAGTATTTCATCCAAGGGAAGATAGCAAGTGTGATAACAAAGGACTCATTGATCATTGTCACGCAGTTTAGACTCCAAAGAGCTCTACAGCATATTTTCAGATGAGATCTGCGGTCAAAGGAAAGCTTTCTTTACTGTGTTTCTCTTTATTTTTCCCTTTTTGTTTCCATACCTTCTAGGGCCAGAAACTGGGTCTTGAGCCATATTCCTCATTCCTCAGTGATTGCTAATTTTGTCTAATAACATCATAAAATAATAATAATGCTGTTTCAGTCCATGCTAATAATGATCAAACTCCATGTGGGTAGGATGCTGTCCCAGGAGAATTGCTAGAAAAATCTCTTTTTTCTTTTCTCCACAAAAGCGTAACTGTAGGAAGAACATATTGTTCATTTCATTGCCAAGGAAATTCAAATAAGATTAGCTGCCTTAAAATTCCTACAGCATTTTTAACTGGTAAGGAATAATAAGCCAGGTGCTGTCTATCATTATACTTTTTCTTTTATCATTTTTCATCTAGCGCATATGAAAGTCTCCATGTAACTGATGTTTAATATCAATATACAAATGAATTATGTTTTTTAAATATGTATGTAAACAAATACCCCAAAAGGTTAACAATTACTGTATGTGAATTTAATTATTCATTTAAACAAACACTATTAAATGATGAGAATGGAACAATGAGTAAGACATGCAAGAAAGGGTGGTAGAATTTTGGCTGTTTTATGTCTATTTTATACTTTAAAATATTTTACATTTTCTACAAATTTGAACCTTTCTCATATTTATGGATTCATTGCCATTAAACTATTTGTAATGTTCCTTTGTGGAGAAGGCAATGGCACCCCACTCCAGTACTCTTGCCTGGAAAATCCCATGGATAGAGGAGCCTGGTAGGCTGCAGTCCATGGGGTCGCTAAGAGTTGGACACGACTGAAAGACTTCACTTTCACTTTTCCTTTCATGCATTGGAGAAGGAAATGGCAACATACTCCAGTGTTCTTGCCTGGAAAATCCCAGGGATGGGGGAGCCTGGTGGGCTTCCATCTATAGGGTCGCACAGAGTCGGACACAACTGACGCGGCTTAGCATCAGCAGCAACAATGTTCCTTTGTAATATTCTTAAATGTGTCTGCATCAATTGGAAAAGGAAATGGCAACCCACTCCAGTATTCTTGCCTGGAAAATCCCATGGATGGAGGAGTCTGGCCGGCTACAGTCGATGGGATCACAAAGAGTCGGACATGACTGAGTGACTAACATTTTGCAATATTCTTAAACATGTCTGCATCAGTAGTTTTGTCCGCTCTTCCATTCTTGATATTATTTCTTCATGGTTTCTGCCTTTTCCCCCCTTAAATAATTCTGCCAGAGATTTGTCAGTTTCTTAATGCTTAAAAAAAAAAAAAACCTTTCAGTTTTGTTAATACCTTTACTGTAACTTTTCCCCCCTAGATCATTAATTTTTGTCTCTTGTTCACCATTTTCTTTCTTCTATGTTTTTGGAAGTTTATTCTACTCTTGTTAACTTCATAATTTGGATACTAAGCTTAGTTATTTTCAGTGTTCTTTTCTCATATGAGCATAATAAGCTATAAATTTCCCTTTAAGTACCACATACATTCTAGACTATAAATTTCCCTCTGAGTACCACTAACCACCACATCTTTTAATATGCAGTATTTCTTTGTTGTTCAGTTCTAAATGCAAAACAATCCTGTAAGCAATCCTATAATCTGTATATTGCTAGCAGTTTACAACAACCACAATCTGTCACAGTCTATACCTGATCTACATATTCCAATAATTCCCAAATAAGAAGCCATGAAGTACTAAAAAGCACTAACACTATTTTAAATAAGTATTTTTCTGAGCATAAACTCTGTCTTTAAGATTTGAATACAAACACTGGCCAAATAGACTAAGGCCACACAACATACATTTCCTGTGAAGTTGCCAGTCCACTAATTTAGTAAACAATTTAATTATTTTCTCTCATCCTGAATAAAAATTCTTTCCCATGTATCCTTGGGAAGTCATTTTCCTGGCTAGATCTCAGATATAACATCAGTACATGTGTTCATGTACACAGATCTTTAATAACAATTTGGCTACTGCTCAATTGGTGGTGCTAGTAGTAAAGAACCTGCCTGCCAATGCAGGTGATGTGAGGCCCAATGCAGGTGATGTGAGGCTCGGGTTTGATCCCTGGGTCAGGAAGATCCCCCGGAGGAGGGCATGGCAACCCACTCCAGTATTCTTGCCTGGAGAATCCCATGGACAGAGGAGTCTGGCAGGCTACAGTCCACAGGGTTGCACAGAGTCAGACACGACTGAAGCAACTTAGTGTGATTAGTGTGTGAAGTTGCTCAGTCGTGTCCGACTCTTTGTGACCCTGTGGACTGTAGCCCACCAGGCTCCTCTGTCCATGGGATTCTCCAGGCAAGAATACTGGAGTGGGTTGCCATTTCCTTCTCCAGGGGATCTTCCTGACCCAGGGATCGAACCCAGGTCTCCCGCATTGCAGGCAGACACTTTAACCTCTGAGCCACCAGGGAAGTCAACTTAGCACACATGCAATGCAGTTATTGCTTTCGGCTTTAGCACACATTTTGCAATACCTATTATTTCTGACATTTGGATTATTTAGAAACAAGTGTTACAGTATACAAATGAGTTTTCTTAAATTACCTTTTTTGGTGTTTAATTTCTAACTTGTTAGTATTGTAGTCATTAAATATGATCTGAATAATACTCAACTGTTAAAATTTATAAAGACTTGTTTAATTATTTAGAATCAATTTTTATAAATGTTCCATGAGAATTTAATACAAATATATATTTTCTGTCTATTTGATGAAGTGCTATCTATGCTCACTGGAACAGGTTTATTGTTTGTACGGTTCAAATCCTCTATGTTTATCTTGATTACTTTTTTTAATCTGCTTGATCTATCAAATACTGAGAGATATATTAAAATATCCCACTTTGATTAAAGTTTTATCTGTTTCTCCTTGGTATTTTGTCAGTTAAAAACTATGTAATTTGGTGCATTTCAGATTAAGATTGTTGTATCTTCCTCTTAAACTTTAGCTAACACTTAGACTCTTCTTCATCAGAAAGTCCTTTGCCTTCGAGCTTATTTTATTTAACAATAATATGCATAGCTAGGTCAATTTTCTTTTGATGATTATCTGTCTGCCTATTTTTTTTCCCATGCCTTTACTATCAACCATTCTATGTTCTTATGTTTTAGGTATGTTTCATGTAAACCGTCATTGGATGGATTTTTTTTTTCAGTGCAGCAAGTATTGTCTTTGAAATCGAGTTCAGTTTATGAAAGTTTAGTGTATTAATATACTTCCTAACACTGTCCCTTCTCCTATCATTCTTTTATATCTATCTACAGAGGGATATCAAAACTAAACTTCTATCACTCTCCTGGGAGTCTGATTAAACATATACTGGAGCTTCTCTTTCTATTACCCATGTCCCCTAATTCTCTATATTTGCCATCTTCATGTCTCCTTATAAGACAATCTAGGAAAATTATTTAAATCTATCTTCCAACTTGCTAAATCTCTCCTCAACTGTATCAAATCTGCTATTTAATCAATTCACTAGCTTTCAGCATTAATTTTTTTATTTCTAGAAATTTTGTTTGTTTCCTTTTCAGATAGGAAATATCCTGCTCCTTCATATACTTTCAGTGACCTCTCTTTAATTCCTTTAAACAGTGAAAATGGTTTTTAAAAATATTCTAACACTGCTAATTTTAGCATATGAAATGTTTGAAGGTCTAATTCAATGGTTGTTGGTTTTGCTAGACCTCCTATACATCTTATTTCATCATGTGTTCAGTGATTTATACCTGTAAGCTTATATTCCTTGCAACTTTGTAGAATTCATTGAAGCTTGAGTTTAAACTGAGTCTTGTCTAAGATAATCTGCATCTGCTCCTGCCAAGTACATAAGGAGACAACTAATCCAGAACCACTTTAAGTTAAATTTTCAAGCTGGGATTTTGTAGGCCAAGCAATAGCATGAATTCCAGCCCTAAATCTTTTCAAGTATAAGCTTAGGGCTTAAGAACTCATAGGGCAAGTTTTTTCGTTTGTTGTTGGTGGTGGTGGTGGTGCTTTTTATTTTTATTTTTTTCTCCCCACCCTTCAACCTGGCCCACCAACAGGGCAGGGTTTTTTCCTGGCTTTGCCTCTACCCTAAGTATGTTGCCTTCCAGGGAGTCTCAGCTCTACTGAGGGTGGGTGTTCTTTGATCTTCCATCTGTTTAAAACCTTGTGTTATCTCTGCACTGGTAGGAGTTTCTCTGAACATCTACTCTGCTATATTGCCAGAAGCTGAAACTTTTATATTTTTTTGTATTTTCAAAATTTCCAGAAAAAAAATTGTAAAATTTTAAAGCAGATATTTTCCCCAAAGAGATATATACCATTTTGTATATCATATATGATCATAGCAACACTGAAGAAAATACACCCAAAAAGATTAAAGTAAATATGCCAAAATATATTGCAGGTATGAGAGTTAGTTTTTCCTTCTATTTCTTTGTATTTTCCAAAACTTTATATAAAACAACTATATTGGAGTAGGAAAAAGACAATTTTTTAAGAAAAAGAATGAGATTAAGAGACAGAAAATGGTATTGTATCATAAAAGCAGTCATGTACCCTTCTAGAAAATTATTAAGCTGTATTTTAGTTAGAAAAAATCCATTTATAACAATATTAACTCAAAAAGCTGCTTCAACTTGACCTTGAGTATGGTCTCAGCATATCTTCTCACTAGGTCCAGATCATCTTGAAATCAGAACAGTTCTTTCCTAGTGCATTTATAATGACATACACTGAAACCAAGCCACATCTACTGCAGGAGGTAGATGTCAGTGCAGATAAATAGCCCAAAACTTTTATTCTCTATAGAAATACTATGCTTATGTCACAGGATAAGTATAGTTTCATTTCCTTTTGATTTCACAGCTCTGAGAAATTGTAGCAGTCAAACTAGTAAGGTTTTGAACTGACATTGACCACACTGAGCCCCTATCTTTTGTATTCTCCTGGAATGCAAGTTTCAGCCTTCAGTTTATACAAAGGGAGGGTATATGTAAACAACACACTCCTGAACAATTAGATCAGAAGGGAAATTTCTAAAATATATATCTTCAGGAAAAAAAAAAAATGGAAACAGAGTATACCAAAACTTAATGGGACACAGCAAAAGCAGTTCTAAGAGGGAAGCCTATAGCGATAAGTATCTACATTTAACAAAGAAATATCTCAAATTATACCTCAAGTAACTAGAAAAAGAAGAACAACCTAAGCCCAAAGTTAGCAGAAGAAAGGAAATAACAAAGATTGGAGCAGAAATAAATGAAACAGAGAATATGAAAGCAATAGAATAGATTAACAAAATTAAAAGTTGGTTCTTTAAAAGGATAAAATTGAAAATTCTTTAACCAGACTAGCCAAGAAAGGACAAAGGACTCAAGTAAATAAAATTATCAGTGAAAGAGGAGATATTATAATAGATAAGACAGAAATACAACGAATCATAAGTGGCTATTGTGAACAATCATAAGCTTACAAATTGGAAAACCTAGAAAAAAATAAATTCCCAGATACATACAACCTATCAAAACTAAATTCTGAAGAAACAGAAAATTAGAACAGACAACAAGTAAGGAGAATGAGTCAGGAGTTGAAAACCTCCCAACAAAGAAAAGCCCAGAACCAGCTGGTTTTACTGGTGAACTCTATCAAACATTCAAAAAAAAAAATTTTTTTTTTAATTAAAACCAGTCATTTTCAAACTCTTCCAAAAAATTAAAGAGGAGAGAGTACACTCAAGCTCATTTTATGAAGCCAGCATTATGAAAGCCAGATAAGGACACTATAAAGAAAATTACACGTCAATATCCCCAGTGAATACAGATGCAAAAATTCTCAACAAAATACTAGGAAACCAAACTCAGCAATTCACTAAAAAGATCATGCACCATCAAGTGGAAGTTTTCCTTGGGATACAAGGATGGTTCTGTTAGGGAAAGCACACTGACTGAAACCGCCCACCATGGCCAGGCACCATAGTAACCATCTGCATGAGTTGTTTTACAACAGGAGGCCCTAGTAAGGAACACGGAACTAATAAGCCATCACCAACCTGAAGAGTTTGGGAAAGATCAAAAGGAGACACCATGTGTCTGATCACCTCCCAGAATCCTTCTTGCTGACATCCATCTTGGCCAAGCAATGCAGGCACCACCAGGAAGGACCCTGAGTCAGAATGATTGGCCAAAGACAACCCGGAAACTAATCCCATCACCACAACCCCGAGACTGTGAGCCACATGGCAGAGCAGTTCTCCTGGCTTCCCTTCCCTTACTGCTCTCTGTTCAGGCACTCCTTCCCAATAAAATGACTTGCCTTGTCAACTCCTATGTCTCCTTGGACAATTCATTTCTGAGTGTTAGAAAAGAGCCCATTTTGGGGCCCTGGAAGAGGTCCCCTTCTTGCAACAGTTCAACATATGCTACTGGCTGTATGTGATACATCACATTAATAGGAAAATAAAAATTACATGATTGTCTCTATAGATGTAGGAAAAGCATTTGACAAAAATCAACATCTATCCATGATAAAAAAGGAAAACCTCTCAACAACATAGCACAATGTCATACATGACTAGTCCACAGCTAACATCATACTCGAGAGTGAAAGAGTAGAAGATTTTCCCCTAGAATTAGGAATAAGACAAAGGTGCCTATTCTCCCATTCCTGTTCAACATAGAGTTCTAGCAGAGCAATCAAGCAAGAAAAAGAAATAAAAGCACCCAAATTGTCTATTTGCAAATGATATATTATCTACAGAAAGCTCTAAAGACTCCACCAAGGAACTGTTCAAACTAACAAACAAATCCAGTAAGTTGAAGGATACAAAATCAACATCCCCAAATAAAGAAAATGATCCCATTCCACAATAGTACTAAAAACAATAAAATTCTTAGAAATAAATTTAACCAAAGGGAAACAGATATCCATTAAAAACTATTAGACACTGATTTAAAAAAATGAAGTCTCTACAAATGAATGAAACGCTATCCCATGATCATGTATCACAAAAATTAATAGTTAGCATACCTATCCAAAACCATCTAAAGACTTGAAGCAATCCCCAACAGAATTTCAATTTCTATTTTTTACATAAATAAGAAAAACAGTAGTAAAATTGGTATAGAATTACAGAAGACTGCAAATAACCAAAGCAGTCTTGAGAAAGAAGAACAAAGGCATCACACTCCTTGATTTAAAACTATACTACAAAGCTACAGTAATCAAAAGAGTATAAATGGCAATTTTTAAAAGATACATAGAAAAATGGACCAGAATCAAGAGACCTGAGATAAATGCACATGTATACATTTGACGCAGCTGTGTGGCACTGGGTGTGCGGGGCTGGAGAGGCTGCAAGGAGATACCCCATGTCCAAGGGCAAAGGAGAAGCCCCAGCAAGACATTAGGTGCTGGAGCAGTGGTGCATGGCACTGGAGCGACTGTGAGGAGATACCCCATGTCCAGGGTCAGAGAAGCCCCAGAAAGAGGGTAGGAAGGGCAAATTCACATTTAGAATAAAACCCCATTCCCTCCAGAGATGCTCAGAGGGCTCAAAGAAACCTTCTGTGCACCAGGACCCAGAGACCCCACAGAGACTGAGACAGAACTGTGTGTGAGTGTCTCCTGTGGAGGTACGGGTCAGCAGTGGACTGCCGCAGGGGCAGGGGCTCTAGGTGCAGCAGACTTGGGTATGGCATAAGCCCTGTTGGAGGAGGTTGCCATTAACCCCACCATAAAGCTGCCAGAACTTACACAGGACTGGGGAAACAGGCTCTTGGAAGGCACAAACAGAACGTTGTGCACCAGGACCCAGGAGAAAAGAGTAGTAACCCAACAAGAGGCTGACCCAGACTTGCCCAGGAGTATTCAGGAGTCTTCAGCAGGGGTGTGGGTCAGTGGTGGCCTGCTGCAGGACTGGGATCACTGACCGTAGCAGTACATACATGGAACCTTTTGAAGGAGGTTGCCATTATCTTCATTACCTCCACCATAGTTTGGCCCCAGGTAAATAGCAGAGAGGGAACACAGCTCCACCCATCAACAGAAAATTGGATTGAAGATTTATTGAGCACGGCCCCGCCCATCAGAACAAGACCCAATTTCCCCCTCAGTCAGTCTGTTCCATCAGGAAGCTTCCATAGCCTCTTATCTTTCTCCATCAGAGGGCAGACAGACTGAAAAACACAATCACAGAAAACTAACCAATCTGATCACATGAACCACAGCCTTGTATAACTTGTGTAGGAACACCCAAGACGGACGGGTCATGGTGGAGAGTTCTGACAAAACGTGGTCCACTGGACAAGGGAGTGGCAAACCACTTCAGTATTCCTACCTTGAGAACCCCATGAACAGTATGAAAGGGCAAAAAGATATGACACTGAAAGATGAACTCCCCAGGTCAGTAGGTGCCCGCTATGCTACTAGAGATCAGTGGAGAAATAACTTCAGAAATAATGAAGAGATGGAGCCAAAGCAAAAACAACACCCAGTTTTGGATGTATCTGGTGACAGAAGCAAGGTCCGATGCTGTAAAGAGCAGTGTTGCATAGGAACCTGGAATGTTAGGTCCATGAATCAAGGCAAATTGGAAGTGGTCAAACAGGAGATGGCAAGAGTGAACGTTGACATTCTAGGAATCAGTGAACTAAAATGGACTAGAATGGGTGAATTTAATTCAGATGACCATTATATCGACTACTTGGGCAAGAATCCCTTAGAAGGAATGGAGTAACCATCATAGTCAACAAAAGAGTCCAAAATGCAGTACTTGGATGCAATCTCAAAAATGACAGAATGATCTCTTTGTTTCCAAAGCAAATCATTCAATATCACAGTAATCTAAATCTATGTCCCAAACAGTAACGCTGAAGAAGCTGAAGTTGAATGGTTCTGTGAAGACCTATAAGACCTTATAGACCTAACAACCAAAAAAGATGTCCTTTTCATTATAGGGGACTGGAAGGCAAAAGTAAGAGGCAATTTGGCCTTGGAGTACAGAATGAAGCAGGGCAAAGGTTAATAGAGTTTTGCCAAGAGAACTCACTGGTCATAGCAAACACCATCTTCCAACAACACAAGAGAAGACTCTACACATGGATATTACCAGATGGTCAACACTGAAATCAGATTGATTATATTCTTTGCAGCCAAAGATGGAGAAGTTCTATACAGTCAGCAAAAACAAGACAGGGAGCTGACTGTGGCTCAGATCATGAACTCCTTATTGCCAAATTCAGACTTAAATTGAAACAAGTAGGGAAAACCACTAGACCATTCAGGTATGACCTAAATCAAATTCCTTATGATTATACAGTGGAAGTGAGAAATAGATTCAAGGGATTAGCTCTAATAGACAGACTGCCTGATGAACTGTGGATGGAGGTTTGTGACATTGTACAGGGAGCAAAACCATCCCCAAGAAAAAGAAATGCAAAAAAGCAAAATGGCTGTCTGAGGAGGCCTTACATATAGCTATGAAAAGAAGAGAAGCTAAAAGCAAAGGAGTAAAGGAAAGATATACCCATTTGAAAGCAGAGTTTCAAAGAATAGCCAAGGAGAGATAAGAAAGCCTTCCTCAGTGATCAATGCAAAGAAAGAGAGGAAAATAATAAAATGGGAAAGACTAGATATCTCTTCAAGAAAATTAGAGATACCAAGGGAACATTTCATGCAAAGATGGGCTCAGTAAAGGGCAGAAATGGTAGGGACCTAACAGAAGCAGAAGATATTAAGAAGAGGTGGCAAGACTACACAGAAGAGCTATATAAAAAAGATCTTCATGACCCAGATAATCATAATGGTATAATTATTCACCTAGAGCCAGACATCCTGGAATGAGAAGTCAAGTGGGCCTTAGGAAGCATCACTACGAACAAAGCTAGTAGAGGTGATGGAATTCCAGTTGAGCTATTTCAAATCCTAAAAGATGATGCTGTGAAAGTGCTGCACTCAATATGCCAGTAAATTTGGAAAACTCAGCAGTAGCCATAGGGTTGGAAAAGGTCAATTTCCATTCCAATTCTAAAGAAAGGCAATGCCGAAGAATGTTCAAACTATTGCACAATTGCACTCATCTCACATGCTAGTAAAGTAATGCTCAAAATTCTCCAAGCCAGGCTCCAACAGTACATGAACCATGAACTTTCAGATGTTGAAGCTGGATTTAGAAAAGACAGAGGAACCAGATATCAAATTGCCAACATCCACTGGTTCCGAAAAAGCAAGAGAGTTCCAGAAATACATCTACTTCTGCTTTATTGACTACATCAAAGACTTTGACCATGTGGATCATGACAAACTGTGGAAAATTCTTCAAGAGATGGGAATACCAGAGCACCTGACCTGCCTCTTGAGAAATCTGTATGCAGGTCAGGAAGCAACAGTTAGAACTGGACATGGAACAACAGACTGGTTCCAAATTGGGAAAGGAGTACTGTATATTGTATATCAAGGATGTATATTGTCACCCTGCTTATTTAACTTATATGCAGAGTACATCATGAGAAATGCTGGGCTGGAAGAAGCGCAAGCTGGAATCAAGATTGTTGGGAGAAATATCAATAACCCCAGATATGCAGATGATATCACCGTTACGGCAGAAACTCTACAATCACAGAAACAGGCTTTTTTAATGGCCTGTTGTTTGAGATCTTTATTAAAAATAAAATGCAAAAAGGCCAGTAGCCGTGACAGAAGCAACAAATCAGCTGGGTTTCATTCATGGCTGCCTTCTCTCTAAACAATTAAACTAGGCAGACACCTGGAAGAGAACTATCAGGCTGGATTCAGTTCACATCAGGCCACACAAATGCTTGAGACTGTGCTTGCTGGTCACAGAGAGGGTAGGAATAGGCCAGCTAAAGTCGACAGGCAGATCCAGGTGGAGTTACAGGCAGGAGGGAACAGGTTTAATGTTCGGCGGGGCAGTCTACCCAGAAAGTCACTTGAGCTTGCAAATCTTGGGGTATATTATTATTGTAGAAAGAAAGTGTTTGTGAACTTCTGGATAAACTGTCACCCCACCCAGGATTCAAGCGGGGCTGGCCCTGATCAGCCATGGGTGGAGGGAAAGTGTATCTCAGAGACACTTCAGGCTTTGTGCTAAGCTGCCACCCTCCTGACAGAAACAGGATTCTTGTATGATTCACATCATGGGGAGCGTTTACAAGAAATCTTACAAGTGCTCTGGGGAATTGTGAGTCAATCAGGGCTCCTTTAGTTCTGGTTAACTTCCTTTCAGAAAACTGAGCACTAAGCTGGTGAATCTCCTGCAGCCCCTCTCCCCCACTTTCCCTTTCTGTTTAAAGACACTTAAAGAACAATGAGCCAGCAACAGCCCTTCAGGGCCCAAGGAGTACTCTGCTTTCAAATGCTTAACCAGCACACCAGAGTGATGAGGCAACAGAATGCAGAAACCTGCTTGCCCAAGCAGAACTGCTCTGGGAATTCTCCTAGCTCCCTGGCTCACTCCTTCACAGCTCTCAGCTAGTTTTTAAAGACAAAGACTAAAAACAAACAGAAGATTCCTTACCATCTAATGCTCCAGAAAAATGTCTATTTCTGCTCTATTGACTATGCCAAAGCCTTCGACTGTGTGGATCACAATAAACTGTGGAAAATTCAGAAAGAGATGGGAATACCAGACCACCTGACCTGCCTCTTGAGAAACCTGTATGCAGGTCAGGAAGCAACCGCTAAAACTGGACATGGAACAACAGACTGGTTCCAAATGGGAAAAGGAGTATGTCAAGGCTGTACCTTGTCACCCTGCTTATTTAACTTATATGCAGAGTACATCATGAGAAACACTGGGCTGGAGGAAGCACAAGCTGGAATCAAGATTGCTGGGAGAAATATCAATAACCTCTGATATGCAGATGACACCACCCTTATGGCAGAAAGTGAAGAGGAACTAAAGAGCCTCTTGATGAAATTGAAAGAGGGGAGTGAAAATGTTGGCCTAAAGCTCAACATTCAGAAAACGAAGATCATGGCATCTGGTCCCATCACTTCATGGGAAATAGATGGGGAAACAGTGGAAACAGTGGCAGACTATATTTTGAGGGCTCCAAAATCACTGCAGATGGTGATTGCAGCCATGAAATTAAAAGATGCTTACTTCTTGGAAGGAATGTTATGACTAACCTAGATAGCATATTCAAAAGCAGAGACATTACTTTGCCAACAAAGTTCCATCCAGTCAAGGCTATGGTTTTTCCAGTAGTCATGTATGGATGTGTGAGAGCTGGACTATAAAGAAAGCTGAGTGCAGAAGAATTGATGCTTTTGAACTGTGGTGTTGGAGAAGACTCTTGAGAGTCCCTTGCACTGCAAGGAGATCCAATCAGTCTTGGGTATTCTTTGGAAGGACTGATGTTGAAGCTGAAACTCCAATACTTTGGCCACCTGATGCAAAGAGCTGGCTCATCTGAAGAGATCCTGATGCTGGGAAAGATTGAAGGCAGGAGGAGAAGGGGACGACAGAGGATGAGATGGTTGGATGGCATCACTGACTCAGTGGACATGGGTTTGGGTAGGCTCCAGCAGTTGGTGATGGACAGGGAGGCCTGGCGTGCTGTGGTTCATGGGGTCACAAAGAGTCGGACACAACTGAGCAACTGAAGTGAACTGATGAATATGGGAGTTTAGCATAGGTAGTGGGAACTAAAGAGGCTTGAACTGGTAGTCTTCCACTGTTGTCGTTGAGTCACTCCGTCGTGTCCAGCTCTTTGTGACCCCATAGACTGTAGCCTGCCAGGCTCCTCTGTCCATGGGATTTTCCAGGCAAAAATACTGAAGTGGGTTGTATTTCATTTTCCAGGGGATCTTCCTGACCCAGGGACCAAACCCACGTCTCCTTCATTGGTAGGTGGATTCTTTACCACTGAGCCACCAGGGAAGCCCAGTCTTCTATTGAATAAATCCAATTTATATTCAAAAACAGTGGGGATCATGAAAGAAAACAGAAGGAGAGCTCCAAGACTCCAACAACAGGTCTGTGCTCAAGATGTTCTAAAGAGAAGTTTAAAATATGGGGTACTGGCAAATTAGTAAAGATCCCTTACCCTTTGTCTACAAAAGTTGCATCCACATGGCCACAGCCTCTCCCAAAAGGACCCATACAGACCACACATATCTTAGTGGAAGAAGGGATCACCCAAAGAAAGAGATTAAAAAGATCTATGTGGAGATAAAATATTATAACAGTTTAGCAAGGATGACAGCTTCTCAACCACTAAGGCCCCTTCCTCCCACTGTAAATCCTTCTATAAACTTGTTCTTGTCCTGCTGTGTCCCTCTATCACTGAGGTTGTGGTCACCTGACAAAGAAAGCCCAAGCCCCTTTGTTTGATTTTCAAGCGCCTCTCTCCTTGAGCAGATCCTGCACTGACTTTTCTAGCCTTTCCTCACATGACTCCAGAACCATACTGCCTGGTGGTAAATCCTGCCTTCCAAGGCAATGACCTTGGAATGTTACTGAGGTTTCTCTGTGCCTCGGAATAATACAATATTTCACAAGTGCTAGCTTGACCCAGTTTTGAGATCATGGCTAAAAAGCTCTCAATTCTCTTTTGAAGACAGTTTGCTAAACCCACACACCAACTGTTTCCTTTGTGGGGCTTTTAACATTCTTGGGCTACAACCTACTTACCCCAACTTGGATTTCTACAACTGAAGCCACCTGTCCCTCTATTTAACTCTCATAGCATCTAGTTCTTGGTTTCATGAAATTATGGAACTTGGAAACTGAAGAAAGTCAAAGATGAGCACATTCCAATGGACACTCTATTTACAACACCCCCAGTGTACAGCCTGCCAGCCTCTGCTCAAGAACATCAGGCATTCAATTCAGTCTAGGAGCTCTGATGGTGGAGGAAGGCTGACACTCCAGAACATCACCCAATGGCTCTGAAACCTTAAAAGGTCTAATGCTTTTCTCATCTCCTTACCCACATCCTGGTTCTGCCTCCACTCAATAAAGTTCTAAAATAGAGATTTCAAAATGGCAGCTTACAGGGACAAGTCTGTGTTTCGTTTATCCCATCTAGTGATTTTCCTCTACATCAGTTCAGTTCAGATCAGTCGCTCAGTCGTGTCTGACTCTTTGCGACCCCATGATTCGCAGCACACCAGGCCTCCCTGTCCATCACCAACTCCCGGAGTTCACTCAAACACACACCATCCAGTCAGTGATCCATCCAGCCATCTCATCCTCTGTTGTCCCCTTCTCCTCCTGCCCCCAGTCCCTCCAAGCATCAGAGTCTTTTCCAATGAGTCAACTCTTCACATGAAGTGGCCAAAGTACTGGAGTTTCAGCTTTAGCATCATTCCTTCCAAAGAAATCCCAGGGCTGATCTCCTTCAGAATGGACTGGTTGGATCTCCTTGCAGTCCAAGGGACTCTCAAGAGTCTTCTCCAACACCACAGTTCAAAAGCATCAATTCTTCGGCGCTCAGCTTTCTTCACAGTCCAACTCTCATATCCATACATGACCACTGGAAAAACCATAGCCTTGACTAGACGGACCTTAGTCGGCAAAGTAATGTCTCTGCTTTTGAATATGCTATCTAGGTTGGTCATAACTTTTCTTCCAAGGAGTAAGCGTCTTTTAATTTCATGTCTGCAATCACCATCTGCAGTGATTTTGGAGCCCCAAAAAATAAAGTCTGACACTGTTTCCCCATCTATTTCCCATGAAGTGATGGGACCAGATGCCATGATCTTCGTTTTCTGAGTGTTGAGCTTTAGGCCAACTTTTTCACTCCCCTCTTTCGATTTCATCAAGAGGCTCTTTAGTTCTTCCTCACTTTCTGCCATAGGGTGGTGTCATCTGCATATCTGAGGTTATTGATATTTCTCCCAGCAATCTTGATTCCAGCTTGTGCTTCCTCCAGCCCAGCGTTTCTCATGATGTACTCCACATATAAGTTAAATAAGCAGGATGACAATATACAGCCTTGATGTACTCCTTTTCCTATTTGGAACCAGTCTGTTGTTCCATGTCCAGTTCTAACTGTTGCTTCCTGACCTGCATACAGATTTCTCAAGAGGCAGGTCAGGTGGTCTGGTATTCCCATCTCTTTCAGAATTTTCCACAGTTTATTGTGTTCCACACAGCCAAAGGCTTTGGCATAGTCAATTAAGCAGAAATAGATGTTTTCCTGGAACTCTCTTGCTTTTTCCATGATCCAGCAGATGTTGGCAATTTGATCTCTGGTTCCTCTGCTTTTCTAAAACCAGCTTGAACATCTGGAAGTTCACGGTTCACATATTGCTGAAGCCTGGCTTGGAGAATTTTGAGCATTACTTTATTGAGATGTGAGATGAGTAGCTTTCAATTGTAAATTTAATTACCAACATAAATAACTGAGAAGTTTCATGTAAGTTTTTGTATTTCTGATTCCTCTCTAAACACTGAAAGCTCTGGTTATGTTGACCCTGTAATTTCAAGAGACAATTATCACCTGGGCTGAGCAGGACTGCCCCCAAGAAGGGCTGTCTGCCTCCAGGGTCTTCATCCATCTCCAAAGTTTCCCTGACTCAGGGCACTTCTGATTGGCTGTCACCTAATTGTTTCTAATGAACCCTTGAGTTTGAACCATTTGCCCTTGAGAGTCTGGCTGGTACACATCACATCTACTTGCACACTCAAATCCAAAACATAACTCAGTGAATACATGTGACAGGAGCACATCTCTTCTTCCTTTGTTGCTAAAATAATTTCTATTCAAAAATGGAGAAAACCACAGAGACAAGTCTGTTGAAACTCTCAATTTCTAGGAAGCGGGGAGAATATTTTGATGGCGCCATAACCAACAACCCAGGAATACCCACATCCTGCCCAGACAATCATCCAAAACCCTTCATCCTGCCCTGCCCCTCCTGAGGGAGCTCTACACAACCACATAGTGTTAAGCAGAAAACGAGGACAATGGGATTAGAGATGTAGGGTGGATGGGAATTGTAATAAAAATCTTATCCTCATGTTGTCTCCTATCTGGGTTACAATTAAACAAATATAATGAACTTTCTGCTTTAGCCAGAAACACTTGCAGATTTAGGTTTCTGGAACAGACACTAATTGCATTAGAAAGAAAGATGAGAATGTAATTTGGAGAAGGAAAGAAAATAAAATTTTTGAATTCAAAGGGGAAAAAAAGAACTATTCACAAACTGAAAGAGGGAATTGGGAGAAGCCAGTGACTTCACAGAGGCACCTGGAAGTTGCTTCAACTGGCAAAGTGCCCCTCCTGAAGCCCAGTGTATTTTCATGGAACTCCAGGGTTCTAGAAGAAATGTTTGTGAAATGCTGCACCCGCAGTTAAAACAGCAACGGTAGCAATTGTGCTGAGTGATGCCAAAGCATCTGATAAGAATTAGAGACACCTAAGCAAAGCAGGTGAGAGCAGTGGAGAATAACTGCTCCTGGATCAGATGCAATGCTACCAATATTCCATCGCTACAAATCCCACCTACAGATCTGAATGCAAATCCAGACACCTTGACTTACTCAACTGAGCAAATAACTTCTCTGAGCCTTGGTTTCTTCATTTATAATAGTATTACCTACCTGAGAGGGCAACTGTGAACATCAAATGTGGAAAGCATTTAAATGTTCTATCTAGACACCAGCTCATAATAAATCATGGCTAGTAATTACAATTATTATTGCTATGGTTATCAGGAACTATAGCACTATTTGGGTCAAGGAAAGTAACTTTTTGCTTATCTTGAAGTTTAAAGACATATTTTCATCTATTCTCTGCTTCAACAATCCACAATCATAACATCAGTGTCTCTTTTTGTCCACTGACATTTCCCTAAACCAGCCAACAATATGGAAGTGTCTGTTCTTTAAGGTTCATTATTTCTGTGTCAGCTATGAGTCTGCTATCCAAGAGACAAGCCTCTGCTTTTAAATTTGAGGGGATGGGGAATAAAAGGTAAGAGATGAAGCCCTATATACTGTCTTATGTCTTTTGAAGTTTGCTTTCTGAAGTTGCTTTAGCTCTTTGCCTCTATCTCTCCAAGGACACCCGAGAAATACTATGGGATAGTCTAGTCTGGCTTAATAATGAAGACCTTTTGTGAGGCCAGATACAAAGCACTGCTACTCCTGAATGTGACGCTTGTACTGCGTGTTCAATGCCTGTCCTGTGAAACATACCTTTTGAGCACAAGTCTTAAAAAGCATATCCTTGCTCCTCAGTGGGGTTCTGTTTATAATTCACTGAGAACAGAAACCCCTAGGATATTACAGAATCATGTTTTGGGAGCTGGAAATGATCTGGAAGACTGTAGATTGAATACTTTTTAAAAAGTAAGGCCCAGAGAGATCATGGAAAGTAAGATCCCATGTCTTGTCAGAGACAAAGCCAAGACTAGAACCGCATCTCCTTAGTTCGGGTTCAGGGCTCTTCATATTACCCACGTTCAGAGAGAGGACAATCAGGAAATTTCCTATTATCCCCAAACACACAGTTACTCCCAGTTTGCTCCTGAGTGCCTCAGAGGCAACCCTCAGCCAGTACTATCTGCGCCAGCTCCGTGGTGACGATAGCTGCCCAGGGACTTCTCCACTCAGCAACTCCTCTTTGCTCATAGCTACACTGGTGCTGACAGTTTTCAGAGAGCCACGGTTTTCCAACTCCACGTTATTTGTCAAAATGGAAATGGAAATTTGTATTTTTGACCCCTACAAAAAAAGGTTAAAAGCCCTGTGGTTTATTTTCCCTGGTCTCTCTTTTGGGTGCTAATCAGCAGATAGCCTTTGAACTGCAACGTTTGAATCCCTGCAGGCCTCTGTCACCAGCTGTGGCCATAGATGTTTTGAAGAGAAAAAAAATTCCATTTCTGGAATTTCCAGATATGAGGAGTTTGTTTCGTGAGGACACTGTCCTCCTAGTTGCAGTCTGTGAGGAAAAGAAGAGACTTTCTCACTGAGAGGAAGGAAAAAAGACCAGAATAGGGAGCGGAGCTAAAAAACAAAAACTGAGAAATTGACACTAAGACAAGAAAGGCACAGGAGAAAGGAGAGGAGAAAAACAGCCACATAAAAACAGGAGGAAATGAGACAGCTGAAAAGTAAAACTGGGAGCTGGTGAGGCTCATTTAGAAGGAGCGTTATGAACAGAGATGGTGTTTTTTCCATAGAGGAGACCATTCGTAATATCACGAGTCTGAAGTAGAATGCTGTGCTATTCTTTATTTAGTTGCTCACTTGTGTCAGACTCTTTGCAACCCCATGGACAGTGACTCGCCAGGCTTCTCTGCCCATGGGGATTCTCCAGGTAAGAATACTAGAGTGGGTTGCCAGGCCCTCCTCCAGGGAATCTTCCCAACCCAGGGATCAAACCCCAGTCTCCCACATTACAGGTGGATTCTTTACCATCTGAGCCATCAGGGAAGCCGATGAATACTGGAGTAGGAAGTCTATCCCTTCTCTAGGGGAACTTCCCAACCCAGAAATCAAACCAGGGTCTCCTGCACTGCAGGTGGATTCTTTACCAGCTGAGCTACCAGGGAAGCCCCCAAGGAGAATACACAACCCATAACTATGTCACTTCAGCATAAGGATCATGTTGAGTGAAAGCAATTGAAAAGAAACAAATAGAAGAAAAGCTCTTGGTCCTTCCAGTATCTGTCTAAAGGCAGGACTTGAATCTGTAAAGGTGTCCTCTGACCCAGCAAAGAAGGACAAGTTAATTACCAGAGACAACTCTAGACCCTCATCAACACAGAGATGGCATCAAAGGAGTCTACATACAAATGATGCTAATGTTAGCCCTTATCATCAATTAGTTTCTCCATGTGTTTTGTTGTTGTTTAGTCACTAAGTCATGTCCGGCTCTTTGCGACCCCATGGACTGCAGCATGCCAGGCTTCCCTGTCCTTTACCATCTCCTGGAGTTTGCTCAAACTCATGTCCACAGAGTCAGTGATGCCATCCAACCAACTTGTCCTGTCATCCCCTTCTTCTCCTGACTTCAATCTTTCCCAGCATCAGGGTCTTTCCCAATGAGCTGGCTCCTCACATCAGGTGACCAAAGTATTGAAACTTCAGCTTCAACATCAATCCTTCAAATGAATATTCAGGGTTGATTTCCTTTAGGATTGACTGGTTGGATCTCCTGGCAATCCAAGGGACTCTCAAGAGTCTTCTACAACACCACAGTTCAAAAGCATCAATTCTTCGGCACTCAGCCTTCTTTATGGTCCAACTCTTATATCCATAGATGACTACTAGAAAAATCACAGCTTTGATTAGACGGACCTCTGTTGGCAAAGTCATGTCTCTTCTTTTTGATATATTGTAGGTTTGTCATAGCTTTTCTTCCGAGGAGCAAGCATATTTTAATTTTGCAGCTGCAGTCACCCAGTGATTTTGAAGCCCAAGAAAATAAAGTCTGTCACTGTTTCCACTGTGGAAAGCAAATACTGTTCCCATGTATGCCTTCCCACAATTCGCCATCCTACAAACTCAGTCCTTTTCCTTTGTCTTGCCACTTTGTTAAAAACTTACTATTCTTGAGGGTGTGGAGAAAAGGGAACCCTCCTACACTGTTGGTGGGAATGCAAACTAGTACAGCCACTATGGAGAACAGTGTGGAGATTCCTTAAAAAATTGCAAATAGAACTACCTTATGACCCAGCAATCCCACCGCTGGGCATACACACCGAGGAAACCAGAATTGAAAGAGACACGTGTACCCCAATGTTCATCGCAGCACTGTTTATAATAGCCAGGACATGGAAACAACCTAGATGTCCATCAGCAGATGAATGGATAAGAAAGCTGTGGTACATATGCACAATGGAGTATTACTCAGCCATTAAAAAGAATACATTTGAATCAGTTCTGATGAGATGGATGAAACTGGAGCCGATTATACAGAGTGAAGTAAGCCAGAAAGAAAACCACCAATACAGTATACTGACACATATATATGGAATTTAGAAAGATGGCAATGACAACCCTGTATGCAAGACAGGAAAAAAGACACAGATGTGTATAACGGACTTTTGGACTCAGAGGGAGAGGGAGAGGGTGGGATGATTTGGGAGAATGACATTCTAACATGTATACTATCATGTAAGAATTGAATCGCCAGTCTATGTCTGATGCAGGATACAGCATGCTTGGGGCTGGTGCATGGGGATGACCCACAGAGATGTTATGGGGAGGGAGGTGGGAGGGAGGTTCATGTTTGGGAACGCATGTAAAAATTAAAGATTTTAAAATTTAAAAAACAAAAAAACACACTTACTATTCTTTTGTTAAATGCTATATAAGCCCATGTTCTAACCATATCTTTGAGTTACCTGTTGCTAAGTGTTCCCTTGTATTCAATCAGTTCAGTTCAGTCCAGTTCAGTCGCTCAGTCGTGTCCGACTCTTTGCGACCCCATGAATTGCAGCACGCCAGGCCTCCTGGTCCATCACCAACTCCCAGAGTTCACTCAGACTCAAGTCCATCGAGTCAGTGATGCCATCCAGTCATCTCATCCTCTGTCGTCCCCTTCTCCTCCTGCCCCCAATCCCTCCCAGCATCAGAGTCTTTTCCAATTAGTCAACTCTTCGCATGAAGTGGCCAAAGTACTGGAGTTTCAGCTTCAGCATCATTCCCTCCAAAGAAATCCCAGGGCTGATCTCCTTCAGAATGGACTGGTTGGATCTCCTTGCAGTCCAAGGGACTCTCAAGATGCTAGTAAATAATGTTTGTTTTCTCTTGTTAATCAGTCTTTTGTCAGCCTAATTTACAAAGCCTCAGCCAATGAACCTAACAGAGACTGACCATTTGTGGCCCCACCAAATTCATATGTTGAAACCTAGCCCCCAGTGTGATGGTATCAGGAGATGGGGCCATGGGGAGGTGATTAGAACATGAGAACAGAGTCCTCATGAATAGCATTAATGCCCTGAAAAGACACCCTAGAAAGATTCCCTACCTCTTCTGCTAAATGAGGACAGGGCAAAAAGATGACCATCGCCAGACCCTGAATCAGTTAGTGCCATAATCTTGGACTTCTCAGCCTTCAGAACTATGAGAAATATATTTCTGTTGTTTATAATCCATCCAGTCT
The DNA here is from genome assembly GCF_042477335.2 of Ovis canadensis. NCBI lineage: Eukaryota > Metazoa > Chordata > Mammalia > Artiodactyla > Bovidae > Ovis > Ovis canadensis. Next base: position 88,625,460 of record NC_091251.1, read on the forward strand.
ATGGTATTTTATTATAACAGCCTGAGTGAAATGAGACAGATGGGTAAAAAGAAAAAGAATTATTGTAGGTAACACCAGCCAGGAATGATGGTCCAGCCTTCAAGATAGAAGGGAATTGCATGTCAAGACATCCATGGTTTGACAATTCTTACTACTTTCCCAAGTGAAGTGGGATGGACAGTGTAAGATGTGGAGTTAGATATCCAGATAGCTAAATAACAACACTCAGTAGATCATAGCTAATGTGTGTTCTGTCGCTCCGTCATGTCCAACTCTTTGAGACCCGATGGACTGAAGCCTGCCAAGCTCCTCTGTCTACGGGATTGTCCCAGCAAGAATACTGGAGTGGGTTGCCATTTCCTCCTCCAGGGGATCTTCCAGACCCAAGGATCAAACCCACAACTCCTTTGGCTTTTACACTGGCAAGTGGTTCTTTACCACTGTGCCACCTGGGAAGCCACAAATTCTAGTTAAAATCCCATCCAAATGTCAAATGTCATTTGAGACATTTGGGGGACATTTTGGAATGCAACCAAAACCAGTTCCCAAAGAGGATCAATCTGTACCCCTGATCCACTCATAGCAGGCAGAGGCAGGGTTACAGAATCAAAATGTGGATGTAGAAAGTGGTGGTCAAACAAGTCAATGGGACTGAGTTCTTACAACCCCAAAGTGGAGGACAAAGTACTCCAGTGATAGGTCAGGATGTCCAGAGCACTACCTATGCACCTCACACATCCAAGTCTGCCTCCTCGCAAAAATAATAGAAAATCTAAGAGAAAAAGCACAAAAGAATAACCTTCTTGGATCAAACACAAAACTTCAAATATTCCATGGCTACAAATGCCACCTACATCACAAAAGCCGCTAGCTGTCAGATTTTCAGATTCAATTTTCACTCCTAACAAAAATAAGAGTGAAGGAAAAAAATCAGGCTCAATTTCTTGGGCCTTTCTTTCCGAACATCGCTGCCTGCCTGAGGAATTTTTTGAACTTGGAGCTCCAGTTCGTAAGCCTCCCAGTAGCAGATTGAGTTTTTACATTCAAGCTCAGTGTTTTGTAGTCTTACCATTAGGTTTGTAATTAGCTGCATGTAACTAAGTAAATGTCTTTAAAGTTGTAAGTAAAAGTTTATGTGTAGTAATAAGTAAAGAAACGCTTTTTAGGATCCCCATTTTAAACTATGAATGAGGGATTTGGTACAATACAGCAGATAGAGGCTGACTGCCGCCAAACCCACCGGGGGCCCCTTTCGCCTTGTTTTCTCAGGCTATAGGCTGCAAAAGTCAGAACACTTACCTCCGCAGTCTCCCTTACAGGTAGGGGTAGTCATATGATCCCTGAGGAGGTCTCCCCTTTCCAAATATGCAGAGAAAGTCTCACAAGGAAAAGAATTAGAAGTCTTCTTTCTGCCCAAATTCAGAAAGTGCTGCCTGGAGGAATATCTGCCACCTTGAAACCACAGGGGTAAAACTAAGAATGAAAAGCAAGAGACAGGAGGAAACTGGTTCTTATGCCCTTAAAAACCACTGTACTAACCCAGGACTGCTTACCTCCAGGATTCTTCACACATGAGACATATAAATGCCTCACTAATTTAAGCCACGGTCAGGTAAAGACAAAAATCTGAAACACTTTAACATGGACCACTGGTCTTCAAAGCAAAGTTAGGCATTGTCTAATGAATTTATTAAGAAAAGGTGGCAAGAATACACAGAAGAACTATACAAAAAAGATCTTAATGACACAGATAACCACGATGGTGCGATCACTCACCGAGAGCCAGACATCTTGGAGTGTGAAGTCAAGTAGGCCTTAGGAAGCTTCACTACATATAAAGCTAGCGGAGCTCATGCAATTTCAGCTGAGCTATTTCAAATTCTAAAAGATGATGATGTTGAAGTGCTGCACTCAATATGCCAGCAAATTTGGAAAACAGCAGTGGGCACAGGACTGGAAATGGTCAGTTTTCATTCCAGTCCCAAAGAAAGGCAGTACCAAAGAATGTTCAAATTACCACACAGTTGTACTCATCTCACATGCTAGCAAAATAATGCTCAAAATTCTCCAAGCTAGGCTTCAACAGTATGTGAACCGAGAACTTCTAGATGTTCAATCTGGATTAGGAAAGGCAGAGAAACCAGAGATCAAACTGCCAACATCCCTTGGATCATAGAAAAAGCAAGAGAATTCCAGAAAAATATCTATTTCTGCTTCATTGACTATGATAAAGCCCTTGACTGTGTGGATCACAACAAACTGTGGAAAATTCTTCAAGAGATGGGAATACCAGGCCACCTGACCTGCCTCCTGAGGAATCTGTATGCAGGTCAAGAAGCAACAGTTAGAATTGGACCTGGAACAGTGGACTGGCTCCAAATAGGAAAGTAGTACATCAAGGCTGTACATTGTTACCCTGCTTATGTAACTTATATGCAGACTATATCATGTAAAATGCCTGGCTAGATGAAGCACAAGCTGGAATCAAGATTGCCAGGAGAAATATCAATAACCTCAGATATGTAGATGATACCACCCTTATGGCAGAAAGTAAAGAGGAACTAAAGAGCCTCTTGATGAAGGTGAAACAGGAGTGTGAAAAAGGTATCTTAAAACTCAACATTCACAAAATGGTGATCATGGCATCTGGTCCCATCACTTCACAGCAAATAGATGTGGAAACAATAGAAACAGTGACGGACTTTATTTTCTTGGGCTCCAAAATCACTGCAGATGGTGACTGAGGTGAGGTGAGGTGAGGTGAAGTCGCTCAGTCGTGTCCGACTCTTTGCGACCCCGTGGACTGTAACCTACTAGGCTTCTCCGTCCATGGGATTCTCCAGGCAAGAATACTGGAGTGGATTGCCATTTCCTTCTCCAGGGGATCTTCCTGACCTAGGGATCAAACCCAGGTCTCCCGCATTGGAGGCAGACGCTTTAGCCTCTGCACCACCAGGGAAGCCCTGATGGCTCAGCTGGTGACTGCAGCCACGAAATCAAAAGAAGCTTGCCCCTTGGAAGAAAAACTACGGCAAACTTATTAAAAAGTAGAGATATTACTTTGCCTACAAAGATCTGTATAGTCAAAGCTATAGTTTTCCTAGCAGTCATGTATGGATGTGAGAGTTGGATCATAAAGAAAGCTGAGCACTGAAGAATTGATGCTTTTGAACTGTGGTGTTGGAGAAGACTCTTGAGAATCCCTTGGACTGCCAGGAGATCCATCCAGTCCATCCTAGAGGAAATCAGTCCTGAATATTCATTGGATGCTGAAGCTGATACTCCAATACTTTGGCCACCTGAAAAGACCCTGATGCTGGGAAAGATTGAAGGCAGGAGGATGAAGGGATGACAGAGGATGAGATGGTTGGATGGCATCACTGATTCAGCGGACATGAGTTTGAGCAAACTCCAGGAAGTGGTGAAGGACAGGGAAGCCTGGCATGCTGCAGTCCATGGGGTCTCAAAGAATCAGACACAACTGAACAACTGAACAACAATATACTCTCCAGGTCGTCTGACTCTGTGGGGTCTCTGCATTTTTCGGCGTGGTGGAACTATTTTACAACTCTGTAAATTTGATGGAACTGTCAGCAAGGCACATGATTCTTGTCCATAAATATGAAAATTAATTTTGTCTGGCAGAGGTGCAACTGATCTCCCACATTTTTGCTCTACTAAGCAAACTCATTTTAGTATTCCTGATTGCTTCTACCTGTTTCTGTTCTCTGAATTACTCACTGAATTGGTTGTAATATCTTACTTGTGCCCTCTTTAATTAATGAGTTAAATAAAATCATTGGCATGTGTTCATTTTATATTTGTATGATCATAATTTTACCTTTTTAAAGAAGATATATTCTTTAACAAGGGTCCTCTATTCCTTCCAGTGAAGTACTCTTAACAGACACATATACCTGGCATAACCACATATTCAAGTAAACTGGTACCCAGGTGAGAGCTGAAGCCACCACCAATAGCATAGAAAAGCATAGCAGCAAAACAACTTATTCTAGCAGACTCAGATCAAATCAGTGCCATCGAGACTCACCACACATGGCCATCTTCCTCTTCATCAAAGAATGAGCAGGGACAATCGCTCAAAAAGAGCTGACTTCCCTTGCAAATTCCTGAGATAATTGGACAGCAGAGGAAACTGGCTATAAGAGAGTCTGGAAGAGCCTGAGTGGGTTTTACCCATCTTGTAAATGCTGACAATTGAAGGTCTGATTTTGAGGTGAGCGTGTGCACACTAAGAGAAAGGAAGCATCACTCCTGCTCCATCCTCTCTCTCTACCCATGGAAGGAGACTCTATAAAGGAGAAGAAAGGTCAATCAGGGTTCAGCCTCCTTCATCTCTGACATAGGGGGAAAAGTTCAAGTGCCCTTCTCCTTCTCTGTTTCATTTCTCTGACCCTCGGTGGCCCAGAACGTCTTTTCTTTCCTTGATGAAAATCCCTTGAGGGCTGGAGCAATTCTCTGTGATGGATCTTATAAAGCATCCAGCATACTGGTGACATTTTACTTGAATTAAAGAGCAGACTGGTAATTGAAATGAGAAATTAGCATGTTTTTCCTCCCAGGGATATCTCTGCAACTGTTCCTAGAGATGGGCTAAGTTCTATCCTAGTAAACATGGGGACATTTTGCATGAGACTCTTAGACCTTGTCCTGTTCCATCTGCCCCCCTCCCCACTCTCATCTGTGAAAAACTGAATTCCATGGTCTATGTTTGAAGATGGATTCCCTTGTGTATTGACATGTTAAAGGTTGATGCCAGCCCAGAAGACACTTTCTGGAGACTTGGGTAAATGAGGGACCAAAGTTTGAAAGGGAATATTTTAACATTTGAAAGAGAATATTTTAACAATACTGCTATTTAAGCCATACTTGATATAAAGGACAGCCAAAAAACTCCCTAGAGAGAAAGAATGCTTAAAAATTGTCCTTCCCCTAGAGATGTGGATTATAAAATAACCCTCTGCTGGCTGAACCTGAGGTATCTTTTTTTGGAAAGTAAATTAAGCTTTTAAGATACTAGTATCTGAGTGATGGTAAATGATCCAGGATAGGGCTGTGGACCCAGATAGACCCAAGTTATTACATTAAATTAGATACATAGGGAGTTTGACAGGATGCTTGGCATGTACCACCAGTAAATGGTCATTATTGATGAGGTCAGAAGTTTATCTGACTTACATGATTTTATCTTTGAGGGTTTGTGACCTAGAGTTAGCCAATGAGGTTATAGATGAAAGGCAACCTTTTAAAGAGAGGATAGTAAAACAAAAGTCACTGAAATCAAATTGAGAGAAACAAAATAAGACCAAGGACTTTGTCCTATGAGCCCTATGTCTCTGGACAGGGCCTGGCACATAGAAGGCACTCAACAGATACTTGTTTGAGTCCATCAAAGTCCAAGCAACAGGAGGTCTAGCTCCTTCCTTAGCGCTTCTGAGCATCAGGGGGAGATGGGTGTTTCTGTTTACAAGAGGGTTGTCTTGTAAACTCCAAGGGTTTGCAGAGGTGAGCTCCCTCTGAGTTCCACTCCGGGCACATATGCTCCTCTCTCCTGGGCCTTGGTCACCAGGCATGGACGTATGAACACTAGTCCCTTTCTCTTTCCATCCGCCTAACATCTCTAACACAGGGCTGGTGTGTGAAGCTTGCCTTTTCTCAACAGCTCATGAGGATCACAGCATGCATGAGTCTGGAAAACACGCCCCCTGGAAGTCAGATGGATGAACATTACTGCTTCTCCAGCCTCTGGATCATTCCTGCCGTAGGAGATCCATTTTAGACCAGCTCTCTCCCTCCCTCTCCTTACAAGGGCTCACTGCCCCAGAGGCACAGAAGCCAATACTATGGTACCAGCTTTTGAGAAAAGAAAGACCTTTACCTTGAAGTCTACTGGCAAGGAGACAGGACTCAAATTGGTCTCTCCAATTTGGGGTTCTGTCAAACATTTATGGCTTTGGGAGGAGGGTAGGTGTGCAAAAGAACTGGTGGGGCAGGTTTCTATTGGAGGGTTTTGGAACTTGGCCACTTATGGTAAAATGCAGTGATGCAGCCTTTAGCAAAAGATGTTACTAGACTACGGGCCCTGTACTCTTGAAAGTATTAGGCTTTCAGTTTCTGGTCTTGCCCCTGTCCTTTGGTTCTGTGTGGAGTGTGGTGGGACCTCCCAGGTGGCTCAGTGGTAAAGAATCCACCTGCAATGCAGGAGGCACAGTGGGAGATGCAGATTCCATCCCTAGATCACGAAGATCCCCTGGAGGAGGAAATGGCAACCCACTCCAGTATTCTTTCCTGGGGAATCCCATCGCAAAGAAACCTGGTAGGCTACAGTCCATGGGGTCACAAAAAGTCCCACATGACTTAGCAACTGAGCTTGCACACACAGAGAGGGGTGGGAAAGTTTGGTTCCGGTTGTTATTTGAGGTTCAAATTTCCTCCTCTGGGCAGTGCTTCTCCAGCACGACTGTTCTGTCTCTGAAAAACAACTTGACATCTTGTTAGAAATAGGATAGGGCCAGTTTGAACTGTTTCTACAGTTACACCCTGGTGGACCATCAGGTACTTGGAGCTGGTTCCCCCTCTCCTCTTTCCTGGAGAGACTGCTGTTCTTGGCTCTCACACGGACACACAGAGTGGAAGAGTAGATGTGTGCTGAGTCGTTTGGTGGAGTCCAATTCTTTGCAACCCCGTAGGCTGTAGCCCTCCTGGCGCTCTATCCATGGGATTCTCTAGGTAAGAATAATAGAGCAAGTTGCCATCATCTTCTCCAGGGGATCTTCCTAACCTAGGGATTGAGCCCACATCTCTTACATCTGCTGCACTGGTGGACAGGTTCTTCACCACTATCAACACCTGGGAAGGGCCAGAAAAGTAGATGGAAGGGCTCAATAATTCTGCTTGTACAGAGCAGGTAAACCCCTTTTGTATAATCTCTATCTTTCAAACTACAAAAAACCTTGTGTTTTGGAACCAGAGAGGTTATCAACCTGTTTCTAAAAATAGTCCTCCCCACTTCTTTGCTTGCCTGTTCAGTTGCGCAGTCACGTGGGACTCTCTGGGACGTTTTGGACTGTAACCCGCCAGGCTCCCCTGTCCACGGGATTTTTTTTAGGCAAGAATACTGGAGTAGGTTGCCATTCTCTTCTCCAAGGGATCTGTCCAGCCCAGGGATCAAAGCCACGTTTCCTGTGTCTCCTGCATTGCAGACAGGCTTTTTATCCCACAGAGCCATCGGAGAAGCACTCCCTCCACCCCCAACTTCTTTATCTCCCCTAAAATTCTTCACTTACCCTTACCCACCCATGCCCAAGTGCACTGATAAACATTTCAACTCTTTCGCTGATTTTTTGTTTTGACTTCCATATTTTTAACATGATGTTTACATTGCTATTTCTTGATTTATGAATTTTAGACTTTATTAATTGACTTCTGCACCAGTCAGACTCCATGAACTTATGCCAGATAACTTAATAAAGGGAGATTTAATACCGGATATTAGTTGGAAAGTGTTAGAATTGCTGAAAGAGCAAACCGAGATCAGTAGCTCCAGCTCCTGCCTCCCCCAGGGCTGGAGGGACCAGGAGAAGGGGGTGTTCTGGGCCACGTGACAGGAGGGGGAACCACTGGGGCCACCTGGCAGATTACATAAATATTATTAAATGCTGAGTCAGGAATGTAATTACATGTTCCCTCATACAATTTTTTTTGTTTTTTTTTCCTGAAATAATTGCATTTCTTGAGGGTGTGATATACCTAGTTTATTGTATAACCAGTGCCAAACAGTCTGTGAGAACTCTCAATCCTCTCCTCTGCCTGGTCCAACACACAGATAAAGAGATTCAGAACATGCCGCCCCAGGATCTGCTGCTCTGGCATATTGATTATTTTGAGCTGAAAGTACTCGAGAAATAACAGATGTAGGAAAGTGTTCTTTCAGCTCCCCCTTTCTACCTAAAAGCAGGTCCTAGAAGTTCCCATGAGAAACGTGCTCTTCCTACAGCAAGAAGAGAACAATCTTAACCATCAGGATGGACCCGCGCAAACAAAATTACTAGAATAATCCTTAGCTTTCATCAGTTCCTCCCCCTCAGCCATATTCCCCGGTCACTGTCCCATAGGTGACTGTCCCTTTGTCTTGCCACATCCTCACAATTTATCTTGCTTTGCAAATTATATAAGCTTTAGGATGCATTGGCTTCTTTGGGTCTTCATTTTTCTTTTGAAGACTGTCATGTACACATAAAAATATTAAATAAAGTTGCATGTTTTTCTCCTGTTAAACTGCCTTGTGTCAGTTTCATTCTTAGGCCAGCTACAGGACCTAGAGGGCAGAAGGAAGTTTTCTCCTCTGGCATAGACAAGCCTTTGGTTCCCTGTACTTTGGAGACTCCCTCCCCATCCCGCCCCTTCTCACTGCTGCCTAGACCGGCTGCTGTTAGAGGCCTGGAACACAGCTGTCATGCTGGTGTGTCCCATAAGGGAGGCCTCCATAGTTTCCTCTTCCTGGGTTTACTCCCTTACTATGCTGAAGTATAAGCTCCACAAAAGACAAAAAATATAGTTTTTGAGTCACGGCTGTCTGAAAACACCTTATCCTATCCTTATACTGGATTGAATTCCAGACTGAAAATTGTTTTTCCTGCAATATCTTGGTTACCACTCTGTCTTCTTGTAACCTTCACTGTCACTTTTGAGAAGTTCAATCCCATTCTGAGTTCTGATCTTTTGTCTGTGACCTTCTCTCTCTGGGGTCTTTTAGGATTTTCTCTTTATCTCTGATGCTCAGAAAATTCACAGTAATGTCCTTGATCTGGGTCTTTTTATGTTCGTTGTGTTGGCCAATGCAAGAATCTTTTCATCCAGAGCAGGAATTGGCCAACATTTTCTGTAAGATAAGACAGCGAATGAGATAGCCAATATTCTAGGCTTTGTTGGCCATTCAGGTTCTGTCGCAGTTTCTCGACTCCATCGTTTTAGCAAAGCAGCCATGGACAAATATGTAAATATATGAGTGTGGCTGTGTTTCAGTAAAATTCTATTTACAAAATAGGTTACAATGTGAACGTGACTCATGTGCTGTTTTTTGCCAAACCTGATCTGGACTCTAGATACTCATAACCCTCAGTTCAGGGATATTGTCTTGTGTTATTTATTTGATAATATCCTCCCCTCCATCTTCTCTAGTCTCCCTTTCTAAATCTTTTACTAGTCAGATGATGGCCTTCTTAGATTTTCTAATATTCTTATCTTTTCTTTCTGATTGTATGTCTTTCTGCTTTAGGGGAGATTTCTCCCATTATTGAATATTTCTACAACTCTATTTTTAAATTTCTTACAACTTTCTTGTTCTTGGATTCTTTTTTAAAACAGTAGCCTGCTTTTGTTTTGTAGGTAAAATATTTTTGTCTTTCTAAGAATATTATTGTGAAGGATTTATTTTTATGTTCTGTTCTGCTCTGGATGGTATCTCCGTTTCCTCTGAGCAACACCTTTCCAACCTTTCCTCTATTTCTGTGGTTTCATTTTGTTTCTCCATCTTTTATGCCAGGTGCTTTCCTCAACCTCTCTTGATTCTTAGCTATTAACTCATATTTAAATGTAGGGCAGAGAAAAGTGATAGCAGAATAAGAACTAGCAAATATTAATAACCACCAAAAAGTATTTTCTGTCAGCTCTTATCAGAACAATCCTCCTCCAGAAAACCATTCATAAATATTGAACAAAATGCAACAGTTACCTGAAGACACGACACAGTGACCAGAAGTAGCCAGATAGTAGAGACGAGCTGACATTGGGAAGCACTGGGCCATTTCTCATTCTGTTACAACTTCTAACCTGAAAGCACATTCCAGTCTGTACCTCATGGAAGGTCAAAATACTTAGAGAAACCCCTAGACTTGCTGACTTAAATAATCAAAGTCCTGGGCAACAACAAAGTGTAGGACAATCCAAAGAGGAGAGAGTCAGGAAGGGAAAACCCTAAATGCTGTGTAGAAACTCCTACCTGCCTCTGACTGCCCCCTGAGCCACAGTGTACCAAGTAGACTTCAAGCACAGCTAAGGCTGAAATCTGGAACCAAGGGGTCAGCTGCTGCCTACCACAGGGGAGGTGGAGTTTACAGCTCAAGTTAAGACAAGTTAACTTCCTGGCTATTTGTTTGAATAAATAATTTTAAACAAATAAAAATAATGAGAAGTTCTGAATGCCTAGGACAAGCTTACCAACTTCTAAGGTTTAAGGGGGTCCTGTAAGCATTTCCTGTTCAGTTTCCCCAGAAAAGAAGCCACCTCTCCTGCAGGGGTTTCAGCCCTGGATGCCAGCATCCAGAGGGCAGGGCAGGGGAAGGTAGCTAGAGAGAAGACGTGGAATCGATCCCCATAGTTCACCTAAAGGTTATCTCCACTGTCTGCAGTACATGCTCTCCTCATGCCCTGAGCCTCTCCAGATCCAATTTCTAAAGGGAGAAATTGAGAGTGTTAGAGGGGAGAAGTGTTGTACCTCCCCTCTGCAGGTGTATGGAGGGACCTGGGGCTCTAACTGAACCCAGAGAGATTTTCGACCCACAGCCTGGCTCAGCCCCTGCCCCCAGGCTGCACTCCTGGGGCCATCAGCCTGCTTCTCCTCGTACCATCCTCTGTGGGCACTGAGGCCATAGCTTCCCCTTTCTCATGAGCCCGTTGCAACTCTTTCAACTGCTTTCCATCCTCCAAGAATGTGTGGACATCTTTCCTAGTTTCCCTCATTTCCTCTATCCAGTGGCTTCATCACATTTACCCCTGCTTTGGCCGTCACGTTAGTGAGATTTCAGGAGGAAGAAGAGCTGATTGCTTGGGTTAAACTGCCACGTCTAACTGGAAGGAACTATGATTTGGGAATATGCCCAGCAACTAGCAGAAAATGGTCATGGCATCGGACAGTACAAGAGAGGCTGTGGCCAGAGTGTTGACAAGCTCAGCCAGAGGCCGCCCTGGGAAGGGAGGCACAGACAGAGAGATTTAAAGAGCCACCTTTGGAGGTTCGTAACTGGCCTTTATTTCTGTTTGAAGGGGGTAGGAGCAGGGCCTGGGGTTTTCAACTCAAAAGTGTCTGATTTGGAGGCAAAGGAAAAGGAAATACAACCCAGTTCCCTGGCAGGTCATCAATGGCTAAAAGCCAGGAGTTTCCTAATGCTCTGGTTAAACCTGCCCTCCTTTCCTGGCATCTGTGTGATTTACGCCAGGGCTTCTCTCAGGCAACAGCTGCCCCTCTGTTCTCCTAGCAGAGTTTCTGGCTGCTCCCAGACTCCTTTTGAGGAAAGACAAAATAGTGCTTTTCACAGAACATGAGAGGCCACCTTGGGTCCAAGTTTCTTTCCCAATTAAACTGCTAGAGAGGAAAGCCAGGCCTCCTGCCTCCCATCTGTACCTTTGGCAGGTCTCACACATCCAGAACCGAAACGGAGCCAAACGTGCCTCACAGGTATGGGAAGATGCAGAGATTTCCCAGGAACTGAGCCTGGTGTTCCAAGGGCAGCAACCCCAGACGGTGGGACCAGTGTTGGCTGGATTTTATAGCTAGGGGTGAGCTCTCAGGCTCACCACTCATGTCTGGGGCCCAGTGCAGTGTCTGGCACATGTAGTAAGAACTCCAGCAAAATTTTAGTGAATATAAAAATGAATGAGGAAACGTTGAAGACCCACCCAAGTCCACACAGCTCATGCCTGAGGGAAGGGGGATCAGAAGCCAGGGCTACTGGACTCCCTCACTGAAGTGGGAACCACGGAGTTGGGTGGACTCAGGAAGAAAGACCCTTTTACTTGAGCTAGAGGACCTGCAGGCTCCACCCATGTCTGACCCCATCCCAGCCTGAGGCCTGGCTGAGCCTCCTCTCTGCTTCCCTAGTTAGCCAATGGTGCAGAGTTTTTCTACAACTTGAGCAGACAGACTGCAGCAAATCAATACCTTGGATCAAGAGCTGCCACCTTCCATCTTCAGGAAGCCTGCCTTCCAGCAGTGAAAGAAATCAATCCTTCCTGTAGTTACATTAGCCAGCCTTCAGGGACAGTAGCTAAGGCAGTGTTCCCTGACCAACCCAGCAGGGCACAGCGAGGGCCTCTGACCAGGGCCCTTATGCCGGCTCTCGGGGGCACTTTCTGTAAGAAATAGACAATGAAACTGGAAGCTGCTGAAGGATAGACAACACCTCCAGTTACCAGCTGTGCCCACTCCAGCCTCTATGCCCGCAGCTTGGGCAAGTCTTCTCATGCTGACCAGTGAAGCGCTCCTCCGCTGGTGCACATTTCCCCATCATGGATGCCTCTCATTCCATCCTTAAGCGCCAGAGAGAACCTTCCTTTCCTTGATAACACCATCTCTGTTTTCCCTGACAACAAGCAGAAAACCAACTGGTCCCAAATAGCCCAGCAGCTCTGGGAAACTTCTGGAAATGAGGAGAAAAGCATTATTCAGCAGCATCCCATTCAAAGGAAAATACTGGAAGTCAGCTTCTTTCCAGCATCAAGAAAGATTTGTCCGCTTTTTTATTTCTCTCCTTCCCAAACCTTTCTCCTTCTGACAGGCTACAGTCTGTCTGCTTCAGGGAAAAGATTTCTTTTTGTTATTCCTCATGAAGGAAGATTGTTCTTCTGCCATTGCAGGAGCCTGGAAAGCCAGAACCTCATTTTGAAAAAGACCCTAATTCCCAAGGAGCAGAAAGATCATGAGGGTCAGATAGAAAATAGGGTTTATAGGGGAAAAGCCTAAACAGAGAAGTGGCTGAGCACATGTAACCCCCGATGCTCTCACCATCCCCCAACTCAGGCCAAGTATAGACAGTCCACATGCTCCATGGCAAGGGTCCCATCAAATGGGCCCATCCCTGGACCTTTGTGTCTGCTCTTATTTTATATGCACAATGTTATTTAATATAATCTAGCAGGTACCAAGCACTGCGCTAAATGGATCAAAGCTCCTAGCACAACAGTATTTAAAAGTCACCCTGATGTCTGCTACCTGTGAATTCCAAATTATCCAGCTTTTCTGGCTTATCCTTCCCTTCAAAAACAAAATGGATTGAGCATCACTCCTCCATTCCATTGAACTCCAAGATCTGTACATGTTTTCAAAAGGGCCCATGTCCTCATGTTTATCTCTCCACCTGGTTTCGCCTCCCCACTAAGCACTCAAATAATCTTCTTTCAGCATTTCCTGCAGAAGCTCCTCCCTCAATTAATGTTCCTTCACTGCTCCACTCCCTCAAGATTTTTGGCCATAGTTTCCCATTAGAATAAACTCTGAAAGACTGTCCACATTTTTATTTACGACAAAGCTTCCCCTCATTGAATGCTGCTGATATAAACAGGCCATTGTGAATCACTAAGAAGTAGAGATTTTCATTGCAGGGGTATTTGCTTTATGGGATTGCACCCATGTTTGAAATTTTCCATTGGTGTTGAATTGAATTCCCTCCTCTGACCTTCCAGAAAGTGAGATGCAATTGCACCAAAATGTCACCAGGACGTTTAATGATATGGAGCCATCTCACTCCTCCACACAAAGAATCAGCTTCCCTCAGTGTCTGCGTGCTAAGTCACTTCAGTCGTGTCTAACTCTTTGCAACTCTATGGACTGTGTCCATGGCGTTCTCCAGGCAAGAATACTGGAGTGGGTTACCAAGTCCTTCTCCAGGGGCTCTTCCCAACCCAAGGATTGAACCCGCATCACTTTTGTCTCTTGCATTGGCAGGAGGGTTCTTTACCACTAGCACCACCTGAGAAGCAACTTCCCTTAGAGTTCCAGGAAAATCTAATGAAGATAGATATATAGTCATGCACAATGTTAGGAAAATTCACTGACCTCATATGCACATTAGCATCTCAGATGTAGCCAATACAATGTCTCCAAGCCTATCTCAAAGTAGTGAAATTTGTCCCCATATATATACAGGTCAGCTTCCTCTCCATATTATATTTTTCATAATGCCCACTCAGTTCAACATTCCTTGACTTCCATAATAACATTCTATTAAAAGCTTTGCAGCTTTGTTATTAAAAAAAGAAAGAAAGAAAGAGAAGTCTTCACATGCAGTTATGTGTCTTGACTCAAAAGTGCTAGTTTCTAATGTTATTTGAGGAGTTCTTGGTCTCTTATTAGACTCTCTTACTCACAGAAAAGGTCCTCAGACACTTACAAACATTCCCAACATGTTGGCTGTCAAGGCTATTGCTATATACCGTCCCAACACACACACACACACACACACACACACACACACACACACACACACACACACCTCCTCTCTAAAAAACAGTTGCCCAGCAAACACTAAGTTCACATAAATCCTAAGAATCATAGTTCAGACAACCTACTATACACATCCTAGTCACCAGATGAGTCTCTAAAATGCTCTAAGTGACTTGCAGGGCAATGCAGAAAGTTACTGGGGCAGGGAATTGCCTACCCCAAAAGCATTTTTGCAAAGGAAATGAAAGAGTGTTACAGGCAAAGTATGTGCGAAATGTCTGCTCAACACAGGACTTGCCTCTCAAGCTTGGTACTTTGTGTTACTAACCTCAGTTAAATATGAGCCTCTCACCTTTTAAGACTACAACCTATGTCACCTAGTTTTGAGACCGTCAACCATCCCTGCGTTCAGCCATCATCAAGAACCTGTTCAAAAGAATACAGCTGGTGCTGGCTGACAACGTGTGAATAACTGCCAGTGCTCAAGCCTGTGTACATGGGGAGCCTTCGAATTCATTTCAGTTGGGCAGCTGCTTATCAAGACTTTCCCCCAGAAAACGATTTAGCCTAATGATTGTGAGTAGCAATGACTTCTGCTTAATTAGTACAGTAATCAGTGCAAATTCCCCCTAAATACTAGAGACCCATTTGGCAGGTGCCAAGTGATGCTTAACCAGGTGCTAAATAGGTGTGAAAGCCTCACTTCTGGTCTTTCCTTGAGAGTTGCCAAATACATAAAGATGGAATGGGGTTCTAAGGATGCCTGGATGGATGAGTTGTTTCAAATGTCCCTCTAACTGCTGTAACAGCCTCTCCCCGCACTTCTTGTCGCAATGAGTCTTTGTGAAGGTAGAGACAGTACCAGGGACAGAAAAGAGCAAAAGTAAAATCGATAGCACTTTGAAGTTTCTGCTCCCGATTCCCAAGTCCTACTCTTTCCCAGCCCACACTCAGCATTCCTTTCCCGGTCAAATGTCCTAATTTCTGCCTCCACATAACAGTGGAGCTGATTCTCATGTACCAAACAAGCCCAGGACTACCATCCCAGCATGTGCACTGGCTTGTCATCCATTCTGATGGGAAGAGAGATTGTGCCCCTGGACCAAAGGAAGGACTGAAGATAAACATTAGAGAGAGAGAACATTTGACATACAGTCTGGTGTATATGTGCAATTGACCCCAATAATACTCTCTTCATTATTAGGAAAAATAACTTTTACTGAGGGCTAGCTACGGGCTGGAAAGTGCCCAGAGGTTGTACGATTAAATCCTTCATGACACTGAGTCCACCACATGCTAGGCCAATCCATCCATGGCATTTTACCCCAGCTTTTGGTTCATGGGTGGGCATGTATTCTAAGAGGGTCCAAACAGATGGAAGGGAAGTGCATTCATTCAACTCTTGGGACAGAGGTTTTGCTCTCTCCTTCATCAGACATGAGGGAGAAAGCATGTCACCCTGGTCGCTGCTGCTGACCCTCTTGCAAACACAAAGGGAGCCTGCCTGACCACAAAACTGAAAATCAGAAGAGGACAGTGACAACAGAATGGGAGGAACACTGCCTGGGCCCCAGTTGCATTCTGCCCAGAGCTCTCTTTACCTCTGGACTTCTCCCTATATGAGCAAATACATTTCCACATTGTTCAAGTCCATGTGGGTTGACCTTCCTGTTATTCGCTGCTGAAAGCATCCTAATTAAAACTGCAGCACTCTGGGGAAGAAATTGTAATATCCTGTTTCTAGCTTAAGGACCAGAGGTACAGTGGGCCTAAATTACTTGGCCAGGGAACTAGCTGAGGCCTGGTTGAAACTCAGGATTGCCTGATGTCTGGGTTATGTGAGCTGTCTCCCTAGGAGTATGAAGAGCCTTAGAATATCCCTGAAAGTTGGCAGAACTTCTTCATCCCTGTGATGGCAGATTTTATGTCAACTTGACTGGTTCATGAAGTATCCAGATATATGGCTAAATTTTTTGGTGTGTTTATGAAGATGTTTCCAGCATTTGAACTGATAGATTCAGTGAAGCAGATTGCCCTACCAGGATAGACGGGCATCATCCAATCCAACCTAGGGACTAAATACAACAAAGGGCAGAAGAATAGAGAATCTATACAGTTCTGCCTGATGTCCATCTGCTCCTGTCACTGAACTGTGATTTTCACCATCAACTCTTCTGGTTCTCAGGCCTTCAGACTCAGGCTGAATTACACAATTGGCTTTCTTGGGATATATCCCTAGGATATAAGATTTCCATTGATTCTGTTTCTCTGGAAAACCCTAATATAATCCATTACAGTTAATTGTCTTTAATCAACTAAGTGATTTGGAACCAAGTTTGGAAAATCAGGTGGGTGCTCAAGCAGAGAAATGACACATTGGCTAAAGTTAAGAGATCTTCCTTTGTGGCTAAAGGCTGTCCTGAAGAAGGAGTTCCTAATAGTTTTTAGCAACGACAGAACTGTCAGAACAAGACCACAGCCCCCCAGTGTAACTGTGTTAAAGGACCTTGTTTTTCAGATGCACATCTTCTAGTATATTTAAGAAGCCGTGGAGTCGATTATCATCGTTCTGTCTCACACACTTTCTAATTCCAGGCTCGAATCTCTGAACGCATCTCTGAGTTCTCTCTCTCTTACTCAAACACTAAGTCCTAAACATTCTCGTTCCTTCATTGTGTCTCTGGAATTCATTTTTCCTCTTCCACATTCGCCTCAACTTTCATAATAAATCCCATTCTCATTTTTCTCCTCACACTGAGTCACCACTTCACTGTTTGGCCAGTTATAATGGTTCAGTTCAGTTCAGTTCAGTCGCTCAGTTGTGTCTGACTCTTTGTGACCCCATGGACTACAGCATGCCAGGCTTCCCTGTCCATCACCAACTCCTGGAGCTCACTCAAACTCATGTCCACTGAGTTGGTGATGCCATATAACCATCTCATCCTCTGTCACCCCCTTCTCCTCCTGCCTTCAATCCTTCCCAGCATCAGGGTCTTTTCAGATGAGTTAGTTCTTCACATCAGATGGCCAAAGTATTGGAGTTTCATCTTCAACCTCAGTCCTTCCAACGAATATTCAGGACTGATTTCCTTTAGGATGGACTGGTTGGATCTCCTTGCAGTCCAAGGGGCTCTCAAGAGTCTTCTCCAGCACCACCGTTCAAAAACATCATTTCTTCAGTGTTCAGCTTTCTTTATAGTCCAACTCTCACATTCACGCATGACTACTGGAAAAACCATAGCTTTGACTAGATGGACCTTGTTGGTAAAGTAATGTCTTTATGCTATCTAGGTTGGTCATAACTTTGCTTCCAAGGAACAAGTGTTTTTTAATTTCATGGCTATAGTCACCATCTGCAGTGATTTTGGAGCCCCAAAATATAAAGTCTGTCACTGTTTCCATTGTTTCCCCATCTATTTGCCATGAAGAGATGGCACCAGATGCCATGATCTTAGTTTTATTAATGTTGAGTTTTAAGCCAAGTTTTTCACTCTCCTCTTTCACTTTCATCAAGAGGCTCTTTAGTTCTTCTTTGCTTTCTGCCATAAGGGTGGCATCATCTGCATATCTGAGGTTATTGATATTTTTCCCAGCAATCTTGATTCCAGCTTGTGCTTCATCCAGTCCAGCATTTCTCATGATGTACTCTGCATATAAGTTAAATAAGCAGGATGACAATATACAGCCTTGACATACTCCTTTCCTGATTTGGAACCAATCTGTTGTTCCATGTCCAGTTCTAACTGTTGCTTCTTGACCTGCATACAGATTTCTCAGGAGGCAGGTCAGGTGGTCTGGTACTCCCATCTCTTTAAGAATTTTTCACAGCTTGTTGTGATCCATACAATCAAAGGCTTTGGCATATAATGGTTACCCTACCTCAGACACTTCCTGCTCTGACCTCTTCACCTCCCCAAACAACTTCCGTTGTTCTCATCTCTAAAAAGACTCAGAAAACTGCAGTGTAGCACAGTACAAAAAAAAAAAAAAAAGGCTTTGTCAAGAGACATGGGGCCAAATCTTGGTCCTGTTGTTCATTAGCTGTGTGATTTTGCATAAGTTCCTGGGTCCTATTACACCTCAATTTTCTCATCTTTAAAATGGACATTATAATAAGTACTTTATTGAATTATTGCAAGAATTATAGTGGACCATTATACTTCATGATTTAAAGAGTGATTAAATGAGAAATCACATCAAGTATCCTCTACAGGACCAGGTAAATATTAAACATTTAATATTGGCACCAATCATCATTACTGTTGTATTTATGGGGTTGGTCAAAAAATTCATTTGGGATTTTCCATAACAGCTTATGGAAAACTTCAAACGAACTTTTTGGCCAATCCAATACCATGTTTAATCACCATAAAGTATATGGAGGTTGTCAACAGTGATCTAACTTCTTGGTTTGGCCTTTAAGCTTTACCTGGATTCCTAGGCGTATGTTTCCGCTGGTCTCTCTTTCAATAACATTTCACTCCAGTCATATTCTTCTGTTCATTGTCTTCTAAATATAATTCCTACATCCCCAGGTCTAAATACAAGTTTATTCTACTATCCCCGCCTGCAACATTCTTCCCAAGCACTTACCTAAATATTATCCTT
The DNA here is from genome assembly GCF_042477335.2 of Ovis canadensis. Lineage (NCBI taxonomy): Eukaryota > Metazoa > Chordata > Mammalia > Artiodactyla > Bovidae > Ovis > Ovis canadensis. Next base: position 88,644,307 of record NC_091251.1, read on the forward strand.
CACTTACGATTTTTAAATCATCCTCTCTCCTAAGTCCTCTCTGACTGTACCAGTCCATCTACTAAGCTTTTTCTCCATACCAGGCATCTTCCACTCAGCCTAAGAGGGTCTTCCCAAATTGAGTATAAACTGCTTGAGGGCCTACACCTCTTAGACTCCATAGTACTTAGCAAACTTGCTAGCACATAGTAGGAACTCAATAAATCTTGACCATGATCATTATTAGTCTTACAACTTAATTGCCCTCACTCACTTAGTTGTGTCCAACTCTTTGCAACCCCATGGACTGTGGTCCACTAGGTTCCTCTGTCCATGGGATTCTCCAGGCAAGAGTACTGGAGTGGGTTGCCATTTCCTCCTTCAGAGGATCTTTCCAACCCAGGGATCAAACCCATGTCTCCTGTGTCTTCTGCATTGTCAGGTGGGTTCTTTACCACTGAGCTACCTGGGAAGCCACTTTAGTTAGGCCACAACAAATTTTTAAATTCATTATCTTACAGTATCGAGAGCAAAAGCCTTTCATCCTGATTTTTTGAGGTTCTGGGTATGAGTGTACATTTCTGAAGCTGGAAATATTCTACTGTAAGATTATTCAAATAGACCTTAAGAGAACTGATACCCATAGAAGCTGTTTTAGGCTTTACTGACTCCAACCTCACATGTCTAAAGATAGATACAGATGGATTTTTTTTCACATAATTTGAGGTTTGAGTCATTCACAGGTGACAGCGTTGGAACCTTTGGCTAGATTAGTAGCAAAGCCAGCGTCTCTGTTTATTGATAATAAATCAGTATGGAGCAAAACAGCTGAGTTTCCACTCTAAAGAAAGAATTAAGGGATGAATGAGTTAATACTCGGAGAAGGCAACAGGCACCCCACTCCAGTACTCTTGCCTGGAAAATCCCATGGATGGAGGAGCCTGGTAGGCTGCAGTCCATGGGGTTGCTCAGAGTCGGACACGACTGAAGCAACTTAGCAGCAGCAGCAGCAGAGTTAATACTGGTGAAAATACTTTGTCAAGTATAAAACAGCAGTCCATGAATGAGTATTTCAATCATCATCACCATTATTCTCCCTGATAATAATTAAATCACAGAGATTCTCTTAAGGGCAGGAGATGGGCTTTACTTCTTGGAATGACTCCTCTCATCCAAAGTGGTTTTATTCAAAACTAACTCAGACTCAAGCATCTCTCTCTTTATAGTGACCAAGTAGGAAAAAACTGTGAAGCTTTGCTTATTAATAACCCTTCCACAGAGAAGGAATGTGAGAGCTTAGGTGTGAGTGAATGAATGTCTCTGTGTGTAATAAATGGCCTAGATTTCTCTAGAAATACCTGGAACAGACTCCCCCTCCCACCTTCTGACAGTGTAATTAACAAGCCATGTCCATTTCTTGTCTCCATACTATATGTTCCCCACCGTGAGCTGGAGTCTGTGATCTGGGACCAGCTGCTCCACCAAGCACAGATTCTAGGGACTCTGCAATGGGAAGCAATAAGCTGCCATCACTTTTTACACTACTAGTGGCTGCTGGCTGGCTCTAAGCAGGCATGCCAAGGTCTTGTTGTATGTGGAAGGAGCAGTAAGCTGTGTACAGATAGACTTTTTACAAGAACAAGCTATACCAACACAGTCCTTGGCCACACGAAGCTTGCAAAACTAAACTTATCTGGATAGAAAATACAAAATTCAAACTTAATTTCATTCAGCTGAATGCTACTGCATTTTAGGCAGAAAAAAAGTTTGTTTTTTCCTGCAATCCTGTCTTCCCTCAAACCAAAATTCTTCTCAATAAAAACCACCTCCAAGATTTGAAGTCAGAAGCTCTGGATTTAATCCCAGCGCTGTACCTTATTTATTAGTTGTATGGACCTGGACTTAAACTCTAGGGATCTCGGTTTCTTCATCTATAAGTGAGAATCATGAAAGTAAATGTTTAAAAATTTACTTCTCACAGAATGGCTGTGAGAATTCAATGCAAGTATATTGTCCTGAGTCAGGTTTCCCAGAAACAGAGACTGAGATGAGTGTTTGCGGGCAAGTGATTCAGTGTGAAATGCTCCCAGGAGAAGCAAGTAAGGCAATGAGAAAGCAGGATGGGAAGAGAAAGAAACTAAGATGGGGTGCAATTTCAGGCAAAGGTCTATGGCAAGGTACTTCAGTCTGACCCCACAGAGAAACTCAGGAGCATAAATTATGCCTGAGTTTGTTTCAATCCAATCAAAAGAGCTGGTTTTTCATACTCCACACCTGTCAATCACTGTCTGAGGGCTGCCCCAAGGACCTGAACTCCAGGCCTTGATATGTCTTTGTGGAGACAGAAGACTTTAGTGGCTGGGAGGGTCTGCAGAGAAGAAAAGCAGGACTGGACTGATGGAAGCAAAAGTGCACTGAACCCTGGAAAGAAGCAGATGGTTATGATAAAAAGATGTCAACAGTAGACTGAGCCTGGCACCAGTAGGGGCCGAATCTGAATCTGCCAGTGGGCAGAAAAGTTGAGTCATCTACTTTAGGTCACAGGATGGAAGATTCTATGCAACTAAATATCTAGATGGCTGCAGGATTTTCTGAACTATTAACCCTGGCCAAAAGCTGCATGTTCAATGCCCTGGAGAGAGTCTTAAAGCAGCTTCTTGGGAAATGATCAATATTTTCTTCCTCATTGCTAGTCAGCCTGTGAGTGAGAAATCAAGATGAGGTTGACATTAAAATAATGAACAGGAAGGAATTCAAGGGAAATGAACTCAGTTCTTCTTAAACCTTTGGAGATTTTTTGGCAAGAAGATGAAAAGGGGTCAGGAAATGGGTCCAGCCTTGTTAATAGACAAATCCCCAGAGTTGACCCCGGAGACAGATTTCACAGATCCTCAGTAAATATGTCTCTAACCACACCTCTGAAACTGAGCCAGCTTTAACCAACAGTGCAAACGGGTCATCAGGCAGCCCTCAGTGGACATCTCATTATACTGTCAGCAGCTTTGTGTAGGGCATTTAACCTTTAAGGGACAAGAGGAACCAAAACTCCAAACTGAGAGAAGTTTTAGATATAACTATTGATTTCATCAGTCTCTGAAATCAGGAGGCCCAAATAACCCAGGATCTTTGCCCTTTATCTCTCATGAGATGTTAAATTGGGGGATTTAGTGGGCCAGTGAACATTTGACTCCTACTGTGTGAACAGATGACTCTCTAAGCACCCTCGTTGTTTTCTTCTTCCAGGTGGAGAGATGACAATGCCAAAAATACTCAGTCTTTCCAGAGAAGAATAAAGAAAGAGAGCTGAAGAAACAGAACCCTGAAGCTCCACTACCGCCCCCACGTTTTCATCCCAATTAACAGATAACTTATCATGCAACCACTGTAGGCTGGACTGTCTGCTACACTGGGGGAGCGCTGGCAAGTGGTGCGTGACAAAAGTACTTCCCAAGAAAGTGGACGGACTCTGGAAGCAAAGACGAGAATCTCAAGTGGTGAAGAATCCACCTTCCAATGCAGGGGACGTGGGTAATATTTCTGGTTGGGGAACAAAGACCCCACATGCAGTGGGAAAACAAAGCCCATGCACAGCAGCTACTGAGCCTGTGCACCACAAGCAGAGAGTCCACGGGCAGCAACCAAAGATGCCACATGACACGAGACCTGACGCAGACCAATGAATTCATTCATGAGTTACATTTAAGGGCTTCCCAGATGGCACCGTGGGAAAGAATCCACCTGCCAATGCAGGAGACTCAAAGGCGTGGGTTCGACCCCTGGGTCAGGAAGATCCCCTGGTGTAGAAGAGGCAACCTGCTCTGGTAGTCTTGCCTGGAGAATTCCATTGACAGAGAAGCTTGGTAGGCTTGCAAAGAGTCAGACATGACTGAACACAGCACAAACACAATTAATTGTTAAAAAAAAAAAAGAGAGAGAGGAGGAGTGGCTGTGAGGGACAAGCTCCCAAGCAAAGAAGAGAGGGGATGAAGAAAGTCAGGGGGATTTTGAGCAAAAGTAGAAGCCGAGAAGCAAGAGTGAGTGGCTGAGGAAAGAGCAGCCAGCATTGCTTATAGCAAAATGATTTCTCTCTGACATTCTGACCTCGACCCTCTTTCCCAGCTTTCCTACCAGAGAAATATCTGCCTTTGGGAAGCATCAGGGGAAAGAGTTCATGCCCTTCATTCCCTGCCCTCATCCCCTCTTTCCAAAGGCAGGAGGTAAATCTTCCTAAGGAGCAAAACCACAACCCAAGCCCTTAAAGATTATCTCAACAATGAGTCACAATGAAAGTGGACAAGGGAGTTGATTTCTAAGCAGATGGAAAGAAGGGATTGAAAAAGCAACTGAACAAGGGCTACTGAAGAATCAAAATTTGAAGGTGAGGAACAGGCAATAGAAATAGGGATCGCCATTATGTATCTTGGCTTCATTATAAATAATGCTGCCTTTTACTTGCAATACTGTCCCAGTTTGGATAATAAGTTATATGGTGATAATAAAGGTAATGTTTTCAAGCATAAGGAGGGAAGAGTAGTTAGTTGTGGTAGAAGAACATATACTCAGATGAAAGAATAAGGAAAAGATGAAAATTTAGAAGTCAGTTCAAGTGGCTTAAAGAGTAGATGATCATACCAAGCCAAAATGCTTGGTTAGGTTATTTCTAAGGCCTCTTCCAGCCCCTGAGATTCTATGTTCTTATGGTTTTTTCCATAATAAGGGAAGAAAGTAATTGTTGGGAGCTTTAACGTGTTGGTAGCTGAGCAAAGAGTTACCAAGAGATCATATTCTTCTGATTCTGTCTACCTCATGTCCCACCTGCAGGGCCTCTAACTCCCTACCCCCACCCTAAGAAAACCCTAACTGGAGGAGTTTTAATCTCTAAGAAACAACTTAGAACCTAACTAATTCTACAGAAAGTTGGGTAAAAATAGAATGAGAGGAAATGGTTTTCAAAGCGTCTAGACAAATAGAGGCCAAACAATAAGAATTTGCTGATACATTTTCAGCACTGCCCAGAGGATGATGTGGCCTTTTGATGGGGTTGTACTTAACTTTTTAAATTATAACATATGGATTTGCCTACAAAGAGAGAAGGCACAGCCAATTCAATATTTACACACATACAAGAACACACACTCACCTCCGCTTCCCTCCACAAAATTTTATGTTCTCATTTTAAATAGATATCTGAGATTTTCTACTTACACCTCAAGCTCACATGAGTTTGGTGAATATGAGTCAATTCCTTGAGTTCAGTCTTATCAGAAAAGACAAACTCATATTTCTAAAACCACTAATCTGATCTTGAGCTGGGCAAGGTCCCATGAGGCCCTGACTGAGCTGCCAGCCCACTTCTCTTTCTGGTAACTCTGTGTATTCTTTCTCCAACATTCAAACCCAGGAACTCTAAGAAACTCTGGAGCCTCTGGCATCCCTTGGCTGTGGGTAAAGACTGAGCAGCACCAGGAGCATCTGTGGTGGGACTGGGGCTCTGATTCCGCCTCTCTGCATCTTCTAAGCATCTTTCCCAAGTGCCCAACTGAGTAATCGTCAGTCTCCCCCTAATTTCTTTCTCTCTGGGACCAACTTCCCAGAGAGTATAGATTGGCAGTTCTTGCCCTCCCTGATGTTTTCTGATTTTGAGGAGCTTCCTTGGGCAAATAGACATTTTCCCTGAAACAGTGTGAATTTCTTTTCTTTGCCAACCCCACCTGACTTAGCAGATGTTATTTTCTGCTATCCTGTAAGTCAGGCAAACACGGTCGAGGCCATGTTCCCACCATTACTTAAGTCCCTCCCCTGGAGTATTCTCTCCCTTCCTTCCAGGCACAGCAAGAGCACCCCTGACTCCATGAACAGCTTTCTCCATGAACTGGTTGCCTTTCTAACCTCCCAGAGTTCTCACTAATTGCTGAACCAAACATCTAGCACTTGCCCGCACCCCAGCAGCAAGAAAGAAGCTAGAGTAAGAAAGATGAACTTGGTCAGGGAAGCCTGGAGCGCAGGGCATAATTTAGTAGAAGCTGTGTCACTGAATTAAGGTCACCTAGCCAGCCAACGACCATTTGACATTTTTAGACATCCTGAAAGCAATGCTTTATGAAGGAAAAGAACATTTTCAGTAATATGCTGGCACAGGATGCTGTTCGTGCAGAAAGTGGGCAGGAAATGCCTACTCGTTTAGTATGCCTCTGAGTGGCTGCATCTTTCAAGCTTGATTAATACTTAATGTGATTGTGTTTAAAATCTGTCACTATTTGGCAGTGATCAAGATGAGTACCAGCGACAGAGCACAAATATTTGTATTAGGGCTATTCCTCCTGCTAGGGTTATATGACTAATTTTTGCCTGGTCACCCACAGAGATTTTGTTTTTTAATTTATCCAGCAGTAGTGTTAACCAAAATGCTGGAACCAGTGTGGGAAAAAAAAGAGAGAGAGGAAGGGCAGGTTGTTAGTAGCTTTGGGGTTTTTTCCTTTAATTATTCAAAGGGTAGCCCTTTGCTTAAAGGGACTGGCTGACAAATTTAGAAGTTCTCAAAATCCTGCTGGAACCAGAGCATAGGATCTTAAAGCCTGAATTTCATCCAGACGGACACATTCTGAAGAGACCAAAATATGCCAAAGAAATGCTTTAAAATTAAAAAGCAGGGAGGGGAGGTGGGCAGAGAGAGAGACAGAGATTTTGCTACAGGGAGAACAATAACACTTTGTTTTAACTTTCAGAGGAAATGCACATAAAATACCAGATGCCATAACTTCAACAATTCAAATAGAGGCACACTAAACATTTCTAAGCAAGAGAGAACATTCTGAAAGGAGACAGAAAAAAAGGGGTACCCAGGTGGCTGCTACTCCATGAACAGCTGGGAAGTGCTTACTGAAGGCTCTGTCTGCCCCGAGCAAATCTGTAAAGGTCCAACTCTGCCTTCAGTGGTCACAAGGTGGTCACAGGGGGCACCACGTTCTAGTTTTTCTCATTTCAGATGAGGAGAGAAGCCCACAGGTATATTTCCAGGTCTTCCTGGCTATGTGTTCAGGGCAGCTCCTCAGAATTGCTGTGTTCTGGGGGTTTGGGAGTGGAATTGTGGGCTCAGAGCATGGATTTCAGTCCCTCAAACCTAGGTTTGAACCCTATCTCTGTCACTTACTAAGTATGTGATCATGGACAAGTCACTTAACCTCTTTGAGCACCAGATATCTCATCTGTAAAATGAAGACAATGCATGGGTTATTTTGAGGTTTAAATGATCTGGAAAATTAAAAAGTATTCATTACTCCATGAGACTCATTCTTTGCAAGTTTCTCATTTGTATCTCTTCCCTTCCTCTCTCTGTCTCTCCCACCCTCCTACCTTCTCATGCAGCATTAACTTCCAGCCATCTTACCAACACCAGCCCACTGGGTCTGCTGGCTTACCTGGATATTCATCTCCACGACACACAGAGTAATCTTTCAAGTGATAATCCAAAGACACTGATCCAAACAAAGGAAGACAGCAGTCCCTACAGGATGCATTACCAACAGAAAATGTCTAGTTCAATCATCACTATGTTATTACCATCATCATCGTTAATTAGGTGTCTGCCGTGGGCTAGTTTTACAAAAGATGGCTAACCACCCGTGTCCTAAAAGACCAATAAATTTCTAGTAAGGCCAAACTACTCTGTGCCAAAAGCCAAATACTGTACAGGGTGGTGAGGGTGCTGAACAAAGCAACCAGCAGAGAAGAGGGATTTGGGCTCAATGACCAGCTCTGAAAGCTGACAATTGCATGAAAGGAGGTTAACCAGTAATAAGGGGATAACTGCAACTTGTTTCCCCCAGCTTCATTAAAATATAAATGACATATAACATTGTATAAATTTAAGGGGTACAAAATGATGATTTGATACATGTGTATATTGTGAAATGATTATCACAATAAGGTTAACCAACTTCATCACCTCACATTTTTCTTTTCTTTTTTGTAGACATATTGAGAGCTAACACCTGCTCTCTTAGGACGTGCTAAGCATGCAATATAGTATTGTTAACCATTATCACCTCATTTTGCCTTATATCCCTTGGACTTAGTTACATTATAATTGGAAGTCTGTACCATCTGACCATCTTCACTCATCTCCTACCTTCCTAAACCACAAATCTAGTCTCTGAATCTATGAGTTGAGGGTTTTTTAAAATTCCATGTATAAGTGGGGTCATACACTAATTGTCTTTCTTTGTGTGACTTATTTTACTTGGCTTAATGCTCTTCAGTTTTGTCTGTTGTCAAAAATGGCAGAATTTTCTTTTTTATGGCTGAATAATACCTCATTAAAATATATATACCATATTTTCTTTATTTATTCTTCAATCGACAGACACTTAAGTTGTTTCCATGTCTTGACCATTCCAAATAATGCTGAAATAAACATGAAAGTACAGGTATGTCTCCAAGATGGTGATTTCATTCCCTTCAGATGTATGACCATAAGTGTGATTGCTGGATCATTCTGCAGCCTCGAAATACTCCGTGACAGACACACAAAGGAATTACACCCATAACCTAAACCTACATTCAAAACAAAAATTTTGTACATTTAGTTTCAACATATATAAATGCAAATACAATTACACATTCATAAATGCATGGATATACATGTAACTGTACCAATAATTGTATCCATGATAAAACATATTCAAAACAGTCATTTATATGAAGGGGTAAAGAACAGTTATATCGTTTAATAGCAATTCTAATATTTCTTTGTTTCTCCATGGAATCACCTTGAGCAACTTCTGAGATGTATGCACTCTACTTTGCAGATGGTTATTCTAGCCATCTGAGCCTTCAGCCCCTTCAGCAAGGAAAGTCTGTTTTCAATCCATTCTGCTATGCTGAGCAAATCCTAAATATAAGCATCTATGAGAGTCACTAATAGTGCTGAAGAGTCAAAGACGAACAAATATCAGACTCAGTTCTAGCCCTCAAGGTGCTCACGGGTAATAATGGGAGAGAGCCACAGGAAACAGACTTTGTCAGCAGAATGTTGGACGTTTACTTGTGGGCACCTAGCCCAACCTGGCTTCCTAGGTGGCTCAGTGGTAAAGAACCCACCTGCCAAAACAGGGGACTCAGGAGACACAGGTTCAATCCCTGGGCTGGAAATATCTCTTGGAAGAGGAAAGGACAACCCACTCCAGTATTCTTACCTAGAATATCCCAGGGACAGAGGAGCCTGGTGGGTTGCAGTCCATAGGGTTGCAAAGAGTCAGACAAGACTGAGCAACTGAACACACACATACACACCCACCCCACCCAACCTGGGGAGGAAGAATGAGGAGTACTTCCAGGAGCACACCGGAACCTGGTGGTGGAGCACTCCAATTTCTGGGAGTCAGGAATTAAAGTATGGTGATCACTTGATGGAGTGAAAATTTGTGTTTTCATGTAGCCTTCCAAAAAACACAACAGTGAAAAGGAGAGCATTGGCTAATTGAACCAGAGAATAAATTGAGAATTAAAACCCAGAAAAGAATATAAGAAAGCATATATAACATGTTTTGACCTTTGAAGAATTAATTTGGAATTACACAAAATTTAAAAGCCAAAATCTTGGCATCCCATTCCTAGCTTCTTAGCCTAATCCATGAAAAACAGGAAGTAAACTCATTTTTAAGCCTCTTGAACTCCATGACCCTATCTATAAAATGAGGTGTCAACAAATCACTCATTAACTGTAGAAAATACTTTAATCACTAAACATACAGAAATCTCCTGTAAGTGTATTTTGAAGCTTCTAAATCTAATCTAAGACCTTATCTAAGTATCAATCAATGAAGTTTTATCATCTCAATGAGACAGGACTAATTTTCAAAGGGGACAACTGGGTCACAGGAATGGCAATACCACGTGTACACTGGTACTGCTGAAGCCCAGGCTTATTGTCAAAGTGTCTACCATCCATAGTCTATGGTCCCTATGGTTTCTCCCTTGGATGCTCCTCTCTTGCCTACCCTCTCACTGGTCCCCTCACCACTCCCATAAATGTGCCAAGAGCTCCCACATCTCTACCTGTAGCCTTGACCTTTATGATCTCCATGCCCCTTTATCCAACTGCCATCTGACCACTGCTCTATTGAACGTCCCAGTTGAAATGTCCAAACTGATATCATTATTTTCCCTCAACAAACCTAACCATCTTCCTGCTTTTTTAGTTGGGAGAATGGTAGATTCCCCCAGCCAGAACTGAGGAGTTATCCGTGAATTCACTTCTCGCATTTCTCACCCATCAATCACCCAGGACAATGTGCTTCATTCTAACTAGCTCTCAACTCTCACATCTCCCACACATCTCCATCCATGTGGCCACTACTAATATTCCACTGGTTTTGCCCAAATAACCTTTTTTCATTCCAATTTAATGTATTTTACTTTATTTTTCCAATCCATTTTAAAACGTAAATTGTATCATGGCATTCTCTTGTCTAAAACCCTTCAAGGATTTCTGTCACCCTTAGTACAAAGTCCAAATGCCTTAACACTGTTTATGTGGACCTTTGGGACCTGGCTTCTCTACATGCCCAGATTCATCTCTCATCTCTTCCCTTCTCAAACTCTGTGTCCTAGCCGTGTTGAATTATTTCTAATTCATGAACGCACTGTACTCTCACTACTAGGCTTTCATAGACATAGTTCCTCTACTGGAAATACTCCTATCTCTTCATTTGTTTCATTCCTATTTATTTTTCACATAATCTTCCTCGAGGAACTCTTCCCTCAACCACTAAACTAATTTATTAGCCATGTAATGTATTCCCAAATGCATCCATACTAGTCAAGAAAATATGAGCTGTTCTGTGGCAACAATAAACCTCAATTCCTTAGAGACTTAGTAACATTTTAATTTTGGAAATAATTTTAAACTTACAAAAAGTTACAAACCTAAAAATAGTACAAGGAACATCCATACAGGCTTTACCCAGATTTGCCTATTGTTAATATTTTACCCCCATTTGCTTTTTGTATTTGAGGGTGAACTACACAGATCATGGCCCTTTGCCACTGAATAATTCAGTGTGTATTTCCTAAGACGAGTAAGGTCTCTTATATAACCATAGCACAACTGTCATCTTCACAGGTTGACAGTACAATACAATACAATCTAATACAATACTTTAAAAAATCTAATCTAATATTCTCATTCCAATTTTGTCTGCTGATCTAATTATGTCCTTTGCAGCACTTTTCCCCTTTCAGTACATAATCTATTCTTAGGGCAGATATGGCATCTAGTTGGCTCCTTTAATCTGGCATATTGTCACAGTATTTCTTTATCTTTTATGACATTGACAATAAAAGTTTATTTCTCATTCACATCACAGTCTGAAGCAGCCTGGGCTACCCTCCTCCATTTGTAGTTATGCTCACTGGCATATGTGGCCTCCAAAGTCATCAAGGCTGGGTAAGAATGAGCATAGAGAAAGTATGCCCCAGATGAACGTGACGCATTGCTTCCACCCACATGTCTTTGGTGAAAATTAATCACACAACCCTACCAAATGCAAGGAGCTGAGAAATGTAGCAAAGCAGACCGATGAGTGAGTCTAACAATCTCTGCTATCCCTCCTACATTTCCTGTATCATGAAATATCATTGTTTATTGTAAATGCTTGTGGAACTAGTTGTCACACACACAGATTTTTGACTGTGTCATAGCAGGGATTTCTTAGTCACTGTCAGCCCCTTAGAACCTAGGATAACCCCTGGAACATATACAGGGCTCATTAAATACTTGTTGAATGAACAAGTTTGCTCAGTTTACATATTATTTCAAGTATGAAGCAACCTCAAGAACCTTAACAGGACTTCTCTGGTTAAAAATAGCTTTTTAATGCAGGAAATGCAGGTTCAATCCCTGGTCAAGGAACGAAGATCCCACATGTCTCAGGGCAACTAAGCCTACATTCCACAACTATCCTGAAGCCCACGGGCTCTAGAGCCCATGTTCTGCAACAGGAGAGATCCACACACCACAGCGAAAAACCCTAGCACCACAGGGAGAAAGAAGCCCCTGCACACCTTAGTGAAGACCCAGTACAACCTAAATACAAGACTCTTTGTGACCCCATGGACTATACAGTCCATGGAATTCTCCAGGCCAGAATACTGAAGTGGGTAGCCATTCCCTTCTCCTGGGGATCTTCCCAACCCAGGTCTCCCACATTGCAGGCAGATTCTTTACCAGCTGAGCCACCAGGGAAAGTGAAGTTGCTCAGTTGTGTCCAATTCTTTGTGACCCCATGGACTATAGCCTACCAGGCTCCTCTGTCCATGGGATTTTCCAGGCAATAGTACTGGAGTGGATTGCCATTTCCTTCTCCAGGGGATCTTCCTGACCCAGGGATCAAACCTGGGTCTCCTACGTTGTAGACAGATGCTTAACTGTCTGAGCCACCAGGGAAGTCCCTGAGACACAAGGGAAGCCCTAAATAAATAACAAAGAGCCCTTAAAAGAAGCAAACAAAAAGAATCCTAACAACATTATGGGCTCAGAATAGAGTCTACACTTTGAGTTTGGTCAGAGAAGTTTCCTGAAATTCCCAAAGAGATGATCAGTTCTAGAAACAAGATGTAAGCCTTACTAATTACCATAAATAAAGCCAGGAAATAGTTAATAATGACCTAATTATGGTTTGAAAACTGTTTCTGGAATAGCCACAAATTCTTAGATGCCCACTGACTCCTGGGTAAGATATGTGAATTAGGGGGAAGCAAAGATTCCATTCAAGTCATATAAATATCACCAGCCAGTCTCTCTAGAGCCTTTAACAATTTGTTAGAGAAGATTCTCTATGTCTTCCTTAAAGTCCTTGGTTGGATTTTAACACTTATGTGGAGAGTACTAACAATAATACATTTAAAACCTTAAAAACCTACAGTCCACAGCTATAGAGGCTCACAATATCATGAAACTGAGAAAAGACGATGCCAAAGTCGGAACTGAGGCTTCTGCTTCCATTGTTCATGATATCCTCCCCTTTTACCTGGTAGCCTGGTCAAGTTCCAGTTCTATTGAGCTGGTCGCTGCCTCTGTTTAACTGTTCCTATCTCACATCCAAATCCATTAATGTGCTAAAGCTCTATCTTCAGGCATAGGCTTAGAAATCTCTCATTGTGTTTGAGATCAGCTACTTCCATGTCTGTTTCTCACATGAATCCCTGGGAAATGGGTCCCTGTTTTCTTCACTTACATTTACCCGCAGTGTGCATGCTAATTGACCAGAGTTGCTGCAGATCTGATGGCCTAAGCTCCAAGGGTTTTGCACTGTTCTGTGGTTTTCTAGTCAGAAACCTCAGCTTTGAACTCACCCTGAAATTGAAGCTGGGACATCTAAGCAGATGTGACATGGCAGGCAAAGGCTAAAGAAATATATATACATCATCCTGGCTCTGGTAATGGTGGCTTTCATCATATTTCTTCCCTTTAACACAGCACAGTTAGCTCTTTTGTAAAGACTTTACCTTGAACATCTCTTACTAATTAAGCCCGTTCCTTCCTGGCAGTCTCTTTGTACTGCAAATGGGATTCAACACTGGCTGCTGGGTGATTTGCAGCCACAGGAGCTACAAAGAGCAGAGTGCCTAGAGAGCACTCTGGAAGGGGTGGGAGAGGAGGAGGGGGTGAGAGGAGTGATAAACTGTTTATTTGTGCTAAGGAAAAATTACATATCCCCCCCTGGACTTTCCCAATGAGCCCTGAATTGTTTTATTACCAAGTCCTAAAAAAGAGCCAGAAAATGAGTATTAGACATGTGGAAAACCTACTTTAAAGGAAGAGTTCATCTGGCTAACAATTTGAAACAGTGCTTTTCTTCAAACTTGCTTTTTCTAAATAACCAACATACATATGGTGATCATTTTATGCCAGGCAGTTTTTAAGCTCTTAATGTATACTAATTATTTAAAACTTTGTTTCAAATTTATGAAGTAGATGCCATTATTATGCCCATTTTATAGATGGGAAAACTGAGGTACTAGGAGACTGAGTATATGACTATATAACTCTTGTAATGTTAAGGGGCAGAGAGAGAACTTGACTTGGCAGTTTGAATTCTGTCAATGTGCTTAACCACTATACCAAATTCTCTTAGGGAAAAAAAAAAAAGATAACTGTGACCAAATTTCCTTACTTAGCACATGTTTTACTTTGAGCAAATTGTTTAATCTCACTTTCTGTCTCCTTGCCTGGATGAGACTAATAGTTTCCACCTTGCAGTTTGGATAGAAGAATTAGTGGCAAAGTCTATAAAGTACCTATTACTGGAACCCACACATTGACTCCATAATAGTAGCTATTAATCTTTGTCTTTCTTTATATATCAAGAGGGATTCCACAACAACTTCTGTAAACAGAATCACCACGCAAGATGTAATTGTTTAAATCCAAGCCCACAGGAACTGAATAAATATGAATATTTATAGTTTCAGTATTGAAAATCTAACCTCAACTAGACAAATGTCATGGATCCAATCACCTGGGAGAAATTTCCTAAAATCTTCAGATGTCTCTTCCTGTAGCTCACTAGATACTGGCCAGTTCCCAGCACCAGCCTCACCCTGGGGGATGGTTGGTCAAGTCTAGGCCCTCTGGACCCATTCAAGACAGGCTTGAGTGTTGTTGGTTCAACAACACTCATACTCCCTAGAGTATGCCTCATTCCACACATACCACAGAGTTCAGCCTAGAATCCTCCCCTAACCTCCCAAGAGCTCTTCAGATTGGGTGTGGCCTGGGTAACCACCTAGAGAAGATCAAGGTTGAAAGAACTCCACTGAGGAAGAGGAGGAAGAGAAGGGTAAGAAACAGAGGTCTTCAGTATTTCTTGGGCCCAGGTGAAGCCTTGCACCAGGCAGGCTGTGCTGTGCTTAGTCACTCAGTCGTGTCCAACTCTTTGGGATCCCATGCACCGTAGCCCGCCAGGCTTCTCTGTCCATGGGATTCTCTAGGCAAGAATACTGGAGTGGGTTGCCATGCCTTTCTCCAGGGGATCTTCCCAACCCAGGCAGACTCAAAAGTGCCTTTTCAGCCTTTATGCAAACTTCTTTCATGGAAGGAAAAAGCCATAAAACACACAGCTTCCAGCCAGGGCCTGCAACCACAACAGGCTTTTGTCTAGAGGATGAAAACCCAGAGGAAACGCAGGCAGAGGGAAGGGAGATTAATTGAAGTGGACGCCACCTTGCAAGCCCAGCCGCATGAAGGATATCCCTGAAGAACACTGAGGAGGGTCAAACGGGGTGTCTGTCCTACCTGGGATCAGTTGGAGGGCCTCAAAAGCTTCAGACAGCGCCTTCTTTCAACATGAGGCAGGCGATGAGCAACACTGGAGCTGATGCTTTGAGGGTGAAATTGAAAGGGGTAATCTTGATGTGTGGTTTTGTCAGAATAGAATAAAAACTGTCACTAGAAAAAGAAAATTGCTAATGAAAGGGCATGAGCCTTTCCCTTCTACTCAGAAGAGTAAAAGAAAGTGCATTTGCTCAGCTGCTAAACTTTGCTTGAAGAACAAAGAAAGATCTATACACCAGGGGAACTCACAGTACCTCTGTGCAGGGTGAGGACTCATGGTCAGATTACAACTTTAGCTTGAGGATATTGTTGTTAGAGTCCCCAGATATGAAATTAATATAATTAGGTAATCGCTCCTGAACTGAAATCTCTCATCAAACTGAGAGTAGGCAAAAGGTAGCTAGAGTGGACCTCATTAAAAGTGAATTAATAAATGCCAGCTTCCAGAAGAATGTCAACAAGAAAAAAAAAATGCAGTGATGTTAAACTCAGAAAGGGGCAGAGGCAAAGCAATGGTGCAAAAGGAACCGGGCTCCAGGAAACCTGAGTTTGCATCCTCCTGGCAGCTGTGTGAACACCATGTCCAGCACCTTGGACAAATGGATCAAGCCAGTGTTTCTTAACATGAAAGCATTTGTCGCTCAGTCATCTCCAACTCTTTGCAATCCCATGGACTGTAGCCCACTAGGCTCCTCTGTCCATGGAATTCTCCAGGCAAGAATATTGGAGTGGGCAGCCATTCCCAACAACTCAGGTATCGAACCTTGATCTCCCACATTGCAGGTATATTCTTTACTGTCTGAACCACCCGTATTTCTTAAACCATAGCATTTATCAAATTCCCTGGAGGTCTAGTTAAAATCCTGGGCACCACCCCAGAGTTAAAATGCAGATCACTGGGCCCCATGCCAGAGTTTCAGGTTCTCCAGGTATGATATGGAGCATGAAAATTTGCATTTCTAACAGGTTCCCAGGGGGAGGCTGATGCTGCTGGTCCTAGGACCCCACCTTGGGATCCAGTAGGCCTTCCTGGGCCTCAGTTTCCATGTTAATAAAATGACAGTGGAAAGCAGGTCATCTCTAAGGTCCCCTCCAGTTCCAAAATTCTTTGAGATGAAAAACCTGGGAAAACAAGCGTAGCAAAAGGTTTTCTCTGAAATAATAGGAGCGGTTCTGCACGCTGCCTAAATCTTCAAGGAGCCATCCAGAGGAAGGTACTCTGGATTAGTCATCTACCGAAGACCTAGACAGCAGCACAGAACCCTGAACAGCCACCCTTGGTGGCTGGCAGTGCCGGCCAGAATCAGGTGCTTCATCCCACCCGTGAGACAAGGAAAATGTACAAGAGACATGAGAACTGTCATCAGTCAAAACTGATGCTAATTTGGTTGAAGTCCCAGTCATTTGTGAGGAAGGGGCAGACACAGGCAACTGAGGAAAGAGTCTCTCAGATCTGATGATTCTAGGGACCAGAGAATCATTTGAAGAGATACATGTTATCCTGTTTTAACTGTAAATACACAGTCAGCTGTTCATTTTTGTCACTTTCATATGCCTCTATGTGAATGTGTTGGCTATGCTTGGCTTTCTGGTAAGAAAAATAAAACAATTACTGAAAAGAAAAAAAAAAAACCTCAGAGCCCACTCACAGGTTTGAGAACTGATTGCTCACTTTATACTTGTTAGTTTATGTCAGTGAATAAGGTAATAAGATTTGAGTCTTTGATATTCCTTGCCTCCTCAGTTTTTCCCCTCATATTTACTTATATATATATTAATTTATTAATTTATTTATTTTTAAATTTTATTTTTTTACTTTACAATACTATATTGGTTTTGCCATACATTGACATGAATCCACCACAGGTGTACATGAGTTCCCAACCCTGAAGCCCCCTCCCACCACCCTCCCCATATCATCTCTCTAGGTCATCCCAGTGCACCAGCCCCAAGCATCCTGTATCCTGTATCGAACCTAGACTAGCGATTCGTTTCTTACAAGATAGTATACATGTTTCAATGCCATTCTCCCAAATCATCCCACCTTCTCCCTCTCCCACAGAGTCCAAAAGTCTGTTCTTACATCTGTGTCTCTTTTGCTGTCTCGCATACAGGGTTATCATTACCATCTTTCTAAATTCCAATATATATATGTTAGTATACTGTATTGGTGTTTTTCTTTCTGGCTTACTTCACTCTGTATAATCGGCTCCAGTTTCATCCACTTCATTAGAACTGATTTTTTAATAAATGTGTGTTTCTTATAATCATAATATATATGTAAAAGCATGTAAAATTGACATAGCTAAAGACTATGGAGCAAATTTTACAGAAATATGTATTTTTATTCATATTTATAATTAGTTGAGCTTATATATATCCATAAATATATGCATTATATAATTAAACCTATATATTTCTTTAAAAAACTTATGTAATTTTTCATACAAACTCATATGAGATCTCTTCTACAGTGTCTCCCCTGATCCTTCATGATGAGATTCATGCGGTAAAAACTTGCTTTTAGCTGAGAATATAAATATATATGTATATTCAATTATCTTATCCAATATAAATATATATTCAATTACTCATAAGGTTAAAAAAATGACTTTAGAGGGAAGCCACGCTAAGTTCATATTTTGGCTCCACCATTTAGTTGCTAAGATATGTTGGGCAAGTTACTCAATCCCTCTGAACCTCAGTTTCCCTCAGGGAAAATGGGGGTAAGGAGTACGTACCTCATAGGGTCATGGTGAGAATTAAATAGAGTAACATGCAATGAAGCACTACATTTCTAAGATGGTAGCTTTATTATAAAACAATGTGACTTTTTTCATTAAAATGCTTAATAAATTATGTATGGAGCTTTAATAAATATTAAATTAACATAATCAGCTTCTAACTTAAAAAATTAGGTCTCTATTTCCAAGGTTAACTTCAAAAATAATGTGAGATCTGTCATAGCTCCCAGGAGGGGAAATGCTGTAAACGTGTTGCCCTAACAAGCAATGGCCACGACCGAGGGAAACAGGGTCATTTTATGAGTTTGCTAGTTGGCCTTTCCTGTTGGATCTTTAGCCACAACTTGGAGCCAAGGATTCATGTTTGAAATGGTCTTTTTAGGTACTTGCCTGGTGGTCCAGTGGTGAAGAATCTGCTTTACAAAGTAGGGCCCAGGTTTGATCCCTGGGGAACTAAGATCCCACATTCCAGGAAGCCACAAAGCCTGCACACCACAACTCGAGTCCATGAGCAACAACGTAAGATCCTGCATGATGCAACAAAGACCTGACGCAGCCAATTAAAGAGAAAAAGAAAAAGAAATGGTCTTTCTGGACAATATCTCTGATCTTAACTACTTTGAAGTCTCTCACCACCACTTTATGTATGATGTTTGGCTGCCTATTTGCCATTTTCAAATACAGCCTTTTCCATATTATCACCTGGACAGAAATGCCTGCCATCATCCAGTCACATTTACAGACACTTCCAAGCTTTGGATTCACTTACTATGAGGAAAAAATGCATAAAAACTCGGGCTTTGCCTTGAGTTGCAATTTTTGTCTAAAGTCTTCAATTTTACATTTGGTTAAGAAGTAACTATGTTGATTAAATTGTCAAGCATTTGGAAAACTTCTCCATGGACAAGGCTCTGGACTGAGCATTAAGGAGGACTACATTTGGGGAAAAACATAATCTTCAAGTCTAACAGGAGTAACAGTAAGGAGACACATGTAAGTACTGCAGGCAAAGAATAGAATGTAATGAGTATCACAAAAGATTGCTCCAAACTAAGACATGCCAGTCAGAAAACAAAATCTTTCTCTAGTAAGAGAGATCTAGGAAGGCAGGATATTGAACAGATTTAAAGTTTTGTCTTTCTCTAAAACAGCATGGATTGAAAGAGGAAATTGCAGGACGAGGCAATATTTACAAAGATATTGACATAAAAATGTGGGATTTCTTTTGACCGCAAGTAACATAGGAAATGTAAAGGAATGGACAATAGTTAATATTGACTCACATATGCTGAATGCCTGCCTTGTGCTTTATGTACTTTTGTCTATTATTTTATTTGATCTTCATAACAACCTTATAAAATAAATATTAACTGAAACCAACACACTTTTCCATCTCTGGAAACAATACTAGGAACAGGCAAAAACAGTTCAGCTATTTGATCCTGAAATACTTACTCCTGGAATATAAGACTGTGAAGTATATAAGATAGCTCACATCAAGGTCCTTGCCCTCTGGTGCCCACCAATCCAAAGCCACTGTCATAAACCACTCAATTCCAATCTCTCTTGCCTTTTCAGACCCACCTTAAAGCCATGTAGCCCTGGCCCTAAAGTCCTATAAAAATCCTCCCGTGACTTCCCCCTCTTGAGATACTGTATTCTTTGCCAGTGGTAATCTTTCCCTAACTGCAGTAAGTCTATCAGTTTATGTTTGATCAACAGATTTTTTAGTTGTTTTCTGAGGACAACTACTAACATTACTACAAATAATGAGGACATATTACTGTTATATCTCCATTTCACAGATAAGGAAACCGAGGCACAGAAAGGTGAGCTAACTTGTCCAATGTTTTAACAGTCAGTGGCAGAGCTGGGACTGAAACCCTGATTTTCTGATCCTCAAGTCCAAGCTCTTGACCAGACAGTGGAGGCTATAAATGGCAAGATGGGAGTCTGAATATTTTTGGCACTCAGAGGGATGTTCAAAGGCCCCTCCTCCTAAAGCCTTCTTGATTCCTGCTTTCTACCACAGGAGGAATTCCTCTACAACGACATTAGCAAGGGGCTGCTGGAGCTTCTGTTTCAACATTTCAAGATATGGATCCATGCTGACTCAGAAGACAGCCCCTAGTATGATTCCACTGAACTAAGCATTCTTTAGCACTGGGTATTTAAGAAAACAAAAGAAGACCACTTATCAGGAGCATGGATCCACCCCATATTCCTTCACCCTGGCCCAAGAGTAGAAGATGCTTCAGTGTCTTCCTCCTTGGAATGGAGTCCAGCTTATGGCGTCATGATTCTAATCATTCCATCCAAACTGTGGTTCAGTTTAACAGACTCCTTGAATTTCATCCTGGGGTATCCAGGGAAATAAGAGTTGGGTCTTCTGATACCACTTCATGCTTCCAATCACAGCACTTCCAGTTAATTCCCGGGGTTCAGATGTTTAGACTGATTTTCCGAATTTCTGTTCATCAGGGCACAGCCAGTTTCTCACTGTTTCTTTTCCCCAAAGCTATTACTTCAGAAGTAGGGAACACCAGGTAAGTAGGCATGGAGGAAGGTAACTCATTGACTTATTTCCTCCTGAAACTCAGCCAGATGATTCAGGATCTAACTTCTATTTGACCACTTCTCTTTTTTTTAATTTAATAAGCAAGAACATCCTTCTGGCTGAATTGTGCTCACTGATACAAAGCTAACTTTGTGATCACTTCTGAGCCAAAATATAAATATAAATTCCTTGACCTCTATTGTTTCCAAAAGGATAAACATACACAGAAGAATATTATCATATATGAGATATCTCATTTGTCCTTTTTCTTTCTAACCTCAAGTTTAGAATATTATCCAGAGAATTTCAAGAATTCATTACTTCAAAAATACTAGTTTAGCTCCCAAATTTGCATCAACCATAAGCTTGAGAAGCAAGTCTTCCACCAAAATCACTCATTTTTATTAAATGGAGGTGAGAGCAATGACAGCTTCCTAGAACACATCTCTCTCAGGCCCCTGAAATTAAATTCATCCAGGCCGAGAGTTGAGCTCAGTTTCAGAAATTACACTCTTATTACATCCTCCAGAGTTGTGTGCTTCACTTTCCTTAATAATTCTTAACTAGAATTGCTTTTCCTTTCTGAGAAATTGATATCTCCCTCCTCTATACACATATAGCAATTTATTGGCACCTCTATCCTAGCACTTACTCCTGTCCTGGGCCATCATTCATTTAAGCAGCTTAAATGCAGGGATCATTTTTTGTGTCCTTTCAGTACCTACCACTGTGTGGACAGGAGGCCCAGTGCTGTTTGTTGAGTTTCTGGATGGAGCTAATGAAAATGACATTTTGAAGGAGTAGCTCAGGATGATTAATCTGGCTGTGGTACACAGGAGACTTGGGAAAATGTGCAGAACAGAAGTAAGGGAATTACTTAAAGAGCAATCATGATATCTTAGTGGGAGATGAAAAGGGCCTGAACTAGGGAGATGGCAACAAGAATAGAAATAAAGCACCAATATGAGAGAAAATGCAGAGAGCATAGGCATGGTTGACAAGTGCTTGAATTCATGCGATGAGTGAGCTTGCCCAAGATAACCAGCTGATGGCAAACATTCATGCTTCTCTAGAGTATCACCAAGAAGGGACTGCCCTGCCAGGGACTACATTTCCCTACCACCTACCTTGTACCTAGGTCGAGCCATAGCACTAGCCTTTGCCATTGAAATGTAAAAGGAGGTAATAAGAGGTAATGTGTGTCACTTCCAGGTCAAAGTGGTTGAAAAGCAGATCAAATAGCCACATGATTTTTTGTCTCATCCATCACTCAGAAGGAGAAAATGCCAAGGTCCTAGAGGAGGTTGAAGACACTTTGGGAAAAATGCCTGTGTCCTTGAGTGGCCACATGGAAGGCTGCCTATGAACTAAGAACACCTATACTGTACTTTACATGAGTGAGGCATGAATGGCTGTCTGTTTAGTTTATCTATTACAGCAGCTAGTGTTACCTTAATTAAAATAGAAAGGGGCGGGAAGAGCCATGGATGTTTTGGGGTCCCTAGTGGCATCTAGTACTTTAGAGAACAGTGGCACTATCTTAATACAATGAGGGGTATCAAGAGAAAGACCATTAAGGAGGGGAATGACAATACACAGCTGAATGGGATGATGACGTTAGGAAGATGCCAGAAACTGGAAGTCTGAAGAGTCAGCCCTAGACTCAGTTTCCTTGCTCAAAAAGTATGTCCTTAAACAAATCTCTTAACTTTTCAGCCTCAGTTTCTTCATCCAGAGTGTAATATATGAAGATAAATCTTTCAAAAATTTTTTATTGGGGTGTCACCAATTAACAGTGTTGTGATAGTTTCACACAGACAGCAAAGGGGCTTAGCCATAGATATGCATATATCCATTCTCTCCAAACTCTCCTCCCATCCAGGCTGCCACATAACATTGAGCAGAGTTCCAGGGGTATACAGTAGGTCCTCGTTGGTTATCCATTTAAAATATAGCAGTGTGGACCCGTTGATCCCAAACTCTCCAACTATCCCTTCCCCTCATCTTTCCCCTCTGGCAACCATAAGTTCCTTCTCTAAGTGAAGACAAGTCTTTTAAACAATAAATAGCTATTCCAATGTAAAAATGGTATTATTTTAATCTTATCATCATCCCCTTTTAAAATGGCAGGCGTAATTACAGATCATCTGAGTGAGAAAACTGCTAAATCTCATATAGCAGTTACTGTAAGTGGGTACTGTGTTTAACTCATGCCATTTTCATGACACAGATATTATTATTATCATCACTAATTTATAGGTGAAAAAATTGAAACACAGATGGGTTAAGTAATTTTCTCAAGGTCACACCACTCGTAAGTGGAAAAGTAGGGATCAAATCCAGGCAGCTTGCTTCCCAAATCTGTGCTCTTTACCACCACAAAAAAATAGCCTCTCTAGGTACAGCATCTTCATTTTAGATGTGGAAACTCAGGTCATGTCACACAGGTGGTTATGCACTAAATATAGACTACAGTGACAGAGAAGGCAATTTTCTCCCCAGGAAAATTCTAGTTTCTCATAAAAGGCTGGTTCTGCAGAAAATCACGGAGCTAAGAATGCATAAATTACTAAAGAAACCAAACCAGATATTTGAGCAGAATTTACTTTGATAGAAGAAAAAACAAAATGAGCCATACCCTTGCCATGTCTTTCGAATATAAAACAGGAAGGCTAAGCAGATGGACTTATTTAAGTGTTTTCCAGGCAAACTCTTCCTATGGTTCTAAGACATATTCTGAGACATGCCAAGGTCCTGAAGGAAGTGAACGCCAGTCTCTTGAACCCTGTCCAGTTTGAAGTAGAAAAATGTCCCCAGGGTGACCATGAGGCCAGATCAAGCTCAACTCTCCTAAAAGCATTTAGCCAGGGTAAACCAAGTGTGAGGAACTGCCTTCTCCTCCTTAAATTCCTGAGATACTCAAGCCTAAGGAACCTGAATGTCCAAGCAGAACCCCTGACAGGTGAGTGACGCCAGCTGAAACTGTATCTGGACAAAGCCCCCTGTGAACAAGAATCTGCCCTCCAGGTGCCATCTGAAGCCACTGTGTGAAAGAGTGGCCTCTCCTCGTGTGAGACACTTTGCACTGGCTTGAAAATCTCATGTAAGCCCCAGGACCAACATGGTTCTCCCCAGAACCAACTGATGGTAGGATCCACATGGCTTATTCATTTCTACTGTCCCTGTTTGTGGAACATCATCATTCTCTCATGACATAGGTGGAACACCTTAGATGAATTTCCAGATAGCTAGTGTGCCCCTTTCTATTTCCCACCCTGAGACAGAGACAGCTCCAGTGATGGCTACAGACCTGCACAGATGCTTTTGAGTATGTTTGTCACCCCATATGGACTGCTTTATCTCTGACCATTTGTTGGCCTTGATTAACTCAAGCAAACTCAAAAATCAAAACACACCAACAAAGAGCTTTGTTATAACATGTGAAGAAATGATAAGATAAAATCAAGGAGAAAAAAATCGTTCAAAAGATAGAAGAGAGTTAAGTAGGGATATTGCAAATCCATGATGACGAGAAAGAGACCAATTACTGTCTAGATTTTTTTCCTTTTTGTCCCAATGCCAGGGGTTCAGAGATACAGGTAACATCTGCCCCTGCCTCACAGGCTATTGCAGAAAAGCAGAGAAAACAGTTGTTTTTTTACCTTTGGACCACACCACTTACAAAGCTTCTCCAGTATCTTACCTAATTGGTTTGCCCAGCATCCTATTTTGGGCTTCTCGGGTGGCTTAGTAAGTGAAGAACCCTCCTGCAGTGTAGGAGAGCAGGAAACTTGGGTTCGATCCCTGGGTCAGGAAGATCCCGGAAGATCCCCTGGAGAAGGGAATGGCAACCCACTCCAGTATTCTTGTCTGGAGAATCCCATGGATGGAGGAGCCTGGCAGGCTACAGTCCATGGGGTCACAAACAGTCAGACATGACTGAAGCAACTGAGCACAGCACACACAGCAGCCCTTTTTATAGGAAATAGGGTTAAATTATTTAAGTGATTTGCTCTAAGTCAGAGTTCTAAATAGAACACATCTGTGAATTCCAACCCCAGGCTCTTTGTCCTACAATACCCTCCTTCTCGCATTACCAAGTAACTTTGTAGGAAAAAGCACAGTTCCGGCCATCAACCATCTGTGTGATTAAGGATGAATTACAGCTTCTTTAGGGCCTTAGTGTCTTCACTTGGAAAATGAGGTGACACTAGAAATGGATGGTCTACAGTTCTGAGTCTATGACTCCAGAAGTCTGTCCTCCATGAAGTTTAACAACCAGTATTTTTTTAAATTGCCAGTTATAATTTATTAGTGGATCATGAAATTAACTTAGTAGGTACCCACCATTGCCTCCTTTTGTTTTAAGTGACATAAAACAGAAAAGGTTTGAGTAGAATAAGGAAGGGTAAGATAGGAAAAAATGTTAGCATGCATCCCATGACATAAGGATGAACAATGTTTTAAAAAACTGGGTATGTGCACTGAGTCATAATATAAAATTTATTTCTTACTATGGGACACGGTCAGAAATGATTGAAACTCAGGTTTAAATTATAGAGTCATATGGCCCATTATAGCAGAGTTTTACTATATTCCAAAAATATACATACACTTGCTGGGAGGTGTTTTTGTCATCATTTTTTGTTTGTTTCCATTTTTGTGATTCACGTGGCTCTGGCTTTACTTTCTCTTTCTGGTTATATTTTCCTCCAGCCAGGAGTTCTCATCCTCTCCTTCCCTTTCTCACTTGCTCATCATCCACCTTCTCTGGGGAGGCTTCTGGCTGCTGTCGGACAGAAGAGAAGGTATCACAGTGTTAAATGGCATTACAGGTTCTGCTAAGCTCATAACACCTGGTTTCCTGAAAGGGGAAACACACATGATATAGAAAGTCTAGTTGTAAGGATACTGAAGGACCTGGAGATTCTGAGCACTAGTATTGTGGCGTGGCTGGGAAGGGCTACAATCAACTACATCTCTGTCTTTTCCACCCTCTCCTTGTAGGAGGGCAATTAACATAATGGTGTCCCAACTCTTCAAACAAAAGTCTCTCAGAAGGGGTCTCTGTTGAGGGAAGTAGGGGCTGTGTCTGCTTTCCCAAGGCTGGCAGCCTAAGAGAAGTTGCTTAAATTCATGCAAGGAATGGAGGTTTGGGGAAGAAATTGAGGACTAGGGCTTCCAATTTGTTGCTCAAAATCACTCTCTTTCTAAAAACGATTGCCCCCTCCAGTTCAAGTTTAAGCAGGTGAGACAAGTATTTCCACAGGACTGGATAGGAGTTCCATGACTTGGAGCCTCCCACAAAAGATTTCAAATTGTTACCCTTTCCTGCATTCTCTTGGGTACAAAAACCCTGAGTTCCTGTGTGATTCAAAGTTTGAAGTCAAGGTCAGTGGCTAGAAAATGGAATCCATTGGATTCTCAGTCATTCGATGTCTGAGATGAAGGTCAGTGAAAACATTTGACAGAGACCTTTAATTCTAAATCATCTGGCTGGAAACTTGAGACATGGCATTCTCATTCTTCCTATCAGCTTGGTCTCAGGACAGTTTGGTTTGGAATAATGTCCAGGAAATTATTAGTAATGAGAATCTTCTGTTCCTAGCAGACACAGTCTATTAATAGGGATGTGAAATGTAAGTGTGATCTCATGAGTTCTGCATAAACACTCTCTTTGGCCCCTCAGTGGCAAAAATACCAGTTTCCTTTTAGGGGCTGCAGGTGGAGGTGAGACAGGGCAGCCCCTGGCTCTAAGTGGCTCCCTGAGCTGTGCATAGAATCATGGTGTCCACTTCAGATCTGCCTGGCAATGATGCCCTGTCAAGTGCTGCCGTGTTAAGTGGCCTCTATGGCTTTATAAAACAGCTGACCTGCTATTGACCTGTTCTGTGTCACTGCAGCTCAAGAGAAGTCTCTCTGGTTAGATTCTTATGGGCCCCATGATAGATTATAATGAAGATTACAAGGGAACAGCTAAACCAAATGTCTCCCAATGGCCTCATAGTACAAGGAGCAGTTTCTGTTAGAGGAGCACGGGTGAGTGCCTCCGGGGAGGTGAGGTCAGTAGCAGTGACTTCTTAACCACTCCGTAAAAACCCCCTCCCAATTCCTATTCGTCCAAGGAAAGCCAATGGTCCATCAGGGTCAGCCTCACATTTCTTCATAACACAAATCTTTCCTTCATTTACTCCCAGATCCAAAGGTGGCTACACTAAATTTCCACAGGTAAAAATCTTATCTTGAGCATCAGAGGTGAGTTACCAGGAATTATCCTTCTATCAAGGATGTTTAGCATCATTCCTACTCTGGCCATAGTCAAATAAGATAAGCACTTGCAGATGAGAGAACCAAAGCACTAAAGAGGTACTTAGATTAGAGAAAATCAGTGTTGACAATCAACTTCCTGTATCAGACAAGAAGTTCACCAAGGGAACTGGGTAGTTGCAGTAGTTGAACCTTGGTTTCCTGAGAATTGAGTTTCCTGGGTATCAACACAGAGGGGTCTTGATGAGTTTCCCTGCTTTCTTTATTCAAGAGGAAGGAAGTATGTCAACTCCTGAGAGGTAGTAAAGTATGTCCCTAAATTTTTCCCTAAGATAAATTTCTCCCATGAAGCTTCATATTAGAGCCCGTGTATGAACAATGTCCTCAACAACAGGAAATGAAATCACTATTTCAATAGCTGAAAACTAGCAGAATAACAAAACACTGCTTAGTGAAAAGAGTCTGCTAGAGGCCAAGCAAGATGGCCTGACCAAATGTTTGCTATGGTCTGGATCGTTCAAAGAATGAAGAATAGAGTATCTGAAGAAATGAACAGGCCTTTCAACAGTCTTCCATACATAGTACTTTCTTCTTGGAAAATAGAGTGGTCAGTCATGGTCTGCCCCACCTTCCAAGACTCCCTCCCCTAAGGAATCAACTCCATGGTCAAGTCACCATGACCCCACCGGCACAGACACAGGTGTTTAGAGCAGGGTAGGCATTTCATCAGACGGCCAGATTCCTGTGAGGCCTGATTTGAAAGATGAGCAGAGTTAATCAGATGATTCTCCAGCCATTTGAATCCAAAGCCCCACTTGGCATCAGGAAGGATTCTAAAATCAGAGGTGGGGAAAGCTGTAATGGCCAAATACCATGGTAAGGAAGATGGAAGAAGATGACATATGATATTGGGGGAGGGGAAAATGGTAAAGAGTTAGAACAGAGAACGTCTATACAAGAGATAGAACCAATGCAAATCAGAAACCATGCAGCTCTTGAGAGAGATTGTGAGCACACACTCTCCCCAAAAGCTGCCATGGTTCCAAATCACCTCCCATTTCCAGACCTGGCTATGATGATCCCTGGGGGAGCTCTGCATTTTTGTAACAAACTCTCACTTTCTCAGATTAGGTTGAGCGGGTCTTTATAATCTTTGCAAATAAAAAGCCTGGCCAAAAACACGGGCTTTAGTAAGAGACAAAACCATACAGTACACACGTCCTAGTCTCTACATGCAGGCAACATGCTGTTGACTGAGGGCAGATCCAGTGCACAAAGGGCCAACATCAGATGGTATGACAACAACGTGGGCCAATCCCAAAGCCATATGTTGAGTGAAAGAAACCAGGCTTAAAATGTTTACACACTGTATGACTCCACTTATATGTCATTCTTGAAAAAGCACGTAATAGTGATAGAGAACAGATCAGTGGGTCCCGAGGCAGGGGTGGGAAGAGAACGTGGCTATAAGGGAGCAGCACAAACGGCTTTGGAGGATGATGGTGCCAGTCCATATCTTAACTGTAGTGGTGGTTACACAGATCTATACTTGTCTTTAAAGACAGAACTATAAAAAGAAATTTTAAAAAGGAAGGAAGGAAAGGAGGGAGGAGGGAGGGGTGATCGCTCAGATAAGCGACATTACTAAATGGACCATCAGCCGGACCAGAAGGAGAGCTAACTCTAGGCAAAACTCATCTTGATGTAGGCTCTTCTCAGTGCTCTTAGGCTTTTTCTTTAATCCCTCAATTCTTCATTCTCTTCTTTCTGGCTGACATTGCCTTCATGACAAAGTCACACCAAGGAAATGAGCAATAAAGGTGGAATTTCAAGTATCAACCAAGGGATGAGGGAAGTTTTGAGTTGGGATCAGATCTTGCCATCTCTCCTAAAATCACACTGTGAGTCAGAACTAGTCACATGATCAGCTCCAACTATAAACGCTCCCGGGAAGTTATCTGGTTTTCATTTCTGGTGTGTGTGTGTGTGTGTGTGTGTGTGTGCGTGTGTGTGCGTGTGTGTGTGTGCATGCATACACGCCTAATTGTCCTCTTTTCCTGCCATTGAAGTGAAGTGAAATGAAGTTGCTCAGTTGTGTCTGACTCTTTGCGACCCCATGGACTATAGCCTGCCAGGCTCCTCTGTCCATGGGCTTTTCCAGGTACAAGTACTGGAGTGGGTTGCCATTTCCTTCTCCAGAGGATCTTCCTGACCCAGGGATTGAACTTGGGTCTCCTGCATTGTAGGCAGATGCTTTACCGTCTGAGCCACCAGGGAAGTCTTTTCTGCCATTATCAAATTCATTTTCCCTTCTTTTTTATACCTAGGAATATCTCTTTTTCTATTCAGGAAGTCATTCTCTCAGCTTGCTAGAGAGATACTTCATGATTTTTTTCCCAGAACATGGAACCCAGAAGAAAAGCTTGGACTTGTAGTTCTCAGCTGTCTTTCAATTTTCTTTTTTTTATTGGGAGCTATTAGTATGTCCCAACCAACAGCAAAAGCTTGAGAAAAGTAACTGTGTGAAAAAAAAAAGGGGACCCTCTGTTAGCATATAAGGCAGCAGCAGTCACATCCTGGACGAACTTACTTGAAACTTGAACAAGATTCTCGGATAAGTAGCAACAAAGAGCCATCACAATTTTTTAGAGAGGGTTGGAAAGTAACACTGCAAGTCAGACAGGACACAGAAAGAGCGGAAAAGGAGTGTGAGATGACCATATACACCAGGGCTGGCCACTCATTAGTCACTTGCCATCTTACATGGTCATTATCTTCCCAGTCACTGAAATGTATAGAAGGCAATGAGGCAGAAGAACAGTGGCTCAGGAGTCACAGCCTAGCAACAGCGTTTCCTAGAACCATGATCTTTGGCAACTTCCTTGGGAAAATTTCCTCAGTTTCCTCATCTATAAACAGAAATAACAAGCGTACCCACCTCATAGAGCTGTGAATTTTAAGTGAGATAAACATAAGATACCTCAGCAGTGTCTGCTGCAGTGTGCTGCTCCCCCTCCAACACACACACACACACACACTCACCATCACCACTACCACCACCACCACTGCAAAATTACACAAGGGGATCTAGGTGAAGCACTGACCTTGTCCACTACACAGAAGCTGTCAAAAATGTTACTTCTAGGGACTTCCCTGGTGGTCCAGTGGTAAACAATCCACCCTGCAATGTGGAGGACACAGGTTCGATCCTTGGTTGGGGAACAAAGATCCCATATGATGCAGGGCGGCTAAGCCTTAGCTGACATGCCACGACTAAGACCTGATGCAGCCCAATAAAATAGATAAGTAAATGAATAAATAAGTATTTTTTAAAATGTGACTTCTCATGATGAACCAGACAACAAGCCACCCCTGCTCCTCATGCGGAGAGTCAAACGAAATGAATTAGTAGACATTCAATGTGAGAAGATTCGCACCAGTAAGAGCAGTAAATAAAAGCAACAGATTAGAGCAATATTACTATGTCCCATCACTTAGGTTCCCACCTGGCATATTTAACAAATGAGATCTACCTTTTCTTGGCGGATGCAGTGGCATAAGTACCATCTAAATCAGGTCTGCAGAGATCCAAGGAATCGGACAGACATCTATCTTTTATGGTTCAATAGCAGTAATGCGTGGAGGACTTGGAGGGATTTGTGCCAGGAATTAGAGAATGTAATGTTTGTCTTGAATTAACTAATTTTTATAATCATGTACTGTGAGTGATATGCTCCTGCCAAAGTAGATTGGTGATCTGCCTGAAGTACCAATTATGTTCCAATTTATACAGTAAATCTATTTGGAAATATGAGGTGTTGCAGCAATTTTAATGCATCAGTAAAGATGGAAATCAATATTCTTTTCCTTTATTTACAAAGTAAGCTTTGTAAATAAAAAGGAAAATATAGGGTTTCCAGGACCAAGTCAGCCTTTTGCTACAGCTTTTCCTACTTCATGGCTGTGGACTGAAGGTAGGGTCTGTCCCCCTACTAGAAATTTCATTCTGACACAAGACCAAGCTGGGATCCTGTGGGTGGTGAACCTCATGAGTTTTGGGGAAGAATGAGTGTCTTGGAAGGAAAGTTATGACCAACCTAGACAGCATATTCAAAAGCAGAGACACTACTTTGCCAACAAAGGTCCATCTAGTTAATGCTATGGTTTTTCCAGTGGTCATGTATGGATGTGAGAGTTGGACTATAAGGAAAGCTGAGCACAAAAGAATTGATGCTTTTGAACTGTGGTGTTGGAGAAGACTCTTGAGAGTCCCTTGGACTGCAAGGAGATCCAACAAGTCCATCCTAAAGGAAATCAGTCCTAGGTGTTCATTGGAAGGACTGATGTTGAAGATGAAACGCCAATACTTTGGCCACCTGATCCAAAGAGCTGACTCATTGGAAAAGACCCTGATGCTGGGAAAGATTGAGGGCAGGAGGAGAAGGGGACGACAGAGAATGAGATGGTTGGATGGCATCACTGACTCAATGGACATGGGTTTGGGTGGACTCGAGGAGTTGGTAATGGACAGGGAGGCCTGGTGTGCTGTGGTTCATGGAGCTGCAAAGAGTTGGACACGACTGAGCGACTGTACTGAACTGAACCGAGTGTCTGCTTCAGGACAGGCCTGTTGCTGGGTTTATGGGCTGGAACTGAGCTTTAAATGTCAGACATTGTCACACATATTATCTCACCTGGCAAAGGAGGCTGGACAAATGCTAGCATTTCTACTTTATAAAGAAGGAAACCAAGGCTCAAATTCAACAAAGGATTTTCTGAGGATCAAGGTGAGACTCAAATGCTACATCATCAGATGGTAAAATCTAATTTTTGCCTATGAATCCATGAAGTCATTTAATGGCCTCTTCTCTGTATATACACCCTTGTCTTCTGAGCAGATGAGAACAGGAAATCACTGAGACAAGCAGGAAGTTTCCAAGTGCAGGAAAGAGGAGGGAATCTCAGGCAGAACAAACATGTGCAAAAGCAGGAGGCTTACAAGCTCATGTGAGATGGAGAAAGTCAGAAAGAGCATCAGTCCTACACTTACAAAAAAATTTTTACAAAGACAAACAGCACATCCAAAACTATTCTTGAAACCACGAAAGAGTTGAGGTGACAGGACCACCAACTAACCCAAAATCTGAGGAAAGTCACCTGCAAGGGGAAATGAATTGTGAGCTCTTGCTTCCTTGGGACAGATGATGCTATTGAGCATTGAAGAGTTCAGCTGAAATTGTCAGTGAATTGGTAAAGGACACAGAGCATGTTCAGAATCCCTGGGGGAAGTGGATTTCCCTGAAGGGTAATCTATACCCACTTGTAGTTTCTTCTTCCTAGATCTCACTGGGAACTCACAGAAAAGTCTGGCAAAAGTTCTGAGAACATGCCCCTTGTCCCACAGGTTTGTGGGAAGGAAACAGATGGTCCTCCAGAAAGACAAGAAACCCCATCCAGACCCTGCTGTTCAATCTCCCCAACAGAACAAAAGCTTTACACTGTCAAGGGGAGAGCAACACACGCTGTCACTGCTAAGGCACAGAAGGAAATCTACCGCAGCAGAGCGAAGGGGACAGAAGAACGCCATCTACTCCCAGGGGCAGCGCAGGAATACCTGCTGGACCAGAACCACCTCTTGGAGGGGACGGAAGCACCGAGACCAGGGGCACAGCCCCTGTCAGAGACCTTCTAACGAGAATGACAGAGAATGCCTTGCCACTGCCCAACCCTTCCTACGATCAGTCTAACAAGCAGCAAGGAACAGCAATCGAATATTGCTGAGAGACTTCAAAAAGTGTGGAAAGAGACTCTCCCAAAGGAAAACCCAAAGAGAAGATGGAAACCTGAGGGTGGAAAAGAGATTAAGAAAAACCCTCTGACAAGCCAACCCCTACCCTCAACACATGGCAACGCCAGAGGAATTTTAAGTCTGCAGGGCCTATGGCTAACCACGGCGACAACAAACCCCAAAATGAGTTCACCAAAAGCCTAGCAGAAAGAAAGGTGTACTCATTTCCAGGTACAAAAACTATTTACAGTCTCTACTATTCTATATAAAATGTTCAGACTTTTTTTTAATTATAAGGAATATTAAGAAGAAAACAATACTGCCAAGAGATAAAGCAAAAAAACTAGGCATATTGTATCAAACTGCTGAAAACAGAAGGCAACATTTTAAAAAATATTTACTAGAGCTGGGGGAAAAGGTTCATTATGTACACAGGAACAAAGACGAGAATTACAGAAGACTTCTTGTCCAAAGCCAAGCAAGCTAGAAACCCATGGACTGACATACTTAGAGTACTAAAATAAAGACTGGTAACCAGAGTTCTGTAACCAGCAAAAATATGGAAGAAATACTTTCTCGAAAACAAACCAAAAATGGAGAGACCAGCAGACCTGCACTATAAGAAATATTAAAGGAAAAGTCTGAGGCAAAAGCAACATGATTCCAAGCAGAAAAGTGGATTCACACAAAGAAATGAAAAACTCTAAAACTGGAAAAAATGAAAGTAAAAATAAAATTCTTTTTTCTCCTTTATTTTTAATGATTCCAAAAAAATAAATGATTGCTTAAATTAAAATAGTAGCAATGTATTGTATATTTATATCATGTGTAAAAGTGAACTATATAACAACAGCACAAAGGATAAAAGGAAAAAATTAGCAATATGTCTTGTAAAGTCCTGACATTATACACAAGGAAGCATAATAATATTTAAATATAGACTCTAATTAATTACAGATGTACAAAGTGTTACATTGCAAACCAATTTGCAGTCACTAAAAAAAAAACAGAAAGGGTATAAATAATAAGCTAATGGTGGCAATAAAATGAAATCATTATATATGCTTAATTAATTCAACAAGGGAAAGAAAGAGGAAAAAATTTTAAAACAAGCAGAAAAACAAAAAACAACTGTCTAGACGGCTGATTTTAAGCAACCATATCAATAGCTATACTAATTGTAAATCATCTAAACTCATTAATTAAAATATAGAGATTGTCCAATTGTATAAAAAATGCAAGACCAGCTACAACACAAATAGTCAAACTGAAAGGAGAAATAGACCAATTCACAATTATAATTAGAGGCATCAACACTCCTCCATTAGCAATGATAGAAAGACAGAAAATCAGTAAGGAATAGCACTATCCCCCAATTTGGGCTAATTGGCATTTACAGGATATTTCACCCAACAAAAGCAGAGAACACATTTTTTTCAATTGAACATAGACTAGTCAGTACGACAGACTGTGTTCTAGGCCAGGAAATAAATCTTAACAAATTTCAATAAATAGAAGTCATACAAAGTTCTCTAACCAGAGCAAAATTAAATTTTATAAAGGAAGGATAGAGTTTAATTAGAAACTTTAGTTGCGCTAGATTGGGAAGGGAGCTCAGTGGACTTCTAGGACTATGCTCAAAGCATATGTTACACATGCAGATAAAGACAGACAAAAGCTTTATAATTTACTCTGAAATTAACACACATGTAGCAAAACTATTTTTGGTTATCACATTCCTCCCCATCTAGCAGCAAATATACCTATGCTTTGCTTCGACCTGAGATACCTATGAGTCAGCCCTTTGTAATCGTAAATTCAACCAACTGTGGATCAAAAATATATTTTTTTAAATTCCGGAGAGTCCCAAAGAGCAAAACTTGAATTTGTTGCATGCTGGCAAACATTTACATAGCATTTACATTGTATTTAAAACTATTTACATAGCATTTACATGGTATTATAAGTAATCGAGAGATGATTTAAAGTATACAGGGGGATGTATGTAGGTTATATGTAAATCTGTGCCATTTTATGTTTGAGCATCTAAGCATTTTGGTATCCACAGGGGTCCTGGTACCAATCCTCTACAGATAGCAAGGAATAACTGTGCAGAGAAAGGCAATGAAAAATAGATTGATGTCTAGGGATCTAAATCCAGGGCCTTCTGCTGATCACACCCTGCTTTTTCCTTTCCTCTATCAGACCACACAGTGCAAGCAACACAGTATGATGATTCAGCCCTCAGGCCTCAAGGACTCAATCCTGGCTCCCCTCTCCAGCCATGTGGTTATGGGAATATTACTTAACCTCTCTCAACTTCATTTGCTCGTCTGTCAAGTGGAGATAGCAATTGGATCTATCTCAGATGAGTTTTGTGAGAATTAAATGGAGATGATATATGAAAGTACTTAGTACAGGGTATATAAACCAGAGTAAGTGCTCAGTAGAGATAGTTATCACCATTATCATCCATTATTATTATTCCTAGGGAAGAAATTCTCCTGGGAAGCTCTCCATAAGGCTAAAACACTTGCGCTGTTTAGAGACTATTCTTTTTCCAATTTGGAACCTGAAAAGAGGCATACAGTCTAAAGGTAGGAAGACATTAAATCTGCCGTGGTTTCCCATCTCCTCTCTAGGGGAGTTGGGGGAATAAAATGGAGGCAAAAACATCAGGCTGCTCTATACAAACTCTCACAGGAAGACCCTGTCCCATCCCACATCCCCCACAAAGCTGTTTTCCCTGTATGGTTGTCTGTGCTTTAATTCCGTTAACTGGAGCCAAACACGGTCATTCTTCAGCAGAAATATGACTTCAAACCCATATAGTGCTGGGATGAATAACACAATGTATTATAATCCTATGAAGATTTTTAAAATAAAGCAGATTTCATATAAGGGGAAGAGGCTTTGTTTATGTGAAGAGGATCCCTGGAGGAGGGCGTGGCAACCCACTCCAGTATTCTCACCGGAGAATCCCATGGACAGAGGAGCCTGGCGGGCTGCAGTCCATAGGGTCACACAGAGTTGGACACGACTGAAGCAACTTAGCACACACACACTGAAAGGGGACATAGTATATCCTAAAGACCACTAGAGCCCAAAGAAAAAGGCAAATGAGTAAAACGAGAAGGATCCTGGAGGGCAGGTAGATCAGAGGTCTCCAAACACCAGCCCTCA
Organism: Ovis canadensis; assembly: GCF_042477335.2. Classification (NCBI taxonomy): domain Eukaryota; kingdom Metazoa; phylum Chordata; class Mammalia; order Artiodactyla; family Bovidae; genus Ovis; species Ovis canadensis. The sequence continues at coordinate 88,680,159 of NC_091251.1, forward strand.
GACCAATTCACGTACAGATTCCTATGCTCCACTCTGGTGCTTCAGTTCAGTTCAGTTCAGTCGCTCAGTCACATCCAGCTCTTTGTGACCTTATGGACTGTAGCCAGCAACGCTCCTCTGTCCATGGGATTCTCCAGGAAAGAGTACTGGAGTGGGTAGCCATTCCCTTCTCCAGGTATCTTCCAGACCTAGCGATTGAACTTGGGTTTCCTGCATTGCAGGCAGATTATTTACTATCTGAGCCACCCAGGAGCCCACCCTAGGTTTATTGAAGTGGGGTGATAAGATTTTAACAAGTGGGAGGAGCCAGATGTGGAATCCCATATTAATACTAACTTTTCTCTTCATAGAAATCAAAACAGAGGTCGGAGGGAAAGATGGCGGAGGAATAGGACGGGAAGATCACGTTCTCCCTCACAAATTCCTCAAAAGAACATTTCAACGCCGAGCAAACTCCACAAAACAACTTCTGTAGGCTGGCAGAGGACATCAGGCAACCAGAAAAGCAGACCATTGTCTTCAAAAACAGGTAGGAAAAAATATAAAAGACGAAAAAGGAGACAAAGGAGGTGGGGAGGGAGCTCCGTCCCGGGAAGGGAAGCCCGTCCTGGGAAGGGAATTTTAAGAAGAGAGGTTTCCAAACACCAGGAAACACTCTCCCTGCCGAGTCTGTGGCAAGCCTTGGAAACACAGAGGGCAACACAACAGGAAGGAAAAATAGATAAATAATTAAAACCAAGAGATTACAAGCCCACCAGTAACTCCCCCAGCGGAAAAGCAGCACAGACGCCTGCAACCGCCATTGGGAAGTGGGGGCAGGGCAGGGACGCGCGGGAGGCGCGGGCTGCAGAGCTTTGTAAGAATCGGGCAGGAACGCCCCACGCGCAACCAGAACGATCTAACTTGGGCTAGCAAACCAGACTGTGGGATAGCTACCACGCGAAAAGCTCGAACATAAGACACCGCCAGGACCCAGCACAGAGCAAAGGACGGAACGGAAAAAGCCGGCTGCAGACCATTCCCCGACGGGGACAGGCAGCCAGAGCCGTAAGGACTGGAAAGGGGCAACTGCAGACCCGGAGAGACTCTACTTACCTAACTGCAAGCAGGCTCCTTTGCTAAGACTTCTGGGGGTGCTGGACAGTCACAGTCTGCCTCACAGGGTGCGCCAGCGGTCCACCCAGAGAGCTGAGCGGCAGCGGCGGAAAAGGTGACAAGCCGCGGTGATTGCGCTCGCCAAACTGCTGAGCTACTCGGACCTGGGAAGGGCACAAAGCGCAGTCCCAGCCGCATTTGTGCCTCTGAGGACTGCCTGAGGGCCGAACCTGAGCGGCTTGGACCGGGGAAGTGCACGCAGCCTAGGGCCGGCCCCAGACGGTTCCCGGCTGAGCATCATAGAGCCGGAGCGGTTTGTGTGCCGCAAGGAAGGACAGGTCAAGCGGGGCAGAGATACTGTGTACACACGACAGTGCTATTTGTTTGCAGCATCCCCCCTCCCCACAGCGCGACTGAACTAGTGAGCCTAAAAACCAGCAAACAGAAGAAGTTAAACAGAGGGAACCACCTTGGAAGTGAACCCACACGGCCCATAACATCAGAGAAGAGCCAGATATATTTTTAATTTTTTAATATTTTTAAAATCATTCTTTTTTTTTTTTGCCTTTTGCTTTTTTTTTTCTTTTTTTTCCGAGCTTTTTTTTAATTGTTAAGTCTTCTATTTCTCCTCTAATTTTTATTTCTATAACCTAGTATTACTATTTTTTAAAAAAAAAGACTTTTTTTTTTTTTTAAGGCAAACACCATATATACTCTTTGGATGGTTGTTGGTGTTTTGTTTTGGTTTTTTTTTTGTTTGTTTGTTTTTTAATAATTCTTTTTTTTTATTTCTTCCTTTTTCCTTCTGCTTTTCTTTAATATTGTATCTTTGAAAATCCAACCTCTACTCCAGATTTTTAATCTTTGTTGTCAATTTTGTACATTTAAAAACCCAAACTTCACTACCCAAGTTTACCTGAGAGCGAGATTACTGGCTTGTCCACTCTCTCCTCCTCTGGCCTCTCCTTTTTCTCCACCAGGTGGCCTCTGTCTCTTTTCTCCCCCATCTCTTCTCTATCCAACTCTGTGAATCTCTGTGTGTTCCAGACGGTAGAGAACACCTAAGGAACTGGTTACTGGCAGGATTTGTCTCTCTCCTACTCATTCCTCTCTCTTATCCTCCTGGTCACCTCTGTCTACTTCCTCCCTCTCCTCTTCCCCGTATAACTCTGTAAACACCTCTGAGCGGTCCAGACTATAGAGCGCACATAAGGAAGTGACTACTGGCTAGCTTGCTCTCTCCTCTCTTGATCTCACCGCATCTCATTCCAGTTACCTCTAACTACCCCCTCCATCTTCTCTTCTCCTTGTAACTCAGTGAACCTCTCTGAGTGTCCCTCAAGGTGGAGAAACTTTTCATCTTTAACCTAGATGTTTTATCATCGGTGCTGTATAGATGGAGAAGTCTAGAGGCTACTGTGAAAATAAAACTGAAAACCAGAAGCAGGAAGCTTAAACCCAAAGCCTGAAAACATTAGAGAACTCTTGAATTCAGGGAACATTAAGCAATAGGAGCTCATCAAAAGCCTTCATACCTACACTGAAACCAAGCTCCACCCAAGGGCCAACAAGTTCCAAAACAAGACATACCACGCAAATTCTCCAGCAACACAGGAACACTCCCCTGAGCCTCAATATACAGGCAGCTCAAAATTATCCCAAAACCTTTGATGTCTCATAACCCATTACGGGTCACTCCACTGCACTCCAGAGAGAAGAAACCCAGCTCCACCCACCAAAACTCCAACACAAGCCTCCCTAACCAGGAAACCTTGACAAGCCACTGATAGAACCCCACCCAAAGTGAGGAAGCTCCATAATAAAGAGAACTCCACAAATTATCAGAATATAAAAAGGCCACCCCAAACGCAGCAATATAACCAAGATGAAGAGACAGAGGAATACTCAGCAGGTAAAGGAACAGGAGAGTTGCCCACCAAACCAAACAAAAGAGGAAGAAGTAGGGAATCTACCGGAGAAGGAATTCCGAATATTGATAGTGAAAATGATCCAAAATCTTGAAATCAAAATGGAAACACAGATAAATAGCCTAGAGACAAGGATTGAGAAGATGCAAGAAAGGTTTAACAAGGACCTAGAAGAAATAAAAAAGAGTCAAAATATAATGAATAACACAATAAATGAGATCAGAAACACTCTGGAGGCAACAAATAGTAGAATAACGGAGGCAGAAGATAGGATTAGTGAAATAGAAGATAGAATGGTAGAAATAAATGAATCAGAGAGGAAACAAGAAAAACGAATTAAAAGAAACGAGGACAATCTCAGAGACCTCCAGGACAATATGAAACACTCCAACATTCGAATTATAGGAGTCCCAGAAGAAGAAGACAGAAAGAAAGATCATGAGAAAATCCTTGAGGAGATAATAGTTGAAAACTTCCCTAAAATGGGGAAGGAAATAATCACCCAAGTCCAAGAAACACAGAGAGTCCCAAATAGGATAAACCCAAGGCGAAACACCCCAAGACACATATTAATCAAATTAACAAAGATCAAACACAAAGAACAAATATTAAAAGCAGCAAGGGAAAAACAACAAATAACACACAAGGGGATTCCCATAAGGATAACAGCTGATCTGTCAATAGAAACTCTTCAGGCCAGGAGGGAATGGCAAGACATACTTAAAGTGATGAAAGACAATAACCTACAGCCCAGATTACTGTACCCAGCAAGGATCTCATTCAAATACGAAGGAGAAATCAAAAGCTTTACAGACAAGCAAAAGCTGAGAGAATTCAGCACCACCAAACCAGCTCTCCAACAAATTCTAAAGGATATCCTCTAGACAGGAAACACGAAAAGGGTGTATAAACCCGAACCCAAAACAATAAAGTAAATGGCAACGGGATCATACTTATCAATAATTACCTTAAACGTAAATGGGTTGAACGCCCCAACCAAAAGACAAAGACTGGCCGAATGGATACAAAAACAAGACCCCTCTATATGCTGCTTACAAGAGACCCACCTCAAAACAAGGGACACATACAGACTGAAAGTGAAGGGCTGGAAAAAGATATACCACGCGAATAGAGACCAAAAGAAAGCAGGAGTGGCAATACTCATATCCGATAAAATAGACTTTAAAACAAAGGCTGTGAAAAGAGACAAAGAAGGCCACTACATAATGATCAAAGGAACAATCCAAGAAGAAGATATAACAATTATAAATATATATGCACCCAATATAGGAGCACCACAATATGTAAGACAAATGCTAACAAGTATGAAAGGGGAAATCAACAATAACACAATAATAGTGGGAGACTTTAATACCCCACTCACACCTATGGACAGATCAACTAAACAGAAAATTAACAAAGAAACGCAAACTTTAAATGATACATTAGATCAGTTAGACCTAATTGATATCTATAGGACATTTCACCCCAAAACAACGAATTTCACCTTTTTTTCAAGTGCTCATGGAACCTTCTCCAGGATAGATCACATCCTGGGCCATAAATCTAAACTTGATAAATTCAAAAAAATCGAAATCATTCCAAGCATCTTTTCTGACCATAATGCATTAAGATTAGATCTCAATTACAGGAGAAAAACTATTAAAAATTCCAACATATGGAGGTTGAACAACACACTTTTGAATAACCAACAAATCACAGAAGAAATCAAAAAAGAAATCAAAATATGCATAGAAACTAATGAAAATGAAAACACAACAACCCAAAACCTGTGGGACACTATAAAAGCAGTGCTAAGAGGAAAGTTCATAGCAATACAGGCATACCTCAAGAAACAAGAAAAAAGTCAAATAAATAACCTAACTCTACAACTAAAGCAACTAGAAAAGGAAGAGTTGGAGAACCCCAGAGTTAGTAGAAGGAAAGAAATCTTAAAAATTAGGGCAGAAATAAATGCAAAGGAAACAAAAGAGACCATAGCAAAAATCAACAAAGCCAAAAGCTGGTTCTTTGAAAGGATAAATAAAATTGACAAACCATTAGCCAGACTCATCAAGAAGCAAAGAGAGAAAAATCAAATCAATAAAATTAGAAATGAAAATGGAGAGATCACAACAGACAACACAGAAATACAAAGGATCATAAGAGACTACTATCAGCAGTTGTATGCCAATAAAATGGACAACGTGGAAGAAATGGACAAATTCTTAGAAAAGTACAATTTTCCAAAACTGAACCAGGAAGAAATAGAAAATCTTAACAGACCCATCACAAGCACGGAAATTGATACTGTAATCAGAAATCTTCCAGCAAACAAAAGCCCAGGTCCAGATGGCTTCACAGCTGAATTCTACCAAAAATTTCGAGAAGAGCTAACACCTATCCTACTCAAACTCTTCCAGAAAATTGCAGAGGAAGGTAAACTTCCAAACTCATTCTATGAGGCCACCATCACCCTAATACCAAAACCTGACAAAGATGTCACAAAAAAAGAAAACTACAGGCCAATATCTCTGATGAACATAGATGCAAAAATCCTCAACAAAATTCTAGCAATCAGAATCCAACAACACATTAAAAAGATCATACACCATGACCAAGTGGGCTTTATCCCAGGGATGCAAGGATTCTTCAATATCCGCAAATCAATCAATGTAATTCACCACATTAACAAATTGAAAAATAAAAACCATATGATTATCTCAATAGATGCAGAGAAGGCCTTTGACAAAATTCAACATCCATTTATGATAAAAACTCTCCAGAAAGCAGGAATAGAAGGAACATATCTCAACATAATAAAAGCTATCTATGACAAACCCACAGCAAACATTATCCTCAATGGTGAAAAATTGAAAGCATTTCCCCTAAAGTCAGGAACAAGACAAGGGTGTCCACTTTCACCGCTACTATTCAACATAGTTCTGGAAGTTTTGGCCACAGCAATCAGAGCAGAAAAAGAAATAAAAGGAATCCAAATTGGAAAAGAAGAAGTAAAACTCTCACTGTTTGCAGATGACATGATCCTCTACATGGAAAACCCTAAAGACTCCACCAGAAACTTACTAGAGCTAATCAATGAATATAGTAAAGTTGCAGGATATAAAATCAACACACAGAAATCCCTTGCATTCCTATACACGAATAATGAGAAAGTAGAAAAAGAAATTAAGGAAACAATTCCATTCACCATTGCAACGAAAAGAATAAAATACTTAGGAATATATCTACCTAAAGAAACTAAAGACCTATATATAGAAAACTATAAAACACTGATGAAAGAAATCAAAGAGGACACTAATAGATGGAGAAATATACCATGTTCATGGATTGGAAGAATCAATATAGTGAAAATGAGTATACTACCCAAAGCAATTTACAAATTCAATGCAATCCCTATCAAGCTACCAGCCACATTTTTCACAGAACTAGAACAAATCATTTCAAGATTTGTATGGAAATACAAAAAACCTCGAATAGCCAAAGCAATCTTGAGAAAGAAGAATGGAGCTGGAGGAATCAACTTGCCTGACTTCAGGCTCTACTACAAAGCCACAGTCATCAAGACAGTATGGTACTGGCACAAAGACAGACATATAGATCAATGGAACAAAATAGAAAGCCCAGAGATAAATCCACACACATACGGACACCTTATCTTTGACAAAGGAGGCAAGAATATACAATGGAGTAAAGACAATCTCTTTAACAAGTGGTGCTGGGAAAACTGGTCAACCACTTGTAAAAGAATGAAACTAGATCACTTTCTAACACCGCACACAAAAATAAACTCAAAATGGATTAAAGATCTAAATGTAAGATCAGAAACTATAAAACTCCTAGAGGAGAACATAGGCAAAACACTCTCAGACATAAATCACAGCAGGATCCTCTATGATCCACCTCCCAGAATGCTGGAAATAAAAGCAAAAATAAACAAATGGGATCTAATTAAAATTAAAAGCTTCTGCACAACAAAGGAAAATATAAGCAAGGTGAAAAGACAGCCTTCTGAATGGGAGAAAATAATAGCAAATGAAGCAACTGACAAACAACTAATCTCAAAAATATACAAGCAACTTCTGCAGCTCAACTCCAGAAAAATAAACAACCCAATCAAAAAATGGGCCAAAGAACTAAATAGACATTTCTCCAAAGAAGACATACGGATGGCTAACAAACACATGAAAAGATGCTCAACATCACTCATTATTAGAGAAATGCAAATCAAAACCACAATGAGGTACCACTTCACACCAGTCAGAATGGCTGCGATCCAGAAATCTGCAAGCAATAAATGCTGGAGAGGGTGTGGAGAAAAGGGAACCCTCCTACACTGTTGGTGGGAATGCAAACTAGTACAGCCACTATGGAGAACAGTGTGGAGATTCCTTAAAAAATTGCAAATAGAACTACCTTATGACCCAGCAATCCCACTTCTGGGCATACACACCGAGGAAACCAGAATTGAAAGAGACACATGTACCCCAATGTTCATCGCAGCACTGTTTATAATAGCCAGGACATGGAAACAACCTAGATGTCCATCAGCAGATGAATGGGTAAGAAAGCTGTGGTACATATACACAATGGAGTATTACTCAGCCGTTAAAAAGAATTCATTTGAATCAGTTCTGATGAGATGGATGAAACTGGAGCCGATTATACAGAGTGAAGTAAGCCAGAAAGAAAAACACCAATACAGTATACTAACACATATATATGGAATTTAGGAAGATGGCAATGACGACCCTGTATGCAAGATAGGGAAAGAGACACAGATGTGTATAACGGACTTTTGGACTCAGAGGGAGAGGGAGAGGGTGGGATGATTTGGGAGAATGACATTCTAACATGTATACTATCATGTGAATTGAATCGCCAGTCTATGTCTGACGCAGGATGCAGCATGCTTGGGGCTGGTGCATGGGGATGACCCAGAAAGATGTTCTGGGGAGGGAGGTGGGAGGGGGGTTCATGTTTGGGAATGCATGTAAGAATTAAAGATTTTAAAATTTAAAAAATAAAAAACTAAAAAAAAAAAAAAAAGAAATCAAAACAGAGCCCAGGAATGAAGTAAGGGTCATTGTCCAGGGTCATTTCAAAGCTGTCGTCAACACACTCAGCTCAGCTGTAGGAGTGAGAAAGTGGTGTGAGCAAACAACTCTAGTCACTTTCACATCCACCCCTAATGGTTCACTCAAGCATTTAACAAACGGACAGCGTCACCTTCCTGTGATCTCAGTCTCTGTGCTACCCACGGTGACAACGCTCTCAAGATGGCTGAGATAAGCCCACACCACTCTGTAAGTTCAATTCTTTGATTGCAACTCTTCTCCAAACAGAAAAACTGTCAGCACTGGAAATGTCACATTTGGTCAGTAGCTGGCAGTTATGATTGGAGCAGCATGCACTAACAAGAGGAAGTAGCAAGAGGCCAAAAATGAATCTAAAGGAAGCAAACCGACCTCTAACCAACAAGAAAACACAAGCCAATCAACCGAGAAAATCGATGAGGTGAAAATGGGCTGCTCAGGAAAATCAATAGGGTGCAAACCGGCTGCACTCAGCCCTGTGGCCTTGCACCTGGTTCCAGCCCCAAAGTTGAAATGCATCATTCACACTTTTCAAAGACAGCTCCTCACTCCCACCTCAATCTGTGCCCCCAGAATCTTCCTATTTACCCAATCTTCTCCCTGAAATATCCTACACTTTGTCGACACATGAAAACGTGTTTTCTGCATTCTCCCATTCTCTGTTGCCCAGGTTTGCCCAGAACCACATCATTTTATACACAGATTATTTCCAGAATCAGTTTCTTCTGCCTCCATCCTGTCCCTGGCATACCTGGCAAAGTCAGAATAATCTGCCTCCTTTGTGTGCCTGACTCCTTTATATGAACCCTCGACCAGCAAGGAAAATCTTTTCTTTGTCCTTACCTGAATCTCAGAGTTTTTGTTCAGGACCTTCCCTGGTGGTCCAGTGGTTAAGAATCCACCTGCTGATGCTGGGGACATGGGTTCACTCTCTGGCCCAGGAAGATCCCACATGCCACGAGGCAGCTAAGCCCGCGCACCACAGTTACCGAGCCCAAGCACCTGCAGCCTGTCCTCTGCAACGAGAAGTCACCACAGTGAGAAGCCCATGCACCACAATGAAGGGTAGTCCCTGCTCACCGCAACTAGAGGAAACCTGGGTAACAAGAAGACCCAGCACAGCCAAGAATAAATAAATAAATAAAAATTTTAAAAGCCCTTGTTAGGACTGGTCCTGAGAATGCCTATTTTGTCTCTCTGAAAACAAGAAAACACAAGCCAATCAAACGAGAGTATCCTCTCTGAATATTCAGTTCTTCCACCCACTTTGGGTTGAGCCAAAGCATCCCCTGCTTTACTAGGCCTTGCTGGAACATCAGCATCCCCCAAAGATCTCCTCCTCCTCTCTCCTTCATCTGCATCCCTCATGTCTACATTAAGCTCATGCTCACATTCACTGTTACAGTGCTGGGGGTTGGGTGTGAGAGGTGGTATCTCTATAGTGGGATCTAAACTCCTGGAGGAAGGCAGAATAGGGTGCAAAGTACACTGTGAAGAGACTTAGGAGTTCTCAATCTGGTCCTCCTTTGCCTTTAATTACTGTGGGTCCTTGAGCAAGTGATTGAACCTCTCAAGGCTCTTCTGTAAAATGGTATGGTCCTATGAGAGATCTCTAAGCTTCCTTCTCATTCAAACATTCTAGAATTCTAAGGCAAAAGCTGTCTTTTCTTCATACCCCCCATAACACTTTTTGCCCTTACTTTTTTTTAACCTCCTAAGAGTCTCCTTCCTTATTTATTAAATAGGATTGATAATAATACCTTTTCCATAGAATTTTTTGAGAGGTTCAAACAAGATATTGCTTGTAAGATACTCAGCACAGATCTGGGAAAGTATGGGCTTTATAAATTTTTGTTATTGTTATGAAAGAAATAGAGGAGTACATTAAACATCTGTTGAATAAATAAATAAAAACGACTATGCTTGAACCCCTCAAAAAATCTCAAGTAATTTAATCTCCATTTAAGCAGTAAGGTATGCTGCTAAGTCGCTTTAGTCGTGTCTGACTCTGTGTGACCCCATAGACGACAGCCCACCAGGCTCCCCCGTCCCTGGGATTCTCTAAGCAAGAATACCGGAGTGGGTTGCCATTTCCTTCTCCAAGGCATGAAAGCGAAAAGTCAAAGTGAAGTCACTCAGTCATGTCAGACTCTTAGCGACCCCATGGACTGCAGCCTACCAGGCTCCTCCATCCATGGATTTTCCAGGCAAGAGTACTGGAGTGGGGTGCCATTGCCTTCTCCGGTAAGGTATGTTACCTTTCCTTTAAAAACAAAATGTATTTTCCTTTCCTTTCTCTGAGCTAGAAATTCCCACTTATAACTGCTGTTCTGTGTTCACATTGAAAGCAGCAGCTCAGAGCTATTTTTGCAGGCCTCTGTGCTGAATAGAGCATCCCAAGAAGGCTCAAGAAAGGTGTGCTCATCCCAGACAGCACTCCTGAAGGTTCAAGCTGCTGCACATCCCAAATAGGAAGACCAAACATTCCATTTAGAGCAGCCACAGTCGCTTTAACCTGAGACACAAAGATAGTATTTATTTCCTGAGAATAGAGGGAGAAGAAGGCTGCGGTTCAGAAGCCCCTAGTCCCTGACTGGCAAGTTGTTAAATGTCAGTGAACTCACCAAGTGAGTCCTTTTCCTTCTCAAAGCAGAGCCACTTGATGACACTTCTCTCAGAAGACAGGAAAACTCACCCACTTGGTGTTCATGTACCCAGAACAACCATGTGCAAAGCCGAGGAGGTGTGTCCTGAGGCATGACCTCAGGGAAGAGAGCACACCCTGAGCCAACCAGCCAGAAGGAAGAGTCTCAGCTCAACAGATTAGAGAGTTCCAGGAGGAACCATGACAAGGCCGGCTGCCCCTGTGACTAAAAGACACAGTGGTCATGCCAGAAAATAGAGTTCACAGAAATGGAGTTAGGCTGCCTGGAGTAGATTAGGAAACCAGAATCCATGGCCCTCCAGAATTCAAATAACCCAGACTCGACTTAGGGAAAGTGGCAATGTCCTCCTCAGAAATATAACAGCTTAGTAAGTCCACAGGACAAAAAGCATCACACAATTTAAAAAAAAAAAATTCTTCACCACTGCTTATGATTCCCAACTTTTAAAGTATGTCTTCAAGTGCCAACAAAACAGATAAATAAATAAAAACCAAAATGTTTCCCATCCTTTGATGGGATTCCACTGGGGTTGGGAGGCAGGAATGAGTATAAAATATACATGCTATGCTAAGTTGCTTCAGTCGTGTCTGACTCTCTGTGACTGACCCCATAGACTGTAGCCCACCAGGCTCCTCTGTCCATGGGATTCTCCAGGCAAGAACACTGGAGTGCGTTGCCATGCCCTCCTCCAGGGAAACCTGCGTCTGTCTTTTCTCCTGCATTGGCAGTCAGATTCTTCACCACTGGGGCCACCAGCATGATGAAAAGAAATACTTTCAAAAATGTATTACTCAGTAACTAGGTTACAAATGAAAAACTGGTCAAAACCAATTTGGAAAGGAACTGCTACAGTATCTCTCTGAGCTTACAAATGTTCCCTATGCATCCCTCTCTCCAGCGGACGCACATCAATCCTGAAGTCTAATCCCTCCTGGACCCTTTGTGGGTTGATGGTTGAAATGACAGCTGCAGTGCCTTCCTTCACAGCCTCGAGGTCACTGGGAGGTAGAACAGACACAGGTTCCTTGAAATCTCTCAACCAGAAGTTGGATGATGTGATGATATTGGGGATAAGGTTAACCACTGTTCAATTATTTTTAATTATGATGTGTTTACATAGGGTGCGTGAATGATATCAAGCATATAAAGCACATATGGGAACTTGACCAAAATTTCTTGGTGATAAGTAAGGAAATGGTGAGTGTTTGTATAGTGTACCAAGGTGAAGTCTCAGGAGAACTAGTGGGGAAGAGAAGAAGTTTTGGGGGGATGTCACCGAGTAAGTATTAAAGTGAAAGGAAAAGTGAAGTTGCTCAGTTGTGTCCAACTCTTTGTGACCCCATGGGCTATAGCCTGCCAGGCTCCTCCATCCATGGGATTTTCCAGGCAAGAATACTTGGAGTGGGTTGCCATTTCCTTCTTCACAATGGAAACGTCATTGCTCTGCCTCTGAAAAATTTTAGGACCTTGAGTAAGTCCTTCACATCCTGTAAACCTCAGCATCATCATTATAAAATGGAGAAAATAGTAACTATCCTTTGTGAGATCAAAATATTACTTTCCTCATGTGGGATTTCAGAGAGGAAAGTATAAAGCCAAATCAGCGATCGACCCAAATTTCTGATATTTACCAGATTTCTTGATCTGTTTGGAAGCTCCGTTGTTGCTGGAAATAGTTTCTAGTCTCCGCAAGGCCTGCATGGTCCCAGCCATGAAATAAAGAGAAGCCCTTGAGTCCCTGAGTCAAGAAGGCTCCATAACATGGTGAGAGCGTGTGCTATGGAAGCTGGGACTGAACAAGGAGTTACTCACATCTTTTCATCTGTTTTGGCTATTAAGATACAAAGATAAGAATTCATTTTTATTTTCATAAAGAAAGCCTTCTAGGGTGGACTTGTCTCCTGAATACTGATCACATCCCCAGAAGAGGAAGATTATTAGGTTAGTTCTGCTTTTGTAACAGAGTCACCCTCTACTCTACAATATTGTGTTACTTCACACTCTAAGGGCACAAACACAAGAGAGAGTGTGTGTTTGTGCGTGCATGCACGCATGTCAACCACAACAAAAGTGTCCCAGGTGTAGAAGGCCACTGACTCTCTGAAAAAGAGAAAGCCAAACTAATAAGCTCAATCCTGGTGCCCGTGGGAATTCCATTCCTGACCAATAGTGACTGTCTCGGAGTCTGCCTCAAAAGTGGTCTCAGCGAGCCTGAGAGCCCTGCCCTCCCCGCCGGAGTCCAGGCCCTCTGTTGTGCCAAGGCTGCAGGCAATTAGTATCAGCGATGATGTCAGCGTTGGCCTGGTGAGTCCTGCATTCAGCACGTCTTCCTAATGAAGCTCTGAACCATTTAATTAGTAGCTGCTCTGACAATTCTGTCCTTGTAGCCTCAGCCATAGATTGGAACACAAGGGAGAAGATTTCCACTGGACCCATGCCATGGCATTTGCTCTTTTAATTGAGATGAGGGAGACGCACTCACCTTGCAAATGCATCAGAGTAAGAGGGAATACAGTTTCTCACCCTATCAGACAAACAGCCATGCATAAAAAAAAGGACACTTGTTTTTCTCCCCATCTAAGCAGTTGTTTGCTCACCACCTCTCCTTTTTGAGACATACGTGCTCCGTCTTCTAGAACATTGTCCTTAGAGTCAGGGGGGCTTGAGTTTTAATTCTGCCTGAATTGGGGCTAGATTCTTAATTTCTCTGAACCTCTGTATGCTCACCTTTTAAATGAGAATAATAATGCTTACCTCTGAGGTTGTTATGATTCAAGCAATCAAATGACTATAGACCACTAAGCGTAAGTACTAAATATTCAAAAAAAGAGCTTTTTATACCACTGTTACATCTCAATGTCCTGAGTTCTGAAATAAGAGATTAATTGCACTGTGGTGAGTATAGCATTGACTTTATTCATCTCTCTTCTGTTTTCCACCTCAGACCCTTTTTTTCCCAACCTAGTTACTTTACCACTCCTTATAGAAAAGAGATTTCAGCCATCTTACTACCCCAACTGTCTTCCTGTAAAAATTCCAGTTTGTAGGTAATTTTCAAAAAGTGTGACTCCCAAGTTTAACTCCAAGCTCACTTTCACAAAGTACAATGGGGCTTTTATTTCCCTTGAACTAGACAACTTGATGACTGATTCAGTCTCAGATCCCATTAACTTTTCAGCAGCCATTCTGCTCAGGATGAGAAAGGGCCCTTCTAGCCCAAGGGCTAAGAAAAGGTAATTTATTTGGAAGAAACCACCAAACTCCACCCATTTAAGTTTTTATTAAACAGAGAGAAAATGAGATCTTGAGGGATACAATGCATTTGTGATTATCAGATTCTTTGAAAAGGTTATGGTGTTTACTACAAGATGTAAAATAGTGATCTTCATCTTTGCTATTAAAATTCAGAAAGGAGATTTAGAAACTTTGGGAGGCAACCATCCACTAGAGTCTCAGGAGACAAATTATTGAAATGGACTCTGACAATCAAGAAAAATGAAGACAAAGAATAAAATAGATCCATAATTCACTGGCTCCTCCCTCCCAGTTCAAAAGAAAAGAAGAAAACATAGGTCTTTTTCAAAGCTAAAATTATCATTAAAAAAAAAAACAAGAAAGTAAAAGGGGTTTCTTTTTCTAAAGATGAACTTTTTAAACATTGCCCTTTTCCCTTGAAACCATCATTGCACCTCCCTAAAGAGGCTCAACCAGAGCCTGTTGCCTGTCCATAAAGAAAGGGCAGTTGCAACCAAGAGAACTCTAAGGACTGTGTGATCATAGCCCAAGAGAATATTTACTGGGAACAAAATCCATTTAGACTTCTTTATTCTTTACTCAGTTTGTACACAGGTTAATAACAGGATTTCTTTTAATCTGTCAGGGATTTCCACGTGCCACGCCATTCTGATGCATGCGAAAAATTTTGCATCTGGCATATCTGCGAAGCATTACGTCCCTGCAAAGCCAGGCAGAAAAAGAAGAAAGCAGCTTCACTAGGCTGAGTTTTGTGACAGCCACAACCTCTGGCAGAAATAGAAGCTGACAGTGACAAGGGTGGTAAGTAGAACTCTTACAGGCAAACAAAAGGAACACTTTCACTAATAGCAAAGAGGTGAGTAAGAGTTCCTGAACTCTCCCATCCACAGGCAGAGCCAAGAGAGAAGGTAAAATCGTTTGTCTTCTCAACCTGATCATGGAACGAGAAACACAGAGGCCCAAGTGCTCTCAGCCAGGGACTCCCTTTGCAAGATGTAACAGGCAAGCAAAGAATGAATGACAGAGAACCTGAGGGAGCCCAGACGGAGAAATGAGGCAGAGAAGGCATGATTCAAAGAGATGAGGAAGCGGCAGTGGTTTAGTCTCTAAGTTAGGTCCGACTCTTGCGACCCCATGGACTCTAGCCCACCAGGCTTCTCTGCCCATGGGACTTCCCAGGCAAGGATGCTGGAGTGGGTTGCCATTTCCTTCTTCAGGGCATCTTCCTGACCCAGGAATCGTATCTGGGTCTCCTGCACTGCAGGCAGATTCTTTACTGACTGAGCTAACGAGGAAGTAGGTGAGAAAGAGGTGGGAAGACAGAAACACATGACCCAAAGCAAGGGGAAAAAGAGCCACATAAAGGAAATCAGCATCAGAATGAAAGTTAGAGAAAAGGCATTTGATGGACAAGCCAAAGGGAACCAAAAAGCAAGGAAAAATAATAGGAGTCAAATGAAAGTGAAGATGAGTAGGTTAAGGATTGCTGGGTGGGCTGAGAGCCACTGAGAAGATGACGAGGCACTTGATGTCTTCCACACATTTCTTCAGGGAACCTGGCAATTGCAAAGCACATTCTAAGCAAAATGACAGACATTTGCTCTCCAAGAGCACGGACTTTGGGATCTCGCAGATTCAGATTCAGATCTTTGGACGTGACACTTACCCTTTTGAGTTTTAGGTTAAGCCACTGCAAAATGGGGGCTAATAACTTGCTTCATGGGCTTCCCTGGTGGCTCAGAGGTTAAAGCGTCTGCCTCCAATGCGGGAGACCCGGGTTCCATCCCTGGGTCGGGAAGATTCCCTGGAGAAGGAAATGGCAACCCACTCCAGTATTCTTGCCTGGAAAATCCCATGGACGGAGAAGCCTAGTAGGTTACAGTCCACGGGGTCGCAAAGAGTCGGACACCAATGAGCAACTTCACCTTAACTTGCTTCATAGGATTGTGGTGAAGATTAAATACGACCAAGTATGTAAAATGCCATCATGATATCTGATACCTAATGGATGCTCAATGAGTGTTAGTTTTCCCTTTTTTTTTCCATATTAGTCATTCTACACTGGCCTTTTTTATTATTATTATTCTTACTTTCTCATCCTAACAAACCTCTGTGCTCAGTCATGTCTGACTCTTTACAGCCCCATGAGCTATAGTCCACCAGGATCCTCTGTCCATGGGATTTTCTAGGCAAGAATATGGGACTCAGTTGCCATTTCCTACTCCAGGGGATCTTCCTGACCCAGGGATCGAACCTGAGTCTCTTGCACCTACTGCATTGGCGGGCAGATTCTTTATCATTAGTGCCACCTGGGAAGCCCTACACTGGCCTTTTTAATAATCAGTAATTCTATGTACTGTCTCTCTACCCCACTGTAGACCCTGGAGTAAGTTCTTTAAGGCAAGAACTTATGTCTTCCCCAGAGAATCCTCAGTGCCTTGCCTTGTCTGACACAAGCGCAATAGTAACTGAATGGACAAGTATTATTGAATGAATGAATAAACACACAAATGAACAAATGAGTTAATGAATAGCAATCTTCCTTTGGAGGGAGCTTAGTTACTATATAATCATGGTTGAGTGCAGAAAACTAGTCCAGATCATTCAAGCAAACAGCTTAATATTGGGTAACAGGGACTTATAAAGATATTGGCAAAACTGGAGGAGCATCAATCAGTCAAAAAGCTACCACTAGACTAACGATTTCACAGTTATCCCACCATGACAAGCCACAGATTAGGAAGCTGCTGCTTCAAACCTGGTCACAACTACCCTTCATACCCACAAATCTGGTGACTACACAGGCATTCTAGGTCCATCACCACAACTCTCCCAACACTTGTGTGTCATGACCCAGCTTTCCAGCAACAGCTGCTGCCTCCTTTCTTCCAAATCTCAGCCCAGGTACACCTAATTGGCAGAACAAAATTGGCATGCGTGAGTCTGAGACACGTAGTTTTATTTTTCAATTGAAGTATAGCTGATATACAATGTTTTGTTAGCTTCTGGTATACAGCAAAATGGTTCAGTTATATATATATATATATCTGTACATATACACATACAGTTTTTCATATTCTTTTCCTTTACGGTTTATCACAAGATATTGAATATTATTCCCTGTGCTATGCAGTAGGACTTTGTTGTCCATCCATTCTATATATAATAGTTTGCACCTTCTAGTCCCAAATGCCCAATCCAACCCTCCCCACCTCCCTGTCGGCAACTATAATTTTTTTCTCTATGGGATATGAAGTTTTTTTATAACTTCCTAACATATCAAAGGCCGAAGAATTGATGCTTTTGGACTGTGGTGTTGTAGAAGACTCTTCAGAGTCCCTTGGACTGCAAAGAAATCCAACCAGTCAATCCTAAAGGAAATCAGTCCGAATATTCATTGGAAGGACTGATGCAGAGGCTGAAACTCCAATACTTTGGCCACTTGATATAAAGAACTGACTCATTAGAAAAGACCCTGATGCTGTGGAAAATTGAAGGCTGTGGAGAATGGGAAGACAGAGGATGAGATACTTGGATGGCATCACTGACTCAATGGACATGAGTTTGAGTAAGCTCCAAGAGTTGGTGATGGACAGGGAAGCCTGACATGCTGCAGTCCATGGGGTCGCAAAGAGTCAGACATGACTGAGTGACTGAACTGAACTGAACTGAACATATCAAACCAAGAACAGAGTGGACTGAAGGCCAAAAGAACCAATCCATGTTGGGAAGTTCTTTCAATCTAATGAGAAAACAAGTTTAATCATGAGAGAGGACAAAGCAAAAGAAGAAACAGGAAGGGCTAAGAAATACACATAACTCCTCCATGGCCTTGATTTCTAGTATGTTCCAAATCATATGTTTGAGTCTTTCATGAGACCTTGTATATATTTTGGAGTTTGTAAAATTTGCTCACATCAGATACAGAAGAACAAGATTCACCTCATTTCCTAAACATCATTACTTCTATGACTTCATCCATAGAGAAGACAGACAGTATTCTGGAAAGAAATTACAGCAATTAAGACCAAGGTCTGTCCTGCCAAATGTCTCCTTGGAATCTTGAAAACCTTTCCATCTGTTGCCTAGAGGAGGTAGGTTTTCCAAATCAACTCCTGAATGAGTCATGAGCTATGATGGCCAGTAGAATAGACCTCACAAACTTCCAACTGCAGGGAGTGTAACTGCTCAAGAGCCCCAAGCTGCTGCTGGCTCTGACACCCACTGAAATTCATCACCACTGTGGCACCAAGGCTACTCTTCCCACAAGCTGCTCCCAGGCAATGACTAAGCACGGCAAGGAGTGTAAGACAGGCTCTATCCTGGGAGAGATGGGGCTCCTTTAATGGGTGACTTTGGCTCAAGGACTCCCCCAGAGCCTTGCCAAACTTTCCTCAGAACTTCCCTTAGACTGCTCAGGATCTAGAGTGCTCCCAGGCAACTTTTCTTTCCTCTCTCTTTCACTCAAGGTCAGATTTGCTTTGATGGCTCTACCAGCCTCTTTCAGCTTCCTCCCATTTTCCCAGGCATTTCCCTTTGGCATCTGCTTTCTGAAGGACCAAGGCTATCACATGGGTCATGCTGGAGAAGCCTTATAGCTGATCTTTAGTATCCCAAGCCCAAGTATGTCCACAGGACAGGGGAAGAGATATGAAGGGGGTGGGGATAAGAGATCATTATGAGACCACCAGGGTATTCTTTTTTTTTTTTTTTTTTGACCACACTATATTGCAGGTGGGATCTTAGTTGCCCGATCAGGGTTCAAACCTTCAAGCCACACCCCTGTATTTGGAATGCAGTCTTAACCCCTGGACCACGAGAGAAGTCGCCAGAGTAAGTCTCTTAAATAAGCAGTGGAACCATGGTTTATATGTACTTATATCTAATGATAGAACAGCTTTCAGTCATGACACAGGTGGAAATCAGAGAAGAAACAGGAAAAAGTAAAAGATATATATATATATATATATATATATATATATACACACACATGGATACTCTATGACAGTGAGTTTCCAAGATTGTTCCAGTTCAAATACTCTGGCCCATCACTAGACCTCATGCATCTTTTGGAGCTTATAAAACATACTCATATCAGCTACAGAAGAACAAAATTTATCCCAGTCCCTGAATATCATGTATACCTGATATATACACATCTATGTGTGTATGTATACTTGGAGTGAGTGAAGTGAAGTCATTCAGTTGTGTCTGACTCCTTGTAACCCCCTGGACTATAGCCTACCAGGCTCCTCCAACCATGGAATTTTCCAGGCAAGAGTACTGGAGTGGGTTGCCATTTCCTTCTCCAGAGGATCTTCCCAACCCAGGAATCGAACCTGGCTCTCCCACATTGCAGGCAGACGCTTTACCATCTGAGCCACCAGGGAAGCATGTTTATATGGAAGCAACTATTAAAAGGAGGACATTTTGTATTGTTAATCCTTGTCAAGAAAGATAATCTCCATTCTTAAATAGGTAAAATTATTTAAATGCTTTAAAGCTTTTTTCTCATGCCTATACTCAGGCAAAGTTTTCTTTCCTTTGAAGGCATTTTATTGTTAAATATTCAGTGTTTTTGCTTAAACTGTCACTAAATCAGAGTTTCCCTTGATTGTTTTGTTTCTGAGTACACTGACAGGTAAGCTGGTAAGTAGATAGATAAGATAGATAGGCAGACAGACAGGTCTCTCTCACTATTTTAGAAATCTAGTCTGCAAATTGCATGTCAGTTTACAGCAACACCATCACCTCAGCTTCTAGCACTACACTGGGCATACAGTCAGCACTTTAAAAAAAGTGTTAAATCTCAGCCTTGTTCCTTATGATAGCTGGCTTGACTCAAAACAACTCACAGAAGATTCTCTTTGTATTTATCTTTTATTATTTGCTAAGCCCCTAAACAAGAACACATCGAGAAGGAACTAAGTTTGGAGCTGACTGTCATGGCCCAGATCACGTAAAGCAGAGAAAGGGATTGCTACAAGCCTGCATGGGAACTTCGGTGTTACCAAATAATTCTAAACATAGTCCGTCCAAAATAGAGTGATTCAAGCCCCTGTTTAGCCAGTCTTGGAGGTCATTACAATGTGAAATGTTCAGGGATATCCCACATCCTCTGAGCAATCTAAGAGGGCCTGGAATTGCTTCTATACCATTGTTTTAGATCTGGAAGATAAGCCTGGAAGCAAAAACTGCTTATTGCCCAACTGAGATTCAGATTCACTGAGCCCACATACCCAGGGCTCCCTTGGTCAATAGAGTTTAAATGAAACAAGAAGCAGAGCCAAGGTAATCCAATGACTTAATTATTACCATCTTTACAGGGTAGCTTTGATTATTAGGTCAGGAATCCCAATTTTTAGTGGCCTAGACTTTGAAAAAGGAGAACAAAGATTTTTGAATGACAAAGTTAAGACTACTGATGTGATAAGTTTATGTCTTGTTGTGATTTTTTTTTTCTTTATCCCTCCTACCATATTCTACCAGTCTGGGCCCTACTCCTAATTAATCGAACACACTTACGAAGTAGGAAAATCTGACTCTTAGAAACTCATTCAAAAATTATTTATTGACCACATACTACATTCCAAGGCTGAAGTTAGGTTCTGTGGAGACCTTGATGAGCCAATCTGATACACTTTCTACCATCATCAGAGCTCTAAGTCTGGGAGGGAGATCGCCAATAATAAAGTAGTCCCTCAAATCAATAGCCAATTATACACTAAGAAATGTGCTAGGAAGAACAGGATGCTCTGAATCATCCCAGAGGAAGGACTAGATTGAACTAAAGTGTGAAGCATGAGGAATAGTTAACGCAGAGGAGTGAAGTAGATAAGAAAAGATGGGGCAAGGAAAGTGGCTCCAGGCAGGTGGATCAGCTTGCGGAACAGCAGGAATGTTTAAACACAATACCCAGGATGGTCCCTACAACAAAGAATTATTTGGCTGGAAATATTAATAATCCCAAGGTTGAAAATCCCTACAGTAAACTCCTCCACTTTAAAGTGACAATTCAAGGTTTATACCCCTCACCCCTGGTTAGTATAATTATCAAAATTCATATCATTTGTTGGCTAACCACTGTCCCAATGCATTCACCTAATCAATGCCTATATTTGTATGTGTTTTTATTGATTACAGCTTCCCCCTTCTTGTGTCTCCAATTTGGACATTTAAGGTCTTCAAGGAGATGATGCTTCATCTACATTTAGTGACCCAATAAGACCTGGTTGAGCAGTTGGCATCCAGCAGTCTTACCCAGTGTTGAGAGATATTATTAGATTTCTGTGAAGTACTCGGTCTCCCTTCTGCTTTGCACATTCTCTTAATACAGAGGATGGGACTGCTGCAGTGGACCCCAGAACTGCCCTGTACAGAGGGAGACAGACATGGTTAATAGTTAAGATGAAACTGAGCATGCTGTAGAGACAACCATCTCAACATCTCCATGGTTTTAATACTTCAAGAGTTTATTCCTCATTCACCCTACATATCCATCACAGGATAGCTGGAGGTTCTGCTCACCTCTGCTGTTCAGGGACCCAGACTTATGGACACTCTGCCATCTTAAGATGGGACTTCAGTGTTCATTTCAGAAGGAAAGAAATGCTAGAGAATCACACTTGGGCCCAGAATTGATACAATCACTTCTGCTCATGACTCAGAAATATATCTGCTCAGACTAGAAATAACAGCAAGAGAACTAGGAAATGTGGGGAAAAAAAAACAAAAACAGAATATTATCTGAGTTTGAATTCCAGCTCCACCACTTTTAAGTTTGGGTAAATTAACTTCTATAAGCCTCAGTTGCTTCACTTGTAAAGTGGCAATAATAATAAATACTTACGTCATAGTGTGGTTGTGAGAATTAGATGAGATGCTTTGTACATAACCCACGGCATATTTCAGGCATATAGTATTGGCTCAATAAATGAAAACTACTATCTTTATTACGGCAATGACAATAATGATAAAGTTTTTGTTCTTTGGGCCACGAGCTTGTATGGATCCAACAGATCATAAGGTAAAGAAGACCTAAGAGGAGCCTGCTACCTGGCTGGCTTTTTTGAATGGGATAACATGGTGATTTGTTAACTTTTCTTTTGTATTGCTGAGAATAAATAGTTTTATTCTTTGTTCATTCATCCAGGTTCACTTCTGAATACCTACAAATATTCCGAACATTATGCAGAATCTGCAAATAGAAAGATAAATAAGACCTCAGTCCTGTCTTCAAGAGTTCACATTTGGAGAGAGGGAGCAGCCGAGGCTTTTGGAAGGTCTGTGATAGCACCCCACAGACTGGGAAGGCAAGAGTCAGATCACAAAAAGCAATCGGAAGTTGTCAGGGAAAGGGGTGGTCTGGACAAGGGAGAACAACCCAGCTGAGCAAAGAATGTGGCAAAGGTATGGAGAGAGCTCAGTGCGCTGGTCATTCAGGGAGTCCAGAGAGGAGGGGGCGGTGCAGGTGCACCGGGGTCTCTACGCAAAGAAGAGTTCAAACAGGACAGCGATGTGATCAAATTTGGTTTTGAAAGAATCTATTCAAGCAGTTATATTAGTCTGCTCAGGCTACCGTGACAGAGTGGTAGCCTGTCACAGTCTGGGTGACTTAAACAACAGAAATTATTTTCTCGCAGTCCTGCAGGCTGGAACCTGAGATCAAGGTCGAGGCAGGTTTGGTTTCTCCTGAGGCTTCTCTCTTTGTTATGCCGATGGCCACCTACTTGCCGTGTCCTCATGTGGTATTTTGTCAGTGGTCTGTATATCCCTAGTGTCTTTTCCTCTTCTTATGAGGACACTGGGTATATTAGATGAGGACCCCTCCCGTTATGACCTCGTTTAATCATAAATTAAATCATAAATCCTTAAAGCCCCTGTCTCCAAATATATTCACATGGCAGAGGTGTTAGGACTTCAGCAGGGATATAATTCAGTCCATAATAGTGGGCAAGCTTTGTTGCAGGCAAACTAGAGAGGTTAAGCTGCAGCAACAGTTCAAACAAAAAAACTGCATTGAGTGAATGGGAATAGGGATGAAGAAAAAGGGAAGTATCTGAAAAATAAAAAGTTGGTAGGATTGATGAGACTCATATGTTGTAGTATGACTTAGGAAACTGAGTACAGAAAATCATACCAGGTACTGAGATGGAGGGTGTGAAAATATATTAAGGAAACCTAACCCAAACTGGATTGGGAAAGTCATGAAGTACAGGCTCTGACGCATGTGCCCCTGAGCAGCTTGCTTAGGACAGGAAGAAGAAGGAAGATTTCCTCTCTCAGCTGCAACAGCAAACTGTCCTCATCTGCAGCCAATGAGAAGCTGCCACCACTTTGCCACCAATTTTTTCCTCCAATGAACTTTTGTTCAAAACAACCCCTCCAACTTCCTCCTTTCCTCCATGAAAGAATGCTCTCTTCATTTGTTGTCCAGGCCTGCCTATGGTTCACATAGTTTGTTTGTTCAGTTCAGTTCAGTTCAGTCACTCAGTCACGTCTGACTATTTGTGACCCCATGAACTGCAGCACTCCAGGCCTCCCTGTCCATCACCAACTCCTGGAGTTCACTCAAACCATGTCCACCAAGTCAGTGATGCCATCCAACCATCTCATCCTCTGTCATCCCCTTCTCCTCCCGCCTTCAATCTTTCCCAGCATCAGGGTCTTTTCAAATGAGTCAGTTCTTTGCATCAAGTGGCCAAAGATTGGAGTTTCAGCTTCAGCATCAGTCCTTCCAAAGAATATTCAAGACTGATTTCCTTTAGGATTGACTAGTTGGATCTCCTTATGGTCCAAGTGACTCTCAAGACTCTTCTCCAACAACACAGTTCAAAAGCATCAATTCTTTGGCTCTCAGCTTTCTTTAGGGTTCACATAGTTTGTTTGTAGCAAATTGTAATTCCTCTGCTATTTATTCCCAAGTAACTTTTTTTTTTTTTTTTTTTTGCTTAAATAAATTGCTCTTCACCCTGTTTAAGTTTGTCACGGGAAACAGTATGTAGGGGAGAGACAAAGAGTTCATGTTTTAACTGCTGATTTTGAGGTGTTTTAGGGACGCACCAGTGGAGAAATTAAGTATGTGCCATGTGGGCTGGCTCCAGAAAGAAATCTAGACTGGAAATACAGGTTTGGGAATTGTCAGCATAGATCACGGCTGATTAAGGACCTAAGAGTGGATGAAAGCACCCAAGGAAAGTAAATAGAATGAAAAGAAGGCGTGGCCAATGGCCAAAAGCCAAAAAAATTTTAAAGAGTAGGAGGAATAAGAATTGCTTCTGAGGGGCCTGAAAAGAAGAACTAGGCAGGTGCGTGAGAAATCAAGAGCTTTTGAAGTCATGCAAGTCAGGTGAGGAGAGGGTTTCAGGAAAGGACTCGTCAGCAGTCAAAATGCCACTAAAACATTAACAACATGGATTTAAAAGGGACTAAACACACAGATATCACAAGTGACCCCCACTGGAACAGTTCTAGCACAGAAGCTACCCGGAGAGGGTCTGTCCAAGAGAGATGAGGAAGGAGGGAGCTGAGTAAACCAATCCTTTCAATTTGTTTGTGTGAAGGAAACGGCAAGCTAAGAATGGAAACTAAAGGTGATCATAAGAGCAAATTAAGGACTTGGTTTGCTCAGGTAAAAGACTTAAGCACATTTATATGCTAAGGGGATATGCCTGTAAACAAGTAGATTGAAAATATAACCAAGTGGAAAAAACTGATAGCATAAGACCCCAAGGAAGCAAAGGGAGGCGATCCACGGTTCAAGTGAAAGGAACAGCATCAGGCATAAGAATCTTTTCCATGGGGAGCTCAAATCCTGTGCTCTGTGACAAGCTACAGGGGTGAGATGGGGTGGGCGGTAGGCGGGAAGATCTAGAGGTAGGGGACATACATATACCTATGATGACTCATGTTGATATACAGCAGAAACCAACACAATATTGTAAAGCAATTATCCTCCAATTAAAAATAATTTTTTTAAAAAAAAGAATCTTTTGCCTGGACTGATTGCATCCCTTGAAATCATAAAAGAAAATCAGCAATGCCCAGGCTCCAACCTCTCACACTCCTGTCTCCTCAGACCTCTCCTTCTCTCTCAAGACAAACCCGTTTTTCCAGGTTGGGCTATTGTTAGCTAGATATCTGGGACTTAACACAGTCCCCAGCACTATTGAATGTACTAGGTTCCATAAATATTTGCTGAATAAATGAATCTAGGAGCAGAACCTTAGCCTGTTCAGTGCAGACTTTGCACCTTCCCATGGTGACCAAAGAGTGGACCATATAATAGTCAGGTGAAAAGAAACACCGGGCACACTGGCAGGGAAGGCCTCTAGGAAAGATTTATTATTCATTCCACAAACCTCTACTTAGTGCGCGCCGCTGCCTTCAGCCACAGAACAGATGGCCCGAGGCAACAGACTCATGAGGACTCTTCCAAACTGGAGGATTCCCTGCTCCCTGCAAATGACAAATCGGTGGCTTCTATACACACCCATCTGCCGTGATCTGGAGCCCAAATATTCCCTCTGAATCACCAGCTTGGGGAGCGAATCACTACCAATTTTTCTTTCTGTCAACAGGAGCTGCTGAATAATTATGCCCAATTGACACAGGCAGCTCTAATTGCCTTCAGAATTTGGCCTGAAGCCCAATTATATTTCTCTAGCTTGTGCCACAGCACACGGACAGTACAATTTGTCTCACTTCTTTCTCTTCCTTTTTAGAATATTCAAAAAATTTTTTGGCTCAGTGAAACCAACCAAGCATGTTCTTCAAGAATAATTTTAAGCACGATCCATAAGCCAAGTTAATATGATATATACTTTGGGAGAAATTCAGTTGAAAGCACCTAGATATATTATTTTTAAATTATATGCACATGAGTAAAGTATATTGTACACAAATAATTTTAAAATGCTGTTACTAGGTTGAGTACAAATCAACTTTGTAAATATGTACATGCCCACACACATGGTCCCAAATTCACCAATGAGCTGTTTCATAAAAACTATTTCCTAAGCTGGTTGTTGGAAATTTAGACTGTATGTTTATAGAAATAATGTCAGGAACGGTGGGCAACTTCCCAGCTGTTAAGTCACTTCAGTCATGTCCGACTGTGTGTGACCCCATAGACGGCAGCCCACCAGGCTCCCCCATCCCTGGGATTCTCCAGGCAAGAACGCTGGAGTGGGTTGCCATTTCCTTCTCCAATGCATGAAAGTGAAAAGTGAAAAGGAAGTTTCTCAGTCGTGTCCGACTCTTCGCGACCCCATGGACCACAGCCTACCAGGCTCCTCTGTCCATGGGATTTTCCAGGCAAGAGTACTGGAGTAGGGGTGCCATCGCCTTCTCCAGCAACTTCCCAGAGTTATCTCCAAAAACCTTTCACCTAAAATTCATCTGAACTACACAGGACTGATCAGGTTCCTGAGAAGTGTGGACAGACTATGTTCAGAAGGGAAGAAAAAGAGAATTAAGAGAGCATATAATTAAACACACACACACACACACAGAACAGTCAACTCCAACTAAAAATTGTTAGAGAACAGTGGTCTGTGCACCCTCCCCTTCCTAAGACCCCTCCGTAGCCCAAATTCTCAGGTTCTATAAGCCTTTCTCCAAGCCAAAACCTCCACTGGATACCAGTCTTCATGTACCAACTGTGCTTATCAATCCCTATGACTAAAAACCACTTATGCCGTCAGGCATAAAAATCTTTAGCTTGGGGAGCTCAAATCCTTCAGAAGCACAAACCTTACCCTATGAACAGAGCAGAAGTGCCCACAGACTGGTCCTCAGGACAGGTCCCAGTCTGGAACTCCATGGTGAGACTCAGCTCAGCGTTTGTTTGGCTCATTCAGTGAAGGCTTGTTCAGGAAATTCCCTGCAGCCCAGTGGTTAGGACTCTGCACTTCCACAGCCAGGGCCTGTAGTCAGTCCTGGTCAGGGAACTAATATCCTGCAAGTCATGCAGTGTGGCCAAAAAGAGAAAAAAAAAAAAAAAAGGCGTCTTTCAGTCTCATTTTTCCTTTTTTTTTTCAAACTATAGTTGCTAATACTAAAATCAGGAGTAGAGAGTAGATTTTACTAAAATAATATGTATTCAGTTCAGTTCAGTCACTCAGTCGTATCCGACTCTTTGCAACCCTGTGGACTGCAGCATGCCAGGCCTCCCTGTCCATCACCAACACCTGGAGCTTGCTCAAACTCATGTCCATCGAGTAAGTGATGCCATCCAACCATCTTATCCTCTGTCATCCCCTTCTCCTCCTGCCTTCAATCTTTCCCAGCATCAGGGTCTTTTCAAATGAGTCAGTTCTTCACATCAGGTGGCCAAAGGATTGGAGCTTCAGCATCAGTCCTTCCAATTAATATTCAGCACTGATTTCCTTTAGGATGGACTGGTTTGATCTCCTGGAAGTCCAAGGGACTCTCAGGAGTCTTCTCTAACACCACAGTTCAAAAGCATCAATTCTTCAGCATTCAGCTTTCTTTATGGTCCAACCGTCATATCCATACATGACTACTCAAAAAACCATAGCTTTGACTAGACAGACCTTTCTTGGCAAAATAATGTCTCTACTTTTTAATATGCTGTCTAGGTTTGTCATAGCTTTTCTTCCAAGGAGGAAGCGCCTTTTTATTTCATGGCTGCAGTCACCATCTGCAGTGATTTTGGAGCCCAAGAAAATAACACTAAAATCAGGAGTAGAAAGTAGATATTACTAATATAATATCTATTACTAACATAAAATCAAGATGTTGGCAGGACCATGCTCTCTCTGAAGGTGCAGAAGGATTTGTTTTAGACCACTCCCCTCTTTTCTGATATTTCCTTGGCTTGTGGCAGCATAACTGCAAATATTCACATGGCATCCTCCCTATATGCATGTCTTACTACCCAAAATTTCTGTATTTTAGAAATGTACCAGTGATATTAATATAGGACCATCTACAGACCTCAATTTAGTGATTACCTCCAAGGACAAGTCTGACAGTCCAGTGGTTAAGAATCCACCTTCCAATGCAGAGGTGTGGGTTCGATTGCTGATGAGAGAACTAAGATTCTACATGCCACATAGCACCTAATCCCGCGGGGCCACAACCACCTAGCCCACTCAGGCTGACAAGTCTGCATGCCACAACAGAGACCCAGCACAACCAATAAATAAATAAATAATAAAAATAAAGTGATGAACTCTGTAAAGACCTTATCTCTAGGTAAGGTCACCTTCTGAAGGTTCTAGGGATTAAACTTCCAACATATCTGTCTGGGGGGATGCAATTAAACTCGTAACACTCTGACACTGGTTCCTTAGAAACCTGATGTTGAGCTGGTGGAATCGGTTGATGGAAAAGAAGGTACTCTGGACACTTACCCAGATTCCCAGAGAACTTCACGTGAGGGAAGAAAAATGTTAAGCTGCTAGGACTTGGGAGCTGTCTATTATCATACCATGGGCTAGTCTAATCAACTTTTAATACAAAATGTTTCATGTAAAAATCCAGGTTTCTTCCTTGGAAGATCTAGCCTGCTGGGCTTGCATCTCACACTGGCAACTGAAGATCAGCAGTTTCCCTTAGACTGCACCAAATACTACTCCCTGGTGTCCAGTTCACTGTAGTCCTCACCACTCCCTATCATTGCCCTCAACCATTATTTTCATTACCATTTTCTGTTACATGTCTGTTACTATTTTTCTTACTCCTACCTTGCATTCTTTGTTTATACTTACCTGCCTGGACTCTTTAAGCTTGTGAATCTGCCATCTCTGCTCTAAACTGGTCCTAGTATTCATAGCTGCCTCCTTACTGCCCTTTCTGAAACTTTAAATTATAATTTGTGTGTGTGTTTTCAATAGCTCTGTAGGTAGCTGCAGGCTATAATGGAGGAGTAAATCCCTTCTAGCTCAGAGTTCATAATTATGTTTTTCCTGTTCTATTTTAATGGAGAGACATAAATACATTTCAAGGGCAATTTCAAATATAGGTTGAAAAACCATCATAATATCACAAGAGAACTTTATACCTGTTTTCAAAGCATTGTTATAACATTTCTAACAAGTTAAAGGTAGAAGTATTATCATTTCATTATCAATGAAGGAGCAAAAGAGTAAATAAATCAGATGATGGAACCACAGTCTCAGACCTGGTGATTAGTGAAGATGGGATGAGGTCTGCCGCCTTTAGGACTCAAAGGGAGTGTTCTTTTGATCTCAGGGTCTCCATGTCCTCACAGAAAAATGAAGTTGTTAGATAAGAAGTAGGTGTTTCCAATTACCTTTAGTTGTATAAGTTTATGGGCTCAATGGTAAAAAATCTGCCCGCCTATGCAGGAGACTCGGGTTCCATCTCTGGGATGGGAAGGTCCTCTGGAGAAGAAAAAGGCAGCCCACTCCAGTATTCTTGCCTGGAAAAACCCCATGGATAGAGGAGTCTGGTGGGCTACAGTCTATGGGGCCCCAAAGAGTTGGACATGACTTTGTGACTGAACAACAACAAATGTAAGTTTCATTCCAGTCAGAGTTCACATAGAACAACCAAAAATACATTAAGTGGCTCTAGCTGAAGTCGAGGTGAACTCTAGCGTCAGAAAAGTGACATTTTGATACCGACAAATGTTTTGACCAAGGAACATTTTGACTCAGAAGAAAACACAACCTTTCAGAGTTAAAAAAAATTACCAAATATATGGGGGTTACGTGCTGGCCCTGCAAAGTTTTATCCACATCCTAATCCCCAGAACTAGTGAATATCTCCTTATTTGAAAAAAGAGTCTTTACAGATGTATCTAAGGACTTTGAGATGAGGAGATGATTCTGGAGTATCTGTGTAGGCTCTAAATCCAATGAAAGTATATTTATAAGAGAAGAGGAGAAGACACGGGCACAGAGGAAAAGCTCATGTGAAAACAGGAGGAGAGACTAGACTTGTGCAGCCACATGCCCAGGGACACCTGGATCCACCAGAAGCTGGAAGACAAGGAAAATGCTCCCCTAGAGCCTTCGGAAGCAGCACAGCCCAGCCGACACCTTGATTCTGGAATTACTGCCTCCAGAATTCTGAGAGGATGAATTTCTATTGTTTTAAGCCATCAAGAGTATGGTAATTTGTTATGGCAGCCACAGGAAATTAACACACCAAGTAGTGTGAATCACTAGCAAACCCACCCTACACCTTAGCTTTACTACACTGCCAACACCATCCCAGGGTGAAAAAGTAGGGGTGAGGTAAAGAGGAAAGATGTGGTGAGGGTGGGTGAGGTTCGGAGAGAGGGTGAGACCCAGGAATTCTTCAAGAGTTTACTGAGACCTTGGCTGATCCAGGTCTCGAATTCTATCACTCACCCATCAGAGTTGAAGACATGGTGCAATACTGATATTTAGCCCCTTATTCTCAGCTCCAGACTACACAGGAAATTGCCAATTATGTTTCTAGCAGTTCTCTCAGAACTTTGATAGTACATTTTCATGTCATAATATTCCTATGTAACTCTGGCTTGACGAGATAAGCCTGATGCTTCTAAGAACCTATCCCAGTTTAATCAGACTTCTAAGAAATACCTTTAATAATTTTTCTGAGTGAAAGCAATAAATATGCATAAAATTCAGACAATAGATAAGTGAATAAAGTAGAAAATGAAAATCCCCACAAGAGGGGTAGGGTTTGGTAGAGTAAGGATCAAGGGTAGCATGCGTACTTTATTGATGGTAGGAACCTGGAGTTGTAGGATTTTCCAGGATCATTTAGTGCAGCCATGCCATAACACAGTACCTGCTTCAAAAATGATTGAGCCAAGATGATTTTGCATCATGATAAGCAGGTCAGAATACCCTGCTTTGCCCATAGAACTGTACACTGTCTGACCTTGAAACATCCAGAAAGTCCTTTAAGAGATTTCCAGAAACCTCTAAGAGATCTTCTGGCCACAGTTTGAAAAACGCTGGGTGAGACCTTCTTTAAATGCCTCTCAGCTATAACTTTCAATAAATGTGTGTAGATGTGAACGAGTTTAATAGACAGTCATAAAATAACACAATACAACAGAAAGCTATTGGAATGGATACCCATAAACCAGTTAATGCCTGTCAGCAATCGGAAAACTAGTAGCTTCACCCTCTATTGATATTTATGATTACAACTTAATGATGTTTTTACTTAACTGATGGCAGCTGTCTCCAAGAGAAGCTATTAGCACATTAGGTCTTTATTAAGACTGGCAAAGTAATAAATAATGTTTGTGACTTCTCTTTTGTTCACAAGGTTAATTGTTGCTTAATAATATTCTTGTGATGTATTAAGAGCTCCCGAGAAATTACATGTGCAGATCATTAGACTAAAAACAGAAGTCTCAACAATCTTCTAATTTACAGGTTGTTGATGGACCCAAGACATACGTGGCAGTAAGATATTGGGTACTGGGATGATCACCCAGGATTCTGCATTCATTCTGATCTTTTCATTTAAATTAACAGATACTTATTTAGCAAAATACTAAGTAGAAGCTCTGGAGAATACAAAGATATATGCCACCAGAGCTCTTGAATATTGCTGAGGAGGAAAATATATATGTGTTAAGTGATTCATTAAGTGAGCTGTATTCAGAAGATGTAAAGAGAAAACTGCTCTATCTTGGTTGTATATAAAATCTTACACATAGCTGAGAATATGGTTTCCTTAAATTTACCTAGAATTTTTTTTTTTCAGTCTATGCCATTTGTTTAAGTCACTGCCAATTGGTTACTTTGTTGCTTACTGCCAAATACACCCTAACTTACTTAAAGTGAAAGTGTTAGTCACTCAGTCATGACTGACTGTTTGGGAC
The DNA here is from genome assembly GCF_042477335.2 of Ovis canadensis. NCBI lineage: Eukaryota > Metazoa > Chordata > Mammalia > Artiodactyla > Bovidae > Ovis > Ovis canadensis. The sequence continues at coordinate 88,712,044 of NC_091251.1, forward strand.
CCCAGGGACTGTAGCCCAGCAGGCTCCTCTGTCCATGAGATTTTCCAGGCGAGGATACTAGAGTGAGTTGCTATTCGCTTCTTCACCGGATCTTCCCCACCCAGGGACTGAACCTGGATCTCCTACATTGCAGGCAGATTCTTTACCATGTGAGCCACCAAGGAAGGCTTCCTGACCCAAGGATCGAACCCATGTCTCCTATGTCTCCTGAATTGGCAGGCGGGTTCTTTACCACTAGCACCACCTGGGAAGCCCTAACTCCTTAACTGTGGTCCATTTAGATACTAGCCCCACTTGGAGTGGGACTGAACCTAAGATATCATTAATTTCTATCTCTCCTACCAGGGAGGAGGGTAGAGCCCAGAAAGATGAAGGGATTAGCTCAAATCATGTGGCAGCAGCAAAACCTGGACCAACCTGGGTTCAAGCCACTCAATTTCTTATTTCTTTGAGGGCTGATGGGTTCCGTTTTGCCCATACCACCCTATATAGTTTGCACATAAGACCTCAAATTCCAACACACATGTTGAATCCCTGGCTGCTGGAGCCGGACTCCAGCAGTTAGACATGCAGGCAGAAAAGAAAAAAAAAAAAAATGATGGTCATAGTGATGATGGTGGTGGTGGTGGTGGTGAGCAAGGAGATGAGGAAAATGAGAAGAAAATAGTTCTGTTTAGGGAGAGTTTATGATAAATCAGGTGCTTTACAAACACATCCATTATAAGCCTTATAGCAACTCTCTGAGGTGGGTACTAAAATTATTCTAACTTTACAGATAAGGATGCAGTGGTGTTAAATGCCTGAGATTGCACAGTAAGTAGATGCTGCTACTACTGCTGCTGCTAAGTCGCTTCAGTCGTGTCCAACTCTGTGTGACCCCATAGATGGCAGCCCACCAGGCTCCGCCATCCCTGGGATTCTCCAGGCAAGAACACTGGAGTGGGTTGCCATTTCCTTCTCCAATGCATGAAAGTGAAAAGTCAAAGTGAAGTCACTCAGTCATGTCCAACTCTCAGTGACCCTATGGACTGCAGCCTACCAGGCTCCTCCGTCCATGGGATTTTCCAGGCAAGAGTACTGGAGTGGAGTGCCGTTGCCTTCTAGTAAATGTGAAACCCCAGACTGGTCTGATCTCAGAGCCTGGATTCTGAACCTCACACGTATGACACTATGGGCTCTGCAATTCCTGGAAAACACTGCCCACTGAACAAATCTGAGAGAATGAGACAGAGACTTGGGCCAGTCCTTGCTGGTGGCTGAGAAGCCCCTGAGAAAGTCTCAGATTGTACCAGCAGCCCCAAATGGTATTTCTGTTGTCCTCACTCTGTGGCGCTTTCAGTTACCAAGATAATCATCTCCAACAGAATTCCAATGAAGCTCACAGCAAATTAATTAGCTGTGCTGCAGACACATTAAAACTCTGCAAGCAGTTACCATAGTAGGTAACCTTGCATGTTTTACAAAGTGTGGCATTTTTATTTCATCTCATGTTGAATAATGAATAATTTTCCCTGCCCCCTGCTAAACAGTGAATGATGAGAAGCCCTTTGGTAATTCAGTGATGTTGAATTAATCTGATGGTAGAAAATCCACATAATTTCCCTAGGCCACCATCCTCTTATTCTATCCCTCTCCCTTTCTCTCCCTCCCTCACAAATTCCATCACAGACTCTAAAAGGAGATGGCGCTCCATTCCTTGCTACGAAAGCAGTATCTGCTGGCAACACCCAGCTGGAGGCAGGCTTGTGTGGGAACTTGGAAGCCACCAAGCACTCCAGGCACCCAAGATACAGTGGTACCGCCCAGGGACCTCACACCCACTTTGACTCAAATAACATCACCTCCGCGGTTGTCAATTCCAACATCTTCTGTTACTTTCCAACCCCTGCCCTGCTTTAATTTGTCTTTGAGAAGCTATATATTTATTTTCTTTTAATTTTATTTTTCTCCCCTGGAAGTGAACACCATGATAGCAGGGACTTCATTTTGTTCACTGCTGCACTGGGGAGAAAGCACCTAAACCAGTGCCTAGGACGCAGAAGGAAGGCAGATATATTTGCTCAACAGATGAAGGACTGCCAAAAGCACTGGCCAGTGATGTCACTTTTACTGCGGATCTTCTAGGGGAGGAGAACAAAATCACATTCCATGTAGCAGGATTTCACCCAGTTCCCCACTAGACATCCGTCCTCTGATGTAACTCCTCTCCTTTTCCGACCCAGCCTCTGCGAATGCCCTTCAATTGTCCCAACAATCTAGGAATATCTACAAAGTACCAAAACAAAAGTTTAGCGTCCCTGCACATGTACCCCGTCCCAACTCCTATCTCAGGAATCACTTCAACCAAAGATAAAACATCCCAAACATCAACAAGGAGTTGACTAGATAAATTATGATACATTCATAAGACGGACTACTATGCAGCCATTACAAGGAATTTGACCAAGCATAGATAAGCAGGTAGGTAGGCAAGCAGGTAGGTAGATAGATAGAACAATGTCTAAGATACACTGTTTAATGAACAAAACAAGATGCAATACCACATATATAGTAGGACTATATAGGTGAAAGAGAGCAGTACACATATATTAATATTTACTTAGTAGGTGTTTGGAAAGATACATAAGAAACTGCTAATGGTAGCTGTCTATAGGGAACAGATCTAGGGAACTGTATGTCAAGGGTGGAAAGAGACTCTGCTTTTCAGGGGGTTTATGGTACTCCTTGAAGCTTTAGGGTTTTTCACGGGGAGGGGGTTTAGAGTATTTGAATATTTTATACACACCAAATACATGTAATTAGAAACTAAAGGATAGAAAGTGTGGGTGGAGGCAGTTAGACAGTCAAGCAAACAATAGATCAGTTTCACCATGCCCCTCAAAGACTTCATCCCACCAAACAGTTTATCATCGCTCGTGGGTGTCTGCTAAAAAATTCGACTTGAATCTTCACCCTTCCATTCTCTGCCAAAGCAAAGCTTCAGAGCACATCATGGCATCCGCTGGATCCTAAGGCCAAAGAAACTCAGTAAGTTGACAACTTAAAAATGCATTTGCTCCAGAAAAGCTATATTGTTGGTCTCCCCAGAACTTTTAATTTGCCCAGTCATTCTTTTCAAAGAAAATAATATTTAAAATCAGAGTAAATTAGCTTCTGTGATAACAGTAAAATCTAATGAGGTTTTGGAAAGTTCTATTTATCAAAGAAATATCCAATCATATCAGCTTGGTTTTCCAGAATATACATCTCACCAAAGTACTGATTATCTGTTGGTCCTGTTGCCTATATCCATCACTTGCTAATACGTCCTATAAAGTTGTCAACTCAATCAATGAAATAAGAGAAAGAGCTCGAGTGGGGATTTTCTGGTTTTGCGTTAACTGCCTGGGAGGAATCCTGCCTGCCCTCAGAAGGGTACTGTGAACTCTTCCGAGGGGTGAGGGTATTGACTATCTGTCAGGGAGACCCCATGATGCCTGATGACCACCTTCAGTGGCTGACCAAGTCATAGTCCAGGGCTACAGTCAGGGTCCAGAAACATCCAGTCCAGGCCATCCTTGCCTCCCACAGATTCTGCCAGGCCCTCATCTATGTCTATGGACTTCCTGATGGCTCAGCAGGTAAATAATCTGCCTGCAAAGCAGGACACAAGAGACCTGGGTTTGATCCCTGGGTCAGGAAGGTCCCCTGGAGAAGGACACGGCAACTCCAGGATTCTTGCCTGGAGAATCCCTCAGACAGAGGAGCCTGGCGGGCTACAGTCCATGGGCGCGCAGAGTCAGACACGACAGAGGCTGATGCATGCACACGTGTCTACACCAATGCCTGCACCGACCAAAATGCCTAAACCCTTTCTCTTTGATTGAATTCGACAAAAAAAAAAAAAAAAAAACTGCGGGAGAATGAGCAGAGACAAAGGACACATAAGGCTGGTCGTATTCATTCTTGAAAGAAGTAGGGGTATCCCTTCTTTCAAAGTGATTCTGCACTATTTAGCACCATCAAGAAAATTGTGACAGAAAGAACAGTACCTGTCTGATTGCCAAGAAAAAAAATGACTGGATTTTATACTTACAAGGCAGCTGAAAAGAGAGGAAGCTGTGATAAAACTGAAGAGTAAGTCTTGTGCTATCAAATTCCAAATAAATCAGGTGAGACTCAACAAAATATAGATGATTTAAGCAAGGCAAATGTGTAGGTTTATATCTTTGTAATGTTCTATTTTGCATCTTCCTAGAATTTAAAAAAAAATTGCTAATGTAATCAGCAAATTCCTAGATCACTGACAATTCTAAAGGATAAATGAACACTGGCATTTTAATTTAGGAGCTGATTAGCTAATAAAAGAGGTGCCATTTAGGACTGGATGATCCTATATTTATAGACTGAGAGCTTCATTCCTTTAATTTAAGGCCTGGACAATCACTTCCAAATCATTCAAGACAGAGCCCACTTTAAACTTTTATCAGTCAATCACATCTAAATGTGAATTAATATATTTTAAATCTCCATTTAAGAATAGTTTGCTACAGGAGGAAGAGGGACAGAACATGGTTTTATGTGTTTTAGGAAGTTGGAAAGGAATTACCTCCATAGCTAGCTTCCCTGTTGTCTCCGACAGTAAAGAATATGCCTGCAACACAGGAGACCTGGGTTTGATCCCTGGTTAGAAAGATCTCCTGGAGAAGGAAATGGCAATCCACTCTAGTATCCTTGCCTGAAGAATTCCATGGACAGAGGAGCCTGCCAGGTGTGGGGTCTACATAGGATAGGGTAACTGGGAAGAAAAGATGGGAAGCGTAGAAAGGGTACCAAACACAAAGGTCACTGCTTTTCTTGGGGAACAGGGCTCTCAGACAGCAGAGAGGCCCACCTCACACACCTCCTTGTTCTGTTCAGTGGCAGAAAACATGGTGGTTTGCAGGCATCTCCTGATTCATAGCTGTATCTTTAGATCTTTATGGGTAGAGGAGCCTTGTCCACAGGTATCTGCCAGCTCCCCAAGCTGTGGTTGTCCTTGGTCTGTCCCTCTAACTAGCAGCCACATAGCATCACCTCACTCTGAAGTTTCATTTTCTGCTACATGCTATCAGCTCCACCTTGCCACTCCCTCTCCTACTTAACCACAGTAACATGATCTTGAGCATCTTCATGATACAATAAACATAGAATTCATAATGGTTTATGAATTCATCTGCATGGTCTATTACTGGCAACCTCTTGAAGAGTCAACCCTATTGTTGAACGTGACTTAAGAAAGCTTTTAGATTAAAATCAAGCTAGCTCCTATAGCCAGAGATCCAATACTTAGGGAAAACTGAAATTCATATTATCGGTTGAATTGTGTCCCTCAAATTCATAGGTTGAAGTCCTAATACCTAGGACTTCAGAATGTGAAGTTTTTGTAAATGATGAAGTTAAAATGAAGTTATTAGGATAGTCCCTAATCCAGTATACTACATCCTTATAAAAAGGGAAATTTGGACACAGGGATAGCCACATGCACACAGAAAGAATGCCATGTGAACACAAAGGCAGAGATCAGGACGATGTGTCTACAAGCCAAGAAATAACACAAATTGCCAGCAAGCCACCAGAAGCTGCGGGCACGCGGGGCAGGCAGGGGTGGGGGTGGGGGCGGGAAAGTAAGGAACAATTTCTCTCAAAGTCCTCAAAAGAAACCAACCCTGCTGACACCTTAAGCTCAGACTTCTAACCTCCAGAACTGTGAGACAATCAATTAAGCCACACAGTTTGTGGTACTTTGTTACAGCTGCTCAAGCACACTAATACACTAAACTTCAAAGCCCTGGCTCAATATACCTTTACTTAAACCCTAAAATCTAAAACTGTTCCTTTCTCTACTTTGCCCAACCATTCCAGCAATCAGTCTTCAGCTAAATAGCTCCAAACTGAGACGGGTCTTGAGTCTCCAACTAGGGAAAAATAAATTTAGATTTTAGATCTGGTCGACTCTTTGCATTAACTGAAACAAATTATCTCATCAGTTTCCTGACTGTCCGATGAGAAAGTTGAATAAAACTCTGGCTGGCAAATAGATTGCATCTCTGGTGCCCATTCTGGCTGAGTTGTGGCTGCTACTTAGAGCGCAGTCTTGACCACTCTTTAAGGATCTCATTCCTGCATCTCTGAGGCTGACCCACTGGCTCTGCTCGTCTCATTAGATGACATTCAGATAATTTAATGACTTATATTACACTCACTATACATGGTCCCAAATGCTCTAGGTGAGACTCTTCACCTTCCCACAGAGAAAGTAAATCACTCTGCCTTGCCACTCAGATGCCTTGACTGAATAGAAAGAATACAATGATTTATTACCAACATCTGCTGTGAATAAAAGATGGGAAATTTGCCCCACATGACTATGTATTTGCCATCCCTGGACTGAATCACAAGACTTTACAATTTCTTTCTGCACTGATTTGAGCTGCTTATTATTGCCCTTTGTTATCCCTTTCAACCATGGACTTTGGTGCTCGTGGTTCTCGGCCCTTTGGATTTCACCTAGGGCTTATACTATTGACTTCTTAGTTCTCAGGTTTTTGGATTCAAATTGAATTACACCACAAGCTTTCTTGGTTCTCCAGCTTACAGATGGCCTCTTGGCCTCCATAATCATGTAAACCAATTCCTATAATAAGTAAATCTCTCTATTAAAATGAAGCGAAGTGAAAGTCGCTCAGTCGTGTCTCTTTGTGACCCCATGGACTATACAGTCCATGAAATTCCCCTGGCCAGAATACTGGAGTGGATAGCCTTCTCCAGGGGATCTTCCCAACCCAGGGATGAAGCCCAGGTCTTCTGCATTGCAGGTGGATTCTTTACCAGCTGAGCTACAAGAGAAGCCCCATTAGAATACACACATATTATTATTGGTTTTGTTTCTCTGAAGAACCCTTCTCCATTAGCCTTTTCCTACTCTTGCCCTCCCTATGCTTTATGGTATTGGTGATGCCAGAATTGTCTATTATAGCCATTACCAGCCAATGAAAATACACTTTTCCTTCTGGACTGGTAAAATGATCAATTACAGGACATTATCGAGGACCTTTTCAGCTTAAGCTCTATTTTCCTCATTGTTTATATTAGCCTTTTGTTGTTGTCACTGCTGTTAAGTCTCCTAAGAATTTGTGGTAGTCCTAGGGGTTGTGAATGCTGGATGCTGATACACTGGGGCAGAGCAGTGATCCCACAAAAAGCCTTCCTAATACAGTGATTGACAGGAGGTAAAGCCACATTTATGATTTCTGAAACAGAGGTGATTATATTTCAGCAAACAGAGTTCTATCTTTATCTAAGCTTTCCATACATTATCCTGTTTGATCTTCACAATGTTGTGATATAGGCATGACAAATATTCTGTTATTCCCTCATTACATTTAGGGATCATAATCAGAAAAACTAAGTGACTCAATTACACGGCATTAAAAGGTTTCAGGTTGGGTCATCTTACCAATCATGCAGCAAAGCATTTGATTTCATTCAGAAAGATAGTATCATACATGAGTAGATTTCTTTAACAGCCATCAAGACCCACCGAATGAGTAGTGGTAGTTTGACCAGGATTGCATTGATTAAAGACCACATTTAATAGAGCTTTAAACTGTGTCCAAACAGCTTTTCCCCAAAGCAGCAGGATGGCTTCTCTCTGAAGCACTCCCACTTTGCCTGAACTAGTTTGCCATATTTCATGCCTGATGCACAGGCTCTGCTTGCCTCATCAGGTGTGAATCAGATAAATTAAAGAAATAACTAAATTCATTTTGCACATGTTCCAAGTCAATAGGCTCAGAGAGAGGGCCTATATTTTACTCCACACTTATCCCACAAGGGTAATGGGCTTTGGGGTCAAGGTTTTTCTTGCTAAACAAAGAAAACCATCTAGAAACCATCAGTGTGTCTAGTCATCAAACTCAGCATACATATACAAACACATTGCCAGTGTTTAATGTTTCCCAGGAATATAAGGAGACCATAATGAGGTTTGTACAGTACATAACTGTTAAGATTCTGAAATACTGACAGAAATGGGTTCTCCTTTAGCCTAAATATTATTCTGGACCAATAACATAAAGGCAGCTGTCCTGAGAGCTCCAACAGTACAGGCTTGCTGTGAAAAAACACACATCTCTAGGATGAGAAATGGACTTTTCCCTGCCTCCTGATTCTGGGGAGACATCCAGTGTCAGAAGGAGTTCTGTGCACTTAGCAAGGCAGGCTCGACTTAGGAGGTGAAGCTGTTCTCTGGTTGAGAACATGAACTACAGGTTTGCTCCCCCAGGAACTGATGAGTATTAGGAAGAAGCACAGGCACCACCATCCTTTCTTGCCCTTGACAGGTATTACCCAAGTTATTTGCCAAAAGGACAGAGCTCAGGCTTCAAATAAGTCTTTCAGATTGAGATAGCACAGAGCTCATGATCAGATTAGAGATTGAAAGCCACCAGGGTGATGGCTGCCGGGCAGGCCTCCCACAGCCCTGCATCACTCTTTCTGAGGCTGTCCGCCCACTCTACTTCCCAAGCACCGCCATCCATCAAGTGTCTCCGGGATATTTGTGAGGCTCAAATGCACAGGAACTTCTTAGGTCTTATATTGTCAGACTTTCCATTAAATAAATCATATTTGATCATTCTCTACTTCTTTAAATTCTCTTTTTCCTCTGCGTCTCTGACACCATACTCTCTGACGGGCATTTGCCTACCCTTTCAACAACCTCTTTCCAGTATTTCACTCATACCTCCTCCTCTAGCTAACTTCCAAATGCTACAGCTCCTAAAAATGCATTCCCAGCCCCTCTTCTTTTCTCTATCTAGACTTTCTCCTGAGCGATTTCATTCATTTCGTCACTTGAAGTGTTATCTCTACACTGCTGTGCCAAAAATATTTCTCCATGGAGATTCTTCCTCCTGACGTCTAGATTTGTTTATCCAACCACTTTTCAATTATCTTACCTGAGAGATCTCCAAAGCTCCTCAAATTTAACAAAAGCAAACCTGAAGTCTTGACCCCCCAAAGATCTGAGACTTCCTGTGCTTCTAGTAATGTGGAACTAGGTGACTTCCCGCACAGATTTTGATCAAGGACAGTGAGCCACCTCTTCCAGGAGAATCACTCCAGGTAATGTGGGACTAGATAAATCACACCAACCTCTTTCACCGAGAACTGCTATGAAACCTGGGGAAAACGGTTCTGCCTATGTTTGAGGGCCTCAGAGAAGGAACACAGCAGTGAATAAATATGAGGACAAGATCCAAGAAAAGAACCTCACAGAAATGAGCCTAGCTATGGGGACTACTTTTTCCCCAGGGAGATGTTCTGGTTCACAGAAAGGTGGATGAGAGGCAGAGAAACTGGGCAGAGTATTCAACAAAGTGATGGGGCAAGGGGACAAAAATGAGAGTTTGGGGCCTGCTGAGGAAGGATCCTCTTTATTTCCCCAAGCTTTGGGGTTTGATTTTGAACCCCAATTAGTCAGGGTTATCCAGAGAAACCAGTAGGATGTGGAGAGAAAGAGATTTAAAGGAATTGTTTCATGCTACTGTGGAGTTGGCAAGTATGAAAACTGCAGGGCAGGCTAGCAGGCAGGAGAGTCACAGAGGAGCTGATGTTGCAGCTCGAGTTGGAAGGCAGTCTGGAGACAGAATTCCCTGTTCCTCAGGGGACCTAAATCTTTTTCTCTTAAGGCCTTCAACTAATTGGAAGAGGCCCACCCACACTGTGGAAGATAATTTGCTTTACTTAAAGTCTACTGACTGAACTGTAAATTTATCTTAACAGTTCTTTTATAGTGACATCTAGACTGGTGTTTTACCAAATATCTGGATGCAGAGTCCTCCCCAGTTTGGCACACAAATCAACCATCACAGGCCACAGATCCCTGCCAACTCAAGAACCATCCTCTGAGTAGCGCTAGTCTAAGATTGTTGCGTTACAGTTGACCCTTGGACAACGCGGGTTTGAACTGCAAGGGCCCCCTTTAAAACAGCCTTTTTTCAATAAATACGTGCTACAATACTATACGATCAGCAGTTGGTTGAATCCATGGATATGGAACTGCATATAAGGATGGCTGACTAGATTATACTTGGATTGTTTGCTGCATAGAGGATTTATACCCCTAACGCCTATGTTCTTCAGGTGTCAATTGTATTTAGTATTAGGAAAAAGTATTCATTGGCATTAGGCTTTGCTAAGTTAAGGATATATAATACAATCTCTAGAATAACCAATAAAAGAATAGTAAAATAATGTTTAACTTGGGATAATATAAAATAATCTAAAAACAAAGGAGAGATAAAAAAAGATTTTAAAAAATATAAAATAGGTGAAACAAATAAAAAGCAAATACTAAGATGGTAAATTTAGCCTCACACATATCAGTAATTATCTTCAATGTAAATGAACTAAATACTTCAATTAAAAGGGATTACTAGGCTGGATTCAAATGTATATATATACATACGTATATTGGCTTCCCTGGTGGCTCACTGGTAAAGAATCTGCCTGCAATGCTGGAGGCTGGAGTGCGATCCCTGGCTTGGGAAAATGGAGGAGGGCATGGCAACCCACTCCAGTATTCTTGCTTGGAGAATCTCCATATTCAGAGGAGTCTGGCAGGCTACATACAGTCCAAGGAGTCACAAAGAGTCAGACATGACCGAGTAACTAAGCACACACACATATGTATATGTATATGTGTGTGTGTGTATATATATATATATGTGTGTGTGTGTGTGTGTATGTATATACACACTGCTTAAAGACACAAATATAATATAGATGGTTGAAAGCAAGAGGATGAGAAAGGTATACTATGAAAATAGTAAACAAAAAAATAGCTATACTACTATCAGATAAGACTTTAGAACAAGAAGCATTATTAGAGTTAAAGAAGGACATTGAATAATAATAAAGAGGCTAATACACTAGGAAGATACAATAATCTTACATTTGCTTATTCCTTGGAACATAGCTTCAAAACATATAAAGCAAAAAAGAGAAGTCTGCAAATCCACAATTACATTGAAAGAGATTAACATGCCTATCTCACAGCTAGAATAAGCAGTCAAAAAATTCAGTAGTAACACAAAAGGTCTAAACAATACAGTCCAACTTTTCCCAGTGGACATATTCATAGAACGGTATACCTAATGACTGCAGAATATACATTCTTTTCAAGGACACACAGAACATTTGCCAAAATTGCCTTATTCAGAGTCATAAAGCAAATCTCAACATATTTCAAAATCAAAATCATATCAGAATATGTTCTTTGATTTCAGTGGAATTAGGCTGAAAAGTAGAAAAATCCCTTAATTTGGAAACTAAAAAGTAAATTTCTAAATACCCATGGACCAGAAAAGAAATCACAAAGGCAATTATATAGCCAATACTAATCCAAGGATTTTTTAATACATATTTAAATCATACTTATATGAACATTTATAATAAGCCCTATAGACATATAACAGAAAAGGAGAAAGACTGAACATCAGTGCACTAAGTATCTACTTCAAAAAGTTAGGGGAAAAAGAAAGAAATGAGAAAGATAAGAAAACTAATGAGAAAGGAGACAGAATAGTAGAGGGGATCATCCAAGGAAACAGTAGGCTTGCTGAAAAACTTAACAATGAGGTGATAAACTCCTTCCCCAAAAAGGCAGAAGTAATTCACATCAGGAACGAAAAAGGGCATCACTATATATCCTACAAACAATGAAGGAACAATAATAACATATTTTAAATTACATGCCAATGCATTTGAAAATTTAGATGAATTAGATGATATATTCCATAAAACACACACTCACAATTTATCAAAAATAAAAGTAATTTAAAATAAAATGATTCACTATTTTAAAATGTTTGCATAAAGAAACCTATAGACCTAGATGGCTTTGCTGTGAATTCTGCAAAATAGGTCAAGAAGAACCAATGCCAATTTTTCCACATATTTTTCCAGAAAAGAGAAAAGGAAAGATCACTCCTCAGTTCTTTTTTTTTTTAAGAGGAATTTTTAAATCTCTCTCTTTTTCTATTGGAATATACTTGCTTTACAATATTGTTAGTTTCTGCTATACAGCAAAGTGAATCAGCTATATGTTTGCATATATCCTCCTTCTCTCTTTTGGATTTCTTCCCACTTAGTTTACCACTCAGTTCATTTTTTATGGCCAGAATAATCCTGATATAAAAACTGGCAAAGATATTATAAGAAAAGAATATTAGAAGCCCAACTTGCTTATGACCTTGATTTTTTTGGAAAAAAAATTCTAGCAAATTCTAGCAAATCGAATCTGGAGATGTGTGGGAAAGATTATACATCACAACCAAACTGGAAATGCAAAAAGTGCAAAGTTGTTTCAACATTCAAGAAATCATTATAGGTAATCTGCTCCATTAATAAAAGAGAGAATCCTGTGACCATTTCAATAGATACAGAAAAAGTTCATAAAATTCAACACATATGATTTTAAAAAAAAAAACTGGTAGCAAACTAGAAAAAGAAATTAACATCCTTCATCTGATAAAGAATATCTACAAAAACCTAAAATAAAACTTAAGTCCTCAATCATCTGCTCCAAAGTCACTCTTGTTTGACTCTTCCCCATCTCAGTAAAAGGACATCTCTATCCATCCAACTGCTAAAGCCAGAGACTTGAAAGTTGTTATTCCGAGTTTTGTCTCTCTGTCTCCTCCCACCTCATACCCAATCCATTGTCAATCTATGGAGTCTACTTCCAAATATTTCCAGAGTTCATGCTCTGTTTTCCATCTCTTTCTTTACCACTCTGAAATACTACCATCACTCACCTGGATTACTACCATAGACTCACAGCTGCTCTCCCTGTTGTTATTCTTGCCCCATCCGAACCATTATCCAAATCTGCGTAGCAAACAGAATGATATTCCTAAAGTACCATTGAAATTACATCACTGCCTGTTTAACAACTCCCTTAGGTGGCTGAGTGAAAAAAACAAAAACAAATTCTTACCAGAGTCTTCCCGCGTCCACACCTCCTCCTATCATCGCTTTCCCCCTCACCCATTGCACCAAGCTGGCCTCTTTAAGTTCTTTGCGTTTGCTGAGCTGGTCCCCTCTTCAGCTTTGCTTCCCTTATGTTGTCTGTCTCCTCACTTCTCTCACTGCGCAACTGACCACCCTATGGTTTCCTTTCTCAGAATCGTATACTTCCCTACAGAATTCTCATCATAATTTGCAAGTCTATATTATTCTTTTAGTTTTTAAACGTCTATCTTCTTCACTATGCTATGAATGTCTCAGAGGCAAGAATCAGAACTGTTTTGTTTTCTTCTGTTTCATCTCTAGTACCTACATTACACTAGCATTCAATGAATCATTGTTGAAAAATGAGTGAATAAGTGAATGAATGAAATCTTCTTATATTCCAAGTACATTGAAAATGGGTGCAGCTTTTTCAGCATGCATAGTGTGAGCCACCATTTTAAATAGCTTTGACTATAAGCAGTTTCAGGCATATAACCTTGAGCTTACAGACAAACCTTGAAGCAAATGAACACCATGTCTCACCTAGACCCCTGCAATTAATTCTGATTCCTGAAAAGCCTTATCTACTGACACTAGGCTTTGCTATGCATGGATCTTAAGTGAAGTCATTGCAAACAGGCATAAAAGCAACCAAAGGCATCATATCAAGAGTTAAAAGGTTTTATTCAGCTACAAACACAGTTTTCTGGCTGAGTAGACTTCAAAACCTTCATTTTCACGGTAAGCAAATAATCTTCCTAAAATTAAGTAAAATGTGCAGCCAGTGATATTTATTTACAAATGCCCTATGACTACCTTCTAAGAAATGCTAAATGATAGTAAAACTTCAAAAGACATCAGTGCAGCCAACACCATCTTTCTGTTTTATATATTTTCTTCTGTAAGTGATAACCCCAGCAAAACAATCTTTATTAATCTCAAAACTAATCATTAACTCCAGAGTGATATGAAATTAATTCGGTTATGCCTTAGTACTTCACTTTTTCTACCTTTCTGCCTTGAAAAGGTGGCTGCTAATGCTATGTGAAAATAGAATCTATTAACATAAAGGCCCCGTGTTCCTTTAACGACAGGGTCAACTCCCTCAGTATCCCAGAAAGAGAGGAAATAAATTTTTCATTTTTCTTCACAGGTTGAATGGCGTGGCCAGACTTTATACCACGATTGGGACCAGTTCTGTCCCTTATGTGTTTTGTGTTAGTTGCTCAGTTGTGTCTGACTCTTTGTGACCCCATGGACCGTAGCCCACCAGGACTCCTCTGCCCATGCAATTCTCCAGGCAAGAATATTGGAGTGGGTTGCCATGCCCTTCTCCAGGGGGTTCTTTCTAGAATTAAGACCAAATCAAAATCACCAGGCTGATTCTCTGATCCAAAAAGGTAGTTAACTCAGTATTATAGACAGGGGGAAAGGAGAGGCATCTACCATTTATAACCTTACTTGAAAGAAACAGAGAAGAGTCCAAATTATCAAGCTGTGGACTCAAGGACACTTACGGACGCTAGAAGCTCCAGTAACTGGTGAGGGTGATAAGGACTTTGTATTCTCATGGTGATGAGTTCAAATCCCAGCTCCTTTACTTGCAAGTTTCATGTCCCTAAGTAATTTACCAAACCCCACTCAGCTTCAACTTCTTCATCTAATAACAATGCTCTCTCAAAAGTTTCCTTTGAGACATTAGAGATTATCTACAGAAAGTACAGGGAGTCCCTGATGGTTCAGTGGTGAAGAACCCATGTGCAACGCGTTAGATGCAAGTTCAGTCCCTGAGTTGGGAAGATCCCCTGGAGAAGAAAACGGCAACCCACTGCAGCATTCTTGCTTGGGAAATCCCATGGACAGAGGAGCCTGGTGGGCTATAGTCCAGCGGGTAGCAAGAGTTGGACACGACTTAGGACCAAACCACAACCACAAGCACAGAAAGTACATGACACACAGTAGGAGTTCAAAAAATGGTAGTTATTCAGTGGGATGAATATTGACCTTTCTTTCTATATCTCCCTTGTTAAAAGTAAATGAAGACAAGGAGAATGAAAACTAGCAAAAGGTATTCTTAAATACTAACATTCCTCCTGGGGATGTTCGATACTGCCAGAAAACCTCAAACCTATCAAAAAAAAGGAATGTGAAGTAGATAGAAAACGTAGCTGGCCCCCAGGACTTTGTTATCTCACATCCCCAAATTAACATTATCTAAGAAACCGAATGATATCAAATCTGCCTTACATTGAGAATTACTTTCATGGGTAAGAGATAGAACCCCATGGGTAAGAGATAGTAAGGAAGCAAGGAGGTGGAGGAAATGGAAATTAAAAGTAGGGGAAGGGAAGACAGGAAAGAAAGAGAAAAAGCAATCAATTCCATCTGGATTAAAGTTTGCTTATAAACAGAATAATATGGGACTGCCATCTCCTTTCTGCTGTGTTCCCTATGAAAGTAAAGAAAGTAGCTGCTTGGTTCACTTCTGTCTCCCCAGTAGCTAATACAGTGCCTGGAACAAAACAGGTATTTAATCAATAATTGTGGAATGTACAAAAACATAAAGGAATGAGTGCCGTGTATGTCTCCGGAGTCATAAATATTCACTCTGCATCCAAAACTTGAAAACATAAAGGACTGATTTTATGCACCGACTGGGTACTTAGAACTGGAATCCCAGATATGAGTGTCCCCAGGTTTGCACCTTGTGGCTGTCACTTAACCATCTCTCTGGCCCTGCAAAATGGCCTTTTTCAAATAAAGATTTGAAGGTCCTGTGGGATGACCTCAATTTCAGCTCTCACTCTGCCAGTGTTCTCAGTTGCCTTATAATACAGTTTCTGGTGCTAGGTATTAAAATGCAGCAAGAACTGTTTAGAGACTCTGAGTTGTATACCAAAAAAAAAAAAAAAATCAAAGATAGAGCTGAGCAGTTAGAAACCAGTCAATACAGTGTCTGCTCTCATTATTAAGAGATGCTTAAGCTCATTATTCAGTTTTGGGAGAGAACAGGAGGCATGTAGTGAAATTCAATAGAGGTTTAATATATAGTTTCAAGTTAGCAACAGAGAGGGTAATATCAAAATGACCAATTTCAAAATAAACTTTAATGTCAATAATTAAAATTATTTAATCAAAACATTGAAAGAATATTTTTTGGTATGCTGCATATTAACATTTTTCAATCTATTAAACACAGGTCAAATGCCTCAACAAATATAGAAAGGCAACAGAAATTTCACCTCATCGATATAAACCACTAGGTTTCCATTTGGGGACTTTTTCTAGAACAATTCATATAAACCCACAATTACCAAAATACAGCTATGAGGATTAATTGTGTATATAAAAGCATTTTGCAACATTATGTCTTTTTTCCCCTCAAAAAAGATATGAGGCATTTTTGTTTTTCTCAACCAGTTTGCATGTAACACGCGATGAAATCACCTTCCATTTTTACCTGCCTTCCTATTAGAGGCAAGATTTTTCTCCTTTCCTTCTTAAACTAATGAGATTTTGAAAAAGCAATCTCATTCCATCAGAAGCCACCATATTTCAGAAATGAAGTGATTTATGGGTGGTAATTACATTACAAAAAGTTTATACATCATTTGGGCATTATTCAGGGGAAAAGGTATAGCGTGTTGCTGCTGTTATTAAACCCCAAAGACCCATTGATCAAGAATATAAAGATCAACCACTTGTTTTGTTAAGTAATTAACTTAACTCTTTCCCATAGCTCCCATTCAGGCTTGGAACGATCCATTTCTCACTGGAATGAGAGTCCCCAGCAATGTATCGAAAAGGGCTGCTAAAAGGTGATGCCAATTAATTGCCACAAGTAATTGTCATTTTGTAATCACATTATTACTAGTTTGCTGCCACTAGATCATTGAAGTGCCAATTATGCATCTCTGCTTTAATGTATTAATAAAAAAGCAATCACGCATTTATTGCCTTTATAATTCCTGAGATAATTATACAGCAGGCTGAAGGTGTATCTCTTTTGTGATCCAGCAAACTTAGCAATCACACTGGAGACTCCAATGGTTAGAGACTATTAACTGAGACTCCAATTAATATATCATAACTGACTATTTCTAGAGCTAAAACCAAATAATCTCAACTTCTTCATTCAAAGTGCAGTAGGGATAGTCTATGGAATGGAATCGTGAGGAAGTAAAAGCTTGCCTCTATAAGATGGTCTAGACCCTCTTCATTCTTTGCCAGGGAGGAGTCAAATAGAAAACTCTGTTCAGGAACAAGAGAAAATGTTTTCCAGGGTGGTTCATGGGTTATGAGTTCTAAAACAGACTTGTGGTCCAGGGGACTTTACCCTTCTCAGCTGTACGATGAACCACCTTCATCTTGAGTCAGTACCATCCCCGCCCGAGGAGAAGTTTGGGGCTTCCCTGGTAGCTCAGCTGGTAAAGAATCTGCCTGCGATGCAGGAGACACCAGTTCTATTCCTGTGTTGGGAAGATTCCCTAGGATAGGCTACCCACTCCAGTATTCTTGGGCTTCCTTGCTGGTTCAGACGGTAAAGAATCCACCTGCCATGAGGGAGATCTGGGTTCTACCCCTGGGTTGGGAAGATCCCCTGGAGAAGGGCATGGCAACCCACTCCACTATTCCTGCCTGGAGAATCCCCATGGACAGGGGAACCTGGTGGGCTACAGTCCATAGCGTCACACAGAGTCGGACACGACTGAGCAACTAAGCACAGCGCAGCAGGGAGAAGGAGTTGGAGGAGCTGAAGTGAAAGTCTGGAAGCCTTTTCAAGTTTGGCTTCATTATTATTCTTGAAATTCTATGAATTCCCAGATCATATGTCTCCTCCTTAACATTGATATCAAATCCATTCTGCAGATAAAGTGAAGTAAGTTAAGGAGTCTCTATTTTGGATTATCTGTTCTCTCTATCCTTAATATAAATGAGTTTCAATTCAATTGAAGTGCCCTTTCTTATCAAAAGAAAATGTTATGGCATTGCATGTTTTCTGCCCACTCTTCTCTGTAATTGCCACATTTAAGACTGAAGCGGTCATATTAAGTGCTCCCTGTAGCTACATATATGGCAGAAGTATTCCCCAGGATATCTTGGTGGCCATTCTCTTCTCTCAGAAACAGTTCTGTAAATGTCGCCTCTCCAGTGGTCACAGTCCCACTGAGAGTCCTTTATTCAATAATCCCTGACATTGTTCTAGTGCAGAGTCACTAGTGTAGTCAACAGACTACAGCCCAATGACCAGTCTAGTCCACCTTTTATTTTTGCAAATGAAGTTTTATTGGAATACAGCCCCGGCCCATTGGTTTACATATTGTCTCTATCTGCTTCACTCTACAACAGCAGAGCTGAGCAGTGGCAAAGGAGACTGCATGACCTCAAAGCCTGAAATATTTGCTATCTGGCCCTTTACAGAAAAAGTTTGCCAATACCTATTCTAGTGAAACTTTTTTTCATCTGACTATTACAGAATCTCCTTCCCCTCAAATGAAGATGTTTATTCTTACATTGCTTAATGTTTTTCTTTTTTCTCTGGATAAATCTTTCTAAATTACAGCATCTTCTTTAACTTCTGAAATTTAAATCTCTGTACCATTTCATCCACACACTCTCCCAAGTGAGAATACATCCCACAAGGACACTCACAAAGGTGCTTGATAATGTCTCCTTTTGATCTGTAGCCTAATAAGGAATTGCCCTCTGAGTGAATTTAAAATTTCACTGATTCCATCAAGTAACAGACATTTGATGAAGGACCTTGTCATGTGCCAGCCACTGATGCTAGATGAGAAATTCTGTAAGACACAGCCTCTTGTTGTTCAGTCACTCAGTCATATCCAACTCTTTGCGACCCCATGGACTGCAGCACGCCAGGCTTCCCTGTCCATCACCATCTCCCAGACCTTGCTCAAACTCATGTCCATTGAGTCAGTGATGCCATCCAACCATCTCATCCTCTGTCGTCCCCTTTTCCCTTCTCCTCCTGCCCTCAATCTTTCCCAGCATCAGGGTCTTTCCCAATGAGTTGGCTCTTTGCATAATGTAGCCCACCTAGACACAGTCTCTTCCTACCTAGAAACTCACAGTCCAGCAGAGAAGACCTCATACACATCACGGCATCATTATATATTAGCTCATTTAATTCTCATAACAATCCTATGAGGAAGATGCTAATATTATCCTCATTTTACAGATTAAAAAATTAAGTATGAATGAGAGAACATAATATAAGATGGATTACAGCAAAGGTTTAGTAATTAGTAACAGCAGGGCTGAGATTTGAACCCAAGCAGTTAGGCTCCAGAGTCCAAACTCCTAACTACTTTATCAGTATTAACTTTTACTTTCTCTGCCCAGGATCTGAGAGGAAAAACCCCGACATGGGACACTTCTGAATTCCCCATCTCATAACACTCAAAGGATCTGAGTCATGCTCTTGTTGACTGTGACAAAGTGCACGTGAAAGCTGAGACTTTCAGTTTTATTTGAGAACCTTACTTAGGACTCTAGCTCTCAGCTCTGAGGCACTGCTTCAAAGAGTTAGGGGAGGAGCCAGGAAATTTATGTGAATCTTTTTTGGGGGGATGGGTGCTGGGAATTACATGTAGTCAAGGATACATCTTGGTAAAAGATTACTGTTAATCACCAAAAACACAGATATTTCAAGTTAATGATTTTAGTGCTTTTCGATATATGGGAAGATGTAAGAACCTGGCGTCACTGAAATTCTTCCTTAGATACACATTTTAACTGTCTAGGAGCTCATACATCCAACACACGGAATGCTTCATCCTGTTTGTTTGTTTGTTTTCTTTCTGAATCCCTTTCAGGATGTACTGAATGTCAGTGATACAATAGCTAATGGATCGATCCTTGTAGAGCTGGGTGGTGGGTCCACTCTTTGTTCTATAACCTGCAGACTCACACCACTCCCCATCAGCCTGCTTCTTTGGAGACGGGCACCTTCAGACTCCCAGTGCAATCTAGGACTCCCTGGCAATCTAGGGATATTCGATTTCCCAGACAATGATTCTCTTATCAAACTAGAGCCTCTCCAAACAGAAAGAGCTGGATCTCATTCCTCTGGTAGTAGGAAGGGAAGGACTACTATCCATTAGCAAAACTGAGGACAGGTACTTGTTTGTGACTTCTCGGGGAGAAACAATATTTCCCATCCAGAGAGACAATCCTCTAGTTTAGGAAAACTTGACTCAGATGCTCAGTCATGTCCGACTCTTTCCAACCCCATGGACTATAGCCCACCAAGATCCTATGTTTATGAGATTCTCTCAGCAAGAATATTGGAGTGGGGTACCATTTCCTCCTCCAGGAGATCTTCCCAACCCAGGGATCAAGCACCTGTCTTCTTCATTGGCAGGAGGATTCTTTACCACTGAGCCACTTGGGAAGCTCTATGCTTAGACATATTTTAATGGGGTGTTTTTATTTGGGGTTTGGTTTTAGTTGATTTTAAAATGTTTCTGCTGTTATTGTAGGCATCTGAGTAAGTGAATAGGAGTGTGTGAGACAATGTAAATTTAATTGTTCTCCATAATGAAGTAAAGAAGATTTTAAGGGTATCCCAGAGAGAGAAGATAAGGGTCTTAAGATGATTAAAAATGGAAGAAATATGAGGGCAACCTAGAAAGAGAAGGAGGCTCAAGAAGATGCCTGGGTATTGGGGCCATTAGAAGAGAAAATTGGCCAGGGAGAAATCCCCATAGGGAGATGGTTAATGGTCTTTAGGACGATGATGCCTGATAGCAAATTTAAAGTTATTTGCTTTGCTGAAAGTAAAAATTACTCAGTCGTGTCTGACATTTTATGACCCCTTGGACTACACAGTCCACGGAATTCTCCAGGCCAGAATACTGGACTGTGGGTAGCCTTTCCCTTCTCCAGGGGATTTTCCCAACCCAGGAATCGAACCCAGGTCTCCGGCATTGCAGGTGGATTCTTTACCTGCTGAGCCACAAGGGAAGCCCAAGAATACTGGAGTGGGTAGCCCATCCCTTCTCCAGCAGATCTTCCTGACCTAGGAATCAAACCAGGGTCTCCTGCATTGCAGATGGATTCTCTACCAACTGAGCTATCAGGGAATTTTGCTGTGCTAGGTGATCCTAAGAGAGGGCAACAGCTTCAGAGGAGACAGAGCAGTGATGGTGGAGGGGAAGATAGTGGGAGCAAGACTGGTTATAAAAATAGCCTCCTGGGACTTTCCTGGTGGTCCAGTGGCTACTGCTGCTAAGTCGCTTCAGTTGTGTCCAGCTCTGTGCGACCCCGTAGACAGCAGCCCACCAGGCATCTCCATTCCTGGGATTCTCCAGGCAAGAATACCAGAGTGGGTTGCCATTTCCTTCTCCAGGTCCAGTGGCTAGGACTCCATGATCCCAATGCAGCGGGCTGGCATTTGATTCCTGGTCTGGAAACTAGACCCCACATGCTGCAACTAAGACCCAATGCAGCCACATAAATACATAATGTAAAACATTTTTTTTAAAGCCTCCTAATAAAAGACATGATCAAGATTGAAAAGAAAGAAGTTAATCTATTTCTATTCACAGATGGCATGCTCTTAAACATAGAAAATCCTAAGGAATCCACAATAAAACTATCAGAACTAACAAAAAAAAATTCTACAAGGCTGCAAAATATAAGACCAATATATAAAAAATCTATTGCATTTCTATGCAGTAGCAATGAACAATCCAAAAATGAAAAAGAAATTATTCCATTTATAACAACATCAAAAGAAATAAAATACTTGAGAATAAATTTAACAAAATGTGCAAGATGTATAAACACATTAAATTGTATGTAAACACATCATCACTGGAAAAAATTAAAGAAGATGTAAATGAAAAGACATTATATGTGCATAGATGGGAAGACACTATTATTAAGATGACAATTTGCTCCAAATTAATCTATAGATTCAATGCAGTACCTATAGGGCTTCATGCCTTGTTCACAGAAATTGACAAACTGATCCTAAAATTCATATAGAAATGCCAGGGACCCACAATAGGCAAAACAATTTTTAGAAAACAACAAAGTAGATAGGACTTGAAATTCCTGACTTCGAAGCTTACTACAAAGCTTCAGTAATCAAGACAGTGTACTGCTGACATAAGGATAGACATATAGAGCAAGAGAATAGAGTTAAGAGACCAGAAGTAATCTCATATGCCTACAGTCAATTGATTCTCAATAAGGGGAGAGAATTCAGTGGAGAAGAATAATCTTTTCAACAAATGGCACTACAACAAGCAACAGAATAAATTTGGAGCTTATTTCACACCATACACGAAAGTTAAGTCAAAATGGTGCAAAGACCCAAATTTAATAGGCAAGATTATACAACTCTTTGAAGAAAACATAGACATAAAAATATTTGTGATTTGAGGTAAAGCAATGATTTCTTAAACATGACACCAAATGAACAAGCAACAAAAGGAAAAATAGATAAACTGGATTCTATGAAAATTTAAAACTTCCACGTTTCAAATGATGGTATCAAGAAAGTAAAAGACAAGCCCACAGAATGGGTGAAATTTTTGACAAATCAGGTATCTAACATGGGACTTGTATAGAGAATAAAGAATTCATAACTTGGCAATAAAATTCAATCCAACTGAAAAATGGTCAAATCATTTTTCTATTAATGTTTCTCCAAAGAAGATAAACAAATGACCAAAATACATAGAAAAAATGCCCAATATCATCAATTATTAGGGGAATGAAAATCAAAAGCACAATGATACATTTTCCATCTGCTAGAGTAGTTATAATCCAAAAGCTAAACAAGTGCAAGGGAGGATGTGGAAAAGTTGAAACCCTCGTATGTTGCGGGTGGAAATATAAAATTATGCAGCCTCTTTGGAAAACAGTAAGACAGTTCCTCAAAAAGTTAAACACAAAGTACAATATGACTTTGCAATTTCACTCCTAGATAGATATCCAAGAGAACTGAAAACACACATCCACACCAAACATATACATTGAATGTTCATAGCATTATGAACATACTTGGCCAAAAAGTAGAAACAACTCAAATGTCAATCAGCTAATGAATGGATAAGAAAATGTGGTATATCCAAACAATGCAATATTACTCATCAATGAGGAAGAATGAAGTACTGATACATGTTACAGTATGGATGAACCTTAAATATATTAAAGAAGCCAGACACAAAAGGCCAAATACTGCATGATTCCAGTTATGTGAAATGTCCAGAAACGGCAAACCTATAGAAACAGAAAGTAGAATGGTGATTGCCAGGAGGAAATTACCTTGAGGAAAGGTAATTAGGGAAGATAATTGCTGATGGATGTCAAGTTTCTTTTTGGAATGATGAGATATTCTGGAATTAGATTGCAGTGATGGATGTACAACTTTGAAATATACTAAAACCCACTAATGGTACAACTTTATGTGCATGCTGAGTTGCTTCAGTCATGTCCGACTCTGTGTGACCTTATGTACTGTCACCCACCAGGCTCCTCTGTCCATGGGATTCTCCATAAAAGAGTACTGGAGTGGGTTGCCATGCCCTTCTCCAGGGAATCTTCCTGACCCAGGGATCAAACTTGTATCTCCTGCAGCTCCTACATGGGCAGGCAGGTTCTTTACTATACATGATGTATGAATTATATATCCATTTAATAATATTCTTTAAAGCCTCCTTTTCACCAGATACAACCAAAAGACAGTGACCCTGCTGAAAATAGAGGGAAACAGTTGGTAGGAGAGGAAATCACCTCACTCCTAGAGAAAGACCCTAAAAAAGAGGGTTCTTTTCTCTAATTCAAAAGAATTAAAGGTAGCTTCTAAGGCATTCACACTTAAAGTACTGTACCAAATAACGATTTCATCTAGAAAGTGGTTTCAAACAGTTTTGATAGAAAAGAAAGGGAAAAGAGACTTCCAAAATGACGTGTTGTGGGGATGTTTTTGACTTTTCAGAGTTGCAGGAATTCAAAGGAGATGTGTGTAGAATTCTCTGGCTGCAGAAAAGCCTTTGATCTCATAAGACTAGGAATGTTCTCATTAACACAGGCTGAGAGTGTAATTGGGACCTGAAAGCCAACCCCAGCTAGAAGTCACCCCAGCAAAGTGGGTGGGAACACAGCCCTGGGCAGACCCGAAGTCTGGGAAGGGGAATTCCCTGGGCAAGGCTGCCTCTCCCGTCCTCACCCCACTACCCTCTGTGGACACGCGTTGGGGCTTGGGGTCGGTTCATGATGCTGCAAAAGATATGGGTCCCTCAATGAGACTGTGGCAGAACCCATTTCTCTGACCTCTGAAGTGGTTCATCTGTTAACGAGCAAATGAGGGAAAAATGAATGCTCCTTCCTGTTCAGTCCCGCAGCTCCCCAGTTTACAGTTCTCTTTTCACTAGAACTTATTTTCCAGGATGCTTTGCTAAGGTTTACAATTCAGAGAACACCAAGTTAAGTAAAATGCATCTTCCCCGGTCTTTGTGTCAACACCAAGGACAGGCAACCTCACCCCTCCTTTGCTCACCCTTCCAATAAAGAAAATAAACCGCTCACTGAGATGGTCTTTGCCCTCACAGGGAGGAACTGCATACAAGACAACTCCATGGCAGAGAAAAAGAAGGAACATAAGCAAGTAGTCAGAGCTGGCTGGAAGCAGGGCTCCCCCTGCTTAAGAATATTTCCCACATACTTTCAACCAGGCACATTTCACTTTTCCACAGGTATTGAACGAGGGTCATGACTCCTGGCTACCCTCACCTCTGTGTCATTTGTTTTCATCTGATCACCCACTGACCGAACAGTCTCTAGGCTTGGGGCTGCAAAGGCAGAAGGTGAAGAAAAATTGACCCCTAGGAAGAAATAAGCACCTGCTCAGGTCAAAATTTGCTACTAACCTTATGGGGCCAATTAGGGCTCAACAGGGCTTCATTCTTGTTCTTCCTGAAGTGAGTGTGGACTCGCAAGGAGGGAGAAGTCGAAAGGGGAGGGCAGTGGGCTGGGGGTAGAAGACGCACGACATCCTCAGAATACCTGGGAAACATCTTGTGGGAACCCCCACCGCTAATACACACACGCACACGCTCACGCACGCACACGCACACGCACACGCACACGCACACGCACACGCACACACAGACACACACACACACACACACGTATTCCTACACTCCGCCCAGGCTGGAGGCCTCTTTCTCACACAAGACAAACTAAGAGTTAACTAGATCAAGGGCACAACACCAGAGCCCCATCCTCTGAAAACTGAGCCATAGAAAAGAGGTATTGTTGCCAGTCGATCTGAGGTTCTTTCTTCATAGCAAAAAAAAATTCAGAAATGAAGCAGAGAGGTTAAGAAAGTAAAGTGAAAGTTTATTTAAGCAAGGATACACACTCAGAGGGCTTCCCTGGTAGCTCAGCTGGTAAAGAATAAGCAGAGCATAGCAGCACGCTCTCAGAGGGAGTGCAGGCAGACAGGTAAAGAGCTGCTGTGGCCCTGGGCTGCTTTGGCAAGCTGGTTATGTCCAGTCGCTCAGTCGTGTCTGACTCTTTGCGACCCCAAGGACAGTAGCCTACCAGGCTCCTCCATCCATGTGGATTCTCCAGGCAAGAATACTGGAGTGAGTAGCCATGCCCTCCTCCAGGGGATTTTCCCAACCCAGGGATCGAACCCAGGTCTCCAGCACTGCAGGTGGACTCTTCATTGTCTGAGCCACCAAGGAAGTCCAAGAATACTGGAGTGGGTAGCCTAGCCCTTCGCCAGGGGAACTTCCCCACCCAGGAATTGAACTGGCGTCTCCTGCATTATAGGTGGATTCTTTACCAGCTGAGCTACCAGGGAAGCCCTAAACTGGTTGGGGGCTGCGGGTTGGGGGCTTCGAGTGGGGGGCGGGGGAGGGGAGTGGCACAAATGAAGGGGCGGAATATTCACTGGGGGAGGAGGAGTTTGGGGGAGGAGGAGAAGGGAACAACAGAGGATTATATGGTTGGATGGTATCTCTGACTCGATGGATGTGGGTTTGAGCAAGCTCTGGGAGTTGGTGATGGACAGGGAGGCCTGGCGCACTGCAGTCCATGGGGTTGCAAAGAGTCAGACACAACTGAGCGACTAAATGGAACTCCCTGATTTTCATCCCAAATACATTTTCCCGAGAGGAGGGATTTTTGTCCCTTTTTTATTTACATCAGAAGTGTCAAGGCATCGGTGCAGGAGGTACAGGAGTACTTCTTATCTGTAAAGTTAATCTTTTCATAATGAGAGCACGGTGAGCAAACAGTTACATTTGGATGCAGAGATTCCTGCCTTTCCTGCCCTTTGTTTGTCTGTTACTCTGACCCTTATTACCCAAAATGTGTTGTTTCCTGTCAGTCTGACGGTTTCTACTTTCCTTTGTCTGCCTGTGGAACCCTGCTGTTGACAAGACCCGTGATTTCCTGCCACCTGGCCCCTGCCCCCATTTCTCTCTTCCTACCTAGCTACCTGCCTGCTCTAACAGTATCACCTACTCCTGACTCTTCACCAGGGGGCAACAACACTCACCAGAGACAGCGGGCAGCAGGGTCTCTTACCTGAGGTGTCCGTGTCTCCAGCTTTCTCCTTCTCAGAGGACCGCCCCCCCCTACCCCCACTCCACTGTTAGGGAGCTGTTGATTGAAACCACCTGCCTCCACCAGGAGGTCCCAATCAGGAACATGGAATTGATGACAGTTCAGTTCAGTCACTCAGTCGTGTCTGACTATTTGCGACCCCATGGACTGCAGCATGCCAGGCCTACCTGTCCATCACCAACTCCTGGAGTTTACCCAAACTCATGTCCATTGAGTCAGTGATACCATCCAACCATCTCATCCTCTGTCGTCCCCAAGCTGCCGCCAAAACCAACCAGAAGAACGCGGGAGGGGTCAAAAGGAAGGAGCCTCTGAGACATCCTTTCAACCTCCCAGAAAGGCTTGCATTGGAAACCACCTTAACTGAGAGATGCACACGCCACCAAGAAGGGCTCCTGGGTGGGATAAAATATGAGCACGAGCAAGATGATTGGCCAGAGACAAGGCAGAAGGCAAACCCCTCCACCATAAAACCTGAAACTGTGAGACAGGAAGCAGAGCAGTTCCCCTGGGCTCCCCTACCCCGAGGCTCTCCTCTCAAGGGTCCTTTCACAAAAGGTCTTTAGCTTGGTTAGTATGCGAGTCTTGGCAAGAGCCCACTCTTAGGCCCTGGAAGGGGGTCTCCCCAACCCAAACTACCACTACCATATGACAGAGAGAGAAGGGGGTCAACTGCCTAGCTTCCAGCTCCTTACATCAGGGCACTTACAAAACCACTTGCTGTTAATGTAGCAGGTTTCTAGCTCCAGTTCTGAAATATTAATAGAATAGCCCGAAGTCCTTCTAACAAGAACTTGTTGGAAAAACTAATAGTTCAGTTCTTCTAACAAGCAAATGACCTTGGGAAATTGCCTTCTCAAAAACATCTAAGAGGAGTCGTCAGGTAAGCATATGGATGTACAGGTTTGGAGCTGAGGGAACCAGACCAAAGATATGATCTCGAAAGTCAGCTGTTGTTGGAAGTAATTTAAGCTATGGCTTAAGTGAGATTGCCCAGAAAGAATAGAAAGATTAGAGAGCTCAGGACTGTCAGGGAAAATTATCAAGACCTCATAAATGGGCCGCAGAGATCACTCACTCTGGGCATTGTCCAGTGGTCCTTCTGTGGACCATCTGATTCTATAAAGCTGTGCACCTTCCCATTGGCCAGGCTATTTTACAACTTTCTAGGAATGGAGGGTTAATTTGTAAAAAAAAAAAAAAAAAAAAAAAAAAACACTTACAGTAATACAAATTATCATTGTCCATAGCATGATGAAAATTTTGTCCCAATAAATACAATTAATTTTTACCCTGTAAAAAAATGCCCTCAAGAATTACATTTCACTGTCATTCAGTTCAGTTCAGTCACTCAGTTGTGTCTGACACTGCCACCCCATAGACTACAACACGCCAAACTTCCCTGTTCATCACCAACTCCTGGAGCCTACTCAAACTCATTTCCATTGCATCAGTGATGCCATCCAACCATCTCATCCTCTGTCATCCCCTTCTCCTCCTACCTTCAATTCTTCCCAGCATCAGGATCTTTGCCAGCAAGTCGGTTCTTCTCATCAGGTGGCCAAAGGATTGGAGCTTCAGCTTCAGCATCAGTCCTTCCAATGCATATTCAGGACTGATTTCCTTTAGGATGAACTGGTTGGATCTCCTTGCAGTCCAAGGGGCTCTCAAGAGTCTTCTCCAACACAACAGTTCAAAAGCATCAACTCTTCGGCACTCAGCTTTCTTTATAGTCCACCTCTCACATTTGCTCTTGTATATTAACCATTTTGCATCTACTAGCAAAGTCATTTCAACATTCCTGATATGTGAGTGTGTGTGTATGTGTGTCAGTCACTCAGTCATGTCCAGCTCTTTGCGACCCCAAGGACTGTAGCCCTCCAGTCTCCTCTGTCCATGAAATTCTCCAGGCAAGAACACTGGAGTGGGTTGCCATTTCTTTCTCCAGGGGATCTTCCCAACCCATGGACTGAACACATGCCTCCTGCATTGCAGGTGGGCCTTTCACTGTGTGAGCCACCAGGGAAGCCCATTCCTGAGTATATACGTCTATTTTTCAAATTCTCCCTGAATCTAACACCTTTTGGTTTCTTCATTAATCAATGGGTTACATAAAATCTTTGATGTGTTCCTTTTTGACTCTTGATTTTACTTTTTTGAAAATGCTTTTGCAGGACCAAACCCTTGAGGGAGACCAGCAGATGGTGGAGGAACATGATCTTACAAAGGAGGAAAGAAAAAAGCAGCCAGTGAAGCAGGGGAAAGAAACAAGAGGGTCTGGGCACAAAAATCAAGGTAAGACAAGCATTTTGAAAACAGGGAGTGAGCAATTGAATCCAAAGGGCATTTAATTAATTTTCATCTGACTTGACCACACTATTTCCCACTGCTGTTCCGTACCAACCTCCCACCAGATGTGAGGCAACCTTTTCTAAACTATTGAAAGCACAAGATGTCTTGTTACTCCCTTCTCCTGGGGTGGGAGGCCTACTCGTCTGACATTTACATAACCAAGGGAACCTACTCAAGCATCCTTTGCAGAACAAGGAACATGTACTTCAAGGTGATTTTCTGTTTCCAACTTGACTGAATCAGATGGAGCTATTAAAAAAGAAAAGGAAAAGCCATCATATTTAATCTATCAGCTCATCTCTTTAAATAGAATATACATTTAACTGCTACTCTAACATCCTTAGAGGTTGTCCCACCACCTTAATATCATTGGAAGACAATCAGTAGGCAAATTTGCTCATCCCCTTCATTTCCAACTCACAGATGGAAAAACTGAAGAGAATTTTGCAGCTGTGTCTGAACACATGTAAATTACTCATCCCTTCAACCTTGTTCTTACTTCTTATGTGAATTTGGAATCTTAATAAGCCAAATTTTCCCCTTTGTCCATGCTCTGACCTTTAGATAGACTGCATATATCATAGGAGCAATCTTCCCCTATCATTTTCTAACTCATACAACCTGTAGAAAGCAGGAGCAGGTTGTGATAAAAATCACTGAAATCCAACCAATAGGTTTGGGGTTTTTTGTTTTTGTTTTAGGCAAACCCTTCCAGATGTTCTCTAACCTTTGAAAAGCAAAAAGCCACAGGGAACGCTTAAAAAAGATGCTCTCATTTTTTTTCATCCCCATTTGTCCAGGTTGAAGGGAAATCCCTCAGCCGCCAGCAGGCATCATTACTTTTCATGTGTTGAGCACCCAATAGACAGATCAGCCTCCTGAACTGGGTGTGCTACCTCACCACCTGCTATCATCTTCCCAGGTGCACCCACAAATGGCACTTTAGCTAAAAAGCCTGAAGTTTGTCTGCTCATCAGAAGGGCGCTTTAAGAAATTACCCATGTGTCTAGAACTGGAGGCGGCTGCAGTCACTGATGTCCCAGATGGTCCCACTTTTCAGCATTATGGATTCTAGGGGAGGAAACTGACACCACAGAACAGCTCCCTCTCCAGCATCCAGCTCCTCACCTGCTTCCTAACGGCAAAGAGACACTAGTGGTCATTTTCAAGCTTTAACATTCTTATTATTACAGAATAACCACAGCCCAAATTCAGATGGTGCTTGTGAGTATGTGCTTGTAACCTCTGGTAAATTCCAATCATTGCCATTCTTAAACTCAATAACATGACGGGTAATTCTACAAAGTAGCCACTGGATGGCAGGCTTCAACCTTCAAAAGATCTCCAGTGCTTCAGGTCTGCCGCCTGCAGGGTTGGGGAGCAATGAAATGACAAGCTGTGGGCAGAGGCATCTCTTCCTTTTATGAATCCTCCCAGGCACAGTTTGAGCAGCTCTCATTTCACTTTAGGAAGCTGATCTGTTTGGACATTCATTTGGTTTAAGAAGAAGAATTCCCTAATCTCTTGTCCAGTGACGTGCTTTTACATTTTAGCTCTTGCTTTTATAGGAAAAAAAAGATGTCTACCCAGAAGATTCATGGCAAGGGGATGTATACACAGGCAGGATAATCACCTGCATGTTAACAGAGAAATGTTGTTTTCCAGGGGTTCCAGAGCATATAGAGTTTACCCACTGGCAAAATAAATGTGGATATACATTACTGGAATACACACACTAACCAGAAAAAAAAAAATCATGTTAACAATACTGTTTCAAGTTTCAACCATAATTATAATGTTCACCATCAACCCTGCTTTTTCTTTCTGACTTCAAACAACTGTCGCCTACTCAAAAATGAGAAAATAAAGGTTCAAGAACGTTTAGTTGAAGGTGTCCAAGTCACATCTTCAAAAAGCAGAAAACAAAAATCTCATCCAACTTGTTCGGAAAGACAGAGTTGTGTACTTGTCTACCAGTTGGGGAGGGGGCTGCTGCGGAGGGGAGGCAGGAACAAATGAGGACAAGGGTTTACACTGGGGATAATGGTTACACAAACAAGTCATCTAGGTTCTCCTGAACAAAAATGAGGAGGTAATTTAGTTGCAGCAGGATCAAGAAGATTTCAGAGCAATAAGAATCAGGTAAGGCAATGGAGAGAGTTAATAGAGGACAATTTAGACTCACAATAAAGATATAATTTCCTTAGGGCCTTCCAAATAACAATAACTTCCAGAAGGTCGTTAGCATGCACTCTTGGAGATTGCTTCAGCTTATCCTGTTCATAAAGACACACACATGGGTCCACGCACAAGAGCCAGTAATTAGATTCTGCCACTCCCTGTCCCGAGCAGTCCTGGACTGTGACCATTAACCCTCTGCTCCAGACGCAGGAGAAGTGATCTGAGACTGCCGTGTACACAGGCCAAGGATCATCCCGACAGCAGCAATTTCCCTCCCTCCCAGGATGTGTCTGCCTCAGGGGGGCCCAGGGCACTTGGCACATTAAAGAGCATTTATAAACAGTAGGTTAGAAGAGCTCAGGGGAAGATGAACCATGTAATGAGTGATGGTTATTAATGAACATTATTATCCTTGTCCTGACCCAAGAACTATTCCTCAGAGAATGTTTACTTAGCATGCAGAGCTGAGTCAAACACGAAGCGCTCTGAAACTCTGCTATTAATCCATGGGTTTTACAGAGATAGGAAATTGCACCAGAAAGTGAAGTTCTCTTCTTAAAAATTAATATAGATACAAATGAAAATGTTTAGAGTGCCCCATGTTCCACCAGAAGAGAAACAGATCGATTGTCTGTGTGGCGAATCACAGAATGGAGGGCGTTAGGGCAGGCTTAACATGAATAAGATATTGATTACCCCTTGTTACTTGGTTCAGCTTTATTCCTTTGGATTGCCGAAGCCCTCTGTGACAGCACCGGCTGTGGTCTGGAGGGCAATTGGGATCTGTATTCTCTGGTCTTTATTTATTCATTAAGTTTCGTGCTGGCAATACCTGAGTGAAAGAGAGGTGCAATTAAGCCAACAAGTAGGCCTGAGCCTTTTCAGACTGAAAAAAGAGTGAACGGGTTAATTATCAAGAAAAGGGACAGGTAGGCTAGTCGCAGAAAAGTTTATGCTATTTTGGAAAGGTTGGTTTGTTTATTTTTTACTTGTCAAAATGTTATTCTGTTAATATGCCATATCATACAAAAAGACACGGAGGAAAAAGTAGCCTCCTCTCTCACATACCTGCTCTTCTTTCCCAATTCATGTCTCTTTTGGGTAATGCTCTTAGCACTTAGATCTGTGTCCCTCCAGGGTTTTCTATGCTTTTGTATCCCTATATATGTATATAGTTTTTTGTTTTCACAAAAATGGAGCCATACCACACATGTTGTTCTAGAACACAGTATGTCTTGGAATTCTTTTTGTTTCAGGGTAAAGAGAGATCCCTGGCACTTTTAATGGCAGCATAGTATTCCGTAGTGCAAATAATCTTCACGTATTTAACCTTCTTCCCACTGATAGCATTTCAGAATGTCTCCAGTTTTTACTGCAATGATACCACATAGCTCAGACACCTTGGCCTCACAGAAGGTCCCCTGACACATGGGTGGTCAAAGGAGAGGAAAAGTGGAGGTATGACAGGTCTGGGATAGCAGAGGTGTGTCCTGGGATCCTGGTATATTGCGGCCTTAGATATAGGTTCAGGACAACATCCAAAGTGTTCCCTTACCTGATCCCATCCTGCCTCTACATCACTCAAGACAGGTGCAGGTGAGGCTGACCCTAGCCAAGCCTCATATTTAAGATGAGGGTATTAAAGGTGAGTAAATGGATTGGATCCAGTGACCCGATACGGGGAAGCGTGGGGAATAGACACTTCAGCAACAGACACAGAACATTTTACAGCCAATGTAACGAAGGGAAAAACAGACATAGCAGAATCCTGAGAGAACAGATGCCTCCTTGTAGGGCCACGGCCTGGTGAGAAAGACAGGAGAGAAGAGAAGGAGAGGAAAATAAGAATTACTTGAGTATTTATTCAAAAGAGCCTAATTCACCTGAAGACGCCCAAGTTTGCTTTGAATCGGCAAGATCAAGTTTATCACCATCACGGAAAAGGAAGATATGAGTGTTGTATTGGTTTGCTAGGGCTGCCATAACAAAGCATCATAAACAGGGTAGCTTCAACAGCAGAAATATATTCACTCACAATTCTCTCAGTTCTAGAGGCAAGAAGTCCAGGATCAAAATGATTCCTTCTTTCTGAGGTCCAAGAAAGAAACTGTTCCGTGCTGCGGCCCTGGCTTCTGTTGGCTTCTGGCAATCTTTAGCATCCCTTAGCTGTAGAAGCATCACATTGATCTCTGCCTTCATTGTCAAGGGGTGTTTTTCCCTGGCTTCATGTCAGGAACCTCCCAAACTATTCCACTTGCATCAAGAAACAGGAAAACTAATGGAGATGTCTGTCCTTGAAGATGCCTAACCTGTAGCCTAGAATACATTTCACGCTAGACTGCCTCTAAGTTTAGCAGAATTCACAAACAGTCCCCTGAAAATCCACTGCCTCACCTCTACAGGGGTGTGACCCGCAAGGCTCCAAAAAGAAGCTCCTCAAGGAAAACCCCACTGGTCAGCAGGTCCACTAGAGAGTCAGCCCTGGGAGGCAACGCAGTAAGTTGCCATGCTTTGGATCTCGCCCTGAAAAGGCACCAGAGGAGACACCTAAGCCCAGCCAAGGGGGCCTCTCAAGTGCTCTAGGCAGAACAGAGATGCTTGAGAGCAGGGAACAGGACCGAAGCCGGGAAGTTTGGGTGAAGGATCCATTTGACATGCAGCCTTCCTAGGACTCTTCTTCCCTGTTCACGTCCCTGTTCATCCCGGGAAAAGCCATAGAATGGCCTCAGGAGGTGGGTCCAGGCACCCACTCCAAGGGGCAGTCCCAGCCCATGCCAGCATTTTGAATGGGCAAGTAGAAAGCAGGCAGGATCCATCCTGAACTCAGAGAAGAAGAAACTTGTCAGAAGCCAATTCACTTTCCAGTAGTCAATATCTGAGATGAAGTCAGCCGCTTGGCAGCTGCTGGCATTTCACCACCATTTCTGTGGTGTTTCTAACGGACTGTAGTACCTGCCACTCTATCTTGACAGTTTCTGTATGACCTCGTCCAGTTAAGGAATTGGTAATGGAGCTTGGTGCAAAGCTGTCATTTTCCTGCATGTCTCAGCGGTTGACAGTTCTTAGAGGGAGAGTTGTCAGCACAAGTAGTTGAGCTGTTGGAGGCTGCCGCAGTGCATTCTCCCCAAGAGTGGAGCTTAGACAGCCTCTTGTGAGAAAGGCAACAAAAAACACAGAGACGAACCACCAGGACTTGCTGAGAGGCTCACACCTGCCTGCTAGATGGGGTTTTCTTCCAAAAGCACAAATCATGTATCACGTGCCGCACACAGCCTAGGAGGGCTAGAAAAGCAGCCTCAAAGGATGGCCAACGGAGTGTGGTAAACAAACACCCAGCTCCCTCTCTCCAACTGGGAGAACTCCAGAACTTTCGTACACTGGCAGAAGAGTTCCTCAGGGGCGTAAACTCTAGTTGCCCAAGTGGGTGCTTGATAACACCTCCTTACTGACTGCCTCCCTTCCCTGTCTCTCTTTCCTCTTCCTCCACTGGTGTTTCCTGGATTCACTTCCCAAATAAACCTGTGGCCCCCGAATCCTTGTCTCAGGGAAGACCCAACCTAGGACAACCACTGGCAGAAGGAGAGGGTTCCTGTTTCACCAAGATGCAATCCCAGATCTCAACATGGATTTGCTGAGAGACTTACCCTGTGTTCGGCACTGGGTAAGCTGGAGAACAACCTAAGCAGAAGACAGCCCCCAGGACAACAGATAAGAACCACAGTTGAAGGTACAGAGAAGTCATTTCACCGAGAAAGGAAAAAATGGATGTAGAGGAGCCATTTTCTCCTCCTCGTTCAGAACCAGATCTTAGAATAAGGATTTATGCCTTCTCTCTTTCCCATCTTCTCTGTTCCCTTTACGTCGCATCTGCCGATACAGGGAGGTGTCCTAGCATCTGAATAGCTGTCATTGGCTCCATTCAGATGGGGAAGACTATTCTCTTTGGATGGGAATAAGGCGGGTGCTCTGAGCCCTTTCGGACTCCTATACCTAGGCTTCAGCTGGTCCAGGATCCAGGCAGCAGATGACATGAATAGTTGGCACCTTCAAGCACTAACAGGCACAGACACGCCACTTTTATGATCAAACAGTGGGAGGAAAACCCTTTCACTTACTCTGTTGGCAGAAGGAGTGTTTCACTGTTTCATTTCGTGGGCAGAAGGTCAGATGGTCGACCCAGGAACAAATTAGCAGCAGCAGGTGGTAGGAGTCATATAGCCAACTCCAGCTGCAAACATCTGGCTTCTCTCCTCTCATCTAATGAAGAGTAGTTCTCCTCACCCCCTCAAATCGGCTCCTTGAGAAAGGAGGTCTACCTGATGGGTGCACAGAAAAAAGAACTACCAATGTGTCCTTAGTCAAGCCACTTCATCTCTCAGGGCTGCGGGAAACCCTCCCCCTCCGTTCCTCTGCCTTCTCGCCCAGTTCCTAATTGAAAGGTCTCCACGAACACACGTGTTTTCCTCCACCAAGTCTTTGCACGCTTACTAACACTGTGCTGCAGCCAGATCCTGATGTTCTCACAGCAAAACCATCTCCAGTGGCACAGGTAATCCTAACACCCTTCCAGCTTTAGGATTCTATGATTCTGCATGCCTAGAATCCCTCTTACATAGAACTTCTTAGCACTTCAATTCCCCTAGCCTGGGAGTCACTGCCCAACCCCCACCTGGTAAAAAATTAACTATATATAACTCCCTGAAAATCTACCACAGGGCATGACCCTCAGGGCTCCAGGGAAGACCCCACTAACTGCCAAGTTCACCAGAGAGGCCCGGGGAGCCAGCGGGATAAGTTTCTATGTGGTGCTTTGTGCATTGCAGAGGACCAAGAGCCCTGTACTATGTTACCCAGGCCTGGAACAGAGAGACAGAAGTAGAGAGAAGGGCAAGCCATGACCTCAGGTAGACTCCACTCCCTCTGGACTATGAGTTTCTTATAGAAACTCATTTCTAGGGGACTTCCCTGGCAGTCCAGTGGTTAAGACTTCACCTTCCAAAGCAGACAGCATAGGTTCAAACCCTGGTCAGGGAGCAAAGATCCCACATGCCTCCAGGGCCAAAAAACCAAAACATAAAACAGAAACGATATTGTAACAAATTCAATAAAGACTTTAAAAATGGTCCACATTAAAAAAATAATCTTTAAAATTGAAAAAAAAAAAGAAACTCATTTATATGGGAAAGATATAGAGAAGGAGGAATGTTCTATCACAGTTAGGTCATGTAAAACAAGTATTTCTAGGCCCCAGGCATTGGCCTATGTAACTCAAGTGGAGCCGATTTGTACTAACGCCAAGGGAGTTTGGCCAGGCATGGGGAGTTCACTATCATGGGATGTGACCAGACATACGTTCTCCCTACTCCCAGGTACCTTATTCTCCATATCCTGACACTCCAGAAAAGCCACCAAGCTTTCCAGTAGAGCAGACCATAAGGACTTAAATCAGAGCAGAAAGGTCACAGCAACTGGAACATTCTGAGCTAGAAGAAAGGATGCCAACCAACTGTCCTTCCTCTGTGAAACAGGCACAGTTGGAATTCAACAGATGTTTTACCTCCAAGGTAGACATCTGAAGTGTCATCTATGCCCTCCAACCAAAATGCAAAATTATGTCCCCTTGGCCTAGGGCCTTGGACTATTTGTCACCCTTACCATCAGTTTGGACTTTGAGGCCTAGTATTATGCTAGAATACCATTCTCTGACTCCATTGTAGTTATTCATGCTCGCATCTTATCTTTAGCCTAGCGGTGAGAC
Organism: Ovis canadensis; assembly: GCF_042477335.2. Classification (NCBI taxonomy): domain Eukaryota; kingdom Metazoa; phylum Chordata; class Mammalia; order Artiodactyla; family Bovidae; genus Ovis; species Ovis canadensis. The sequence goes on from NC_091251.1 coordinate 88,748,981, forward strand.
CCTGAACTGGGAGTCAGGAACCCTGCATTTGACCTTGGCTCAGCACTGAAAAGCTAGAGATCAAGTGGAAATCTTTTACCTGTTCTAAATTCCACTTCCCTACTTCAAGAAATAAATGGATAAACCAGGAAACCTCTAAGATTTCTTCCATCTCCTAAAATATCTCTACTTTTATTCAATTTAAGGACACACAACAGTTTAATTGCTTGCACAGGCCATAGTCAGGAGCAGGGGTAAGAGAGGCAGATGGTTGAGAATAACACCTTTTCAAGACACCATTAAAAAGTAATTTATATTTCAAGACTCCCATTCTGTCTTCTTGGAAAGCCTGAAAGAAATTTCTTCTTTTATCTGGTTGCCAGACAACCTTTCTATAGAGGTTTTCATTTCCCTTTTTAAAAAAGAAATATAAATCCGGCTTTGGAGATCTGGTTAGGAGTGAAAGCCGACTTCAAGTGTCCCTCAGCAAGAATGTGAATTATGGTTGCCAATCAGGGGTTTGACCAAAATTGAAAGAATTTAAGGAGAATGCTTTAAGGCAGCTGATGAAGCTAAAAATGGCTAGTAGATACTGGAGGCTAGAAAAAGCTATAGAAGGGATTGATAATTAAATCCTGCAATGTATTTAGTGACCCTCCATGTTGCAAAAATATCTTCCTAAATTGTATTTCATCCTCATATTAGCCTTTTGAATAAGCAGAGCAGAGGGTCTCTTTTTAACTGATGAGCAAATGACACCCGAAAGGATAAATGGCTCTCCTTAATTTTCATTTCTAAACAATGGCAGAGCCCAGGCTTGCAGCCTCTCTAGTTTGGTGCTTCACATTTGGGTGAGCATCCACAGAAGACAAAGAAAGTTTATTTTCATCAATCAGCTTCCCTCAGACAAGCAGCCGAAGAAGGGTCAGGACAGAGAAAGAGGAGAAGCACCCACGCAGATTAGGCAATGTTCTAGGCTGGAAAATCCGGGGTTACTTTTTCAGGGAACAAGAAGAACCACATTTCCCTTGTTTCCAGTCCCTGCCCAGCCTCTGGAAGAACTTTCCCTCCTTGGCAACCAGGGCACCTCCACTTGTCAGGACTCAGCATGATGTTTGTAAGAGGAAACAAGTTCATCGGTTGGGACCCTAAAATTAGGGCAAAGCCAACCAAATTCAGCAAAGAAAATTATTTTATTTCAGTTCCCTAGCACCACGCTGCCTGTCTATAGAAATAAGAACCATTTGTCAAGTACTTCCCAGGTAGTTCAGTGATTAAGACTTGGTGCTTCCCCTGAAGAGGGCCTGGGTTCAATCCATGACCGGGAAACTAAGATCCCACATGCTGCGTGGTGGGGCCAAAAATAAATTAATTGAAAGTTACATTAAAAAAAAAAGTCATATTGTGATGTATTTGTTCATATGTCTGTCTTCCTATCAGAGTATAATCTCACTGAAAGCCAAAGACTGATGACACATGCAGGGAGGTTTAAGTTGACAGAAACCACATTTGCTTCATCTTCAAGGTTATATGCCTGATTTCTCTGGCCAAGAATGCCAGACCAGTGGGGCAGCCACCCAGAGCAGAAGCAGATGAAGCTGTTTGTAGCAGCTTCCCTTGGTGTCCCAAGCACCTGAGGGGCTTGGGGGCATGATGCAGCCCAAGTCTAATCCTTCTATACCTGGGACTTGCATCACTATTCAGGAGCATATGCAAATAATCCACAGCTTTGATAGGAAATTTTTCCAGATATCATCTATCCTTTTGGTTCTTGAGTCGAAACCAGCATCAGCAAGGCCATATCCAGAGGGAGAAGTGGGGTGAGACGAGAGGGAAGCAAACAAAGGCAACTATCCATGCTTCTCCTGGATAAGATCCTTGCGTCCAGGTGCCCAGCAGTCTGGAAGGGCCATTTCCCTGCTATTTATTCTTCCTGCTCCTCACTGCCTGTATAATGTCTGGTCCATGGCTGTACTTCACATGCATTTTTGATTTGACTACGGTAATTGTCTCTTAGCTGGATTTCCATCTAAATGCCTTTTTGCTCCCACCCTAACTATGCAAACATGAGCGTCAGAGACATTAAGTGATCTGAATGATGACCCAGCTAGTTAGTGGCAAAATCCAAATCTATAAGCATTAATTCCATCATTTTTTTCTACTCTACCACACTCCTCTCCTCCTAAAAACCCACAGTAGTTCCCTGTGGGTTTTAAAAACCTAGAAGGGTATCCTGTGGTTACCACATCAAATTTAGGTGTTTCTGCTCTCTCTTCTCCCCCAAAAGCTGCCTATCTCTCTCCACTTTTTTCTGCATTAAAAAAGACTCTCTCGGAACTTCCCTGGTTGTCCAGTGGTTAAGACTTTGCACTTCCAACACAGGGGGTGTGCGTTTGATCCCTAGTCAGGGAACTAAGATCTCACATACTGCAAGGCACAGCAGGAAAAAAAAAAAAAGACTCTCTTTGCTAGTCAAGCATACCTGATGGTCTCATTCTTATATTCTTACAAGCCTCTTCACTGGGCAATAAAATGTTCCCCTGCCTCTTTCTATGAGTTCATTTATCTTTTCCTCTTTGGGGAAGCTAGGTAAGACCGCATTCTTTTAGAAGTCCACTCTGATAGTACCACCTCTCTCTGCTCTACTCTGAACACCCCCCTGTCAGCATCAGCAGTGCTTATCTTCTCTTCATGGTTCATACTGGCTGACACACAGCACAGCCTGAATACATGTGTTGAGTGTATGAATAAGCAGATTCTGTTGATTCTGTCTCTGAGCCATCTCTCAAATGTGCCCTTATCTCCCTGTTCCCCACTGTCATAGCCCCAGGTAAGGCTCTCATCATTGCTCCCATGGACCATCCAAATAATTTCCAAAAAGCTTCCCCTGCCTTCCATCTTCCCTCTATGCAGACTCCCCAGTGCCACTAAGTGAACTTTCTGAGAGATATCTGATCGTGTCTCCTATTTGTCATGGTTCTCCGGTGCCTTTGGGATAAAGTCAAAAGTTCTTAGCGTGACTTTTAAAGCTCTTCACAATCAAGTCACAGACAATTCTTGTCTCTATTACTTTTCACTACTGATATATGCATGTTTGAGTTAACGCTTCAAGCCCAGGACTACGCCTTGTCAATACTACTATGTTTGCCAGGGGCCTCCTTCCTTCTTTTCTACCTGCTGAACTTCTGTTTATGTTTTGGGGTCTATCACACATACTACCACCACAGCCTGCATGGTTGCCCCCATGCAGTCCCAGAGATAAGCCTGCCCTCCTGTGAACCCCCAACAAATTAGCCCTGGGGGTTGGTAACAGGGCGCACTGAGCACAGGGCACGTTAATTACTAGCCGGTCAGTCTTGCTGTTGCTTTGTGACCCTCTTGAAAGCAGGCCGAAATGTCTCTTACATCCACAGCCCCAGTAGAGCACTTAGCTCCAAGGATGCTCTCGGTGAATAAGTGAATGAAGCAGTTCGTTCACACCATGTAACTTTTCATTCACTTGAAACCATACACTTTTAGAACTAAAAAAGATACTATAAAATGTTTTTTCTAACTTGCTCATCTTTCACATGAAGAAACTCTAGCCTACAGGGTTTTAAGGGACTTGCCCAAGATCATAAAGAGGCACCAGAGGCACTGGCCCTGGTCACCTGATTCATGCCACCTTCTACTTTATTGTATATATAAAGTTGTGCCAAAAGATAGAGTAAGCCCCACAAGGAAAAAGATTGAGGAGCTGCTTCTTTCTTTTGCATTTCTCTATACAGGGGACTACAGACCTTCATTTGAATTCAACAAATGTGACTGAATTAAGGACATTTATAGACCTGCATCTCAGCTTTGCAACTGTTCAATTGCCCGTTGATATCATTTTATATTTTAATGAGTCAATTAAGTTGACTTGAATATTTTTTAAAATTCTTCAAATATATTAAAATTCTGCAAAACTCCTCTTAGGATGTTGCATATTAAAACATTTAAGTTAAAGTGTTGGTGAGGATGTGGAGAAAAAGGAACCCCTGTGCACTGCTGGTGGAAATGTAAATTGGTACAGCCATTATGACGAACTTACAGTGCTGCTGCTGCTGCTAAGTCGCTTCAGTGTGTCCGACTCTGCGTGACCCCACAGGCTCCCCCGTCCCTGGGATTCTCCAGGCAAGAACACTGGAGTGGGTTGCTATTTCCTTCTCCAATTCATGAAATTGAAAAGTGAAAGTGAAGTCGCTCAGTCGTGTCCGACTCTTCGCGACCCCATGGACGGCAGCCCACCAGGCTCCTCTGTCCATGGGATTTTCCAGGCAAGAGTACTGGAGTGGGGTGCCATTGCCTGACATACACAGGTCCCTCAAAAAATTAAAACTCTAACTACCATTTGATTCAGCAGTTCCGCTCATGGATATGTATCTGAAAAAAAAAAAAAGAAAGAAAATACTAACTGGAAAAGATATATGTGCCCTCATATTTATTGCAACATTATTTAAAATAGCCAAGCTATGGAAACAACCTGTGTCCATAGATAGATGATTGGATAAAGAAGATGAGTGGATGAAGAAGATATATATACACAGCAGAATATTATTCAGCCATAGAAAGAAGGAAACTTTGCCATTTACAACAACATGAATGGACCTTGAGAGTATTATGCTAAGTGAAATAAATCAGGCAGAGAAAGACAAATACCACATGATCTCACAGGTGGACTCTAAAAACAAAACAAACAAGAAACCAAGCTCATGGATACAGACAATAGATTGGTGGTTACCAGAGGTGGGGGCAGGGGTACAAAATAAGTGAAGAGGGTTTGAAAGGACAAACTTCCAGTTATAAAAAAAATGTCACAGGGATGTAAGGTGCAGCATAGGGGCTATAGTAAATAATACTGTGTTATGTTGCTAACTGAGTAAATCTCAAAAGTTTTCTGCATAGTCCATGGAGTCCCAAAGAGTCAGACACAAGTGAGCGACTTTCACTTTCACAAAAGTTTTCATCACTAGAAAAAAATTTTCTAACTATGTACGCTAATGGATGTTAACTAGACTTATTGCGATGATCATTTCCCACTATAGACAAACATTGAATCATTAGGTTGTACAACTGGAACTGTATAATGTTATATGTCAACTTTATCTAATTTTTTTTTAAAGAAGAAGAATGGTAAAGCAAGCAATATATGAACCTTAATTTTCCCATAAATTTCCTTTGGCCCTACTTTATACTTTACTGTTTACAGCTTTAAAACTTTATATTTGCAGACAGTTCTTTCAAATGTCCTGTTAAGGCTTGAAAGGTATTTGCTTGCTACATAAACCGCGCCTGCATAATACAGACATCAAGCTTAATTTTAATTCTGTATTGCTTAGATTTGATGCTCATCTTTAATTACTTGTTTTATGTAAAATTAAATAGAAATTAAATGGTCAAAGCACTGGCAAAAAAAAAAAGTTTAAGGTAAACAATTATGGACACTAAATTATGCTATTCTTCAAATTTGTTGTTGTTTCGTCGCTAAGTCATGTCCAACTCTTTGTTACCCCATGGACTGCAGTACACCAGGCTTCCCTGTCCTTCACTATCTCCTAGAGTTTGTTCAAATTCATGTCCATTAAGTCAGTGATGCTATCTAACCATCTCATCCTCTCCCGCCCTTTTTTCCTTTTGCCTTCAGTCTTTCCCAGCATCAGGGTCTTTTCCAATGAGTTGGCCATCACATCAGGTGACCAAAGTATTGCAGCTTCAGCTTCAGCATCAGTCCTTCTAATGAATATTCAGGGTTGATTTCCTTTGGGACTGACTGATCTACTTGCTGTCCAAGGGACTCTCAAGAGTCTTCTTCAGGACTGTAAGAAAGCATCAATTCTTTGGCACTCAGCCTTCTTTATGGCCCAACTCTCACATCCATACATAACTTTTGGAAAAGTCATAGCTTTGACTATATGGACCTTTGACAACAAATTTATGTTTTCTTTTTAATATGCTGTCTAGGTTTGTCATAACTTTCCTTCCAAGGAGCGGCTTTTAATTTCATGGCTGCAGTTACTGTCCACAGTGATTTTGGAGCCCAAGAATATAAAATCTGTCACAGATTCCACTATTTCCCTTTCTAATACCCAAGATCAAATTAAATTCCCAATTTATGCTGTTAATCTAGACAAACACTAATGTCTAGCTATTCCATTCTAACTTCCATCTCACAATACGATGCTGAAGATAATGCTCTTCTCAGATGGGAAAAGTCAAAAAAAGAGGATCCTAATGATAATCATGTCTGATAATACCAGACATGGGGAGAAGCAAAGGAACTGACACTGTTGGGCAATCAGATTCCTGAATCTTCTACAACACAAAAAGAAATGCTTCTTTTCAGGAAAAAAAATATTAGATGAATACCTACTTTACTCTTGTGAGCAATGCGAGGCAATGTGCCCTCCAATTCATCATGGCTTCTGGCCTGTTAACCCCATTACTCTCGAGTTTGCATTCTTTTCACAATAGAAAGAGAGAGCATCTTAAAAGTTCTAAGAATTTTGTTCCAATAAATACATAACAAAGATTTTTCGATCATTCGCCATAGAAAGGGAAATGATCACTTTAGAGAGATTTCATAGCTTTTAACAGCATATAGGTGCGCAAGCATCTGCAGAGCCTGTACGCGAGCAGGTTATCTTTTACACTCCTGCTAATACACTCCATTTCCCCCTTTGTCCTGCTTACAGTTCAAACAGGCTTCAGTAGTCACATGGCTGTCATTTGCTGCTATCTCAAAGTTAAATCATAATGAGCTTGAGGTTGTTCGTTGTCTCTCTCTTGTTTCTTTGCCGAAATGTAGGCTCCTTTTCCATTTTGGAGGATCTGAGCCTCCAGGTTTCTATGACTGCCTCTCACGCCTTCTCTCTCCTATTATTCTCTCCTCTTCTTTGGCTGAAAAAGCAAACTCATTACCGAAGCAAATGTATAAGCCTCCCACACAGAATCTGGAGGAGAAAGTCAAAGTCGTCCCATTTAATTCAGATGAGCCATTTCGGAGGCTCTCCACGGTCCTCGGCTTCACTGGCTTGCAGACTGCCCCACATGTCACCTGACTAAATACAGGATTGTCTCTTCAGAGCCTTTTCTGTTATCTGAACAAAGTCACTAATAGGGAAAAGTAACAACTTTTCTATAGAATACCCTCACTCCCAAACAGTGTACAACCTAAAAATTAAAGTTAGTGCAATAATAATTATAACAATAATAACAACAAATGTATAAGCATTTTGTGCCAGACTCTCATCAAAGCACTTCACATTTATCATCTCATTTAATTCTCACAACAGCTCTATGAGGTAGATGCCCTCATCATCCTTATATTACAGATAAAGGAAGTGAGGCTCAGAAAGATTATTAACTTGCCCAAGATCACACAGCAGTGAATAGCAGATGCAGCCTAAATGTTCCCAGCTCATTCTCTTTACCACTATACTGTGCTGCCTCAATGGACAGATATATCGTTTTATAATAGAGATAATAATAAAAATAGTGAGAACAAATATTTATTGAGGGCTTACTATGTGCCAGATACATAGCATAACAACCTTCCGGTGTTATTATTACCCTCATTTTCCAACTGAGAAGACTTAAGTAGCTAGCCAAAAATCACACACTACTAGCTGTCAACTGAATTCATGCACCCTGACTCCTAAGTCCTCTTGGTATACTTCTTCTCCACCTACAGCTGTAAACATGAGAAAAATGAGGCACACGAGGGCTTAGTATTTATATAATAACCTGATCCAATTATTTTCAAGGTAGTTTTTCAAAAACTCAGACCTAAACCGAGGTCTTCTGAGTCTCCACTATATGCTTTTTTCATTGTAGCTGCCCTTCTGTTGCACCTTCTCAGTGGCTGCTGCCCCTCCAATCGTCTAGGAGTCCATGTGAGACCCCTGAAATCTCTCCCAGTTCCTCTGCAAGGCTCAGCACCCTATAACCAACTTATTTTTGTGTCCCATAGAATCTACCACCAAATACTTCTTGGATCTATACATTTTGCCTCTGGGATAAAAAGTTCAAACTCCTTACTGTAATCACTTAAGGTCTTCAACAATCTTATCTCAGCTTCCCTTGCAAGTCTCATCACCACAGTGGTCTCCACCCCATACACACAAACATGCATGCACACACACACACACACACACACACACACACAATGTATGTTGCACAGTAGTCATGCAAAGCCACGTGAAAGCCATGTTTCTCTACACTGATGTTTTTGCAAACACTGTTCTCTTTGCAGGCAATACTCCTTCCCAGACTCTTCATTTTGTAAACTCCTATACAATCCTTAAAGACTTCGTTTGCTTACCCAGGCAGATCCAGTCTCTGCTTCCTTCAGAGTCCCATGGCACTTTTAGAGTATTTATCACACTGTGTTGTCATTTCTTATCAGACTGTAAATTCTAGGAGGGCAATAATTTTGTTTTAAATTCATTTGCCTCTCTATCACCTAACACAATGCCTACTTAAGGTTCAATAACTGAGAGTTCAGTTACGTTGAACTTCTCTTACACAACAGCCGCATTAACTGGTCTAGCTCCTTGCCACTCTAAGTGGGATCTAATAGTAAGGACCTATGGGACTAGTATTTGAATCTCCTTCGTATTTTACACATTCTGAAATGTATTTTCTTTTCTTACCTAACTAGTATGAAAGAGGAAGAGCATGGCAGGCTCCTAGTATTTCTTTAGGCTTGGCCAACAATGGAGATACTATATTAAGATAACTTTCCTCTCTCAGTAAAAAAACAAAACCACTCATGAAAACTCAGAGTTATATTGAGGAGAATAAATTTTAAAAATTGAAAGTTCTCTGTCAACAACTACAATAGAAATATAAATACACCAAGTTGAAAGTTTAAATTGGCCTTGGAATTCCAACTAAATTAATACGTACATAAAAATATGCAGAGTAGATTTCCTTATCAGTTTTTAGATGCAGAAGATGAACAGCAGAAGAAGTTAATAGTGTTTCACAGTTAGAACGGCTAAGACCCAAAAACATTTTTTTAATTAGTTTTTCTTTCCAATTCTGGGTGGCAAGACCATATGGCTACCCATTCATTTTAAAGATGAAGAGGATAAAGCATAGAGAGTTAAATGACTTGCTGAAATTACCCAAACTACCAGCTTCTGGTAGTAAAATAGTAGTAGTAACTTGTTAGGGCTTACTGTGAGACTGACAGGGCTTTCCAGGAGGTGCTGGTGGTTAAGAATTTGCCTGCCAGTGCAGGAGATGTAAGAACCAGGGGTTCAGTCCCTGGATCAGGAAGATCTCCTGGAGGAAGGCATGGCAAGCCACTCCAGTATTCTTGCCTGGAGAATCCCACAGACAAAAGAGCCTGGATGGGTTCAAAGAGGGCTGCATAGGGTTGCAAAGAGTCCACAGTGGAAGTGACTTAGCAAGCAAGCAAGTGTGACTGACAAAGTGCTACGAATTTGTATGATCTTGGGCCTCACCTGAGTGCCATGAAGTAGGTGCTAGCCTACTTCCTCAGTTGTCATGTCCTTTTATTTAAAAACCTTCTAACATGTCTAAAATAGATTAATTTTACAATCAACGTTGTGTCATAGTCTGATTGGCAGTCACTTTTCTTTGTTAGTTGTATAAAAAAGTAATGTTAGCACACTAAGAAAATACAGTGTCAGTCCAACTTTTACAGGCGAGGAAATGTAATTTTGGAGAAAAAAAGTTAGCTTGTCCAAAGTCAAACAGCTTATAAGTGGTAGAGTCAGGATTTGAACCCAGGAATTTGACTCTAAGCCCACATGCTCAACCACCTATGGTACCACCTTTGATAGGTAATTCACACTCATGGCATCTGAGTGTTCATTACTACAGTCGTCTCTGGTTGTCAGGCTTATTGGGAAGAGTGATGATCGATGAATGAATGAAAAATTGAGTTTCCCTTAGCAGATGGCCTTTGACTTCTTGTGGATCCCTGCAGTGAGTGATACAAAGCATCTATTAGTAGGAAAGACCTGTGGAAAGTGCGTGTTCTTCCCAGAGGTTAAAGTTGGGTTGCAACACCTTCCAGCAGGTGCCCTAGAGTCACACCCCTGGCTTTCATTCCCCATCCCTGCTTTTCCCTCTTGCAAAGCTAGCCAGATAAGGACCCAGCTCTGATTAGATCACCATCCTCTATGAATTCTAGTCTACTTCCTAACATTAAACCTTACTTTTTTCTAAACTGTGAAAACCCTTCTAAGACCATAGTTAAGTTTCCAATATTGGTTGTGTTTTAGAAAACAAAATTGGCAATAGCAAAATAGATACATATTTTTCAGTAATGAGAGTTAGAATGCATTTGTCTGGAGGAATTGGAACGTGTCAGCAGCTCAGAAAGAGAATACAGTTGATTTGGGCAGCAGGGTGATTAATTAGGTTTTCTTTTGTGAAGGAATTGTTTTGTATTGATTCATGTATGTCTGATGTAACTCAGTCCTTCCCCTGCTGTGGGAAGCCTGCCTGGACTGGTAAGTGATAAGAAGACTGGCTCACTGGGGCTATGTCTAACTCACTGCTAAATTCAGTTTTCAGGGCCGTGGTGACCAGATCACCCTGCTTAGACACAGGCAAGTCCTGTGAGCTATCCGTGGTGACTGGACGTGAAAGCCCTAACACCAGGACTGCCTTGAAAAGTCACGGAGAATGCTCAGACTCTAAGCTACAGAGTTTGCACTTTCCTACTTCAATAAACTAAATCAAAAGAGACTCATCTTATTTCCTGTGCTGGGAAAAGCTCACACCCTCTCTATATGTAGGTCTCTACCATCACTCCCATCACAGGTAGAAGAACTCTCCAGTGACAAAATTCAGCACTCGAATTAATATATCAAAAAACTATGCAGACAAAGCATTCATGGCAACTTTTAGCATCAATAGTGATTTTCAGAGAGAATTAGGAGGGGTGAATTTCAGGTATGGTTTCATAACTAATTAGCTGAACGTCCTTGGTCAATTGACTGAACTTCCCTGGGTCTGTGTCTTCTTATCTGTGACATTTCATATGAAAGATGATGCCTGTAAATTTATCATCTCTAGAGCCTATGCAGGGTCATTTCTCCCAAGAGGCTAGTGGGTTTACACTGAGTTATCCATACCCTTTTGCCCAGAAACTCTTGTCTTCAATAAACACCAGTAACAGTTCACAAAGAGCATTCCAAAGTTCAACAGCCATAAATAGCATTTATTTCAGTAAAAACAGGCTCAGAGAGATTAGATAAAGTCACCCCTAAGTAGTGAGAGTGAGTAGCTAATCCATGTCTATCCTTATCCATGATGGTTAGTACATCACTGCCAGCAGGCCATGGACCTAGAAGGAAGGAGTTCCTGAAGCAATGAATCTCCAGGAAAGGAGCATGCAAACCCTGCTTGGGCCTGCCATGGAGTTTATGGAGAAACTAGAAGCCTTTTAGAGAAACGACCAAAGACAGAAAGCATAAACTTTTTTAGTACCAAGTAGGTGGTAAAACACAGGCAGCTTCCTGGGAATGGAAATGTCCAAAGGCCAAGCTCAGATCAAAGCAACCAGCATGGCAGAGCACAGTGAATGCTGCCAGGTCAGGTTCAAGTGAGGACAGAGAACAGTGTCACCCCCACACTCTCTAAGTAATCTTAGGACCCAAGCAGAAAGTTTTGTCCCCTTACTGATGACCACTCTGTGCTTGGTGGTTGTGATTTCAAATAAGTGATGATCTATATTGATTAAGGTTCTTTGGTTAAAAACAACAGGAACTGACTTTAGCTAATTTGAACAACAACTTACAAAGAAACCTTGGGAAGGACACAGAGCAATTCACAAATGTTAAAGAAAAGATAAACTTCAGATTTTAGAGCAGTCCAAAATAAGGGCAGCTTAGACGATCTCACTTCCCTGGTGGCTCAGATGGTAAAAGCATCTGTCTACAATGCAGAAGACCCAGGTTCAATCCCTGGGTCGGGAAGATCCCCTGGAAAAGGAAATGGCACCCCACTCCAGTACTCTTGCCTGGAAAATCCCATGGGCAGAGGAGCCTGGTAGGCTACAGTCCATGGGATCACAAAGAGTCGGACACGACTGAGCGACTTCACTTAGACGATCTCAATAGCAGGACTACTGAACAGTTACTTCAGGTCACTCTTCCAAACCCATCCTTGAGTCAATCTATTTAAGAGTTAAATTCCTATAGCAAGTATCTATCTGATTGGCCCAGCTTTTCATGTGTGTGTGTGTGTGTGTGTGTGTGTGTGTGTGTGTGTGTGTTAGATTACAGTATCCCACTGTCTGGTTGCTCAGACAGGAAAGAATCTGCCTGCAATATGGGAGACCTGGGTTCGACCCCTGGGTTGGTTGGGAAGATCTCCTGGAGAAGGGAAAGGCTACCCACTCCAGTATCCCTACCTGGAGAATTCCAGGGACAGGGGAGCCTGGCGGGCCATAGTCCATGGTGTCTCAAAGAGTCAGACACAGCTGAGAAAATGAGCACAAGTACAATAGCAATAATTTATGTAAAATATTCCTCCGTTTCCAGGTTATATGAACAATTTTAGCACAAACACTCAACACGGCATCTTTCTTGTTGCTTCCAAGATATCATCTCTTTCTGTTGCTCTAGGCATAGATGGCTTCACTTCATTCTGTCTTCTCTGGACCATGACGGAATTTCAGGATTTCTCACATTTCTTGCACTTAGAAGAAAGTCATAGGTATTTTCTCAGTCGTAGGCATTTTCATCCATACATCTGCAGAAGCATGAGATTCTGACGAGCACACGTACACACACTAAGAAAGGACATGCTTCAGATAGAAGTTTCACCCCGAGTTGCTTGCAGTGGTGGTGGCTGTGGTGCGGGGGAGGGAGCATGGTAGTTTTACCATAGGAAGGAAGGAATTAGAGAAGGCAGAAAGAATGTCCATCAGCTGCAAGGTCCCTATCAGCAGTTCTACAACAGAATGAAGAGGGCAGATTGTGTGCCTTCCCGGGAGCTAGACCTAGAGGGTTCCAGGACTAGAGGCGATGCAGAGCTGAAAGGAAACCTGCACATGCAAATAAGTTCTGGGGAATAGGAGGGGCTCAGGAATCAGATATTCAGAGCAAAACTGGTGGACAACAGGCCTGGACAGCATGACAAAATCTCACTTCAGCTGGGGTTGTCTTAAACATTTCTTGCTATGGTAGGTCCCATACAGAATCTGGGTTAGCAAAGAAAGAGAGAGACGGAGAGACAGAAAGACGGAGAGAGACGCTGGAAAGAAAAATAATCAGAAGCCTTGCCAGTGGCAAGATGGAGAAAGCTGAAACAATTAGTTCTACCCCTGGAGAGCAAGTGGACCCAAATCAAACAGGGCAGTAATCACATCTGAGAGTCACTGGTTGTGCCCCTAGTGCACACTAACATACACAGACACACACATCACGACGGCCACCATCAGCAGCCTCTGGTAAAACCAGGGGATGCATGCTATTGTCTTCATTTTCTCCCTATCATTCTTCAAGAACTTAGAGTCCTTGTCTTTCAAACTCTTCTCCTCCGTGTTTGCTGATATTAGCAAACTCATTCACAATATGTCATGCATTGGCATTTTAAGACATTATCTTTTATTCCAACTATGGAATACAATATTTTATTGCTAAAACGTAGTGGAAAGAGCATTTTATTTTGGTGTCAAATGACTTGGGTTGGTAAATCTAGGCTGGACACTCATTATTAGGCTCCATCACCACAGCGTGAAGAGCGAGCTGAGCAACCACGTTCACGTACCTTTTTGTCTCCTTGTCCCCTCCTCATGTTCTAAGCTTCATCATAAGCAGCTCTACCTTATAACTAAATCTCATTTATCATACCCAGTCCAAGTGAAGACAGGGTGGCATACAGGGAAGTACCTATCTGCCTCGTTCAAGTCCTAGCTCCACCACTGATGAGCTGGAAAGCTTTAGACGAACTACCTTACTAAGGTTCTGTGTCACAATCTGTGAAATCCTTTCTTTCAAGAAGTCCATGAAATAGTTTCTATAAAAAGAAATGCCTGCCATGGCACCCGATGGTGATTGCCATTGCTTCTCGCACAAAGCCTTCCCTGACTCGCCTTTTTACTGGTCTCGCCACTCTCTCCACCTTTGAATGAATTCTCTGTATCATTTAATTAGTCATCAAGTGCTCTGGGTTGCTAAAATATTACCTTTCTTAAAATACCTGTATCAAAAATTTCCCCAATGTATTGTTTTTAAAACCTATTTGACTATGTAGGATCTAGTATGTTCTTTTTCTAGGAAATGTCCTTTTAATTAAACTCTCCCATAAGCATGAAGTCCTTTGACTTAGCAGCATGAGTAAGATGTTCATAAAAGACCATTTTGAATAAGAGGTTTAAAACTATATGCTCTGCTAAAATACCTAAATGTGTGATCCTTTTCCTTTTTAATTTAACCCAGAAAGGTCCTTTATGAACCTTGGATAAGCATGCATTTGCTTACTACCAGAGTTAGTCATTTCTCTTCTCCTGCTGTTAATCCTATCAACAACATCCACAGCCTGGCAGTCCCGTGTCCTAGTTGTGTTTCCGTTGTGCTCAGCACTGGGATTTGTTAACCTAGGAAAAATGCAGAAGTGAGTGGAAATAAGAGCCAGGCTTTGTTCAAAACCCTGACTACTCCTTCCCTTTTACATCTCCCCAGGCACCCCAGCCCTCTAAAGAGTTATTGAATTTGAGTCTCATTTCATCAGTTTCATCAAAAGTCCAGAAACAGCTGCTTCATTTGAGTAAAAAGGCAACGAGTGAGGAAGTTGAGAGCCCTAATACAGATTCAGCAAATTCAAGTCTGAGACACAATCTGGCTTTCGGACGGTGTCTCAGACTCGAGATGAGATGAAAGGGCATGGTTGATGGCTTCCCTGGGTGGGAGGGAAATGAAGTCTGAAGGCTGTTTCTGCTGAGTGTGCTTATTGTCAGGGGTCTGGAAACAGATCCCTAAAAACTGAACAAGATCAAAGGACTCATCAAAGAACTAGTCATCAAAGCGGAATTCCACACAGTCTATGTTAGAAACTATGTCCTTTCTCCAGGCCCAAGAATATCTGTACGGGTGGAGGCAGTCTTCAATCCTGCTTATTGGTGTAAATCAATGATACCCAAAAATGAATAGAGGTGAAGAGAGATAAATCATGGTCTGTTGAGACTTTTATGGCCTTTTGAAACTCTTAAGAAAATCTCTACCTCCTTCCTCCCTGTCCTAGGAAGGCTCTCACTAGCACCAAAAATAGGTTTATAATTCTTACTGTTTGCAAAAGTTAGCACACTGAATACCAGCACTGACGTTCCACTGTGCATACTTAGACTCGATCTCTATCCTGTGGGCTCACATTCCCACTGAGATACAAATGAGAGAACAGGAACAAAGGCTCTCCAGAGCAAGAATGTGCATATATATTTACACATTTTCTCACTTCCTCCACCAAGGCGGGAGAGTGGTGAGTTCTGCATGCAAAAGAGTCCCTGGCCTCTAGGAGGTCCTCCAAGAATTGGAAGAAGAGAAGTTACCCTTTGTTTTAGCTACTTCTGAATGCTAGATGAAAATGGAGGGGGTTACCCTGGTCACAGATGATAGACAGAGAGGCAATGCCAGAGGTTACATCTATCTATGATGAAAGGCAAACTCATGTGCAGCAGACAAACAGCCCATCAAATCTGCTTGAGAAGCAGAATGTGTGCTTTGCCAGATCAGGTTGGATACAGACTCATAACAGACTTAATATTGCGGTCAAAGTTCATGACTTTCTCCACACGATTTCCAAGCCCAAGATCAAGTGTTAAAGAACAGCGGATGAACTGTTTCCCCCTAAAAGATCTTGGTGAGACAATAACTGATGATTCAAGGTTATGAGGGCAGATGTGTTTTCCAGTAAGGACAGAAAAATAGGAGTTCGTGTTGTCCAATGTCTAATGTTTGGACACTGCCAAACACTGTGATGCCTTTGCCAGACAAATCTTGTCTTACCTTTAAAGGCCTTTGAAATGGAATGCTTCCCTACAGCATGCCTTCATGTTTTTCACAGAACAAAACTAAATGTTGCAGAATTTGAAGGAACCAGAAACCATATAGTTTAAGTTTTCAAGTGACAACTGAGTTCCTTCAAACTAGGTCTTTCCAAGAGGATTGGATCCTTATGTCCTTCAGTGTTTGGGGTATGGCTACAAGTCGCTCTCTCTTTCTTATGGTCCCTGACTCTCTTCCAGGAAGTAACAACTGAATGCAAAATTAGGATGGGATCTTACAGGGAGGGCAGTCACAACAGGAAGACTGTTCAAGGAGTAGTGCCTCCAGGAGATAAATCCACACACTTCAGTGACAACAGTGGGAAATGCTCGCAACAGACCTGCTACCCAGCAGCCACGGGGGGGTGGGGAGGGGAATGTCACTGCCTGTCAGACACACAGCTTTTACTTTGGTTTCTTAGGAAAATAGTACATGCCCTTTCTGTTTCCCACTGAGAGTGAATTACTCTTGCCTGCGTTCAAGCAGAGAGCAGCTGACAGAGCTGGGAGCACTCAGCTACAGCCTATTAAACTGCGTTGCCTTTAAAGCTGGTTAATGATGAGAAAAAGTCTGTGTTTCCATCTATCTATGTATCCAAGCTCAGCTATAGGAGGAAAAATTTGGTGCACAAAAATGCCCTTCATTTGACAAATTTAAATATGTCACTGACTTGATATCTAAAAATCTCTTCAAGTTGCTGGGATAAATATTAAGATTCAAGCTGAAAATGATAAAAATCTATATTTTCTGATGGTTCAGATGTATTGCACCCTTGCTCATACACCCACAAAACAAAATGACTTTCTTGGAGGTCGAACTATACACAGCCTAGTTTGGCAAAGGAAAAAGCATACCTTTCCTCCCACGCTGTATCATTCTCATTGGTGTTTAGCATTTACACAGCACTGCAGTTTTTTAACTGTTCCTTATAAGCATTCCTATCAGCTGGTCCTGAGCAGTAACCTTCTTTTAGATGTCAGGTCAGAGAATATCAGTTTGCACATGAGACACACAGCAGCCAAGTTTTGAGTAGAATCTCAAATCAAGAAACAATGTTTGAATTTATTTCTTTGAAACAAGAACTGAAAATAAGGTAGATAACCATCATACTCCCAAACCCACTGTTAATCAGTCAGGTCATTTCTTTTAGAAAAATCTTCAGGCCAAATCCATAGCAATTTTATTACTCAATTCCTTACATCTTTGTCTTTATTCATTATTACTATCAGCTGTAGGTGCTTCTAAGATGAATTTCCTGTTAAGAAATAACATTAATATAAAAAGCCTACATACTTGGAATTATCCTTCCATCAGTCTTACAAAGACTGGTTTTCTATCTTTCACTATTCAAAGGCCATATTTGTATCTTAACTGTCCAAATCAACTGACCTAGTTATTGTTGACATATTTTTAACCAGTGCTTAATTAGATAAATAAGAGTTGGTAATTGCATATGTCCCTGTCTAACCCCACTCCAGTACTCTTGCCTGGAAAATCCTATGGATGGAGGAGCCTGGTAGGCTGCAGTCCATGGGGTCGCTAGGAGTCGGAAACGACTGAGCGACTTCACTTTCACTTTTCACTCTCATGCATTGGAGAAGGAAATGGCAACCCACTCCAGCGTTCTTGCCTGGAGAATCCCAGAGACGGGGGAGCCTAGTGGGCTGCCATCTATGGGGTCGCACAGAGTCAGACACGGCTGAAGAGACTTAGCTTAGCTGTCACAATTTTAAAAGATCAGAGGCACAATTTCAATGTTCAATAATTTAGAATTAGCCTTTAATGGAAGGTAGAAATGGTGAAGAAAAAGAGAAGCAAGCTCAAAATCATGTCGTGATTTGTTATCTGTAAAGCTCAGTGCAAACTTTTGTTGTTGATGATGGTGAAGGGAGTGAGGAGGAGAACAGAGAGGAAGACACAGTTGTCATTTCCACAGGAAAGTATTAGCAGCATTTCTGGTCCTTGGTTTCAATGACATAGACAATCAGCCTTGACTCGTCTCAAACTGGTTTTGAAAATATTAGAGGTACAACTTGGTTGGTGGCCTGATCAAAGAGTCTAAGCTTCTGACTGGAGATAAGTTGACCACATAATATAGGTATCTTGTTGGAGTGACAGAATCTCACTCATTTATCCAGTCTGTGATCTTGGAACTTCCTGAATGGCAGAAAGACTCAGAATGTCATAATATCTAGCTGGAAATAGCCTAGGACTAACTTGTTCTTTTCTGAAGCAGAGGACACTGAAAACAGCTGGTTTCTTTTCAGAATCAGAACATCCAATAACCCGCAATGATTTTAGCCAGGTACAAAATGTGAACATTTTGAACTCAGATTGTAACCCATTAAAGAGTGCCTATCTGAAATTCTGCAGTAACCATGAAAACAAGCAGTAACTCACGTACTTTGAGCCTATAGAAAATTAGAAAATCAGCTGCAAATAGCTAACTCTGGTTACTTTCTTTGTGTTATTCCCATGACTATCTGCAGAGACAGCCTATAAACATCATGTCAAAAGTACCTCCATTCCATTCAAAAGCCCAAACAACCCCCTTTCCCATCATTACCTCCAAGTATTTATTTTCTTAACTTATGTTACTGTCTCCCCACCTATGCACCTCCCCCACTTTATCCTTAATCCTAGTAATCTATCTCAAGTCAGTGACCTCAATAACTAGACAACTGTCTTATCAACCAGCCACTGCTGAGACCTGAGTACTAAGGCTGTGCCACATGATGAAAGGGCCACAGACTGTGGAGTCAGCTGCCTGAGTCAATCAGCTCAGCTTTGCTGGTTTCTTGCTACTTGATGACCCTCCCTGTGTCTCAACTTCCTCCTCTGTAAAATGGGCATGAGAAAATTGCTGTCATGAAGATTGAATGAATTGATACATGTAAAGTGTGTGGAATAGTACCTAGAATATTGCAAGCATTATATATACAAGTCTAAGATACTTTTTTCTATTAAGGGCAAATGTGGGGACTTCCCTGGTGATCCAGTGGTTAATAAACCACCTTCCAGTGCAGGGGACGTGGGTTTGATCCCTGGTCAGGGAATTAAGATCTCACATCCCTGAAGATAACTAAGCCCAAGTGCAGCAACTGCTGAGCCCACATGCTGCAACTAGAGAGAAGCCAGCATGCACAACTAAGATGCCATGCAGTCAAATTTAAAAATATTTTTAAAAAAGGCTAATCTCACACAGTCTTTTTAAAAAAGTAGGAAGAAACACAAGCTGGAATCAAGATTGCTGGGAGAAATATCAATAACCTCAGATATGCAGATGACACCACCCTTATGGCAGAAAGTGAAGAGGAACTAAAAACCCTCTTGACGAAAGTGAAAGAGGAGAGCAAAAAAGATGGCTTAAAGCTCAACATTCAGAAAACGAAGATCATGGCATCTGGTCCCATCACTTCATGGGAAATAGATGGGGAAACAGTAGAAACAGTGTCAGACTTTATTTTTTGGGGCTCCAAAATCACTGCAGATGGTGACTGCAGCCATGAAATTAAAAGATGCTTACTCCTTGGAAGAAAGTTATGACCAACCTAGATAGCATATTCAAAAGCAGAGACATTACTTTGCCGACTAAGGTCCATCTAGTCAAGGCTATGGTTTTTCCTGTGGTCATGTACAGATGTGACAGTTGGACTGTGAAGAAAGCTGAGCACCAAAGAATTGATGCTTTTGAACTGTGGTGTTGGAGAAGACTCTTGAGAGTCCCTTGGACTGCAAGCAGATCCAACCAGTCCATTCTGAAGGAGATCAGCCCTGGGATTTCTTTGGAAGGAATGATGCTAAAGCTGAAGCTCCAGTACTTTGGCCACCTCATGTGAAGAGTTGACTCATTGGAAGAGACCCTGATGCTGGGAGGGATTGGGGGCAGGAGGAGAAGGGGACAACAGAGGATGAGATGGCTGAATGGCATCACTGACTCGATGGACGCGAGTCTGAGTGAACTCCGGGAGATGGTGATGGACAGGGAGGCCTGGCGTGCTGCAATTCATGGGGTCGCAAAGAGTCGGACACAACTGAGCGACTGAACTGAACTGAACTGAACTGAGGGGCAAATGTTGAACAACCTTGTCAATATCCTGTTTCTGAAAAATACTCTGCCTCTCTCTGGACAATCAAGGAGCTCTCCGAACACCTTTTGGCCCCTGACACTCCCTGGCCCTCCTTATACACAACAGATGGGACCACAGTTGCCAAGCTCTCTAGTGCAAGCATTCCCTGGACTTGTTCATCTGGCTGTCATTCATACATCTCCTAACCAATCCCTCTAGCACCACTACTCACAAATGTCTCTAGAATGGGTAGAGATTCAAGTAAAGTTGTATTGGGCAATGAAGGAATAAGATCTCTCATATTAGTAAAAGAACTAAAGCAAGGCTACTTGTCTGTGTTCTGTCTGAATTCTCCAGGGAGTAAAACCCCTAGAATTCCAAAGCTCTTTGTGAAGAAGCACGTTCCTTTCAGCATCATTCATCATATGGCTCTGCATAAACATTTTAGCGTCTCCTCCTCCTTGGCAGAAATATCCATTCAGTTCTTCCAAACCCCTGCTGCTTACTCAGAGGCTGGATCTCAACTCCCCCACTTCAGGCTTTTTTACACTCTCTGAAAAGCCCTGAATAGGCCCACTTCTCCCCAACATTTCCCGCAGGTAGAAATTTAAAGGCATGCAGAAGGAAGGAGAAGCAGAGGCCAGTGGAGAAATGATCTCAGGGGACCTGGATTCTCATTTCACCTTACATTTTTGACCAGCCTGTTTCTGAGGATGCAAACTCACATTTGCTCCTTGGGCTCTTTCCTTAGAAAGAGCCAAAAGGAAGAAAGTGACCAAGAATGGTAAACATGGCAAGTCCAGTTTGAAAACTGACTTTAGAATGGCTCTTTTTTCCTAACAGCAAAGACTGTAGATACCAACATGCTGAATGCTAGTCACTCTCCACTTACGAAAAATTGAATGTGTGTCGGGGCTCAGTTACTTCAGTAATGTCTGACTCTTTGTGACCCTAGGGACTGTAGCCCACTAGGCTCCACTGTACATGGGATTCTCCAGGCAAAAATACTGGAGTGGGTTGCCATTCCCTTTTCCAGGGATGAAACCCATGTCTCCTGCTTGGCAGGTGGATTCCTTACTGCTGAGCCTCTGGAGAAGCCCTAAAAATTTGATTAACAGGCTGTAAAGCTACCTATCCTATAAGATATATTACATTCTGCCATGAGGAGGAAATAGTAAATAAGTATTTTTGAAAAGAAGATCTTAGTGTCCTCCTGGATCCACAAAGCACTTCAGTATAATTTTTTAATGTTGTGACTTTATGGCAATTATGTCTTTAAAAAATAATGTAAGCGTTGATAAGGACTGAATGTCTGTGCCCCCTGCCCCCACAAATTCACACACTGAAATCTAATCACCAGTGTGAATATGTCTGTAGTTGGGATCTTCAGGAGATGATGAAGCCATGAGTGTGAAACCCTCACAAATGGGATTGGTGCCCTTAAAAAGAGGCCCCAGAGTGTGCCTGCCCCTCTCCAGAAACCAGGCCCTCACCAGACATCAAATCTATCAGTGCCTTGATCTCGGACTCCCCAGGCTCCAGAAGTGTCAGAAATACACGTCCGTTGTTTTTCAGCCAGTTAGTCTATTTTTGTTACAGCAGCCCAATCAGACTAAGACAAATATGTTCTGGATCTCAGGTTTCTAAAGTCTCAAAAGCCACTAAAGATTGAGAAATCCATTAAACAGCTCACTCTTGAAAGGAAAATGTGGAAAGAATGTGTAAAATAAGCTCTAAGAGTTAATGCAGATGAGAAAAATGGCAACGAAAATAAAAGTACTTTTGAACTGGTTCTCTCAGTCTTTTTACGACAATTCTGGTTTTTTTCAGACAGTGTCACTCTTGCGTACTCACTCTGTCCATAGTTTTTACGGGAAGGACATTCTTCCTGACTCACAATCAACTCAGGTGATTCTAGTAACAGTTTCCAGGGCCCTATCTCTTGCCTAATTGGGCTTAAATGAAGCTGATAATCGGGTTCTAGGAGTATTTCCACCTCTGCTTTACCCTGTAACCTGTCTGAGATTGTTTCCACTTGTGAAATGGAGATGGTGATTGGAAATGGAAGCTCTTTGTAAATTCTAAGTAATGTTTGTGTTCTAAGACAATGTTTCTTTGCAAGGGGCACCGTATACTTTCTGAAAAGGCTACAAGGGCAAATACTCAACTAACTTTTTGTACTTAATTTCGATCTGAGGTTTCTCGGACCCTGCATGCGTGCCAATTCACGTTAGTCATGTCTGACTCTGTGTAACCCTATCGACTCTAGGCTGCCAGGCTCTGGCCATGGGATTCTCCAAGCAAAAATACCAGAGTGGGTTGCTATGCCCTCCTCCAGGGGATCTTCTTGACTCAGGGATCGAACCTGTGTCTCTTATGTCTCCTGTATTGCCAGGTGGGTTCTTTTCCACTAGCTCCACCTGGGAAGTTCTCAGTCCTTGATCCTCTAAATTATTTTAGTGGAAGATGAACCCTCTCTTTTTCTTGAATCATTATGAATAATGAAAGATTTTTACTGATCATTGGGGGAGGAGAACAGCTATTCCCACACAAAGATTTTAGAGAACTGCAAAGTTAGGCCAACCAAAAGAGAGATTGCTAGGTTGTTAACTGAATCAAGATACAGAATAGAAGGAAAGAGTAATTTCTTTCATCACAATCTCCATAATAAATCTAGTCTCTTCTAATCATTAATTGACTCACCCTTTGTTTAACAAATATTGATGGCAATCATGATGACAGTCACTTATTCTTGGCCCCAGATATCCAGCAGTGACAAAACCAAGGCTCTGCTCTCATGAAGTTTACATTCTAGTTGTGGGAGCAGAAAGAAACAGACAAGAAATAAACATGCCAGGTGGTACTAAGTCCTAGGAAGAAAAATCAAGCAGGCTTAGGGAGTACAGTATGATAGAGGCAGGGGGTATTGTACAGGGTGGTTATTAGGCCTTTCTTGTTAGGTAAGACTACAGCTGAGGCTTGAAGAAAGCAAGGCAGCAAGTCACCAGATATGTAGGGGCAGCATGTCCCAAACAGAGGGCACAGTATGAAATCCTGAAAGCTAGAGGGTGGTTGGCATGTTCAAGGAAGAGTTAAGAGATCAGTATGGCCAGAGCAGTGGGGGCAAGGGGACAGGGATGGTCCATGAGGTCAGGGAGATGGCAGAGGGACAGGTGGTATGGAATCTTACAATCCATGGTAAGGATTTTGCACTCTATTCAAAGTGATAAGAGCAGATTTATAGGTTTTAGTGAAGGAGAATGACATGATCTGATCTGATTTGTATTTGTGAAAGAGTCCTCTGTGGAATATAGAAGGAGGAAGGGGAGAGGAACACAGGTAGAAGCAGAGAACAGTCGGGAAGCTGCTGCAGCAGTCTAAATGAGAGATGATCATGGCTGAGATGAGCACGCTAGCCGTGTAGGTGGAGGAAATGAGAATTCTGATTTTAGTGTGAAGATTCCATCCCTGGGGGTTGCTAATAGGTATACAGCAAGTGAGAATGAGGGGTCAACTGGGACAATGGTGACCTGGTTGCCCAAGCAGAGGGACACCTACAGGAGGGAAAAATGTGGTAGGAGGAAAGAGAACCAAGATTTGTTCAGATGTGGCAAGTTTGAGCTCCTGTTAAAAATCCAAGTGGAGGTGTTGAGGCTATGAAATATGCATGGTTGTTTTCCCATCTGTAATCTGTTCAGGAGAGAGATTTAGGCTGGAGATAGGGATTTAGGAGTCATCAGGGCAAAGACTGGATGGGCAAGGTTGCCAGATTTAAAAAATAAAATTATAGGGCTAGAAAAAAGATAGTGGTTGTCTAAAATTCAAATTTAACTGGGAATGCTGTATTTTATGTCAGCTCTGTGGGTCAGGCTGGCTGAGATCATATAGGAAGCTAGTATGGACAGAGGAGAGAGAAGTGGCCCAAGCTGTAAGCCCTGAAGCACTGCAATGTAAAGAGATCAGAGAGGGGAGGGTAAGCCAGCGAAAGGTCTAGAAGGAAACCCAGTTTAAAAAAAACAACAATGTTTTAGAAACCAGACGTGGGTAGCCATTCCCTTCTCCAGGAGATCTTCCTGACCCAGGGGTTGAACCCAGGTCCGCAGGATTGCAGGCAGATTCTTTGCCATCTGAGCCACCAGAGAGCCACCAGGGAATCCCCAAAGAAAGAGTTCTAAGAAGGAAAGACTGATCAACTGTGTCAGTTGCAACTAACTGTACAAGGGGAAGAATGTCTAACTGGAGTGGATTCAAGAAAAAAATGGAGAAAAAGAACAAGAACATAGGCAATACTTTTCCCCCAATGTAACGGGGAGCATGTAAGTAGGCAGTAGTTAAATGGTGATTTGGGGTCAAAGGAAGTGTTTTTATAAGATGAAATTGTGGCCAGCAGCCAGGACAGGTGACTGAATTGGCATCCTGTCCCCAGAGAGGCCATGAACTTGACTCAGAGAAGCTGATGCTCTCCTGTATGTGAATGCAGAGCTTTGGCAGCCAGGTCGGTGTGGAAGAACCACTGTGGGTCCCAGACCAGGAGTGTCTGAATGTGCACAGCGCAACACCAAATTTAATTTGAAGTACCATTGTCTCTGGGGCAGGAAGTACTTCTGCATATAAATCCCTTGTCCTGGGGGTTCTGGGTTTGGGTGGACACTGTGTGGCTGAGCACCTAGGGTGCTGCTACATCTGGCTACTGGAAAACCAGAGAGATCTGAAACGATAATTTATCATATTTTCAGCAATCAGAAGTCTTGTTTCTGAATAGAAACAGGCATGATGGAGCTGAAACTACATAGATTTCTACTGCTCAGGTGCTTAGGGCTTCGAAGAGACAACACAAGATCCCAGGCTTGTCCTGGCAGTATCAGGCTCTGGAACAGAGGATGTGACCCAGAGGAAAGGGGAAGCTGGGGAAGACTCGAGGACCAGGAGGAGACACGGCGGGGCTGGCAGCCGTTGCAGAGCAGCAGGGCGCCTCCATGACCCACAGGACAAGACGTGAGCAGCACCAAGGAGTCCAGTGACCTGGCTGACAGAGCGACCAGGCACCAAACAGCTTCCCCCGTATCCTCACAGGTGTTGAATCTTGTCAGTGCTGAGAAATGCAATCCAGGGATTTCGAGAAACAAAGTTCTCCCATTTCTTTGCCTTTAAGAATGTGCATATTATCCTTATGGTACTTTCTTGGGCATGGGAGAGTCTAAGCTATGCCACTTCTAAACTTATTTTCACATTATGAAAGTCACTCAGTTGTGTTCAACTGTTTGCAACCCCATGGATATACAGTCCCTGGGTTCCCCAGGCCGGAATACTATAGTGGTATTCCCTTCTCCAGGGAGCCATTCCCTTCTCCAAGGGATGTTCCCAAGCCAGGTCTCCTGCATTACAGGCAGATTCTTTAACAGCTGAGACACCAGGGAAGACCATTTTCACATTACCTGTATCAAAGTTATATAATTTCCTAAGTTTACTAGAAGTTTATGGTCTATCATTGTTGCTTTTAGTTTTCCCACAGAAATCTGGTAATAACACCCGTGTCTGCATAATATTTGAATCTATCCAGTTTTAGAAAGAGCAATTAAGGTTTTCTTTAGCATACTTTACAGATTGTCTGTTTATTGTATCACTAATTTTGAGCTTTGAAAAAAATGTCTTGGGTTTCCCTAAGGGAAAGAAGCCAGCTTCATGTTTTATACTGTTTCACATAATATTTTCCCTTATTAAAATGACTGTATAATTTTACAACAATAATCATTTCTTCTCAAGAAGCAGTAGGTCAGCTGGGGCAGCTTTGCTTCCAGTTGCAGTGGCCAGGCTAGCTCTGTGTCATGAGTCCTCCCTATTTCTCCTGGGAGCACTGGACCAAGCAGGGCACATTCTCCTCATGTGGCAGAGGGTCAGAGAGAAAGCCCTGATGTGTCAGGTCTGTGACATCCCATTGGCCAAAGCAAGTCACATGGCTGAGCCAAGACGAAGAGCTCCTGCTTTCCAGTGGGAGGGGCCCCTAGCTACGCATCAGCAGGCATGGGTCTAGGAGAGTGAAGGATGGAGGACATTAAGGCAATCAACCCCAGGCCCAATTTGGAATTCCTGCAAACATGGTGTTATTTATGTTCCTGGGAAGGTTCTGCAGATGAGGACTTCTTAAAAGAGAATGTGTTAACAGTTCGGTTGTTTTCAAAAAGTTAAACATAGAATTACCATGCTGCTGCTGCTAAGTCACTTCAGTCATGTCTGACTCTGTGTGACCCCATAGACAGCAGCCCACCAGACTCCCCCATCCCCAGGATTCTCCAGGCAAGAATACTGGTGTGGGTTGCCATTCCCTTCTCCAATGCATGCCTGCATGCTAAGTCGCTTCAGTCGTGTCCAACTCTGTGCGATCCTACGGACAGCAGCCCACCAGACTCCTCTGTCCACAGGATTCTCTAGGCAAGAATGCTGGAGTGGGTTACCATTTCCTTATAATCCAGCAATTTCACTCCTAGGTAGACCTCCAAAAGAATTACAAGTAAACAGAAATAGACCCACAGATATAGAGAACAAATTTATGGTACCAAAGGGGAAAGGGAACAGAGGTATAAATTATGAGTTTGAGATTGACATATATACATTATTATATATAATATATTATATATGTAATATATAATATATCATATATATTTAATGGGTAGCCAGTGATGACCTACCATGTGATGCAGGGGACTATACTCAATATTTTGTAATACTGAATAACCTATAAGGGAAAAGAATCAGAAAATATTTATATATGTGAATATATATATGTAGTTCAATTACTCTGCTGTACATCTGAAACTAACGCAATGCTGTAAATCATCTATATCTCAATTTAAAAAAAGAATTAAAAGCAGAGACTCGAATAGGTACTTTGTACACCAACATTCACAGCAGCCTTTTTCATAACAGCCAAAGGTGGGAACAATACAGATATCCATCAAGAAATAAATGGATAGACAAAATGTGCTATATATATACTATGGCATGTTAGTCTTAAGAAAGAGGGGTATTCTGGGGGAAAATGACTGTACTGCAATTTGTTTATATAGCTTATAATGAGCACTGATACTGTGAATTTTTAAAAGGGGGGTTACTGCAACATGCATGCATGTTCATGGTAATGATCGAGTAAGGAGGAAGAAACTAATCTTAAGAGAAAGAATTTAAACGGCAGAAGTGTTGTCCTTGAGTAAGTGAGGGTGGGGAGTGCGCAGAATCTAGCCCACCAGTGCAAGGACTGCCCTTCAGAGGTGAAGGGACAGCTGACTCACTGCAGCAACAGCCAGAGTGGATGCGTGGATACACAGGCAGCTAAGTGATGAGTTTGGGTGGTGAGCGCATGTGTAATTTCTCTTCGGAGTGCTTGTAACCCCTCAGTGAAATGAGAAATCAGGTCTTGAGCAGAGAGTGAGGAGTAGGAAGGGACATTGGAGGCTGGCAGGGAGAAGGTATGAGATGATCTTCTGGCAGGGATGGAGGGAATTGACTAGGAAAATGCTGCAGGATTGGTTGGCTACACAACCCACTTGAGGTCGCAGTAATAAATTCAGAGTAGGATGATGGAGAAATAAGGGGGCAAGGGAACAGAGGATACATCCCAGGGGATTCGGAGGGGAGTAAAGACTTGAGGGCAGGTAATGATCAGTGCAAAGGTTTCCCAGTTGCCACTAGTGGTAAAGAATCCACTCACCAATGCAACAGACTGTAAGAGAGGGGTTCAATCCCTGGGTTGGGAAGATCCCCTGAGGAGGAAATGGCACCCCATTCTACTATTCTTGCCAGGACAATCCCATTGACAGAGGAGCCTGGTGGGCTACAGTCCATGGGATCTCAAAGAGTCGGACATCACTGAGCATCTGAGCACAGCAATGATCAATACAAAGGGGATAAGGTCAAAGGATTGGAGGTGAGGTGGAAGAGCTATTAGAGTCCAAATACTGGAGGGAAGGAGCCTGACAAGTAGGAGAGGGTGGTAGGATATAAAAATGTTTGAAGCTGAGATATGAAAGGAATGCATTTCTATCAACATTCTCGTTGCCTGATACCGTTTCTAAGGTTCAGTAAAAGTCAGTTTGATATTGCCTAAGAAGACTACGCAAATGTCAAGGAACACCGTTCAGAAAAATCCCCCCTTCCTATCCTCCTTCTTATTCCTTCTTCCCCTCTCTTTTCCTCCCTCCTGTCCCCCACCCTCCTCATAAATCTGAAATGGAATAAAACTGCTCAAATTTAAATTGAACTGAAACAGACTAAAACCAATCCCTGATGAAAGAGCATCTTTCCGTTGCTCTGAAGATGTAGAGAAAACATAAAAAGAACATGTTGCTGATAGAAGCTGAGAGGATAAACACAAGAAATAGTTGTCTCTGGCATCTAAGCAAGCCGGATACCGCATGCTTTTAGATTTATGTGACTGATAAATAATACAAGATTCCCTGTAGAGGACAAATCCAAGTGAAAAACAACCAATTGAAAAGAGAGGTATGTGGTTAGTAATCTCAACAAGAAGGGATGAGCTATTCTGAAACCCAAGATATCAAATGATGATTTTTCATTTGTAGAATTATACGCTTGGTAACTATCCAACTGCTTTTCGCTCTCTCTCTCTCTTTCTGTCTCTCTCAAGCCCTAGTGGATTTATATTTTAATTCAAGTAAACTGACCCACTCCAGTACTCTTGCCTGGAAAATTCCATGGACAGAGAGCCTGGTAGGCTACAGTCCATGAGGTCGCAAAGAGTCAGACACAACTGAGCGACTTAACTTTCAGTCCCTAAACTGAGGTGCCATCTGTATTAGTAGCAATGAATCCTGGAATGCTCTTTTATTTAGAAAATTTTTTATCTATTTTTTTTAAGCCTTTCTATTTTGCTTCTCATTCAAACATCTTAGCAAAATACTTCTCTTCATCTGGCATTTCCAAGCAGTGAGATGGGGGGGTGGGGCCGGCATTATTGTGCTTTTCCTTGGGAGTGATCTGATTTCAAAAGTGAAAAAAAAAAAATCCATCCACTTTTTCACACTAAGAATTAAACAGTTGGACATTCATATTTAGCAGAAGAAATGCAAATGGTAAAATGAAAGTGTTATTCACTCAGTCGTGTCCAACTCTTTGCAACCCCATGGATTGTGGCCCGCCAGGCCCCTCTGTCCACGGAAGTCTCCAGGTAAGAATATAGGAATGGGTAACCATTGCCTTCTCCAGGGGATCTCCCAACCCAGAGAGTAAACCTGGGTCTCCTGCACTGCAGGCAGATTCTTCACTGTCCGAGCCACCCAGGAAGGCCAGATGGTAAACCAATGTATAAAAAGATGTTCAATATGCATTTATTTAACTCATTTAGTGTGTGTTATATGTCAGGCACTGCTCTAAGTACCAGACACCATTCAAAAACTTTACAAATATAATTACTCTTAATAATACTATTTTTCAGATACTATGATTTTTCCCATTTTTCAATGGGGACAATGAGACTGAGTCACAGAGAATCTTTGTAATTTGCTAAGGTCACACAGCTCATAAGCAGCACAGCCAAGCAGGTGGGCTGTGGGCCCATGATTTTAGACACTATACTAAGCAGCCTTGCCAAGGAAATGTAAGTTCCAACAAGATACCATTTTCTATCCAACAGACTGGCAAAAATTTTTAAATATTGGTAACATCAGGTGCTGTAAGGATGTCGCTTCAGTCATGTTCAACTCTTTGCAACCCCATGGACTGTAGCCCACCAGGCTCCTCTGTCCATGGGATTCTCAGGCAAGAATACTAGAGTGCATTAGTGGGTTGCCATTTCCTTCTCCAGGGGATCTTCCTGACCCAGGGATCGAACCCACGTCTCTTAGGTCTCTTGCACTGGCAGGCCAGTTTTTTACCACTAGCACCACGTGGGAAGCCTGCTGGAAGGACATAGGCAAATGAATAATCAAGTATTGTTATGCCCTTTCAGAAGGCAACCTGGCCTTCTAAATTTGGTATTCTTGAAAATGTGCAGTACACAAAACCCTCTACATAGGATTCTACATTAAGGATTGTGGCCTACAGAAATAAAAGCATCAGTCTATACTCTGTACATGAAATTGCAGCATTATCTGTGGTGCTAACAAGACTGGAAAGAGCACAGATGTCTATCACAGGAGCTATGGTTGAATAAATTATGTTACATGTGTACCATGAAATATGCAGCTATTAAAAAATATGTCTATTATTTATATCTATTGATCCAGAGATCATTTCATAATGTGTCCAGTAAAATCTCACTTTGGGGAGTATTTTTCAATCTATGTCTATTGATCCAGAGAAAGTTTCAATAATGTGTACAGTACAATTCCACTTTGGGAGGTATTTTTCTGAGCATATTTAACAGTTACCTTAGGAAGTGGGGTATCTCCTTACCACCACCGTTCCTGACCTTCAACGTGGGATAGCTCCCAGGAGCAGCGGCTGTGCTTTGCTGGAGCAGCTGAGAAGAGATACCCTACGCCAAGGTAAGAGAAACCCAAGTAAGATGGGTTGCAAGAGGGCATCAGAGGGCAGACACACTGAAACCATACTCACAGAAAACTAGTCAATCTAATCACACTAGGACCACAGCCTTGTCTAACTCAATGAAACTAAGCCATGCCTACGGGGCAACCCAAGATGGGCAGGTCATGGTGGAGAGGCCTGACAGAATGTGGTCCACTGGAGAAGGGAATGGCAAGCCACTTCAGTATTCTTGCCTTGAGAACCCCATGAACAGTATGAAAAGGCAAAATGAAAGGATACCAAAAGAGGAGCTCCCCAGGTCATTAGGTGCCCAATATGCTACTGGAGATCAGTGGAGAAATAACTCCAGAAAGAATGAAGGGATGGAGCCAAAGCAAAAACAATACCCAGTTGTGGATGTGACTGGTGATAGAAGCAAGATCCAATGCTATAAAGAGCAATATTGCATAGGAACCTGGAATGTCAGGTCCATGAATCAAGGCAAATTGGAAGTGGTCAAACAAGAGATGGCAAGGGTGAACGTCAACATTTTAGGAATCAGCGAACTAAAATGGACTGGAATGGGTGAATTTAATTCAGATGACCATTACATCTACTACTGCAGGCTGGAATCCCTCAGAAGAAATGGAGTAGCCATCATGGTCAACAAAAGAGTTTGAAATGCAGTACTTGGATGCAATCTCAAAAACGACAGAATGATCTCTGTTCGTCTCCAAGGCAAATCATTCAATATCACAGTTATCCAAGTCTATGCCCCAACCAGTAACGCTGAAGAAACTGAAGTTGAACAGTTTTATGAAGACCTACAAGATCTTTTAGAACTAACACCCAAAAAAGATGTCCCTTTCATTACAGGGGACTGGAATGCAATAGTAGGAAGTCAAGAAACACCTGGAGTAACAGGCAGATTTGGCCTTGGAATGCAGAATGAAGCAGGAATGAGTCTTTGATCTCTTCAAAGACTGATAGAGTTTTGCCAAGAAAATGCACTGGTCATAGCAAACACCCTCTTCCCACAACACAAGACTCTACACATGGACATCACCAGATGGTCAACACCAAAATCACATTGATTATATTCTTTGCAGCCAACGATGGAGAAGCTCTATACAGTCAGCAAAAACAAGACCGGGAGCTGACTGTGGCTCAGATCATGAACTCCTTATTGCCAAATTCAGACTTAAATTGAAGAAAGTAGGGAAAACTGCTAGACCATTCAGGTATGACCTAAATCAAATCCCTTATGATTATATAGTGGAAGTGAGAAATAGATTTAAGGGTCTAGATCTGATAGATAGAGTTCCTGATGAACTATGGAATGAGGTTCGTGACATTGTACAGGAGACAGGGATCAAGACCATCCCCATGGAAAAGAAATGCAAAAAAGCAAAACAGCTGTCTGGGGAGGCCTTACAAATAGCTGTGAAAAGAAGAGAGGCAAAAAGCCAAGGAGAAAAGGAAAGATATAAGCATCTGAATGCAGAGTTCCAAAGATTAGCAAGAAGAGATAAGAAAGACTTCTTCAGCGATCAGTGCAAAGAAATAGAGGAAAACAACAGAATGGGAAAGACTAGAGATCTCTTCAAGAAAATTAGACATACCAAGGGAATATTTCATGTAAAGATGGGCTCGATAAAGGACAGAAATGGGATGGACCTAACAGAAGCAGAAGATATTAAGAAGAGGTGGCAAGAATACACAGAAGAACTATACAAAAAAGATCTTCACGACCCAGATAATCATGATGATGTGATCACTAATCTAGAGCCAGACATCTTGGAATGTGAAGTCAAGTGGGCCTTAGAAAGCATCACTACGAACAAAGCTATTGGAGGTGATGGAATTCCAGTTGAGCTATTTCAAATCCTGAAAGATGATGCTGTGAAAGTGCTGCACTCAATATGCCAGCAAGTTTGGAAAACTCAGCAGTGGCCACAGGACTGGAAAAGGTCAGTTTTCATTCCAATCCCAAAGAAAGGCAATGCAAAAGAATGCTCAAACTACCGCACAATTGCATTCATCTCACACGCTAGTAAAGTAATGCTCAAAATTCTCCAAGCCCGACTTCAGCAATACGTGAACCGTGAACTCCCTGATGTTCAAGCTGGTTTTAGAAAAGGCAGAGGAACCAGAGATCAAATTGCCAACATCTGCTGGATCATGGAAAAAGCAAGAGAGTTCCAGAAAAAACATCTATTTCTGCTTTATTGACTATGCCAAAGCCTTTGACTGTGTGGATCACAACAAACTGTGGAAAATTCTGAAAGAGATGGGAATACCAGACCACCTAACCTGCCTCTTGAGAAATCTGTATGCAGGTCAGAAAGCAACAGTTAGAACTGGACATGGAACAACAGACTGGTTCCAAATAGGAAAAGGAGTATGTCAAGGCTGTATATTGTCACCCTGCTTATTTAACATATATGCAGACTACATCATGAGAAACGCTGGGCTGGAAGAAGCACAAGCTGGAATCAAGACTGCTGGGAGAAATATCAATAAGCTCAGATATGCAGATGACATCACCCTTATGGCAAAAGTGAAGAGGAACTAAAAAGCCTCTTGATGAAAGTGAAAGAGGAGAGCAAAAAAGATGGCTTAAAGCTCAACATTCAGAAAACGAAGATCATGGCATCTGGTCCCATCACTTCATGGGAAATAGATGGGGAAACAGTGGAAGCAGTGTCAGACTTTATTTTGGGGGGCTCCAAAATCACTGCAGATGGTGACTGCAGCCATGAAATTAAAAGATGCTTACTCCTTAGAAGAAAAGTTATGACCAACCTAGATAGTATATTCAAAAGCAGAGACATTACTTTGCCAACTAAGGTCCGTCTAGTCAAGGCTATGGTTTTTCCTGTGGTCATGTATGGATGTGAGAGTTGGACTGTGAAGAAGGCTGACCGCTGAAGAATTGATGCGTTTGAACCATGGTGTTGGAGAAGACTCTTGAGAGTCCCTTGGACTGCAAGGGGATCCAACCAGTCCATTCTGAAGGAGATCAACCCTGGGATTTCTTTGGAAGGAATGATGCTAAAGCTGAAGCTCCAGTACTTTGGCCACCTCATGCGAAGAGTTGACTCATTGGAAAAGACTCTGATGCTGAGAGGGATTGGGGCAGGAGGAGAAGGGGACGACCCAGGATGAGATGGCTGGATGGCATCACGGACTCGATGGACATGAGTCTGAGTAGACTCCGGGAGTTGGTGATGGACAGGGAGGCCTGGCGTGCTGCGATTCATGGGGTCGCAAAGAGTCGGACACGACTGCTTGACTGAACTGAACTGAACTAGGAAGTGGGGTAGGACAGAGCAGACTGTTAATTTTCTCCATATTTATTTCTGAATTGGTTGACTTTTTATATAAGTTGATATTGCCTCCACAATTTAAAAACCTAAGTTAAAAATAAGTATAAACTCAAATGTCATAATCAGAAAATGCATTTTAGATCTTCAGCTCCACACAAAAAATTATATAAATAATACAGCTTTTCAGATCAAATGGGAAAGACTCAGATTTATATTTCTAGAGACCTCTTACATATACAGACATTGTAATTTACAATTTTCAGCAATTACAGAGTAAACATTCATTTTCTTTGTTGGGCGTTTCTGGCAATAGAGAACAGAAGGGATAGTTTTCCCTTTCTTCACTGAACAGTATAACTTACTAGTGAAACATGATATTTTAAAATCAGTGTATGATCTACAATGTTCATTTCTAACCCTTCAGTTTCACCCTCAAGTAGAGAAAAAAGTCCACAACTCAGGAGGGAAATGGGGTGGCTGATGGTATCGAAAGATTTAAAAATTCCTTTATTTTTTGATAGAGGATTAGGCAGGCCTTCGTTGGGCTTCTCACCCCTCTTTCTATGCTCTAAGCTGTGCGGGGCTCAAAGAGGTAAAGTGGAAATCTGAAATAGGGGCTGGAAATGCTGGTGGGGGTGAGGGGAAAGCAGAGAGGAGGCTGCCGGCATGATTTGATTTCTGGTTGTGGCGACCACGGGCCTTGCCTGGGTTGCTGAAATTTAAAGTGCTGCTGCCATCTTCAGGAGTTCGCCACTGTCGTATTTGAGTAAAGTTACAAGTAAGCTGGATACAGCCTTGTAACCCTCTCCAGGCGTCCTGAAGTACAGCTACAAAGCAGACAGGTTACTGCTACAATAAAGGTAATTTCTGCTAAAAACTTAAGATGATTACCTAGTGAGGCAGTTTTGCTTTATGTATTTAATGTTAAGAAATGGTAAGTTTCTTCCTCTGAGAGGCAATAGGGGTCAAATTAAAATTTAGGGTCTGAAAAAGATTATACAGTGTGACTGAGAAGTAACCTAGGCTTGTGGCTCATGCTAAGTTGTGTCTGACTGCAACCCTATGAACTGTAGCCTGCCAGGCTCCTCTGTCTGTGGGATTTTCCAGGCAAGAATACTGGTCATTGTTCAGTCACTAAGTCGTGTCCAGCTCTTCACAACCCCATGGACTGCAGCACGCAAGGCTCCCCGTCCTTCACTGTCTGCCGGAGTTTGCTTAGATTCATGTGCGCTGAGTCAGTGTTCCTATCTAATCACGTCATCCTCAGCCCTTTGGGTTGCCATTTCCTCTTTCAGGGTATCTTCCTGACCCAGGAATGGAACCTGTGTCTCCTTCATTGGCAGGCAGATCATGTACCGCTGAGCCACCTGGGAAACTCTAAGAAGTAAGACAAAGCTTTAAAAATGGAAAGTGGGTTAAGTCTGGATGCACCTAGTAGCTCAGACAGAGAAGGCAATGGCACCCCACTCCAGCACTCTTGCCTGGAAAATCCCATGGGCGGAGGAGCCTGCTGGGCTGCAGTCCATGGGGTCATACAGAGTCAGACACGACTGAAGCGACGCAGCAGCAGCAGCAGCAGCTCTGAAGCCAGTCGAGTCAGTCTCTGGAAGGACCACCTGCTCAATTTCCACAGCCAACATGAAGTTTAGGGAATATTTGATTAAAAAAGGAATCTGTGGCTTTCCATTTTTACCTGATACCTTGAGTGGTTTATTCATTAATTCTAAGCCTGTCTCTCTTCTTTGACTTCTTGAGTTATGGCTAATGGATAGGAAAGGCCAAATTGTCTAATAGTACTCTCAGAACGAATCTCCATTTCTTCCTTCCCAGAAATAATTTTACTTCACTGCATTGTAAAGAAAAATTAACTAAGCCCTAAAGTGGAAAAAAAAAAAAATTCCGTTACATTATCTTTCCCCGTGATGGTTAGAGGTGCCCACAGTTGGTACAGGAAGTCCATGAGAACATGAGTACCCCTAGTGGCTCTCACTGGAGGCAGTGGTCCAAACTTCAGGTCATGATACCACAATATTCCCTGTAAATTCTCTTTAGAGACACCGAAGTTTGCACAGAATTCACTTTACACTGGTTTTCTGTTTGTTTATTCATCATTTTAAGCAAACATAAGTTCTCACAGCAACTTGGAATGTACCTTATAGAGTCCATTTTCTTCTCCTGGTTTACATTATTAAAAGCAGAGAGTAGTTTCAATTCACTTTTAGAAAAATTTCACAATGTTTTGGATATCTAGTTCCCTTTCACCGTAAATCTGGCAGTTAAAAAAATGTATGCTGAAAGAAAGGATTACAGTACGTAGCTAGTCCCATGCCAGGTATGTCACCGGCATAACACTTCTGAAACTTTGCTGCGTTTGGAAGACTGTCCGTGTCTTCTGAAATTTTGTCTTGGAGCTATTCATTTATTTGGTAAATACTTTCTAAGGGCCTATTAATATGCTAGGTTATTTGGCTAGGTGCTTTTTATATGTTTTCTGTTCATTCTTGACAATGACTCTCTGAAGATCATACACTCCCATTTAGCAGATGGGCAAATGGGATACAGACAGTTTAAGTAACTTGCCTCTGGTGATTTAGGATTAAAATCCGGGTGTGCTTTACTCTTATGTCTACTCTGCTTGCACAACAGCATTGCCAAAGCCCGGAACATTCTGAGCTCTTTCCTGCCTACTATGATTATGAAACAAGCCATTCAATGAACAGTTGACTCTTTGCTACATGCAAGACATTGTAAATTTGATTAATATAGCAGTTAGAGAGGGGAAGAATAATTTGGGCCTAAAATTAGACTCTAAAACAAGCAAAAGTGATAAAAATGGAAAGTATGACTCAAAGCATATTGAGCTATTTGTGCTCACTGCCACTGGGGGCATTGCTGACTTACAAGTGGAAGAAGAGCAAGCAAACAGATTACTCACCAGAGAAATCCCACACCCTTTAGATAATTTTGAACCTATCCACAATGCCACGTGGAGAGAAAATAAACCTAAGACATACTGAAACGCATCTCACGACAAAGTGGCATCTGGACCAAAGTATAGATAACAATTTTTATTTCTGCTTTATTTCCTATCCCTATTTCATCTGACCACTCAAACCTTGAAATGGGAAAACAGATACTCCCTTGCAAAATATACCCCCATTTTGTTTTATGGGTGATCCTGTTACTATTTCTGGATCTCAATCCTTACTTCCTGAATTCAATGTAATGGCAAATTGGGCCGTGTGCAATTTTACCGCACTCACTGTTCTTCCTGCAGAGCTCTAGATGGGACAGAGGCAGAAGTTAGACAGCGAAGCCACCATCTCAGCCCAGTGCCCTAAGAAGCTTCTAGTGCCATACACAGCTGCTTACAGCTTAATGAATCACTATTCAGTGTGCTGCTAAATGAGGCTGCAAGAGCTAACCATTTCTAATGGCATCGGCCTTTCACTCAAGGAAAGGAGACCTTCTCATCACTTACTAGACTTCACCTGAAGGACAAGCCCTGCCTCTCCATCCTGCCACCCCCATGCCAGACCTTCACATTTGGGCAAGCTAGAAACTCTGTAAGGAACAGATCTGACTCTGCCTGCTGATCTGGCTTTCTGCTCTAGCAGCCAACATTAATATTAATGCTAAATTGGAAGGAGAGACATCGGGGTCCTCAGGCAGAAAGTCAGCACAAAAGGCTGAATATGAATTAGCAGGGATGGATTGGCCACAATTAATGCTAATAATGATGCAAGCTTTATATTGCTCGAGTGCTTTTGAGGAGCACAGACAAATGCTACCTTGATTCAGCCTAAAAACAGTGAAGTCACTAGTCCTGTCTTGACATTACATATATAAAAATGAAAAGGTGAGGAAATCATTCGGATATCTGTCTAGAGATGTACTCCATGTTCAAGGGGACCCTTTATCCTAGAACTGCCAGGGACATTTATCTAAGCCCTTTAGTGAAAACTGCCTCAGACATTAGGAGTGTTCATTCTTTCCTATCACCTCAACCTCAACATGTCTAGAATATCAGCTGCAATATCCCCAACCTGCTCCTAAGCTCCCTTGACACCTCTACTATCCCAGTGTCTCCAGCCTCAACAGTGGGCTCTTCCCCACCCTCGGCCTTGGCCCTGCATCCAACGTCATCAAGTGTTCCTTAGTGAGGTTCATTTCAGCATCCTTCCATCTGCCTTTCCCCTTGTCCAGGTTCTCATCATTGCAGTTCTCATTCTACACTGAATTGACCCAGAGGGTAGCAGAACATGCCGCCTCAAAACAGGCCACTTTGTATAGGAATTATTTTGAGCTAAAGGCACCTGAAAAACAGCAAGTACAGAGAGAGGCTTTCTCTGAACTCCCTGTTTATCCGCCAAAAGTCAGATCCTCCAAAATGATCTCATTTGTCATAAATCCCTTCCCCCGGATATTCATCAACCAGGGAAGATGGACTCTTATCACAGGAGAGGAGTGAAGAAGTTGACACCACACCCAGACATATTTTGTCACAAACTATCACACCTCCCATCTGTTCTTCTCCCATTCGGCCCATTCATCTTTCCTGAAAACCATTTACTCTCTCCTTGAGAGGCCTACGTACCCCTCCTCTTTCTCTCTAAAGATGGCATCTAACCCTGAATTCTAAGCTACCTCGGAAAGTTGCTTATTTTCCCCTGGATATCTCCCATGTGTACATGAGGGCTGCATGTTAACAACTTCCTGTTTGTTTTCTCTTGTTAATCTGTCTTTTAGTACAGAGATCTCAGCTAAGAACTTAGCAGGGTAGGGGTAAAATTATTTTCCTCCCCTGTAACTCCTAACTAGTCTCTCAGAATCCTTCACCCTTCCATCACAGATTAAAAGTGAAAGATTAAGTTCTTTAATGAGCCATATTCCCCCTTCAGAGGAATTCTAACTGCTCAGAGTTCTAACTGCTCAACCTGGTAGTCAAGGGCCACCCCTCCCATTCCAGCTACCTCTATGCTCGCAATGATCCAGGCAGACCAGCCTCTCTTCCTGCCCCTGTAACAGGCTCCATCATTTCCCTCCACTATTATTCAGGCCATTCTGCCAGCCTCTTTACTCCTACAAATCCTACTTCTTTTCAAAGACTGAGCTTACACAAGTACCACCAGTAAGCCTCCCCAGTTCATCTTTCTGTGTTCTTTTCTTCTAACACAATTTCTTTATTTATAACACTGTTTCCCAAAAGGATTTACAGCTAACTCCTGCAGAGATTGCTGACTATGCCACTTGTTTACCACTTTCCATAATAATAGTAGCTAACACATATAGTGCTTACTAATGCCTGGCTCAGAATAGTGCTTTACATATATTAACCTATTTAAAACTCACAATAAACCTAGGAGGCAGGGACTATTATTATCTCCTTTTTATAGATTAGACACTGAAAGCTCTCACAGCCTGCCCAAGGTCACCCAGCTAAACAGCTACAGAGCCAAGATTTTGACCCTGGCCATCAAGCTCCAAAACTATGCTCTAATAGTTAACCTTTTATTATCCATTAACTTTTTACTCCTGCTCCTATTTTTCCACATAGTAGTCACCATGTTTCATGCCTCATCTTATCCCTTCCCATAGGTAGTACACAGTTTTGCACATAATTAGTTCTTTACAGTTTGCAGATATTATCTGCCTTAAAGTAGACTTAAATTCTTTCTGGGGGAAAAAAAAGGTGATTATAAGCAAATAAATTATGAAGTCTTCTTACACACCAGTCACCCTGGAAATCTAGGATCAGACTTTATAAACATTTTTATCATCTTCTTTGAATCACGAATGAGAATCAGAGTCTGAAAAATCTGACTTTCCAGAATATATGAATTTTAGTAACAAGGGCTGCAAAGTGAAACCTTTCCTCACCTCCCACACACACGTTTCCAATATGACATTACAAAGTATTTCCACAGGGAAAACAGTTTCCAAGAAAATAATTCTCAAATGTATTAAATACAAAATTATTGTTGAAGAAGATTTAGGGAGGGTAGTCAGTCTCTTGCAATGTTATTCTAAAAGAAGTTTTTGCAGCATTTGGATCTTCAGAATTTATAAGTCAAAATATATAATCACCTATGAGGTCAAGAACCTTGTCTGATATCATGTTTATACTGTCCAAGCACCTAGCTAGTGAAAGAGACATATTCATTCCTTAAAAATCCTCTGAAATGATTTCTCCAACTTTGAGGTTTTCTTGCTATCACCGATTGCTTTTCCTGTCTTTCCCTGAAATATATTAATTTCTCCCTGGCCCACGGATTCCCCTCCTCAACCCTCCAGCTCCTGGCAGCTTTGTTCTCTTCGCTCATCTGTTTCTGGGCCATTCCATTGCCTACTACAGTTAGCCTGTAATATCATGCTTGCCAGCAGGGGCTGCCATTTGCCATAGGATTTGCTAATTTTCAACATTCCCTAAATCTGAGACTCCAGATTGTGTAAAATAGTACAGTGCCTAATTTATCAACTTGGCAGGTTTGAAATGCTATAAAATCAGTTACTTAAAATGAGTCAACTCATAATGTGCTGCACAGTTTTAATGAGCAGAGTTCCACTGCTCCATTAAGACAACAGGAGACCACATTGAGAAAAAAAGCAGGAAGAATGAGGTTAAGAGAATAGCAGGAAAACTTGCTTCTTGCCCACAAGATCCCAGTGGGGACAATATGTTCAACCAACAATTGACTTTCTCCTTGGCAAGTGAAAAAGACTCATCTTTCATATCTGTCCTTCCTCTCCATTTGCATACAAGGTCAGCCCTTTATTACCTCCTATAAAAAGGACTCCAATAGTCTTATGTGTTTGTTCCCTGCCCCTAGGCTCTTCCCACTCCAAACCATCCTGTGCCTTTGTATAATAATTTTCCTAAAGTGATGCTTGCTTAAAAACCTTCACTGATACCCACAACCAAGATAGCCCTCTTCAGTGGGACACTCCAGGCCCTTCTAATCCAGTATCAGGTTACGTGTCCAACTTTTCTTTCTATTATTCCCAGATTCTCCACTTTGACAAGGCAGAGGATTTTATTCTTCACCACAGATTAAGCTCATTGTTGTCTTAGGACCTTTGTGTTCATAATCTATACACCTGAAATGCCTGCCTTCTTCTCTTAACTCCTCAGTCAATGCTATTGCTAGAGTAATTTCCCAGGTGTAATTAAATGCATGGAATATTGCTGGTTAACATAATTCCTTCTCCCAGCATCCCTGGGAACATCAGAAATGTAGGACAAGTACTGCCTGACAAAACAATATTAATGAAACACAACACTGAGTTGCCCTTACACAGAACATCGAGTGAGCAGACCACACACACATAATTCCCGAGGAACCTCAGTCAGCACGAGCCCTTCTGCTTGTTCACTCACTGTTGCATTCCCAGGTGCAATATGATTTGGATGGAGCCTCCGCACATTCTCAGAACTTCCTCAGTTCTG
The DNA here is from genome assembly GCF_042477335.2 of Ovis canadensis. NCBI lineage: Eukaryota > Metazoa > Chordata > Mammalia > Artiodactyla > Bovidae > Ovis > Ovis canadensis. Next base: position 88,790,334 of record NC_091251.1, read on the forward strand.
CATTAGCAGAATCTTAAAGGTAACAGCAAGAGCCCTCTGCTCCATTTAAGTTCCACCTTACCTCTCTACCAGCCCAACCCACATTTCCTTACTCTTCTGACTTCCTGAGAGTCACAGGCCACACCACGTTACCTATCCCACTGCTCTGACTGAAGACACCCAAATAACGGCCTCCGCTGTGATCACCAGAAAGAGGCTGGCTCCATCATGCTCCCCTTTTTAGTATATTCAAATGCTGGCCAGAGTCACTTCCCAGCTCTAGTCAGCCCTCCAAGAGCCTCTCTGCCTACCTAGTCAGCCACCTACTCCCTCTTCTACGATACATCCTTGATTTATCGTATCTGGATGAAATATAGTCTATTTAGAATCAGAAATCAAAAGGCTTAGATTCACGTTCTAGCTCTGCTACTTTCTAGCGATATATTTGAACCTCTGTTTCCTCAGAGGTAACATGGAAGTTATAATTTCCATAAATCCAAGAAATGAGCTCAAAGGGGATAATGCATACGAAGCTCACTGAAAACTGTGAAGCACCATAAAGAAGCACAATGTCAAGTATTTCTGCACCCGCTTGGTAACAGTCACAACCATACAGTTCACCCCATGAAGACATGAACAGAGTTAAGACCCTGGCAGGAAAGAGGAACTCTCTAGTCATTTACTCTTAGCACCGTTATGCTACAGAAACAAGAATTTGTCCACTGGCTCTATCTGAATGCCACCTAATGGGCACAAGGTTCTTGTGAGAATGAAAGGACTACAAATATGAGTGATGATTCCAAAGGTGTGAGCCTCTCTCAGTATTATTAGTATATAACATAAGTTTCAGCCTTGGCAGGAGACAAATTAGTGGCCACCTATGAGGTACAACATAAAAAATTCCAGATAATTTCCTGTTTCTTAGTGATTCTCCCTCCATTCTCCAATCCCCTCCACATTTCATTATTAGAGCTTCATTTAGTCAAGCTTTGGAGGGTTTTTGGTCTTCAAATGCCCCTTGTTAAAATTAAAACACCTGTGAGCCCTTTTCCATCTCACACCTTAGTAGAGTTTAGCTAAAGGTGAAGAGGAGCAGAATCATACAGGAATAGAAGTCAAGAGGAGGAGGGAGGAGTGGAGGGCCTCGGAGGTTCATGAGAGGGTCAAAGAGGGGACCAGGAGGACTGAAAACAAAGTCCGCACTCACCCTAGTTTTGCTTTAACCAGACCTTGTTAATATGTGTTGCTTTCCTGCCTTTCTTTTTTTTTTTTTTTTTTTTTCTTTTATACAGCAGCTTGCAATTAGCCTTGATGGCTGATGAAGCAAAAGTGAAAAGAACATGTGATTTTTTTTAAGTTTTAAATGTTATCTCTGGAGCTATCTCAGCCCACACAGAGGTCAGAGAGGAGGGTGGGGGCTGCTGGCAAGAAGGGGACCTGCCTTGTGGTTTGAGCCCAAAGCCGATGGGGCTTCCCACCAGCAGCCCTAGCTTGGCAGCATGGCACTGGAGGCATGCCTCTTTGGAAACGTATCGGAGCCCTGCCTAACTGTGTCTGCTCCTCCTCAACATGCTTCCTTTTCCATCTACAGTATTTAGAAAGATGAGAGACAACGCTGAGAAGAACACAAAGGCTTTTGCAATTCTGACTCTGGCTTCACATTCAAAGCTGTTGCTATCAGGGTTGGATTTAGCAACTTGGCATTCACTTCACAGGACCACCCCTGTTGGTGGCCATCTGGAGTCTTTTGGAGAATTTTTAAAGAGACACTGCTTAGAGAGCATTTGGTAGTGGAGAAAGCTCTAGTATTCAATTCAGGAAGCCTGGTCTGCGCCCACAATGAGTAGCTAAGTGACCTTGGGCAATCCACTGCACTTCCTTGAACCTCTGTCTCTTCATCAGTTCAGTGATTTGTCAATTTCTTGCAAGATTCAATAGTCTAGTGCAAAGGTCCCTAAAGTGTGGTCTCTGGAGGTGCAGCAATCAGTACCCAGCAGAACCTAGCAGAAGGCACATTCTCAGCCCCCACTCGGGCCTCCTGAATCAAAAACCCTGGGAGGAGGGCCCAGCAATCTCTGTTTAAGAAACTGTCCAGGGGATTCTGACACACAGCCAAATTGGAGAGCCGCTGCTGTAGGGCCCCTTGTTCTCCTGCTGTTGCCAGTTTGCCTGGGCAATACTGGATTTGCTGTTGGTCAAAAGTTGCTGACTGGTGGCCTAAGGAAGCAATCACTTGCAAAAGATGGCTGAGCCCACAGCTGGAGAGGCCAAATCAGAGTGGCAGGGAACCTGGAGGAAAGCCCTGCCTCACTTCCCCAGCCCCTCCCACAGCCAAAGTTTCAGAAAACTCCAAGGCTTGTCTACAGAACAGGTATCTTTGGGGCCCTGTTCTGAACGCAGCACATTTTTACAACGTCAAAAGCAGCAAGAGCAAAAGGGGTTTTGTTAATGATGCCAACCTCTCTTCTGACTATTTTTGTCTCTAGTCCCCATAGATACATGTCATTTAGTGCTGGGCAAGGAAAATTACTTCTTCATTTTAGCTTTTTGTTTTTCCCCCTACCTTTTCTGACAGCTCTTGGCTTCCTCTAAGTTATCAGGGACAACTTGCAAGTGTTGTTCTGGGTTCCACCAGGGAACTGTGGTTTCCTAGCAACAGCCAGGGCCTGCTGGGCCATTCTCTGAGTCACCAGCTCCAGGCAGCTCCTGATAAGCAGTGCGGGTTGCAGAGGAACCCTCTGTGGACCCCACATGGGAGCCTGCCTCACAGGGTGATGGGATCTATAAAGAACAGACCATAGATAGGACCTAAAGAATAACATAAATAGAGGGCTCTTTATTCTAAACTAAATGGATCTTGCTTTCTGACTGTTCCATGCATATGGAAGAGGGAAAAGGAAGGAGGGAGGGAGGTAAGGGCAAAGGGAGAAGGAAAGGAAGGGAGGGTGGAAAGAAGAAATGCTTTCAACAAATATCCCCTGAATGTCTGCATTCTCTACAATGTATACTGTGTACTTTAGTTATATACGAAGGTGCAAAATCAAATAAATGCAGTCTTTGACCGCAGGAAACTTGTAGTCTAATAGGGAAGACAGTTCAGTAAACTTAATTTGCATTTCTTCCTAATGGATGTCATATTCCAGTTTCCATGACAGAGTACAACTATAGGGCTTCACGAGACATAATAAGGCCTCTTTTAATTTTGTAGTATTTTATTTCCCTATAAAATCATCTTTACCATTAAGATTTTTAGATGTCTGAGGATTAAGACATATACAGTATTGCTCTTACAATGGATTTAACCTCTCTGTCTTTGGTTATATTCCCTTTCTTATTCTTAATGCTATGTATGTGGTCCTTTCTAACTTTTTTGTAAGGTTTTCCAAGAGTTTGTCTCTTCTGTTGACCTTTTTGGAATAGGATCTTGGTAAATTTATCAATTTCACATTTCTTTCAAATGTATTGATTTCTGTTTGTGTTTTTATTGATTCTTTTCTCTTGCTTTCCTAAAGTTATATTTGTTCTTTATGTCCTCTTGAGTTGAAGCCATAATTGAATCCATTTATCTTCATTTTCTTGTGTATTAATAAAAGCACTTAAATCCGTGACTATCTCTGATTTCAGGTTTGGCTGCTGCCATATGTCTTAATATGAGCTCTTGTTGAATGTTCTTATTTACTTTTGTCTGCTTGATCTATCACAGGGATTAAAGTCCCCCTCTATGATTATGGTTCTTGTGGATTTCTCATATTTCTAAGAAGTTTTGATATATATATTTGATCCATGCTATTTAGCACTTAAAGTTTCAATGATTCCTTCATCTTTGTTATGGATTGCACCTATTAGCAATAGAAAAAGAAAGACAGAAAAAGAAAAACCCTTTTTCATCTCATTTAATGGCCCAGGCCTTAATGCTACATCATCTGATATTAATTTTGTCACTCATGATTTACTTTTATTGTCTGTACTATCCTTTACTTTAACATATTAATTTAGAAGTGTGGCTTGTATTTTGACCTAGTAGAGGTTGGTTCTGGACCTGTTGTCCCTCCAATTTATTTCTTGTTCTTTTCTTACTCAGCTCTACATCATAGCGTGGTCCCTACAGACGAATTCCACTGGGTTTGGCCAATAGAAGAAATCTGGTGAGAGAAAAGAGTAAGCAGGGGTCTTCCTCTCCCCCTAAATTTTATGTGATATTTCTTCAATAGCTGCAACTCCACTCTGGTTCCAGCTCCTTCTGAATAAGCCTGTTCTACCCTCTCCCTTGTCTTTCTAATATTGAGTGGATAATAGTTTTCTGAGGTTGCTAATCTCTGGCCTGCCTTGCTGTCCCCTGTTTAGCTTCCATACTCATCAATCCCCTGTGTAACTGACTTCCTATATTAAATTCCCTTCATAGTAAATATTCAGAGTGGTTTTTATTTTCCTGAGTTAACCTTGATTTTATTTTATTTTATTTATATGGATATTTAACCTATTCATTTTTGCAGCAAAGTCTGTGGGTTGATTGACTCAACATCCTTCTCAGACCCTCTTTTCCTTGCCTTTGTCTAGTATAAAAGCCACAAAACCAGACACTAAACCCTTTCAGCAAGCAAAGTCATGTGATACAGTAAGACATACATAGAAGTCTATCGGATTTTTGCTTTCCAAATAGGGATATTGCCCTCTCTTTCCTTACCCTTTCTTTTTCCTGCCTGGACACTGGGTTTGATGGCTACAGCTTCAGCAGCCATTATGAGACTATGAGGAAAAGAGAATTAGAAACACTGTGAATTGAGCCCTAAAACCCTTGCACCACTCTTAAACCTATACCAGCTACCTCCTGACTTCCTGTTGCATAAGGAAAAGAAAATGAGTATTTGCTTAAACTACTAATAGGATTTTCTGTTAGCCTCAGCAGAATGCAATTTCTAACTCAGTATTTCCCAAAAGGACATAATTGGAACCAGGGCCTGGTCCATTAGCATCCTTGGCCTCAGCTACTAAATGCCAGTAACACCATTCAAGTATTGTGCCAGTCAAAATCTCTTACCAAACTACCAAACATTTCCAAATGTCTTTGGAAGGGATAGGGTTGTGCCCTTCCAAAAAAAAAAGAATCATGTGTATACACAGCAAACACAGTGAGTTTAATTTTTTTAAATATCATGTCAGAACTGCATAGACCCACTCTCTCCCTAGGAGTTCATCAATCTTCTAACAAATTCATTGTTGTAAGGACATAAGGTGAGATATTTGTTACACTTTGGGAGGAGTATGAAAGGTTTTAAAAATAAAGTACAAGAATAATATAACAAACAACCATGTATCTACTGTTCAGAATTAACAAATGTTAACATTCTGTTGCTTTGCTTCAGATTTTTTTTTTAATAAAAGGAGCAAAATATTATAAAGCTGAAGTCCTTTATTTCAAACTATAATTTCAAAGCTCTCCTAGCCTTCTTCCCCAGGGGTAATGACTATCATGAGTTTGGCACGTTTCCATTTAGTTCTTGTTTCTTACTGTTAATCACTGTCTTTGTAGACAATTCCTAGTAAAGTGGGTGTGATTTTGAGTGCTTGTTAAATGTGTATGAATCCTAGCAGGTTATTCATACCATTCTGGAATTTGCTGTTTTTCAAATTAACTTTATGTTTTTTCATATTTAGTTAAAACACAAATGTAGTTCATTAATTTTGACTTATGTATATTATTCAATTGTGTGAATTAATCAAGTTCATTTCTCTGTTAATATTTCCCTTGTGATGGACATTTAGATTGTTTCCACTTTTTAACTATTACAAACAATGATGTCATTGGAGGAGTTCATGGGGAAGCACATTTAGAACAGTTTCTTTAAGGTGTATACTTAGAAGTCAAATTGCTGAGTACGCACATTTTCAACTTTGCTTCATATTACAAAATTCTCCAAAGTAGTAGAACTAATTTAAAGTTCACCAAAAGACTAAGAGAGTTTCTGTTTCCCTATATGCTCACCAACATGTGGTATCATCAGACATATTAATCTTTGGTAATCAGATTGACGGATAAGAATTAACAGGTCTTTGTTATTTTTTTGTTTTCTTGATTACTAGTTATATTGGGGAGGGATGGGAGGTTTGACTTTTATTTTCTTATAATTGATGTAAATTGAAATTTCCTTCATCTTTCTATCAGATAGTCTTTCTATTATTATCTCATGGAAGTTTTAAATTCTAATTGATCATAGAGATTTGGTAGGCTTAATTCATTCATTAAGCACCTTCAATATGCCAGGCACTATTCTAAGCCTGGAGATTAAACAGTAAACAAAATAGACCAAACTTAAATGCTCACAGAGCCTCTATTTGCTCCTTCTTCCCTCACACTCTCAAGTTTTTATCTGAATAAGCTATCTTTTTAGATCCAGGTTATGATCATTTTTAATATTTTTGCTAAATTTTATAACATTAACAGCAATCATTTATAGACTAATATGAAATTTTATTGGTTTCATTTCTTGTAATAAGTTCTGTGATGCGCTGGCTTCCTCCAGTTTGAATTATTTATTTTGATTTCTTCCTTGAATTGCTATAGGACTTTTTCAAGGAATTTTGCCCAGAAAAAAGAAATATTTTATAAGTTCTTCAACATGTGAGAATAGATTTTTCTGTTGCCTTCTCACATAAACCATATAAGAAATTCTTAGGTAGTAACGTTTCCCTCAAAGTTTTATATATGTTATTCCCTGACTGCCAGCAATTAGTATGGCTGATGCTCTTTTTTTCCTTTTCTAAATAGTGTGGGGGGTTTTTGTTGTTGTTGTTGTTGTTTTTCCCTGAGTGCTAGAAGGAAGTTGTCCTGGATCTGTCTTAGTAGGAGTCTATACACTAAGTTTATCTGATTCCTAGTAGGTCCTTTCAGTCTGAAGACTCAAATGTTTCTTGAGGTATGGATTTTTTTTCCTATTATTTCTTTATTGTTACCACTTCTGTAGCTGCTCTCTCTTTTGGGCATTTTCACTATACCTAAATTGAATCTGTTGGATTTATTCCCTGCCCATATTTCCTTTACATGCATTATCGTTCTTGGAGTAGGAAATGGCAACCCACTGCAGTAGTCTTGCCTGGAAAACACCATGGACAGAGGAGCCTGGTGGGCTATGGTCCTTGAAGTCACAAAGAGTTGGACATGATTGAGCATGTACCATTTCTGTGGTTGTTCTCTCTTTTTGGTATTTTCATTACACCTAAGTTGGATCTGTTGGATTTATCCCCTGACCATGTTTCCTTTACATGCATTATGGTTAAGTTTATTTTCCTCTGCAATATAGGAGAATTTCTCAACATAATGGTCTAATTTACCAATTCAATTTACTGCAGGATTCAATTTTCCCTATGCTGCCTTTATTTAGAATTTTAATTTAAGAATTATATTGCTGATATTATGGCAATATTTCCTAGCCTCAGATTGTTCTGTTTTCCTAAACACAGTGTCCTGTCTAATCCTGTATTGAAATATTAAAAGGAATTGGTGATTCAAAGCTATCTACAAAGAAGTTTTTTCTTCTTCTGATTTCTTGGGATAAGTTCATTTCAGAGAGGTCATCTCCTTGGATTGCTCTGATTGGCCTCTCTTCTTTGAACAATTTAAATAGTATTGAATAATTTCTCAAGCCCAGCCCAATGCTTTTTCCCTATTTACCCATCCTTGCAGCTCCTTGATTGCCCCATGTTTTCTTTTGGTTTGCCTTCAGATCTTTGCATAGGATGCAAAACCTCTGAATGAAACCCTCATTCTAGAATAATGCCTGGCACATAACAGTGCTCAACAAGAATTTGTTAACAAATAAATGTCTACATTTTTCCTGTTTGGGAATTTGAAAAGTGGCTTATCAGAAACTGTACAGGTCTATATTTATGCTGTTTCATTTCAGACAAAGGAGAAAGGGAAAACTTCATATTTTTATGGCTTTTTTTCCTAAGATTGGCAGTCTAGTTTGTACCCAGAAGTTAGGAAAGAGTATATGTAAGAAAGTTTGCCTGCTTAGCAAACTTGCCTGCCTGTGCTTATGGGACACCCTTCTATGTTTGCCATGGGCACCCAAGCCAGCCCCTTCTCAGAGTGGCACAGCTCTCCTTAGTACAAACCTGCTGGGATAATGCCTCCATTTTATTTGACATGGCTGCTCATGGCAAGGATGGAGTCAAGGTCAACTTCCCAAGGTCATTGGTAGGGTTCACATGTGTCCCACATTTATTTGAGCACCTGTTGTCTGAGCTTGGAGATTATCTGAGGCTCTTCTAAGGGAAACTACCCACTTATTTTTAAATGAGTCTTTTCTTCATATGCATGGGAGTCAGTACTCCCCTAAATCCATTTTTTTAATAAAGTCTTCAATCAAGCTTGCATTAGTTTCCTAAGGCTGTCATAGCAAATTGCCACAACCTGGATGACACAAAACAGTAGAAATTTATTCTCTTACAGTTCTGGAGGCTGGAACTCCAAAATTAAGATTTTGGCAGGGCCATGCTCCCTCACAAGGTTCTAGGGAAGAATCTCTCCATGCTTCTCTCTAGCTTCCAGTGGTTGCCAGCAGTCCTTGGCACTCCTGCACCACTCCAATCTCTTCCTTTTTTGTTACATGGCCTTTGTTTCCGTGTATCTCTTCCAAATATCCCTCTTCTTATAAGTATACCAACTGTTGGATTAGAGTCTACCCTAATCCAGTATGACCTCATCTTAGCTTGATTATATCTTCAAAGACCCTATTTTCAAATACAGTCACGTCATAGGCATTGGGAGTTAGAATTTGAACATATTATTTGGGGGAGACACAACTCAAGTCACAAAAAAGGTTTTAAAACAATTCATAAAATAACAATTTTTCATTACTAAATAGTAAGACCCTAAATCTAGTTTCAGTAGGGGAAACATTGACCAAAACCACCTGCCCTGGCCAGACATGATAGTGACCACTTGCATGAGTTATCTTACAACAGGAAGTCCTGATAAGAAATAAGGATCTAACAAGCTACCACCAACTGGAAGAATTCAGCAAAGGTCAAAAGGGGAGGAGACTCCAGTCCATATGCCCCACCAGCCTCCCAAGATCCTTCTCACTGGAATCCATCTTGGCTGGGCAATGTGTGCACCACCAGGAAGGACCCTGAGTTACAGTGATTGGCCAGAGATACCCTAGAAACTAAACCTAGCACCATAGAACCCAAGACTGCAAGCCACATGGCAGAGCAGTCCTCCCGGTTTCCCTTACACTGCTGTTCTCCACCAGGGCACCCCTCCCAATAAAGTCTCTTTTTTTACAGCACATATGTCTCCTCAGACAATTCATTTCCAAGTATTAGACAGGAGCCCACTCTCCAGCCCTGGAAGGGATCTCCCCTCCTGCAACAGTTTTATGTGAAACTATATCTTACAGAAATGTCATTAAAATTTCTGGTTTCCTGTTGCACCATTTTTCTGTTTTATAACTCTGCTGTACACGTTCTTGAACACTTATTGGACCATTTCAAATGGAATTGGGGTGAAAAGACAGAGAGTTAAATGTGTGGATCCAAATCTTAGTGAAATAACGTTTACAAACTTTATGATGATTCACTTAATGACAAATATTAAAGTGGGATTAGCAGTGAGCACAAGGAAAGAAAAATGGTGCCATCCAGTCATTAAGGAAACACAGATAAAAAGATTGATGATGTCAAAAATCTCTGCCCAGAGATTTTCCTAAGCAACAGCTCAAGGCACACAGCTTCCCTCCACTGAAGAATAGTTTTCTTCAGAACCCGCTTAGATGCCTAGCTTAGAAAGTATCTAAGGGTGTTTCTCAAAAATTTTTTAATGTCAGTAAGAATGGAAAGATACTGTGCAGTGACATTTTCTCATTCTCCTGCCAAAGAGAAGAGGGAGGCCTCAAGCACAGGTTGAACTTTAGGAGCACTATAGAGGGGACAGCATGGATGAAGTAGGCTGCCAGAGGTGAGGATAGACCAGGTGGCACCTTCTGTGTCCACACCTGACTGGGCACTGTCCATGGACTAATTCACTTAGTCCTCATGAGCCTGCAAGATGAGTGGTATTAGTTCTGTTTGTGTTTTTTTTTTTTTTTTAACGGATAAGGGACCAAGTTCAAACAGATTAATTCCTCTCATATTTATATAATAGGTAAGTAGCAGAAGCAAGGGGAAAGGGGTGATTTGCTAACAGAGAAGGAAATGCTGGGCTGAAGAGTGAGACAGGGGTCCCATACCAGACACATCCTTGAAATCAGACACGTTTCCTCTGGTCTTGCTCTGCAAGTATCAACCAATGAACAACTCTGTAGTTACCATCTCTGAGCCTTAGTCAAGTCATCAGCAAAATGGGAATAACACCCACCTGATGGGGTTAAGTGAGATGAGATCAGTGATACCTGTTTCAGAATATTAGTTCTCTTCACCCACTTTTCCCAACCTAGGAGGGAAAAAGTCCCCCAGGGAATCCTGACCTGCCAAGCTTTGTTGTATGAATAATACTTTTTCCTTTCATCCTCAAAGTACTTTCGTATGCATTATCCTAGTCAGTTCCGGTTAGGAAAGTCTAACACCCACTCCACTGTTCTGGCAGATGAAAAAATAGTCTCAGAAGCATTGAGAAATCACCCCAAGGTCACAAGCTCTTGCTGGAAATGCGCTCCCGATCACCTGACTTCTGGATACAGCTACACCTAACAGAGCAGTCCTGAAGCATCTCATTTCCTGAATTACAAAGTATTGTAGCTGTACATCAAAGCCAAAAGTTGTAACAAGCTTCTGTGACAGCAGCAATTTCAGGTTGAGTTTCTATTGACCTGTTAGCTGTCCACCCTAACTGAGGCATCAGCTATCTCACCTATTCTGTGTACAATGTGAGACTTCAATAAAGAGCTAGGTGGGGACCATCCATCAGTGTCATCTGCTGTGTCTGGAGGCTCTCTAGGAGACAGAAGTGGCGGGGGAGCAACTCTGCCCACAAACTATGTGCTGGGAAGCCGGCTACTGTAACATTTGAATTGCCACTCCATGGGGACTAGGCCACCTAACACCACCTCTCAGATAGAAGGAAATAGAAATGAAAACCCCTGTCCCCTTAATCCTGAAGTAAAACAAAGAATTACCATAAATTAATATAACTAATGTGGAGTAAATCAATAATTATCTATCATTATTTACCTTCTACTGTCAGATTTCTTCATCAACTAAATCTCTCTCTCTCTCTCTCACACACACACACACACACACACACACAAACACACACACAGAGTCTAACTCAGGTTCGAGTTTGCTGGTGTACATTTATCTTGACTTTCACAGAAAACAAGGCAAATGTCAAATCCTTCTTCTCATTTGGATCCAAATCAATATTTTTTGAGAGCCTTAATACTCGGAGACAAGCTCCAGAGTAATGCTCAGTTAAAATGCTGCACAACTGGCCTCATTTCCATCGCAATATCTTAAGCTCCTGATTGTTAAACCTTCTGTGATGGGAATCCTTTCCTTACTATTCCCCGCATGAGCAGGCTGCACAATTAGCTGCTCCAACATGAGCCACGCTTTATGCCAAGGTGATCTCAGGCTACTGCACACATCACACAGACTTTGCATATCAGGGGAATAAATCTCAATGACCCTAAAATCTTTCCCTCATAATCAGTTTTCTTTCCTATAACTGCGTCTCTCTGAGGACTGTCTGGAGTTTTACTGCAACAAATAAGTTAATATAGGAGAGGAAACAGATGGGCTTGACTGCATTCTGGGATTTTTATAAAGCAACTCATTTTGGAAAGTGTAAGTAAGCTTTTGTCTACAAATCCCCCAAAGGCATGAATAAAGAATGGGAATTTGGGTCCCAAAATAACAAGAAGGGACAATAATTATGGTACCAACCCACAAGTGGCCTGAGAATTCAGTCAGTAGCACTGAGGTTCCAAACACTAATCCCAGATGGGCACTAACTCACTTCATGGTCTTGAACACATCAGTGAAATCTCCGCATTGGGTTGGAGTTTTCATTTGCGACACAGGTTTGATATTACAAACATCTATTCAAAGTGAACATGATACTTTTTACTAGCCACTAGAGAATTTTGTGCCTTGTGTCAAAGAAAAGTTTGAGGCTCAGTCTAATTTAAAAATAACAAATTGTCATCAATGGACTACTTCCATGACTCAGGATTATCATAAAGTTGCTATACTGGGAATGAATTGTGGATTAGACAGGAGAGGAAAAATTCCAAAAATACCCAGACCACTCTGTCTTTTCCGAGAACTCCTGAGGCCCATGACAGGCCTCTACATGACTGTACCAGCTGACCATTCTACCCCTACCCCTCATATCACACAGACTTGGTATCTGACCAAAGGGAATTATCCTGAGACTAAAGTGGGGTAACTGGATTCTATCTCCTAGAAATTTGGAATTAAAAAGTCAGTGGGCCCTAGGACTTCAGTGGTGGTCCAGTGGTTAAGACTCTGAGCTTTCAATGCAGCAAGGTTGGGTTCAATTACTGGTTGAGGAAATGAGATCCCACATGTGGCACAGAAAAAAAAAAAAAGACAATTGGCCTCATCACACATTGCTAGTTGGGATGCAAAACAATGAAGCCACTGTGGAAAACAGTATGGCAGTTCCTCAGAAAGTTAAACATAGAATTATCATATGACCCAGCAATTCTGCTCCTAGGTGGAGAATTGAATATATGTACTTGCAAAAACTTGTACACTAATGTTCATAGCAGCATTATTGGTAATAGCTAAAAAGTGGTAACAACTCAAATGCCCATCGATTGATGGGTGGATAAACAAATGTGATATTTCCATATATTAGAATGCTATTTAGCCATAAAAGTAAATGGCAGTACTCTTAAATGCTACAACAAGGATCAACGTTAAAATCATTATGCTAAGTGAAAGAAGTCAGACACAAAAGTCATGTTATATGATTGCATTTATATGAAATGTTCAGAATAGGCAAAGCCAAAGAGACAGAAAGTAAATTAGTGGTTACCAGAGAATGGAGGAGGGGATATTTGGGACTCGGTGCTAAGAGAAACAGGGTTTCCTTTAGGGTGAAGGAAATGTTCAGGAATTAGGTAGTGGTAATGACTGGAAAACATAATGAATATACTGAAAACCACAGAAGTGAACACTTTAAATGGTGACTCTTACATTATATGATGTGCATTTCAATTAAAAAAATACTATATTAAAAATAAGCATTGGGATTAAGTCAGATAGGTACGTGCTGTGATCTGGAAACTTTCTATGACTCAGAGACTGAGAGAACCATTCATGGGGATTTACAGTGAGCCAAACACAAGCTCAACAGAGAAAGCTAGTTTGCAAGGGAAACAGAAAGGAGCAGATACCAACAGTGGTATAAATGCGGTGACTGGCAGCCGCTGGAGTGAGAAGCTCTCCGAGTCCTAGTGTGGATCTGTGCAAAAGCCAGATGACTAGCCTGACCTTGGGAGATACCCTTGTACCTATTTAATAGGCCCCCACTTTTTCTTCTTTAAATTGAAGAAAGTAGGGAAAACCACTAGACCATTCAGGTATGACCTAAATCAAATCCCTTATGATTATACAAAGGAAGTTACAAAATAGATTCAAGGGATTAGATCTGATAGACACAGTGCCTGAAGAATTATGGACAGAGGTTCTTGACATTGTACAGGAGGAGGCGATCAAAATCATCCTTAAGTAAAAGAATTGCAAAAAGACAAAATGGTTGTCTGAGAAGGCCTTACAAATAGTTGAGAAAAGAAGAAAAGCGAAAGGCAAAGGAGTAAAGGGAAGATATACCCATCTGAATGTAGAGTTCCAAAGAATAGCACAGAGAGATAAGAAAGCCTTCCTAGGAGATCAACGCAAAGAAATAGAGGGAAATAACAGAATGGGAAAGACTAGAGATCTCTTCAAGAAAATTAGAGATACCAAGGGAACATTTCATGCAAAGATGGGTTCGATAAAGGACAGAAATGGGATGGACCTAACAGAAGCAGAAGATATTAAGAAGAGGTGGCAAGAATACACAGAAGAACTGTACAAAAAAGATCTTCATAACCAAGATAATCACAGTGGTGTGATCACTCACCTAGAGCCAGACATTCTGGAATGTGAAGTCAAGTGGGCCTTAGGAAGCATCACTACAAACAAAGCTAGTGGAGCTGATGCAATTCCAGCTGAGCTATTTTAAATCCTAAAAAATGATGCTGTGAAAGTGCTGTACTCAATATGCCAGCAAATTTGGAAAACTAGCAGTGGCCACAGGACTGGAAAAGGTCAGTTTTCATTACAGTCCCAAGGAAGGACAATGCCAAAGAATGCTCAAACTACTGCACAATTGCACTCATTTCACAAGCTAGTAAAGTAATGCTCAACATTCTCCAAGCTAAGCTTCAACAGTATGTGAACTGAGAATTTCCAGACGTTCAAATTGGATTTGGAAAAGGCAGAGGAACCAGAGGTTAAATTACCAACATCCACTGGATCATACAAAAAGCAAGAGAATTCCAGAAAAACATCTACTTCTGCTTCATTGACTATGCTAAAGCCTTTGACTGTGTAGATCACAATAAACTATTGAAAATTCTTCAAGAGATGGGAATACCAGACTACCTGACCTGCCTCCTGAGAAATCTGTATGCAGGCAAGAAGCAACAGTTAGAACCAGACATGCAACAACAGACTGGTTCCACATTGGGAAAGAAGTACATCAAGGCTGTGTATTGTCACCCTGCTTATTTAACTTATATGCAGAGTACATCATGCGAAATGCTGGGTTGGATGAAGCACAAGCTGGAATCAAGATTGTCAGGTGAAATATCAATAACCTCAGATACGGAAATGACATCAAACTTTTGGCAGAAAGCAAAGAAGAACTAAAGGGTCTCCTGATGAAAGTGAAATGGGAGAGTGAAAAAGCTGGCTTAAAATTCAACGTTCATAGATGTATGGATGTGAGAGTTGGACCATCAAGAAGGCTGAGCGCTAAAGAATTGATGCTTTTGAAATGTAGTGTTGGAGAAGAATCTTGGGAGTCCCTTGGACTGCAAGGAGATCAAACTAGTCCATTCTAAAGGAAATCAATCCGGAATATTCATTGGAAGAACTGATGCTGAAGCTGAAGCTCCAATACTTTCACCACCTGGTGCGAAGAGCCCACTCATTAGAAAAGACCCTGAAGCTGGGAAAGATTGAAGGCGGGAGGAGAAGGGGACAACAGAGGACAAGATGATTGGATGGCATTACTGCCTCAATGGACATGAGTTTGAGCAAGCTCGGGGAGTTAGTGAAGGACAGGGAAGCCAGGAGTGCTGCAGTCCATGGAGTAGCAAAGAGTTGGACACTGCCGAAAGACTGAACAACAGAACTTTCCATCAAGCTTGTTTGAGAGGACTCCTGTTACTTGGAACTGAACAATCCTGTCCAAGACAAAGCAAATGGCATGCATGCTAAGTTGCTTAACTTGTTCTGACTCTTTGCAACCCCATGGAGTGTAACATGCATTCTCCAGGCAAGAATACTGGAGTGGGTTGCCATTTCTTCCTCTAGGGGATCTTCCCCACCCAGGGATCAAACCCACATCTCTTATGTCTCCCGCATTGGCAGGCAGGTTCTTTACCACTAGCATCACCTGGGAAGCCCAAGTAAATGGCAACACAGTACAGTATTCCCAAACTTTTTGGCACCAAGGCCCAACTTTGTGGAAGACAATTTTTCCATGCACCAGGGTAGGAAGATGTTGTTGAAATGACTGAAGTGCATTACATTTACTGGGTACTTTATTTCTGTTATTATTATATCAGCTCTATCTCAGATAATCAGGCACTAGATTCTTGAGTTTGGGGGCCCCTGAGTGAAAGCATTCATCCCTCTCCCCACCCCACCAAGATGTTAAAAGCACTTCTGGTTTCTCAGACACCCACGTGAAAATAGAAATACCACGAAGTACAAAATACCCATTTCTACTTGAAGAAAGAAAAGCTCACTTTCACTTGGTCAGCTCACTTTCATTTAAAAAGCTCCGAGGCCCAAACATAGCAGGAGCTTAGAGGAACATACGTTTAACCCAAGGGGCAGGGGGTATGAAAGACACAGCAAATACTAGTCTCACCTGACTCCTCAATCAGGGCTTGAAGGAAGTCCTACTTCAGGGCAACTACAAACTGCCCAGAGAACCCTTCTCAAGTTTTCTCCCTCTACCCCACTTTCTTGAGGGTATCCTTGTTTTCCACTGAAGGCCTAAGTGGTAAATGTTGGGAAGGACATTGGTCAAATCTAGTAGAGAGGATTGGACCATTCCCATGTCTGTCTTTTTAAAAAATCTACCTATTTTACCTTTTCTCCCAAAGTATAAAGTAATGTGATCTACAAGAGGAGACAGGCTGGTTGAACACCCTTTCTAATAGCATCCATGAAAATTAACTTTCATTGATTTGCTATTAAAATTCTACATCCATAACTACTTTGTATAATGATTTACTCGGTAAGGCTGATTTTGAGTCATGAGCTGGCAGGTGCATAGGTACATTTATAACAGAGAATTCAATCTTTTTAAGGATGCCAGAGATGCCTAAACTCAGCATTACTATTCACCTCAAGGCTCCTGAAGATTGGAATCTCAACATCTTCCAGAGATGTGGTTTACGGAAACTAGGCTTGCAAAATCAGAATGTTGCCTGTGAGGTCATTGGACCTTGGCCTAAATCTAATTTGAATAATTACATTTCATTCCATCTTGAGTTAGTAGAGGCCCCTGATTAATAATCAGCATTTGCTACATGCCAGTGAAGTGTTTGCTGCTATATATAGACAGAGTTAACAATCTAATTAACTATAGGAACTGGCAAAATGAAAACTCCATTCAAGGAGAAAGATAGATGACAATATTTTTAAGGTCTGTGAGCACTGAGCTGTCCCTGACCCTAATCCATTAGCAGTTATTGTCAAAGGTCACTCTGTTAGCCCTCATTTTTAAAACCTCCTTCCAAAAGCTGTCACCTTTTCTTACTGAGGGCAGGCATTTCAGCAATAAATATTCCATAATGATCCTATAGAACCTTGAGGTGCCTAAGGATAAAACGTGACTGGAGAAGCATATGTCACTGTCCTTCTAACAATTCTAGACACTGATAGTTCATAGCCCTTGGACTTGCTGTCCTCAGTGGTGTTGTTCAGTCACTCAGTCATGTCCAGCTCTTTGCAGCCTCATGAACTACAGCACGCTAGGCTTCCCTGACCTTCTCTATCTCCCAGAGTTTGTTCAAACTCATATCCATTAAGTTGGTGATGCCATCCACAATCTCATCCTCTGTCACCCCCTTCTCCTCCTGCCCTAAATCCTTCCTGGCATCAGGATCTTTTCCAATGAGTCAGCTCTTTGCATCAGGTGGCCAAAATATTGAAGCTTCAGAGCCCAACCTCTGGTGGCCAGGCAGGGACAATTCTGCCATTGCTTTTTTCATATCAGTGCTTGGCTCTCATGGATTTTCTTTCTTCTACCCAGTTGTAATGAAGTAAAATCCAGCATAGGACAAACCTCCTGGAAAAAGAGTGCATTCTAGGGCCTTCACCTGCTGGTCCAGTGGTTAAGACTCAGCCTTTCAATGCAGGGGACACAAATTGGATCCCTGGTAAAGAAACTAGGATTCCCACATGCCTTGGGGCTACTGAGCACATGCACCAACTAGGGAGGCGGAGCAACGCAAATAGAGAGAACCCCTATGCTACAATTATAGAGCCCACATGCTCCGGAGCCCTCTTACCACATGGAAGAGTCCCCAAAACAGAAAGATCCTGTGTGCTGCAACAAAGATATGACACAGCCGCAAAAAAATAAATAACTTTTTGAAGAGTGTTTCTATTAAGTGATTTATGATCTAAAGTTCACAATCTGATTTCCATCTGAGAGTATCTAAATTTGGCCTATTACATAATTAAAATGAGCATTTTGCCAAGAGTAGGATTCCCATCCTTTCTTTTTTTTCTTTCGTGTTTCATTTGCAATAATGTGCCTCCTTTTCCGTGTCTTGCTTCCCAGCAAATGATGCCTGAGCCCTGGGTACCAACCCAATATGCTGTGGCTTCACAATTAAGCCAATCCTTGACCTTTATAGAAGGTTTTAAAACTAGGGTCTTGGTTTTTCATAAAATAACTAAATGCATATATCACCCTAGTGGGCCCAGGGCCTGGGGTCCACCTTCACCTTTGACCTTAGACTATATTTCTCTCCTTTCTTATATCAAACCTCTTTACTGAGTGGTACACATGTGGTGCATTGGGCCCCTGCATTCACTGCTGTGTCGAATGCCTCCAGTGGTGTCCTAATGACAAAATCTCATTTCCATGGCTTTATGGAGGCACCTGCTACCAGTGAGCACCTTTTGCATTCTTATAATTCTCTCCTCCCTTGGTTCAAGTAACATTCTTTTGATTTCCATTAACTTTGGTGATAGAGTCGCCAGATTTAGCAAATAAAACTACAGGATATCCAGTTAACTTTGGTTTCAGAGAAATATGCATGGGATGTATTTATACTGAACTGTTATTTGGTGGTTGACTGAAACTTGAGCTTTACTGCAGGTCCTCTATTTTACCTGACAACACTACATGGTGATATTTCTTTGTTTTTTTTCCATCCAGCTTTAGTCTTTATTCCTATCATTTCTTTTATGTTCACTTGCCCCTCAATGAAGGTACCTATTCTACCAGGCTCAACCATCATATCACTTCTAGGTTACCTCTCTCCTTCCTCTGAACTCCTTAAACATATTTAGCGATTTGATATGCTTCCCTGTTACATACATCTCTTCTGTTGTCTTAAACTATTATTTGAATCTTTCATATGTTCATTATTTATTGCTTACACGATTTTAGATTCCTAGAGGTCAGAATTCTTCTTTGTATACCAAGGCCTGCAGCATGGCTTCCGTGGGTAGACTTGTGAACAAATGTATAAAATTCCCAACCCTTGGCATCTCCTCATCAAACTAACCCCTTACTGGGGCTTCCCTAATGGTCCAGTGGTTAAGATGCCACACTTCCAATGCAAAGAGTGCAGCTTCAGTTGCTGGTCAGGGAACTAAGATCCCACATGCTGATTGATGCAGCCAGGAAAATTAAAAAATAAAATAAATAACCGCTTTCCTTTCTATACAATGCTGCCTGGAAATCCTACCATTATGTTCCCTCAGGCCTTTCACTCCCCTGGGTGTCACACCTCTTCTTAATCCCAGCTCCTCCCCCTCCTCGCTCTGAGCTGACGGCCTTTCTTCCTACCTTGCTGGGATAATAGAGACATTCAGAGAATACTTGCACAGGCTCTCGTTTGTGTGACAAGCAACCTACCAGAGTCTGTCCCCTCATATTCTGCCTTCCCCCTGTGACAATGACTCTGTTCTTTGCCTCCTTTCGGAAACAAACCTGTCCCTTTTTCAGTGGATCTCACCTCCCTCCTCCCCAACTCAAGGACATCACTGCAGCAATTCTCTCTTCTCTCCTTAATACAGCCAGTGTTCTCCTTTCTGTATGACTGTTACCATTAACTTGCACTAGGATTTCGCCTCTTCATGTAAGAAGTAAACAGACAAACCAACCTCCGCATCCCTTGACATCAAATTGCTCTCCAGGTACCACACTAGCATTTGCCCTCTGAATAGCAAAATTCCTCCAAAGGGCCTGTATTTTCTGTCTCCAGTTCCCCTCCTATTATTTTCCCCTAAAGCCACTGTAATCAGGATTTGGTCTCACCCACGTCTAAACTGGTTTTCTCAGGTGGCACCGTGCTGTTCTTTGTCGTTCAGTCATGTCCAACTCTTTACGACCCCATGGACTCTAGTCTGCCAGGCTCTTCTGTCCATGGAACTCTCCAGGCAAGGATACTGGAGTGGGTTGCCATGCCCTCCTCCAGGGGACCTTCTCAACCCAGGGACCAAGCCCAGGTCTCCCACGTTGCAGGCAGATTCTTTACCATCTGAGCCACCAGGGAAGCCCAAGAATACTGGAGTGGGTAGCCAATCCCTTCTCCAGGGGAACTTCCCAACCCAGAAATCAAATCGGGGTCTCGTGCGTTGGCAGGCAGATTCTTTACCAGCTGAGTTATCAGGGAAGACATAAAAGACATAGGTTCCCCATCGTTCAAATAGTGATGTCAGTCGCTATTCCCTGCTTGCCATCTCCAGCATGCACAGTGGGGTGTTGCTCCAGGAACTTGCTCCAGGTATGTGAGATTCCCTCCATCCAATGAACCAAAAGTGTCTCTGCCACTGACCCTGAGCTCTTTTCTGTGTCTTGAGGTTGGGCAACTGCAATGTATACAGGCCTGTAGGGTGCAACCCACAGGCTGTCATAAGTATTGCAAACTAGGTGTCTTCAAACAACAGAAATGTGTTCTATAACAGTTCTGAAGACTAGAAGTCTGAAACCAAGGTGCTAACAGGGCCATGCTCCCTCTGAAGGCCCTAAGACTCTTTCCTTGCCTCCTACTAGCTTCTGATGTTTTTCTGCAATCCTTAGCATTCCTTGGCTTGTAGAAACATCACTCCAATCTCTACCTCCATCAGCACATGGCATTCTCCCTCCACGTCTGTGTGTTTGTGTTTAAATTCTCTCTTCTAATAAGGACACATGGAGAAGGCAATGGCACCCAACTCCAGTACTCTTGCCTGGAAAATCCCATGGATGGAGGAGCCTGGTAGGCTGCAGTCCATGGGGTCGCTAAGTCGGACACAACTGAGCGATTTCACTTTCACCTTTCGCTTTCATGCATTGGAGAAGGAAATGGCAACCCGCTCCAGTGTTCTTGCCTGGAGAATCCCAGGGACGGGGGAGCCTAGTGGGCTGCTGTCTATGGGGTCGCACAGAGTCGGACACGACTGAAGTGACTTAGCAATAGCAATAACGACTCAAGTCGTTGGAGTAGGGCTCACGCTATCCTTCATTGACTTCATCATAACTTGATTACCTCTGTAAAGACCCTATATCAAATTTAGACAACTTTTGCAGGTACGGAGGGTTAAGACTTGAACTTCTTTCGGGGGATACTATTCAACCCACAGCAGTATTTAAAGGGCCTAGAAACATCTTTCAAAGAGCATGCCAGGGAGGTAGTTAAGATCATTGGAAAGTATGCATGCCCAAAGACAGTCCAGCTGTGCATGGATCAGACACCGGGCAGAGTTCCTCTTGCAACTGGCAAACACAAAACCTAAAGGCATGAGATCGTCACCGCAGCAGAGAAGGCTTTGGCAAAATGCCCTCATTTCTCTGAGAGGCAGATTGATTCATAAAGTAATCTACCTTAATCAGCATTATATAATCCCGCAAGAGGACGTGCCATGAAAGCAATGAAGCAAGCAGGGCAGAGCTCAAGGAGGACTCTTGCCCTACATTGTTATGCGGTGCCGCTGCGCAGCTGGCACACCTTTCAGCTCGCTCTGCCTCTAGCACCTCGCCCGGCAACTAACCCAGTTTAGTCAGACCTTCCAGTGTTAAGGAAGCTTCTATATTTAGACCGTGTTCCCTGCCTGAGGATGAACTGTACTGGCTGCAGTGTCACACCTTAACACAGCCCTGCTCCTGTCCTCTGTGCTCGCTGGGGAATCAGCAGCCTGCCCTGGCATGCGGACTTAAGGTCCTTTTAGAGCTAGAGAGACCCCCCAAAACTCATTTAATTCCACTCTTTATTCGAACAGCATCCACATGCAGACTTTGGATCTCCTACCTGGGTTTGAACCAGAGTCCCAACAACCCCTAGCTGTGTGCCTTTGCCTCTATTCCTTAACCTCTCTAAGCCTTAATTTTTCTCACCTGTAAAAATGGAGACAGTAGTAATAGTATTTACCTGAAAACATTTTTAGAAGAGTAAATAGGTCCATGGCTTCCCAGGTGGCTCAGTGGTAGAGAATCTGCCCACCAATGCAGGAGCTATAGGAGACGCAGTTTAGATCCCTGGGTCAGAAAGATCCCCTGGAGAAGGAAATGGCAACCCACTCCAGTATTCTTGCCTGGAGAACCCCATGGAGAGAGGAGCCTGGAGGGCTGTAGTTGATTGGGTCACAAAAGAGCCAGACACAACTGAGCAACTAAACCACAAAGTACTTAAAGTAGTGCCTGGCACATAGTAAATATGAAAGAAAATTTAACCATTACTATTTTCATCATGTTAGGTGAGCACAATCAAGCCCAGAGACATGATGTGAGCTTCCCAGGTTACCCAGCAATCTCATGCACAGTCCCAGCTGGAGTTGGTCTGCTGGGGCAATCCCCTCTCATTTGGTCCACAGTTAGCACACTTAAAGTAGCTCCTTTGAGTTGGGTAAGAAAGGAGAAGCCATGCCTCACCAGCTTTACTGCTCTGTCTTTAATTTGTTTCCCGGGTTACCTGATTGTGAAAGTCAGGAGATAGGCCCCGGGGGATGAAATAATAATAAAAACAGCAAGTTAGATTGGACGGGTGTGAGATTAAAGGCTAGGGAACCACTTGGTGGCCATTACAGTAGGCCAGCTGGTAAATAATTAGATGGGAAGGGAAGAAAGAATGGGGAAATAGTTTATTTTTAAAAATCATAATAAACTAAGATGGCTTATTACTACCAAAAGTATAAGGCAAGCAAGTGAAAGTGTAAACATCTTCCTGGACAAGACCATAATGAAGGATTCTAGGCAGATAAGATTGTTTTGGTAAAAACGTGTGATTGCTTCAGCTTGTTAGAAGTTACATAGGGAAACTGAACTGCTGAGGTACCCAGGTGGAATCTTCTCAGATTTCAGCAACTATTTAAATCATATGAGGAATGAGCAGGAAGAGACTGTAGGAGGATTTATTCCTTTGCTCTGCATCTAAACAAGCCCAAGAAAACATCCTGACCTTAGCACAGGAGAGCCTTGTATGGTACAAATGAATTTTTCTCAGGAAAAGAAAGAAAACTAATAATTTAAAATTTTCTCTGAGTTCTAGGCAAGTCAATTCATCTCATCACATTCTTGGGCCCTGCATGAGACCTCAAATGATAAAGGGGTTAAGGAAGTGTGTTCCCACTTTACAGAGAAGAAGAAATGTTGATAGAACATTGTAAATTGTTGGATGTAGGGATAAAGGGAAATGAGGCCTTGAGGATGATGCCCAGATGGAGGACACCTCCCTGAGTTTGGAATAAATAAAGCACTTCCACATCTACTTCTCATCTCCCCAAAGTACCTTTAAAGACATAATCACAATAACAAACATTTGTTTCTCATACCTACTTTCTTTAATCCTCAAAAGATCTCTACTTAAATAGACTTACTCTTTATTTTGCAGATGAAAGTATCAAGATCAAAGAGGTCACAGAATTGTTTATCTGATTTTTTTTTTTTAATTTTTTGGCCACACCACGTGGCATGTAGGATCCCAGTTCCCTGACCAGGGATCAAACCCATACCATTTGCAATGGAAGCACAGAGCCTTAACCACTGAACCACCAGGGAAGTCCTAGGACCCTGGTTTTCTGATTCCGCATTTCCCGACCCTCAAGTCTGTCCGGGTGATGCAATGCGTTTTGTGGGGAAGGAGAACAAAATGTGGCAGTAACTGAGGAAGCTACACTTGAAAACTTCAGCTTTGAAATGCCACATCTAGCTGTCAGATGTGACAAGAGAACATTCTAGCTTTACACTCAGAAGATGGGCCTCGGGAAAATCCTGATGCAAATTCATTCATTCATTTGTACATTCAGAGATACTTCTTGAGTGCCTGCTATTGCCGGGCTGGTCCTGTTCTAAATGCTTAAGGTAACAGCCAAGGACAACACAGACAAGGCCCCAGTGCTTTGGTTCCTAGATGGAGAAACAAATAATAAACAAGTAATTAAGATCTTCAGACAGTGTTACAAAGAAAGTAAATCTGAGGCAATTGTTACAGGGGCTTTGAGAGGGTGTTTAGGAACGTGGGGTAAGTGGGTCAGTGAACACACCCTTATCTACATAGCACCAGAAAGTTTTGGGCAGGAAAGAAATCAGTCTGGCTGAGATCTGGGTAAAGCACTTTCCAGGCAAAGAGAAGGACAGATACAGAGACTGAGGCTCAGCCAAGTCAGAGCTGAGGAAGGACAGTAGCAGATGAGGCTGGAGAGGTGGGCAGGGGCCAGTCTACATAGGCAGAGTACATCTGGTATGCTTAGAAGTTTAGATTTTATTCCAGATTAAAAAGAGAAGCAGTGGAGAATTTCAAGTGAAAGAATGATGCTATCTGATTTGTTAAGAATGGATTCTTCTAGTTGCCGTGTGGAGAATGGATTGTAGGGCAGCATACATGACAGATGGGAGACCAGTCAGGGTTTTCTATAGCCTAAAATAAGATATGAAGTGGGTTGGATTAGGGTGAAAGCGGTGAAAATGGAAAGTGGTGGCTGGATATGGCATATCCCTCTTTTGAGCAGAGTTAATGGACTAGATGTGGACAGTAGAAGAAAAAAGGGACTCGAGCAAAAATAATTCACAGAGCTAAGTCCTTGCTGTCTATTCTGGTAAAAGAGAACACCGTTAAGCCTAGGCAATGGATGTAGTAAATTGATGTAACCAAGGCAGTATAGAGGATTAGGAAAGATGCAGGCTTTGGAAATTTAAACTCAAGTTCTGGTTTCATCACAAATAATTAACTTTGGACAAATTTTCCTATGTCCCTGAGCATATACTTCCCTCATGTATAAAATGATAACGATCATGCCTTGTCTTGTAGGATTGTTGCTAGATAATGGATGAAAAATACTTAACATAGTTTTGTTTTAGTCTCTAAGTCATGTCCAACTCTTTATGACCCCATGGACAGCAGCCGTGGGATTTTCCAGGTAAGAATACTGGAGTGCATTGCCATTTCCTCCTCCAGGGGATCTTCCCAGCCCAGGGATGGAACCTGCATCTCCTGCACTGGCAAGCAGATTCTTTACCCCTGAGCCCCCAGGGAAGCCCACTCAACAGAGTAATGACAAATAATGCTAGGGTACTGTTATTCGTTTCATTAAGAATTACTGATAGGAAAGCAAACTGTCACCTTTTCTGCTTAGCTTCTTTTTAAAAACCTAATCACATCATCCTCTTGGATCTGAAAGCAGCATCTCCCTGAGTTGGGTCCACAGAAGAAAGATCACCCCTTCTGGGTATTCACCTTATGGCAATAGGCACAAGGTTTCTGGGTTTCCCCCAGGCATCCTTGCCAGGGATATCTGGCAGGTAAGACATTTTCATAGGCCACCCTTGGCCAACACTGCTTAAGCCAACTAGGATTTCCTTGACTATACCTGACATACTCAGAAGCACTACCCAAATGTTTATGCTATATAATACATAATAAAACTGGGTTATTTGTGGATGGAGTCATATCGTGATATAGTTGCACTAGTCATCTGCTGTATCAGCATCTTTGAAAAAAATTTTTAGCCATGACCTATAGTAAGAAATACATCATAATTCAGGAAACAGTGTGTAAGGGGGCAAACCATCAGGAAACAGCCTTTATTCTTGCTATATATGATGCACTCTGAATATTT
The DNA here is from genome assembly GCF_042477335.2 of Ovis canadensis. Classification (NCBI taxonomy): domain Eukaryota; kingdom Metazoa; phylum Chordata; class Mammalia; order Artiodactyla; family Bovidae; genus Ovis; species Ovis canadensis. Next base: position 88,815,840 of record NC_091251.1, read on the forward strand.
CCTGTTCCCACCATGACTTTTGTTTCAACTTCTGGTCACAACCCATTAAATTGATTTCATAACCTATTGATGGGTCATGACTCATAGTTTGAAAAGTTATGCCGGAGGGCTGCAGCAGATTGTTCTATCGCTGAGTATGTATTTATTTCTCTAAACCTCCTTTTCCAGAAAGTTTGTTTCTCTAGGCTGTGTGGTTTGCTATGATTTTCATGTATTTGAACTCTACATCTGTAAAAGGCATTTACTGCTTGTAATTTTTCAAAGGACGCGTCTAACTGAAGAGTTAGCCCATCTGTTAAGACCTATTTATTGCTTTTTAAAAGAAAAAAATTAAAAGCAAATTAGGAATTCCAGGCTTACACTAACCAGGATTTTTTTTTTCCTCTTGTAAAAACATTCCATCTGTCTGCCCTCTTTTGGACATAACTCAAATAGGAGCGTGCATCTCATCAAATCAAATGTGGGCACTATCATAAAGCTGTCAAAATATCACGCCAGTTGCTTTATTTTTTTTAAGGAGAATTCAAATCAGATTTAATGTAAAGAGTTTTTGTTTTGTTGCTTTTCATTCCATCCATTATAGAAACACAGACCTCAGTGTGTTGCTTGTAAGAATAAGCCTTCCAGGGGCAGTCCCAAGGTACACGAAGATAAATCAGGATGACACAGTTCTGCTGGGACGAAGATGAGTAGTGGAGAAACAAACCACTGGAGGACTAGGGTAGACCAGAGCTCTAGCTCCAAGCCCCATTAGACTGTGAATGTGGAGAGGGGGAAATTATCCCATCTGACTCTCTTTACTCTCTCTCACAGAGCCTAGCTCAGAGGAATTCAATACCTCCAACTCCAACCCCCTGGCAAGTTGTTTAATCTTTGGCTAGTTCTCTTTCTTGATCTAAGCTTAAGATTTAAATTAGTAGCTGTCTATTCCCCAAAAGATCTTCTAAGAATAATCAGGAATTAAAGAGTGCAGTGTTACTAGATAGAGGGACCAAGAAGTTATGCCCAGTTATCAGATGACAGAGCCTGAAGCCCCTTGGAGAGATCTCCCTCTCTTCCTCCCCAAGATGGGTGTCTCAGGACTGTGTGCTCAGGACCAGCACCCCACCATCACCACAGATGCCACACCTGGAGGGGAGGCTAGTGATCTGCAAAGGTTAAGAGTGATGACACTAAAGTCAAGCAGACCCTTCTGTTCAAATTCTGACCTTACCATTAAGATCTGTATGACCTTGAAAATAATCATATAATCTCTTGAAACCCATTTCCTCCTTGTTATAGGATTAAATGAGAATAAATTATATAGAGCACATAACACTCTAGCAAAAAGGAAACCCTCAAATAGCAGATGCTAATATTGTTTTGTTATGGTTACAGTTATGAAAGGAAGAAACTTAAATATGAACAGCTCACTCATTGGAAAAGACCCTGATGCTGGGAAAGATTGAAGGCAGAAGGAGAAGAAAGTGACAGAGGATGAGATGGTTGGATGGCATCACCAATTCAATGGACATGAACTTGGGCAAACTCTGGGAGATGGTGAAGGACAAGGAAGCCCGGCGTGCTGCTATCCATGGGGTTGCAAAGAGTCAGACACTACTTGGTGACCGAACAATAACAATAGGTAAAGAGCAATCAAAATGTAGAGAGATCTGTAAAAAGAAGAGAGAGAGCGAAGGCATGCTTATGATGAATATGATAAGACCAAATGCCTCAATTTGAAAAGCAATGACATAATACAAGAGATTGAAGCTGAAAAAGTAAAGCTAGAAAATTATTTTGAATAGAGTATTTAAGAAGAATTGCTTCCTTGAATCAGCCTACTTAATGTCTTGGGGGTTGGGCCTTATTTAATCGAGTATATATCTTGTTACCTGATCATAAGGGTTTATTGAAGCAGAAGTTTATTTTTGAATTTCCCTTCACATCATTTTCATCTCTTTTTGCCACATTCTTTCTGAAGAGCCCTCCACTAGAAAGCTAATTTTCATTTACTCAAAACACACTTATGATGGACCCTATCACATCTTTTCCACTAATCCTTTATTATTCTGTGATGTTAAATCTTCTGTGGTTCTAATCAGTGTCCCTCTTCAGTAGTACTTGGGTGTCCTGTGTGTATATCTGAAATAAGAAGTAATCAAAGGGGGTGGGGCAGGGGATCTTCAAGTTTGAAGACTTTGCTAGAGTAGAAATAATTATGACAACATTTTGGTTGGGTTTTAACAGCATTTCTTTCCTTTTAGCATTTAGTATAACCTGTTTACTTGGTCTTCCCCTTTCATAAACAAGAATCTTGTCTCCAGTTTTCAGTTCAATTCAGTAACTCTACTAATGACATCTGACAGGGTTCTTTTCAAAGCAGGGTTTCTAAAATATGTCTCTTAACTACCTAGGCAAGACTACCTTTCCATCCCAAATCAATCCACTTGTAGAATACATGTATTTATGGAAAATGAAATATATTTAGTTTACTTTTCCTGTGCTTTATTTTAGTATTCCAGAAATTCTTTATCCTCATTTCTCATTGGTCAGCATTTGGTCATGGTTCCCCAGACAATCCATCAAGTAACTAACTAATGATAAATAAGCAAAATGTGCCAAGGAAACTAATTTCAAGAAACTCTGCTATTTAAGAAAATTTGTTTGTAAAATAAGTATTGCCTTGTAATGTAGATAAACTTCTAATTTATCTAGAACTTGTGTTTAGACTTCTGTAGAACACTGTTCTAACCCTGGGTTGGGAAGATCCCCTGGAGGAGGGCATGGCAACCCACTCTTGCCTGGAGAATCCCATGGATCGAGGAGCCTGTGGGGCTACAGTCCGTGGGGTCACAAAGAGTCCGACACGACTAAAGCGGCTGAGCATGAGCACGAGAGCACTTTTCTTAAAGTGAAATCTCACAGGTACACCATAGAAGTAAAGCAACCCATATTAGAACCCCAGCTAAGGGGGTGTCCTGGTGGTCCAGTGGTTAAGACTCTGAGTTTCCTATGCAGGGGGCATGAGCTTGATCCCTGGTCAGTGAACTAAAATTCCACATGCCACACAATACGGCCAAAAAAGGGAATATCAAAAGAAAAAAAAAAAACAGTAGAAAAAATCCAAGTTAATGTCTCTTATGTGTAGTCTTGGGCAAGGTAATTAGCTTATCAAAACCTCAGTTTCCATATCTGTCAATGGCAGTGATAATGTGTACCTTGACTGTTGTAAGGATTAAAACAGATAATTAACATAACACTGTAAACAAACTATGACCCGATTTTTTAAAAATGTGATGATGTATCTGGCCCATAGTAACCACTTAATAAAGGCTAGATATTTTCTATTAGAAAGTCTGGTTATAATAATAAGAGACTGAGGAGCTGAAGAATTGGGCAAGCAGGAAAATGATTTTTAAGTGGAATATTTAGGAAGAACTTCTTCTATGAATCAGTCTCAGTGGTGCTAGGTCATCTTAGACTAAGCAACCAACCACTGTGTATCCACTGGTGGGGCCCTTTGGAGGAAAGCCTGAAAGCTTAGACTTCTGTCTCTTTGGAGAGCTTTGCCATCATGCTTATTTTCTTCTGTGTCATTTAGTAACCTATCTTATTTGATTTATCTGAGTATTATCTGGGTCTGATTCCAGATCGCAAGCTAGTACTGACGTTTGTTAATGTGATGGCTGTGTGTGTGTTGGTGCCTCAGTCTTTGTCAACTCTTTGCCACCCTATGGACTGTAGCCCACCAGGGTCATCTGTCCATGGGATTCTCCAGACAAGAATACTGGAATGGATTGCTATTTCCTTCTCCAGGGTATTTTCCTGACTCATGGATCGAACCCAGATTTCCAGCATTGCAGGCAGATTCTTTATCGTCTGAGCCACCGGGGAAGCAGATGGTTCCCTGATGGCTAAGCAGAATTAAATGAGATAATGCAAGGCTGGCACCTTAAGTGCTTACTTAATATTGTTATTATTTCCTAGCAGGTAAAAATAGTTGGATAACATGATCCCTAAATTCTCTTCTATTGTTTTAATATTTCATGATTTCAACCCAAAAGACACTAGAATGACTTGCTGAAAACTATGCAGTCTTTTATCTACAATTACAAAACACACCATGCTCTTAAAACTGAAAGTTTTTCATAATTCATCTGTCTGCAAACTTGACCTGAATGGCTAGGAAGCTATTTATAGTCCTTACATATTTTGCTGCAGAAATATTCATTTGTTTGCAGAATATTTACCCCAGACTCTGCTGGCTGTGTTATACAACATACACAGATTGCGTCATTCCTTTACAGTAGCCTGTAAACACTATAATCCAGGATTGGACCTGGAAATCCCAAGATTCACCTGTTACCAGCTCTTTTCCTACAGAGCTCAGCACAGCGCCTTGCCTAAGGCAGTCTTCCCCATTTAACTGATTAGATTCTTGTGAAGTAGGTTCCTGCCTTGCAATTGTCCCAGCAACCCAGGTTTTAGCCACTTGACTCAACAAAGTAAAGATGGGGAAGAGAAAGAAACCAAAATTAAATCAGTAAGTTTGTATAATTATTAGAAAAAAAAATTTTTAATGTGAAATTGTTGATTAAAAATATGAGATTTAGGCATTATATGAAGACTTCATACAAACACCCTTCTAAGACACTCTACCACTACTGTCACCAGACATTTTGCTAAGTTTTTTTCAAAGAACTTCTACACACTATTTTTCCCAAGCTGTAAACAGTATTTATTTGAGTAGGAAATGGCAACCTATTCAGTATTCTTGCCTGGAAAATCCCATGGACAGAGGAGTCTGGTGGGCTACAGTCCATGGGGTCACACAGAGTCACACACGACAGTGTGTTTTACATGTTTTACTGTCTCAGCTTGCCTGGCGTGAGGAATTTCCCCAAATGGTGGGAATTTCAGAGCTAAAAGAACAAAGGCATGAGAAAACTGGGAGGAGTTATTCATATTACTCTGAAGCTATTTTGGTCATGATTTTCTTGCACTCTTTTCCTGCTTGGAAAGATAGGCAGATCACTTTTGAGCAAGTAGCTAACTTATAAACTATTCACAAGGAAGGCTCATCACAAAAACTGCTTTCAGATACCGCATGTCTGCAAACTTCATATTTAAACAGTTTGCTCTGCCAAGTAAGAAACACAGAAAAAGATTGGAGAAACAATTTTGCACGAATAGGCAGGCTTTGTTCTTGTTGTCATTTTCTTCAAGTTTATCTCTGTATGTTCATTCTTTTGTAACAGTGGTGCCTTATTTATGCTTTCACAAAATCATCCTGTCACCATATGATCCAGCAATTCCACTCCTGCGTATATACCCAAAGGAACTGAAAGTAGGGATTCAAACATAGATTTGAACACCAAGGCTCATTATAGCATTATTCACAATTAAGAGATAAATGAATCAACAAAACATAGTATAATGGAATATTATTTAGCCATACAAAGGAATAAAAGTTCTGATACCTGCTATACCATAGATAAAGTCATTATGGTTTATGACTGAAATGAATGAAATGATAAATGAAGTAAGCCAGAGATAAAAAGAAAAATATTGTATGATTCCACTTGTATAAAATACTTAGAAAGGGCAAATTCATAGAGACAGAAAGTAGACTCAAGTTACTAGGAGCTGCAGGGAGGGAGAATGGTTAGGGAGTTTCTGATGGGGGGATAAAGTTTTGAAAATAAATAGTGCATAATATTGTGAGAGTAATTAACGCCACAGAATTGCACATTTTTAAATGGTAGGTTTTATATTACATGTATTGGGTTGGCCAAAAAGTTCATTTGAGTTATTTTCCATAAGATGTTATGGAATGAGCTTTTTGACCAACTCAATATTTATTCCCCAAAATACTCCCAAAAATTCACTGAAAACAGTGAATTAGGAAATTTAGGCAAAGTGTTAAAATTTTAAGTCTATGGCTAATGCATTCAGTTCAGCTCAGTTCAGTCACTCAGTCGTGTCCGACTCTTTGCAACCCCATGAATCGCAGCACGCCAGGCAGACCATTAAACAAGCTGGATGTCTAAACCCAGAATTATACCTGATAATATACTAAATATACCTTTCTCTGTAACACATCTCTCCTTTCTATATACAGGTCTCTAGCCAAAGCTTAAATATTTTTAAATACAGTCAGATTTCTTCTATATTCTTTATTAAAAATAAGTGCTTAAACATTGTGGGTGACGTTAACTATTTAAACTACGAGAGGAGAGGCAGCTTTTCAACTCAAACTAAGTAACACACTATGTACTTAAGAATAAACAATCTTCAGAAATATGTCATCCCCAGAACTTGAGGGACCAAAAATGTACCTTAGAGATGTAACATGCCAGGTATACACCTTGTCCAGACATCATCCTCTGAAGCTCCAAACTCCCTGAATCTTGCTTCCAATTGTCCATTCACACAGTGAGTCTCTTCTAAATCACATCTGAAGGATTCTTTTTTGCATATAGATATTTTTTCCTAAGGCATCTGCTGCAAAGATTATATTTTCTAATTGAATTACTTTGGTACTTTGGTCAAGAATCAGTTGATAAAATACACTGAGATATATTTTATGATTTTTAAATATAAATTTATTTATTTTAATTGGAGGTTAATTACTTTACAATATTGCAGTGGTTTTGCCACACATCAACATGAATCTGCCACAGGTATACACATGTTCCCCATCCTGAACCCCCCTCCCTCCTCCCTCCCCATACCATCCCTCTAGGTCATCCCAGTGTACAGCCCCAAGCATCCAGTATCATGCATCGAGCCTGGACTGGTGATTTGTTTCATATATGCTATTATACGTTTCAATGCTATTCTCCCAAATCATCCCACCCTCGCGCTCTCCCACAGAGTCCAAAAGACTGTTCTATACATCTGTATCTCTTTTGCAGTCTTGCATACAAGGTTATCATTACCATCTTTCTAAATTCCATATATATGCATTTGTATACTGTATTGGTATTTTTCTTTCTGGCTTACTTCACTCTGTATAATCGGCTCCAGTTTCATCCACCTCATTAGAACTGATTCAAATGTATTCTTTTTAATGGCTGAGTAATACTCCATTGTGTATATGTACCACAGCTTTCTTATCCATTCATCTGCTGATGGACATCTAGGTTGCTTCCATGTCCTGGCTATTATAAACAGTGCTGCGATGAACATTGGGGTACACGTGTCTCTTTCAATTCTGGTCTCCTCGGTGTGTATGCCCAGCAGTGGTATTGCTGGGTCATAATGCAGTTCTATTTCCAGTTTTTTAAGGAATCTCCACACTGTTCTCCATAGTGGCTGTACTAGTTTGCATTCCCACCAACAGTGTAGGAGGGTTCCCTTTTCTCCACACCCTCTCCAGCATTTATTGCTTGTAGACTTTTGGATCGCAGCCATTCTGACTGGTGTGAAATGGTACCTCATTGTGGTTTTGATTTGCATTTCTCTGATAATGAGTGATGTTGAGCATCTTTTCATGTGCTTGTTAGCCATCTGTATGTCTTCTTTGGAGAAATGTCTGTTTAGGTCTTTGGCCCACTGAGATATATTTTAGATCCACTATTCTGTGTTTTTTAACTTTTTTCTTTGCATTGGAGTATAATCAATTAACAATGTTCTGATAGTTCCAGGTGGACAGCAAAGGGACTCAGGCATACATATATATGTATCCATCCTCCCCTATTCCTTCTAATCCATCCATTCCTCCTAAAGGGAATCAACCTTGAATATTCATTGAAAGGACCGGTGCTGAGGCTAATGCTCAAATGCTTTGGCCACCTGATGTGAAGAACCAACTCACTGGAAAAGACCCTGATGCTGGGAAACATTGAGGGCAGGATGAAATGGTTGGATGGCATCACTGATTCAATGGACATGAATTTGAGCAAATGCTAGGATATAGCGAAGGACAGAGAAGCCTGGCAGGCTGCAGTTTACGGAGTCGCCAAGAGTCAGACAAGGCTTAGCGACTGAACAACAACAGTTCTCCCCCAAACTCCCCTCCTGTTCCAGCTGCTACATAACATTGAGCAGAATTCCCTGCGCTATACAGTAAGTCCTTGCTACCCATTTTAAATATAGCAGTGTGTACATGTGGATCTCAAACTCCCTTACTATCCCTTATCCCGCTTCTTCCCCACTGGTAACCATAAGTTCATTCTCTAGGGCTGTGAATCAGTATCTCTTTTGTAAATAAGTTCATTTGTATCATTTCTTTTTTAGATTCTGCATCTAAGGGATGTCTTACAATATTTCTCCTTTTCTGTCTGCCTTACTTCACTCCGTATTACAATCTATAGGTCCATCTATGATGCTGCAAATGATATTATTTCATTCTTTTTAATGGCTGAATTACATTCCATTGTATTATGTATATATGTGTGTGTACCACATCTTCTTTATCCATTTATCTGGAAATGGACATTTGTTTACATGCCTTTGCTACTGTAAATAGTGTTGCAGTGAACATTGGGGTGCATGTATATTTATGTGCCCAGGAGGGGGATTGCTGGATCATATGGTAGCTCTATTTTTAGTTTCTTAAGGAATCTCCACACTGTTCTCCAGAGTGCCTGAACCAATTTACATTCCTACCAGCAGTGAAGAAGGGTTCCCTTTTCTCATCACCCTCTCCAGCATTTATTGTTTGTAGATTTTTTGATGATGGCCATTCTGACCAGTGTGAGGTGATATCTGACTGTAGTTTTGGTATGAATTTCTCTAATAATTAATGATGCTGAGCACCTTTTCATGTGCTTTGGGACCATCTGTATGTCTTCTTTGGAGAAATGCCTATTTAGATCTTCCATCCATTTTTTGACTAGATTGTTTCTTGGTTATTGAGCTGCATGAGCTTTGGTATGTTTTGGAGATAAATCTATTGTTAGTTGCTTCACTTGCAAATAGTTTCTCCCATTCTGTGTGTTGTCTTTTCATTTCATTTATGGTTTCCTTTGCTGTGCAAAAAGAGGGTCAATGTGTCTAGAAATGCAATTGGTTTTTCAAGCTGTTTGCACAATAGATCTTTACCTTCAATCCTGTGACTTTACTAAACTTATTTATAAGGTCTAACAGTTTTTCAGAGATTCCTTAGAGCTTTCCACATTGAGTATCATGTAGTGTGCAAAGTCTTCTATACCCTGATAATCTGCCATCTACTTCTATCAACTCTGAGAGAGGAATATTGAAATCTCTGACTATGACAATTGATTTCTATTTCTCTTATCATGTCTGTAAGTTTTGGTATCATTTATTTTGAATTTCTTATTATACATCGGCATGCTTAAGCTGTTACACCCTTACACTCTCTGGATGAATCAATCATTTGTTATTATCCATGATAATATTCCTTATTCTGAAAGTTACTTTATCTGATATTAATAATCACTTCAGCTTTCTTTAAATTAGTATTTGCAAGATATGTTGTTATCTATCCTTTTATTTTTAATTTATCTGTATCTTTAGAGTTTAGACACTTTTAGATAGCACATCATTGGGACTTTATTTTTAATCCAATCTGATAACCTCTGCCTTTTAGTTGGATTGTATAGACTAGTATTTACATTAAGTACTATTAATGATTATTGACACCATTGGCTTTACATCTGGGTATGTGTGTTAGTTGCTCAGTCGTGTCCAACTCTTTGCGACCCCATGGACTGTAGCCCATCAGTCTCCTCTGTCCACGGGATTTTCCAGGCCAGAATAGTGGAGTGGGTTGCCATTTTCTTCTCCAAAATATTTTTTCTTCCAATTTTATTGAGATATTATTCACATGCTTTGCTTAGTGGCTCAATCATATCTGACTCTTTGTGTCCCCATGGACTGTAGCCTGCCAAGTTTCTTTGTCCATGGGGATTCTCCAGGCAAGAATACTGGAGTGGGTTGCTGTGTCCTCCTCCAGGAGATCGTCCCAACTCAGGGATAGAAACCCAGGTCTCCTGCATTGCAGATGGATTCTTTACCAGCTGAATTACCAGGGAGACCTTTATATCTACCATCTTGCTGTTTATTTTCTATTTGTCCCATCTCTTTGTTTTTTTTTCTCTCTGTCTTCTTTTAGAATAATCAAATATATCCTATGATTCCATTTTATCTTCATTTTGTCTTATTAGCTATACTTCTTTGTTTGGTGTGTTGCTCTAGGTTTGTCAAGGGAAGATAAGATCACTATTCAATACCTGAGATAAAGGGATAATAGAAAGGAAGAGCTGTGTCAATCAGGCACAGTATGTCAATGCAAAACAGACTACTGATTTTATATTTGGTTTGGGAAAGTGGACTTTGAGAGGTGGAATTGGAAATGTGATTACTTAGGTGGAATTATTGTTGCTTGGTTGGCATTCAGTGTCATGTTTACGAAAGTGAGTTCATCCTGGATTAACCCACTTCAGTAATGAGGGGCTGACACTGATTGGTTGACTTGTGAAAGCATGATCACTGAGGTTGATCTCAGGTGGCCTTGGTCTGCAAAGGCTTCGAGTGGGGTTTGGGTTCCCAGCCAGAGACTGGGCTGGGTCACAGCAATGAAAGCACCAGATTCTAGCCACTGGACTGGGGGTCATTGACAAGGGCCCTGGCCCCTCAGCTTTGCAGAAAAGAATTTCCAGAAAAACAAAAAGTAGTGAAGCAAGTAAAGTATTTATTAAGAGAAAAAGAGTAGAGTACGTGTGGGTAGGGACACCGGGAAACTCAGAGGGAGAGTCCCCGGTCACTCCCTCGTGGCAGTTTGAATTACTTTTATGGGGTATTACTTTTATGGGGTAAACTAACCAGGTTTCCTTTGGTTAGTCAATTTGATTTGCCTGGTTCACAGTCCATATTTGGTGTACCTCAGGATCCTTCCATGTGTGCTCACACATCTCTCAGCCAAGACAGATTTCACCGGAAAGGCGTCTGGGTAGAACATCCCTTGACATTGCTCCCTCTTTGGCCTGCAAGGAGCCTTCTCTGCATATGTGTGGTTGGGGAGGTCTCCTGACTTTGAAAATAAGAAATATGTGGTCTGGAAAAGGCCTTCTCCCTTAATTGTCCTGCTATTCTTATCTTGGAGTTTTAGTCAAGAGAGGATGAATCTCCAATTGCTTTAGCCTGGAGGTGGGGACATCTACCTTCTGTTTCAAAGTGAGTTGTTGATTGATTAAATAGGTTTAAAGCTAATTCTGATGACTGCTTTTCACCACGGCCATAGCCTTCTCCTAAGTTGGTAGGAACTTTTTTTATTCTCAGATTTAAACATGTATTTTTGACTTACAATACTGTACTTTCAAATAATATTATACCGCTTCATATGTATTGTAAAAATCTTTCCACATCATATTTCCATTTCTCCCCTTTCATCTATTGTGCTCAGTTCAGTCCAGTTGCTAAGTTAAGTCTGACTCTTTGGGACCCCATGGACATGCCAGAGTTCCCTGTCCATCACCAACGCCCAGAGCTTACTCAAACTCATGTCAGTGATGCCATTCAACCATCTCATCCTCTGTTGTCCCATTCTCCTTCTGCCTTCAGTCTTTCCCAGCATCATGGTATTTTCCAATGAGTCAGTTCTTTGCATCAGGTGGCCAAAGTATTGGAGCTTCAGCCTCAGCATCAGTCCTTCCACTGAATATTCAGGACGGATTTCCTTTAGGATTGACTGGTTTGATCTCTTTGCTGTCCAAAGGACTCTGAAGAGTCTTCTCCAACACCACAGTTCAAAAGCATCAATTCTTCAGCACTCAGCTTTCTTTATGGTCCAACTCTCACATCCATATACGACTACTAGAAATGTGGTTCAATATTTTATTGCTAATGTGGTTCTATATCTTAGTTCTACAAAATTATTAATCTCAAAATACATTGCTATTATTTTAAAATAATCATCATGTAGTATATTTAGTGAAAAAAAAGTTTTCTATATTTACTCATATATTTGCCTATTCCAGTTCTTTTCATTCCTTTGTATAGATCCAAATTTCCATTTTCCTTTTATTTGATGAAATTCCTTTTACATTTCTTGCAGTGTAATCTGCTGGTGATGAATTTGTTCTGTTTTTCTTTTTATGAATATGACTTTTGGGGGCTTCATTTTTTGAAAAATATTTTTTGCAGGGTATAAAATTCTAGGTTTTTCTCCTTCCATACTATAAAGATATTCCATTGTTTTTTGGCTTACATGGTTTTTAACAAGAAGTCTGTTATCATTTATTTTTCCCCTTTATATAATGATTTATTTACTTATTTATCTCTAATTCGTCATTAATTTTTATCTCTAAGATTTTGTCTTCATCACTAGATTTCAGCAGTTTGATTGTGATATGTCTTGGGGGGTTTCTTCTGTTTCTATTACTTCAGGTACATTGAACTTCTTGGATCTGTGGGATTTTAGCATTCATTAAATTTGGAAATTTTGTGACTATTTTTAAAATATTTTACTCCCATCCTTTCTTATTCCAATTACGTATACATTAGACCACTTGATAGAGTCCCTGAAATCACTGACTTCTTGTTACTGATTTTTTCCTCTGTATGCTTAAATTTGGATGGTTTATGCTTATCATATTTTACATTCATTGATCTTTTTTGCTGCAGGGTTCTAATTATCAATTCCTTTCAATCTTTTTTTTTCTGTTATTGTATTTTTCATTTCTAAAGTTCAGCTGGGATGTGTTTCATCTTTTTTCTCATCATTTTCATGTTTTCCTCTCCCTTCTTAAACATACAGAGACAGGCATTTTAATGACTTTGTCAGATAAACCCACCATCTCTGTCATTTCTAGATATGCTTCTATTGGTTTTCCTCCCAATTATGGATATTATTTACTGCTTCTTTGGATGTCTGGGAATTATTTTTGGATATAGGCCCTTTGTATTAGGAATTCTTACCACGCTGGCTAGTGAGAACACCAACTATTCCCAGTCCTAGGAAATCTACCTGCTTTCTTCCAGGGTTCTTTCTGTGATCTCGTATAATTTTCTCAAAAGCAAGAGTAGGTAATTACTCAGCCAAAGACTCAAAGAATTCCTTCCACAGATATGTAAAGATCTCTTTCTATGAGGTTCTCACCTCGCCTGCATTTTCCCCTGAATATTCTGGCCACCTTGGTCTGCCTAAACTTCAAACTCTGTATTCTCATCTCAGCAGGACTGCTAGTTCCAGTTTGGGTTCCCCTTCCCTGCACTGCAGTCTGGAAACGCTCTCCAGTAAAAAGCTGTCATAATAGTAGGACTCATCTCATTTGTTTCCCTGGTTTCAGGGATCACTGCCCAGTGCTACTTGTTGCCCAATGTCTAAAACCCATTGATTCATTTTGTCCAGTTTTATAGTTGTTTAAAGAAGGTGAGTGAATATGGTCTTTGTTACTCTATCGTGACCAGAAGTTTCCTGAATTATTTTTAATGTGCGACGCTTTAGAGATAAACAAAAATATTAATTGAAAATAATTGAACTGCCTTTTGAAGAGAGGTATTTGTTGTGTTGGTTTAATAAACAATTAGCTAGAATATAAGTTAATGTTTAATCATGCATAACAGTTCAGTGCATAGCCTCCGGAATCAGATTGTCTCAATGTCAGTGCTGCCATTTGTAAACTGAATGAGACTGGTCCGTGTTCCCATTCCTTCATTGCCTCTGCTTTCCCATCTGTAAGTGAGAGTGATAATGCTACCTAATTTATAGTGTTGTTGTGAACCTTAAATGAGCCATATGTGCCTAAGGTGCTATGTTATTATTGTTGTTCAGTCACCAAGTCATGTCTGACTCTTTGCAACCCCATGAACTGCAGTATGTCAGGCTTCCCTGTCCCTCATCATCTCCTGGAGTTTGCCCAAGTTCATATCCATTGCACTGGTAATGCCATCCAGCCATCTCATCCTCTGTTGCCTCCTCTCCTTCTGCCCTCAGTTTTTTCAGAGGTGCAATAGTCATTATCTACTGATGCATAATAAACCTGGGTAACAGAATACCATAAAACTTAGTGGCCAGAACACTATTTAGAACCTATTTAGCTCACAGTTTGGAAGGTCACAGTTTTTAAAAATCTTATTTTATTGAAGTATAATTGAGTTACAATGTTGTGCTAATTTCTGCTGTACAGGAAAATAATTTGGATATCTATCTATCTATCTACCTATAGGGTTTTATATATATATATATATATATATATATATATATATATATATCCCTTTTCATATTCTTTTCCATTATGGTTTATCACAGAATATTTACTTTATTTCCCTGTACTATGCAGTAGGACCTTGTTGTTTATCCATTCTATATATGATAACTTGCATTGGCTAATCCCAAACTCCCAGAATCCCTTACCATCTGGTTCCCCCTTGGCAACCACAAGTCTGTTTACTATGTCTGTAAGTCTGTTCCTGGTTGGTAAATAAGTTCATTTGTATCATTTTTTCAGTTCAGTTCAGTCGCTCAGTCCTGTCCGACTCTTTGCAACCCCATGAACCTCAGCACCCCAGGCCTCCCTGTCCATCATCAACTCCCAGAGTCCACCCAAACCCATGTCCATTGAGCCAGTGATGATTCCGCATATAAGTGATATCATATGGTATTTGTCTTTCTGTTTCTGACTTCTTGTTTCTTAGTATAATAATCTCTAAGTCCAACCACATTGCCATAAATGGCATTATTTCTTTTTTATGGCTGAGTAGTATTCCACATCTTCTTCAGCCATTCACCTGTGGATGGACATTTAAGTTGTTTCCACATCTCGGCTATTGTGAATAGTTTTGCTATGAATGTAAGGGTGCCTGTATCTTTTTTAAATTATAGTTTTATCTAGATATATGCCCAGGAGTGGGATTACTGGATCATATGACAATTCTATTTTTGTTTTTTGAAGACCCTCCATGCTGTTTTCCATAGTGGCTGTACCAATTTACATTCCCACCGACAGTGTAGAAGGGTTTCTTTTCTCTACATCCTTTCCAGCACTTGTTATTTGTAGACTTTGTTATGATGGCCATCTTGATGTAAGCTGGTACCTCATTTTAGTTTTTACTTTCAATTCTGTAATAATTGTGATGCTGCGCACCTTTTCATGTGCCTGTTGGTCGTATGCATGTCTTCTTTGGAGAAATGTCTATTTAGGTGTTCTGCCTATTTTCAATTGGGTTGTTTTATTGTTATTATTGAGTTGTAGGAAATGTTTGTATATTTTGGAGGTTAAGCCCTTTTTGGTCACATTATTTGCAAATATTTTCTCCCAGCCCATAGATTGCTTTTTCATTTTGGTTATGATTTCCTTTGCTATACAAAGAGGCTTCCCAGGTGGCACAGTGGTAAAGAATCTGTCTGTCAGTGAATGGAATGCAAGAGACACAGGTTCAATCCCCATGTCATGAAGATCCCCTGGAGCAGGAAATGGCAACCCACTGCAGTATTCTTGCTTGGGAAGTTCCATGGACAGAGGAGCGTGGCAGGCTACAGTCCATAGGGTCACAAAGAGTCAGACATGACTAGACAGACATGTATTCTTCTGTTTTATTTGCTATATGAAAGCTTGTAAGTTTGATTAGGCCCCATTTGTTTGTTTTTGCTTTTGTTTGTATTGGGTAGGTCACAATTTTAACTTCGCTTTTCTGAGTGATGCAGTCTCAGTGTGACTTACTCATGCATCTACAGTCAGTTGCCAATGAACTAGCTAACTCTGCATCTGGAGTTCAGCTCCTTCTTGGCTCTGATGATGGGGTAAATGAACCACATATCCCTTACCCTCCCACATGGTAGCCTGAGCTTGTCCATATGACTGTACAAGGTTCTAAGAACAGTAACAGTGCCAGTTCCATTGCTCAAGTACTATTCAAGTCTCTGCCTCAGTCAGATTTTCAATTTTCCCCTTTACCAGTACAAGTTATACGGTGAGCTCAGAGTCAAAGAAGGAAGATACCATCAGAGGTGTGATTACAGAGAAGAAACAAATTTGTGGCCGATTTGCTATCTATTGTAGCCTCTTAGCAAAATTGTAACTGTTTAACACATTTTTAAAAATTTTATTGTAATCTATTTCAAAGACAACAAGCATGTAGTAGTTATTACTTACAAATGATTGACAATAATAAGAACCAGGTAGCTGTGACAGTGTTAAGTCTATCTCATTAGTGTATGGTTAAAGCTAAAATAAATGGGCTTGTCTTGGCTCAGCTGAACTTTTTACTCTGCTTCTGTGCAATCATTACAACTTCAGGGGACATCTCTTGCCTCCAATTCCACAATCATGTTCTGCTACAAAATTCCTTCTCTCTGCACTCTTCAGTGGGAACAGTTGTATAAATCACCAAGAATGTTTGCAAGAAAAGAGAAACTTCTAAACTGAGTGCTTTTTGGAAAAACAAAACAAAACTTCCCTGCTTACCCAGAAGTCATTTCAGTTCAGTTCAGTCGCTCAGTCCTGTCCAACTCTTTGTGACCCCATGAATCACAGCACGCCAGGCCTCCCTGTCCATCACCAACTCCCAGAGTTCACTCAGATTCACATCCATCGAGTTGGTGATGCCATCCAGCCATCTCATCCTGGGTCGTCCCCTTCTCCTCCTGCCCTTAATCCCTCCCAGCATCAGAGTCTTTTCCAATGAGTCAACTCTTCACATGAGGTGGCCAAAGTACTGGAGTTTCAGCTTCAGCATCATTCCTTCCAAAGAAATCCCAGGGCTGATCTCCTTCAGAATGGACTGGTTGGATCTCCTTGCAGTCCAAAGGACTCTCAAGAGTCTTCTCCAACATCACAGTTCAAAATCATCAATTATTCGGCACTTAGCTTTCTTCACAGTCCAACTCTCACATCCATACATGACCACGGGAAAAACCATAGCCTTGACTAGATGGACCTTTATTGGCAAAGTAATGTCTCTGCTTTTCAACATGCTATCTAGGTTGGTCATAACTTTCCTTCCAAGGAGTAAGCGTCTTTTAATTTCATGGCTGCAGTCACCATCTGCAGTGATTTTGGAGCCCCAAAAAATAAAGTCCGATACTGTTGTTTCCACTGTTTCCCCATCTATTTCCCAAGAAGTGATGGGACCGGATGCCATGATCTTCGTTTTCTGAATGTTGAGCTTTAAGCCTACTTTTTCGCTCTCTTCTTTCACTTTCATCAAGAGGCTTTTTAGTTCCTCTTCACTTTCTGCCATAAGGGTGGTGTCATCTGCATATCTGAGGTTATTGATATTTTTTTCATGCAATCTTGATTCCAGCGTGTGCTTCTTCCAACCCAGCATTTCTCATGATGTGCTCTGCATAGAAGTTAAATAAACAGGGTGACAATATACAGCCTTGACGTACTCCTTTTCCTATTTGGAACTAGTCTGTTGTTCCATGTCCAGTTCAAACTGTTGCTTCCTGACCTGCATACAGATTTCTCAAGAGGAAGGTCAGGTGGTCTGGTATTCCCATCTCTTTCAGAGTTTTCCACTGTGTATTGTGATCCACACAGTCAAAGGCTTGGCATAGTCAATAAAGCAGAAATAGATGGTTTTCTGGAACTCTCTTGCTTTTTCCATGATCCAGCGGATGTTGGCAATTTGATCTCTGGTTCCTCTGCCTTTTCTAAAACCAGCTTGAACATCTGAAAGTTCACGGTCCACGTACTGCTGAAGCCTGACTTGGAGAATTTTGAGCATTACTTTACTAGCATGTGAGATGAGTGCAACTGTGCGGTAGTTTGAGCATTCTTTGGCATTGCCTTTCTTTGGGATTGGAATGAAAACTGACCTTTTCCACATTTTCCAGTCCTGTGGCCACTGCTGAGTTTTCCAAATTTGCTGGCATATTGAGTGCAGTACTTTCACAGCATCATCTTTCAGGATTTGAAAGCTCAACTGGAATTCCATCACCTCCACTAGCTTTGTTCCTAGTGATGCTTTCTAAGGCCCACTTGACTTCACATTCCAGGATGTCTGGCTCTAAGTGAGTGATCATACCATCATGATTATCTTGGTTGTGAAGATCTTTTTTGTACAGTTCTTCTGTGTATTCTTGCCACCTCTTCTTAATATCTTCTGCTTCTGTTAGGTCCAGACCATTTCTGTCCTTTATCAAGCCCATCTTTGCATGAAATGTTCCCTTGGTATCTCTAATTTTCTTGAAGAGAAGTCATTTACATAGGTTAATTCCTAGAATTTGAAATCGATAGCACCCTTTTGCTATAGCAAGTGTGGGAGAAACTTTTCTTTTGCCGTAACACATAGGGTTCACCTTCTTAAGCACACATATGTGGAAACTCCTGACAATAGAAATATTCAATATTATGTATTGTTCCTGAACATTTAGGATTGAATATCTTTCCTTCCCTGGATATGTTACTCTTCTGATACCAAATGCCACAGTTGCTGTCCCAGTAAAGCATTGCTTGAATTTTCCAGGATTCAGTGCTTGTTTGCAGATCATTGCTCAGTCATTCTCTGGTCCTACTTCCCAAACTTGATTCAGTCACTGTGTGTATATCCCACAAGGCTTCACTAATCTCTATAATATACAAGTCACCTTCATCTCTGTGGCAGGATGATTTACTGAGATACGAATTTTACCTTGTTCTTGCTCAATAGGAGAATTCAAAAAATGAAAGGGAAATTTTCCTCTTCCTACCTCCCCTCCAAGCCTCCCTTGCTTTCGTGGGCATTCGTTTAGTCACTTCTTTGTGATTCAGAAGAGACCTTGAAAGTAACACCCCTCTCACACCCAGATCTCTGAGAAGAAGCTGTTGCTTGGAAAAGGGGAATTAATGTCCTGAATTCTGGAGAAAGAGAAGGATTCCTGTAGAGTGGGAGGCTTTTAGAGGGCAGAGAGAGCTGTTGTGTGATCCAGGTGTAGATGGAAGACTTGACCTTAACTCCTATGCAGTGGCCCAGCAATGGTCAGGCCTCTGATGTGGCAACACATGAGTACCAGGTATCATGGTCTTTGCAGCTGTGATCAAGTTTGGTACAAGGGAGTGTTCAGATTCAAATGGACCAGATAGGCTTGGGCAGTGAACATCTTAGCAGCAACTATGATGGAATAAAACCTGAAGGCCTTTTCCCAAGTTTCCTCCATTGTACAAATCCTGGTAGGGGAAGAGCCCTGTCCCCCCTCCCTTGCCCTATGTGCCTACAATTAGATTTTCTCCTGGCACACCCCATGGAGGAGGGCATTGCAACCCACTCCAGTGTTCTTGCCTGGAGAACCCCCATGGACAGAGGAGCCCGGTGGGCTACAGTCCACAGGGCTGCAAAGAGTCAGACATGACTGAGGCAACCTAGCACGCACACATGCTAGCCCTAACGTGACCAAGGCGGGAAACAAAGCATGAATTACCTTTCTTACATCTCAGTCAAAATGTGAAATTACACTGACGTATACTCATGAAAAGAAAATCTTCATCAACAAGTTCCTAGAGCTGGTGCTCTAAGGTGTTTTCCATTCTTGCACTTTTTGGTTTCAAGCTAGTCACCAGAAATCCCTGGGACAATATGATCCAGGAGTTGGTAGGAGTCAAGTGTGTCAGTGTGAACATTTCCTCTGGATCTGATGACAGCTAACTGGCACCAATAGGCCTGTTAGCAGGTGTGAAATAAAAAAGATTCTGATGCTACCATGCCCACAAAAAAAATTACACAGAAATTTTGCTGCAGGACTTAACAGTAAAAAGCTCCATCAGTTGTAGTTGGCTCTATCTACTAGTCCAAAGACAATTTCCTTCCAAACCTTTAGCATTACAGATTCTCTCTTTCCCCTTGAACTTGAAAATCCAGCTGTGTTCTCTCGCCTCTGACATCAGCATTACTGGCTTTGATTCAGCCAACCATCTGGTTGATGAGGCATGAGACAGAATGGGATCCAACTCACTGGTCCCTGCTGTTTCCACATGAACACTACCAAATCAACTGGCATCAACATGGATGGTGAGCCGTGACTCAGACTAACAAAGAATGGATGCATTAAATGACCCTGGGTCATATTTCTGATAACCATCATTGACATTTTCAGGTTGAGAATAAGGCATCTCTTCTTGTCATATCATGGAACTTTTGGAGGATGTTTTTAGTTAGGTGATTTCCCCAAGAAGTTCACCAGATGATGGGAAATCTTTAACGTAGATGATAGGATAAAGATCCAGAAAACTGAGGAAAAGAGTTAACATTTTTAGCTACTTCCAGTTAGACAGCCTCACCGGTTCAATGGACATGAATTTGAGCAAACTCCAGGAGATAGTAAAAGACAGAGGAACCTGGCATGCTGCAGTCCATGGGGTTGCAAAGAGTCAGATATCACTTAATGACTGAACAACAACAATTTTTAAGTATGGACTGTAGCTGTTCGTTTATTGTTTGAATTCATATTCCTTCTAAGGCTGTTCTTTATTTTTCCCTACTCAACGCCTTATCTGTAAGTAGGAATGTTCTATACATCGGTGTTAACCATTTTCTTCACCTTCCACCCACAATAACTCACTCCTCCATCATTCCTGTCATTTATAAGGTGGGGAATTGTGAAGGGAAAAGAGAGATAACAACTACAAAAAAGGTGTAAGAGTAAGAAGAGGCAGCCGGATGGTGGAAACAGATTTTGTCGTGGGAGAACCTGGATTTAGTCTTCATTCTACTACTTACTAAATGGTGGTATCTTTTTGTAACATCATTTGAATTCTCTTCACCTCAGTTCCCTAATCTATCAATTAGGGAATAGTAAATGAGGTCACAGAGAAGGCAATGGCACCCCACTCCAGCTCTCTTGCCTGGAAAATCCCATGGGTGGAGGAGCCTGGTGGGCTACAGTCCATGGGGTCGCTAAGAGTCGGACATGACTGAGCAACTTCACTTTCACTTTTCACTTTCATGCATTAGAGAAGGAAATGGCAACCCACTCCAGTGTTCTTGCCTTGAGAATCCCAGGGACTGGGGAGCCTGGTGGGCTGCCATCTATGGGGTCACACAGAGTCAGACACAACTGAAGCAACTTAGCAGCAGCAGCAGCAGCAAATGAGGTCAGATGTGGACTGTGCAAGACTTTATTGACATTATTTATTAAAGAAAAATTGAGAAAAGGATTTTGAACTTCATATTAGATCATGAATAGAGGCAATAAAATGGAAGCTACCAAAGAAAACTAGTTTATCCTTCTTATTTTCCCCATGAGCACTGAAGTAGGGACTATACTTGTCCCTACTTTGCTTTCATTATGGAGATGAATTCCCTGAATAGATTTTTCCTGGTAGGGTGAGAACTTTGGTCTCTTCGGAGAATAGACACGTAGGATTCAGGAAAAAACACCAGGCTCTCTACTTATTTATCTGCCTGTGTCCCTGGACAGTCCTCTTGCTCTTCTCCAACTTTCCTTTGAAACTGAAATATGAAAGAGGAAAAAAAAAAAAAGGGCCATCCACAGCCTTGCTCAGTGTGACTGAGCAAACCTATTCCCTTCTTACTCTGTATTCAAGACACACACGCTCCCCCTCCTGTAGTATTTGCTGATGTACTTTGCACTCCAGCTGCTGCAAAATTTAAATCAGTGATTCAGTACACAGACCACACGATGTGCCACTACACTCCAACAAGCAAGGTCTGTCTCTCGGTGGGGACAGAGGATCTAAGCATCTGTCATTCTCCTCCCGTCGCTTATAATTAACCACACACCCCTTTACACACACAAATATTTATATGCAAAAATAAAACTCTCTGGTGCTTTAAGCCAATCTCTCTTCTACTCGGTGAGCTTTGAAAGTTGCCAAAATGGATGTTTTACTTAATTCAAGACTCTATAAGAAATTCTTTGGTGTGAAGAACTTATAGCACATAATTATATTCCCAGAAAATAATTTTAAAATCTTGGAGTGGAGTTAGAAGTAGGATACATTAAAACTTCCAGAATGTAAGGTCCATGACGGAGTGGTCTCTGTCCATCTCATTGACATACCCCAAGTGTTAGAAGAGTCCCTGGTATAAAGTGTGAGCTCAGTGAATATATATATTTTTTTAATTTTTATTCTTACTTTATTTTACTTTACAATACTGTATTGGTTTTGCCATACATTGACATGAATCCACCACAGGTGTACATGCGTTCCCAAACATGAACCCCCCTCCCACCTCCCTCCCCATAACATCTCTCTGGGTCATCACCGTGCACCAGCCCCAAGCATGCTGTATCCTGCGTCGGACATAGACTAGCAATTCGATTCTTACATGATAGTATACATGTTACAATGCCATTCTCCCAAATCATCCCATCCTCTCCCTCTCCCTCTGAGTCCAAAAGTCCGTTATACACATCTGTGTCTTTTTTGCTGTCTTGCATACAGGGTCGTCATTGCCATCTTTCTAAATTCCATATATATGTGTTAGTATACTGTATTGGTGTTTTTCTTTCTGGCTTGCTTCACTCTGTATAATCGGCTCCAGTTTCATCCATCTCATCAGAACTGATTCAAATGTATTCTTTTTAATGGCTGAGTAATACTCCATTGTGTATATGTACCACAGCTTTCTTATCCATTCATCTGCTGATGGACATCTAGGTTGTTTCCATGTCCTGGCTATTATAAACAGTGCTGCGATGAGCATTGGGGTACATGTGTCTCTTTCAATACTGGTTTCCTCGGTGTGTATGCCCAACAGTAGGATTGCTGGGTCATAAGGTAGTTCTATTTGCAATTTTTTACGGAATCTCCACACTGTTCTCCAAAGTAGCTGTACTAGTTTGCATTCCCACCAACAGTGTAGGAGGGTTCCCTTTTCTCCACACCCTCTCCAGCATTTATTGCTTGCAGATTTTTGGATTGCAGCCATTCTGACTGGTGTGAAGTGGTACCTCATTGTGGTTTTTATTTGCATTTCTCTAATAATGAGTGATGTTGAGCATCTTTTCATGTGTTTGTTCAGTGAATATATTTTGAGTGTTGAATGAATGAATGTATAGAAACCCCAATTGTGATGCATGATCCTGCTATTTAGGATGAAGAATTTAAGACTAGAACTTCTAGGCAAACATTGTGAAACTTGAAAATACTTTGATATTAAGTGAGAGTAAGGCAGAGTGAAAAATAATCACCCTCTTATTTATTAATTGACCCAATGAATTATTTAACTATTGCCAAGCATGATAAAACTAAGTACTGAAATTTCTATAAAAAAGAAATAATGGTCCTTCCCCTCAGGGAACTCTTGGCTTGTATGTGATTCTCAGAGGATGGCTTATGGATCTCCTATCTGTATGTGTTAAAAGGGCAGAGTCCCAGGTCCTACCCCAAACTAACTGAATCAGAATCAATGAGGATGATTGCTAGCCAGGCACTTACAAGTGCTATTTGAGAAGCTGGTCTAGTGGAACTTGAGGCTTCCTAGGTGGCGCTAGTGGTGAAGAATCCGCCTGTCAATTCAGGAGACATAAGAGACGCAGGTTTGATCCCTGGGTCAGGAAGATCCCCTGGAGGTAGGCACAACAACCCACTCCAGTATTCTTACCTGGAGAATCCCATGGACAGAGGAGCCTGGCTGGCTACAGTTCATAGGGTCACAAAGAGTCAAACGCGACTGACGTGACTTAGCACACACACGCATGCACTAGTGGAACTTGCGTTATTTGTCTGTTTCTCAGCAATTACCATTTAGGTAATATAACATCATCACAGCCAAGCATCTCTTAGTGAACCAATAGAATGCAATAATATTAAAATAAAATGACTACTTTAGATTAGTTGTTCAGTATCTTATTGATTGGGCTTCCCTGGTGGCTCAGGGGTAGGGAATCTGCCTGCCAAGCAAGAGATATGAATTCAGTCCCTGAGTTGGGAAGATCCTCTAGAGAAGGAAATGGCAACCCACTCCAGTATTCTTGCCTGGGAAATCCTATGGGCAGAGGAGCCTGGTGGGCTACAGTCCATAGGGTTGCAAAAGAGTCAGACATGACTGAGCGACTAAACAACAATCCTATTGATTGGAGCTTACAAAATGGTCCTCTGTAAAACTAATCTTTACTGGGATTGCAATTTGAGTTGTGTTAAAAAGGCAAGCATGTAGCACTTAGAGACTTTCAGAAACAGGCCTAAACTGAATTTCCTGCATGTTCACTAAGTTTCTAAACTTCTGCAAATTGTGTTTGAAACTTGCCTCAGGCCTCATCAATTTCAAATATTAGAGTGTCTCCATTAAACTGTCCTGCCCAGCACTGACTCCAGAATTGACTGACACCTGCACACCTTCTTGAAAAAACTAATTAGGTCCTTAGTGCCCAAGGTATAATCAGAATCAACCACCATCTGCTAAGGGTGACAGAGCCTTAATATTCTGAATGTTTAGCTTTAATTATATGTTGTATAATTTAGTGCAATTTTTATGACTACTGACATAGCACATCTTTAAACAACTTTGCTGACCTCCTGTGGATTGTAAGATCTGTTTCCCAGTTGTTCTTCCCCACTGGAATATTCTCTTCAACATGGCTTTAGCAAGCAGAGCCTTTCACATCTTTAATGGTCTAATGTCTTGTTCACGTCTACTCTTGCATATTTCTGCATTGTTCAATTCTGTGATTTCTCCTGGCTCATCAATTATTTCTTTTATAGATTCTGACATCTTTAATAACCACTTTCCCCATTTTAGGGCTTTCTAAGTGGCTCAGTGGTAAGGAATCTGCCTGCAAATGCAGGAGATGCAGGTTCAATCTTTGAGACAGGAAGATCCCCTGGAGGAAGAAGTGGCAACCCACGCCAGTATTCTTGCTGGGAAAATCCCACGTGAGCTACAGTCTATGGGGTCTCAAAGAGTTGGACACAACTGAAAAGGGCATAGCAGCCCCACATTTTAACATTCATGCCAGTCTTTCTCCAGCTCCCCACCAATTATTTTTTAAATGATTTGTATAAATTTAACTTTAATTATTTTCTTAATTCTGTGCCCCAGAACTGTGTTGTTTACCATTTTACTAAATAGAAAGTACAAACTAAGAGTTGATCACATAGTAATATTGGTTCATTTATATACTAGTAAATTATACTCTTATCCTCTGTGGAAAAGGTATATATATTTATACTTAAGACCTTTATTGATTGAACTGTAGCAGCAACCTTTAGTGAGAATGTAATTTTTTCCCTAATTTCCAAACTCTCACTGGTTTGGAAGGACAGTTAAGAAAACAAGAAACAAAAACCTGGTTACAAAGTCACAGAGGATTGTCTCAGGACTAGATGGTACCCTCTGCTCTTTGTCCACAATAGCAAAATGGACAGGAGGGGCTGGGGACAACTACATCAAAGGGGATGAAGGGAAGACAAAGGAAAGTACTAGCAATCTACACATTTTGTGGAAAAGGTATATTAAATTCAATCCCAGCCGGAGAAACTGCAAACATTGGTCACTGAGCTAGCTACAAACAACTCCTCAGCATTTTGAAAAAACAGATTAATGATAATTTGAGATAGCATTTAATATCTTAGTGTTGAATTGTTCATATTTGCTGTTAATCAAAACAATTTTCTCAACTCAAAAGGATGGTACTTAATGTTCTGTTAATTATTCAAGGAGCTAATCAATTTGTCCCTTAAATGGATGTTCAACTGATTAAGAGAAGCTAATCATCAGTTATGAAATCCATATGACTTAGATGAGTCAGTGATACAATGCTTTCTGCTAACTTGGGGCCAGTAATTCTGTCTCCTTTAATTACCTCTTATTTCAATCGGAAGAAGTTATTCTTTTCTTAAATACGTAAGTGTTATATTATTACTTGTGGATAGGAAATTAAAGCCCAGGCTAGCCTATAGTTTAGGAATCAAACTAAGGATAATGAAATGATAGTTCAATTTCTTGTGTAATCTCTAGATGACAATAACTAGGCACAGCAAATATAATTCAGTATTAAGAATTCAGTTCAGTTCAGTCACTCAGTTGTGTCCGACTCTTTGTGACTCCATGAATTGCTATAAATAAGACCATAAGTTTAACTCTGCTCAATGCTATAAACAGGGACAAGGTAGGTTAATTGTTCAGTACTCTAAGAAGATCATTTTATTGATAATATCATCCACTTGACAAATTTTATTAAGCATCTATTAAATATCAGGTACCGTGCAGACACCAAAAATGTAATTAAGAGCATGTGAGGCACAGTTCCTGATCTTAAAAGGCCAAAAAGAAACAAAAAGCAACTACCATGTAGACATTAGGAATCCTCATCATAAGAAAAAAACTCGATCTATATATGGCAGCAAATGTTAACTAGACTTACTGTGGTGATCTTTTCATAATATATGCAAATATTGAGTCATTCTGTTGTACGCCCAAAACTAATATAATATTATATGTTAATTATACCTTAATTTTAAAAATTTAAGCAACCAAAATGATAGATAATTAGGTACATTTTTACCTATAAGAGTCACCCAAAAATAAACATAGCAAAAAAGAAAGAGAAGGAGAGTCACACTGCAGTGTGCTAAAGCTTATACATCAGAGATTAACAGGTGGATAAAAGCTACTCAGGTCAGAAAAAACGTATAGTTCAATGACTCAGGATTCAATTGATTGGCAGTCAGAATGCCTGGCTTCTAATTCTACCTTGTAGCTGTCACTGGTGTCCTTTTTGACTCTGAGAATATTTAAATTCTCTCTGTATTTCAACTTTCTCATCTAAAAAAAAAAAAAAACACAGTGAACTTTCCACCATGCAGTAGAGGTCAATTTTAGATCACCTGGAGGAAAACCAGCAGATCCTCAAGGGCTTCTGTAGTGAGGATTCAAATGCAAAGTGCATTCGTCGATCAATCATTCAGTCAGTATCTATTGATTATCTAATGAGCGCTCTTCAAGATGCTGCCCTGTGAGGGAAGAAGAAATAAAATGATCATTTTCTAAATTAGCTGCCAGCCTTGTTAGGAAGAAAACAATTAATATGCAACAATAATGAAGAAGGAAATAAATGAATATATATCGGGTGACTACTAAACAACAAGAAACCCAAGAGACATGGGTTCTATCCCTGAGTCTGGAAGATCCCCTGGAGAAGAAAATGGCAACCCACTCCAATATACTTGCCTGGGAAATTCCGTGGACAGAGGAGCCTGGTGGGCTACAATCTGTGGGGTCACAAAGAGTCAGACACGACTGAATGCGCACTGAATAACAACTATATGCAGACACTGTTACTTTAAACTGTAAGTCTCTTTCACATGTTACGTTATTTAAGACTGAGCAAGCGAATAAAATCAAATACTAGATTGCAGCCTGTTAAGAACTGTAGAAAATTTGAGAAGAGAGAAATCAGTTTTGGTACATTCAAGGATGGCTGCACTGAAGTTAGAGGGCTGAACTGCGCCAAGATGTTGAACTGTTTGGAGCAGGTGAAGTCGGATAGAAAGCAGCACATTTCAGAGCAAAGGGATAAACCCCACAGAGGCAAGGAACAGAAGCTGATTATGGTGGCTTTGCGGGCATCTGCTTTTACTGAAGCCAGAGGTATTATAGACAGATGATGGGAAACCGGAGGTGGACTTTGAAAGCCTAATTTAAAATTTGCAAGAATGTCAATCTAGGAGAAAGTGTGTATAAAGAAAAAAAATACTTGAAATAGGGATAGGATGAAATTTCTAGAGTAAGGAACTCATGTGATAAAAGAGGTTTAAGGGAGATTGGTCTGGTCCTGGCATACTGACTAGATTTTAGGGCTTAGCAACTAGACCATCAGGAGATTGGCTTTTTCTGATCCCATATTTCCGATTTCTGCAACACCCAAATCACAGATTTTGTTATTATCATTTGTAGAATAATATATCACAGGGAGATTTTAGACCTGCTATTTGATTTACTGAACCTGCCATGACAGATGGCTCATGCAATGTCAAGTGTTGATTCTACTTTGTCCAATTTGAGATTTGTCATGCAAAGATTTTCTCAAAAAGAGAGAGCAGTTGTTTATATGTCCAGTTTATATTTCTTCATGGTGTTTCTAACTATCTTTTGGTTCAGGGTTGAGCTAAAACAAAGTTAGCAAAATAATGCCATTAATCCTTTTCTTCCTTCAGTATCCAGGCATGGGTGAGTGCCTGGCCAAGGTGAAATGGGATCATGACTCCCAAAGGGTCCTCAAATCTTTTCATGGGATGAAAAGTTGGAAGTCTAAGAATCAAAATGAAAGTGGCCACAGCAACTGCCCTCCCTTCAAGATGATTGAAGAGAGCTTGGAAAGAAGGGAGAAGCAGCAAAGAAGAAAACAAGTAGACATAAAATGAGTGTTCTTTTCAAGTCTAGAAGAGGAGCTGTAGGGCTGATTCAAGACACAAGCTCAGTTCTGCAATTGCCTGGAGCATCTTAGGAAACTCCCAGGCAACACCCCTAGCAGAAGAATTTGCCTTCTGTCTTTCCTCTGCTGTTTCCCCTCTCTCTATGTATTTCCAACCCACAAACCTCCTCCTCTGCCAGAAACCAGGCCTTTTTTTTATCCAGACCCACTGTTCAAAGGGGAAAGAAAGAGTTCTTGGGTTGTACATAGGCAAGGCTGGCATTCAGTTATTATGCAGAGTACCTTTTTTATAAGTTATACTTCAACCTGTGTGGCTATCTATCTACCTATCTATCTAATACAGTTGTCTAAATATATATTAACCCTATACCCTTGTATAAGAAGGGCCATGGGGAATCAGTTCCAAAAAAAAAAAAAAAGGAATCAATTCCAAGCCTATCTGGAATCCTCAAAAATGTTCCTTACTGCCCTACTTTGTCCCTTATTTTTTCCATCCTTTCCTTTCTGGCTCTTCTCTCCTCACTGTCTTCTCTTCTCCATTCATGGCAGAAAACACACAAAGAAAAAGAAAATAAGGGGATTTCCAAGAATAAATATTGATTCTAATAGAGGAGGCTTGCTTTCTGGAAAAGGTAGACTGTGTAGAGGGATACCCAAACAGCACACTGTTCTTTTTTTATGGTTTTTGTCAATGGCCATAGGACTTCCCTCTTTCACACATCAGTGGATCTGAAATTGGGTCACTTTAACCACAGCACTACTCATCAAGGTTTCAAGGATCATTGTGCTGTAGCCCTCATGCTCCTTTGTTGCCTTTCACAGAATGCCAGTGGGAATAAGCTATTCTCACTTCTAACAGAAAAGCTTTATCACTAGGGCATGGGCTCATGGGCACTGAACACAACACAGAAATGCTGCAACGTCCCTCTGTGTTGGAGAGTTAAAAGAGAAGATCATCTGGTCTAGAGTCTGGATACAACTTTCTGAACCCTTTTAATATTCAGTTTTTTGATTTCTGAAATCGGCCATATTCCCATCAATTTTAATTTTTTTCTCCTCCCTCTCTTTCCCCACTGTCTTTTTTTTATACATACTTCTTTATTCTATTTTACAGCAAAGAACTCCTATCTAGTTCCCTGTAGTCTCCTCCATTTCAGTTGCATGTAAAAATATCAGCAATGATTCTGAAACCATCAAGTTTATGTTTTGGAAATACTATATCTAATTAGGTAATTGTGCATGGAGCAAATGCATACTGCTTCAGACCAAGTTATGACTACTTCATTTCCACAGTGCTGTAAGCCCACCCTGTGATCAATTTTGTAATAGGAAATGGGTCTGTTTTAATAAATATTCAAGTTTACCTGCTTTGAACTGGCCTTCAGATTTCTTATTAGCCTCTAGCTTTTCAACCACATGTGTTCCTAAAGTAATAATTCTCCATTGGCTCAGCGGGTAAAGAATCTGCCTTCAGCGCACTAGCTGCAGGAGATGTGGGTTGGATCCCTGTGTCAGGAAGATCCCCTAGAGAAGGAAATGGCAACCCACTCCACTCTTCTTGCCTGGGAAATCCCATGAACAGAGGAGCCTGGCAGGCTACAGTCCATGGGGTCACAAAAGAGTTGGATATGACTAAGTAACTGAATACACAATCAACAATAATTTTCCATTAGCTAATCAATGAGCTTCCTTATAAGAATTTTGATAGATATCTGAGTATTAAAATAGAGGAATGAGATGGTGTAGAAAAATCAACCTTGTGTTTGTTTTTTTTTAATATCAGGCATAGTATCATGTGTGCATGCTCAGTTGCTTCAGTTGTAACTGACTCTCTGTGACCCTATGGACTAGAGCCCACCAGGCTCCTCTGTCCATGGGATTTTCCAGGCAAGAATCCTAGAGTGGGTTCCCATGCCCTCTTCCAGGGGATCTTCCCAACCCAGGGATAGAACCTGCTTCCCCTGCATCTGCTCTTTGCAGGCAGATTCTTTACCACTGAAACACTGGAGAAACTTTTTCTTCTAATGCAGTAATCTAGTATCATGCTGGTTACATTAAATAAAATTCCATATTAACCTATTTAAAATTCATTTTTAAAATTAAAAGTACTTTTTGACTCTTCTTATCTCAGAATGTTTCAGACACATGCTGCTACGTTAGACATATTTCACACCCATATTAATCAAAGCTCAGAGATGTTATTACTAAAGATGTGAGATTGACAACACTGTTTTTTGAGACATCTCAAGCAGGCACTATACTGCATAGAAGATAGTATTCAACCCAAACATCCATCGGCCCTCCTTCCACTTCTGAATGAATCTCTCCTAAAAGTTTTTATTTATAAGCCAGAGAGGCCACAACTCAAGATAAGAGAAATTGTTGAAATCTTTACAACCAGATCTATTTTTGACTTTATTAAGTAAACAAACAAATCAAAACAATAATCAATGGCAGATGTGGTTATAGAAATGCTGCATGCCAGTTGGAAAAGTCTAAGAGAATGCTAGTTATTTTTCTCCAGAAAGCCATATTGCTCTCCAATGGCAGTGATGCAGTCATTTACTTTTACAAAACTCATTGACAAAGGTCAGCAATATTTTTCTTGAAAGTAATTCATTCTTCATTCAAAAAATACTTGGCATTTATTATGCACACAAATTCAACATACTGGGGATCAAAGCAGTCTCAAGAAGGAAGAACAGAGCTGAATGTGTCACATTCTGATTTCAGGCTATACTACAAGCTACATTAATCAAAACAATATGGCCCATGTACACCCATGGTGAATTCATGTCAATGTATGGCAAAACCAATACAGTATTGTAAAGTAAAATAAAGTAAAAATAAAAAAAAATAAAATAAAACCAATATGGTACTGGCACGAAAATAGACACATAGATCAATGGAACAGAAAAGAGCCCAGAAATAAACCTATGCACCTATAGTCAGTTAATTTACAACAGAAGAAACAAGAATATACAGTGGGAAAAGACAGACTTTTCAATAAGTAGTGCTGGGAAAACTGGACAGCTACTTGTAAAAGAATGAAATCAGAACATTTTCTCACACCATATATAAAAATAAACTCAGAATGTGTTAAAACCTAAGATTAAGACATGGTACCACAAAACTACTAGAAGAAAATGCAGGCAGCACGCTCTTTGACATAAACCATGCCAGTATGCTTTTTGGAACTGTCTCAGCCTAAGGAAAAAGAAACAAAGTAAAAAATAAACAAATGGGGCTTAATTAAACTTAAAATCTTTCACACAGCAAAGGAAACCATCAACAAAATAAAAAGGCAACCTGCTAAATGGGAGAAAATATTTGCAGATGTTATGATGGTAAGGGATTAAAATCCAAAATATATAAACAACTCATACAACTCAATATAAAAAAGCCAAACAACTTGATTATAAAATGGGCAGAAAAAAGTAAATGGACAGAAGACCTCAATAGATATTTTTCCGAAGAAGATACACAAATGGCCAACAGACACGTGAAAAGATGCTCAACACTGCTAATTATCAGAGAAATGTAAATTCAAACAACAATGAGATATCACCTCATACCTCAGAATGGCTATGCTATCACTAAAAAAAAAAAAGGCCACAAATAACAAGTATTGGCAAGGATGTGACAAAAAAAGAACTTATATACTCTGTTGATGGGCATATAGGTTGGTGCAGCCACTATGGAAAACAGTATGAAGTTTCCTCAAAAAAATAAAAATAGAATTACCATATGATCCAGCAATTCCATTCCTGGATATATCCAAAGAAAACAAAAACACTAATTCAAAAACCTATAGGCACACGAATGTTCACAGCAGCATTATTTACAATGTCAAAGATATGAAAGCAACCTGTCCATCAACAGATGAATGGATAAAGATGTGAGATATATACACACACATATATATACACAATGGAATACTACGCAAACTATAAAAAGGATGAAATTCTGCCATTTGCAACAACATGAATGGAACTGGAGGGCATTATTCTTAGCGAAATAATGGCACAGAAAAAGACAAGTACTGCACGTTATCACTTATTTATGGAATCTAAAAAATAAAACGAACAAGACAGAAACAGACTCACAGGCACAGAGAACAAACTAATGGTTACCAGGGGAGAGAGGAAAGAAGGAAGAGGTAAGAAAGGGATAGGGGATTAAGAAGCACAAACTGGTATGTATAAAATAATAAGATAAAAGAATATATTGTACAATACAGGGAAACTAACCAATATTTTATAATAACTTAAAATTGAATATAATTTATAAAAATTTAGAATCATTATGTTGTATACATGAAACTAATATATTGATACTATACCTAAATAAAACTTTTGTAATTTAAGAAAAAGGAAAACTTGTTTTTTTAAAAAAGGAGTAGGGATACAAGATTCCTCTTTTCCTGGAATAGCATAATAGAACTTTCTGCAATGATAAAAATGTTCTATAGTCCTACTATCCAATATGTTAGCCACTAGCTACATGTAGCTATTGAGAATTTGAAATATGACTAATGCAATTTGAAAACTGAATTTTTAAATTTAACTTTAAATGTATATTTAAGTAGCCATATGTGGCTAGTGGCTATATATTAGACACTGTGGTTTTGTGCACACATGGGTGTGGTGTGTGTGTGAATGTGTGTGTATTGAGAAGGTAGAAACAAACTCTATAAATATTTAACTGAATAAGAAACATCAAATTATACTAAGCACAAAGCAGACAATTAAAGTAGGGTAACGTGATAGTGCTTGGAAGGTTACTTTAGAATGAGTGGTTGAGGAAGCAATCTGACAGTGCCATTTAAACTGCCAACGAATGACAAGAATGTACACACGTGCTAAGTTTCTTCAGTCGTGTCCGACTCTTTGTGACCCTGTGGACTGTAGCCTTCCAGGCTCCTCTGTCCATGGGATTCTCCAGGCAAGAATACTGGAGTAGGTTGCCATTTCCTTCTCCAGGGGATCTTCCTGATCCAGGTATCGAACTCATGTCTTCTATGTCTCCTGCATTGGCAGGTGGGTTCTTTAACACTAGCACCGCTTGGCAAATATCAGAGCATCCCAAGGAGAAGAAGTAACTAGTGACAAGCCCTGAGGCGGGAACCAGTTTAGTGTTCCAGCACCAGGGACAGCAGGGAGACCAGTGTGGCTGCATGGCAGAGGGCACGGGAAGGGCAATAGAGTTGAAGCTAGTGAGTTATAAATACACCTATATTTGTTTCCTAAGGCTGTTCTAACAAGATAACAAACTTGGTGACTTAAACAGCATAAATTATATTCTCTCACAGTTCTGGATGCCAGAAATCTGAAATCAGGGTGTCAGCAGAACCTGCATCCGCTAAAGGATCTAGGCTCTAGGGGAGAATCTTTCCTTGCCTCTTCCCAGCTTCCACTGGCTCTTAGCAATCATAGGTGCTCCTTGTCTTGTAACTGGATCATTCCAATCTCTGCCCTTGTCTTTGCACAACCTTCTTCTGTTATCTCCAGTCTCTGTGTCTTCTCCTTTTCTTTTCAATAACCTAGAGCCTATTATACAGAGTGAAGAAAAGTCAGAAAGAGAAATATCATATACTAACACATATATATATGGAATCTAGAAAGATAGTGCTGATGCAATTTTCTGCAGGGCAGCAATGGAGACACAGACAGAGAACAGGTTCATGGACATGGGGTGGGGGTAGGAAGGAGAGGGTGAGATATGCGGAGAGAGCAACATGAAAACTTATGTTACCATATGTAAAATACATAGCCTCTAGGAATTTGCTGTATGATTCAGGGAACTCAGACAGGGGCTCTGTAACAACCTGGAGGATGGGGTGGGGAGGGAGATGGGAGGGAGGTTCAAGAGGAAGGGGATATGTGTATACCTATGGCTGATTCATGTTGATGTTTGGCAGAAACCAACAAAATTCTGCGAAGCAATTACCCTTCAACTCAAAAATAAATAAATTTCTAAAAAGATTTTAAAACATTTTATTTATTCATCTATTTTTGGCTGTGCTAGGTCTTCATTGCTGCACAGACTTTTCTGTAGTTGTGGCGAGCAAAGGCTGCTCTCTAGTTGCAGTGCACGGTTTTCTCATTGTGGTGTCTTCTCTTGTTGCAGAGCATGGGCTCTGGAGCACTTGGGCTTCAGCAGCTGTGTTCTCAGGTTCCAGAGCTCAGGCTCAGTAGTTGTGGCACACAGACTTAGTTGTCCCACCGCATGTGGGATCTTCCTGGGGGATCGAACCCATGTCTCCTGCATTGGCAGGCAGATTCTTTACCACTGACCACCAGGGAAGCCCCCTTTCCTCTTCTTATAAGGACACCAGTCATTGGATTTAGGGCCCATGCTACTTCAGTATGACTTATTTTAACTTAACTACATCTTCAAAGCCCTTTTTCCAAGTAAGATCACATTCTGAGGTTCCAAGTAGACATGAATTTGGGATAGGATGCTATTTAACCCTCTATAGCACCAATTTTGGAGAAGGAAATGGCAACCCACTCCAGTGTTCTTGCCTGGAGAATCCTGTGGATGGAGGAGCCTGGTGGGCTGCCATCTATGGGGTTGTGCAGAGTCGGACATAACTGAAGCGACTTAGCTTGCAAGCATGTATTGGAGAAGGAAATGGCAACCCACTCCAGTCTTCTTGCCTGGAGAATCCCAGGGACGGAGGAGCCTGGTGGGCTGCTGTCTATGGGGTCGCACAGGGTTGGACACAACTGAGTGACTTAGCAGCAGCAGCAGCACCACCACCACCCCCAATTCTGTACGACTTTGAAAGTAAGATGAAGGAGTTTGACCTTTATCTCAAATGTGTAAGAAACTATTGGGAAATTCAGAGTAAGAGAGTGAGTAATATGATTCATGCTTTAAAAAAAATCATTTTGGTCATAGGTAGACTGGATGTTGAGTAAAAGAATGGAAACTAATAAGGAAAGTATTATAGGAGCCCAGACGACAGTACGGGCACGGATAAGGCAGTATGGTGGAAATGGAAGAAGCAGGCAGATCTGAAGTATGTTTTAGAGGTAAAGAGGTTGGGATTCACTGATGGATTAGGTTTGAAGATGAGGGGGAAAGAAGAATCAAGGAAAATTCCAAGATTTGGACTTTGAGCAAACAGCAAGTGGTGGTGTCACTTATAGGTCAGGGCAAAGTAAGGACTAAGGCAGGTTCTACTGATGATGTTAAGTTTGAGATGCCTTTTAGGTAGTCAAGTTGAGATACTGCTAGGCAATTTCAAATGCAAATCTATAATTCTGAGTAGTCAAATCTGGAAATGCAGATTTGAAGATTTAGAAGAAGAAACTAAGGCACAGAGAAGCTAGGAATGTTTTCCTATTTCACACAGCTAGTAAATAAATGGAAGAGATGGAATTAGAACCTGGACATTTTAGCTCCGGCATCCATTCATTTAACTGCTTTGCTGTACTACTTATTAGCACGTGAAAGGAATTGAGCTATCTGGAACATAAAGAATATATCCAGTGAGAATATATCCAAGAAGAATTAAGCAACATCTTGATCAAGTATGGTCACACAAAAATAATTATTTAACCAACAATTAGAATTTAGTAATTAAACCATAGCAACAGCTGATGCCATACCTTGTAATTTAGTTCAGTTCAGTTCAGTCTGTCAGTCTTGTCCGACTCTTTGCGACCCCATGGACTTGCAGCATGCCAAGCCTCCCTGTCCATCACCAACTCCTGGAGTTTACCCAAACTCATGTCCATTGAGTCGGTGATGCCATCCAACCATCTCATACTCTGTCATCCCCTTCTCCTCCCACCTTCAATCTTTCCCAGCATCAAGGTCTTTTCAGATGAGTCTTCTTTTCAAACTGAATTCTTCACATCAGGTGGCCAAAGTATTGGAGTTTCAGCTTCAACATCAGTCCTTCCAATGAACACTCAGGACTGATCTCCCTTAGGATGGACCGGTTGGATCTCCTTGCAGTCCAAGGGACTCTCAAGAGTCTCCTCCAACACCACAGTACAAAAGCATCAATTCTTTGGCCCTGAGCTTTCTTTATAGTCCAACTCTCCCATCCATACATGACTACTGGAAAAACCATAGCTTTGACTACATGGACCTTTATTGGCAAAGTAATGTCTCTGCTTTTGAATATGCTGCTGAGGTAGGTCATAACTTTTCTTCCCAGGAGTAAGAGTCTTTTAATTTCATGGCTGCAGTCACCATCTGCAGTGATTTTGGAGCCCCAAAAAATAAAGTCAGCCACTGTTTCCACTGTTTCGCCATCTATTTGCCATGAATTGATGGGACTGGGTGCCATGATCTTAGTTTTCTGAATGTTGAGCTTTAAGCCAACTTTTTCACTCTCCCCTTTCACTTTCATCAAGAGGCTCTTTAGTTCTTCTTCACTTTCTGCCATAAAAGTGGTGTCATCTGCATATCTGAGGTTATTGGAGTACAGGATGAAGCAGGACAAAGGCTAATAGGGTTTTGCCAAGAGAACGTAGTGATCAGAGCAAACACCCTCTTCCAAAAACACAAGAGAAGACTCTACACATGGACCTCACCAGACGGCCAACACCAAAATCAGATTGATTATATTCTTTGCACCCAAAGATGGAGAAGCTCTATACAGTCAGCAAAAACAAGACTGGGAGCTGACTGTGGCTCAGATTATGGACTCCTTATTGCCGAATTCAAACTTAAGTTGAATAAAGTAGGGAAAACCACTACACCATTCAGGTATGACCTAAATCAAATCCCTTATGATTATACAGTGGAAGTGAGAAATAGATTTAGGGGACTAGATCTGATAGATAGAGTGCCTGATGAACTATGGATGGAGGTTCATGACATTGTACAGGAGATAGAGATCAAGACCATCCCCCAGAAAAAGAAATATATAAAAGCAAAATGGCTGTCTGAGGAGGCATTACAAATAGCTGTGAAAAGAAGAGAAGTGAAAAGCAAAGGAGAAAAGGGAAGATATACCCATTTGAATGCAGAGTTCCAAAGAATAGCAAGGAGAGATAAGAAAGCCTTCCTCAGTGATCAGTGCAAAGAAATACAGGAAAACAATAAAATGGGAAAGACTAGAGATAGCTTCAAGATAATTAGAGTACCAAGGAAACATTTCATGCAAAGATGGGCTCAATAAAGGACAGAAATGGTATGGACCTAACAGAAGCAGAAGATATTAAGAAGAGATGGCAAGAATACACAGAACAAAAAAGATCTTCACAACCCAGATAATCACGATGGTGTGATCACCTTATAATTAACACAGATCAAATTTTTAAATGGCATTCATGATTAGTGGCAAATAAAAGTAAAATACTTAAGCTTAAAGTCACTGTACTTACTGTCAAGAGAGAATGTGGCTTTGGAAAAAAAATTCAAACTTCTGAAAAAGAAAAGTAGGAGATTTTAAAGAGATGTAGTATGCACTTTAGACTCTTTGGGAAATGTCCTAGCATGTCTGCTTAAGCAGCCCAGTGTCTTGGACCAGAGGCAACAATGTACAGTGATTCAAAGCACAGACGGCTCTGTGTTCTGCCATGTCCTCGAAATGGGCACTGGGGAAATTATTTAACTTCTCTTGCCTCCCTTCTTTATCTACCGCTTAGAATTATCATAGGAATAAAGTAACGTAATACACAGAAAATGCTTAGAGCACTGCCTAACACATGATAAATACTCCAAAAAAATGAACCGTTTTCAGATTTCCTCACTCTGTCTGTCTTTCTGGCCATAATCTAAAATAATTGCCTAAGTATGAAGTGCCAAATATATGTTCCATATTTCTAAACCAGCTAACTGAAACTCTCATCAGAAGCTCCCCCAACATAAGCTCAAACCTACTGCTCTGGGGCAACATAGAGGGATAGGATGGGGTGAGAGGTGGAAGAGAGGTTCAAGATGGAAGGGACACATGTATACCTATGGCTGATTCATGTTGAGGTATGGCAGAAACCAACATAATATTATAAAGCAATTATTCTCTAATTAAAAATAAATTAAAAAAAAAAGAAGAAGAAGCTTCCCCAGTGTGAAAGGGGCCACCTGATTATCTCATATCTCTTCCTTATTTCTGCTCTTAGGAGCTAAATGTTTTCTTCAGGAAATCATTCAAAATCTCCATTATCAACTATGAAATTCCACTTCTAGAATTTGGTAAATTTATCCTGAAAAATATAGTTCAGAATGTAAGCTCAGATTTAGCTGTGATATTGTCAATAATAGTGAAGAAATGAATTCAGACAAAGTTAGTAACAACAACAGAGGACTGTTTGGATAAATTGTGGAGCACCACTCAAGCAATAGAATCTTAATTCTAAAAAGAATGCTGTACAAGAATAATGAGTGCTGGGGAGTGATGTTAATAACATATATTAATTTTTACAAAGCAAGCTACAGTGCACGATAGCATCCATGGTACTATTTTTTTAGTGTATAAGTAAATATAAGCACTGAAAATGTCTCGAAGGTTTCACCAAAATATAGCATAACAACCACTCACATTTCCCTAGCATCACAAAGGTCTACTAGCTAGCCTAGAAAACCAGCTATTCTTGTGTAAACAGCCTAATCCTTTTCTTGCTAAGCAGAGAGTGGGAGACAAAAGGGGACACACTGGTTACAACTAGAAGGAAGGAGCAGCAGTCTGTACCTTTATAATTCTTCCTTTTATACCTCTTTGCTTTGAAGGTTTTACTGCTGGGGTTTCCTTGAATCAATGCCCACAAGTAGCTAAAGGAGTAAGGGATGACAACAGAAGCAAAAGTTATTATATTTCCTCCCATGATCACTGTTGTGGTCCTAGGGCCATTGTCCTGGCCCAGACCTAGGCCTTTCAAGTGATTTTATGAGTATTCGAAAATTTGAAATTGTTCAAATAGTGAAAGATCAAAATTAATTTCCTTGCCTTTTTATCATTAATGGCAGTATTTTTAAAAACAAGCTATAGATTCAATTTGTTATTATGTTCTTAATTATGAAATACATGAAATCTTTTTTAATAGTTGAGAGTTCTTGTTTCAACTTCAGAAAAGGAAGGGACTGCTATGTATAAAGTAATCAATATTTAAGGGCATTAAAACTTTTCACAATATATTCAGATGGTCATTCCACAGTCTCTAGTGGCAGATTTATGATTAGCCATAAAAGTTCATAGTAAAAATGTCAGCTTCACATATTTTAATGAAGATGCTATAATATTTGTTCTAATTTTTTAGATCACTTTCAGTCCCTGGCATTTGGAAGCAAAGAGCCCTCTTAATGAACATTAAAGTACATTTTCTTCAAGCTTCATTGTTTTCATCACTTGGAACTATAGGCATAAATTAGCTGGTAATTTGTAAACTAAGATCACACCAAATGAAATTGCCATTTTTTTGACCTCTAAAAAATGACAGTTACATATGGTTCACCCTAATATGGTAATCAAAGGTATATAAATGACTTCTAAAATAAAGCCTCCTAAAAAAATCTTAAACAATTGTTTTAACATTTGTTATATACAACAGAATTTTTTATTAACCTGTTTGTTTTTAATCTGAGATTTACCAGAAGTTTTATAATCACACTATGTTCTAAGGGAAACAGGAACAGGGAGACATTAAGTATAAATTGTGTAACTTGCTCTAGGAAGTAAACAGGTTAAATGGGTATCCAAGGAAAGAGCCTCAAAGCTAAAACAACCTTTTTATCCATTCAACAAATATTTGTTGAATGTATACTATGTGTCAGACACAAACCAAATGCTGAGAACACACCAGTCAATAACTTCCTCATGGAAATTGTGTCCAACTTTTTACTTAACTTTATGAAAATATTCTCATGAGTTTATTTCTCATTTAGATTCTAAGGAACATTTTCATGTACCACTGTCATGCTTGATGCCTTTTTTTAAATGTAGTAAAATATGTATAGAATTTATTGTTTTAACAACTCTGGTAAAGTAATTTTGATAGGGACAGTGTAAAGGAACAAAGTAGGTGATTAAGTAATTAATCCCACTAGGGAATTGTAAGTAGAAAAAATATGGGGGTCTCCTGTAAGTTGATGATTATTCAAGAAAGGTTTGCCTAACCACCAAACGAAGCAGGCTTGCTTAACAATAAAGCCACGGATCAGAAGCACAAGACAAGATCAAAAGCAATAAAACAATGGTGGAAAGAGACCCACACCTTGCCCAGTGAGCTCAATAAGTTAGGGCACACTCTCTGCACACATAAAAAACAATAATGTGTGGACCTAGCTTCACCATGTAAAGACAAGAAAACTCCCCTGGTCAACCTGGAGAAGAAACTAATGACAGAAGCATGATGTCTACTCAAGAAAGGCAATGAAGGTCTTCTCCTCCTCCCCACTTTTCCTTTGATTATAAAATGGTAGACGAGTAAGTTCTCAGGGCATGGCACCCTCTCACCCACCCGCTTGTAAGTCTCACAAGTATACTATTCTAATAAGTCACTTCTTATCTATCATTCAGCCTCTTGCTGAATTATTTCTGTGCTGAGACATAAGGGACTACAGATCTTTGGAACCCCGGAAACAACACCCAACAGTTCTGGTTTTTGTCATCAAGTGTGTAAGGAAAGTGTTCAGACTATGTGCATTTGATAGTATAGATCTATGTGAATTGGACACTGTGGATCTGTCTGATAAAGTACCAAAAGTTCAAAAAGTTGGAAACTAAATCAAGACTAGAGTCTACCCTTTGGGAAACTGGCAATCAGGGTGCGGTAAGAACTTGGCAGCAAGTTCTAGATCAGTGTTTCCCATACAGATTTGATCTCATATAATGTGGTGATGAAAAATCAACAGGACCTCGTAAAATGTAAGCATCTGGTCTAAAGTAGACAGTAAAAGATGATCTCTACGAAAATGTAACTGTTAGACATAATCAAAATTTTATCCATATCTCAAATATGCGCAGTATAGGCTGAAGATCATGAGAAAATCAACATACACTACTGTTTAAATTAAGCTGGTAAAATGGTCAAATCTGGCTCTGCAGTAATTAATAAGTTGAGCACCAGTCAACTACTCTTCAGGTTACATATACAACTCCCTTTGTTCTTAGAATTGCCCACCATTTCTTGGTAACAGACTTTTGCATAATAAGAGCAACAGAAATGTGCTTAGTATTTTTCTCACATATATTTTTGAAATGTACTTTTGAAGAAAATATTGCTAGCACCAGGTTTTGGGGTTTGTTTTTTGTTTTGCTGAACCTATTAATATCTTAGGACAGATTGGGAACATTGTTCTATATGCCACACAAAGCTATAAAGGATTAATAAAAAAGGTTTTAGTCATGTGTGAAACCTCACCTTATTTTTTCAAAAGGTTTTATTAACACTGAGAGTATCTGCCAACATACATGGCTATACATGATCTCCCCCACTTGTTTATCAGGTTAGGACATTATAAGACAATTGGTTAATCAATTCAAGGATTTCTCCTTAAGATTATAAACTCTGAGAGACAAGGAGAGAATCTGCTCCTGGTTTATATCCCTAATCATCTCCTTATTTAAAGCACCTACCATTGTACTTTTTATATAGTAGACACTTAATAAGTGTCCATGGGAAAAAAGGCAGGGTGCCTAGTCAAACACCCTTGAATACAAATTCTAACTCAGCTTCTTAATAGCTAAGTAACCATGGGCAAATTTATTCATCTTGTTTATTATAAATTACAGGATTTGTTAATCCTGTATTATATGATGGTAACAACTTGTTCCATAATTGCTATGAAAAGTAAGGTAAGTACAATGTGTCCAGTACAAAAGCTGGACACAATAGAGACTCAGTGAATGTTAAGGTCTTTTCCCTTATTTAATATATCCTTCTTACCAGAATCAATCCTAGAACAAATTATAAAGTGAAGCCCCCTTTGCACTTTCCCGTTTAGTACCCAAAGATATTTTCACTTGTGGTGGGTTGATTTGGGCTAAGGTACAGTTCCTGTACGTTCAAATTCCTTCTTTTGTTAGTACAGTTGATTTGTTGAAAAAGTTGATGACTTTTAAGTTTTCTTCCAGCGCAGGAATTCTTTCAGCTCATCATTCTCCTCCTCTCCTCCCTACTAAACTTCAACTTAACCTGATAAACTAGGCATCAGGGAAAACCTACTGCATATTGCCCAAGGCTTACAGAGGCAATTTTCTGGGCACAAGCAATTAGCTGCCCTAGGCAAAATTGCACAGTAGGCAGTTTGCCTCCTCCCTCTCCTGCTGTACCCACCTCCATTCCTGCAGGATTCCTCAACTGCCTTCAGCCTGCCAGAGCACTCACACCCACCTACAAGTTTGACTTCTACCTGCGCCTCAAGCTTTAAACATTCCCCCTCTAGTCCCCTTTATAATCTTCATTCTGTCTTTGGAGTTCATCTCAGCTAGGTTATACAAGGTAATCTAATTTAAACTTTTCTGATTGACACCTGCATTTTAAAGAAGAATGTGTTGGTATAAATAGTGAAATGTTTATGGGAAATGTTTCTGAACCCTTGAACCGTTAATCTGCTCTTTGTACATTCTGGGCTACCAGATGTTGCTCTATGACTTTTAACTCTTCAAAAGAATAGAGGACACGAAATACTTCCCATTATTATGGAAGTATTATGAGATACTTCCAATTATTTTGATATTGTTTCTTTTGTGTTATGTGGAACTCATAGGATT
This sequence comes from Ovis canadensis, assembly GCF_042477335.2. NCBI lineage: Eukaryota > Metazoa > Chordata > Mammalia > Artiodactyla > Bovidae > Ovis > Ovis canadensis. The sequence goes on from NC_091251.1 coordinate 88,858,724, forward strand.
TAAGCTATATTAAGTAATTCAAATGGAGTCACAGTGACCAAAGCAAACTTCTGCATTTGTTGCTTTCAAACATCTGGTTTAGGACTGCAAGTTTCTCAGTCTGATAAATGAAGAGTGCTACTTTAGATAAGGAATTTGTTTGGTAGCATCCAAGGAAAGATGTCACTAGAACAGAAGGAGTAAATGACAGAGATAAGACTCCCTGGGGCATGACCGCTACACCCTACGGGCAGACTCCTTAAAAATGAGACCCTTAGGCCCCGTGACTCCGTGCTGCTGAGAAGTGATGCAAATGAAGGCTGTCAGAGGCTTTTCTTGGGAATGGGTCATTACCTCCTTTTCTGTTTTCACTGCTTTGACTAGCTTGTATTGTGTGCTAATTCTGTGCAATAGACAGAGTGATTCAGGAATTGAGTAATAGCTATTTCCTCCATCTCCTATCCTGTGATTCTTACCTGGCCTTACCACTGGGCCCTGCGTCAAAACACCAAATCCCTGTGATAAATTAACCAATGCCAGTAGAGTTCTTAGAGAATATACAAGTCTCAGTGACTTCTTTTTCATATTACCCTTCAATCTGTAATACCTCACTATCCTTCCTCCATCTACATGAAACCCTAACATCAGGGATATTGAACTGGTGGCCTAGGATTTGTAGAGGCAACTTCACTTTTCACTGAATATGTTTTGTTTGACTGTTATATTGGGCCTATAACAGGTAATGAATCACATATTATTCTAACCCAGCAACATAAACAGCTTAGCACCTATTGTATTGTATCTAGTCTACTTCATCTTTGTCAAACTTAACTCAACCTTCAAGATTTCTCATCCAAAAATCATCTATTCCATGAAGATTTGAGAATCAATCCTTTGTATATTTATAGCAAGTTAGGTGCTAGTTTCATTAATTAAAAGTACCTAGCCTTACACAGGGTCTCTAATAGAATGCATGTATGCATGCTCAGTCGCTTCAGTCATGTCTGACTCTTTGCAACCCTATGAACTGTCGCCCACCAGGCTCCTCTGTTCATGGGATTCTCAGGCAAGGATACTGAAGTGGGTTGCCATTCCCTTCTCCAGGGAATCTCTCCAAACCAGGGATCGACCTTGGGTCTCTTATGTCTCCTGCATTGGCAGACGGGTTCTTTACAACTGCACCACCTGGGAAATCCAATGTAGGAGACCTAGGAAGTTGGGTCTAATGGAATAGTTCACTGCAAATGCAACCCAAGGAATAGGTATCATTGTGGAGATTTCAGGTATCCAGGGAGCAAGAGGTATTTTGAGGCTGACTGAGCTTTCTGTGCCCTTGAATTGCCCAATGTATGATGTTAGCTACTTAACATCTAGGAATGTCTAGTACAGCCTGTACCTTCCAGTGGCCCTGGTGGCAGTACTTACCCTTATATCTTATATGTTATTGGTGTTGTTCAGTCACCCAATCACGTCTGACTCTTTGCAGCTGCATGGACTGCAGCACGCCAGGCCTTCCTGTCCCTCACCATCTCCTGGAATTTGTCCCAGTTGATGCTCATTGCATCAGTGATGCTGTCCAGCCATCTCATCCTCTGATGCCCTCTTCTCCTTCTGCCCTCAGTCTTTCCCAGCATCAGGGACTTTTCCAATGAGTCATCTGTTCACATCAGATGACCAAAATCCTGGAGCTTCAGCTTCAGCATCAATCCTTCAGCAGTGGCTATTCAGGGTTGTTCTCCCTTAAGAGTGATTGGTTTGATCTCCTTGTTGTCTGAGGGACTTTCAGGAGTCTTCTCCAGCACCACAGTTCAAAGGCATCAATTCTTTGGCGCTCTGTCTTCTTTACTGTCCAATTCTCACAACCATACAGGACAGCTGGGAAGACCATAGTCTTGACTATATGGACCTTTGTCGGCAGAATAACATCTCTGCTTTTCAGCACACTGTCTAGGTTTGTCATCGCTTTCCTGCCAAGAAGCAATTGTCTTCTGATTTCATGGCTGCAGTCACCGTCTGCAGTGATTTTGGAGCCCAAGAAGAGGAAATCTGTCACTACTTCCACCTTTCCCCTTCTATTTGCCATGCAGTAATGGGGCCGGATGCCATGATCTTATTTTTTTTAAATATTTAGTTTTAAGCTGGCTCTTTCACTCTCCTGCTTCACCCTGATCAAGAGGCTCTTTAGATCCTCTTTGCTTCCTGCCATTAGAGTGGTATCATCCCCATATCTGAGGTTTTTGATGTTTCTCCCACCTATCTTGATTCCAGCTTGTAACTCATCCAGCCCAGTATTTCTCATAATGTCCTCAGTGTATAGGTTAAACAAACAGGGTGACAGCAGACAGCCCTGTCGTAATCCTTTCTCGATCCTTTCTCTGATCTTGATCTTTCTCGATCAGTTGTTCCATACAGGGTTCTAATTGTTGCGTCTTGACCTGCATACAGGTTTCTCAGGAGACAGGTAAGATGGTCTGGTATTCCTATATACACTGTGTCAATATTTATACAAATTTCACTTGCATTATGTAACATCATTTTCCCCCTCTCATGTGTGAGCTGAACTATTTGAACCATTTGGGCTGCCGTCAGGAGCCACTCCTTTGTTACTTTCCTCCTCATCTAAGCAAAATAAGCAAAAAGAGCACTCCTGTGCTCAGTTCCCTCCATTGCCATGACTCCCATGAGAGTAAACAGAATAATAAAGCAAGCACCATTTTTTTTTTAAGGCACAAATCTACTGTCTTGGAGATTTGCTATGGGCCTACTATATAAAAGGACTTCCCTGGTAGCTGAGCTGGTAAAGAATCTGCCTGCAATGCAGAAGACACCAGTTCAATTCCTGGGTCAGGAAGATCTCCTGGAGAAGGGATAGGCTATCCACTTCAGTATTCTTGGGCTTCCCCGGTGGCACAGACAGTAAAGAATTCAAGGAGGGTATGGCAACTCACTCCAGTATTCTTGCCTGGGGAATCCCCATGGACAGAGGAGCCTGGCAGGTCCATGAGGTCGAAAAGAGTCAGACATGACTGAGCAACTAAGCCCAGCACAACACCGCACCATACAGGAACCATTCTCCCCGTATTTTGGTAACTGAACCTCCTTGGACTGGAAATTGAAAGAACATAATATTATTCTAAACCTTATTCTTTTGCAAACAGAATAATGGCAAAATTCCAGCATAATACTGGACATTTACATAATGCCCTTTTTCACAGGCATTCATAGGGCTTTGCAAAATTTTTATGCATTTTTTCAATATTAAATAAGAAGACAGGCAAAGCTGATTGATTTTAGATGGGGAAAGAGGGATAGGTAAAGCCTGAGGGGGGAAAGTGTGAAACAGAAAGCTTAACAGTATATTCCTGACTCTGAACCTAGTGCTTGTTCTCTCCACTATCCTTCTAAAAGCAAAGGATTTTTCCTTTTCTTGAGTCTGCTATTCAATAGCACCATGTGAATATTGAAAAGCAAAGAACATTAAAATGGCCCTTAGTATTGGACACAGAAAATAGACATGTTTAGAAGGCAATGTTTATTAAAAATGGGTTCCAAAGAAGCCTATTTTATGAATTAAGAAGCCAATAGCGAGTCAAAATTAGAGGAAAATATTAAATACCAATAAAATGAGCTGTACCTTTGTATACCCTAATAATGGAAGTACAGGAAACTGTTAGCTAAAAAACAGATGAGACTACCCTTAAGTAACTTAGAGTAATAGATTATAATCCATCTGATAAATTTCTCAAAACAAAAATATATGCAGCTTGGACTCACTAGGAATTTTTCAGAATATTAGATTTAGAAGAGAAGAGAAAAGTACCTGAAATAGAAAAGCCAGGTGGAGAGGAGAGGCAAGGAATATATAGAGTGATTAAATTCTGAGCCTGACTTGGAAAAAAAAACAGTAAAAAGAACTAGTGACGTGATAATAGCCCCAAGGATTTAAAAAGAGTTTCCTCAAATATATCTGGGGGATAAGAAACACTGGAGAGAAAATAGACCCATTAATAAATGACAAATGAGATGAAATGAGATTTTGAAATAGTTGGGCTACTGAACTGCTTTCTTAAAAAATAGCTCTTTTAACAAGAAAAACAAAAAAGAGGGATAAGGACGGGGAAGGAACAAGGCTTGTCAGCAGAATGCTGATAAATAGTGAGCAAGGGAATTCAGTCCTTGCAAAAAAAAAAAAGGATTTTCCAAATCAGCAAACTTGGGGGATATGCCTTCTACTGGGGATAAGAAAGAACTGAGTAATTTATATACTGAAGCACATTTTCTCTTGCATCTTCTTCCAGCCAGAATGATCAAACCATATTATCAACCCCAGAAACTAACTTCATGCAAATCACCTGTATTGTGTTCTTACTTCTAATATCCTCAGATAATCTCACATGCTTTTAACAAACGTTAATTATCTCCTAGTGCCAAGCACTGTATTAGGAACTGCAAATACAAAGGCTGAAACATTAGCACGTATTCTAATTCATCCAGCTTAGCTTGGGCCCCTCAGTTTTGTTCAGGACCTCGTTTTTTAACAAGCACACATACACACACATGCAACATCAACCTACAAGCATACAAGTTAATACCTTTTTTCCTTTATATGACATTTACTTATCTTCATTCCTAAACTGAGGATTCTGGAACTAAATACTCATGACCTTGAGCAAGCCAGTCATAGCCCTGAAGCTCTCAGAAAGCCCATCAACTTTCTTCTAAAGCACAGTAGTTTTAACTGAAAAAGTGATTAATATATATGGTTTACATTTCAGACTCTCAAAAGGATCAATATACAATTAAAAGTAAGCATTCCTGTCAACCTAAATTACTAGACCTCCTTCCCCAGAAGTCATCACTATTGAATTATTTATGTAGTAATCTACCATATACTTTTCATATACAAAAATAGGTATATGAATACTTTTAAAAGAAAACTTAAACTAGCTGATTCTAAACCCTGTTCTTCATTTTTGCCCTTTCTTAATAAATTCCTCTATATCTTGAATAGCTTTCTATAAGAGCAACAGAGAGATTTTTTATAAGCTACTTTAAAAAGTAGCTGCATAATATAGTATTTTATTGTACAGATTACTGTAATTTACTTAACATGTCTCCTATATTACACATATTGATTGCTTCCTCTCTTTTACCATTACAGAGAACTATGTTATTTATGCATCTATAAAAAGGAGATAATAATGTACTTCTGTGCAGAGTTAATGTAAAAATTACATGAGATAATTTATGTGAAATCATCTAGAATGCCTAGCACATGTTAGGCATTTTTGGTATGTGTTAGCTAAATGAATGAATTGAATGAGGGAGCAAATGAACCAGCAATACTCCCTGTTTTGTTCCTGTTCAGTGTCAGTCTCCATCCACCAGAATAAAAACTATAAAAGTAGAAATCAATCTTACTTGTCTTTGGTCACTGCTGAATCCTTACAGCTTAAAATAAGTGCCTTGTATATAGTAAATGTTCAAATTGGTTAATGAATATCATTAGCCATCATTGTTACTTTCCTATGACTCAGTTTTAATTTCAAGATAAAAAGGCGGTGGTTTAATGACTAAGTCATGTCCGACTCTTGCAACCCCATGGACTGTAGTCTGCCAGGCTCCTCTGTCCATGGGATTTCCCAAGCAAAAGTACTGGAGTGAGTTGCCATTTCCTTCTCCAATAAAAGAGCCTATTTAAGATGAAAAACAGCACAGCCTTCTTTCAAGGGAGATTATTTGTAATTTGATTCTGAGAAAAGTTAAAGATCAAGGCCACTCCCAGAGGAGTGTAAGACCCTGGCAACTTAAACTATCCTGCCTGCCCACACTAATCTCTCACTCGGAAGCCAGTTACACCGTCAGCAATTTTCATAAGCCTCTTGGGATATCATTATAGGCAGAAATTTTGAAAGTGACTTCAATTACATTTAAAAAAAAAAAAGAATAGGTGCAACACCTACACGGCCCTGCCTCCACATCAGATGCCCAGGGTGACAACTCTCATTGCCCTACCCAAGGGATCAGCCTATTAAAGACAGCAAGCATTTGTGAATTGATCACTGTTTTCGAATATAGATCAAAGTCAGGTCAAAGATTTCTTTATAAGAACATTATGCTCACTAGAATTTCTTTCTTAATTTGGAGAAATATCTCAACTCTGGGTACACCATGCAAATATGTCTCCTATAGGAACAACGCTTGTCCCATGTGTTGCTACAAGAAAAGAAAAAAAAGATAACCACTGGTCTAGAATAGGACTTTTTAAGTCATGTGAGAAAAAGTTGGTCAGATTTCTGGGACTTCCCTGGTGGCTCAGAAGGTAAACAGTCTGCCCACAATGCAGGAGACCTGGGTTTGATCCCTGGTTTGGGAAGATCCCCTGGAGAAGAAAATGGCAACCCATTCAAGTATTCTTGCCTGGAAAACCCCATGGATGGAGAAGCCTTGTAATTGCATATCTGGGACAAGCAAAGTCTTAAGTTTGGGAATAATGTTAGAACTCAATAAATTGTGTTGAGCCTCACTTGGCTCATTCTCAACTTGTTTTCATGTTCAGACGCAAACACCTGGGAAGTATTAGTATAATACTGTACTCTCTTCACTCTTTACTTCTAGTAGAGTGCAGAAACATGCACCCCAAAATGGAGAGTGCATTCTGAAGGCAGAGCAAGAATCTTTTAAGTCCTTTCTCCATGGCTGTCCCTTTCTATAACCTTCTACAGATGGCAGCTGCTGCCCAAAACATTCAATCACAGCGTCTCCAAGACTCTACCTGACACCTAGCCCATGAGTTTCTCTCTCTTCTTCCTCACCTCCCCACGGAAACCCGCCTCTCACATGGTGTAAGTTTTGGGCGTGTAGTTTTCCCTTCTTCAGTGCTGATTGAAACAGATACCCTTTATTGTCAGAATTATCTCAAGTGACTTGAAAGGTTTTTGTTTGTTTTGGTTTTAAATCTTCTATTATTATTTCTAAATACAGATGTTTCCATGTTTTCTTCCTTCTTATTTTCCTAGTTTTAAAATTAGAATATTTTGATTCTACAATAAGAAGAATGTTTTTAATTGTAAAAGTTTCCACGTGCTCATGAGAGAAATTTTGGAAAGTCCAAAAAAAATAGAGGAAAATATGATCACTGAGAGCACCTTGATTTTAGTGTATCTTCTTCAGTATTCTAAACAAACACACACGTATATATACACACACATAGACTCTGCTGTTTTATGTTTGTTTCTATTTCATATTGTGTTTTGAGTGTTTTCTCTTTTTAATAATAATCTTTCAGAGTAAGATTTGTATGGCTCAATGAATTCTATTGCACGGATATATCATAATTTATTCACCTATTCTCCTGTTGTTAGAAACTTAGATTATTTTCAATTTTTCATGACTTTATAATGAATGTTCATTAATCTTTGAATCTAGGATATTTCCTTAAAATAGATCACTAAAAATTAGAATTCCTGAACCAAAAATGATAAACATTTCTTAAAAGTTTATGAAAATTTCAACTGTACCCCAAAGTAGAGAAACCAGTATAATAAACTTCCCTATATATTAAGAATATCACTGCACAGTCAAACATTTATCAAAAATTTTGCAAAATCTTTATTTTTAAGGTTATGGATATGCAGTATATTGTCTAATCACTTTCCTGAAGTGTGTCACTTTCACCAGAACTGTGAAGTTCCCACAAATACTCTAACCAGTATTGAGTATTTTCAATATCTAATCTCTGCTGGCTAATTGGGTCAGTTATTTCAAATCTAACTTGTCAGAATATGGCATTATATTGTCCCAGAGTCCAGCTCAGATCCTTTGAGAATTCTTTTCATCCCACAATGCAATTTCTATTTTTTAAGACTGCCTGCCTGTCTTCAGTTGAGCAGAGGAACTCAGACTTCATCTGACAGTACTTCCACCTCTAGAGAGAATGGGCATAGCAGCAGCTCCTTCTCTATGAGACTCTCTTCGGTATACTTGAGCAGTGCAATTGATCATCCTGTTACTCATCAGGAATCACTGTGATTAATCATGATTGAAGGTGGTTGGCAGCTTTTAATCTCATACTAACAGTTTCCATGTGTCAGTCTTCTTCAAGTTCTGCATCTTTGCTGAACAGACTAAACTATAGAATATATAATTAAACATGGCATTATATGCATTATCAGAACTAGGTTGGTCTATTTATAGAGAAATTGAATATCTCACAGGCTTAACACTTTTATTTCAGGCTAGATGTTCATAGGCAAAGGATTATTATTGTTGCTATTCAGTTCAGTTCAGTCGCTCAGTCGTGTCCAACTCTTTCCGACCCCATGAATCGCAGCACGCCAGGCCTCCCTGTCCATCACCAACTCCCGGAGTTCACTCAGATTCACGTCCATCGAGTCAGTGATGCCATCGAGCCATCTCATCCTCTGTCATCCCCTTCTCCTCCTGCCCCCAATCCCTCCCAGCATCAGAGTCTTTTCCAATGAGTCAACTCTTCGCATGAGGTAGCCAAAGTACTGGAGTTTCAGCTTTAGCATCATTCCTTCCAAAGAAATCCCAGGGCTGATCTCCCTCAGAATGGACTGGTTGGATCTCCTTGCAGTCCAACTGACTCTCAAGAGTCTTCTCCAACACCACAGTTCAAAAGCATCAATTCTTTGGCACTCAGCCTTCTTCACAGTCCAACTCTCACATCCATACATGACCACAGGAAAAACCATAACCTTGACTAGGTGGACCTTAGTCAGCAAAGTAATATCTCTGCTTTTGAATATGCTGTCTAGGTTGGTCATAACTTTTCTTCCAAGGAGTAAGCATCTTTTAATTTCGTGGCTGTAATCACCATCTGCAGTGATTTTGGAGTCCGAAAAAATAAAGTCTGACACTGCTTCTACTGTTTCCCCATCTATTTCTCATGAAGTGATGGGACCGGATGCCATGATCTTCATTTTCTGAATGTTGAGCTTTAAGCCAGCTTTTTCACTCTCCTCTTTCACTTTCATCAAGAGACTTTTTAGCTCCTCTTCACTTTCTGCCATAAGGGTGGTGTCATCTGCATATCTGAGCTTATTGATATTTCTCCCACCAATCTTGATTCCAGCTTGTGTTTCTTCCAGCCCAGCATTTCTCATGATGTACTCTGCATATAGGTTAAATAAGCAGGGTGACCATATACAGCCTTGACGCACTCCTTTTCCTATTTGGAACCAATCTGTTGTTCTATGTCCAGTTCTAACTGTTGCTTCCTGACCTGCATAGAGGTTTCTCAAGAGGCAAGTCAGGTGGCCTGGTATTCCCATCTCTTTCAGAATTTTCCACAGCTTATTGTGATCCACACAGTCAAAGGCTTTGGCATAGTCAATAAAGCAGAAATAGATGGTTTTCTGGAACTCTCTTGCTCTTTCCATGATCCAGCGGATGTTGGCAATTTGATCTCTGGTTCCTCTGCCTTTTCTAAAATCAGCTTGAACATCAGGAAGTTCATGGTTCACGTACTGCTGAAGCCTGGCTTGGAGAATTTTGAGCATTACTTTACTAGTATGTGAGATGAGTGCAATTGTGCAGTAGTTTGAGCATTCTTTGGCATTGCCTTTCTTTGGGATTGGAATGAAAACTGACCTTTTCCAGTCCTGTGGCCACTGCTGAGTTTTCCAAACTTGCTGGCATATTGAGTGCAGCACTTTCACAGCATCATCTTTCAGGATTTGAAATAGCTCAACTGGAATGCCATCACCTCCACTAGCTTTGTTTGTAGTGATGCTTTCTAAGGCCCACTTGACTTCACATTCCAAGACGTCTGGCTCTAGCTGAGTGATCACACCATCGTGATTATCCGGGTCGTGAAGATCTTTTTTGCACAGTTCTTCTGTGTATTCTTGCCACCTCTTCTTAGTATCTTCTACTTCTGTTAGGTCCATACCATTTCTGTCCTTTATCGAGCCCATCTTTACATGAAATGTTCCCTTGGTATCTCTAATTTTCTTGAAGAGATCTCTAGTCTTTCCCATTCTGTTCTTTTCCTCTATTTCTTTACATTGTTTGCTGAAGAAAGCTTTCTTGTCTCTTCTTGCTATTCTCTGGAACTCTGCATTCACATGCCTATATCTTTCCTTTTCTCCTTTGCTTTTCGCCTCTCTTCTTTTCACAGCTATTTGTAAGGCCTCCCCAGAAAGCCATTTTGCTTTTTTGCATTTCTTTTCCATGGGGATGGGTCTTGATCCCTGTCTCCTGTACAATGTCACGAACCTCATTCCATAGTTCATCAGGCACTCTATCTCAGATCTAGGCCCTTAAATCTATTTCTCACTTCCACTGTATAATCATAAGGGATTTGATTTAGGTCATACCTGAATGGTCTAGCGGTTTTCCCTACTTTCTTCAATTTAAGTCTGAATTTGGCAATAAGGAGTTCATCATCTGAGCCACAGTCAGCTCCTGGTCTTGTTTTTGTTGACTGTATAGAGCTTCTCCATCTTTGGCTACAAAGAATATAATCAATCTGATTTTGGTGTTGACCATCTGGTGATGTCCATGTGTAGAGTCCTCTCTTGTGTTGTGGGAAGAGGGTGTTTGCTATGGCCAGTGCATTTTCTTGGCAAAACTCTATTGTCTTTGCCCTGCTTCATTCCATATTCCAAGGCCAAATTTGCCTGTTACTCCAGGTGTTTCTTGACTCCCTGCTTTGTTATTATGCAAATAATATAATGGTTCTATGTTGTACTAGAAAGACCACGAAGATGGGAATAGAGGCAAAGTATAAACTTAACTCTGCTATTAATTAGTTATGTCATGTTAGGTTTGTTTTAAAATCACTTAAGATTTAATTTTTATCTGCTTTACTAAAATCCTGTGCAGTTCTACCTACAGCCTGTCATACAGAGTGAAGTCAGTCAGAGAAAAACAAATGTTATATATTAATGCATATATATGGACTCCAGAAAAATGGTATTGATGAACCCATTTGTAGGACAGTAATAGAGATGCTAGCTCAAATAGTGAAGAGTCTACCTGCAATGTGGGAGACCTGGGTTTGATCCCTGGGTTGGGAAGATCTCCTGGAGAAGGGCATGGTAACCCGCTCCAGTATTCTTTCCTGGAGAATCCCCATAGACAGAGGAGCCTACTCACCCCTTTTAAACATTTTTAATGTTCCTAGGGCAGTATTATTTTTAAACACTAAGCCATATCATAACTTCAGTTCCAAAGAACTTTTACTTAATGAATGTGAACCTCTTAAATTAAGCTTTGTGACCATTGTAAACAGTCTCTAATGAATGAGAAAACTTAATGAATGAAAAAATTTCAGGACTTTTACTGTCATGATGCATTACTACATAATGCACTTCATTTTCTTTTTAGTAAATGCTGTTTGGCTTACCGATAAGTTTATAATACATGTACCCAAGTAATAATACTTTATTTAAAATGATTCTGTAGTTCAGAAATAGTGTTTAATTTGATGCCTCATTTTGTAACATTCAGAAAGTTTGCTATAGTGCACCCAAACTGAAATTGGAAAAGGAGTCTGATTTGGTATAGTAAACAAATCTCTGAATAAAATTTTCTGTGCATGGAAAATAGCAGCTTATAAAGTCAGAAGATTTTCAATTTTGTCACTTAGCACTATACAGCCTTTCAAAAATACAATCCCTGCTCAGACTGTTTTTTTATATTTTCTAATTATCATTTATAATCCCCTAATTACTTATTTGCAAGTACAAATTTTAAAAATGCTGCAATGCAATGTACTTATTTTTATTCTGTAGTGTCTAAAGTTATACATGGTTATTACTAAATTTTTAAAACTTCAGTAGAGAGATACTTTATGCTGTTTGGTTTTTTCAGTTGATGTAGCGTATAAGCCTATATGAACAGCTAAACCAGAATCAGAGAATTCTCTGCTCAGTTTAGACTACTGAGCCTACTTGTGATTCTGACTATACAATATGCCTAGATTGTCTACTAATGTTACATTTTATTTATATAATACTTTTTAATGTCCCCCATAAGGCCTAACAATAAATGTCAAAAATATCTGTGGTTTGGGGGGTTTGGTTTTCATTTTGTTTTGGAGAGTGTTGCCTCTGTCATTCACTCCCTATACACTCAATCTAAACCTGTCAAATTAGGAAATGAGATCAAATTGGCATTTCATATAATTTAAGCAAAACATTGTGTAAATTACCTGGATCTAAAAGGCTATTTGAAAGTGATCATTTCAATGCAAGAAAAAGAAAAACTTGAAAAGTACAGAAAAAATGGATTTACCTTGAGTTTAGGTTTCAAAATGGCAGCCTCCAGGCCAAATGAATCCCATAAATATGTTGTTTGATTCATGCAACACTTAAAAGTCAAGAAGCGACATAAAAAGTCAACCATTTTCTCTTTAAAGTCACTAAGAACTGGCAGAGTTGGATCTGGATTTCAACTGGAGCCAAGTGGTGACTCCCATCCCCATACTTACTGCAGACAAAGCCTCTGCTGCCCTCTATCCCCACTCAGTCCCCACCGTGTAATAAGCTAGTCCCCCAAATCCATCTAGTTTATCCTACTCCCCATTTTTCCAGTTGTGCACCTGAAATCCCAGTATGACTTACCACTGAGTACACCCAAAATGTAACAATAAATTTCATCAATCCATTCTGTACTTCCATAAGTAAAGCAAGCTTCCTTTACAGACACAGGTGAATAACACACACAGGTATACACACACAGGTGAATAAAACTAGAAAATATTTTGGCTCCAACCTATTGTATCCATATATATTTAAATTAGATACAAAAGAATAATTTTTGCTATTGTTTACATATTTATACTTCTCTAGAGAGGATCTGAGATGATTTAGTAATAAAAAAGAGGAAGGTCATTTAAAAAATCAGGACCAAGAAAAATATTAATTGGAAGATCATAAGAAAGAAAGAGCTAGGACCCAAATGTCCAAAGGCACAAAATTACCTCTAAGATTCTCAGTAAACCAGAGGAAAAGAAAAACAAGACTTAGCTTATTGATTTATCCCTAAGGAAAACTGCATACCAATAGTTTCTTGAAGAAGCAACACTTTCTTTAGTACCTAATTCTGAGTGAAACGTGTGATATGTGATCACCTGTGAGCAGCGCTGGTGGCCACAGAGTAGATAAGAGACTAATGTGTTGGATAATCTTCTTTACAAATTCAGGAAGGCTTCATAAAAATTTCTCAAGGCATCCCAAGTGAACGGTGAAGGTGTGACGCAAAATACGACTCAGAGGAGGCAAGAAGTTCTATAGATGACCCAGGAAAAATGATGCAAGTAAGCAGCCTTCTGCTGATGCACTGTGATCTGAGAAGAAATCTTGAAGTGATATTTCTCAACGGTCAGTCCACAGATCACATATCAAAATCACCAGGGAGTGCTTGTTAAAACTGTACTTTCTCTAGATGTACAGAGTAGGATCTCTGGGGGATGAGCCTGGAAATCTGCAGCTTTTACAAGTTTCCCAGGGGATTCTTAAATACAGCAGAGCCAAGAACCCCTGCCCCGGAGCAATGGTCTTTAGCCTTGTTATTTTTCACTTGTCTATTCTAAAGAATTTTGAAACATGAGGAAACTAGGTATCATTTCATATGTTTTTAGGTTGACATCTAATCTTTTTATTGTAAGTTTAAGAGGTTAAAAAATATAATTTCTGATGTAATACTGACATTTCAAGTAAATTTTTTATATTACTTTAAAATGTATACAATTAATTTAAAAAACTCATATGCAATAAAATCTAAATACATGAAGAAGCTCTTCTTTAGCAGTCAAAATTTTTACATTTTCTCCTTTTCCTCTTCTAACGCAAATTTCCATCCCATTTCCCCCACAGAATTTTATTCAAATGCAACATATTTTATGCTTGAAGTCTCTTTTATCACCCTATCATTCTTCTCTGCAAAATATGTATGTACATTGAAATTTTATTTTTTATTTCCTGTCACCTTATGTTGCTAAATGTTAAAATTTCTTCAGAATTGCATTAGCATTATAGTTATTAGTAGTACACATTGACAAAAAAGACATTTTCATATTAATTTTTAATTACAATGAATTATGTTGGAAATGCTTCTATTAATTTGGTTGGTAGACTGTTTCCCCCCAATTTAATTTTTGTATTCATAGGTGAATATTATTTATGGCTAGAATAAAACAGACCAGCACCAATTTTATTCACATTTTTTGCTTTACATACAATGTTCCCTGAGAGAACTTGTTTATACAAATAAGCAAATAAGAATGGAAGATGTTTTGTTATAGCAGGGTCTCTCAGACCTTTGAACTCTCTCTGAATTATAAGCCAAAACCCATATAGTAATTTATCATCAAAATTTATATTTAATAAAGTTAAGCTGACAATTTGATTATGTCATTCTTCAATTTTGTTGGAAGAATTGGAAACCACATGACCTGCAAAAGAATTTGTAATCTAGTCACTAACAATCATTCACTCTAACTCCAACACCAACACTGATGTTAGTTTAAGGTCTTAGATGTTTATACACATCCACCAAATCATACCATGGAAGCAGGATAAGTCATGGAAAATTTCAGATGGTTGAAAGGTTTTCATTTTAACAAGTGTAAAAGTGTAATTAGGAAAGGGGTGATAGGAGAAGTCATCAAGGAGCATTTTCAGGCAGATCCATTTTAATAAGTGGAAACCCAGAATCAAGCAAGATCACCTGAAAACAACCGTTGTTTTCGCGTTTCTTGAAAAACCTTTGTGAACATTGACGTACCTCGGTTTGAAGACCATTGTACTAAGCATCTGGATACACTGAGAGAATACGTTGCTTTCATAAAGACCTCAACAATAACACAGAGAATTCAAGAGTTCCAAAATTTAATCTTCCTCTTCTTAGCTACCTGGATTCACTCCAAATGTAGGTGCACCCTAGCCTGGGACAGCTCTAGCGCAGATTAAAGTGAAGCAGACCACAAAATGGTTATAGCAAGCGACACAGGGAGATGTGGGTGATCTTTAAGAGCCTACAAGCTTTTGCTATTATGATTTTGCCAGCACTTCTCTCCTTACTTTAGTTAATGGAATTCTTATCATCTCCTCAGGGGTTGAAGTGGCTCTGGGTCAGAAAGGACCAGAAGGTCCTCATGTTTCTTCCCTGAGGCGTTCTGTTATTTTGTTGCTACAACCAAAGCTGAGGGAGAGAGGGTAGGGAAAAAAAAATTTTTTTTTGCTTTAATATGAAAATAATTGCCTCTCCTCTTGGAGACGTGGCTTAATTAAACTAATCTAATTTTCTACTGGTAAAACTAACATGAAAATGCTACTGCTCTGAGTTCTCTAATTATAGAGCAATCACACTTTTTCTTAACAGATACTAAAATCAAATGCTATAATGTTGGATGAGGTCATTGTGAATAGCTTGTTATAAGGCCTATTTTGAGATGTCACATGAATTTCAGTGAATATTGTGCAATGACAGGAAGCAACAGAAAGCTTACTGCAGGGAAAAAAAAAAAAGAATTTCTACTAGAATTTATCTAAAAAGTGATGAGGTTCTACAAATTATTTCCTAAGAAGTGTGTTCACTGACCATAATCTCCTGTTCTTCCATCCCAAACTCCTTAAATTCAGCTCCTTGATTTCCCCTCTTAGCTCCCCCCCTTTTCATTTTTCTCCCCTGCCTCACCTGAATGATGATCTCCCTTTTGCTGGTTACACTCACCAGCCCTCTCAGCCTCCCTACACCCTTGAACTTCAACATATCCATTCTGCCAAGTCACAGCTCAGAATGAAACAACCATCTGCTCTCTCTACTACTGCTTCTAGTTTGCCAAGTACCGCTGGAGAAATTGTATTACTACCAATTCAGGCCGTAAGAGATCTGCAATTCCCAAACTGACCTTGACCCTTAGCACTACTTGGCAGTCCTTTCACTCTTGCCTGGTTGACTTCCTTTTCCACTGCTCAGGTGCTATTTCAAATCGCAAATCATTACTCTTTCCAAGTTTCCTACCATGCTTCCTCAATCAACAGATGACCTAAATGTCTGCTGCTGCTGCTGCCAAGTCGCTTCAGTCGTGTCCGACTCTGTGTGACCCCATAGACAGCAGCCCTCTAGGCTCCTCCGTCCCTGGGATTCTCCAGGCAAGAATACTGGAGTGGGTTGCCATTTCCTTCTCCAAAGCGTGAAAGTGAAAAGTGAAAGTGAAGTCGCTCAGTCGTGTCCAACTCTGTGCAACCCCATAGACAGCAGCCCACTAGGCTCCTCCATCCATGGGATTTTCCAGGCAAGAGTACTGGAGTGGGTTGCCATTGCCTTCTCCGACCTAAATGTCTACTTTAGGAAAAACTAGCATTCACCTTTTCTTTCCACTTCTAATGGTCATCTATAGCTTTACCCTCCCTACATCTGTCCCAGAGATAATTAATTTGTTGATTTTCTTCCATTCCATACTGTTGTTTTGGGGTTTGGGTTGATTTGTTTGTTTGTTTGCTTTAAGCTCTTAAAGTCTGTGTATGTTATTACAAGGAATTCTTCTTGGAAGTCATATTCCAAGTTGAAGAAAAAGCATCAGAATGTTAGGAAATTAAAGTGCTGATTGGTTATAGAAAAGAGCACATCAGAATAGCAAGTGTTCTACTTTCAATCATTCCCAACCAAGGACAGAAAGGAAGGTGAGTTGGGGTGCTGTCTGTGCATTAAATGTTTAAAATTCTAACATAATTCTGCCAACCAAATATTACAACATGTAATTTAAAGAGGTCATGCTTTAGTGATCAATGCCATTTTTGTCCTCTATTTGTAATACCTGCCACATCTACAATCTAAAAAGCTACTACTAATAATTGGTACACTTTGTTCCTTTTAACTATATGGAGTTTGCTCAGACTCATTCAACCCAAACTTTTCCTGGGCACTCCCAGGGCAACCAATGTGAATTACATTATGTTGCACCTGATATGGCTATTCTAATTTGGTGTCATATTACACTAGCTATCATATAAACCTTACAGGTGACACATATATGTTTTAGAAAAAATATTTGTAGAGACTGCTTAAAGAGAGGTTTTGGTATAGAAAATACTTTATATACACTTGAAGTGTATATAGTTTGAGGAGTTCTCTCCTTCCAAAAATGAATATAAAATAAGATACAGTGTCTTTGGAAGAGGACTATGAGAACGAAGGACTCTGAAGCTTAAGTTTCACTAGCATAATATAAATCATCTTTTTTGTATTTGACCTCTTAGGACATAAAACAATCCCTAAATCCAAACCATCCAAAAATTCACTAAAATGTAAATACCTGACATGAGCCAGAAGCTCCGCATAACTACATCTCATTCTTACAACAAGCCTTTTAGTTCACTGCTCTCATTTTTATAAGAGTGGAAACTGAGACAGAGAATATAGTAACTCGCTCACAGTTCGTGCACTGCTCACTGTGAAGCTGAGAGTCAAACCAAGATCTGACAAACTAAATCTTGTTTAATTTTCACTACATTTTCACTGCCTTTAAGGTTTCCCAAAGACAGAAAGTCTAAGTTACTTTGGAGAATGCTCCTAGAACATCTCTGAAAAGGCTCACTTGAAATTAACAAGACAGTTCACACTTGAGAATGTCATTGAAAATATGGCCCTAAAACTGTTTAAAGAGCATAAAAGGAATTCCCCCAGGGATCCAGTGGTTAGGACTCCATGCTTTCACTACATGGACGCAAACTGAATCCCTGGTTAGGGTACTAAGATCCCACAAGCCATACAGCAAAGCCACACACACACACACAAGAACATCAAGAAACAAAACAAATGTATAACTCTAAGAGCTATCCTCTGATCACTTCAGGAATAGAAGAAAATGAAGATCTTAGGGGCTAAGAGAAATGTGATTCTAGTAGGGCGAGGAAAGTGGAAGCAAATTCAGAATCTGAAGGGAAGTCTAGAATTACAGCCTCTCAGGTAGGAATTTGGCCATGGGGTGATCTTTTACATGAGCTTTTACAAACTATATCCTCTTGTTACATGTCTAGTATAATTCTACCTTGCCATTGTGATATATCACATTTTAAAGATAAGAAAGTAATAACAATTGGCTCATGTATTACATTGCTCAATATTGTACCCATACGTTGCATTTGCCAGTTCGGCCTCTATTTTTTAAGATGTATGCTAGGGATATCCCCTTCTCCTCTGAAGACTCCCAAAGGTAGATGCTTTGTCTTCATCTTTTCCTCACTCACAGAATCCAGTCAGTCCTGTGCCCTACAGATAGCAGGCACTCTATTCCTGGGAGGTCAATTGCCATGGAAGATGGTGTTGATGAGTTATTTTTGACAAGCCATCATTCTCTAACACAGTAGGAATTCCATAATATAGATGTTTTATGATACTGTCCTAGTCAGTCAAAGACTTCAGAATAAAACTGTTGGCATTGGCTAAAGCTGAGGCAAGAACTGATCAGATGTTGTTAGTAGTATTTTCAGTCAACAAGCTGTCACTGATGTTCAAGTTACTTAAGTGAAGTGAAGTCGCACAATTGTGTTAGACTCTTTGCGACCCCATGGACTGTAGCCTACTAGGCTTCTCCATCCATGGGATTTTCCAGGCAAGAATACCGGAGTGGGTTGCCATTTCCTTCTCCGGGAGATCTTTCCGACCCAGGGATTGAACCTGGGTCTCCTGCATTGTAGGCAGATGCTTTGCCATCTGAGCCACCAGGGAAGTCAAAGGCCTGTTTAATCTGTGGTCTTAGAGCCATTGTGACCTCAGCCTGTAGCTAAAATCAGTCCAGTGCAACAGGAGTTTGAAGAAGAGCAGCACAAAAACGATGACTTAACTGAATGAACGGAACAAGAAGGCACATCTTTTCAAGAGGACCTTTTTTATTCTTGGAGTAGAAGTTTTCCTTCAAGATGACAAGTGCTTCAAACTCTCCAGAATCTTACTTATCTTCCAAAACAAGGTAAGTCTATGATGGAAGATGCTGAGTGGTAACTATCCAGGAGAGAGAAGACGGTTTCTATTATTAGTCCAGGATAAGGGAAAATATAGTGTCTTTTCCCACAGAAGTTCTAAATTAGATGACAACTACTTGAAGGAGTTAAATGAGGACTTAAAACTGAGGAAGCAGGAACTGCTGGAGATACTAAAACCTCTAGAAGACAAGAACAACCTGTTGTTCCAGAAGTTGATGTCTAACTTGGAGGAAAAACAAAGAAGGTATGTGTTCCCTTTTCAGGATTTCCTAGAAGGGGAAAGGCAGGATAACTGGATTTAGTGATGATTATTTACATTTTTAAAAAGGTTTAGTAGCTATAGTAAATCAACAAGAAAGTAACCACAAAATCAGAGTGGCAAGGAATCCTTTTTTCTTTTAGTAGAATTAAATATGACTCAGCTCATCTCACAGGGCTACAGTTACAATGTTTCTTCCCAAAGAAAAGATAAGACACTTCAGTATCCTCCGTGTATCAGGGTCACACAGACAGCTGCCCATTCATGTTTGTGGAATCACCTTAGGAGGCATGACTGTGCTCTTCAAATGCCAAGCAGTGGAATGGCAATCATTTCTGAGCATCAAACTCCTCTGGATTAGGGTCTGGCCTTACTCTTAATAAACGTACTAGGCAATCGAGGTCTTAACTCTTTGCTAAGGCACTCACTGTTCTTGGAATCTACCAACTTTCTCTTTCCTGCCTAGTCCTAGGGAATCTCACCTTAATGTGTCTACTTAGCAGAAGCACCTCATAGAGCTTGGACTTTTGGAAAGCAAAACTCAGGCAGAAAGCTGTGAGAAAAAAAGCCAGGCAGAAAATTGTGGTCAATCAACAGCTGCTTACAACCCAGAAACTTAGCCCTCTCAGGGCAAGGTAACACAAAGGCTTGCTTCTCCACTTATAATTAGAGAGGGGAAAGTACAAAGAGGGAAAAGTACAAAGAATATAAGCACAAGTTAATTAATGCCTTTGAAGAATATCCCCTCTTACAGTCATAGACTTGATATTTATTCAGATTTTGTCAAAAACTTTTTGATGGCTTGATTCTCTAGAGGCTACCATAAGGATATAAGTGAATTCCCCAGTTAACTCCAATGTTTTTATATAGAGAAGCAAAGCAGGGGAGAGGACAGGGAATGATTCTGAGATTTATCCTTAAGACAACAAGTTTCTCAACCTCCTTCCTCACAGAGGTGAAAAAATGCCCCCTTTCTACTCCAAAAGTCATACAGCAAAACCTCATCTAAAAGGGTGGAGAGGAGTTTCACTAGCTATTGAAGACCTAACTTTCGAGTGTTTTAGGGCACAGAATTCACTCCAGAGCACATACCTAAGATAAACGTCAATTAGGAATGAAATTGGGGAACTTTTATGTCCAGAAAGACTTCCACAGCTCCTATGAGTTCAGCCCCCATCTCCCTCTCATGGTAGAATAGTTTCTGGCTGGTCACGGAATATTAGTATTTCTCTTTAGGAAGTATTATGTTTATGCTATCTCTTTCTTCTTTCTAGTCTACAGATCATGAGGCAGATCATGGCAGGGAAGGGGAATGATGACGCCTCAGTCATTGAGCTCGTTAAGGAAGCAGAAGAGATGAAGCAGAATCTGGTAAGAGGTTGGAGGGCACTCCAGGGAATGGCCTTCTGAACGTGGCTCTCAGTTCCACAGCTTCAGACAGAGAGCTCATCTGTAGCACTGGTGCTCCAACACTCATAGGTCCTTGATCTAGGAAGTCCTGGTTGAACCAAAGGGAGTCAGATGAAACATTGGGAAGAATAAGGACTAGCTAGTAATTCTATTTCTTTGACTTTTAGAAAAACTTTCCATCCAAAGATTAATGAGTACAAGCACATTCAGTTCAGTTTAGTTCAGTTCAGTCACTCAGTCGTGTCCGACTCTTTGCGACCTCCATGAATCACAGCACGCCAGGCTTCCCTGTCCACCACCAACTCCTGGAGTTTACCCAAACTCATGTCCATTGAGTTGGTAATGCTCATCCTCTGTCGTCCCCTTCTCCTCCTGCTCCCAATCCCTCCCAGCATCAGGTCTTTCCCAATGATAAGCACGTTAACCCCTCACATTTCAAAATAAATAGAACATACCAAAGTAAAAGGGAGGAGTGTGCGAGATACTTTAAGATTTTTAAAAATCAACAACAAAGGATCTTAAAAATGAGAAATTAGGGGTCTGAGTCCCAGAGAAGCTGTCATATGATCAGGAAATGTGAAGTAGTGCAAGAGTGAGGAACTCATTACTATATTATTATACCACAATTACTGTAATTAAAGTTATTATTCCAAGTTGTTATTATTTTTTTATCATCATCATCAATCTCATCTCTCATGTTCCTGGGTTTGAGGCGAGGCTCATTTATTGCCTTCCTCTGTGGTTTATTATGCTGCTGCCCCCTGTTCACCCTATTAGTAATTTCTTCTAACTTTAATAAGACAAAAAATTTCTGTTTGTTTGGACTTTCTCCAACAGGAGAGGAAAAACAAGATGCTTCGAAAGGAAATGGAGATGCTGTGGAACAAGGTATGTGTGTGTGCCTCTAAAGATCTCTTGGAAAAAGAGAAAATTGTCTTTTTCTGGTCCACATCCTCACTTTTTCATGTCTCTGTTTCCACACGTGCCTTATTCCAATTCATTCTTTAATCTTTATTTTTAAAACTATTATGTCATGTTGCTCTTCTTATGAAAACCCTTTACAGTTATTCCTTATTATGGCGTAGGCTGCCTCCTTGCCACCTTTCCAGTCTCCTCTCGGAGAAGTGCCCCCCTCCCACACTGGCCTCCACATGTCAAGACCTTTCCTTGCTCAAAACTTTTGCCTTTGCTTCATCCCTGGGCTGTAATGCTGTTTTCTTATAGCTGACTCATTCTCATCCTCCAGGTCTCTGCTTAAACGTTACCTCCTCAGGGAAGCCCTCCTTATTTACTCCATCTGAAAAAGGGCATCACCCCACCCCTTACTTTCTATTATACAATTCTGTTCATGTCTTCCATAGCACTTTTTATAAGTCCATTATTATTTTTTGTGTTATTATTATTTTATTTGCTTGTCTCCCTGCCCTGCTCTGAAATACATGCTTCTCCACTACCTTGGTTGCTGTGTTCATCTTGGAGTCCCCAGCATTGCAGCACAATGCTTGGCACATAGCGGATGATCAATATATGGAAGTTGAATGAATAAATACCTAGTTCTAATTCCCCTACAACTTTGCAACAGTCAAGGCACGGTTTAACATAAAAATGTTATGGCCTTTTGATGGGAAACCAAGCAGGACAGAAATTCCTTCATGCACTTAGCCTTTGGGATTCAAGAGCTTTTTCACATGAGACAGAATAGCAGACTGTCTTGTGCTATACGCAGGTGTGAGTGTGTCTCTGACAGCTTTTTCCATCTCACCTTTCCACAGATAACTGGAATACTATCAAGGCCTGTATCTTGTACTGAGATCTGCTCTTAGTGCTTAGTGGGAGCTACATATCAGTTCTATGAATTATGAGAAATTTTAGTTCCTGAGTTCTTGAATCCTAGTGACAAGAAATATGCCAGCACCCTTCCTCTGTCAAAATCCAGTTTCTCCAGAGCTCCTGAAAGACTTTGTATAACGGATGTCCATATACCCAAGCTTGTGGTTGACTTACCCTACTGATATTTTTAGGCAATGAGAAGTGGGGAGACAAGATCATCTGCCTAATGGTTAAGAACATAGACTTAAGGAGTCCAAGAGATCGGGTTGGAGTTCCAGCTCCATACTTCCCTACTTGAGTGACCCTAAACAAATGACTTAACCTCTCCAAGTCTTGGTTTTCTGATCTATAAAGTAGATCAGAAATAAAAACAGCCATGTTAGGATTAAATGAGAATGTTTGTAATGCGGTAGCATAAACAAGTAAAGGAGTAATTAGCTTACTATAGTGATTGGCATATGATAAAGGTTCAGTTAATAGTTTTTATTATTATAAAGTACACTCAAGAGACCAGATAGAAAGGCTCACTTCATTCTGAACCTCCTTTGGTAGTACACTTTTCATGTCAGACCCTGAGAGGTTGCTAAGTGGCAGTAATAAACCAGTTTTGCTGGCTTTCCAGTTGACCCATATTGGCTTTCCACTTCCCTCACAAAGTCCCACTAATTTAAATGTTTGCCAAAATGCCTCTCTACAGACATTCAACACGGAAGAATTCAATGATGAAGAAAAAGTACTGCAAATAAAGAACAAAACAGACTTACAGGATGGAAAGGCAAGTGGACAGCATAGTACTTAGAATTTCAGAGTTGTTGATGCCACGCAGATGGAAACAGCCTGTTGACAATCCAGGCTAATTTGGGTAGATAGACAGGTAGGAGCTGGGCCTTAAGGGTATATTGGATTTACTGTCAGCTGAGACATTACATTTCTTTCCTGGGACCTCCTATTCCGTTAGCTCTCTTCTTTCCTCCCAGGCTCCCAAAACCCCCTCATCGTCTAGGAAGACCAAGAATGAACTGGAGACATTGTGTGCAGAGAAAGTGAAGGAAATAAGGAAGGTAGTATGATCTTTCTGGAAGTAGTGACTTTTAGAGCTGATAGATAAGAAATCTTTAAGGTAGCAATAGTCTGCCTAAACTGTGGTGTGCTCCTGAACAGATACAAAATTTTATGGGAGATTTGGTTCCCTTGGGATGCAACATTTAAGTCAGAGTGACATTGCAAGTTTCTTGTAAATTATGATAGCTAGGGCAAAGTAGGAAAAGCTATGCCAATAATGACAAATTTGAAATAGCTATGTGATGTCAAAATACTTGTTAATTTGTTTTTGAATGTATATTTAGAGATATCATGTTTCTCGCTACCATTCATTGATAGAAAATGATCCTATTCATTTAGCGTTCAGCTTTCGGAGACTAGGTTGTACAGGTGGGGCCAATTAAGAGGACTAACGCAGTTGAAACCAATATATGAGTGAATCTATGACACCATAATTTTGCTATAAAGTCTTTGCAGCATTCTGAGAGAACTGATTTCTGATCTCAATTTACTTTGTCACCAGAGGCTCTTTCTCCCACCAGGAAAAGAAACAGAGGAAAATGGAATGGGTCAGGTATCAGGAACAAGCCAACATCATTCAGGTACAAAGTCTTCCAAGGCTGAACATAGGGTACAGTTCCATCTATGCAATATAGAAGCTTTTAGTTACTTAATGTTAAACCTGATCCCCTCATCTGGATTACCAGCTGTCATGCTAAAAGAAATATTTTGTGGGAAGATGGCTGGAGAGATCTACTTCCAGCTCCACCTTGGGTATAGCACTTTTCCCCTATGATCTTGATTTTGCTCTATTTGAAATGGGAAAAGAATCACAAATACTTTCTCCCCACTTCTACAGACTGAGCATGATAGGATCATTTTAAGACTTATGAGTAAAAAGGATTCAGGTATTAGTGGATTTAGAGAACAATTCTATATGAGTAGTCTTGAAAAATGTTCTCTTGTAGAATGACTTTAATGGCAAAGTGATTGAGCTGAGAATCGAAGCCTTGAAGAACTACCAGAAGGCCAATGATCTAAAGTTATCACTGTACATACAGCAGAATTTTGAGCCAAAGCAAGCAGTTTTGAATCTTCCCAGATCCCAAGGTAAGTACAACATCATAGGTACGTAATTTGAGGTTTGTTTTGTTTTCCACTGGAAAGTCCATTACTTATAAAGTGATAGCACAATGCCTGGCACACAGTAAGTTAGTCAGTAGTGTTTTAATAAAGATTATCACTATCATCATCATTACTATTACACTGAAGCTGTTATATCAACATAAAGATTCTTCTGGAGGAAATAAAATTTTCCTTTGTAAAGATTAAGTCATACATTGTGTCCTTAGCATATGTAGAAGATACAGAGTTGATACCTGATAAAAATTAGTTTTTTCCTCACCGCCTCTCCTTTCCTAGTAATTAGAGTAGTTTAATCTCACAAACCTTATTGGAATAGGCTCTGCTACTTCAGAATGGAAGACCAAAGAGACATCAGACAATGGTTGTGAGTTTCACCACTCCAGATATTCCTCTGGGAGTTTCAGCATTCCCCACCCCAAAAGATTTGTGACATTGTTAGAGGAAATCATATAGGTTACCATAAGAAAATAAAGAAATGGGACTTCCCAGAAAGCCCATGGGTTTAGACTTTGCTGTCCTGATGCAGGCTGTGCAGATTCAATCCCTGGTGGGGAAGCCAAGGATTTGGCCACAAGGATTTTGGTTAAATCCCAAAACATAAAACAGAAGCAGTATTGTAACAAATTCAATAAAGACCTTAAAAATGGTCCACATTAAAAAAAAAAAATCTTTCAAAATAAATGAAGGAATGGTCTCTGAGGGGCAGGAAGAAAGGACACTTAAATTTTCATGGATCTATGAATGTGTAATTTTTTAAAAAGAGACATGCAATAAAAAAATCATGGCTAAGGGATGCCAAAGTTTTAACAGTATTAATGTGTATATCTCTCATTTCTTCTCAATCTCATTCCCTAATGACTTGAATAGGTTATAAAATCATTTATAGCACAAAGATTAAATAAATGACTAAATCAAGGCAAAGTAAAAATAAGTTGAAGCCAGGTAAATACATGAAAATGTGTAATGAAATGCACAGTTGATACAGGTAGGCTTCAAACTCGATTCTGAATTTCCCAGAAAAGGAAACATGGATTTATGGTGTCCACAAAATAAAAATAAATCAACCCCTCAGAAAAAATATAGCTTTTACTTTTACTGAAATGAGAGAAACTTCTCCAATCCTCATCATGGGGAGAGGACACTGTAATAATGTGTCATGTTAGCTAATGTCCTCAACAATATTTCTAAGATAAATTCAGAATCTCAATTTCTAAGACTGGTTCTTATCTACTCCTTGGCACAGTGTGATAAGAGATTATTGATTTGAATTTTTGTGTCAGTGATGGATCAGCTCACGAGGATTTGGTCCATGTCCATAGCACTCTGTTGAGCTGAATTGATCCATATTTAAAAGTTAGAAAATGTAGAGACTGGAGGAATCTACCTGTCCTTCAGCCCATGTTCCATCCATATTTTTCTTTTAACTTTTGTTTTGATAAGAATTGGAAAGCAGAAAGCTTGACATTTTCCTCTCCAATTAGAATCCGGAATACAACCAGAAGCAGTATAAAGTCATTAAAATGTGAATTAAAAAAATAGAGGAGGGGGAGGGTGACGAGGGTGAGAGATCCATGTCTTATTTCGTTTACAATTAGCTGAAAGTCATCTCAAGGGATCCATAGAGTAAGGAGCCAAAAATCCTTTCGTTCTGGATTCAAATCAAGTCAACAGTCAATAAACAGTGAAGGGTTCCATTCAACATGATCACTTCAGAAGATTTTTTTTTCCCCTTGCTTTCAGAACCCTGAATCTTTGAACTCTGAACTAGAACAGCCCAGAGATCAACATCTCCTTTTCTCTTCTCTCCTCTTAAGCTTCTGGAATACTAAGTGATAGGGCACTAAACTGTTCAATTACCACAAGTGCATGTAGCCCCAGGTATGTGTCACCCATTTCTTGTGTGTTATTAATTTATGGATTGCACATGCATTGGATACTGATTGCAGGCCAGTTTTATTTTCTAAAATACATACATACAAAATCTTTGAGTTTGTCTGAGACCAAGTAGATCTGAAATCTAAGTCCTAAATTTTGGTTATATTGATCTATTTATAGCCTAGGATTTAATTAATGAAAAGAAAACAAAAGAAATACTATTTTTCTTCAATGAGGGATTTTTAAAGTAATTATATTAAGATATGATTACTCACCTAGAGAAGGAAATGGCAACCCACATAGGGTATTCTTACCTGGGAAAGCCCATAGTAAGAGGAGCCCAGCAGACTAGAATCCATGGGGTCGCGAAAGTCAGACACAACTTAGGAACTAAGCCACCATCACCATGATTACCAACAGTGACACGATAGGGAGGAGGTTTGGTGGGTGCTCAGTGTTTCTCAACTTCTGTGTCACTTGAACTATTTTTTATTGTCTATTCAGTATTTGTATTGTTTATTCAGTATTTTTCTGTTTACATTGACTTCAATTTCTTAAATACCTTCCTTGAAAATAAAATTGTATTGCTGTTCTACATGAAAAAAGCCTAGTTTTCTATAATAAGTAAACATCATAAGTGAAAGTTAAATTGCTCAGTCATGTCCGACTCTTTGCGACTCCATGGACTGTAGCCTACCAGCCTCCTCCGTCCATGGAATTTTGCAGGCAAGAGTACTGGTGTGGGTTGCCATTTCCTTCTCCAGGGGATCTTCCCAACCCAGGGATCGAACCCAGGTCTCCTGCCCTGCAGGCAGACACTTTACTATCTGAGCCACGAGGGAAGCCCAAACATCATAAGTATACAGAAAATAAAATTTTAGTATTCTAACAAGATACTGAGGCCTAAGGCCTCTTTTATCTTTATTAGGAAGTGAGATTGGAGAAGGCAATGGCAACCCACTCCAGTCCTCTTGCCTGGAAAATCCCAGGGACGGAGTGGGAACCTGGTGGGCTGCCGTCTTTGGGGTCACATAGAGTCGGACAAGACTGACGCGATTTAGCAGCAGCAGCAGCAGAAAGTGAGATTAGCAAGATGTAAGCAGTTTTAAAGAAAACCACCAAATTGAAACTTTTCTTCTTGATGCCATCAGGGTTTCAACTTTGAAAGAATCGAAAAGGGGGTAGTTATCTCACTATGATTTATAGTATTTAATGTGTTCCAGCACCTCCTAAATTTATTACAGTTGCCTCATAAAATCATCTCACTATCAGATTTTGGGAAATAGCAATTTAATGGGTAAAAGCACTGGATTTGAATTCAGACACATGACTTACAGGCCTTACTCTTAGGCTAACCAGTGAGATGACCTGAACCAGTCATTTTGTTTCAGTGTTTTTCTTTATCTAAAACAACCATAACACAGTACAGAGCAAGTTGAAAACATATAGTTTGTGTAATCCTCACAATGACTCTTTGAGGTAGGCATTACAGAGCAAGAAGCTGGTTCAGAGAAGCCAGGTTTCTGACTCCATATCCAAATCTCACCTCCTAAAATATTCTGTAATTGACAGTGTTCCAGCATATGATTTCTTATGACTCTTGCAGCTCTAAAGTCTATGATTTGGATGCAGGCCAATCACCTGTTTGATGTATAATCCTCCCAATAAAGAATCATACCCACAACATTCCTTTTTTCAGTAACAGAAATGCTAGTTTCAAGATGACAGATTTGTCATTCTACATTTATCCCAGTAGGTGGCACCAATCGCATCCAGGCCTCTAGCCCATAAACGGTGGTAATTCAGGAAACTTTAGGGAGCCATTGGTCTTCTATGGCCCTTAGACAAAATGCACTACCCCTAAATATCAAATGAAAACATTTAAAAATCTGTTAGTGTTTCCCACCATGCTTCATGACACTGGGGTGTATTACTGGCAGCCTTGATTATACCATATTAAATTCAGTATTCTGCTGGCAATATCTGTAACTATCATTCCACTCCGTAAACTACAGGAGCCTCCATTCCAAAAACGGCCACTGTCCACTTCCTCCACAATCGCTGTCTAATTCTGTTTTTCTTTTCTACCACAGACAAATCAGGTGATTAGGACAAGGAATTAAAAAAATCAGGCAATTGTACAAGGTGGTGATTTTCTTGAAGTTGAAGTACTTAAAAGTGTTCCTGGATAATGTTCCTTTTCCTCTAGTTTCGAAAGAAT
Source organism: Ovis canadensis (assembly GCF_042477335.2). NCBI lineage: Eukaryota > Metazoa > Chordata > Mammalia > Artiodactyla > Bovidae > Ovis > Ovis canadensis. The sequence continues at coordinate 88,887,444 of NC_091251.1, forward strand.
TGAACATCACAAACCTGTGGTAAAGAATGGATGGAATGGAATTTTGGACACACCTTCCAGCAAATCAGGGTACAGGCCCTTCTGTTACAGGCATTTCCGAGCAGAGGGAGGGTTTTATTTTCCCCCACTGCTCCTGGCCAAGAATTCCTCCTCCCACATCAACTGTCCTGTGTGCCGGTTGGCTGCGTCACAGTGGTGTGATCGACTTGGTTGGCAAAATACAATCCTCTGTTAATACTGACTTTGTTACACTTCAAGCAACCCCTCTTTGTAAATTCCCTTGAGGCCCAGGTCGCAGCATTAGCATCGTCAGTCTCATCTGCTTAGCATACTGCATCTCCTAGTTTTACAGAAGAGAAAAGCATTTTATAGCCTGGGTGAGGTTTTACCTTTTGGTCTCACCAGAAATGAGTCACATTTGAAGGGATTTACTTCCAGACCAGTTGTAAAAAGACAGTTTGACCCAGAGTATATGGCAGCTCTGCCCAGGTTTCTGTAGAGTCAAGAAAGCAGTTCTTGGCCTTTGGCAGTCACCTGTTTTAAGAGAGCTCAGGCATGTAACCATCTTTAAATTCAGCTGAGTTTTCCATCACACCTGCTGGTGATCAAAAAAGAGCTTTATCTTCCATCGTAACAGGACTGGCTATAAAACACTTGACTCTGACACCCTTGGTTTTCTCTCTTCCCCTACCCCGCCCCCTAGCTCCCTCTCCAACTTTTCACATGTCCTTGAGCTCCTTTAAGAAGCTGAAGGTTGTATGTGAATATTTTGCTCCTCTTATAAATTCAGATGAAAGCCCATGCGGTGGGAAATGAATACTCTTGAGACTTTATTAATTCTGTAACTCCCTCTGTTCTGAAAGCAAGTCTTTCTCCCCAGCTTTAACCTTTGCTTCACTTTAGCTTTACTCTTCCTGATGGCCGAAATACTCTCCCGCAGGTGCTGCGAAAGGAAAATAGTAGTGTTAAGCTAAAATTCTAAAAGGTAGGGGTGGAAACCCACAGCTACCTCAAACCCAGGTCCTTGATAAATAGCATTGCTCTCAAATACAGGTTTTTTTAAAGCTTTGCTGCAACTTGAACCTTTTCAATGTCAGCGTTAGGTTCATGGTATTAGTAGGTCATGAAGTTAATTTCTAAACTAGATCATTCTTTCACTTCCTATAAAACCCCACAGAAGTCCAGGGGAGAACAGACGTCATCTTTCCTAAACATAAATTTTGAAGGTTGAAAAAAATGTAAGCTGTACCGTTATTATTATTTCTTCAATGAATGACAGTAGATTGTAAACTTTTTTTGCATCACACACTCAGGAGAGCAACAGGTTGTCTAGAATAGGGTTGTCATATTTAGCTAATAGAAAGAAGATGTCCAGTTAAGTGTAAACTGCAGATAAACAATACCTTTTAATTTAAATATGTTCCGAGTGTTGCATGGGACATACTTATACTAAAAATTATTTGGTGTTTATTGAAATTCACATTTAACTGGGTATCCTGTATTTCAGTCTGGCAACCCTCACCTCGCACAGACTCACCACAGAGCCTGTTTAGCCCTACAATTGTCCCTTTTCCCCCTTTTCATGGTCTCCTGTGTCCCTTCCTCTCTGTCTGGGCCTGTCTTTTTTTCTGCCTCCTCTTTCTCATCTCCACCCCAGCCTTTATCTTTTGTTTGTTCTCTGCTGTCCACAGTTGGCCATTTTTGAGGAGTATGTATCTGGGTTATCAGAGGGTACACAGATATGTACATGAGTTATCATCTCATTTTGTTATTTAAAGGAGGGGTTGGAGGAGATGGATACATGTATAAGTAAGAATGAGTCCCTTCACTGTTCATCTGAAATTACCACAGCATTGCTAATCGACTATACCCCAATACAAAACAAAAAGTTAAAGAAAAAAGTTGTATTGGAAGTATCCTCTTTAGGCTCTCAAAATAAAATTGTTTTTATTTGATGTAATCCTCAAATGATTTTTTTTTCCCTGTGGGACATGAGCTTTCAAGAGAAAAAAAAAAAAAGATTTGCCACTTCTACTTTAAAAATATTGCTTGATGAAGTTATTTTCTAAAACATCAATTAAAAAATCCGTATCAATGCCAATACCAGAGTCAGTCCTACAATGATATGATACTGTGCTGAATGCTAACAGACTTGCAACTAAAAATAAAACTAGGGGTTTTTTTTGACTCAAAGAAAGCTCTCATTTTCCTAATTTTCCCCATCAGGTACCATGGACACTACAACTATGAACAGAGCAACTACCTGCAAAAATGAATCTACTGAGGTGAGAATTACTTTGGTTTTTGAAGTCATTTCAAAGGCTTGAATAGACAGTAGGTATAGAATTTTGGAATGTATTTGTTAATGTACATTTTAATTTAATATTTGCATGGGATTTGCTAAGTGAGTACCAGGAAACTTGGGGTTTTAGCTGTCTTTTTTTTTCTTCTGTTTTTTCCTGTCTTAGAGAATTCTGGGATCAAAGACCTACACAGAACAACAAAGAGCTAAAGGAAGTCAGTTTGATGATGCAAGAGGGAGGCTCTTTTTTCTGAGGTCAAGGCCAGATGAAGTGCTGAAGGATTAGAAGGCTTTCACTCCATTTGCTTTGGATAGATTTAAAGACTAGGCACAGCCATTTGTGTTAATTAAAATCTTTTCAACCTTTGTTTTAGTGCTGTTTTCACTCTTTTTCTCCTCCGAAATGGGTGGAAATGCTAGTTAGATGCTTGGCCTTATGCATGTCATAAATTTAGTCATTTAGAATAAACAGCCTCTGATTATTTTGATAGCTTTTGATTTTTGAAATGACTAGATCCAAACCACATTGTATGTTGTTAACAAGTCCATAAAAAGCTGCTGCTCTCCGTCTCTCAGGGCTTTCTGTGGTGCCTCAGGGGTAAAGAATCTGCTTGCCAATGCAGAAGACACAGGTTTGATTCCTGGGTTGGCAAGATCCTCTGGAGAAGGAAATAAAGCCCACCCCAGTATTCTTGCCTGAGAAATCCCATGGACAAGAATTAGTGACAAGAATCAGACAAGATTTAGTGACAAAACAAGAACAACTTCCACCTCTGAAGTGTTTAATTCTGGGCAGATCCTCCACTGACAAATGAGCCAAAGTAGTTACAAACTAAAGAAATAATATTCCATAGACTCCTCTTACTCTCTCATCCATTTGCCCTGTTGATACTGCTTCCTAGTTACCTAGTCGTTGAATACCTTCTACCTTCCTGGTACCACTGTTTTTGTTCAGCTTCTTTTTCCTGCCTGGATTACCAGAGCCTCTAATTTGGTTTCCTTGCTTGGTTTCCAACCCTTCTAATTAACCTTCCACAGCACCACCAAAACTATCTTTTCTAAAAGAGAAATGAGATCATGTCACATTCCTACTGATTTCCCCGTGACATTAGTGTAAAGTTCAAAACTCCCTTACAAACCACGTAATGATCTACCTTCTACCTACATCCCCAGCCTCATCTTCTACTGTAGCCCTCTGCCCTGATACATCTACACTGAGCAATACAGAACAGGTTGCAGTTCCCCTGATGCTCCATGAGTTCTGTTATCTCCATGCCTCTGCACAAAGTTGTTCCTCTGCCTGAAAGAGTCTTCTCTTCTTGTCTGCTTGACCACTGCCGACTGATCCTAAGGGCCAAGTTTGGTACCCTTGTTCTATCCCAGTAATTCTCAGTCCTAGTTGTGTTTCAGAAGATCCTTGGGAGCTTTTAAAAACACCAATTCACCAAGCCCCTCTCCAGGTCATTTAAATTATGATCTCTGAGAGGGAGGGCAAAAAAGCATCTGCATTTTTTAAAAGCTCCCTAGGAAATTCTAAGGTGCAGTCAGGTTTGAGAATTATGGTTCAGACTGTCTTACCTCTATCATAGCACTTACGAAACTATGTTGCAATTATTTACCTAGCCGTTGATTTTCCTAACTAAATTGTGAGCTCTTTGAGGCCCTGGACTGTCTTCTTCATTTTTCATTTTGATCACATAACAGTACCTGGGATTTGATAGAGCCTCGGATATTGCAAAAGACCACAGAAAGTTAACTATAAAGTCCCAGGTCTCTTGACACTCTGTGTGTGTCAGTATAATACCACTGGATCATATTGTAGTCCCTGAGATCTTCAGATCTGTTCTTTAATTAAATTGTCATTAATTTCCTATCTTATGTCAGTACAAAGAAAGTTGACTTGTTACAAAACACTTCATGACCTGTAGGAATCCTCATATGGTATAATGAGTAAAGTAAGCCAACCAACTAAAAATCTTCCCTCTCCCAAGGCCAATTTAAATTTTTAAAGGTCGCTCGAAAAGGTGGATTTTTAAAAAATCTGTTTTCAGACTGGAATACTTTTCACAAAATCATAGCATTTGGGCATTAGATGGAACCTAAAATAAGTATGGGCTTCCCTGACAAGTCGGTTGGTAAAGAATCCACCTGCAGTGCAGGAGACCCTGGTTCCATTCCTGGGTCAGGAAGATCTGCTGGAGAAGGGATAGGCTACCCACTCTGGTATTCTTGGGCTTCCCTTGTGGCTCAGCTGATAAAGATTCCATCTGCAATGCAGGAGACCTGGATTGGGAAGATTCCCCAGAGAACAGAAGAACAGATTCCCCAGAGAACAGAAGAACAGATTCCCCAGAGAACAGAAGAACAGATTCCCCAGACTCCAGTATTCTGGCCTGGAGAATTCCATGGACTGCATAGAGTCACAAAGAATAAAAGAAGTATAAATAAATCTCCATCACTTTACAGAAGATACTGAAGTTCAGATATGTTGAAAGAGTGTTCAAGGCCCACAGTTAATTGAGGCTATTAACAGTTGAGCTAATTACTAGAGCCTGGTATTATTACTGCCAATTCCAACTTAACTCCTATCTTTCCTCTCTTGACCACAAAAATAAGAGGCTCTTCAGTTCTATCAACTGAAAGTGAAAGTCACTCAGTTCTGTCTGACTCTTTGCAACCCCATGGACTACATAGTCCATGGAATTCTCCAGGCCAGAATAATGGAGTGGGTAGCTTTTCCTTTCTCCAGGGGATCTTCCTGACCCAGGAGAATCCTCTTGCAATGCAGGAAACCCCAGTTCAACTCCTGGGTCTGGAAGATCCTCTGGAGAAAGGGATAGGCTACCCACCCCAGTACTCCTTGTGGCTCAGCTGGTAAAGAAATTACCTTTACAGTCCATGGGGTCTATACAGTCCATGAAGTTGCAAAGGGTTGGACACCACTGAGCGACTTTCACTTTTTCTGTCAACTGAGTTAGCTGAGTATATAATCTACATTCTGTTTCAAAAAAGCCACCTCTCTTCTCATTTGGACCCTCTGTACTTTAGCAGTCCTGAAAGATTTTCCAAGCCAATTGGGTTACACAGAGCAATAAGAACAAAAATCAGGAATATAAAATCTGATTGAACCACTGAGTACCTTTGATAAGTCATTTAATCTCAAGGTCTTTGATTCCCATTTTAAAAGCTGAATTAAAAGAACACCATTCAGATGTTTTAAAATCATGTTTTTTTGTCTGTTTTTACCATGAAATGAGTTTGAATGAGTATATGACCTTCCCCCCACCAACACCTTTTTTTCCCTGTTAACCAAAGCATGAAGTAAACAATTCACTCGCTAACAGAGATATATAACTTCTTAACAAATGAAACCATTTGCTATCTCTAAACTATTGAAATCGTATGTTCATTATTATTAGGCTTATCGCTTTTACCTCAAATGCTCCAAATCTTTCAGTTTCTTCAAAACTCAGAACTGAAACGTTATAGCCCTCTTTTCTACTGTCTTCAAGACTTCACACTGGATTTTGACTTTCACTTGTATGGCAGTGCAGTGTTATCAATTAGATTGGCTGGCTATGCCTGGGTATCTGCATTTTGGTAAGTTCAAAATATGGATCTCAGTTTTGTGGGTACAAATTTATTTGGTCAACTTACCCAACAGATCAAAAACTCATTCAAGATACCCAACACCCCAAGAAAAACATTGATAAATCCAATATTGGACATTCATGGTGGCTCAGATGATAAAGAATCTGCTTGTAATGCAGGAGACCCTGGTTTGATCCCTGAGTTGGGAAGATCCCCTGGAGAACGGAATGGCTACCCACTCCAGTATTCTTGCCTGGAGAATTCCATGGACAGAGGAGCCTGGAGCACTGTAGTAGGCTACAGTCCATGGGGTCACAAAGGGTCTGACAAAACTGAGCGACTTTCACTAGTTTCAATCACAAAGAGGGCTATACCTCCTAATATGGTTGAAATATGCCTGAATTTAGGGCATTCCCACCTCAGAATCAAATTGTTAGGGAAACTGAATTAGTAGTCAGAAAATATTGATGGCACTGAAACATTAACACTTTTATTTATATTCATAATATTCCAGTTATGCTTCTCGGAGAATAAAACTCCTGATACTCTTGACTGTACTTAGGAGATATGTTTCCATTTTAAGTTCAGCTGAGGAAAACTCTATCCCCATCAGCAAAATGTTTAATAACCATAATCTTGGGTAGTACTATTTTTGTGGCTTATCTCATTTCTTCTACCTTGACAGCCTAGCTATTCAAAGAATATTTGCTAACATTTCACCCTCAAAAGTTGCCTTTTTGCAGTGACCACAAAGTGATTAGTACTGTTTGTCACACTTCTTTCCTAAATGAAATAAGGTCGGCAACAGTCTGCGATTTTCATCTTTAGTCCAGAATTGCAGTCATCAAAGAGGGTAAGTGATAGTATGCAACATTTCACCATACACTATTCAATCCAGGCAGAAAAATTCAGTTTTAGCATTGTTTGTGTGAACTCTGGCCACGTGGGTGGTGTCTCCTTTTATAAACAGAGGCTTCTGCAAGCTGTTACAAGCCAAGGCAAATTTCTAACAGCCCCACTGGTACCTTGGGAGGAGCCTGCATTGCTAGCAATTCCAAGTCCTTACTGCTTCATGTGTTCTGAATTTAGTCATCAAATATCAGGAAATGGGAAGAAAACAAGATTCTGTGTTGAAAAGCGATACTTTCTCTGTACCCAATCAATCCCACAGCAGGAGATACACAGGCAGATAAATATGAAATGTAATTATTACATGGTAAAATGAGATTTTTCAGGACAACTGAAAAATCCATCATTTCTGCTTCCTCCACCAATTCATTTATGCTTGCTAACATTTCAAATTCTACTTAAGTTTCATTTTAAGCTAAAATACTGTACAAACATTCCTATCAACCATATTTCCTCCAATTATTACTCCAATTATTAGCTTGGGAGAAAATGAGGCTTCTTAGGTTAAAAAAATTATTTTTTTGTTGCTTTATAGAGACAAAACTATTTCCCTAGGGCAGTTGGGCTCTGATTACATTGAAACTAATTAATAATAATTTAAGAAATTCATGGTAAATTTGATTTTTTTTTAAAGCTCACTTAAACTCAATCCATGTTGGTGGTTAGCTTTGGGACTACTTTTTCTTTACTTATGTATTATTGTTGTTCAGTCACTAAGTCATGTCTGACTCTTTGCTACCCCATGAACTGCAGCATGCCAATCTTCCCTGTCCTTCACTGTCTCCGAGTTTGCTTAAACTCATGTCCATTGAATGAGTGATGCCATCCAACCATCTTATTCTCTGTCACCTCCTTCTTTTCCTGCCCTCAATCTTTCCCAGTATCAGGGTCTTTTCCAATGAGTCGACTCTTCACATCAGGCGACCAAAGAATTGGAGCTTCAGCTTCAGCACTAGTCCTTCTAATGAATATTCAGGACTGATTTCCTTTTGGATTGATTGGTTTGATCTCCTTGCTTCCCAAGGGACTCTCAAGAGTCTTCTCCAGCACCATAGTTTGAAAGCATTAATTCTCCAGCATTCAGCCTTCCTTATGGTTCAACTCTCACATCCATACATGACTACTGGAAAAACCATAGCTTTGACTCTACAGATCTTTGTTGGCAAAGTTGTGTCTGCTTTTTAATATGCTGTCTAGGTTTGTTAAAACTTTTCTTTCAAGGAACAAGCGTGTTTTAATTTCATGGCTGCAGTCACCATACACAGGGATTTTGAAGCCCAAGAAAAGAAAATCTGTCAGTGTTTCCACTTTTTTCCCACCTATTTGCCATGATTCACTTTTTGGAATGCTGAGTTTTAACCCAGTTTTTTTTTTTTTTTAATTTTAAAATCTTTAATTCTTACATGCGTTCCCAAACATGACCCCCCCTCCCACCTCCCTCCCCACAACATCTCTCTGGGTCATCCCCACGCACCAGCCCCAAGCATGCTGCACCCTACGTCAGACATGGACTGGCGATTCAATTCTTACATGATAGTATACATGTTAGAATTCCCATTCTCCCAAATCATCCCACCCTCTCCCTCTCCCTCTGAGTCCAAAAGTCCGTTATACACATCTGTGTCTTTTTTCCTGTCTTGCATACAGGGTCGTCATTGCCATCTTCCTAAATTCCATATATATGTGTTAGTATACTGTATTGGTGTTTTTCTTTCTGGCTTACTTCACTCTGTATAATTGGCTCCAGTTTCATCCATCTCATCAGAACTGATTCAAATGAATTCTTTTCACTCTCCTCTTTCACCTTCATCTTTAATTCCTCTTCACTTTCTGCCATTACAGTGGTATCATCTGCATATCTGAATTGTTGATATTTTCCCTGGCAATCTTGATTCCAGCTTGTGCTTCATCCAGCCTGGCATTTCGCATGATATACTGTGCATAAAAGTTAAGTAAGCAAGGTGACAATATACAGCCTCGACATACTCCCTTCCCAATTTTGAATCAGTCTGTTGCTACATGCCCAGTTCTAACTGTTGCTTCTTGACCTGCCTTCAGGTTTCTCAGGAGATAAGGTGGTTTGGTATTCCTATCTTTTTAAGAATTTTGCACAGTTTGTTGTGATCCACACAGTCAAAGTCTTTAGCGTAGTCAATGAAACTGAAGTAGATATTTTTCTGGGATTCCCTTGCTTGCTCTATGATCCAAGGGATGTTGGCAATTTGGTCTCTGGTTCCTCTACATTTTCTAAATCCACCTTGTACATCTGGGATTTCTTGGTTCATGTACTGCTGAAGCCTATCTTACAGGATTTTGAGCATTACCTTGCTAGCACGTGAAATGTGTACTTGTGTATACTAGATCCTAAAAACTGAAAGCCTTGTAGATTGAGCCCTTCTATGAAATCAAATAGTTTCTGGACACTTAATGTTACTTTTTCATTTAACAAATCCCATTCTCCATTTCCTTATCTAATAATTCCTTCATTTTCTAGCAAATACTGTCCTCCTCCCCTTTCATCTACACTTTCTTTGAATTGAGGGAGAAAAACCAGTGCTTTCTTTAGAAATAAAAATGTGTTTCTGGTTTCCTCCTTTTATCAGGTAAGCAGCCATGTAAATAAGTAGTGACCTTGTACATTTGTAAATTGGCAGGACACACAGGGAAGTGCTTCTCTATCTTCTGAATATTAACATGAAAAATTGTGGGTTGTATCAAAGGTATAAATTAGAGTCCTCATTAAAGATTAAAATCTATAGTAATGATAGAGAACAATAAGAGGTTTTGTGAGTGTGTGGTTATGCATTTACTTTCTCAACAGTTCTGCTAATTCAGATACTTAAATGGAAGTACAGAACTTTTCAAGTTTTCATCACCAGAAATAATTTTCATTCTCAGCTGATATCTTAGTGTAAGTCCTTTCTGATTAACCTATCAAGGCACTAACCTAACGTATGATTTCCAGAGCCATCCTCCCTTGACTTTAGTCCTTTTGGTAGCAGTTCAACTGATGCTGATCCTCTGGGTGAGTACATTACTGAGGCCTAACTAATCAGAAGATGCTATTCCCTTTGCCTTAGTGTTTTGGGATGGAGCCATGACCTTAACCTGTGGTTTCTAAGACTTTGACCTCAGGACCCCTTACGCTCTTAAAAATTATTGAGGACTCCAAAGAACTTCTATTTCAGTAGTTATGCCTACTGATATTTACTATATTAAAATTTTAACATATATGAATATACAGACAGTTCATTATCTATCAGAGTGTTGATGTCTCTATACATCATGTAACCTCTGGAAAATTCTACTGCATCTAGTGAGAAAGAAAGAGGGGAAAGACACATAATGGCTTACTGCTAGTATGAAAATACTTTTGACTTTGTAGACCTTCTGAAAAGGTCTTGGAATCTCCAGGTGTCCCTTGATATTCTCAACAACTGCTGATCTAAATTATAACCTACAGAAGCCAATGCATGTCTGAACTTCCTAAGCACATGAACCAATGCCTTTTAGCTTAAACTACAGTCAGTCACTTGCAAGCAAAAACATTCTCATACATTTGAATTCCCAGTTAGGGACCTCAGAGGAAGAGAATAAGGTGGGGGAAAAGTACAAAGGACTGTGGCACAAAATTATTCATCTGGGCAGCAGAAATATAATATGAAGCCCAAGGAAGGAAAGGTTCCAATTTATTTTAATAAACATGGCAGACATTGGAAAACACTGTCCTAGTTGTTCCCAAATAAGTGTCATCAAATTCCATGAGAAATTGAGGTTTCTCAGCTTCACTTCACTAAAAGATAACCAGGGCCCCAGAACTGAAATCAAAATGTCAGTTTCATTAGTGTGTGTGTGCTCAGTCGTATCCAGCTCTTTACAGCCCCATGGACTGTAGGCCACCAGGCTCCTCTGTCCATGGAATTTTCCAGGCAAGAATGCTGGAGCAGGCTGCCATTTCTTACTCCAGGGGATATTCCTGATCTACGGATCAAAACAGTGTCTTCTGCGTTGGCAGGTGGATTCTTTACCACTGTGCCACATAGGACTGAATAAATTTTTCATTAGACTTTGGAAATTCCTAATTTAGAAAACTACTTCTGGGGGAAAAGCATTAAGCTATTTAGGTCAAATATTAAAAATTTCCCCATTATTCTCTATTCTATAGAGCTATATTTTCTCTAAAAATGTGTCTAATTTCTAAGTCTAAGCTTTGAAAGTAACTTTGGAACATTCTTTTCTAATAGGCTGAATTTATGATTTGTAGGATTACACAGTAATTTCATTTACCACTGCTTGTACTAGACTAAACAGTGTCCCCTCAAATTTCACATCCACACAGAACCTTGGAATGTGACCTGTGTGGAAATAGGGTTTTTGGAGATGTGATTAGTTAAAATGAGGTAATACTGGATTAATATGGGCCCTAAATCCAATGAGTGGTAACCTTATGAAGGGCAAATAAAAATACACATAGGGAAGAAGGCCATGCAAAGACAAAGGCAAAGACTGGCTGATGCAACAATAAGCCAAGGAATGCCGAGGATTGTAGGTTACCACCAAAAGCTAGATAGAGGCAAGGGAAGAACTCTCTAGAGCCTTTAGAGGGAGCATGGCTTTGCCAACACCTTGACTTTATATTTCTGGCCTCCAGAACCACAAGAGAACAAATTTCTGTTGCTTTAAGGCACTGGGTTTGTGGTACTTAGTTATGGCAGCCCTAGGAACTAATACATTGCCTAATTCAGTCAGTCAAAAATTCATTTGAACTCCATCACACTTCCTTTGAGGAGAATACTATGTTAAAACCAACCAGAGTTTCACCTTACATTCACGCTTTCTTAAAAAATTGTGCTAAAAACACATAACAAAATTTACCATTTTAATCATTTTAAAGTGTACAAAGCAGTGGAATTAAGTATATTCAAAATGTTGCTTGCACCCATTTGTAATCCACTCAGTTGTGGCTATTAGACAATCAGGAAAGAGGCAAGAGTAGAATAAGACTTAGCAGAAAAATAATCCATTACCAAATTTGTTCCTGTTTACATCTAGTGCTAATGAGGAGAGTCTAACCCTAGAAAAGCCAGTAAATTTCTGCCTTATTACATTGAAAGTGTGACTAACCAGAGGAAAACTAAAGTCCTAGGAGGGCTAAATGTAAATACACCATTACTAGAAAAACTCAACTTTTCTTCATTTAGTAATTCACTTTTACTGATAACCTTTCATAACTTTTATAATGAAAATCATTATGACAGCCAAATATTTACCCATATTTTATGTTCTCATTGTAAACTCTTAATTTTCAGTATTAAAATATCAGGAATGGAGAGAATAAATCCCTGGGCATTTCTAATTCTTTAGGTACAAACCTTTAACTTTTTTACTTTCTCTCATCTCCCACCCCCTGCCTCTATATGTTCCTGAGACATTTATCAAGGTTTGGAAATACTACTCTCTTTCTACTTTCCAGAAAGCCTTCTTTGTTGTAAACTTGATTCCATGATGAATTCTGAAGAAATGTCACATGGAGTTAAGTAGCATGCGCATACCCAATATTCATTCAATAACCAGCAGTAAAAGAAAAAATCACATTAGACAATAAAGTCGCTGGACTTTTCCTGTGTAAATTTTGTTGTGTGCATAAATTTTTTTTAGATTCCTAAATTCAGCAGAGATGAATATACTTGAGGAAAATTGTTGAAAGACAAGCATCTATTATAATTGTCCAGTTTTATTCTAACATTACTTTTCAACAATTTTAGTAGTTTTAACAAACCTCCATATACTTTAAAAGGCTTAATTCATTTTCACCCTTCCCAATTAAATTTTAATGAATTTCACCATCACTGCTTTTATAGATAAAGTCTCTTGTTTTCTGTTATTTGTGAAACAAAATTGCCAGTTTCTTTCCATGAATAATAACAGAATATTCTAAATTGGAAGGGTGCTTATCTACCAATTTATTTAAAGGATATTGAAAAAGGCCCCGATTTAAGGTTGCAGAATCTATAGTGGGCAGAATTAGAATTTCTCTAAAAATACAAGACATTTTAAAATTATTTCAGACTATGGGGCCTTAGAGGGAATAAAGATAGAAAGGTAAAGTAACCAACTATTTGCTTATCTTTGTTTGAAATAAAGTAAACATACTTCCCATATTATTATAGGAAGTGGGCTCATGATATGGCTTCATTTTTAAATCCTGTCAAAAATACTAGTAATACATACTCAAGTAATTTTGCTAATTAATTTTATTCTACCTCAATTCCACCCATCATCTCCTATGTACTCCCATTATTTAAAATGAAATACGTAAAAATATGAATCTTCAGTTAGAGATTAGTCCACGTTCTAGTTGGCATAAAACTCATATAACCATCAAATTGAGATGTTCATTGTGTACAAATGATAATTATACTTTTTTGGGGACATATTTCATTTTTTATGCTTCCCAGTTTTACTGTTTTTGAGAAGAAAAATTATACATATATGGGTGTACATGTTTTATTCAGAAGTTGAAAGGGCTAGAAAGAACTAAGAAACCGATGTGAAATAGCCACAGGTGATTAATAACACTTCATGAAAGACACATGAAGATAAGTGTCAACAAAAGCTATTTTCATGGTAATTTCACATCCCACAAATACTGAAATGAAAATTGCCACCACAGGGGTTCTATTTCCAGTTTTGCGATTGTAGCTCAGGTGGGAAAAACATTTTCTAATCTCATTGTCTAAGATTGGTGTTTTTCAACTAAAAGCAGAGCCTCTAGCGAAGAAGCCTGATACCACAAAACCATGGGACAGCGTGGGGAGCAGAAGTCTGTTATTTCTCAAGCCTGCTATTTCTGCCGCAGGCTCCTAAGCTTCTGTAGTGAGGATCCTCCTGTAGGTACAGCCTTGGAGTTGGGAAATCCTCCGGCAGGTCGAGTCGACTGAAAAAGCAAGCGGGAAGGTGAGGCCGGATAGGATACCTCCTCCCTCGCTCACCGCGGGCTGTCACAGTAATTGGGGGTTGTGCCACTCACGCAGGTTTCTAAGGCACCTTCAGGCTCCCTGGAGCCTTTCTCTTCTTCGGGAGAGCGGGCTCCGTAGCCCCAAGAGCCGGCCGGGGTCGCTGACAAACGACCGGGAGCCGGGCTCGGCAGGGGATTGCTTCTGTCTGGGGCTCGGCGGAACCTGCGTTCGTGTCTCGCGCGCACTCGCTCCGCGTTCTCCTAGCCAATCCGGCGCTACTCGCGCGCCCAGGAGCGTTCCCCGGTCCAGTTTGGGCTGGGCCGGCTCCTTCCCGCTCCCAGCACTTCGCAACCGAGCGCTCACTCCTCCCCTCACTCTCCACGAGTTCCACGATTAGCGGTGTAGCTCCGCCCCTGGCCCGAGTCCACCCCCGCAATCTCGGGAGCTTGTGCTCTCCTTTCCCCTCAGTCTCCTGCCGACTAGCCGCGCTGGGTCTCGCGCTCCGCAGAGCGGCACGAGTCTCTGCCGCCTCGCTCCAACGCCTCCGCGCGGTCTCCCTAGGCAGCCACCGCGTTCCCCCCCGCAGCTCTTCGCCTGCGACCTGAAGTCGGGGTCCCGCGCCCTGACTCCGCCCCCCCATCCCCCCCGCGGACTCGCGCGCTCGGGGCCCGGCCTCTCACTCGCGCAGGCCGCGGAGCACTCGGCCGCCTCCCCCTCCTTCCCTGCTCGGCTCGCGCTCCCCGGGCGCTCTCGCTCTCGCGCTCTCCAAGGCGAGCGCGCTCCCGGCCCGCGCGCTCCGGGCTCTGGCTTCTCCCGGCTCCTGTCAGTGCGGTGACTGCGCTGGGAAACATGGCGACCGAGGGAATGATCCTCACTAACCACGACCACCAAATCCGGGTTGGAGTCCTCACAGGTAACCGGGGGAGGAGGTCCAGGACCGCCGCGGCCGCTGTCCCCGGCTTGCCTCAGGCTTCTTGCCTGTGATGACCCTTCTCTGCGGCCTCGGGAGAAGGGAAGGCAGAGGAAGGGGACGGGGTGGGGGGGGGCGGACGTTTTTACAACCGCTGAGAGGTGCTGGGAGGTTGGGGTGTTCCCGCGGGGTCCCCCGGGAGCTGGGGCCGATCCCGTGGATGTCAGGCCCCAGTGCCTTCGCAGCCGAAGTCCTGGGCCCCTGGGGACCGAGGGGCCGGTGCGGCGGGCGCTGCGGGGCTCCTGGCAGGCGACGGGATCCCGGCTCCGCAGTCTGAAGCATGCCGCTCTCGGCTGGCCCGCGCGCTCCCTCGGCTACTGCTTGTCCCAGAGAGGGGGGAAATCCCTTTTCCACCCCCTCCCTCTTTTTCCCTTCCCCCTACTTGGGCGGCCCCGCGCTGCTCTAGCAGTGCTTTCCCGGGGCACCGGCCACAGACGACATGGGTGTTCTTTAGGCGAAACTCTGCTCGGTCTCAGGCTGCCCCTCGCGAGCCGGGAATCCCCTTTGCCACCCATGGGACACCTTTCGTTCCCCACCCCGGGAGGTGGGGATCGGCTTGCGCCCGGACCTCGGAAAGTGTTTGCATTCTGCCTTCCCAAGTGGAGGGCCCTCTGCCCGCCTCTTCGTTTTCTTAGAGGGAAGGCTGTAGCCTGCGACTGGGGATCCAGCCTTTCTACTTAAGAGGGAAGGATTCCCCTACTCGGGCTCTTCTGTCCCCCTCCCTTGTGGGACCTCCCCCCACCCTCCCGAGGCTTGTGAGGAGCGCACTTTTCCCGGGTCGAGTTTCCCTCCCTCGCGGAAGCCGTGTGTGCTCTGCATGTCTGATTCCGTTGCGTTGTATTTGGGTAATATCCCTCAGTTCGGCGACAGGCAGTTGCTGCAGGGCATGACTTCTGAGATGAATAGCAAACCGATTTGTAGGCGATTCTGCTGTGGTTCTGTAGTTGGTAAGGTTTCTATGTAATTGAGTGGCGAGGTGGGGGTTAAAGAACTATATTTGGAACCTGAGAGCTTAGTTCCGAGGGAAGGAAATCCAAGACTTACTGATTTTGGAAAAAGAAACGATGTAGACGGGAATCCTCGTGTTCTCCCCCCCCTCCTTCCCCCCGCCCCACCACACACACACACACACACACACACACACTTCTTTTTTTTTTTCCCTTGTCAGATTCTGACAGGTTGAGACGGAGCTCGAGAAGGGACTAAATGGAATGAGACTTGCTTTATTATTATTTATTAGGCAGAGAAAAATCTCTGTTGATAAAGAATGCAAAGCTTAATTTGGCTGCTGAGTTTTATGAAGATACTCATGGTACCCCTTGTTCCCTTTTAACTAACTGGGTCGTCTTTCTCTGATATTGTTTCCAGATGTTAATAGTAATTTATTGAATTTTCCTAATTGAAAGCCCCCGCGATAGTGAAACTAGTCTGAATCTGTTGCAGGGAAGGGAAACCACCCCCCACCCCCACTGTTAGAAGATGCGCTGTTCGCTTCTTTTGGTGCTGAAGCTCTTGCTTTGTGTGAAGATTCAGTTGTAACTCAGCAATCTTGGCGTTGACATTGCTGATATTTAGAGTCTTTTTGCGGGATGTAAAATTGTATACCGTATATCAGCCCTCAGCTCTCACTTTAGAATTTAAAATTAATAGAGTAGTGAGAGTAAAGCTTAATAGAAACCAAAGTGTGTCAACTGTCCACGGAAATGAAAGGTCATAAATGTTTTCAAGTTAAACCATAGAGATTTTTTTTAAAAACTTTTTTTTTATTGTTTATTTAAGCTTTCTCTGATAGTTTTATTTAGTGAATCAGCTTACCTGAGTCAAGTGACATAGTAGATAGCTGTTGTACAGAATGCTTTGAAAGATGCAGCCCTTATCTGTGTCTCTGCACTCCAATAGGGATGACATTGATATGCAAACAAATAAACATTATATGTAATTACTGTGCTAAAATTGTCTAAATAAATTACTTGCGTGATTGAAAGCTAAATGTAAAAGATATTCGTTACTCAGATTGATTAGGAGCAAATGTGATTACTTAAAGAGAGAATTTGTTATGTTTATCAGTGGTAAGAGGAAACTGACATTTTTAAGGGGAGTTGAAAGTCAGTTCAGTGGCAGCCTTATAAATGAATATGTTGCTGAGGTTGAGGCTCTTGAGCAGAATAAAAATGTAACGCAAAGGCCCTGGAATGCCTACGTAGGATAGGTAGGTGGCACAAGCAGAATGTCAATGAGAGAAGATAACTTTGGCAGTGGAATTAAAGACAATAGATTGTCAAACTATCTCATGAAAATGAAGTACAGTAGTTTAGGGGGAAGTCTAGGGTCAGGAATAAGGATATAGCTGAAGGAGTGAAAAGGAAGGTGCACATTTGGGAGAAATGGTAACAGAGGACAGTAGGATTTGGTGATAAAATGGATATTTGAAGTCAGAAATAATTCAGAGAGATTTTTACTAAAATTATTGAAACAAATATTGTCTGCTATGTTAGAGCCCGGAAACATGGAGAAGAATCAGAGCAACAGCACCAGCTCTGTTTGTGAATAGTGGATTTTACTACGAATAGCTTAATATTTATGATCTTAACATTCCACACACAATGAAAACCTATAAAAATAAAACCATTTTGCACAATTTTGTCTTGTATAACTTCCAAGTATTGGAATTTTACTGTGTAAAATTATTCTTTACTGAACTTAAGCAGATACTATGATTTCATACTTAAGAAAATTGAATTGAGGCCACATTTGAAACCATGTTTCTTGAGTCATAATTTGTGGCTCTCTTAAAGGTGGAGGGCTTGTTTTATAAAATATCCTCTTCGTGGTTCATAATAGTGATTTTAAGTAGTTTATCTAAGTCTGTTTTAGAGAGGTTTTACATATTTTAGAGGAAATACACACTTTTTACAATATGTTAGTATTTTGGTAAATTGTGTTGTCATTTCTAAAATCTTTAATTGACTTCTTTGTGACATCTTTGATAGTCTCTTGAAAGATAATTTTTGTACCATTTTGAAACTTTTCATTTTCTAGATGTTTTTGTAATCCTGTCTCAGCTATAAATTTGGGAAATACGGTACGCAGCTATTGAAACTTATCAAATAGATTAACTGTTAGAATTTTGAAATAATATAGTAGGAAAATATTTAGCAAAGGCATTTCTTTTTGTATTACTATCTTGAATCATTCAGAACTTGGAAATCAGTATGATAATTAATGTAACATGGATATTTTAGTTACATTATTTTTTTGGTCAGGAAAAAGGGAACATTTACATAGGTTATCAAGGAAACATTTTATGTTGAAGATTATTGTCCATCTGCAAAAACAGTATCTTTATTGGTAACTTTTTATGTTGATTTGTTAGAAATGAAAGTTATATGATCTTTAGTAGTCTGAGATCTAGTTTTTAATATATCAATTTCTAATGGTCTCTAAGACTAAAAACAATGTGATGATGAATAACATGAGGCAAGTAAACAAGTATCTGTTGCTTTGAGACTAGAAATGAGATGTAGGACAGATGTAAGAATTTTTCTTTTTTCTTTTTTTTTTTTTTTTACAACTTCAGTAGTAATTATACTTACAGTCAGTCTTAACAATTACATAGCAGGTTCACTATATAAAATGTGTCACTTTTTACCTTTTTCCCCCCCTATTTCTGAAGAAGCTGTTTATTGAGGAAGTAGACTACTACCTCTATAAGCTCCATGGAAACATCAGGAAAATAGAGTGCATGTATGTTTGTGATACAGGAATAGATTGTGCTCCATTGGTTGTTTAATATCCTATTAGCTAGCCACTGCTGATGTTTGGTATACTAGAGCACTTAGCTAAAGATAATAATCCATTACCTAAATTTTCACTGATAGTGACATGGATGAGAAAGAGAGGCAAATATTTAGGAAAGGGCATTTGAAAATCATGGTTTTGCTCTAATAATATACATTTTATTGCACTAAGTTGTAGATTTGTAATCAGTAAGAGATATTAGACATATATAAGACTAGATAATAGAGATTAGATGAAAGACTAATTGTAAACTAGAAACTAAAATATTATTTACATTTAGGGAGTATTTTAGTCATTTATAACTAAAGTCAACATATTTAAAAAACAAGTTCTAAGCCAAGGATTTAATAATCATATGACTCTGGAATTGTTCAGTCATTTATTTCATTTCATTCCTCATGCCTATCTTTGTATATTATGTGTGTCCTTATTTTCTGAAAAGCCCACTTACTGATAAAGAAATATAAATATATCTTTTGAGAATAAATGCTGTCATTAAGTAAGGCAAATCACTATCGCAAACAAAACCTGTATCCTACAAAATGGAATTGTGTGTACTGTCAAGCATACCAATATTGATCTATATGACTGTTATTAAATAGAAGCTTATTTCTCAAACTAGGTCATTCCTTCATGAATTTCTGATTGGAAGCAATGTATTAGTGATTAAGAAATCATTACATTAGATACCGTTGAATACATTTAATACTATTACCTTTGATCAAAGACTTTATAAACTGGTAGTACACAAACTTAGTTAAGAGTTTTAACTGTATTAAAGATACTTATGATATTTGACTTTAACTGGGGTATGTGGTGGAGAATCAGCAACCTGTTATTGGGGAGGAAATGATGAATGAATCTGTTTCTCTCTTACTGGTGATAGATTCCTGGTTAAGGTGAATGGGGTGCTTTTTTGAAATAGTGAGTAAAATAGATAAAGTTTATACTTGGCAATTGTAAATAAGATTGAAAAACTAAGCTTATTTGGAATTTGAGATGTTAAAATAAGGAAATCCTGAGAAAGAAAATAGTGAAACCACAAGGGATATCTTCCTTCATATCTAGGCAGAGAAGAAAAACAGATTATTTAACTTGTTTAAAAGTAATTGGATCTATTGTTAATATGAATAGCATGCAACCTTACTTAATTTTTGAGTGACCTCTGGGAAGAGCGAATGTTTAATGAGTTATTGTGATGTAGAGATTCCATCCAGGTGGTTTAATGAGTTTATAAGTGAATTTGTACTTAATCAGTTCAAACTGAGTATGTAGAACTGCTTGAAGATGTTGTAATTAAACAACTGCAACAACTTTTACAATAGTTTTGCCAGGAAGTATACATTTTGAAAAAACGGAGTTAAATTTACTATGCTTTAAAAAAAAGTCCTCATTTGAAAAATAAAGGAGCAAAGAAATGTGAAAGGAGCATTACACAATTTGTGCCGTTTCTCCAAGTTGGGATACATGACACTGAACACGGATACTCTAATGATTCTAAGCGCTAGATTCTAAGCTATGGAAACAAACATAATAATTCCTGAAATATCGATTTTAATTGATCTAAAATATCAATTTTAGAATGTCGTATTTAAAGCATTTTAATACTACAGTAAGCATGAGTAAATCAGGCACGAATGTACAATTTTGAAGGAGCTTTTAGATAAAATTAAACTTCAAAGAAATTTCAAGTGAACCTATTACGTAACTCCAGACCTCATGTTCTTCTGTTGTTGGTGCCTTGGTGAGGAAAAATTAAGGAGCGCGGGGCCATAGCAAGAACTCTAGAAGACTCATTATCTAATGCTAGTCTGGCCAGTGAAGTTCTGTAACTCTCTCAGCTTTTCTCACTATTAGCATGAAGGAGGCTCTTATGGCAATATATGTTTCTATCCTTTAGTATCTTGACTAGCTGGAAAGAGAAATGTTGGATAGCAGGCTTGGTTTTTTGTTTTTGTCTTTTTAATGGGAATCATTATGGGGGAGGGGTAGGTTATACATTGAAAATACAAGAGAATAAGAAATGGAAGAAAAGATGAAAAATTTCAGTGATTACATTGTCAGTATAAGCCTAAGGGAAAATATTTAGATTTTTTTTCATTTAGAAGTTTTTGTGGTATCACTCACAAAATTAACAGTGGTTTCAGTTTTACATTTAATTTCAGACTCAGCTCACACTTCATTTCCTCAACAGAATCTTTCCTAGGAATTATTCTCTATGATGATGTCTGTCTTTGTTTTCTTGTAATGTTTATAAATGTTGCTATACCCTATAATCATGTACATGTGGGAGGCTGCAAGATGTAGTTTAAAGGAAAAAAAAAAAGACTTTGGAGTCAGACTTGTATTTCAGACTCTGATTTGCCCTTTTTTTTGGGAAGCTCATTTTACCTATCTGACTTTCACTTTCCTTCTCCAGAATGAATGTAGTGATGCTTACTTCACAGGGTTGTTAAGAACTGAGATAATGTATGTGAAAATTCTACCATATATGTCTAACTTGGATTATACAGTCAACTCTTTAACAATGTGGAAGGGGTGAGTAGGGATACCATCACTTACCCCCACTTGCCCCGCAGTCCACAACCGGTAAGCTTTGTAGTCTGTCTTCTCTGATTCTCCCCTATCCAAGGTTCTGTCAATTGAACCAACCTTGGATCATGTAGTACTACAGTACTTACTCAAAAAAAAAAAAAAAAAAATCCTAGGTGTAAGTGGATTGGTGCAGTTCAAACTATTATTTTTCAAATGTTAATTGTGTACTCAATAATCTTCTTTCCCCTTCATATGCTATTTTGGTGCAATTTGCTAATAGCTTCATATAAAATCATCTTATTTAAAGTAGATTTTACAGTTTTTGAAACAGGTGATTGTGTTCTTCACTTCTTTGCCCTTTTGTTACAGGATCTATTAATGAAGTATTTCATTAATATTAATGAAGTATCAATGATGTTAAAAAAGAAAAACTAGATGGTGTGACACTTAGTAGTTTAGGAAACAGTAGCTCAGTAACGTTTAGATAAACAAGAACTTCACTATTATTACTAAAAAGATAGTTCAGGGTAAGTGGAGTGGGGTTTAGTATTTTTCTATACATTTATTACTGTTGACAGGATGATATCAATGATGTGTATTTGAGATATTTCATACTATCAATTTAATATTTATATAGTTTTATTTTTCTTATGTGTTTATATATTTTCTGATTTTTATATAATTAAGTTGATAGGCATTATCTGTGTAAGAGTTATTTTAGAGTAGTTTTTTAAACTTATTTTAAAAAATTAAAAATTAAAATTATAGGTGAAAGATTCTGAAAATGCTGTTATTTTGAAAGTTAATTCTGATAGACATAAAAGCATAAGATAGGAGTTAAAAGTTCTACATCTTTTACCACTTTCAAGACAATGTAACTGCATTTTATCTGAATTTCCTTAGTTTTGAATGGGAGAAATTATGCTCAACTTGTCCAGTTACTGTGAGGGAGACAGAAAGCAATGTATCCAGTACTCAGTGCCTGCTGCTTGCTTGGCTGTGTGCTAAAGTGAGGGGCACCACAGTGAGCAAGACAGACACAGTCATCCTCTTGGAGATTATATTTTAGTACCAACAGGAACACACTATTTAGTCAAGTTGGATTCTGACAAATCATGTTTCATTTATGTTGCATTTCGAGGAATAAAGTGCTTCTATATTTTATTTGATGTGGATAAGTATAAGCACCAAAACTGTTTCACGTTAAACCATTTTTGATACAAATTTTTAAACCATTACACATTTTCTGCTTTCTAAGATGGAAAGTATTGAACATAATTTAATTATCTTATTTAATCAGGTTTAAGTAATTATAGCTAACATCTGTCGGGTTTATATATATATATACACACATACATATTTATATGGCATAAATATGTCCTGTTTGTGCTTAGCACTTAGCACATGTTATTTACTCTTTATAGCCTTTATAAGGAAATATATTATTCCTTTTTATTCTGCCTAAGAAATAGAGGTTAGGTAACTTGCTTAAGGTTGCACCTGCGGCCCTGCCAGAATTCAAGCACAGGCCCGACTGTACTCTGAGCAATTATATTTCTGTATTCTATTCTGAATACCTTTTATTGTGGTGTATGGTACTATGGTTCTCTATTGTGTTTTCTTTTCTGCCGTGACTTTACACACTTGCCCCCTTCCCTACTTCTAGCTTCTCATCTGCAGTCAGTGGTAGACTATGGAGTACTAACCAGTACAACGTTTCATTAGGCCCATACTGTGTCTTTACAAAAAGTATCTTTCTAATATTACAAAAGACATTTTATATTAACCTGTATTTTTAGTTTTTTAAGATCAGCAATGCTGTCATCTCTTCCCATAGGACAGCAGTTGGTTAGAGTAGCTGTCCTCGTGAGGTAGGGCATGTATTCTCCAGTTTCCCACAATTCCCACTTAACCTGTGTGTTACCAGCCTTGCCTGGTAGGTAGGTGTTTGAGTTTGTGATCTTTACTCGTATGTATTCTGTACCTTCCTCTTTTTTCATCATAGTTCAGACAACTTTTCATGTTAGTGGAAGTAATAATACAGGGTTAATTGAGAGTTACCAAGTATGAGATAATTTTCTAGAGCCTGCCATAGAACCTATTAATTTATTTAATCCTCATCATAGTATCAATATCGCCACTTTACATTAGAAAAAATTGTAGCAGAGAGAGATTAAGGAATTTGCTCAAATTACTGTAATAAGAGGCCACGTTGAGAAAAGGCCAAACTGTGAGTTGAACTGTTCTTAGGGCTTCCCTGGCAGCTCGGACAGTAAAGAATTTGCCTGCAGTGCAGGAGATCCGGGTTCGATCCCTGGATCAGGAAGATCTCTGGGGAAGCGAATGGCTACCCACTGCAGTATTCTTGCTTGGGAAACTCCGTGGACAGAGGAACCTGGCGGACTGTAGTCCATGGGGTCTCAAAGAATCAGACATGACTGAGTGACTGAGCACACACACAGAGGCTGTTCCTAGAGTAAAGGTCTTAATCAGTACAGTATATTCCTTGGCATTTAATAGTTGATAGAGGTGCACATCTTTCTTTTTAATGTTTGTTATATATCATCATAGGTTTCACTATATTTAATCAATCCTCTATTGATGGACATAGAGGTTTCTAATTTTTCATGTATCAAATGCTGTAGATGATAACATGGTACATTTATTATTGCATATTTGTGAGTTTTTTTTAATGTGAGGTTAATTACCATAAATATAATTTTTGGGTAAACAGTATCTGCTTTTAAAAATTTTGAAAAAAAATTACACCCTGTTTGGAAGACAAGTTTGTACTAATTGTAATGAATATTCTCACCTTCATTTGGTATTATCTTTTTAATCTTCATGAGTTCTTTTGAGATAGAACTCTTTCTTGAATTATATACATGTATTAGGAGTCCCGAGTTGCTCAGCAGTAAAGGATCTGCCTGCAGTGCAGGAGACACAGGAGATGAGGGTTTGATGTCTGAGTTGGGAAAATCTCCTAAGGGAGGAAATGTCAACCCACTCCAGTATTCTTGCCCGGAAAATCCCATGGACAAAGGAGCAAAGGGGCCATGAGGGCTACAGACAGTGGCGGATGGGGGGTTTGGGGGTCTTTGGGGGTCTTTGGGGGTGTCACAAAGAGTCAGATAGGACTGAGTGACTAAGCACAGCAGAGCACACACATGTAACAATAAGATCTTGCTAGTTTTTGCAACAGCTCTTTTATATTGCTTTATTTAAAGTTTTGTTCAGAGTCTTCAGTTTTCTTTTTCTTCGAATGATCCCTTCCAGTGTTTCCTAAGTTGTGTTCTAGTAGCACTTCTTTGGGAAATGTTATAATAGGTATGCTATTAAGAGCTTTTAATGTGGTTAAATAAATTTGGAAAGTGCTGTATAATATATCCCTCCTTATGAAGATTGACAGTATACTAGAGCGACTTCCAGTACTCTTGCCTGGAAAATCCTATGGACAGAGGAGCCTGGTGGGCTGCAGTCCATGGGGTCGCTAAGAGTCAGACACTACTGAGCGACTTCCCTTTCGCTTTTCAGTTTCATGCATTGGAGAAGGAAATGGCAACCCACTCCAGTGTTCTTGCCTGGAGAATCCCAGGGACAGGGGGGCCTGGTGGGCTGCCGTCTATGGGGTTGCACCTAGTCGGACACGACTGAAGCGACTTAGCAGCCGCAGCAGCAGAGTGACTTCACTTTCACTTTTCACTTTCACGCATTGGAGAAGGAAATGGCTGCCCACTCCAGTGTTCTTGCCTGGAGAATCCCAGGGATGGCAGAGCCTGGTGGGCTGCCGTCTATGGGGTCGCACAGAATCGGGCACGACTGAAGCGACTTAGCAGCAGCAGAGCATATTAAAGATGTGAGTAATACTGCAGTGTGGAGCCTGGTGAACATTATTTAGTTTAGTGTTGCCAAAACTTTTTGAAGATGGAATGCTGTTTAAAGACAAAGCAGAATTCTGTTTAACACTTCTTTGGGAAATAATGGTCTTTGTCCTGAAAATGATCTTTTGGAAGTCTGTATAATGCCTTTGTATTATTAATATTTTAGCTTTTGCTGTAGAAATAGTGGTTTCCAACAGTAATCGCTACTATGAAAATTAATCCTTTTTTTCTGGATTTGCCTTTAAAGTGTGTATGTGTGTATTTCCCAGTTATCTCTTTTTTCTTCCTCTTTCAACATTAAAGGATTGGCTGAATGTATTATTTTATTCAGAAAATCTATGATGGCAACAGCCGGTCTTGATTCTGTTACTACTGTATGAGGAAAGAACATTGGAATAAGTTCTATTTTGGATTTTTCCAGTGAGTGTTTGGTATCATTATCTGTAAATGTAAAGATAAAGTGATGCTTTCTAAAATCTCCTTCAGCTCTAAAATCTTAATAATCTCAATCTCATATTTACCTCATGTTTACCATACTCTCACTGCTAGTAGTCACCTTATCTACAGTTTGTTACTGACAGCAAAACTATTGATATGAAATGCCTTCCTTGCTTCAAACAGGAAAACTGCTGGAAAAAGACACTGACATTCATACCAACTGTAAATGGAAATAATGTCTGTTACTTCCATTGCAGAATATATGCAGTTTTATTTCATTCACTGTCCCATGCTATAGAGAGTTCATATTGCAAGACACTCAAGATTTAGAATACAAATTATATACATGTAAGTATAACAACTGATTCACACAGTCAAGCTTAGAAGGGTAATAGTGGTTAAGAGGTTTTGAAATAGTACCTTTTTCCTTTTAAATTTAAATTGTAGTAATATGCCAGAGACCTGGAAAGCAAAAATTAGCAAGCCCCACAAATATGATTATTTTGCTGTTAAATATTTAAAATGAAGCTGTTGTAAAAATAAGACATATAGCTTCAATGAACAGTATATGCGTTAGGTTCATGCCTGGGTTTATACCTGAGTTAAGTGAAGTTTGTAAGCTTCAATTTTCTCATCCCGTGAAATGAGGAATAATCCATTGCTTGCCTAAGAGGGTTGTTTTGGTAAGTGAAATAATAAGTGTAAATGTTGGGTGAGTGTGCCCACATAATAGATAATCATTACATGCTTGTTATATATTATAATAAATTTGAGTCTAATTACCATTACAGATATGATAATAGAAAGCAAACAATGTAACATTTAGCTATATGACCCAATCATGATTAATTTTCATGCTGTTTTTCTGTTTTATCTTACTTAAGGAGCATCATTAAAGATCAATACTATACTGGGGATTTGCTTGATCTAGAGTCTTATTTTCTAGCTTAATTTTGGTGTTGTTAGAGTCAGAAAATGCTGTTTGTAGTGTGATAACTAAGGACAAATATTTGAGATTTTTGAGGCATAGGTTTAAAGTATATATGGGAAACTGCTTCTAATAGTCTCTAAGGCTTGTTAAGATCTGTAGAGAAAATTGCCCCTATATACAGATATGTTCATATTATAGTTATGGGATACTATACTGTAGTTAAGAAGGTGGAAGAGTTTTAAATGTTATACAGTGGTGTTAAATGTTAAGTGAGGCAGTAATACAGGATGATAAAGTGATAGCAAATGAAACTATATTAGATAATAGTTGATTTATATATAGAATTCTATGAGTTTTAATCGCTATATAAGGGAAATAGTAAACCTCAGGGACAGTGAGCCAAAGCCTAGACCTTGCTGTGTTTGGGGGACATAAGACAAATGAATATTATATATAAAAGGTGAAAGATACTTTATAAAGGACCAGATACCAAAAGAAAATCTATAAAATTTAAAGCATTGTCAAAGATGATTTTAGGCAGGAAAGTTTGAGAATCATTGATTATGTCGATACTGGACTTGGGTTTTCCATTTTTTTTCCTGCAGACACATCTATGAAGCATTATTAATTGAAAAATTGCCAATTGTGCCTCATAATGAAACATTCATTCCTTTCTGATTTTGAATGCAATTCAGAAGTGGGTCCTATCTAATACATGAGACACTTGAAATAGGGACCCTCCTATCCCCATAAGTAGGAACTTTATTTAGTTATAGATTTGATTTTATTACTATTGTTTTCCTGGCCTGTCATTTCCTATTAATTAATCTGATGGTTGGACCATAGCCTGACTTGTTAACAGGCAGTGCAGTCCAATTCAGTAACTGTCTTAAGTCTGCTTGGGTTGCCATAGCAAAGTACTATAGACTGGGTAGCTTATAAACAACAGAAATTTATTTCTTACAGTTGTGGAGTCCAGGAAATTTAAGATCAAGTTACCATCAGCTTCAATGTCCAGCGAGGGCCTACTTCATGGTTCATAGATAGCCATCTTCTGTTTCCTCACATTGCAGAAATGGGGAGGGGACTCTCTGAGTCTCTCTTTTAATGGTATTGATCTCACTCATGAGGGCTAGGTCCTCATGACCTAATCTCTCCCAAAGGCCCCCCATCCAAACACCACTAACTAGGGGAATCGGTTTCAGCATGTGAATTTGGAAGGCTGGACACAAACATTCAGCCTTTAGCAAACATGTGCCATGTGTTTTGTTAAGCTAAAGCTACTGAATGTTTACAGTGTCATCTTTTAGGTATGAGGAGTTGGTTGTAAAGTCGGTTTACAGTTTTAGTCATTTATATATTAAAACACTTACCAAGCAGTGCGTGACAGGGTTTACTAAACTTTTGCTGTAAAGGGCCAGATAATAAATATTTTAGGCTCTGCCAGCTATATGATTTATGTCACAGCTACTCAGCTCTGCCCTCATAGCATAAAAGCAGCCATAGATAATATGTAAATAAATGAGCATGACTATGTTTCAGTAAAACTTTATTTACAAAAACAGTTGGTTGTCCAGTGTTGGCCCAAAGGCGCTATAGCTTCCCAATCCATGCTGAAAGACATAGTCCCTGTTAGAAAAGTATAATTTTAAGTTACCTGCATGTGAGTCAAACTTTATTTGCCCTGTAAACCACCACAACTTTTGTGGTTGAATGAGCTCAGTAGTTCTGCTTTGCGTGGCATTGGTCGGGGTTCTGGTCTGTCTGCAGTCACCTGGAGGCTTGGTTGGGACTGTTGTCCAGGGCCTTGGTTCTCCTGCATGTGGATTTCTCCACGTCTGATTCATTAGCCTCACGGTGTGACGGCTGAGTTCCAACAAGGATTCCAAGAGCAAGCATTGTGAAAGGAAGGAAACAGAGCTGCCAGGACAATTAAGGGGTAGGCTTGAAATTGGCAGAGCCTCACTTCCAACCTTATTCTTTTGATCAACATAGAGGCTCAGGCCGGAGTCACTGTGGAAGGAGACTAGGAATACTAGGAAGCATGATAAATTTGGGATCATCGAAATAACAGTCTGCTGCAGGATTGTTTTGGTTACAAGTGACAATTCAAATGGACTAGCTTTAGTAAAGGGGAAATTTACTGTAAGAATAATGGAGTGTCTTATTTCACAGAGCCTAAACATGGGATGAGGTGCTAGAAATTTTGGACCCAGGGTTTGAAGGTCCTCACAACTGTTTTTTGTTTTTGCTTCACTCTGTAAAGAAAGCTCCATTTTGTCTTACCACAGCTCTACCTTTTTCATAATGGAAAAAACACTATCATTGACTATTCTTGTGTTGTTTAGATCTTCCCATTTCAGTCATTCAGAGAAGAACTGACTTTATTTTCCCAGTTGTGTTTCTAAAATATTTCAGGAAGAGCTTTGTTCTGGACCAGTCATTTGTGATCAGAGCATAGAGGTTATGTTGTACCAACTATGTGGACAGGAGTAGAGTCAGTTAACAGAAAAGGGATACTAAATATTTAACCACTAAGCAGTTCGCTTGCTTTCTCCCTAATCAACTATTTCCTGACATAAGATAATTTGGGGATTATTTTAATAAATAATTTGTTTCCCTGTTTCAGGCCTAATTGGCTATTTTATTCACCTATCTGCCTTTGTTTATTTCATTGTTCTATTGGAGGACAGGCTGAATTAGTTCAGTATTTGAATATTCATTGTAATTTCTTGCATTGAGTAGGGGACAGCAGCATTTAGTATCTGTTGTTTCACTTTGCCACCATTAACATAGAATCAGATATGAAGGTGATCTTACTATACTGTTATTCATTGATTTCTGAGTCTGATTTGAATGATATGGTTGGCTGAGGAAGTATATACTTCTGGAAAGGGTGTAATTGTATACAAGAATGCAAGGAACAGAATGCAGTAATACAGAATGAAATAAGAGCCATAATAGAAGTTCAAGCAGCATACTGTGGGTGCACAGAGGAAGGAACAATTAATTTTGACTGAGTGGCTGTAGGAGGGTATGGTATTTTAAAGGAGATAGTGTTTGAGTAAGGCCTGGAAGAATGAATAACCCATCCTTAGGAAAACAAGGAAAGGTAATCTGGCTGTCAGGTTTCTTGGGTGATACCAGAAGGGGTGGCTCCAGAATGTCTTGGCTAAAGTAGATGAGCTTAAATATAAGTATAGAGGATTCAGAATAAACAGCAGCATGTACTTCTTTTAACCTGCTTAAGTTAGAATTATAAGAGCTAATTAGGTTTTGCTACATTCAGACTTTAGGTGACTCTGTAGTAGTTTGAAATTTGATTTTTTAAATTGAACAATCTATCTTAAAGACTCAGATTTTTGGGTTTAGAAAGAACTTTAAGGATTATCTGTGCTAACCCACTGTAGTGTATAAAGAAACTAAGATGCAGTTAAATGACTTATTTAACGTTACACATCTAAATGATAGAGTTGGAGCTAAAATCCGGGCTACTTTACTCCTAGTCTTGGGTATTAAAATAAATTATATGGTGTATCCTTTGTAGTAAGATTTGTCCCAAATATTCTATTTGAATTATGTAGTGTAGAAGTTTTAGAATCTGAGATATATATACAGTAAAATGCACAAATGTTATACAATATTGTGAATTTTTCATATGTATAGATCCTTATAAGTGTCACCCATGAACATTTCCAGCAGTCCAGAATTTTCCTTCCTGCCTTTTATTATGCCCTCTCCCGGGGATCTTCCCGACCCAAGAATTGAACCAGGGTCTGCTGCATTACAGGCAAATTCTTTACCAGCTGAGCTATCAGTGAAGCCCAAAGAATGCTGGAGTTGGTTGTTACTTCCTTCTCCAGGGCATCTTCCTGACCCAAGGATCGAACCCGAGTCTCCTGCATTGGCAGGTGGGTTCTTTACCACTGAGCCACCAGGGAAGCCCTATGCCTTTTACTAGTCAATATCTAATTCCTCTGCCACCCTTAAATACTCACTATTCTGATTTTTTTGTAAAGGATTAATTATGCCTGTTCTTGCACTTTATATAGGTATAATGACTTCTGTCATTCATCATTATGTCTGTGACACTATCCTCATTGTTGTGTGTAGCAGTTATTCATTCTTTTTATTAACATGTGGTATTCTGCTGAATGAATTGGATTCTTATTTTTCTGTTCATGGACATTTGAATTGTTTCCAGTTTCTGACTATTGTTAATAAAGCTGTCATGAATATTCTCATATAAATTTTTTTGATACATACATTGTCTCTATTCTCGGTGTAGAATTTCTGAGTTAACTGTTTTTCCAAAAGATGTACCATTTTTCTGTCCCTGCCGGTAATGGATGAAAGTTTCATTGCTCTACATTCTTGTCAAAATTTCTTATTGTCAGTCTTTTCAATTTTGACCATTCTGGGGTTAGTGTGTAGTGATTTCTAATTTATATTTCCCAGATAAAAAATGATGTTGAGCCCTTTATAATATATTAATTTTAAAGTGAACGTTTTTAATAAGGCTGTCTTTGTCTTACAGATTTGTAGGAATTCTTTGTAATTCTGAATATGGGAACTCTGGGTGTATGTATCGTAATTATCCTCTCCCACTCTGTGGCGAGTCTTTTCGAAGAAGGCAATGGCACCCCACTCCAGTACTCTTGCCTGGAAAGTCCCATGGAAGGAGGAGCCTGGAAGGCTGCAGTCCATGGGGTTGCTGAGGGTCGGACACGACTGAGCGACTTCACTTTCACTTTTCACTTTCATGCATTGGAGAAGGAATGGCAACCCACTCCAGTGTTTTTGCTTTGAGAATCCCAGGGACGGGGGAGCCTGGTGGGCTGCCGTCATGGGGTCACACAGACTCGGAGATGACTGAAGTGACTTAGCAGCAGCAGCAGCAATAGAGTCTTTTAATAAATAAAAATTCTTATTATTAATGAAGTTCAATTTATTAAACTTTATTTTTATCTTTAGTGGATTTTTGTGTCTTATTTAAAAAGTCTTTGCCTATTATAGGATCATCAAAATATTCTCCAAAATATTCTTGAGCTTTTTTGCTTTCCCTTTCACTTGAAGTTCTGATACATTTCAAATTAATTTGTATGAATGACATGAGGCAGAGATCAAAAATTTCTTTTAAAACGTATGACTTATTCAGTTGATCTAGCACCATTTTTTGTATTAAAAAGAAAAAGTCCTTTCCCCACTAAATTGTAGAGTACCTTTGATATAAATCAGACAGATTTGTTCTAAGAGTATTTCTGTTCCATTGGTCTATTTGTCTGTCTTTGTACCAGTGTTACCATATCCTAATTACTATAGCTTTATACTAAGTCTTGATATCTGGTAGTATAAATTCTCTAAAGTTTTTCTTCAACTTTGTTTTGGGGGCAGGTTGTCCTCCATCATTTGTATTATCATATGTATTTAGAAATAGATTACAATTCTAAAAATCTATAGGTATTATGACTAGGATTGTATTGAAACTGTAAATCAGCTTTCAGAGAATTGGCATGTTATGATATAGAGTCTTTCATTCTTTTATTGCCTTTTTATACTGTTTTGTCAGAAAGTGGTCCACTGAAGAAGGCAATAGAAAACCACTCCAATCATCTTGCCCTGAGAACCCGATGAACACTATGAAAATGCAAAAAAAAGATGTGACACAGGAAGCACCGCAATTAGTGTCCAATGTGCTACTGGGGCAGAGTAGAGAAATAGCTCCAGAAAGAATGGAGAGGCTGAGCCAAAGTGGAAATGACAGTCAGTTGTGGCTGAGCCTGGTAGTGAAAGTAAAGTCTGATGCTGTAAAGAACACTATCGCATAGAAACCTGGAACGTTAGGTCCAGGAATCAAGGTAAATAGGATGTGATCAAGCAAGCAGGAGATGGCAAGAGTGAACATTGACATTTTAGGAATCAATGAACTAAAATGGACGGGAATGAGTATATTTAATTCACATGACTATTGTATCTGCTATGTGTGGGCAAGAATCCCTTAGAAGAAATGGAGTAGCTCTCATTGTTAGCAGCAGAGTCCAAAATGCGGTGCTTGAGTGCAATCTCAAAAACAACAGAATGATCTCTGTTCGTTTCCAAGGCAAACCATTCAGTATCACAGCAATCCAAGTCTATGTCTCAACCATTAATGCCAAAGAAGCTAAAGTTGAATGGTTCTATGAAGACCTACAAGACCTTCTAGAACTAACACCAACAAAAGATATGCTTTTCATCATAGGGGATTGGAATGCAGAAGTAGGAGGTCAAGAGATATTTGGAGTAACAGGCAAGTTTGGCCTTGAAATACAAAATGAAGCAGAACAAAGGCTAACAGGGTCTTCCCTGGTGGCTCAGATGGCAAAGCATCTACCTACAATGCAGGAAACCAGGTTTGATCCCTGGGTTGGGAAGATCCCCTGGAGAAGGGAAAGGCTACCCACTCCAGTATTATGGCCTAGAGAATTCCATGGACAAAGGAACCTGGTGGGCTACAGTTCATGGAGTTGCAAAAGTCAGACATGACTGATGCAACTAATACTCACTCAGTCAAAGGCTAACAGAGTTTTGCCAAGAGAACATGCTGGTCATAGCAAACACCCTCTTACAACAACGTAAGAGATGACGCTGCACGTGAATGTCGCCAGATGGTCGATACTGAACTCAGATTGATTATATTCTCTACAGCTGAAGATGGAGAAGCTCTAGACAGTCAGCAAAAACAAGACCTGGAGCTGGCTGTGAACTCCTTATTGCCAAATTCAGGTTTAAATTGAAGAAATAGGGGAAACCACTAGGCCATTCAGGTATGACCTAAATCAAATCCCTTATGGTTGTATGGTAGTGGTGACGAATCGATTCAAGGGGTTAGATCTGGTAGACTTGAGTGTCTGAAGAACTATAGATGGAGGATTGTAACACTGTACAGGAAGGGTAATTAAACCCATCCTAAAGAAAAAGAAATGCAAGAAGGCAACGTAGTTGTCTGAGGAGGTCTTACAAATAGCTGAGGAAAAAAGAGAGAGGCAGAAAGCAAAGGAGAAAGGGAAAAATATACCTGACAATGTAAAGTTCTAGAGAGTATAAGTGAAGTGAGTGAAAGTTGCTCAGTTGTGTCTGACTCTTTGCAACCCCAAGGACTATACAGTTCATGATTCTCCAGGCCAGATTACTGGAGTGGGTAGCCTTTTCCTTCTCTGGGGGATCTTTGCAACCCAGGGATTGAACCCAGGTCTTCTGCATTGTAGGTGGATTCTTGAGCAGCTGAGCCACAAGGGAAGCCCAACAGTACTGGAGTGGGTAACCTATCCCTTCTCCAGCAGATCTGCCTGACCCAGGAATCAAACCAGGGTCTCCTGCATTGCAGGTGGATTCTTTACCAACTGAGCTATAAGGGAAACCTAGAGAATATCAAGGAGAGAGAAGAAAGCCTTCTTAAGTGAACAATGCAAAGAAATAGAGGAAAACAATAGAATGAGAAAAGTAGAAATACCAAGGGAACATTTCATGCAAAGATGGGCACAATAAAGGACAGAAACAGCAAGGACCTAACAAAAGCAGAAGAGATTAAGAAGATGTGGCAAGAATATACAGAACTGTACAAAAAAGGTCTTAATGACCCGGATAACCACGATGGTGTGGTCACTCACCTAAGCCAGACATCCTGTGATGTGAAGTCAACTGGGCCTTAGGAAGCATTACTACGAACAAAGTTAATGGAAGTGATGGAATTCCAGCTGAGCCATTTCAAATCCTAAAAGATAATGCTGTGAAAGATGATGCATTCTATATGGCAGCTAATTTAGAAAACTCAGCAGTGGCCATAGGACTGGAAAAGGTCAATTTTTCATTCCAATCCCAAAGAAAGGCAATGCCAAAGAATGTTCCAACTACTGTACAATTGTGCTCATTTCACATGCTAGCAAAGTAATGCTGAAAATCCTTCAAGCTAGGCTTCAGTAGTACATGAACTGAGAACTTCCAGATGCACAAGATGGATATACAAAAGGCAGAGGAACTAGAGATCAAATTGCCAGTATCTGTTGGATGATAGAGAAAGCAAGGGAATTCCAGAAAACATGTGCTTCATTGACTACACTAAAACCTTTGACTGTGTGGATCACAACAAACTGTGGAAAACTCTTAGAGATGGGAATTCCAGACCACCTTACCTGCCTCTTGCGAAACATGTATGCAGGTCAAGAAGCAACAGTTAGAACTGGACATAGAACACTGACTGGTTCAAAATTGGGAAAGGAGTATGTCAAGACTGTATATTGTTATCCTGCTTGTTTAACTTATATGCTGCATACATCATGTAAATATATGTACAGCCTGACTGGAGGAATCTCAAGCTGGAATCAAGATTGCCAGAAGAAATATCAACAACCTCAGATATGCAGATGATACCATTGTAATGCCAGAAAGTGAGGAGGAAGTAAAGAGTAATGTTTAAAAATATTGTTGTGAATAGTATTGTTTATTTAAATTTCATTTTCCAGTTTTATATTCATAGAAGTACTATTGATTTTTGTGTTTTGGTCTTTTGAACAGCGGCCTTGCTAAATTATTTATTTTGCTTTCTATTTTTTATTCATTAAATTTTTTAAAAATTTAACTTTTTATTTGAATGAAAGATTCTTTAAATTCTGTAGCACTTTGTAGTTTTCAGAAGTTTTAGACACACATGTGATCGCATAATAACCCTTTCTCTCCTGCTCACTTATGTTCCCCCCCGACCCCAGTAACCACTAGTTGGTTCTGCATGTCCGTGAGTCTTTTGTTTTTGTTTGTTTTATTTTATTCACTAGTTTTTTTAATAATTAATTTTTATTGGAGTATAGTTGTTTTTTAATGTTGTGTTAGTTTCTGCTGTATGGCAAAGTGAGTCAGCAATACATAGACATGTATCCCCTCTTTTTTGGCTTTCTTTCCCATTTAGGTCACCACAGAGCATTGGGATGGGTTCCCGTGCCAATCAGTAGATTCTCATTAGTTATCTATTTTATACATAGTAGTGTATAAAATCTGTTAGTTTATCCCACTACACCTGCCCTTGCCCCCTGGTATCAATCTGTTCTGTACATCTGTGTCTTTATTTCTGCTTTGCAGATAAGTTCGTCTGTATCATTTTTCTGGAGTCTACATATAAACAATATTATACGCTATTTGTTTTCCTGACTTACTTCACTCTAGGTCCATCCACATTTCTACAAATGGCACAATTTCATTTCTCTTTATGGCTGAATAATATCCCATTGTATATATGTAACACATCTATATCCATTCTTCTGTTGAGGGGCATTTAGGTTGTTTCCGTGTCCTGACTATTGTAAATAGTGCTACAGTGAACACTAGGGTTCATTTGTCTTTTTGAGTTGTTTTTTTCCAGGTATATACCCAGGACTGGGATTGCTGGGTCATACAGTAGTTCTATTTTAGTTTGTTAAAGAGTCTCCATACTGTTCTCCA
This sequence comes from Ovis canadensis, assembly GCF_042477335.2. Taxonomy (NCBI): domain Eukaryota; kingdom Metazoa; phylum Chordata; class Mammalia; order Artiodactyla; family Bovidae; genus Ovis; species Ovis canadensis. The sequence continues at coordinate 88,923,226 of NC_091251.1, forward strand.
CAGTGACTATATCAATTTACCTTCCGATCAAATTTGTTGTTTTGAATTCCACATATAAGTGTTACAGAGTCCAACCTCATACTACTTGCCATACAGCAGGCCAGTAATTCAAGAGGTGAGTTGTTGGGGCAAGGAATAGAATTCTTTTAGAAAGCCAGCAGACAAAGATGGTGGACTAGTGCCCCAAAGAACCATGTTGCCTGAGTGAGAATTCAGGCTTCTTTTATAGTAAAAAGAGGAGAGGGTGTGGTTGGTTGTGCAAACTTCTTCCTGCTGGAATCCTTTGTTCTTGCTGGTGTCCACTAGGTCTGGTCACAGTGTTTGTATAAACCTCCAGCAAGACAAATGTTATTCTCTATTCTGCAACTTTTTGTATCTGTATGAATGGAAAACTTCTGAAGGTCAGAGACTTGAGAATGGGGCTGTCCTGTATATTTCAGGCTAGAGGCAACATTATGTAATTTATTGTAGCAAAAGCATTAGAATAAAAGGATAAAATAAAAGAAACAGATCCAATATGGAGTCAGATGTGTTCTTTCCTGTTCCATAAGTAACATCAGACAGTGTCTCTCTGTGTCTGACTTATTTCATTTATCGTAATGTCCTCCCTTCATCCATGTTGCTGCAAATGGCAAATACATTAGCTTATTTTTAATATTTAACAGTTTGTAGAGTCTGTTCTGTTTCCTGTTTACAACTATATCATCTGAGGACAATAATACTATTACTCCTTTCTTGTCTTTACACTTTTTTCTTTCTTTTTCTTAATTGCAATAATCAAAACTTTCAGAACAATGTTTAGTGGAAATAATGATTGTTTTATTCCTGAACTTGGTGTGTGGCGGGGGGTGTTCACTTTTTCATCATTAATTATTATGTTAGTATAGGTTTTTGTAGGTACCCTTTATCAGATTAAAGAAATTACAATCTAGTCCTAGTTTTCTGAAGGTTTTCTAAATTAATAATGGCTAACATTTATTTAGGCTTCCCTGGTGGCTCAGATGGTGAAGAATCTGCCTGCATGTGGGAGACCCGGGTTTGATCCCTGGGTCGGAAAAGTCCCCTGGAGAGGGGAATAACAACCCACTCCATTATTCTTGCCTGGAGAATTCCATGGACAGAGGAGCCTGGTGGGCTACGGTCTGTGGGGTCACTAAGGGTTGGACAAGACTGAGCGATTTTGCTTTCTTTTCAACTTTCATTTAAATATACTTATGTTTACTTTAAATATAAATTAATTGTTAATAGTTAAATTTTATGAAATGGTTTTCTGCTTTTACTGAGATATATCATGATTCGTGTTCTTAATTCTGTATTATGGTGAATTATACTGATTTCAATGTTAAAGTAACCCTGCACTCCTAGGATAAATCCCATTTGGTCACAATGTATTATATCACTGGATTCAATTTTAACGTTTTGTTTAGGATTTTTATTTCTATTTGTTAGCCTGTAATCTTTCTTTCTTGGGAAGTTTTTGTTAGGTATTGCTATCAAGGTTTACTGGCCTCGTAAAAACTGTTGGGAAGTCTCTGTCTCTCTTATTCTCTGAAGGAGTTAGTGTTGAATTGGTACATTTCATCTGTGCTAGAAAAGAATGTTTATTCTACAGTTTGTTGATCTTAGTCCTATGTGTCAACAATATCAAACTGGTTAATCATGTTGATAAATCTTTTAATGATTTTTAATGCTTTTCTTTCTTTTTTGTCAGTTATGACAGAAGAATCTTAAAATCACCAACTCTGACAGATATTTCCTAGATATTTCAGCTCTTTCAAATTTTCTTTTATGTTTTCTGGAGCTCTTGTTAGGTTATAAAAATTTAGGATTGTTATAATTTTCAGTTGAACCATTATGTAATTATAAAATGTCCTTTTCTATCTCTATTAGTGTTTCTTGCTTTGAAGTCTACTTTAGAATTTCTGTTAATATGATTGCTCTTTCTTTTCATCTGTATTTCTATGGTTTATTTTTCCTTTTATTTCAACCTATCTGTATTCTTGTGTTTAAAATATTATCTTTTGGAAATAGCATATTATTGGGTCATGTTTATTTGATCTAGCTTGACAATCTTTGTGTTTTAATTAGAACATTTATTTACATTTAATGTGAATACTAATGTAGTTGGGTAGAATTCTGTCATCTCACTAGCTCTTTTCTTTCTGCCCTCTCTGCTCCTTGTAATTGTTTAATTATTCCTTTCTTGCATTTTTGATTTGTCAACTTTTGTAAGTTTCATTTTTTTCCTAATTAACTTTTGTTATGCATTCATCTTTAATTGTATATTTTTTAGTCATCCTAGAGATTTTAATGGATATCATTGATTAATTAGTGTATCTTAAATCAATACTCTTGCTACTTCCCAAACAGTGAAAAACTTAAGGCAGTTAAGTTTCATTTACTCCTGTCTGCCTTCCGTGGTGTTTTCATCAAAATGTGTTATAAAACACAGACATAATTTTTTCAAACAGTATCTTTTTTATTTCTCTATATACTCTTTCTAGTGCTCTTCATTCTTTTTTGCTGTTCTTTGCTATCATCCAGGATAATTTTCCTGTAGCTTGATGTCATTCCTTTAATACTTCTTATATTGCTCATCTGCTGGAGGTAGATTTTCTTAGCTGTAGTTTGTCTGCAGACATCTTCATTTCATGGTTTTAAAGGAAAATTTTTCTGTTAGGAGAATTCTGGGTTTGTGTCTCCCATCCTTCCTGCACCAGCGTGTCGTTCCTTTCCTGGCTGCCATAGTTTCCTTCGAAAAGTCAGCCGTCAGGCTTGCTGTTGCTTGTTTAGCGGTAATGTGTGTTTCTTTGCTGCTTTTAGAATTTCTTTATGCTTTTAGTTTCTAATGGTTTGACTATGTGGTATCTAAGCATGATTTTATTTGCATTTATCCTATTTGGGGTTTTCAGGGTTGATTTTTGTTGTTATTCTTTCTGGGTTGATTTTTTAAAATAATTTTAGAAAAATTTGGCTTTTGTATCTTTGTTGCTGTGCTGTGCTCACTCGTGTCCTATTCTTTGTGACCCCATGGACTGTGGCCTGCCAGGCTCCCCTGTTCATGGAATTTTCCAAGCAAGTATACTGGAGTGGGTTGCCATTTCCTACTCCAGGGGATCTTCCTGACTCAGGGATTGAACCTGAGTCTCCTGCGGCTCCTGCGGCTCCTGCGGCTCCTGTATTTGGCAGTCAGATTCTTTTACCCCTGAGCCACCTGGGAGGCCCTTATATTTTTGTTACTTTTTCTCCTCTCTCCCCTCTCTATTCCCTCTCCTCTCTCCTCAACCATGTTAGATGTTTTGGTTGTATACTGTATATCTCTTGTGCTTCTCTTTACTCTTTTCTCTCTGTGGGTTAGTGGGTGTTTTCTATCATCTTGTTTCTTAAGTTTATTCTCTCTTGATGTGTCCAGCCTAATACTGAAATTACTTCAAATATCTTACTTTCTCAGTTCTAGGAATTAAAAAAAAGTAGAGTCCTGTTTTTAAAAGTCTTTAAAAATAGATCCCCATTTTTGTTGACTATCTCCATTCTTTCATAAACTTCTAAAGATTCTTTTCTTTCATGAAAATACTGACAATTGCTATTTTAAAGTCTTTGTCTGCTTATTCCACTATCTGCATCACCTGAGACCTTGCTTCTATTTTCTTGATTTTGTCTTGATTATAGGCCATATTTTCCTGTCTCCTCACATAAGTTGTTAAGGAAGCAAAAGAATATACAGTGAAAATATTGATGAAAAGGATGGTTATGTTAATAGCAGTTCAAAATTTTTTTATTATATACTGAATATTATATTTAAACTCTATAAAGTTTGAAGAGAATATATACCTTTTTCCAACTGTTAGGCCAGTTGAGTAAGGTGCTGACACCTCAATTTAATTAAGAATTGAGCTGGGTTTAATTAGGGTCAGTCTTGATTGCAGCTCTAGTGATATTTTAGTAAGATTTAATCATCTCTCATTTGTTGTACTTGCCCTACTAGACTTTTGAATGAGAGACTCTCAGGCTTCTTCTCCACAGTCCTGAAAGACTACAGAAGTTTCAGTTCTGTTCTTTGGCGGTTTTGAGATTGGCCCTTCGATCTCTTGCTTCACACTGCTTCAGATTCAGGCAGTGTTGGAGACCTGCCATGTGTTTGCTTATGTGAGTCTCCTTTTTCTAGCAGGTTTTCGCCCAACTACCATGAAACTAAGGGAAATTTATCTCTGCAATTCAGTCTTCTTCACCCAGCCTCCTGGGAGAATTACTGGAGAACTCAGCAGTTGTCCTTTTTTTTGCCTTATATTTGGAGCTTTCTGGTTTTCAGTCCATCACACTTAAAAGCTCTGCTGCTTACTCTTTTCACCTGTCTTGCCTGGGCTAATCTCAGTTCTCAGTCTATGTCCAGAATCGTTAAATGATCTTAGGAAAGAAATAGCATGTGATTGTCACCTATCCTAAAGAGGACTCTTCTCTTTCTGGAATTTCAGTTTATCTACTTGTTACTTCTTAAGTTTTCTGATGTCTTAAAAATATGATCACACTTGCTTCCTTTTTTCCCCCTAGTTGTTGTTGAAGTATTTATTACATACCTACTTTCCTTAAAGATTGAAGCAGTGAAATCTATTTTTTTCAGATTTTAAAAATAGTACATGCTGTATTAATTTTTGCTGAATTATATTGTGTAACCAAAGACCCCAATATTTCACTGGCTTATAACAACAAAGGTTTATTTTTCACTCTTGCTGCATGTTACCTGAAGGTTGGCAGTGGCTCTGCTCTTGCTCCATGTATCTTCTGAGATTTCTGACATCCAGGCTGGGGATCAACTCCTATTTGGGCCACTCTGTTCTTGTAACAGGGGGAAAAAGGAAAGAGATTTGTCAGAAATATGTTCTGGCTCTTAAATCTGCTTGGATGTTTGCTTATATGCCATTGGAAAAAGCCAAAGTCAGTGGGGCAGAGGTGGTTACTCCTGTAAAAGTACTGTGTTACATAGGAACAAGTAGAGGTGATTCTCCTTTTGATGAAAGGTAGATTGAATAATTGTAAATTGTAATAAAACTGATTAGCCATGCTAACTGAACATAACTACAGAGACATAGAGCATTTGTAGTAGAATTCTGCCTTCTGCCTTCCAAGATCATCAGTGATGGTACTTTGATATTTATTCAGGATTGAAGCCTTCTTGTTGTCCTGACTTTATGATTTCTTTGAAAATCATAGTCTTGATTATAAATAAGATCTTTGTCTTTTCAGCCATTTACTCATGATAACAAAAGAGCCCTCAATCTGGCTACATTTACTTCTTGCTTTGCCATGTACTTGCAGACTTACTATAATGTTCAATTTACATTTCTAAATATAAAATATCTTTAACACAAGTTTGGGTCTGATTTGTGGCTTATAATATTATCACTTTTTCACTCTGAGAGAAGGTAAAATTCTGTATTGTGGGATTTTTTAAAGGATATAGTTAAGGGAGACAGTGCTAGAAAAATAAAAGTCAATAAAAAATTCTTATGCAGCTGAGTTATTTTACCTAATATGGTTGACATTGGGGCTTAAAGAGGGTTAACCAGACTCCCTGTTAGAATGAGAATACCTGTGATGAGGGTTTATTTAGTCCTTTAGAGATATTTTTACATTCGGAGCGATTCTTAAGTGGTTCAGATTTTCATGAAGGGGGTCTATTAGAAGGGGAAAATGAAAGCAATTTTGTATAAATTGAGGGAGGGCATGACTTATTTGTGAGTTTGGACACAGAAGGGTTCTTAGAAGAAGGAGGAGGTGAAAGAGGCCTGGGAAAAAATTGTGTAACTTATAATATGCCTAGGTCCAACTTGGCAGATAGTGGCATGCCAATGAAAGTCAGATTTACAAGACACTTGGTGCTATTGGTATCATGGAAGGAGTGACTGGAATGAAGCACATCTGAGTTCATTTTCTGTTCTTATTATGTAACTGAAATGATGCGTGATTTGGACAACTTAAGTCTTTTTTACAAAATAGAGATAATTGATTTATTGCCTTTACCATCTTTTAATTTGTCCCTCTGTTCCTTGAGCTGTCACTTCCTCTTTTATCCAACATAAATTTCATGGTCCTTCATTATCTGTAGCATGCATTCACAACTCCTTTCAGAAACAGGTGACATAAACCTTTAACTTTCTTATCTCACTTTAACGTGGTCATATTCACTTAGAAAAACTATAACCCAGGTCAAATCCAGTCTTTAAATTTAGTTTGTATTTGTGGAGCTGTATGTGTCTAGAGGAAACTGCAAAATCATGCTGACTAGTTTTACTTTAAATTCATCCATATTTTCCTAGATGATCTATTTTTCTCTTCTCTTAATGACTGATTTCATGTTCTCTTTCATCATACCTTCCAATAGTACCTCATCCCTGGTCTTGTCCTCTGCTGATGATTTTGCTTCTTGCCATACTGAAAAAATTGTAGCAGTCAGAAGAGAACCTACATAGACTCCTTTTTGCCACGTTTACCTGCTATGACTATCCCCAGTCCCTATAGTCTGTACTCTCACCTATTACCTTCTGTTGTTCTAAAGCCGGTTCTCTCCATTGTGTTTTAGATTCTATCTCTTTATGCCTAATTAAGGACATCAGTTCTCCACTCTTATTATGTCATAAAGTTTTCTCAGTACTGCATCACTGCCATAAGAAGACAAAATCTGCTGCTCTTTTCTGTCTTTAAACCATGTTTCCTTTTTTTTTTTTTTTCCTTTTTTGTTTTTTTGCCCTGCTTACTTGCCAGGTAGCACTTACACTCGCTCCCCATTTACAACAGACTCCTTGAAAGAGTCCTCTATGTTCACAGTGTCCAATTCCCTTTTTCCTGTTTCCCCTTAAGTCTAGTACAATTAAGCTTTTACCGTTACCATTGCATTGAAACTACTTTTGACAATATTATAAATGACCTTCATTTTGCTAAATATCAAGTTAATTTCTTAATACTCATCTCCCTTGATTTAACAGCAGTATTTGATACAACTAACTATTCCTTCTTACATATACCTTCTCCTTCTGCACTTGGCTTCTAGGAAATTATAGTTTTTAAAAATCTTTTTTTCACTGTCACTTGTTTTCCTCCTTTTCCCAGTCTCTTAAGTATCTCAGCATTTGTTTTGGGTTCTCTTCTGTATCTATACTTACTACCTTGAGGACCATGGCTCTAAATACCAACTATATCCTGAAAATTCTTAAACTTATATACAGTTGACCCTTGAAAAACATAGATTTGTGAACTGTGTGGGTCCACTTATACTCTTTTTCTTTTTCAGTAGTAAATACTGTAAGTACTATACAAGCCATGGTTGGTTAAATCTGAAGATACAGAGCCTTGGATACAGAGGAACCTCAGATAAGGAGGGTAAATTATAAGTTATACTTGGATTTTCCACTGTATGGAGGGTTAGGTGCCCATAAGCCCTGTGTTGTTTGAGAGTTAGCTGTGTATCCCCATTTAAGATCCCTCTCTTGAATTCCAGACTCATATATTCTGTATACATATCCTCTACTTAGCATCACCATTGGGATGTCTAATTAACATCTTATAATTAATATGTCTGAAACCAAATTACTCACTACCTGCTCAAAACTTGCTCTTTCAGCAGTATTTTTTAGTTCAATAAATGTTTATTACGTTTTTCCAGTTGGAGTCGCCCTTGATTCTTCTTTTTTACTCCCATGACCAATTATAATCAAAATCTTGTCAAGCCCTACTTTCAAAATATGAAGATTTATTCCAAATATGTTGGTTTCTCACTACCTAAAGCTTCTTCCACCTTGGTCTAAACCACTATTATTTCTCATCTGGGTTACTGCAATAACTTTGTAATTTAACTCAGTTGCCCTCTTACATGCACTCTGACAGTCTTCTCCTAACATAGCTGAGTGATCCCTTCAAAAAGTAAGTACAATATTTCACTTCTCTGTTTAGAACTCTTCAGTGGCTCCCAGGAACCACACAAACAACTTCTTTAAATGTCACCATCTCAAACCACTGTAATTAAAATCACGGCCTTGTCTCTTTTTCACATACACTCTGCTATATACCTCTAATCCCCCTTACCTGGTTTGTTTTTTCTATAGGGTTTTTTTTTTTTTTTTGCTAGTTAACACATTTCTTAATTTACATATTGAATTCATTCTTTATTATCTACCTCTTTTGTTAAAATAAGCTTCACCAGGGCAGAGATCTTCACCTTTTAGTTTTGCTTACTGATGTATTCTGAGTATGCCAAACTGCCTAGCACATAGTAACCCAGTTAATGTTTGTTGAGTGAAAGAATTGCCTACCTCTCAAGATTGTGTACATAATAAATGTGATATTGAGTGTATATGAACCTCTCACAATAACTGACAAGTTGTACATGCTTATTAATTTTGTTCTCTTTCATCCCCTGTTTCTTAGTTACTGATGCTTTATGTAGGTTATCTGGAGGTATTAGGAGTGTTGTTCAGTTCAGTCGCTCAGTCATGTCCGACTCTTTGCGACCTCATGAATAGCAGCGCGCCAGGCCTCCCTATCCATCACCAACTCCCGGAGTTCACTCAGACTCACGTCCGTAGAGTCAGTGATGCCATCCAGCCATCTCATCCTCTGTTGTGCCCTTCTCCTCCTGCCCCCAATCCCTCCCAGCATCAGAGTCTTTTCCAATGAGTCAACTCTTCGCATGAGGTGGCCAAAGTACTGGAGTTTCAGCTTCAGTATCATTCCTTCCAAAGAAATCCCAGGGCTTATCTCCTTCAGAATGGACTGGTTGGATCTCCTTGCAGTCCAAGGGACTCTCAAGAGTCTTCTCCAACACCACACTTCAAAAGCATCAATTCTTTGGTGCTCAGCCTTCTTCACAATCCAACTCTCACATCCATACATGACCACAGGAAAAACCATAGCCTTGACTAGACGGACTTTATTCAGCAAAGTAATGTCTCTGCTTTTGAATACTATCTAGGTAGGTCATAACTTTGCTTCCAAGGAGTAAGCGTCTTTTAATTTCATGGCTGCAGTCACCATCTGCAGTGGTTTTGGAGCCCCCATAAATAAAGTCTGACACTGTTTCCACTGTTTTCCCATCTATTTCCCATGAAGTGATGGGACCAGATGCCATGATCTTCGTTTTCTGAATGTTGAGCGTTAAGCAAACTTTTTCACTCTCCTCTTTCACTTTCATCAAGAGGCTTTTTAGCTCCTCTTCACTTTCTGCCATAAGGGTGGTGTCATCTGCATATCTGAGGTTATTGATATCTTTTAGATACTGTATCTTATCCCTTTCTCCCTAGCCTTTGAAACTGAACCCAACTTTTTCTCATTCTTTTTGCTCTCTTCCTCTATCCAACAGAGGAGAGAGGGAGTTAGAATTAGAGGAGAAAGAAAGAGGAAAAGGAGGTCTCTTATCTTCTAGTAGATGGGTGAAAAATTGATCGGACTTCTTTTAATAATCTCTCTCTCATTTTAGCAGGTTTCTTTTTTTCTCTCTATATATGTTATTTTCTGGTTCATAGTTCCTAGCATGTAGTTGATGCTCTACAATTTTGAATGACCATATTTCCTCTGTTCAATGGAATTGATCTTTCCAAACGTAAAAAATGTCTTCTATGAATCAAAAGGGTCAGAAGATTCTGAGAACTAGGGGGTTAATTGAGAACAGTGAGTTAAAAGTTGATACAGTTCTATGCTACATGGTCCAAAGGGAGAAAATTTAGTTATGCAGTGAATTAGAGGTAGACAGGTTTTGACATGAATAAGATGTCTGAAAAAAGTGCAGCCCCTTAGATTTTTAAAGTTGTTTTGTTTTTTCTTTATTTATACAAAATGGTTATCCCAGTATTATAAATGGGGAAACAGATTCAGAACTGTGATATATCTTATACAAGGTCATACAGTTAAGTATCAGAGTTGATTCTCAAAATTAGGTTCTCTTGATAGCTAATTTCCTGTTGCTTCTAGTAAGACAAGGAAACAATGAGGAATAACAAAAAATAATATTCTAAGGCATTTATCCTAAGTTTATGTCCTCGTTCTGCAGATTATAGGTCAGATCACATTCTGTCTCTGAGCCTGATAACCTTTTACAGGGTGATGGTTTTGAGATTTAAATGGGAGGATGCATGTAAAAATGCGATAAAAATGTTGTGTTGTTGGTGTTATTGTACAGAGTGGCAGACCATGGCTGTGTTGAGATTATAGGAAATGGTATGACTGAGTAGAGGCAAATAAAAAAACAGTTCTATCAGTCTCCTAGGAAAATGTCACCAGAGGTGAATAAGAAAAACAAGAGACTGGTGAATCTGAAGAAAAATTAGTAAGCATTAAAATGAATGAAAATAAGTGAGAAGTTAAGGGGTCAGAAAGAGTTGGACATGACTGAGCAACTGAGCACATATAAGAGAGAAAGAATTTCAGAATGAGCAGGGGAGAGAAATGATGTGAGCTCCTAATTAATGAGAAGAGAGAATGTGAATTTTCTTAATGGATTTTAACATAATGAGAAATTCTTAAACTGAAAGAGACCTTTCTGTTGTTCAGTTGCTCAGTCATGTCTGACACTGCAACCCAATGGACTGCAGCACGCCAGGCTTCCCTGCCTTTCACAGTCTCCCGGAGTTTGTTCAAACTCATGTCCATTGAGTCAGTGATGCCATTTTATAGGTAAGGAAATGAATGAGTCACAGAGAAGTCGATCAGATTGCTCAAAGATGTAACAAGTGGTGAGATTGGGATTAAAGCTCCACTACTGGGCTTTTTACTAGCATGTGAGACGAGTGCAATTGTGCAGTAGTTTGAGCGTTATTTGGCATTGCCTTTCTTTGGGATTGGAATGAAAACTGACCTTTTCCAGTCCTGTGGCCACTGCTGAATTTTCCAAATTTGCTGGCATACTGAGTGCAGCACTTTCACAGTATCCTCTTACAGTTTTTGAAATAGCTCAACTGGAATTCCATCACTTCCACTAGCTTTGTTAGTAGTGATGCTTTTTAAGGCCCACTTGACTTCACATTCCAGGATGTCTGGCTCTGGGTGAGTGATCACACCATCGTGATTATCTTGGTTGTGAAGATGTTTTTTGTATAGTTCTTCTTGTATTCTTGCCACCTCTTCTTAATATCTTCTGCTTCTGTTAGGTCCATACCATTTCTGTCCTTTATCGAGCCCATCTTTGCATGAAATGTTCCCTTGGTGTCTCTGATTTTCTTGAAGAGATCTCTAGTCTTTCCCATTCTGTTGTTTTCCTCTTTCCTTGCATTGATCACTGAGGAAGGCTTTCTTATCTCTTCTTGCTACTCTTTGGATCTCTGCATTCAGATGCTTGTATCTTTCCTTTTCTCCTTTGCTTTTTGGTTCTCTTCTTTTCACAGCTATTTGTAAGGCCTCCCCAGACAGCCATTTTGCTTTTTTGCATTTCTTTTCCATGGGGATGGTCTTGATCCCTGTCTCCTGTACAATGTCATAAACCTCCATCCATAGTTCATCAGGCACTCTATCTATCAGATCTAGTCCCTTACGTCTATTTCTCACTTCTATTGTATAATCATAATGGATTCAAAATTCTCCAAGCCAGGCTTCAGTAATATGTGAACCGTGAACTTCCAGATGTTCAAGCTGGTTTTAGAAAAGGCAGAGGAACCAGAGATCAAATGGCCAACATCCGCTGGATCATGGAAAAAGCAAGAGAGTTCCAGAAAAACATCTATTTCTGCTTTATTGACTATGCCAAAGCCTTTGACTGTGTGGATCACAATAAACTGTGAAAAATTCTGAAAGAGATGGGAATACCATACCACCTGACCTGCCTCTTGAGAAACCTATATGCAGGTCAGGAAGCAACAGTTAGAACTGGACATGGAGCAACAGACTGGTTGCAAATAGGAAAAGGCGTATGTCAAGGCTGTATATTGTCACCCTGTTTCTTTAACTTACATGCAGAGTACATCATGAGAAATGCTGGCTGGAAGAAGCACAAGCTGGAATCAAGATTGCCGGGAGAAATATCAATAACCTCAGATATGCAGATGACACCACCCTTATGGCAGAAAGTGAAGAGGAACTCAAAAGCCTCTTGATGAGAGTGAAAGAGGAGAGTGAAAAAGTAGGCTTAATGCTCAACATTCAGAAAACGAAGATCATGGCATCTGGTCCCATCACTTCATGGGAAATAGATGGGGAAACAGTGGAAGCAGTGTCAGACTTTATTTTTTGGGGCTCCAAAATCACTGCAGGTGGTGACTGCAGCCATGAAATTAAAAGACGCTTACTCCTTGGAAGAAAAGTTATGACCAACTTGGATAGCATATTAAAAAGCAGAGATATTACTTTGCCAACGAAGGTCCATCTGGTCAAGGTTATGGTTTTTCCAGTGGTCATGTATGGATGTGAGAGTTGGACTGAGAAGAAGGCTGAGTGCTGAAGGATTGATGCTTTTGAAGTATGGTGTTGGAGAAGACTCTTGAGAGTCCCTTGGACTGCAAGGAGATCCAACCAGTCCATCCTAAAGGAGATCAGTCCTGGGTATTTATTGGAAGGACTGATGCTGAGGCTGAAACTCCAATACTTTGGCCACCTCATGCGAAGAGTTGACTCATTGGAAAAGACTCTGATGCTGGGAGGGATTGGGGGCAGGAGGAGAAGGGCACAACAGAGGACGAGATGGCTGGATGGCATCACCTACTTGATGCACATGAGTTTGGGTGAACTCCGGGAGTTGGTGATGGACAGGGAGGCCTGGAGTGCTGCTATTCCTGTGGTTGCAAAGAGTCGGACACGACTGAGCAACTAAACTGAACTGAAGCGATAATCAATTTTAAATGTGTTGGTATAACTAAAATTATACAGAAGATGACATTGAAATACATGCTTTTCCAGCGAACCTAGTAAACTTACTCGTACCTGTCTTTTCTAAAGTGCTACCAGCTCAAATTAATAGAAATATCACTGAAATTTTGTTCACACAAAATAATGCTAAGATATTTCCAAGTAGGCTAATATTAATAAGTCATGTAGTCTACTTCGGAAGTATCTTGTGAAGTCCTTGAGTTATGTTAACATAGTGAAGAAAGCCAGGTTTTATTTTTTTTGGTTCTTTTTTTTAAAAATAAATTTCTATTTTTACTTTATTTTACTTTACAATACTGTATTGGTTTTACCCTACATTGACATGAATCCGCCACGGGTGTACATGAGTTCCCAAACATGAACCTCCCTCCCACCTCCCACCCCATATCATCTCTCTGGATCATCCCCGTTCACCAGCCCCAAGCATCCTGTATCCTGCATCAAACATAGACTGGTGATTCATTTCTTACATGATAGTATACATGTTTCAATGCCATTCTCCCAAATCATCCCACTCTCTCCCTCTCCCTCAGAGTCCAAAAGTCCGCTCTACACATCTGTGTCTCTTTTGCTGTCTCGCATACAGGGTTATCGTTACCATCTTTCTAAATTCCATATATATGTGTTAGTATACTGTATTGGTGTTTTTCTTTTTGGCTTAGTTCACTCTGTATAATCAGCTCCGTTTCATCCATCTCATTAGAACTGATTCAAATGTATTCTTTTTAATGGCTGAGTAATACTCCATTGTGTATATGTACCACAGCTTTCTTATCCATTCATCTGCTGATGGACATCAAGGTTGCTTCGATGTCCTGGCTATTACAAACAGTGCTGTGATGAACATTGGGGTACACGTGTCTCTTTCAGTTCTGGTCTCCTCGGTGTGTATGCCCAGCAGTGGTATTGCTGGGTCATAAGGCAGTTCTATTTCCAGTTTTTTAAGGAATGTCCACACTGTTCTCCATAGTGGCTGTACTAGTTTGCATTCCCACCAACAGTATAAGAGGGTTCCCTTTTCTCCACACCCTCTCCAGCATTTATTGCTTGCAGACTTTTTGGTTTTATTTTTAAATGGCAATTTAGGCAATCCCATTTAGGGTCTCTCATGATGATTGTTTCAGTAGTAAGGGCAGATGATATACCATTTCCAAGGCCCTTGGTTTCCCTAACGAAATCTTCATCAGGTCTCAGCTTCCAAGTTTCTCTGGTTGTTATTTGGTACCTAATTTATGGTTGTTCTTTGGGTCCTGTCATTCTTACTTTATGTTCCAATGACGACTCTTTGCCTCCACTGTTAAGCTACCTCTTTTCTGTATCTTTTCTTTATTAAAACATGCTGTAATAAATTGCAAAAATGGCCACAATTTTTTGTATCTCTTTCCATTTTGAGGTGTAGGGCATTTTGTCTCACCCCTTGAATCTGGGCTTGTCTTGTTACTTGCTTTGACCAATTGAATATGGCTAAGAACTATTGTGCAAATCCTGAACCAAGCTTGTAGCTTCTACTTTTGCTGCTTTTTGGAGCCTCTTCTCTCCTTCTATGTATGAAAACCTGGGTTAGCTTTCAGGGTGATGAGATATATACATGACCCCTGTTACCCCAGGTTTCAGCCTCCCTGCTGACAGGCGTGTCAGTGAGGCCATCATCTGTGTACCAACTGACAGTACCAACTGATATATGAGCAAGCCCAATAGAGATTTGCTGGTAACTTAAAAAAAAAAAACTTTTTATATAGCTCATCAATAGCATTGTGGTAGTTTCAGATGAACAGGGAAGGAACTCAGCCATATATATACATTGCTGGTAACTTTTTTTAATGTATAGTCTTATGGGTAACTTTTCCTATAATTTTGGCTTGAACTTTAATACTTAGTTGATGCACAGAGTTTAGAGCTAAAATTAAATGGCTATTTTTAATCTACTAAGCTTTAGAGTGGGTTTCACTAATGGCTCAGTGGTAAAGAATCTGCTTGCCAATGCAGGAAATGCAGGTTCATTCCCTGGGTGGGGAAGATCCCCTAGAGAAGGAAATGGCAAGCCACTCTAGTGTTCTTGTCTGGGAAATCTCATGGACAGAGGTATCTGGTGGGCTACAGTCTATGGGATTGCAAAGAGTCCGGTACCACTTAGTAATACAATGGTATCAACAACTTTGATAAATAACAACAACAAAGCTTTAGAATGTTTTGTTGTACATAAAGCCAAAGATAAAAGATTCACATACTTTCCTATTTTGTCAAAACTCTCTCTTGATTCCATACTCCATCTCTGTTTAATTTTAAGGTTGTCTCTTTCTTTACTCATAGATGAGTCAGCAGTTTCAATGTCCTAGCTGAAGGCCAACGAGCAATGTTTTCTAGTTCTTTTTCACGAAGGACAGTTTCTTTCTGACTTTTGGCTTTGTGCAAGAATGTCAGTGCTAGCTATCCTGTGATTTCCATTCTTTTAGGAATAAGCATTAAAACTGTAGCCTTTAAAATGCATAAATGGGATTTATACCTACCATGGTTGCTGAATGTGAGTCTTGTTTACTGTTATGAGTTTGAGTTTCATTTTTACTTCTGGCACCTAGAGACTTTTCTTTTCATCTTTTCATATTTATCTACTTATCTTGATTTAAAGTCTCCCAGGATTTGATATGCAGATGACACCACTCTTATGGCAGAAAGTGAAGAGGAACTAAAAAGCCTCTTGATGAGAGTGAAAGAGGAGAGTGAAAAAGTTGGATAATGCTCAACATTCAGAAAACAGAGATCGTAGTATCTGGTCCCATCACTTCATGGGAAATAGATGGGGAAACAGTGGAAACAGTGTCAGACTTTATTTTTTTGGGCTCCAAAATCACTGCAGATGGTGACTGCAGCCATGAAACTAAAAGATGCTTACTCCTTGGAAGGAAAGTTATGACCAACCCAGATAGCGTATTGAAAAGCAGAGGCATTACTTTGCCAACAAAGGTCCGTCTAGTCAGGGCTATGGTTTTTCCAGTAGTCATGCATGGATGCGAGAGTTGAACTGTGAAGAAAGCTGAGCGCCAAAGAATTGATGTTTCTGAAGTGTGGTGTTGGAAAAGACTCTTGAGAGTCCCTTGAACTGCAAAGAGATCCAACCAGTCTGTTCTAAAGGAGATCAGCCCTGGGTGTTCTTTGGAAGGAATGATGCTAAAAGTTGAAACTCCAGTACTTTGGCTACCTCATGCGACGAGTTGACTCACTGGAAAAGACTCTGATGCTGGGAGGGATTGGGGGCAGGAGGAGAAGGGGACGACAGAGGATGAGATGGCTGGATGGCATCACCGACTCGATGGACGTGAGTTTGTGTGAACTCCGGGAGATGGTGATGGACAGGGAGGCCTGGAGAGCTGTAATTCATGGGGTCGCAAAGAGTTGGACACGACTGAGTGACTGAACTGAACTGAGGATTTGATCTGCTGATCAGTCAGTTCTTTAAAACTCCTTTATTCTCTGTCAGTGAAGCTACTCTTTCCCTATTTCAGTTCAGTTCAGTCGCATCCGACTCTTTGGACCCCATGGATTGCAGTATCCCTGGCCTCACCTGTCCATTTCCGGAGTTTACTCAAACTCGTGTCCATTAAGTCAGTGATGCTATCCAACCATCTCATGTTCTGTCCTCATCCCCTTCTCCTCCCACCCTCAACTTTCCTAGCATCAAGGTGTTTTCAAATGAGTCAGTTCTTCACATCAGGAGGCCAAAGTATTGGAGTTTCAGCTTCAACATCAGTCGTTCCAATGAATATGCAGGACTAATTTTGTTAAGAATGGACTGGTTTAATTTCCTTGCATTCCAAGGGACTCAAGAGTCTTCTCCAACGCTATAGTTGAAAAGCATTAATTCTTCAGTGCTCAGCTTTCTTTACAGTCCAACTCTCACATCCATACATGACTACTGGGAAAAACCATAGCTTTGACTAGATGGACTTATGTTGGCAAAGTAATGTCTCTGCTTTTTAATATGCTGTCTAGGTTGGTTGTAACTTTTCTTCCAAGGAGCAAGTGTCTTTTAAAATTTCATGGTTGCAGTCACCATCTGCAGTGATTTTAGAGTTCCCCAGAATTAAGTCTGTCACTGTTTCCACTGTTTTCCCATCTATTTGCCATAAAGTGATGGGACCAGACACCATGATCTTAGTTTTCTAGGCCAACTTTTTCACTCTCCTCTTTCAGTTTCATCAAGAAGCTCTTTAGTTCTTCACTTTCTTCCATAAGGGTGGTGTCATCTGCACATCTGAGGTAATTAATATTTCTCCTGGCAGTCTTGATTCCGGGTTGAGCTTCATCCATCCCAGTTTTTTTTCATGATGTACTCTGCATATACATTAAATAAGCAGGGTGACAATATACAGCATTAATGTACTCCTTTCCCTATTTGGAACCAGTCTGTTGTTCCATGTCCAGTTCTAACTGTTGCTTCCTGACCTGCATATGGATTTCTCAAGAGATAGGTCAGGTATTCCCATCTCTTTCAAAATATTCCAGAATTTGTTGTGGTCTACACAGTCAAAGGCTTTGGCATAGTCAATAAATCAGAAGTAGATGTTTTTCTGGAATTCTCTTGCTTTTTCAATGATCCAGTAGATATTAGCAATTTGATCTCTGGTTCCTGTGCCTTTTCTAAATCCAGCTTGAACATCTGGAAGTTCACGAATCATGTGCTGTTGAAGTCTGGCTTGGAGAATTTTGAGCATTACTTTACTGGCGTGTGAGATGAGTGCAATTGTATGGTAGTTTGAACATTCTTTGGCATTGCCTTGCTTTGAGATGGGAATGAAAACTTACCTTTTCCAGTCCTGTGGCCACTGTGGACTGGCAAATTTGCTGGCATATTGAGTGCAGCGCTTTCACAGCATCATCTTTTAGGATTTGAAATAGCTCAACTGGAATTCCATCACCTCCACTAGCTTTGTTCGTAGTGATGCTTCCTAAAGCCCACTTGACTTCATATTCCGGGGTGTCTGGCTCTAGGTTGGTGATCACACCATCATGATTATCTGGGTCATGAAGATCTTTTTTTGTATAGTTCTTCTGTGTATTCTTGCCACTTCTTAACATCTTGTGCTTCTTTTAGGTTCATACCATTTCTGTATGGGCAGAAATGTTTGCATGAAATGTTCCCTTGAAGTGAAGGTGCTCAGTCGTGTCCAACTCTTTGCGACTTCATGGACTGTAGCCTACCGTGCTCCTCCATCCTTGTGATTTTCCAGGCAAGAGTACTGGAGTGGGTTGCTGTTTCCTTCTTCAGAGGATCTTCCCAACCCAGGGATCGAACCTGGGTCTCCCTCATTGTAGACAGATGCCTTACTGTCTGAGCCACCAGCGAAGCCACCAGGAAATGTTCCCTTGGTATCTCTAATTTTCTTGAAGAGATCACTAGACTTTCCTGTTCTGTTGTTTTCCCTTATTTCTTTGCATCGATCAGTGAGGAATGCTTTTTCATCTCTTTTTGCTATTCTTTGGAACTCTGCATTCAAATGGGTATATCTTTCCTTTTCTCTTTTGCCTTTTGCTTCTCTTCTTTTCTCAGCTATTTGTAAGGCCTCCTCAGACAACCATTTTGCCTTTTTGCATTTCTTTTTCTTGGTGATGGTCTTGATCACTGCCTCTTCTACAGTGTCATGAACCTCTGTCCATAGTTCTTCAGGGACTCTGTCTATCAGATCTAATCCCTTAAGTCTATTTCTCACTTCCACTGTATAATCGGAAGTTGTTTGATTTAGGTCATATTTGAATGGTGTAATGGTTTTGCCTACTTTCTTCAATTTAAGTCTGAATTTGGTAGTAAGCAGTTCATGGTCTGTGCCACAGTCAGCTCCTGGTCTTGTTTCTGCTGACTGTACAGAGTTTCTCCATCTTTGGCTGCAAAGAATATAATCATTCTGATTTTAATATTGAGCATCTGGTGATGTCTGTCTGTAGAGTCTTCTCTTATCTTGTCAGAAGAGGGTGTTTGCTGTGACCAGTGCTTTCTCTTGACAGAACTCTATTAGCCTTTGCCCTGCTTCATTCTGTACTTTAAGGCCAAATTTGCCTGTTACTCCAGGTATTTCTCGACTTCCTACTTTTGCATCCAGTCCCCTATAATGAAAAGGACATCTTTTTTGGGTGTTAGTTCCAGAAGGTCTTTTAGTTCTTCAAAGAACCGTTCAACTTCAGCTTCTTCAGTGTTACTGATCAGGACATAGACTTGGATTACTGTGATATTGAATGGTTTGCCTTGGAAACGAGCAGATATATTGTCATTTTTGAGGTTGCATCCAAGAACTGTATTTTGGACTCTTGTTGACTATGATGGCTACTCCATTTCTTCTAAGGGATTCTTGCCCACAGCAGTGGATATAATGGTCATCTGAATTAAATTCACCCATTCCCGTCCATTTTAGTTCCCTGCTGTCTCCTGTTTGACCATGTCCAATTTGCCTTGATTCATGGACCTAACATTCCACGTTCCTATGAAGTATTGCTGTTTACAGCCTCAGACTTTACTTCCATCACCAGTCACATCCACAGCTGGGTGTTGTTTCCCTTTTGGCTCAGCCTCTTCATTCCTTCTGGAGCTATTTCTCCACTCTTCTCCAGTAGTATATTGGGCACCTACTGACCTAAGGAGTTTATCTTTAAGTGTCCCATCTTTTTGCCTTTTTATACTGTTCATGGGGTTCTCAAGGCCAGAAAACTGAAGTGGTTTGCCATTCCCTTCTCCCTTTTCCCTGTTGATCACCTATCTTCATGGCTACTTATCATTCTTTAAGGTGTTTTTCTTCCTTTGTATTGACTGATTGTGTTTACTTGAACTTTATCCCTGGTCCTTAGTCCATCTTACTTTAAATATTACTTTTGGATAACCTTTCCTACGCGTATTACTTTAACTACCAGTTTTATGTTCTGGCCTTGTATCTAAGCCTTAAGCTAGAAAGTTTTCACCTCTACATTCTTGCATTCCATTTCCTATTATCATTTCCACTTGATTGTCCTCTGGGCATCTTCTGCATGCCCAGAACGAGACTCACAGCCTTTATGTTTGAAAACTTCTTTAACCGTATCCCCCAGTGTGGTTAAGGGAAACTGATAGCTCTGTAACCAAGAAAATTTGAAGTCATCCTAGATATCTCCCTTTCGTTCTTCTCAACGTTTATTTACTCATTAATGCCTGACTCACTAACATATCTGGAAACTATTTGCTTTCCTAATTTCTTTCCATATAACTGCAAGCTAGATAAGAATACTTCCATCTTCTCAGAAGGTTCTCATATTTCATATCTCACACTTCCTACATCACTTGTCTCTTTTTCATTATCTATCTCACCCAGCCTGTTCCTTGTTTCCAGTTTTCCAGTGTAAGACCTTACTACAAGATACAGTTATCTTTGGTATCCAAGGAAGGTTGGTTCCACAACCACCCCCATACTAACATATGTAATCACTCAAGTTCCTTATATAAAATGGTATAGGATTTGGGTATATCCTAGGAGCATCTTCCCAATACACACTTTAAGTAATTTCTAGATTATTTATAATAACCTATACAGTTTGAACGCTGTGTAAATAGCTGTAAAAATAATTTAAATGCTTTGTAAATAATTACTGGTACATGGCAAACTTAAGCATTGATTTTTGGAACTTTCTGAAATTTTTCATTATATATTTTACTTCTGTGTACTTTTTGAACCCCACTTTACCCTATGCTGCTATATTTTACATTAAACAGTTGTTTAACTTTTAAGTGCTAAGAAAGAAAACCTAGTCTTTGTTTTCCTACTTATTTACCACTTCTGGTACTCTGTGTTCCTTTCTTTAGATCCAAGTATCCACTTTGTAGTCTTTCTTTTTGACCTGAGAGATATCCTTTGGCATTTTGTATAGTGCAGATCTAATGGCAAGTATTTATTCTCTCAGCTTTTGTTTAGCTGGAAATGTCTTTTTTCACTCTCATTTCTGAAGGATATTTTTTACTGAATATAAAATCTTAGGTTGCTACTACGTGCCCCCCCAAGTACTTTAAAGATGTTATTCTGTTCTGACCTCCAGTGAGAAGCTGGTAGTCACTCTTATCATTATTTCTTGGTACATGATGTGTTTTCCCTCTCCCCTTTTTCGTTTCTCCTTTCTCTGGTTGCATTCAAGATTTTTTCTTTATGTTTGGTTTTTGTCAATTTGAGTGTGTTATGCCTAGATGTGATTCTGGTTATGTTTATCCTGGTTTGGATTGGCTGTGAAAAGAGTGAAAGTGTTAATTGCTCAGTTGTGTCCGAGTATTCGAAATCCTATGGACTGTACCCCTCCAGGCTCCTCTGTGCGCGGAATTCTCAAGGCAAGAATACTGGAGTGGGTAAGCCATTCCCTTCTCCAGGGTGTCTTCCTGACTCAGAGATCCAACCTGGATTTCCTACATTGCAGGCAGATTGTGGTCTGAGCCATCAGGGATCAGCTATGCTTATTAAAATTGGTGTTTTTCATCATATTTGGGAAGTTTTCAGCCATTTATTTTTCGAATATTTCTTTTCCCCCAGTCTCATTGTCTTCCCCAGTGAGACCACAATCATACATATTTTAGATCATTTGATAATGTTCACGGTCCCTGAAGCTTAATAATTTTCAATTTTTTTCCTCTCTGCAAGGTTGGGTAGTTTTAATAATTGGTCTTCAGCTTCTACCACCGCCAGTATATTGTTAAACCCCATCCAGTAGCATTGTAATTTCAATTACAGTACTTCTAAGTTCTAAAATTTCTATGTTTAATGTTTTCCTTTTAGTTAGTTTCTCAGTTAATCTCAATTATTGAGTTTTATATGGATAGTTCCTTTGCCCTCTTATTTCATTTCGTCTTGCTTACAAAATAGTACTAGATATAACTTATTGCAAATTAAAATATTTGACTCCTTATCTGAAAGTTTATTATATATTTTGGGATATTTTTATTTTCCTGAATTTTCTGGGTTTTATTATTTAAAAACCACATGGATTTACAATTTATGCCAGAGTGGATGTGTGTAATCAAGGGCAGAGACAGGGACAGAAATGAGATTAAGGTTATGTTCTGTAGAATGGCCAGTGGGACAAATAGGGCTATCACTTTAATGATGTTTTAAATTAGGTACATGTCCCAATAATTTATTAGATTTTTCCTGTGTTTTTCTCTTACACTGTCAGTTGCACAGTTAGGAAATCATGGACTTTTAGTTCCTGAATAGACTTTAGAATTGATCCTAATAACTTCATTTTCATTCTTTGAAAGTAGGTATATAAGAATTTCATTCACACTGAGTTGAACGGATAGGTGAAAGATGTTTCTAATGCAGATAGTTAAGCAAAAATACCTAGTAAAATACATACATGGTACAATACAAAGGTTTCGATAGTTTTCAGCCAATTCATGGCAAATATTAATGTATAGATTTAAAATACTGGAACAAAGGTAAATTCAGAATGTGAAGAATAAACAAGTCACTAATTTAAAAACATGGTGCTTCCCTGGTGACTCAGACAGTAAAGAATCTGCCTGCAATTCAGGAGACCTGGGTTTGATACCTGGATCTGGAAGATTCCCAGGAGAAGGGAATGGCTACCCACTCCAGTATTCTTGCCTGGAGAATTCCATGGACACAGAAGCCTGGCGGGCAACAGTCCAAGGTTTACAAAGAGTCGGACACAACTGAGCGACTAACACTAAAACAAAACAAAACCAGAAGACAGTAGTAGCATAAACACCTAATTTTTTTTATTATGTCACAAAATAAAGTCTCTGTAGCAGATTGTGAACATATGGTAGGCTACATAGAATAGTATATTATACTTTTAGTATATTGCATCAAATATATATATGTACATTTATCTATATACACACATTTACCTAAATTGTATCAAGTTCTATAATATTACCAAATAATAGTTTTTATCTTCTTTCCTATATTGATATAAGATTCATAGGTATTTAACAATAGGAAATGAAGTGACTGTTTCACAAATCTGTATGTTATCACTCTTATCTCCCTAGCATCTGTTACAGTATCTGGCATATGTTAGATGTTTAATAAATATTTATTGCATGAATAAATGCATACAATTTTTAAAAGAATCATTCTTTTGAAAAAGTGCTTAGAGAGATGGATTGATTTTTGTACTACTACCAAATAATTATCATTATAATAAGCCCACATAAAACACTCTGAAATAAAACTTTTATCCTCATAATTTGGGGTTTGTTGTAGTATTTGGAATTTCTCCTTAGTCTCCTTCATGAACATTAACTTTGTGTTAACCATCCTAAAGGAAATCAGTCCTGAATATTCATTGGAAGAACTGATGTTGAAGCTGAAACTCCAATACTTTGGCCTCCTGATGCGAAGAACTGACTCATTTGAAAAGACCGTGATGCTGGGAAAGATTGAGGGCAGGAGGAGAAGGGGACGACAGAGGATAGGATGGTTGGATGGCATCACCGACTCAAAGGATATGAGTTTGAGTAAACTCCGGGAGTTGGTGACGGACAGGGAGGCCTGGCTTGCTGCAGTCCTTGGGGTTGCAAAGAGTCGGACACACTGAGCGACTGAACTGAATGGACAGGTAATAGCTAAAGCATTTTTATGTGATGTGTACTTAGAATTATTAGGTTGGTGCAAATGTAATTGCAGTTTTAGATTGTGAATTTTAAATCATAACTCGGCTCAAGCACATCTTTATTAATCAAAATAGGAACCATTACAATCAACACATTTTTGCCAATAAGAAATGTTTGTTTATTTCTGTAGCTTAAAAAACTATGCTTTGGGATTCATTGAATGCTTGGAAACCTTTTTCTGCCTCCTGTCATTTGTGAAAGCATTTTCCCTGCAAAAAGTTGTTAAGAAGCTTGTAGAAGTGAGGTCAGTGAGGGGTAAGTTGAATATGGCAGATGAGGCAAAACTTCATTGCCTAATCCGTTCAACTTTTGAAGTGTTGGTTGTGCTACTTGCCGTTGGGCGTTTTTCGTGGAGAATTGGGCCCATTCTGTTGACCAGCTGCAAGTGTTGCAGTATTCTGTGCATCTCATGGATTTGCTGAGTGTACTTCTCAGATGTGATGGTCTTGCCGGGATTCAGAAAACTGTTGTGGATTAGATGGGCAGCAGACTACCAAACGGTGACCATGACCTTTTTTTGGTCCAGGTTTGGCTTTGGGAAGTGCGTTGGAGCTTCTTGTGGCTCCACTGGTGACTCAGAAGGTCAAGAATCTGCCTGCAATGCAGGAGACCTGGATTTGATCCTTGGGATGGGAAGATCCTCTGGAGAAGGGAATGGAAACCCACTCTAGTATTCTTGCCTGGAGAATTCCATGGACAGAGGAGCCTGATGGGCTACAGTCCAGGGGGTTGCAAAGAGTTGAACATGACTGAGAGACTAACACTTCACTTTCACTTTTGGAGCTTTTTCCTGTCCAGCCACTGAGCTGGTCTTCACTGGTTGTGGTATAAAATTAACTTGTTGTCACATGTCACAATCCAGTCGAGAAATGGTTCATTGTGATTATGTATGTACAATAATAAAAGACGACACTTCAGAATGATGATTTTTGGTCAGCCCATGAGACACCCAACTTAATTAAGCTTCTTTACCTTTGCAATTTGCTTCAAATGCCAAACCACCATAGAATGGTAGACGTTGAGTTCTTCAGCAGCTTCTCTTGTAGTTTTAAGAGGATCAGCTTTGATGACCCTCTCAATTGGTCCTTGTCCACTTCCAGTGGCTGGTTACTTTGCTCGTCATCTTCAGGACTTTTGTCTCTTTTGCAAAACTTCTTGAACCACCACTGCACTGTACATTCTTTACCAGTTCCTGGACCAAATGCATTGTTGGTGCTGCAAGTCGTCTTGGCTGCTTTACGACCCATTTTGAACTTGAATAAGAAAATTGTTTGAATTTGGTTTTTGTCCAACATTATTTCTGTGGTCTAAAATAAATAGCAAGTAATAAGTCATTAGCAAAGAACAAAAAGTGAGAAATGTACATTAATATGATGTATAACACTACCACGTTTGTTTAAGAATGTATTCCAATGTCAAATGGCAAAGTTCACAGGGCAAAACTGTGCTTTTGCACACACCTAATACCATGTGACCTTTTTTACCCCCGCTTTCAATGGTTTCCATTCATCTTGGCATTTAACCAGCTTCTATCTTGTATTTACTATTTAAATGTTTTACGTGTATAAATGTTGTTTAACCATGATGTTGTGTACATCTTAAGTATGGAAACCCTCTTTTAAACAGTTATTTGCCATATAGCATAGTATTACTCATGTAGTTGATGGTCTTTGGAGCCAAAGATGGAGAAGCTCTATATGGTCAGCAAAAACAAGACCGGAAGCTGACTGTAGCTCAGATCATGAACTCCTTATTGCCAAATTCAGACTTAAGTTGAAGAAAGTAGGGAAACCACTACACCATTCAGGTGTGATCTAAATCAGACCCATTCCGATTATACAGTGGAAGTGAGAAATAGATTCAAGGGATTAGATCTTAAAGGCAAACTGCCTTATGAACTATGGATGGAGGTTCGTGACATTGTATAGGAGACAGGGATCAAGACCATCCCCCCAAAAAAGAAATGCAAAAAAGCGAAATCACTGTCTGAGGAGACCTTACAAGTACCTGTGAACAGAAGAGTAGCAAAAAGCAAAGTAGAAAAGGAAAGATAAACCCATTTGAATGGAGAGTTCCAAAGAATAGCAAGGAGAGATAAGAAAGCCTTCCTCAGTGATCAGTGCAAAGAAATAGCAGAAAACAATAGAATGGGAAAGACTAGAGATCTCTTCAAGAAAACTAGCAATACCAAGGGAATAGTTCATGCAAAGATGAGTTCAATGAAGGACAGAAATGGGATGGACCTAGCAGAAGCAGAAGATATTAAGAAGAGGTGACAAGAATACACAGAATAACTATACAAAAAAGATCTTCACAACCCAGGTAGTCATGATGGTGTGATCACTAACCTAGAGCCAGACAAACTGGAATACGAAGTCAAGTGGGCCTTAAGAAGCATCACTATGAACAAAGCTAGTGGAGGTGATGGAATTCCAGTTGAGCTATTTCAAATCCTAAAAGATGATGCTGTGAAACTGCTGCAGTCAATATGCCAGCAAATTTGGAAAGTTCTGCATTGGCCACAGGACTGGAAAAGGTCAGTTTTCATTCCAGTCCCAAAGCCAGGCAATGCCAAAGAATGTTCAAACTACCAGACAAATGCATTCATCTTACATGCTAGTAAAGTAATGCTCAAAATTCTCCAAGTCAGGCTTCAACAGTACATGAACTGTGAACTTCCAGATGTTCAAGCTGGATTTAGAAAAGAGAGAGGAACCAGAGATTAAATTGCCAACATGTGTTGGATTATCGAAAAGCAAGAGAGTTCCAGAAAAACATCTATTTCTGCTTTATTGACTATGCCAAAGCCTTTGACTGTGTGGATTACCACAAACTCAGGAAAATTCTGAAAGAGATGGGAATGCCAGACCACCTGACCTGTCTCTTGAGAAATCTGTATGCAGGTCAGGAAGCAACAGTTAGAACTGCGCCTGGAACAACAGTCTGGTTCCAAAAAGGGAAAGGAGTACATCAAGGCTGTATATTGTCACCCTGCTTATTTAACTTCTATGCAGAGTACATCATGAGAAATGCTGCACTGGATGAAGCACAAGCTGAAATCAAGATTGCTGTGAGAAATATCAGATATGCAGATGACACCATCCTTATGGCAGAAAGTGAAGAAGAACTAAAAAGCCTCTTGATGAAAGTGAAAGAGGAGAGTGAAAAAGGTGGCTTGAAACGCAACACTAGGAAAACTAAGATCATGGCGTCTGGTCCCATCACTTCATGGCAAACAGATGGGGAAACAGTGACTTAATTTTGGGGGGCTCTAAAATCACTGCAAATGGTGACTGCAGCTGTGAAATTAACACGCTTACTCCTTGGAAGAAGAGTTATGACCAACTTAGACAGCACATTCAAAAGCAGAGATATTACTTTGCCAACAAAGGTCCGCCTAGTTGAGGCTATGGTTTTTCCAGTGGTCATGTATGGATGTGAGAGTTCTACTGTAAAGAAAGTTGAGCACCGAAGAATTGATGCTTTTGAACTGTGGTGTTGTAGAAGCCTCTTGAGAATTCCTTGGGCAGCAAGGAGATTAAACCAGTCCCTCCTAAAGAAAATCAGTCCTGAATAGTCATTGGAAGCCCTGATGCTGAAACTGAAAACTCCAATACTTTGGCCATCTGATGCAAAGAACTGACTCACTGGAAAAGACCCTGATGCTGGGAAAGATTGAAGGCGGAGGAGAAGGGGATGACGGAGGATGAGATGGTTGGATGGAATCACCAACTCAATGGACATGAGTTTGAGTAAACTCCGGGAGTTGGTGTGGACAAGGAGGCCTGGTGTGCTGAAGTCCATGGAGTTGCAGAGTGGACACGACCAAACAACTGAACTGAACTGAGTTGATGGTCAATACATATTGAATAGTTTAAAAAGACGTTGCGTAGCACTATTATGTTTGAGAGTTGGGTGGTCATTAAACCTCGAGATGTTGTTAAGTGCCTTTCCTCCCACATCTTTCTAAAAGAAAACAGCCTCTGTACTATTACATCCTCTGCCAAAGTGGTATGCTGAGGCAGGTGTGCATTTTGTATCTCTTAATACCAATCTTTCCAGCCATAGTCATTTGGACTTGAGGGAGGGTACCTGTTTCAAGAGATGCTAAGTAAATAGACTGGCCTATTATCTGTTTATCTTCTTGTGTCTGAGGTGATTTTATTTAATCTGATGGAAATTAGGGAAATGAATGAGTTAGGAAGGAAGCTAAACTAATGAAATTTCATGAGGTTGACTTAATTTATGTTAAATTGAATCAAAGTTACCAGCTCATGTCATAGGAAGCAGAAAAGAGAAAGGATAGAAGGTAAAATCGCTTGTTAGTAGAATGATCAGAGCAGTAGCTATGTGAATACTTAGATATTATGACACATAAACTGGCTTAACTTGAATTACTGCTTTAAACTATACACAGTAGGGTCTTAAGTTTTCTACTTAAGAAAATAGGCGTAACACTGCAGTTTTAAATACTTATATGCCTGTTCTGTGACTTATCTTTCGTGATGTTTAGGATTAGTTTTAGGCTTTGTTCAGTTCAGTTCAGTTCAGTCACTCAGTTGTGTCCGACTCTTTGCGACCCCATGAATCTCAAGAGTCAGTGATGCCATCCAGCCATCTCATCCTCTGTTGTCCCCTTCTCCTGCCCCCAATCCCTCCCAGCATCAGAGTCTTTTCCAATGAGTCAGCTCTTCACATGAGGTGGCCAAAGTACTGGAGTTTCAGCTTTAGCATCATTCCTTCCAGTGAACACCCAGGACTGATCTCCTTTAGAATGGACTGGTTGGATCTCCTTGCAGTCCAAGGGACTCTCAAGAGTCTTCTCCAATACCACAGTTCAAAAGCATCAATTCTCCGGCGCTCAGCTTTCTTCACAGTCCAACTCTCGCATCCATACGTGACCACTGGAAAAACCATAGCCTTGACTAGACGGACCTTTGTTGGCAAAGTAATATCTCTGCTTTTGAATATGCTGTCTAGGTTGGTCATAACTTTCCTTCCAAGGAGTAAGCGTCTTCTAATTTCATGGCTGCAGTCACCATCTGCAGTGATTTTGGAGCCCCCCAAAATAAAGTCTGACACGGGCTAGTCTATTTCACTTTTGCTCTTGTTCCATGTAGTCCTAAATCCAGGCCATTCTGAGGTTTCAGCTTAAAGCCTGGGGGTACTTTATCAAGGTCTTTTAAAACTTAAATTGCAGTCTTACCAACATTATATGATTACTGAAACCTTTGCTCAGATCTTTAGTTTCCCACCTGCCATTTCTGCTGGCATTCTTGAAGTTTTGTTTTGTGCACGTGAAGTTCAGGAGTAAGTCAACAACTGGAGGAAATATCTTTACAGATTTTTAGGCTCCTACTCGGCAGTTTCTTTAAAGTCGTAGTTCCAGTGGTGGTTTAATAATAGTTTTATTTTTTCCTCCCAGACTTCTTTTCAGAAGCTAGGGTTGTGTTGATCGGGTAGTAGTTTGAGGTGTAAGTTCAAGCAGTGAGTCTAGGTGTGGTCTTTGCTAGAGCTAGAGAACTTTAGTTCCCATTACCCTATAGGAACTGACTGATTATCTGCTACTGCTTTCTTCTGTACAGAAGAGCTCAATAGGTCTGTAGCTTTAGCTCAGCTCACTTTACATTTTTATTTTATTCCAGATCACAGGCTAGGAGTGGGAGAACATATAGATTAGTCTCTTGAACAGTACAGGTTTGAACAGTGTGAGTCCACTTAATATGCAGAGTTTTATTCAGTAGTAAATACTGTAGTACTACATGGTCTGAGGTTGGTTCAATTTGTGGATGTGTAATTGTGAATACAGAGGGCCAACTATGTGTTAAACATGGATTTTCAACAGTGCAAAGGGTTGGCACCCCTAACCCTGTGTTGTTCAAGGGTCACCTATGTGTGTATACACACATACACACGTATGTAAATATAAATATAAAATACAAACATACAATATATAAAGTAAATATCTTATGTAATTTTTATATTAATTATTTTAAAATGAATGTTGAGTAAAATTGACTTTTTGGGCACTGTTCTATGAATTTTTAATTCATATATAAATTCACATAGCCATGACCATAGTCAGGATACAGAACAATCTCATCATACCAAAATCCTCCCTTATGTTGTCTCATTTTGGTCACGCCTTCTTCCCAACTGTAAGTTTTGGCAATCTCTGATCTGTTCTTTGTCACTATAAAAGAATGGTATTTCCAAGGAATTTCATGGTGTTTAATCTTTTCTAGACTAGTTTCTTTCATTCTGCAGAATGGCTTTTGAGATTCGTCTAAGTTGCTGCATTTATCAGTAGTTCATTTCTCTTTAATACGGAGTTGTATTTCATTGTACAGATGTGCCGTAATTTGTTTATCCATTCACCAGTTGAAGAACATTTGGGTGTTTTGTTTTAACAGATCAACTCTAAAAATTCATGTACAGGTTTTTTGTGAACATACGTTTTTGTTTCTCTAGGGTAAATACCTGGGAGTGGGATGATGGGACCTATGGTAAGTGTATGTTTAACTTTTTAAGAAACTGCTGGACTGTTTTCTATGTGGCTGTGCCGTTTTTGTCCTCCCAACAACCTGTGAGAGTTCCGGTTTCTCTGCATCCTTGTCAGTATTTGTTCTTGTCGATATTTTGCATCTTAGTCAATCTTCTAGGTATGTAATGGTATCTCATTGTGGTTTGCATTTCTCTGTTGACTACTGATGTTGAACATCTTTAAAAATGTGTTCATTTGCTATTCCTACACACTAATTGGTGAAATATCTTTTCAGGTCCTTTAAATCTTTTGTCTATTTTTTCAAGATTTTTTTTTTTCTTTTAAGCCTGAATATCTTTCTTGTTTTTTCCCTTTCCAATTTTCTTTTCCTTGTCACTACTGTGTGTTTGGAGCTGATGCAGTGAGTCTAAATTCACTAAACCTTTGTTTTTTTTTTTTTTGCTGGGGAGGCGGGGAGGGTCGTGCTATGAGGCATGTGGAATCTTAGTTCCCCGACTAGAGAGTGAACCCCTGCCCCTTGCATTGGAAGCACAGAGTCTTAATCACTAGTGTGCCAGGGAAGTCCACGTACTATACCATTTTGATAGAAAGTTCAAGGCAGAATATTTTCAAAGGAAGAATTTTTCATATGAAGAGATTGCAAAAAAACTACAGGAATGGAAATGGAAGAGCATAATCAGGAATATTTAAGTAATCCCACTAAATATGCCTTTGTAGGTATATATAGTGACCTAGAAAATGAGATGGGCTTCCCAGGCTGGCACTAGTGGTGCTGTCTGCCAATGCAGGAGACGCAAGTGCCTTGGGTTCAGTCCCTGGGTCAGGAAGACCCCTTGGAGAACGAAATAGCAACCCACTCCAGTTTTCTTGCCTGGAAAATCCCATGGACAGAGGAGCCTAGTGGCTTATAATCAAGGGGGTCACAGAGTTGGACACGACTGAGCTCTCGTGCATGCACACACACACATATACAGAGAATATGAAATTATACTAGTTTTTATTCAAATCAATAGAAGATTTTGAGATATTAGTAAAAGTCAAACTTTTGGTTCTAAATTTTAAAAGCCTGCATTTAAAAATTAATTTTAAAAGTCTGTTTATATAGGTTTATATTAAAAATATTGAACATTTAACATTGACTTTATTGAAGAATAACAGAAGCACTGTTGTATTGTTAAGTTAGATATGTCAGATTACATTAACATATGTTTTCAGTTCAGTTCAGTCGCTCAGTCATGTCCGACTCTTTGTGACCCCATGAATCACAGCACGCCAGGCCTCCCTGTCCATCACCAACTCCCGGAGTTTACCCAGACGGATGTCCATCGAGTCAGTGATGCCATCCAGCCATCTCATCCTTGGTCATCCCCTTCTCCTCCTGCCCCCAATCCCTCCCAGCATCAGAGTCTTTTCCAATGAGTCAACTCTTCGCATGAGGTGGCCAAAGTATTGGAGTTTCAGTTTTAGCACCATTCCTTCCAAAGAACACCCAGGACTGATCTCCTTCAGAATGGGCTGGTTGGATCTCCTTGCAGTCCAAGGGACTCTCAAGAGTCTTCTCCAACACCACAGTTCAAAAGCATCAATTCTTCAGTGCTCAGCTTTCTTCACAGTCCAACTCTCACATCCATACATGACCACTGGAAAACCATAACCTTGACTAGACGGACCTTTGTTAGCAAAGCAATGTCTCTGCTTTTGAATATGCTGTCTAGGTTAGTCGTAACTTTGCTTCCAAGGAGTAAGCGTCTTTTAATTTCATGGCTGCAGTCACCATCTGCAGTGATTTTGGAGCCCAAAACAATGAAGTCTGACACTGTTTCCACTGTTCCCCCATCTATTTCCCATGAAGTGATGGGACCAGATGCCATGATCTTAGTTTTCTGAATGTTGAGATTTAAGCCAACTTTTTCACTCTCCTCTTTCACTCTCATCAAGAGGCTTTTTAGTTCCTCTTCACTTTCTGCCATAAGGGTGGTGTCATCTGCATATCTGAGGTTATTGATATTTCTCCCGGCAATCTTGATTCCAGCTTGTGCTTCTTCCAGCCCAGCGTTTCTCATGATGTACTCTGCATATAAGTTAAATAATCAGGGTGACAATATACAGCCTTGACGTACTCCTTTTCCTATTTGCAACCAGTCTGTTGTTCCATGTCCAGTTCGAACTGTTGCTTCCTGACCTGCATATAGGTTTGTCTCATTATAAATTGGGGTTCCTTCATGGCAACTGTCATAGTATTCATTGGTGCCAGACTATACAAAGGCTTCCTTACAACTGCTTGTGTTTTTTTTTTTTTTTTTTTTTGGCTATGCCAAAAGGCAAGTAGGATCTTAGTTCCCCAACCAGGGATGGATCAAACTGGTGCCACCAGTGTTGGAAGCACGGAGTCTTAACCACTGGACTGCTGTGGAAGTTGCTACATATCTTAATTAAAAAAAAAAACAAACTGATAATGCTTGATGAATACTGACATAGTAAAATGTTTCCCAAGCTTGAAAATATAATGGTAAAATGATATTTTAATGCAAAGCTGTTGTCACAATGAACAGAAACGTGACCCGGTGTGTTTTCCTGGCTGATTTGAGGCTGCAACTATCCAGCTTTCACAAGAGGAATATACTGATTTTGCCATAGTGCCTGGATTTCCAGCTTCAAGATAACACAGTTCCCTGCACTTTTAGAGCTGTGTAGAGACACTCCCCAGTGTACAGACACTGTACTGTTTGCTGAGCAAAGATATCAATGCAGAGTGCTCTGTGACTGTGGATGGCCGAGCCTGTTTTACCCTGATTAGGTGAAAGGTTTGTCAGATGATTAGATGGAACGTACTGTCAGATGACCTCGCAGCAAGTAGTGGCAAGCTGCCTAATTCTTGAGAAGTGAAGTTTTTTAGTCGTGTGCGACTCTTTGAGATCCCATAGACTAACCTACCAGGCTCCTCTGTCTGTGGAATTTTCCAGGCAAAGGTATTGGAGTGGGTTGCCATTTCCTTCTCCAGGCGATCTTCCTGACCCAACGATCGAACCCAGGTCTCCCACATTGCAGGCAGACGCTTTACCCTCTGAGCCACCAGGGAAGCCCCCCAATTTTTTTTTTAATGCAAAAGCAACTTATAATTACCACTTTAAAATATAAGTCATCACTTGATTGAAGTGAACAATGATTGAGAGATTTGACATCTGTAAATAGAATGACTGCTTACATAAAGTATGTCATATCTTTAGAAATTTGTTTTTAGTTGTATTGGCAGAATTATGATTTCTCAGGGAAAGAAGATACATTTTTTACATTAAATCGTAAGATGGAACATACTACATGATTTTTTGAAGGCATAGTTTTAAAGTTTTCAAAGCCTACATTTTTTTTTTAAAATTTATTTATTATGTGGCTGTGTTAGGTCTGAGCTGTGGCATATGTCATGGGGAATCTTTCATTATGGCACATGGATTCTCTACTTGTGGTGCAAGGGCTCTGTAGTTGTAGCACACAGGCTGAGTTGCTTTGTGGCACGTGGGATCTTAGTTCCCTGACCAGGGATCAAACCCATGTCCTTTGCATTGCAAGGCAGATTCTTAACCACTGGACCATCAGGGAAGTCCCCATATTTTCTCACAAGTAAAACCAAAATATTAAATTGCAGGAAAAGTAAGGTTTCATGTTCTGATTATCTGTATGTTCCCTTTTGAATCCACTGGATTCTTTAAGTTTGTTTAAACATGGCTATCATCAGAAACCATCTTGACTTTTAAAAGTGTATTCTACCTAAGAATAATGTGTAAAATAATCTCTTAAAACTGAGTTATTGGGACTTCTCTGGTGGTCCAGTGGTTAGCACTCTGTGCTTCTAATTCAGGGGGCATGAGTTGGATCCCTGGATGGGGAACTAAAATCTCACATGCCATGCATTGCAACCAAAAAATAATAAAATAACTTTAAAAACCAAACAAAACTGAGGTTATTTTCCAGTTATGTGAGTTATTAATATATGTAATAGTTGTAAAATTACAAATTGTGATAATCCACTTGCCCTTTATTCTCATTTTGGTTTGAAAATAGTTCCTGAAAGTATTGTGTTAGTTGCTCAGTCATGTCCAACTCTTTTCAACCACATGAACTGTGCCCACTAGGCTCCTCTGTCCATGGAATTCTCCAGGCAAGAATAACAGAGTAGGTAGCCATTCTCCAGGGGACCTTCCTGGCCTAGGCACTGAACCCCTGTCTCTCACACTATAAGCAGATTCTTTACCATCAGAGCCACCAGGGATGCCCAGTTAGTATCCACTGGAAACATTCAACAGTCTTATCTAATCATTATTTTAGAAGTAGTTTAATAATTTTTTTGAAAAAATACTAAAAAAAAAAAAACCCTCATAATGAAGTGTTTCTCTTTAAAAACCTGAAAAAAGTGACTTTTCCCCTCTCTTAAAGGATATCTCTCAAACTACTGTGGGGTAGGTTTCCAGCAGAAGAGTTTTGGTAACCTTTACTGCTGTGTGCTAGCAAGTGTCACTGTATAAAACTGAAGGTTTATAGATTCCTGAGGAGCTACAGCATCATAATAACATTTACTCCCACTCAGAATTTATTTTAAGAAATGACATAAATACTGTGTTATAATTGATCTGTTGTACAAAAAGTACTGAATAATACACAAACAAGACAACATCCAGCCTTGATGATCAAAAACAATTTTTTTTTCTATGAAATTCTCTTTGAATAATGAAAGAGAAGGTGTCAGGGTGAAAAAAATAATCTGATTCTACTGTCTGTGTCTTAGATAATATTCATCAGATCTATATATATTTTGTTATTATTTCCTTTCAAAGCAATCTTTAAATGTTTGCTCAGCCCTGAAATTTGATCCTTCTGTTAAGGGCTTTGTTACATATTTTAAGTCATTCTTTTAATTTCTCATATCATTTAGTATATAATTCATTATTATAAGTGGAATTAATTATATAATGTTATTCTCATTAATATAATCTTAAATTAATAGCTATTTGTATATTCTGTTTAATCCTCAGCTTTCTGGAGTCTAGGATAGTATTGACTATAATTGTGGTTTTGATTTATTTCATAACAAACAGTTGGCCACGAGTTTCATATTACTGATGAGGAAACAGTTGACCCAATGATGAAGAAATAGTTTACCCAAGGTCACACAAATATTTAACTGTCAGACTGTGACTAGAATTTAGGTCATCTTATTCTTAGTGTAGCATTTTGCTTTATATATGTTTGTGTGAGTATTATTTCTAAAAATAGGCTAAGTTGAAATATCTTAATTTATAAAGCTGAAGTTACTTATAGAATATATATTATGTTTCCAGTTGCTGCTGTAACAAGTATCACACACTGGCTTAAGAGTCCAAGATGGACCTTCCCACTAAAAGCTGTTGCTGCTGCTGCTAAGTCGCTTCAGTCGTGTCCAACTCTGTGCAACCCTATAGATGGCAGTCCACCAGGCTCTGCCATCCCTGCGATTATCCAGACAAGAACACTGGAGTGGGTTGCCATTTCCTTCTCCAATGCATGAAAGTGAAAAGTGAAAGTGAAGTTGCTCAGTCATGTCCGACTCCCTGCAGCCCCATAGATGGCAGCCTACCAGGCTCCTCTGTCCATGGATTTTCCAGGCAAGAGTACTGGAGTGGGTTGTCATTTCTTTCTCCACACTAAAAGCTATAAACATCCTATCCCCAGAATCTAAGAATATGTTATCTCACATAGCAAAAGGGATTTTGCAAATGAAGATTACAGACCATAAAATGGGGAGATTATCCTGGATTATTGGGTTGACACAATCTATTTACTTGAGTCCTTAAAAGAGGGTACCCTTCTCAGTTGTTTTCAAAGGAAAGCAAACAGGTTGGATGGTAGTATGAGAAGGACACACTCCATCGTTGTTGGCTCTGAAAATGGAAGGAGGCCTGAGCCAAGGGATGCAGGCAGCCTCTGGAAGCTGGAAAAAGCAAGGAATCTCCCCTATAGCCTCTGGGATAGAATGCTGCTGATACCTTGACTTTAGTCCAGTGAAAATTGTTATATTCTTATTTTAGTTCCCAGTTCTAATATTTTTCTTTATGTCTTCTGATTAAACCTTTTTTTTTTTTTTAATACTTTGATTCCAGTAATAGGTATCATGTCTGATTCATCACAGGGCTTCCCACATAGCTCAGTGGTAAAGAATCCGCCTGCCAATGCCGGAGATATGGATTTGATTCCTGGGCTGGGAAAATCCCCTGGAGGAGGAAATGGCAACTCACTTCAGTATTCTTGCCTGGAAAAACCCCATGGACAGAGGAGTCTGTAGTCCATAGGGCTGCAAAGAGTCAGACATGAATGAGCAGCTGAGCTCACACACACTGGTTCATTATCACCTCTTTGGCCAGCTCATTTTGGTAATTCTGCTTGACTGCTTGCTTTTTTTTAATTTGACTGGACACTTGTATGTCTCTTTCTAATCACAAATGCTAATAATTTCCAGTCTGGTTTTTCTTGTCCTGTAACAGAACCTTGGTTCTGCTATTAGCAAGTTTTTTTATTAATGTTTTGTATTACTGTCAGCATAAGTGCATAGTAAGTATTTGATGAATAAATTGTGTGTGTTCCATTTGAAGCTTCCCTGGTGGCTCAGATGGTAAAGACTCAGCCTGCAATGCAGGAGACTCAGGTTCAGTCCCTGGGGTGAGACGATTCCCTGGAGAAGGGAATGGCAACCCACCCCAGTTTTCTTGCCTGGAGAATTCCATGGGCAGAGTAATCTGGAGGGCTTAACTCCTTGGGGTTGCAGAGTTGGACATAACTGAGCAACTAACACTTACCAGTTGAAGCATTTAGAGGTTGTGAATATGTATTCTTAATAATTTCCTAGTGATTTCTCAAGTTCCTATTCCTTTTTTACCTCTTGGGAAATAGGTAGCAATCACTACATAATTGTAGTTCATTATTAAAATACAGGGAGATTTAAACCTTTCATTGGACTCAAAACATAAGTGTCCTTAGCATTTACTTTAGTGGTTTCTAAATTTTTGCATTTCATATACTAGTAAAATGTATTGAAAAGTTTGGAGGATGAACAAAGAAGTACTAACTTTTTGTTTTGCTGAGAGCATGATAAAAAGCCATCACCAGCTATTACCATTGCATTGTAAAAGGATTTTTGAATGTCTAAAAAAGGAAAAAGTCACTGAATAAAACAGTTCTCTAGATTTAATAAAGTTAGCTTTATAGAAAAACTCAATACATTGTCATTTGCTTTTCTAAGTTTTCTGAGAATGACTAAAACTTGAAAGGAAAATTGGTCTTGAGTACCACTAGTGTAGTCATTCTCTTATTTAAGTGGAACTTCAGTTTCAGTATATATGGCTTTCATAAATCTTAAAGCAAGCCAATATTTGAAGGAAAAGGCAAAGAGGAATTAGAAGTACATAGTAGTCTTTTTCTTAGGGTGACTTGCTTTGATCACATTTCCAACATTTTGATATAGTAAATAGTATTTTACTCTTTTTGCTTCCTCTACTCTCCATTTCCTACAAAAACATCCGTTCCCCCACTTTGTATTCAGTACTTGTAATCCTCTGTATTTTCCATACGCTTGAGCCTTAATGTTGTTGTTTTGGTTGCCTAAAGCTTCTATTTTTCATGGTCTGCTTAATACTTTCTGATTTATTTGTGTTTAATATATACACACATTCAGTATATCACAGAAATGTTGAAAATGAAAAAAAATTTCAACCTCAATCTCTTGTCCTTTTCTTTAAAGGTAATCATTGTAAATTTCTAGTATAACTTTTTAGAAAAAGCATTTTCTGCATATACCAGTAGCTGGCTATACTAAAATATGTCTTCTAATATATACATCTATAAAAACATACAGAAATGGGTTTTCACTTATGGTACATTCTTAGCTTTATTCCTGTCTCTACTTTGGCCGTACCCTTGTTTTTCTGTTTTCCGACCTGTATTTGGACTAAATTATTTTTTGACCTCTTAACTTTCTTTCTTCTGTGGGCTAATGTTGAAACTTATTTGTTCTAGGGGTGACAGTTTTTAGGGTTGCTGGAAGTGCCTTTCTCTGGACTGGATGTACTTTGATTCTTTTGATCACAGTGAGATTTAAATTTCAGTATACTAGAAAACAGAAACCTATGAAAAGGATTTCTCCAACCGTTTATTCTTGTTGAAAGGAATGCAAACAATACCTCTACTCTTCTGTCCCCACCTGAAGGTGGGAATTGTCCAAAACTTCCTTGTACTGAGAACTAGTTTTGTTAGCTCAAAAACAGTAGGTTGACCTGTATGGGAGTTTTGCATGTAATCTATACTACTCCAGCAAGGGGAAGTGTTCTGACCTTTCTCTGTGACAGAAATTGCAGAAGTTATTCATATTCTCCTAGGGCAGGGACTTTATTTCATATTTGCATAGGGTTATGATTTGCTAGTCTTATTTGTTTCTACAGCGTTCAAACTGTTGTGTGATGGTACAAGGAATCATAGAACCCAAGTATTATTTCTTAATTAATATAAAGCTAGGGAGCTAAAATATTTAAAAAACAGAGAATATTTCTACCTAAATTATTGTGGTAATTAAGAGGTATTTAAGGTATTAAGAGGACCTAACAATTTGTTTCCTATTTATGCAGTTGGTAAAAAGAAAAAAAGTAGGAATGTGGAGTTGTTACTCTCAAATTTTGAGCTAAAGTTATATAACTTCTGATTAACATAAGATTTTGTCCCAAACTGTGAAGGCATTTGAACACTGAGATGAGTTTTAAATAATCTTATGACTAATATGTTAAAACAAGAGTGTAGGTCATGTTTCAAAGTATAAGGTGATATTTGCTTTATTCCTGCAACACTGTCATATTCTTACCTGTAATTCACTGGTGTTTAACTGTAGAGAATTAGACTTTGTTCCTTTGAAATACATGACCATTGAAGTAAGAACCAAAGATTTTGTTGGTTTGTTTTTGGTGTTGGTACCCCCAGCCTCCTGTTTTTTTGTTTTTGTTTTTCCTGTTTTGGTGATGAACGTGAAAGAGGAGAGTTTAAAAGTTTGCTTAAAGCTCAACATTTAGAAAACTAAGATCATGGCATCACTTCCTGGCAAATAGATAGGGAAACAGTGGAAACAATGGCTGACTTTATTTTTTGGGGCTCCAAAATCACTGCAGATGGTGACTGCCCCCATGAAATTAAAAGATGCTTACGCCTTGGAAGAGAAGTTATGACCAACCCAGACAGCATATTCAAAAGCAGAGATATTACTTTGCCAACACAAGTCCATCTAGTCAAAGGTATGGTTTTTCCAGTAGTCGTGTATGGATGTGAGAGTTGGACTATAAAGAAAGCTGAGTGCCAAAGAATTGATGTTTTTGAACTGTGGTGTTGGAGAAGACTCTTGAGAGTCCCTTGGACTGCAAGGAGATCCAACCAGTCCATCCTAAAGGAGATCAGTCTTGGGTGTTCATTGGAAGGACTGATGTTAAAGCTGAAACTCCAATTCTTTGGCCACCTGAGGCAAAGAGCTGACTCATTTGAGAAGACCCTGATGCTGGGAAAGATTGAAGGTGGGAGGAGAAGGGGACGACAGAGGACGAGATGGTTGGATGGCATCCCTGATTCAATGAACATGAGTTTGAGTCAATTCCAGGAGTTGGTGATGGGCAGGGAGGCCTGGCGGGCTGCAGTCCATGGGGTCGAAAAGAGTTGGACATGACTGACTGACTGAACTGAACTAAACTGACCTTTTTGATCTGTTTTAATAGTTGCCAAACTTTCACTCTAAATTTAAGTTAATGGCACAAAATAAGCATTTCTAGAGTAAGAAAAATAACATACCCTCTGACATACCATTTTTAGTACTGTCTGGCAAAAGCAAAGCAAGGGCTTGAAACACAGAGTATAGTTATAAAATATTAGGACTGAAAAGGGCTTTAGAAATTATTCACTCTAACTCCTTTCCTTTTAAAATTATCATCTTTGAATTGATGAATAACCTTTTTGAACCTTGATTTACTGTTATATAATTTGACAACAGACTTGGGGAGCCTTATATGATTGTTAGAATTAAACTGATATAAAAGAATGATGTTGTAAAATTCAATGATTATTGTTGTAAACAAAGTTATTACTCTAATTTTTAAAAATTTAGAAAAAAATAGTAGCAAAAGATAGCATGTGTAAAACTGCAAAACACAAATACCACTTGAACTGAAAATTTTGACTTCAGATCCCTGATTTTGTGTGTGAACTAACCTATATTAACTTAAAAAAAAATTTCATCTTTAGTCATTTTACTACACTGTTGTATAAATAATCTGAGACTTAAACTAGGTAAGGAAATACCAAAAACTTAAAGCTAAAAGATAGTGTTAGATTTGAGAAATTCTTTCAAGACTTTCAGGAAAAAAAGGAGCAATATAAAAGAAAAATGAAACCAAAAGACAAAAAGCAGAAAACAAAAAGACTCATCTTTCTCCTTTCTATTTATCTTAAAATTTTCTGTTTTTTAATACCATCAGTTTATCAATCCTAAAGATTCTTCTTGTCTTCATTAGGAGTAATAAGGATTTTAACATCTGCTGAATTCATACTGTCATTTTTTTTTTTTAAGGCTACCATCATTCCTCTACCTTTAAATTTTCTATTACTGGAAATTTAGTTAATTCATCTTCTTGCCTTAAAGAACCTTAAAGTATTTTTGACATTTGTGTTACCTTTAGCATACTGGAGAAAGAAGTTCCACCATTTCACTGAAATCCATTCAAGTATTTAATAGCACTCATTGAAGATATATTTCCATTTAATCAAATAGGTGGAAATGAAAGAGACATGAAACCTTGTATCTTTGGTATTTTCTTAATTCTACAACTGACTTTAGGAGACAGTTATGGAAACAGTGGGAGACTTTATTTTCTTGGGCTCCAAAATTACTGCAGATGGTGACTGCAGCCATGAAATTAAAAGACATTTGCTCCTTGGAAGAAAACTATGATACACCTAGAGAGTGTATTAAAAAGCAGAGACAGCACTTTGCTGACAAAGGTCCACATAGTCAAAGGTATGGTTTTTCCCGTAGTCATGTATGGATGTGAGAGCTGGACCATGAAGAAAGCTGAGCACAGAAGAATTGATCCTTTTGAACTGTGGTGTTGGAGAAAACTCTTGAGTGTCCCTTGGATTGCAAAGAGATCCAACTAGTCCATTCTAAAGGAAATCAACCCTGAGTATTCATTGGAAAGACTGATTCTAAAGCTGAAGCTCCAATACTTTGGCCACCTGATCGGAAGAACTGACTCATTGGAAAAGATCCCAATGCTAGAAAAGATTAAAGGCAGGAGGAGAAGGGGATGACAGAGGATGAGATGGTTGGATGGCATCACTGACTCAATGGACATGAATTTGAGTAAACTCCAGGAGTTGGTGATAGACAGGGAAGCCTGGCATGCTTCAGTCCATGGGGTCACAGTGAGTCAGACATGACTCAGTAACTGAACTGAGGGTCTTTTATGAGGGAATAAAAATACTAAGGAACTGTAGCAATTATGTCTCTGATACATAGTAAGCAGATAGTGTATTTTTTATTGTCTAATTCTTTCCCAATATAGGTTTTATGGGTTCCTGAACTATCCATACTGTTAACTTAATGGAAATCTTTTGACCCCACTACTGGGCTTCTTGAAGAAACGAAATTTCTTCTTCATCTGTAAGATCTTTAATCAGGTCTAGCATTGGGAGGTAGTCAGTCAGTTTTTGTTTATTAGTTTTTTTCCTGAACTGGTGATACTTTGCGTTTTAGCAAGTTAAAAGTGTTTATGAAAATGAAAGTCACTCATTTGTGTCCAGCTCTTTGTGACCCCATGGACTATACACTCCATGGAATTCTCCAGGCCTGAAAACTGGAGTGGGTAACCTTTCCCTTCTCCAGAGGATCTTCCCAACCCAGGGATTGAGCTCAGGTCTCCCACATTGCAGGTGGATTCTTTACCATCTGAGCCACAAGGGAAGCCCAACAATACTGGAGTGGGTAGCCTATCCCTTCTCCAGCAGATCTTTCCAACCCAGGAATTGAACCGGGGTCTCCTTCATTGCAGGTGGATTCTTTACCAACTGAGATATCAGGGAAGCCCAAGAGTGTTTATAGACTCCTAAATATTTCACAGAATAAAGTAGAGAACATCACATTTTGGGACAATGACAAGGTTTCTCTTGGCAACACAGGGCTGTTCACAGTTAAGGAGCCTTAACAGAGACTTAGCATCTTGGGAACTTTATAGCATAGATTGCTTGTAGATGCCAACTTTAGAAATTAAACTGAATAGATCAAAGTAATCAAAAGGTGTGGCAGGCTAGATTGTCTTTGAAACAATGTTTTGAGCACTGCATTTTCAAATGGAGCTAGTGCCAGCCAGGTAGGCAGAGCATTTCAGGAAATTCATAACACCTAACAGTCATGAAGGGGTATAATTATCTTGGAGCCAAATTTTGCCGGTTAATAGAGTCCTGGATATGAATTCAGACCCTCAGATAAAGAACTGTAAGAAAACAGAAGCACGCATTAAAGCAAAATCCAGCTGGAGTCTTATATATACTGGGTTGAAGAAAGCTGAGACTCCAGAGCAGCATTGGAGCCTAGAGGTGGTATCTTGTCTTTAGATTTGTTTAGCAGTCTAGGGGACACTTAGGATGGTGGTGCAGTTTTGCCAGCAGTGGCTCTTTATCATTACTTGGTTTGCAAGGGTAACTGAGGCTAAACGCCAATGGACAAATAGCTAAGACTATTTAATGCTGAACTGCTTTCATCTGGAATCTTCCAGGGGCTTATTTTATCCAAATGTAGAACAAGAAAATGAGAAAGTGATGGGATGCAGAACTGATAAATCTAGGAGGACTGCCTTGGAGGCTTGTTTAAATCCCTAGGATTTGTTTAGCTCTTGACTGTAAAGTTAGATCGTATTGATACATTGTAGGTTCCCAGAAAATGTTTTTGAATGATTGACTGAATCAAAATGGTCACTTTGGTGCCCTAAGACCATTAATACAACCTAGTTTAAGTTATGTGGATCATTTCCTTTATGTAACTATGGAAATAATCACATCGCCTCATAGCTCAGATATAAAAACTCCTAGTTAAATTACTAATCTGGGTAATAGGATTTTATTGGTATCACTTTTGTTGCTTCTGTAAATTGATGTATGTGTGTGTGTGTTCAATCATGTCCGACTGTAGCATCATGGACCTTAGACCACTGGGTGGGCTCCTCTGTTCATGGAATTTTCCAGGCAAGGATATTGGAGCAAGTTTCTATTTCCTGCTCTAAGGGATCTTCCTGACCCAAGGATCAAACTTATGTCTCTTGCATCTCTTGCATTGGTAGGCTGATTCCTTACCACTTGA
The DNA here is from genome assembly GCF_042477335.2 of Ovis canadensis. Lineage (NCBI taxonomy): Eukaryota > Metazoa > Chordata > Mammalia > Artiodactyla > Bovidae > Ovis > Ovis canadensis. The sequence goes on from NC_091251.1 coordinate 88,966,609, forward strand.
GCCACCTGGAAAGTCCAGTTGATACATATTTCACTCAGTAAGGGCTTCCCTGATGGCTCAGAGGGTAAAGTGTCTGTCTGCAATGCGGGAGACCTGGGTTCAATCCCTGGGTCGGGAAGATCCCCTGGAGAAGGAAATGGCAACCCACTCCAGTACTCTTGCCTGGAAAATCCCATGGATGGAGAAGCCTAGTAGGCTACAGTCCATGGGATCGCAGAGTCAGACATGATTGAGCGACTTCACTTTCACCACTCAATAAACATGGAATACATTTTGTTGCTGAATAGTATGTGTAGTGATTTATTTTGTGCCTTTGTTCAGTAGGTGTTCTTTGAGGGTCAGTATGTGTATGTTCATGTACTAAGCACTGGGAGATCTATATAAGGTGTAAGCCAAGAGGCTTGAGTTTCAGTAGCTAACTCAGAGGAAATTAGGTAAATTATGCCAGTCAGTAAACGAAGAGTGCAGTGAAGAAAATATTTGTAGCTGTACATTCAAAACTTGATAATGGCAGTCTAGCTGAAATTTTGAAAACATTGTTCTCTAATATTATCTTATTTTTAACTCACAGTGTTAAAAGAAATAGAAAGTACTGTTATTTCACATTTTAATTATAAGAAAGACAGTCTGTTTTTCAGTAGAGGTGTTGTTGGATAACTCATTAACATTTACAAAGAAAATTTATAGAATTCTAGTTAAACTGCAGTAAAGGAAAAAGTGAAAGTGAAGTTGCTCAGTTGAGTCTGACTCTTTACGACCCCATGGACTGTAGCCTACCAGGCTTCTCCCTTGGAAAGAAGTAAATGTTTTGTAAATAATCATTCACTATATTTAAGATTTGATTGGTTCAATGCATCAGTTAATACAGACGTTCAGCGTGCTGTTTTATATTTTTGGTTAAAGTGTATTAGTGTTGGTTAAGTTTGTGTGCCCTGTTTTTGTATTAGATCCATTTTGATTTAATGAGAACAGTACCATCTACGAGTCACCAATGTGACATAATATCTATTATTTACAAGGGAAAAGAGGAAAATATACATTTATTCAGTAATTTTTCTTTCTTCTATTTTAAAATCTAATTGTTTAGTTTCAAAAGAAGTTTTAATGAAAGAATATGAGTAAGCAGGTGCTTTGATGCTAAAAAGTTCCTTGGTTGGAAGTCATAATTGAATTTGAACATTAAATGCATTACTTTCCTAGTACATTAAACAGATTGAATACTATCAAAAGCCTCTAACTGCTTGTAAAATATATCACTTTATCCATCATCATCCTTATGCCTTTCTTCCTTTTATATTCCACGAACGTATTTTTTCTGCTTCTCAAGTCAAACTGTTTTTAATAATGGACTGGATACTTCCTTTTCAATTCGGGGAGGTAATTCAGTGAATTGTGAAAATTATCCTGGTATCCCATCATTACATAAATTCATGCATGTTTATATGCTAAATTCATAGCATGTTAGCAAGTTGTTTGGCCTTGAAAAGATATTCTAGGAAATCTCTATTTCCAAGAAGAAAAAAGCATGTGAAATAAAGTACATTGTGCTGTATTATTGTTCAGTCAGTCATGTCCGACTGCGACCCCGTGGACTGCAGCACACCAGGCTTCCCTGTCCTTCACCGTCTCTGGAGCTTGCTCAAACTTATGTCCATTGAGTCAGTGATGCCATCCAACCATCTTATCCTCTGTTGTCCCCTTCTCCTCCTTCCTTCAATCTTTCCCAGTGTTAGGGTCATTTCTAATGAGTCGGCTCTTCATATCAGGTGGCCAAAGTATTAGAGCTTCAGCTTCAGCATCAATCTTTCCAAAGAATATTCAGGGTTGATTTCCTTTAGGATTGACTGATTTGATCTCCTTGCAGTCTAAGGGACTCTCAAGAGTCTTCTCTAGCACCACAGTTCAAAAGCATCAATTCTTCTGAACTCAGTTTCAGCCCCACCCATTAGCGGGAAATTGGATTAAAGATTTACTGTGAGCATGGCCCTACCCACTAGAGTTTTCCCCCTAGCGAGCCCCTCCCATTAGGAAGCTTGCGCAAACCTCTTATCCTCATTCATTAGAGGTCAGACAGAATGAAAACCACAATCACAGAAAACTAACCAAACCGATCACATGGACCGCAGCCTTGTCTAACTCAGTGAAACTATGAGCCATGCTGTGTAGGGCCACCCAAGACGGATGGGTCATGGTGGAAGTGAAGTAAAGTTGCTCAGTCATGTCTGACTGTTTGCGACCCCATGGACTGTAGCCCACCAGGTGTCTCCATCCATGGAATTTTCCAGGCAAGAGTACTGGAGTGGGTTGCCATTTCCTTCTCCAGGAGATTTTCCTGACCCAGGGATCAAACCTGGGTCTCCCGCATTGCAGGCAGAGTCACCAGTGGAGAGTTCTGACAAAACGTGGTCCACTGGAGAAGGGAATGGCAAAACACTTCAGCATTCTTGCCTTGAGAACCCCATGAACAGTATGAAAAGGCAAAAAGATGTGACACTGAAAGATAAATGCGCCAGATCGGTAGGTGCCCAATATGCTACTGGAGAAGAGCAGAGAAATAGCTCCAGAAGGAATGAAGAGGCTGAGCCAAAGTGGAAACAGCACCCCGTTGTGGATGTGTCTTGTGGTGCAAGTGAAATCTGATTCTATAAAGAACAATATTGCATAGGAACCTGGAATGTTAGGTCCATGAATCAAGGCAAATTGAAAGTGGTCAAGCAGGAGATGGCAAGATTGACATTTTGGGAATCACTGAACTAAAATGGACTGGAATGGGTAAAATTAATTCAGATGACCATTATATCTACTACTGTGGGCAAGAATCCCTTAGTAGAAACGGAGCAGCCCTCATAGTCAACAGAGGAGTCCAAAATGCAGTACTTGGGTACAATTTCAAAAACGACAGACTGATCTCTGTTCTTTTCCAAGACAAGCCATTCAGTATCACAATAATCCAATTCTATGCCCCAACCACTAATGCCAAAGAAGCTTAAGTTGAATGGTTCTATGAAGACCGATAAGACCTTTTAGAACTAACACCAAAAAAGGATGTCCTTTTCATCATAGAGGAATGGAATGCAGAAGTAGGAAGTCAAGAGATACTTGGAGTAACAGGTAAGTTTGGCCTTCAAGTACAAAATGAAGCAGGGCAAAGGCTAACAGAGTTTTGCCAAGAAAACTCACTGGTCGTAGCAGACACCCTCTTCCAACAACACAAGAGACAATTCTACAAATGGACATCACCAGATAGTCAATACTGAAATTGGATTGATTCTATTCTTTGCAGCAAAGGCAGAGCAGCTCTATACAGTCAGCAAAAACAAGACCAGGAGCTGACTATGGCTCAGATCATAAACTCCTTATTGCAGAAGTCAGACTTAAATTGAACAAAGTGGGTATGCCATCCAGGTATGACCTAAATCAAATCCCTTACAATTATACAGTGGAAGTGACATACAGATTCAAGAGTTTAGATCTGATAGTTAAGAAAGCCTTCCTAAGTGATCAGTGCAGAGAAATAGAGGAAAACAATAGGATAGGAAAGGCTAGAGATCTAGAAAAGTAGAGATACTAAGGGAACATTTCATGCAAAAATGGGTGCAATAAAGGACAGAAATGCTGTGAACCTAACAGAAGCAGAAGATAATAAGAAGCGATGGCAAGAATACACAGAACTATTCAAAAAAGATCTTAATGACCCAGATAATCATGATGGTGTGATCACTCACCTAGAGACAGACATCTTGGAATGTGAAGTCAAATGGGCCTTAGGAAGCATCACTACGAACAAAGCTAGTGGAGGTGATGGAATTCCAGCTGAGCTATTTCAAATCCTAGAAGAAGATGCTGTGAAAGTGCTGCGCTCAATATGCCAGCAAATTTGGAAAACTCAGCAGTAGCTATAGGACTGGTAAAGGTCAATTTTCATTCCCATCCCAAAGAAAGGCAATGCAAAGAATGTTCAAATTATGGCACAATTGCACTCATTTCACATGCTGACAAAGTAAAGCTGAAAATTCTCCAAGTGAGGCTTCCACAGTTTGTGAACCGTGAACTTCCTGATGTTCAAGCTGGTTTTAGAAAAGGCAGAGGAACCAGAGATCAAATTGCCAGCATACATTGGAGCATAGAAAAAGTAAGAGAATTCCAGAAAAACATCTGCTTCATTGACTATGCCAAAGCCTTTGACTGTGTGGATCACCACCAATTGTGGTAAATTCTTAGGAATATCAGACCACCTGACCTGCCTCCTGAGAAATCTGTATGTAGGTCAAGAAGCAACAGTTAGAACAACTGTTGGAACAACGAACTGGTTCAAAATTGGGAAAGGAGTGTATCAAGGCTGTTGTTGTCATCCTGCTCATTTAATTTATATATAGAGTACATCATTCAGTATGTCAGGCTGCATGAAACACAAGCTGGAGTCAAGATTTCCGGGAGAAATATCAATAACCTTAGGTATGCAGATAACATTACCATTATGGCAGAAAGTACAGAGGAACTGAAGAGCCTCTTGATGAAATTGAAAGAGGAGAATGGGAAAGCTGGCTTAAAACTCAACATTCAAAAAACTAAGATCATGGCATCAGGTCCCATCACTTCATGGCAAGTAGATGGGGAAACAGTGACAGACTTAATTTTCTTAGGCTCAAAAATCACTGCAGATGGTGACTGCAGCCATGAAATTAAAAGATGCTTGTGTCTTGGAAGAAAAGTTATGACCAACCTAGACAGCATATTAAAAAGGAGAGACATTACTTTGCCAGCAAAGGTTTGTGTAGTCAAGGTATGGTTTTTCCCGGTAGTCATGTATGGTTGTGAGAGTTGGTCCATAAAGATTGCTGAGCTCTGAAGAATTGATGCTTTTGAACTATGGTGTTGGAGAAGACTCTTGTGACTCTTTGGACAGCAAGGATATCAAATGAGTCAATTTCAATCCTAAGGAAATCAACCCTTAATAGTTATTGGAAGGACTTATGCTGAAGTTGAAACTCCAATAATTTGGCCACCTGAAGAACCAGCTCATTCCAAAAGGCCGTAATGCTGTGAAAAATTGAATGCTGGAGGAGAAGAGGATGACAGAGTTCAAGATTGTTGGATGGCATCACCAACTCAATGGACATGAGTTTGTACAAGCTCTGAGTGATGGGGAAGAACAGGGAAGTCTGTCATGCTGCAGTCCATGGGGTCTCAAGAGTCGGAAACGACTGAGCGACGACAACAGCAGCTTTCTTTATGGTCCAGCTCTCACATCCATACATAACTACTGGAAGAACCATAGCTTTGACTATGGTTGTGCTGTGTATTATAGCTAAATTGAACTTATTCTAATAACTACAGGAAACTGTATAATATATATATTTTTGATTTGTCATTCTTAAATTCTTTATACTGAATGATGGCTGTGTTTAAACACCTCTGTTGATAGTTAGAAAACCATGACTGTTGAAAAAGTTGCTCTTCCTCAAGAACTGACCAAATCTGTTTTCCTCTGCCAAAATAAATGTATGTGTCCTAAGGAATTGGTTATACACAGCTAGAAGAGAAAACCCACTATGATTGTGAAATTGAATTAAAATGCTAGAGATATTATTTTTCTCTGTTCTGGATACTTTTCTCATTTCTGTTAACAGACTCCTTTCTCCCCAGCACACTCACCACTGTGCTTTGTTGAGATTACCAAACATATTATTCTATTCTTGTTTATTGAGGTGGGGACTTAATCCAGATGTAGTCAATTGTAATGCCCATCCTGCAGCCATGGTGGTATATCCCAGGGTGAATACGAGTTCTTAGCTGCCAAAGGTCATGCTCACCCTTCCATCGCCCACACCATGTTGACAGACAGACTAAGATTTAGTTAGAATGAGATCCACTCACAGAGTGACTGAAGAGGCACAAATAATTTTGATTGCATAGTCATTTCCCAGGTTCTACTTCTTATTGTCCCTATAGTGGTCCTGTATCTGGCTAGTTTTTTGATACTATCTGCTGCTGCTAAGTTGCTTCAGTCGTGTCTGACTCTGTGCGACCCCATGGACTGCAGCCTACCAGGCTCCCCCATCCCTGGGATTCTCCAGGCAAGAATACTGGAGTGGGTTGCCATTTCCTTCTCCAATGCATGAAAGTAAAAAGTGAAAGTGAAGTCGCTCAGTCCTGTCCGACTCTTCACTACCCCATGGACTGCAGCCTACCAGGCTCCTCCATCCATGGGATTTTCCAGGCAAGAATACTGGAGTGGGGTGCCATCGCCTTCTCTGTTGATACTATCTAGATATCCTGTAATAACACTACCCATGCAAAGATGGGCTCTATAAAGGACAGAAATGATATGGACCTAACAGAAACAGATTGGAGAAGGAAATGGCAACCCACTCCAGTGTTCTTGCCTGGAGAATCCCAGAGATGGGGAGTCTGGTGGGTTGCCGTCTGTGGGCTCGCACAGAGTCAGACATGACTGAAGTGGCTTAGCAGCAGTAGCATTAACAGAAACAGAAGATATTAAGAAGAGGTGGCAAGAATACACAGAAGAACTATACAAAAAAGAGCTTCACCACCCAGATAATCATGATGGTGTGATCACTCACCTAGAGCCAGATATCCTGGAATGTGAAGTCAAGTGGGCCTTAGAAAGCATCACTATGAACAAAGCTAGTGGAAGTGATGGGAATTCCACTTGAGCTGTTTCAAATCCGGGAAGATGATGCTGTAAAAGTGCTGCACTCAATATGCCAGCAAATTCAGAAAACTCAGCAGTGGCCACAGGACTGGAAAAGGTCAGTTTTCATTCCAATCCCAAAGAAAGGCAATGCCAAACAATGCTCAAACTGCTGCACAATTGCACTCATCTCACACGCTAGTAAAGTAATGCTCAAAATTCTCCAAGTGAGGCTTCCACAGTACGTGAACCATGAACTTGCAGATGTTCTAGTTGGTTTTAGAAAAGGCAGAGGAACTAGAGATCAAATTGCCAACATCTGTTGGATCATTGAAAAAACAAGAGAGTTCCAGAAAAACATCTGTTTCTGCTTTATTGACTATGCCAAGCCTTTGACTGTGTGGATCACAATACACAGTGGAAAATTCTGAAAGAGATGGGAATACCAGAGCACCTGACCTGCCTCTTGAGAAACCTATATGCAGGTCAGGAAGCAACAGTTCGAACTGGACATGGAACAACAGACTGGTTCCAAATAGGAAAAGGAGTACGTCAATGGTGTATATTGTCACCCTGCTTATTTAACTTCTATGCAGAGTACATCATGAGAAAGGCTGGACTGGAAGAAATACAAGCTGGAATCAAGACTGCTGGCAGAAATATCAATAACCTCAAATATGCAGATGTCACCACCCTTATGGCAGAAAGTGAAGAGGGACTAAAGAGCCTCTTGATGAAAATGAAAGAGGAGAGTGAAAAAGTTGGCTTAAAGTTCAACATTCAGAAAATGAAGATCATGTTATCTGGTCCCATCACTTCGTGGGAAATAGATGGGTAAACAGTGGAAACAGTGTCAGACTTTATTTTTGGGGGCTCCAAAATCACTGCAGATGGTGACTGCAGCCATGAAATTGAAAGACGCTTACTCCTTGGAAGGAAAGTTGTGACCAACCTAGATAGCATATTCAAAAGCAGAGACATTACTTTGCCGACTAAGGTCCGTCTAGTCAAGGCTATGGTTTTCCAGTGGTCATGTATGGATGTGAGAGTTGGACTGTGAAGAAAGTTGAGCACCGAAGAATTGATGCTTTTGAACTGTGGTGTTGGAGAAGACTCTTTGAGAGTCCCATGGACTGCAAGGAGATCCAACCAGTCGATTCTAAAGGAGATCAGTCCTGGGTGTTCACTGGAGAGATTGATGCTAAAGCTGAAACTCCAATACTTTGGCCACCTCATGTGAAGAGTTGACTCATTGGAAAAGACCTTGATGCTGGGAGGGATTGGGGGCAGGAGGAGAAGGGGACGACAGAGGGTGGCTGGATGGCATCACCGACTCGATGGACGTGAGTTTGAGTAAACTCCGAGGGTTGGTGATATACAGGGAAGCCTGGCGTGCTGCCATTCATGGGGTCGCAAAGAGTCTGACATGACTGACTGACTGAACTGAACTGATCCCTCTCTTTAAAATTTAAGTTATATCATTTGCCATCAAAATAAATCTTCATTTTTCATATTTAATGTTGCCAGTTCATTTTAAAGCACATTTGCTGAGAAAGCCGACTCTGCTTTAAACCTCAAATTTAAATATTTTTCTGTAGGCTAGAAAAGACCTCCATTTTATCATTAAGTCAAGAATTCAGAAACGAAATTTTTAGTTCAAGGGTTATATCTGTTTTATATTTTTATTGCCACTCTTCTTTCAATCTTGGAACATGTAATTAGTTCAGGAATGAGGGTGGGGATTTGGGAGGAAATTAGGGGCTTCCCTGGTGATTGAGAGGTTAAAGAATCCACCTGCAATGCGGGAGACCTGGGTTCGATCCCAGGTTGGAAAGATCCCCTGGAGAAGGGAAAGGCTATCCACTCCAGTATCATGGCCTGGAGAATTCCATGGACAGAGGAGTCTGCAGTCAATGGGGTGATAAAGAGTTGGACACGACTTAGCGAGTTTCAGAGTAGTCAACAAATATTTGTGAGTTCAGGCTTGGGATAGTTTCTATAGTGATAAAAAGAAGTTTAGAAAATTCTCACTAACGAAGGTTCTGAACACAGCCACCTTCCTGAGAGGATCCTCTCCCTCTCTACACTTTAACCTGGGACATTCTTAGAAATATCAGTGAATTCTGGTTGGGTATCTTTGCCAACCTGAGATTTCTCCTTCTACTTCTTGTGGATCATGTTTGAGCAAGTCATCTCCCTAAATGTGTATCGCCCTTCCCTGTTCCCTCCCTACCAATCTCTTGTCCTTCTAACACTAAATAAAATGTCAAAAGGATTCCTTTGCCTTCAGCCATTCATTTGACATCTGCTTTCACAGATGTTAGATTGAGAACTAAGACATTGAGTCCCTAAAAACTTAAATTCTGAACGTTTTACTAGTCACTTACTGTAACATTCACATCTTTAAATGAATAAGATAAACAAGTAGGTAAGTCTTTTCAGCTCTAAGAAGTGAACAATTCTAAAGAAATTGCTTGTTTTAATGACAACTTTTCAGTTTACTTAAACATTATCATTAAGTGCCTACTGTGTACCAGTTACTAGACTAGATACTCTGGGGAGTTAAATATAACATTCATTTCCTGCCAGTAGAATTTTAAGCTGTTTAGGGGATTAACAAGAGAGAGGTATCAAGAAACAATATGGTGTGGTGTAGTGTTTCTCAAAGTATGTTACATTCAGATAACTGGGATGATGACAGGCATGTTCAGGACAGAGTATCAAATAACGTCAAATTGCATAAAAAGCTTTTCACTTTTTCTCTCTCAGTCCTCTTCATTATATTTATAAACATAAGCCCTTAACACCTTTTGAACACTTAACCATTCTCCCTTTTTAACAAAGAGGGCTCAAAACATTGTGAGCAACTGTTCTCTAGTAGTATTTAAGATATACTAGAGTATATCTTAAGTATTTTAAGTATATAATATAACATTTACAATATATATTTATATTTATATTATATAATTTATATAATAAAATATAATTATATAGTTTATATTACATTTATTTATATTGTATTAATATATATTTATATTATATTATATATCATAATATTTAAGATATATAGTTATCTTTTAAAAAATTTTCCTGAAGTAAAGTGATTTATCATGATGTGTTAGTTTCTGCACTATGGCTAAGTGAATCAGTTATGCATTTACATATTTACACTCTTTTAAAAATTCTTTTACAAATTGGAAGATTGAGATTGACATATATACTATTATCTTTTATTTATGTCAAGCCATACATTTTTTCTCATTTGTTGTAATGATATAAACGTTTTACTTGGAAGTTTTTGTTTTAAAAAGTGAGTTGATTAAAGATGGCTAACATTGGGAAGCTGATATACTGTTTTAAGAACCGCCAAAATTAGTATCTTTCTTCTTTTGCCTGGATTGTTTTAATTTTTTTCAAATTACAACAAAATAGAAATTTTAGAAGAGATATCTAAAAGATGCTCATTCTTTATTTCTTTTCAAATGTATGTCTCAATATTTATGTGTTCTCCTTTCAGTCTTGTTAGAATGTAAAACTCTTCACTCGTCCAAAGGATGTTGGTTCCAGATAGGATATTTTTCCTTCAATGATTAAGGGTAGAGCGGTACAGAAGGATTGTGCTTAACCTATACCAGGATAGATATTGTGGGTCCTCTGGTAAAATTTAGTCATAAGTCTGTCCCTAGTGATATCTCATTAGACCTCTCCCCAGGCGAAATTCCTTTAGCTTTTTCTTTTGCTTTATTTGGTAATTAAGTGGATAAATCTCTCTCTAAGACATCTTGGAAAGAGACTGCTTAAAACATCAGGGAGCAGAATTTCTTAATTTCAGAAGGAGAAGTTGCATGTGTTACTCGTTTTCCCTTAGTGTAGATGTGACTGATACCATTTAAACCTTGATTGCCAAATCTTGTCATAATTTAGTAATACAGTAGGTTACTTGAAGGGGGAACAATGGTAGCATGACACATTGGAAGAATTTCAGGTTTACTGCATAGATATAATTACCTTGTAATTACATATAAATAAATGAAGATTGAGAAGCACTGGTGTAGTGAAAAGTGGACAGAATCTGTTGTTAAATTTGTTTTTCTATGGCTCTACTACTATTATAGTTACAGTGACCTTGTTCAGGATCCTAAAATCCTCTGTGTTTTTAGATGGATTTTAAATTTTGTCAAGACCCTTATAACTCTTAAAATTTTGTAATAACCTACTGCATATCCTATTTTAAGTTCCTTGCTATTCTAGGTATAGTCTGTGGACTAGTAACAATGTCATCTGGGAGTTAATTAGAAGTGCAAAATCTCAGGCCTCAATCCTAGACCTAATGAGTTAGAATCTGCATTTTTACAAGATTACTGGGTGATTACATAGAAATGGAAATTTGAGAAGCACTGCTATAAAATGCTTATTTCTTTTAGTTGTTACTTGAATGTTCAGTTGCTCATCAGAACAAAGGTAAAAGTAGAAGGCATAGGGGTTTGATTAGAGAAAAGGGAAATGTAGAGATTCATGTTTGTTAAGATTAGCATAGCTGAAGAACAATAAACCTTAACAATACTGATTCAAAGTATGAATTAAATAGATATTTTAGAGAAAAAAAGACTAAAAAATAGTTCATCTCTCAGAAAATAGTTTATCTTTCAGAAGAGAGAGATGTATTTAGCATTTATTAAGAGTAAATACATGCTAGCATTTATTAAGAATACACTAGTTTCAGGGATTCCCTGGTGGTCCTCTAGTTAGGACTCCTTGCTCTCACTGATGAGGGCCTAAGTGCAATTCCTGGTCAGGGAATTAAGATCCTGCAAGCTGTGTGGCATGACTGGTGGGGGGGGAAAGAATATACTAGTTTTAATTACATAGATGTATTATTCTGTTGGTAACACCATGGGATTGACATGAGAGTATTTTAGCTCTTTTATTTCCACCAAAAGTTGTCTCCCACCGAATCTCCCAAATAAATTTAGACTGCATATAGAAAGTATGCTTGTTGTGAAAACTTAAGCCTTTCAGCCTTATACTCTCCCAGGAAGATTTCTATCCTGGAATCCTTCTTATATAGCTATCTCTGGCAACATTATACATATTTTTAAGATAAGAAGACAGGTTGCAGAAAGGTTTAGTAAATTGCCTAAGGTCTCTCAACTAATAAATGGCTGAGGCACGATTCATATCTTAGGCTGACTGAGCTCTGTCAGTTTTCCTACCATTATACCATTGTGTTTCTCTTTTGGGAAAAAAAAAATCAAATTTATTACAAAATAGCTGAAGACCGAACATTTACTTTGTAAAAGAATTATTGGTTCCTTTAAAAACCATCACAAGACTTTCATAATCCTTTGTAAAACAAAATGACTTGCAGCTTTTTAATTTGTTTATAACTTTTAGAGATACAGGTAATGGGATAAATGAGGTAGGACTGTATCAGTCAGAGTTCAGTCAGGGAAGCAGAACCATCGTGAGTTTTTTAGAATCAAGGACATACTACAGATATAAAACCTTGTATAATTGTGGGAGAAACTGGTAAGAATCCTACAGAGGGAATTGGAATTGCAGAGGAAAGTCACTAATCAACTATTCTGAGACATTGATGTGGGTGTATTAATTGGAGCTTGCAAGGGAATATGGGAAACCAGGCATCTCGAACTATTAGAGTGGGATCACAAAGAATAAGCTACTGGATAAGTCTTGTGGAAAGCTGTTGCCTGTGCTTCTGTCTTTCATCGCATCTAACCGTGATGAACTTTAGAAGCTAATGGCTGCTGCTCCACTTCTGCCTTGTAGGTCTCATGCTCATTTGTATGGATTAGCCAAAAACTAATCAGAGAAGAGGATTCTGGGAAACATAGTTTTGGCTTATCCACGTGGACACTATTAAATCACCACAATGTGTCTTATGTGTCTAAGATTGAAAAGAGATGCTAAGCTATTGGTTGATGTTATATACTATTAGTGAAAAATATATTTAAGTATATTGATAAATTCATTTCATGAATAATTCAGTGTGAGATTTTAGATGAAGCAGCAGTACTTTTGGCGACTTTGGATTTTAATCATATCTTAGATTTATGACCAAGTTGCTTAATAGTCATGTTCTCTTCCATGCAAAGAAAGAGCCAGCTTCATTTGATAAATAAATAGTTAAATAAATAAGTGGAAGCCTGCCTACTCTCCTCTAACATTTTATTGTAAATGTTATTTTAGAATATTTATCTTATTATAATATTTTATTTTAAATATTAAATATCACCATAATATTTAACTATTGTTTAAATGTTTTGAATATTACTTAAAATATATTTTAAATATTATAAAATATTTAGTTTATTGTATATTATTTTATGATATTTTATTATATGTTCTGACATATAACAAAGGTAAAATAATTATACACCAAATATCTATATAGTACCACCTAGATTCTGCTATTAATATTTTATTTTTCTTTGTTTCATCAGGCATATCTAGCAATCTGTCTATCCCATGTTCCATCTGTTAGTGCATTTTATTTTTCGTGCATCCAAAGTAAATTTCACATATCTGTATAGTTCTTAAATACTTCAGCGTGTATATTTTTACCTAGATTCAGCATTAATATACAGGTTTCTTTTTTCTTTGTATGTAGAATTTACATGCAGTGAAATAAATCTCGTCTATTTTCGCTGAGTTTTGAGATGCATATATCTGTGTAATCAAAATCTGTGTTACTATAGACTGAGTGTATCTCCCCCACCTCCAGATTCATAAATTGAAACCTTAATATTTCAATGTGGGACCTTTGGGAAGTGGTTAGGTCATAGGATGGGACCCTCATGAATGAGACTGAGTTCAGTTCAGTCACTCAGTCGTGTCCGACTCTTTGCGACCCCATGGACTGCAGCATGCCAGGCCTCCCTATCCACATCACCAACTCCCGGAGCTTGTTCAAACTCATGTCCATTGAGTTGGTGATGCCATCCAGCCATCTCACCCTCTATCGTCGGCTTCTTCTCCTGCCTCCAATCTTTCCCAGCATCAGGGTCTTTTCCAGTGAGTCAGTTCTTATATCAGGCGGCCAAAGTATTGGAGTTGCAGCTTCAGCATCAGTCCTTCTAGTGAATATTCAGGACTGATTTCCTTTAGGATTGATTGTGTGTTAGTCGCTCAGTCATATCTGACTTTTTGCAACCCCATGGACTGTAACCCACCAGGCTCCTCTGTCCATGGGATTCTCCAGGCAAGAATACTGGAGTGGGTTGCCATTCCCTTCTCCAGGGGATCTTCCCAACCCAGGGATTGAACCTGGGTCTCCTGCATTGCAGGCAGATTCTTTACCACTAGGCCACCTGAGAAGCCCATAGGATTGATTAGTGCCCTTTTATTTATTTATTTATTTTTCTTTGTGAATTTTTTTAAATTAATTTTTTATTTTTAAAATAAATTTATTTATTTTCATTGGAGGCTAATTACTTTATATTGTATTACTTGTATTATTGTAATATACTTGTATTATTATATACTTGTATTATTGTAATATACTTTATAAAGTAATATTGTAATACTTTATATTACTTTATATTGTATTGTTTTTGCCATACATCAACATGAATCTGCCACGGGTGTACACGTATTCCCCATCCTGAACCCCCGCTCCCCCTCCCTCCCCATCCCATCCGTCTTGGTCATCCCAGGGCACCAGCCCCAAGCATCCTGTATCGTGCATGCCCTTTTAAAGGATTCCAGAGAGCTTCCTTATCTCTTCCATCATGTAAGGACATGGCAGTCTGTGAACTAAGAAGTCTTTGCCAGACACTGAATCTGACAATCCTTTGATCTTGGACTTCTCATCTGTGAGAAACATTTATCTGCTCACAAGAAACAGTATATGTTTTACTCTACAAGCATTATAATTTTAGGCCTGTTTATCTCAAATTAATTTTTGTGTATGATGTGAAGTAGAGGAAACCCCTATCCTTTCCTTGGACCAGTGAGTGGAAATCACTATGGGTTATGTTTACCCAAACACACTAGGTTTTATTTTGCCCCAAATATGATAAAACAGATGCTGTGGATTTTATTTGTTCAATGTGTTTTAGATTTAAAAAGTTTTGAGAGTGAAAATGATCACAAATCATATGATAGAGTCTTTATAGTTCTGTAAGTTGACATTAGAAAATCAAGACCACCCTGGGAACAGAAGTCTACACCTGGTAAATAATTGTGCTAGAGAAAGGAGCTGACTATGGTGGATGATCTAATGTAATTCTGGCATAAAAATACCATTTTTTTTTAAAGTTTCTCAGTCATGTCTGACTCTGTGACCCCATGGACTATACACAGTCCATGGAATTCTCTAGGCCAGAATACTGAGTGGATAGCTTTTCCCTTCTCCAGGGGATCTTCCCAACCCAGGGATCGAAATGTAGTCTCCTGCATTGCAGGCAGATTCTTTGCCAACTGAGCTATCAGGGAAGCCCATATGCGAACTTTATTCTAATTTAGTGTCAGAGATGAAATGATTGGTGTTAAAGTCACCAATTATGTATGTTTCGAGATATACTTTCTTATACAGCGCTTTTATGTTTTTCAACAGGCAAAGCAAATGTAGACTTTCAAAAACTAAGAGTATTATCTGCTATTGTAATACCTACTAGGGCTTCCCTGGTGACTCAGTGGTAAAGAATTCGCCTGTGAGGCAGGAGACACAGGTTCACCCTTGGGTCTGAAAGGTTCTCTGGAGAAGGAAATGGCAACCCACTCCGGTATTCTTGCCTGGGAACTGCCATGGACAGAGGAGCTTGGCTGGCTACAGTCCATGAAGTTGCAAAAATGTTGGACATGACTTAGCGACTAAACAACAATAACTATTAAATGATTCGATTTAGTTGTTTACCTTTGGTGATGCATTTCATAGCCAGCAAGCAGTGTCAATGTAGGGCTGTGTAAGGAAGTTGCTTTATTATTGAAAAATTTATGTCAAGTTGTTTCTTAATCTGGCTCTGATACACATTTTATTTTCCTTATACCAGGCCCCAAAATATGAATTTTAGCTATTTTTAGATCACAGTGTTATTTACAAGTGACAGGAAAGAAATATAAATGTAAGTGAATGAAAAACAGCATACCTGTTTGCATACCTAGAATACATCCCATTTGGCCTTGGTGTGTAATTATTTTTATATGTTGTTACTAAGTTTGTAAATGTTTTACTGAAGTTTTTTTGCATCTAAGTTCATGAGATATTGCTGTGTGGTATTGCTATTTTTCATTCATTAAAATTACTCATTTAACTATAATGCTTTTTTCAGTGTTTGGGTCATAGAAGTTATCAAATACCTATAATTGTAAAATCTTTTTTATGTGTAAAAATTAAAGTTTATAGTACAAATTCTTGGGGACATAGTAAATGCTGTCATCACATTAGCAACATTGTCACTTTTCAGATGTCCCTAGAACGCTGCTATGACTCCTGTGACTTTTTTTTCTAGGTTAGTTGATACAATCATATTGATTTTCTTCCATTGATATGGCACATTACATTGATTTTTTTTTTGAGTATTGAACAATTTTGCATAACTAAAATACATCCCATTTGGCCTTGGTGTGTAATTATTTCTGTATGTTGTTATTCAGTTTGTCAATATCTTACTGAAGATTTTTTTGAATCTAAGTTCATGAGATAATTGCTGTGTGGTTTTCTTTGTATTATCTTTGTCTGTTTTTGGATTCAGAGTAGTATCTGCTTCATAAAATGAGTTGGAAAGTGTTTGTTTCTCTGTATCAGGAAGGATTTTGTAAAATGTTCTTTAAATATTTGGTAGAATCCTCCTGTGAAAACACCTGTGCCTGGAGTTTTGTTTTTTTAAACTTTTATAGTTGTGAATTCAATTTCTTTAATAAGAAACTAATCGTGTGTGTGTGTGTGTGTGTGTGTGTGTACCTACTACAGCTATTCAGGACTGTTTCATCTTGGTTGTATTTAATCGTTTGTGGTTTTGGAGCAATTGGTACATTTTTTGTAGTTTGTTGACTTTGTGAGTGTAAAGTTATCTGTAGTATTCCTTTATTACCTTTTAATGTCTATGTGATCTTTACTGCTCTCTGTTTTATTCCTTATTTTAATGACTTTCATCTTCCCTATTCATATGGGTATATCTTACCTTCTCCTTTGTCTTTTGCTTCTCTTCTTTTCACAGCATTTGTAAGGCCTCCCCAGACAGCTGTTTTGCTCTTTTGCATTTTTTTTCCATGGGGATGGTCTTGATCCCTGTGTCCTATACAATGTCACGAACCTCATTCCATAGTTCATCAGGCACTCTATCTATCAGATCTAGGCCCTTAAATCTATTTCTCACTTCCACTGTATAATCATAAGGGATTTGATTTAGGTCATACCTGAATGGTCTAGTGGTTTTCCCTACTTTCTTCAATTTAAGTCTGAATTTGGCAATAAGGAGTTCATGATCTGAGCCACCATCAGCTCCCGGTCTTGTTTTTGCTGGCTGTATAGAGCTTCTCCATCTTTGGCTGCAAAGAATATAATCAATCTGATTTTTGTGTTGACCATCTGGTGATGTCCATGTGCAGAGTCTGATCTTGTGTTGTTGGAAGAGGGTGTTTGCCATGACCAGTGTGTTCTCTTGGCAAAACTGTGTTAGCCTTTGCTGTGCTTTGTTTTGTACTCAAGGCCAAATTTGCCTGTTATTCCAGGTAATACACTATGCTAACATTAATTTTAAAAAAAAGCTGGAGTATATATATTAATTTCAGATAGAGCATACTTCTAAGCCAGGAATGTTATCATTACATAATGAAAAGGGGATCAATTCTCCAAGAAGATATAGTGATCTTTAATGTGTGTGCACCCAACAACAGTGTCAAACTATGTAAGGCTGAACTCCAAAACTGCAAAGAGTAATATATGAATCTACTCTTTTAGTTGGACACCTCAAGCTCTGTCTGTCAGAAATGGACAGATACAACTAAGAGAAAATCAGTAAGGACATGGTTGAACTCAACACCATCATCAAACAATTGGGTATAATTGACACCTAAACAAACTTCATCCAACAACAGCAGAAAGCACATTCTTCTCAAACTCACATGGAGCATTCACCATGATAGACCACAATCTGAGCCATAAAATACATCTTAATAGATTTAAAGGAATAGATATTATACAGTGTCTACTTTCAGACAACAATGAAATTAAAGTAGAAATTAAACTTCTTCAATGACAAAAAAATAATTGAAAATCCCCAAATGTTTGCAGATTAAATAACATTCCTGTAACTAATAAGTGATTACAGCAAAACTGAAGGATAAAAAGTTAATATACAAAAAAGCAGATTGCTTTCCTATGTATTTTTTAGCAACAAACAACAGAAACTTGAAATTAAAAATAGAATACCATTTATATTAGTACCTTTCATAAAGAAATACTTAACTTAGGTATAAGTCCAACAAAATATGTATAAGTTCTATATGAGGAAAACTACAAAACCCTGAATGAAATAAATAAAAAAGAAACAAATGACAGATATTCCATGTTCATGGACAGGAAATCTGAATATTGTCAGTTCAATGATTCAATGAAGATTCAATGCAATCCAAATAAAAACCTAGCAAGTCATTTTATGGATATCAATAAACTGATTCTGAAGTTTATATGGAGACACAAAAGTATCTAAGTAGCCAATACAATATTGAAGGAGAACAATGTTGGAGAGCTGATACTGTATTTTGACTTTGAGACTTACTGATACTGTAAAGCCATAGTAATCAAGATGGTGTGGCATTGACAAAAGAACAGATAAATAGATGAATGGAATAGAAAAACATAAATATAGTCAGTGAATCTTTTACAGAGGAGCAAAGGCAACACAATGGAGCCCCCCGCCCCCCCAAAAAAAGGCTTTTCAGCAAATTGTACTAGACATCCATCCACATGCAAAAGCTGAATTTAGACACAAGACACAGACTGTTCTTCCTTGTAAAAATTAGCTCAATATGGGTCACAGAACAAATTAGTAGCCACAAAAATTATAAAACTAGAAGATGATATAGGAAAAAACATAGATGACTTGGGTGCAATGACTTTTTGGATGTAACTTTTAGATACAAGGGCATAATCCATGGAAAAAATAATTGATAAGCTGGACTCATTAAAATTATTGCTTATCACAATGAGAAAGAATCAAGTTTGTAATTTCAAGATGTAGAAACTCCACTTTAAAAAACTTTATTGAAGTAGAATTTACATACCATACCCAATTCATTTTTCTATAATTCTATAAGATCTATTTTTCTGTGGTATTTTGCAGTGTTACTATGATGTGAGTAGATATAGATTACTTTTTATTCCTCTTGCTAAAGACTTGTTCGGTTTTCCACATGTGAAGATCGATGCCTTTCCAGAGTGTGAAATTATTATTTGTATTATATGATATTTCAACCATTTATTTTCCTTCATTCTCTATTATCTTCTTCTGAACTTTAAGTATATTTTATATTTTCTTACTCTATCTTCCATCCAACCAGTCCATCCTAAAGGAGATCAGTCCTGGGTGTTCATTGGAAGGACTGATGTTGAAGCTGAAACTCCAATACTTTGGCCAACTGATGCCAAGAGCTAACTCATTGAAAAGACCCTGATACTGGGATGGATTTGGGGCAGGAGGAGAAAGGGACAACAAAGGATGAAGAGAAAGGGATGACAAAGGAGAAGGGGCTGACAGAGGATGCAATGGTTGGATGGCATCACCAACTTGATGGGCATGAGCTTGGGCAAGCTCTGGGAGTAGGTGATGGACAGGGAGGCCTGGCATGCTGCAGTCCATGGGGTTGCAGAGTCAGACACGACTGAGCAACTGAACTGATGAACTGAACTGATCTTCCGCGTTTCTTGTCAGTTTTGCTACAAGTTTTAAAATTTTTAAAACTTTTCAAAGAACCGGCTGTTTATTCCATTGATTTTCTTTATTGTTTTCCAGATTTTAATTTTGTTAATTTTTGCTTTTATAGTTTTCTTCCTCCTGGGTTCCCTTACCCTACTGCTCTCCATCCGGGTGCCCTTTCCCAATAAAATCTCTTGCTTTGTCAGCAGATGTGTCTCCTCGGACAACTCATTTCCGAGTGTTAGACAAGAGCCCAGTTCTGGGCCCTGGAAGGGGTCCGCCTTCCTGCAAAATGGCAACTCTGGCGAGACTCTTCTTCGCTGAGACTGACATCCTGACCACTCGGGGTACTCAGGGGCCAGCTTGCCTGCCAATGGACCAGACCCAGTGGCCGCAACTGGAATCCTTTTGTCCCTGGTCTCCTCCTGACGCGGACAACTGGCCAGAGTGCCCCGACCCGTAAGGAACAAGAGACTTTATTGATCTCTCTCCCCTTCCCTCTCTTCTTTCCTCTCCTTAACCCTTCCTATCCTTCTCTGTTTTTCTAGTCCCCCGGTCCTAGATGCAGGAATCTGGTCGAAGGGCCCTCAGCCTGACCTGAGAATTGGAGACTGATCACCTCCTCTTGGCAGAGAACTCGAATTCTGGTTCTAGTCTGGTCTGATTTCTAGTAGAGCCGAGTTCCAGTCCTCCCTTCTCTGGAGGCCCAAGGAAAAGTCCCATAACGCCTGGGCATCTGTAGGTGGCAGGAGACGTCTGTAAGGCCACCCCTTTCGCACCATCCCCCCTCCCACCTCCTTCCCCTTCTTCTTTCAACCTGGCTTCCTTTCTTCCCTTGAAATCTTTGATGTTAGTACTTGAATTCTTGTATTTAAGGGCTTCCCTGGTGGTGCAGAGGTTAAAGCGTCTGCCTGCAATGTGGGAGACCTGGGTTTGATCCCTGGATTGGGAAGATCCCCTGTAGAAGGAAATGCCAACCCACTCCAGTATTCTTGCCTGGAGAATCCCATGGACGGAGGAGCTTGGTGGGCTACAGTCCACAGGTCGCAAAGAGTCGGACACAACTGAGCGACTTCACTTTTCTTCTGCTTGCTTTGGGTACATTTTATCTTCTTGGTTGTTTGTTTCTTTACATAGTACATGCTTGCTTTACTGATTCAAGGTATGCTTTTTATGATATAAGCATTTTAATGTTGTACATTTTCCTCTTGGTACTACTCTAACTGTACTGATTACTTAATAAATTGTATCTTCATTTTTAGTTAGTTCTATGTATTTTTTTAATTCCTTTGAGAGTTTTTTCATTCCTGAGTTATTTAGGAGTATGTTCTTTAATTTCAACAGTTTGGAGTTTTTATTGTTGTTATCGTTTTCTAGTTTGATTCAGTTATAGTCAGAAAACATACTGTGTATATCAGTCATTTTGCTTTGTGAGATTTATAATCCAGAATATGGTTTATCTTGGTGATTATTCCCTGGGAACTTGAAAAATATGTTTATTCTGTTATTAGATTGAGTGGTCTATAAATATTATTTAGATACTATTTCTTGGTCATGTAGTACAGTTTAGTTCCTTCATATTTTTGCTGATTTTCCTGTGTGGTAGTACTTTCATATGCTGCAAGTAAGATGTTGAAGTCCTCAACTAAAATGTGGCTATGTCTGTCTGTCCTTTCAGTTCCCAGTTTTTGTTTTATATATTTTGAAGCTCTGTCATTTGATTCACACACATTTAAGATTCCTGTGTCTTTTTGGTGGTGGGTTGATCTGTTATGATAAGGTAAGATCATGCTTTGTCTCTAGTAATTTTTATTGCTCTAAAGTTTATCTGAAAATAGTATATCTATCTTTGTTTTTTCTGTTTTTAATGTTTGCATGACATTTCCATCATTTTCTTTTAACCTTTTTATATTATGTTTGAGGTGAGTTTCTTGTATACAGTGTATAGTTCAGTTGTGTTTTTTAAATCCACTTGGCCAATTTCTGCCTTTGTATGTATGTGTTTGAACTGTTTACATTTAAAGTGATTATTGATTTGTAAGGGCTTAAGTCTGCCGTTTTATTATTTGTTTTCTGTTTGATCTTTTTGTTTCTCGTTGTCTTAGTTCTCTTTTCTTGACTTTCTTATGGATTACTTGAACATTTTGTATAATTTTAATTATAATATGTATATAGTTATACATATAGTCCCTCCAAAACCAAAACTATAGCTTTTGTATAGTTTTCCTAGTAAGAAAGAAAGCTTAGTGAGCTGTTATAGGTAGTAACATAAATGTACATAATTTATCATAATCTACTGGTAGGTATCACTGTTTTACCATTTCAAGCAAAATGTGGGAAACTTTACTTCCATTTAGACCATTTATTTATATTTATAATATAAATATAAATTTATTTCCATTTATTTATATTTAAAATATGATTGTTATAATTATTTCCTTTACTTGTATTAAGCACTTTAGATTGTGTTATAATTTTTGCTTTGCCATCAAATATAATTTTGTAAATATATGAGGAAGATAGTCTGTTAATATTTACTCCTGTCACTTTCCTTTCTAATCTTCTAAGACCTCTATTTAGAGAATTTAACTTTAATCATTCCTTAAAGGTATATGTGCTAGTGACAAGTTTGTCTGAGAATTTATTTCTCATTAATTTCTGCAGGATATTTTTGCTGAATATAGAATTTGTGGTTGATATTTCTTTTCATTCCACGTTTGAAAAACATTATGCCATTTCCTTCAGGTTTCCATGATGTCAGGTTAGAAATCCAGTGTCGCTGGAGTTGGTGCTGTTCTGTATAACATTTTCAGGTGTATAGCAAATTGATTCCGTATGTGTATATATATATATTTCTTTTTTAGATTCTTTTCAATTTGGATTACTACAAGATATTGAATATAGTTCCTTGTGCTATACAGTAGGTCCTTTTTTGTCTGTGTTATGTATGCTGCTGCTGCTAAGCTGCTTCAGTCGTGTCCGACCCTGTGCGACCCCAGAGATGGCAGCCCACCAGGCTCTGCCATCCCTGGGATTCTCCAGGCAAGAACACTGGAATGGGTTGCCATTTCCTTCTCCAATGAATGAAAGTGAAAAGCGAAAGAAGTTGCTCAGTCGTGTCTGACTCTTTGCAACCTCATGGACTGCAGCCTACCGGGCACCTCCGTCCATGGGATTTTCCAGGCGAGAGTACTGGAGTGGGGTGCCATTGCCTTCTCTGTTTTAGTAGTATGTATATGTTAACCCTGAACTCCTAATTTATCTCTCATCCCCCTTTCCCCACTATCCCCTTTGATAACCATCAGTTTTCTTTCTGTGTCTGTGAATCTATTTCTGTTGTAAATAAGTTCATTTCTAACATTTTGTCTAGATTCCACATATAAGTAATACCATATGATTATATGTCTCTGTCTGCCTTATTTAGTATGATAATCTCTAGGTCCATCCATGATGCTGCAGATGGCATTATTTCATTATTTTTTTGTGGCTGAGTAATGTTCCATTATGTATGTAATATTCCACCTTACACACACACACACACACACACACACACACACACACACACACACACACACACACACACACACACACCACACCTTCTTTATCCACTTATCTGTTGATGAACATTTAGGTTGCTTCCATGTCTCAGTTATTGTACATAGTGCTGCTGTGAACATTGGGGTGCATGTTTCTTTTTGAGTTACAGTGTTTGTCTTTCCCAGATATATGCCCAGGGGTGGAATTGCTAGATCGTATGGCAACTCTGTTTTTAGTTTTTTGAGGAACCTTTCTACTGTTCTCCTTAATGGCTGCATCCATATACGTTTCTACCAGCAGTGCAGGAGGGTTCCCTATGTCCTCTCCAGTATTTAGTATTTGTTTTTCTGATTTTAAGATTTTGGCTTTTGTTTCTAGAAGTTTAATTATAACATGACTTGAAATGGATTTGGGGACATTATCCTGATGTGGCTTGACTTGGAATATTTTGGGGGTTTGGCTGGTAGGCTTATGTCTTTTGTCAAATGGAAAGTTTTCTCCCAGTATTTCTGTAAATTCTTCTCAGCCTTTTTCTTTTCTTCCCCCAATGATATGAATTTAGGTCTTTTGATGTAGGTCCACAAGTTCTTCAGTCTCTGTGTATATGGTTTTTTAAATCTATTTTTCCTCTATTCAGACAGCTTAATTTCTATTGTTTTAAGTTCACTGATTCTTTCCACTCTCATGTTCATTTTATCAAATGTACCCAATGAGTTTTAAAATTTTGGTCACTATATTTTTTGAGTTCTATAATTTATATTTGATTTTTCCCCCATATCTTATATTTGGTAAGAGTTCAAAGAATGTTTGTGATTGTTGAAGAATTTTTATGATGGCTGATTTAAAATCCTTGTCTCATAATTCCAGCATCTGATTCCTGATGGTGTTTGTTGATTTTTATTCTCACGAATGTTTTGATTTTCCTTTAATCTTGGTATCAGTTCTGTTGCTCAGTCGTGTCTGACTCTTTGCGACTGCATGGACAGCAGCATGCCAGGCCTCCCTGTTCATCACCTACTCCCGGAGTTGACTCAAACTCATGTCCATTGAGTCGGAGATGCCATCCAGCCATCTCATCCTCTGTCATCCCCTTCTCCTCCTGCCTGCAATCCTTCCCAGCATCAGGATCTTTTCAAATGAGTCAGTTCTTCACATCAGGTGACCAAAGTATTGGAGCTTCAGCATCAGTCCTTTCAACGAATATTCAGGACTGATTTCCTTTAGGACGAACTGGTTGGCTCTCCTTGCAGTCTAAGGGACTCTCAAGAGTCTTCTCCAATACCACAGTTCAAAAGCATCACTCTTCAGTGCTCAGCTTTCTTTACAGTCCCAAGTTTCTTTCTTCTCACATCCATACATGACTACTGGAAAAACCATAGCTTTGACTAGATGGACCTTTGTTGGCAAAGTAATGTCTCTGCTTTTTAATAAGCTGTCTAGGTTGGTCATAACTTTTCTTCCAAGGAGCAGGCATCTTTTAATTTTATGGCTGCAGTCACCATTTGCAGTGATTTTGGTACCCCCCAAAATAAAATCTGCTACTGTTTCCACTGTTTTCCCATCTATTTGCCATGAAGTGATGGGACCAGATGCCGTGATCTTAGTTTTCTGAATGTTGAGCTTTAAGCCAACTTTTTCACTCTCCTCTTTCACTTTCATCAAGAGGCTCTTTAGTTTCTCACTTTCTGCCATAAGGGTGGTGTCATCTGCATATCTGAGGTTATTGGTATTTCTCCCTGCAATCTTGATTCCAGCTTGTGCTTCATTCAGTCCAGCATTTCTCATGATGTACTCTGCATGTAAGTTAAATAAGCAGGGTGACAGTATACAGCCTTGACGTACTCCTTTCCCAATTTGGAACCAGTCTGTCATTCCATGTCCAGTTCTAACTGTTGCTTCTTGACCTGCATACAGATTTCTCAAGAGGTAGGTCAGGTGGTCTGATATTCTCATCTCTTAAAGAATTTTCCACAGTTTGTTGTGATCCACACAGTCAAAGGCTTTCGTGTAGTCAATAAAGCAGAAATAGATGTTTTTCTGGAATTCTCTTGCTTTTTCAATGATCCAGTGGATGTTGGCAATTTGATCTCTGGTTCCTCTCTCTTTTCTAAATCCAGCTTCAACATCTGGAAGTCCATGGTTCATGTACTGTTGAAGTTTGGCCTGGAGGATTTTGATCATTACTTTGCTAGTGTGTGAGATGAGTGCAGTTGTGTGGTAGTTTGAGCATTCCTTGGCATTGCCTTTCTTTGGGAGTGGAACGAAAATCCAATATTGGTATGGGGATTGTTTTTTGATTATGTCCTATGAATGTTGGTTGTTGATGTGGATTCTGTTTAAATCTTCTAATTTAGTAAGCAGACACACTCTGACAGTTTTATTGTGTAGGTCTTGGCCTACTTTTGGGAGCTGTGGTTTCAATGACAATTTATGCTCAGAGTTTTTATAATGCTATTCTGATCTCTCCTTTTACCTGGTACTTCCATGCGTTCTGTTTGGTCCTTATTGGGGCCATCCTCAGGTGTCGAATGAATGTTCTTGGTCTGGATCTCCTAGGTCAGAGGTAGAGGTCAGTCCTATGGGGACAGAATACTCTTCCCCTCTCTGCCTGCTGCTGGCAAGACTCCCACACCATCCCAGTTGGTGCTTTTGCTAGAGCTCGAGTCCCTTGGACAGCAGTCATAAAGGAAATCAACCCTGAATATTCGTTTGAAAGACTGATGCTGAAGCTGAAGCTCCAGTACTTTGGCCACCTGATGCAAAGACCTGACTCACTGGAAAAGACCCTGATGCTGAGAAAGACTGAAGGCAAAAGGTGAAGAAGGTGGCAGAGGATGAGATGGTTAGATAGCATCACCCACTCAATGGACATGAGTTTCAGCAAACTCTGGGAGATGGTGGAGCACAGGGAAGTGTGGAGTGCTGCGGTCCATGAGGTCACAAAGAGTTGGCCAAGACTTAGAGACTGGACAATAACAAAGGTGTTTCTCAACCTACCTGGGCTGCTTTTTTACCTTTGAGTGTTGGTTTAGATAACATCAAGGCTTGGGTGCCTTTTTTAGTTAGGTGATAGATTGAGCAGTGCTTAACTCCTGCATTATTTCTCAAGTTCTGGGATCCCTAGCCAGTTGCCTTTTTTCCCCCCATCTTTCAAGACTTTTCTGTGGCTGTCTCATATACTGTTTCCTGGTTTTTAAGTTGTTCTAAGCTTGCAGAAGCATGGATAGATGAGTGCATGCAGTTGTGCCCAAACTGAAATCCTAAAGCTTAAAAAAAAAAATTTAAGAAGGTAGTAGTGTTGTAAATGAGGATATGAGGTTTCTTGTGATGGATTTATGTTTAGCAGTATTGGTCATTAGATTTATTTATTCTCCTTTGTTAAATTTGCTTATAGTTCTTTTTTAAAAATAGAAAGTACTAAAATTTTTTTTAATAGCAAGACTATATAGTAATTAAAAGCAAGCTTCATTTTCCTGTGACACCCTTTAAAACCATATTATTTTGGAGTGTGCCATTAGAGCAAATTATTCTGAAACCAGATAAATATTTAGTTGTTAATTCATTTCTGTATTTTCAGCCATCTATGTATTTTTGTTGTATTTTATTATAGAGCTGAAGTGTGTATGATACTGGATTAGCAAAATAATTTCACAGTGGACCTGATAAAAGATACTGGTAATGTTTTAATTAAAGAACAAAACCTTTTGTTAGCACATTCCCTCGAAGTGAAATGCTGTTTGTTTCTGGGAAGCAAGAAAATTTGATAACTAGGGTAAAGGTAATTTGATGACATGGTAACAAGCTGCCTTTTTAGTGTGCTTGTTAATTTTGTGGTTAGTGGATTCTGTCTTCTTTGAATAAGTATGTGGTATTAAGTATATTGACAGACTTGTATAGCTGCTACCACTCTTCTTACTTCCAGAACATTTTCATCACCCCATAAAGCAATCTTGTATTTCACTAGCAGTCACTCTGTTTTCTCCTCACGTCACTTCCTAGCCACCCACTAATCTGTTTTCTATATAGATTTGACTCTTCTAGACATTGCATGTAAATGGAATTGTATACAGTATGTGTTTTTCTGTCTGGCCTGTCCCCCTTAGCATATGCTTTTAGGGTTTATTCATGTTGTATCATATATGAATACTTCATTTCAGTGCCAAATAACATCCCATTTTATGAATATGCTACCTTTTGCTTATCCATTGATCCATTGATGGAGGGTTGTTTCCACTCGTAGAGTATTATAAGTTATGCTGGTAAGAGGATTGATATACAAGTTTTTCTATGGACATGTTCTCATTTCTTGTGAGTAAATATTGATACCTAGCAGTAGAATTGCTATGTCATACTGTGAAGGTGAAGTCGCTCAGTTGTGTCCAACTCTTTGCAACCCCATGAACTGTAGCCTATCAGGCTCCTCCGTCCATGGGATTTTCCAGGCAAGAGTGCTGGAGTGGATTTCCATTTCCTTCTCCAGGGGATCTTCCGACCCAGGAATCGAACCCAGGTCTCCCGCATTGCAGGCAGACACTTTACCGTCTGAGCCACCAGGGAAGCCCACTTTAAGCTTTGTTTAATTTTTTAAGAAAGTGCCAAACATTCTGAAGGAGCTGCATCATTTGACTGTCCCACTAGTAAATGTTTGAGGATTCCAGTTACTCTACATCTTTGTCAGGACTTGCTGTATCTTTTTTATTTTAGTCATCCTCTGATATCTCATTGTTTTGAATTGTATTTCCCTAAGGACTAACAGTGTTGAGCATCCTATCATGTACTTACTGGCCATTTTAATATCTTCTTTTGAGAACTATATATTCATGTCCTCTTGCGTACTTTTAACAATATACTTTTTTAGAGCAGTTTTAAGTTTGCAGCAAAATTGAGAAGCAGCAGCAGAGATTCCTCATATTACTTCTGCCCCTATATATATTTGTGTGTGTGTGTGTGTGTGTGTGTACATACACATATGGCCTTCCGCATTATCAAAGTCCCATACCTGAGTAGTACATTTGTTAAAAATAATGAAACTACATTTACACATTATTATCACCCGAAGTCATAGTTTAGATTAGGCTTTATTATTCTTGGTGGTGTATGTCCTATGGATTTTGACAAATGTATAATGACATATTCACCATTTTAAAATCATACAGAGTGGTGTCACTCGGCCCCTCTGTGCTCTGCCTACTTGTGCCACTCTCCCCTAGTCTCTGGCAACCACTTATCCTTTTACTGTCACTATCAGTTTACTTTTTCCAGAGTGTCATAAAGTTGGAATCGTATGTTGTCTGGCCATTTCAGATTGGCTCCTTTCACTTAGTAATATGTATTTAAGTTTCCTCTGTGTGTGCGTTTTTTTTAAATGGCTTTGTGTCTCATTTATTTTTAGCACTAAGTAATATTCTAGTATCTGGATATACCAGGTTTATTTATCTATTCACTTACTGAAGGACATCTTGGTTGCATCACAGTTTTGGCATTGATAAGTAAATCTGCTTTAATCATTCACGTGCAGGTTTTTGTGTGGGTATACATTTTCAGCTTGTTTGGGTAAATACCAAGAAGTACAGTTACTGGACTGTATGGTAAAAGTATGTTTAGTTTTGTATGAAATCACCAAACTGCATTCCGAAGTGGCTGTACCATTTTGCATTACCACCTGGAATGAATGAAAGTTCCTTTTGGTCCACATCCTTGCCAGTATTTGAAAGTATCACTGTTTTAGATTTTGGCCATTTTATTAGGTATATAGTGGTGTCTTTCTGTTATTTCATTTTTCAAATCCCTAAAGACATATGATGATGAATATCTCTTCACATGATAATTTTGTACTTGTATATCTTCTTTGGTTAGGTGTCATTAAGGTCTTCATGTGTGCTATGTGCTCAGTCATGTATGACTCTGAGACCCCGTGGACTATAGCCCACCAGGCTCCTCTGTCCATGGAACTTTCCATGCAAGAATACTGGAGTGGGTTGCCATTTCCTCCTCCAAGGGATCTTCCTCATCAGGGGATCAAACCTGCATCTCCTATATCTCCTGCATTGCAGGGAATTCTTTACCTGCTAAGCCACTGGGAAGCCCTATTTTAACTGGGATTTTTTTTTTTTTTTAATTTTTGAGTTGTAAGAGTTCCTCTCTTATGTAACTTCTAGGAGTTTTTTATTTATAGTGTTATGTTATACATTTAGATCTATGATGTACTTTTAGTTAGTCCTCTGGCCATTTTTTGGCTTACTAGGTGGTGCTTTTTCATACTATTCATGGAGTTCTCAAGGCAAGAATACTGAAGTGGTTTGCCATTCCCTTCTCCAGTAGACCACATTCTGTCAGAACAGTATGAAAAGGCAAAATGATAGGATACTGAAAGAGGAACTCCCCAGGTCAGTAGGTGCCCAATATGCTACTGGGGATCATTGGAGAAATAACTTCAGAAAGAATGAAGGGATGGAGCCAAAGCAAAAACAATGCCCAGTTGTGGATGTAACTGGTGATAGAAGCAAGGTGCGATGCTGTAAAGAGCAATATTACATAGGAACCTGGAATGTTAGGTCCATGAATCAAGGCAAATTGGAAGTGGTCAAACAGGAGATGGCAAGAGTAAACGTTGACATTCTAGGAATCAGTGAACTAAAATGGACTGGGATGGGTGAATTTAACTCAGATGACCATTATATCTACTACTGCAGGCAGGAATCCCTTAGAAGAAATGGAGTAGCCATCATGGTCAACAAGAGAGTCTGAAATGCAGTACTTGGATGCAATCTCAAAAACGACAGAATGATCTCTGTTCATCTCCAAGGCAAACCATTCAGTATCACAGTAATCCAAGACTATTCCCCAACCAGTAACGCTGAAGTAGCTGAAGTTGAACGTATATTGTCACCCTGCTTATTTAACTTCTATGCAGAGTACATCATGAGAAACGCTGGCTGGAAGAAGCACAAGCTGCAATCAAGATTGCTGGGTGTTAGTTCTAAAAGATTTTGTCCTTTTCATATAATGTCCTGCCAGGGGCCAGTGTGAGGAATCCCGCCCGTGACAAGGTCATGCGGAAGGAAGCCTGACAAAACGCAAGGACGTGATCAGGCTTCAGGGGTTCCCCCTGGAATTTCCTGAGCATTCACCCCCCAAGACCAGAGTCTGCCTGCTTTACGGTGTTATGTTTTCCACCTACTCTTCTGTCATTAACAGGGGGCTGTCCCCCCACCACCTTTTTCTGGAAAAAATTAGAGCTTTTAGATAATAAATCTCCTGGGCATAATACGAGTGTTTCAATCCAAAAACCCCTCTGATGGCTTTCTAGCCTGCCTGCAGGACTCGTACAGCTGCGCATGTGATTGTTTGCGGCTCCCGACCGCGGGAGGCACAGGAAACTTAAAACATCCTAGAAATGTAGGGGCTTCCGAGGAGTCAAAATCATTAGAATAGGACTGATTAAAGGTTTCATTTGTTGAGCCAATACTGGCTGCCAAATTTTCATATCTTTTATTTGTTGATATAATTGGTATATAGAAAAAACAAGTAGCAACATTAGATCTTTGAGTTAAGTATCTTCTTTGTTAACCCACTGTGCCTTTGTTCTATAGAGATGTAACTTTAGTGCTTTAAGGAGATGCAGTTTGAAGAAAAACACTTCAGGGGAAATGAGATTAACATTCATTAAGGAAGAGAGCCAAAAAGTGTTAGCAAGCCTCTTGGCCGGA
This sequence comes from Ovis canadensis, assembly GCF_042477335.2. NCBI lineage: Eukaryota > Metazoa > Chordata > Mammalia > Artiodactyla > Bovidae > Ovis > Ovis canadensis. Next base: position 88,997,391 of record NC_091251.1, read on the forward strand.
CGATAATGTAAATCACCTTTTGTATACAAAAAGATATACAGAAAGGGTCAGGACTGCTGCCCCTGCATGACTCTGTATCTTCCATTATGTAAAATTTAGGGTATATAGTAGTTTTGATGTTAGCAACACTAGACTTTTGAGTTACTTTTCTTTTGTTATATATCACTGCACTCCTCTTGTGTCCTTGCTATGTAAGAATGTAACTTTATTTAGTGCTTTCTGAGAGTGGCACCAGACTTTGGGAAGAACAACACAAATAAGTCTTCTGGTTGACAAACTTTATCAGAAAAAAGGCTGTAAAATGTTAATTGGCCCTTTTGGCCAGAAGATGATGTAAATCACCTAAGACTTGTGTCTACAACTAGGTATACAGAGAGAAAAGCCTGGTTTTGATAAGAGTCTGGGGTGCTAATGCTGCATAATTTTGTGTTACCCTTTGATCTCTATGTATAATCAAAAAGTATAAAAGGTCTTCTGAACAATAGAGGATGGGCAAGTCGCTGGACTGGTTTTCCCCATGTCTTCTCTTTACTCTAATTTCTGGCTGAATGCCCGTCTGGGGCGTGGAGGCTCACCATGTCTACTTACTTGTCCTGGCTTCTAAGATCTATAAGAGAGAGAGCCCAAGGTGGGGCACTCTCCGATATTCAAACGGACACTGGTGTCCTAACATAGATGGTGCAAGCTCCTGTCTGGAACTTCATTGGCTTTCCACGTTAACCAAGTTATTCAGCCTCTTTTCTCCACTTAATTTTCCTACTACACTATTTCTTCCTAATCTAATCTTATATTAATAAATAAATAAGTTTTTTCCCTCGCCAACGCCGTCCCCGCTTCGAATTCCCTGCATACACTGGGGCTGGACCCCAGCAATGTCCTTTTCATTACAGGGGACTGGAATGTAAAAGTAGGAAGTCAAGAAACACCTGGAATAACAGGCAAATTTGGCCTTAGAATATGGAATGAAGCAGGGCAAAGGCTAATAGAGTTTTGCCAAGAAAATGCACTGGTCATAGCAAACACCCTCTTCCAGCAACACAAGAGAAGACTCTACACATGGACATCACTAGATGGTCAACACCGAAATCAGATTGATTATATTCTTTGCAGCCAAAGATGGAGAAGGTCTATACAGTCAACAAAAACAAGACTGGGAGCTGACTGTGGCTCAGATCATGAACGCCTTATTGCTAAATTCAGACTTAAATTGAAGAAAGTAGGGAAAACCACTAGACCATTCAGGTATGACCTAAATCAAATCCCTTATGATTATACAGTGGAAGTGAGAAATAGATTTAAGGGCCTAGATCTGCTAGATAGAGTGCCTGATGAACTATGGAATGAGGTTCGTGACATTGTACAGGACACAGGGATCAAGACCATCCCCATGGAAAAAAAATGCAAAAGAACAAAACAGCTGTCTGGGGAGGCCTTACAAATGCTGTGAAAAGAAGAGAAGCAAAAAGCAAAGTAGAAAAGGAAAGATATAAGCATCTGAATTCAGAGTTCCAAAGATTAGCAAGAAGAGATAAGAAAGCCTTCTTCAGCAATCAATGCAAAGAAATAGAGGAAAACAACAGAATGGGAAAGACTAGAGATCTCTTCAAGGAAATTAGAGATACCAAGGGAACATTTCATGCAAAGATGGGCTCGATAAAGGACAGAAATGGTATGGACCTAACAGAAGCAGAAGATATTAAGAAGAGGTGGCAAGAATACACAGAACTGTACAAAAAAGATCTTCAAGACCAAGATAATCACGATGGTGTGATCACTCATCTAGAGCCAGACATCCTGGAATGTGAAGTCAAGTGGGCCTTAAAAAGCATCACTACGAACAAAGCTACTGGAGGTGGTGGAATTCCAGTTGAGCTCTTTCAAAAACTGTAAGAGGATGCTGTGAAAGTGCTGCACTCGATATGCCAGCAAATTCAGAAAACTCAGCAGTGGCCACAGGGCTGGAAAAGGTCAGTTTTCACTCCAGTACCAAAGAAAGGCAATGCCAAAGAATGCTCAAACTACTGTACAATTGCACTCATCTCACATGCTAGTAAAGTAATGCTCAAAATTCTCTAAGCCAGGCTTCAGCAGTACGTGAACCATGAAATTCCTGATGTTCAAGCTGGTTTTAGAAAAGGCAGAGGAACCAGAGATCAAATGGCCAACAATCTCTGGATCATTGAAAAAGCAAGAGAGTTCCAGAAAAACATCTAATTCTGCTTTATTGACTATGCCAAGCCTTTGACTGTGTGGATCACAATACACAGTGGAAAACTCTGAAAGAGATGGGAATACCAGAGCACCTGACCTGCCTCTTGAGAAACCTGTATGCAGGTCAGGAAGCAACAGTTTGAACTGGACATGGAAAAACAGACTGGTTCCAAATAGGAAAAGGAGTACGTCAATGGTGTATATTGTCACCCTCTTATTTAACTTCTATGCAGAGTACATCATGAGAAACGCTGGCTGGAAGAAGCACAAGCTGGAGTCAAGATTGGTGGGAGAAATATCAATAAGCTCAGATATGCAGATGACACCACCCTTATGGCAGAAAGTGAAGAGGAACGAAGAAGCCTCTTTATGAAAGTGAGAGAGGAGAGTGGAAAAGTTGGCTTAAAGGTCAACATTCAGAAAACGAAGATCATGGCATCTGGTCCCATCACTTCATGGGAAATAGATCGGGAAACAGTGGAAACTGTGTCAGACTTTATTTTTTTGGGCTCCAAAATCACTGCAGATGGTGGCTGCAGCCATGAATTTGAAAAACGCTTACTCCTTGGACGGAAAGTTGTGACCAACCTAGAGAGCATATTAAAAGGCAGAGATTGCTTTGCCAGCAAAGGCTGTGGTTTTTCCAGTGGTCATGTATGGATGTGAAAGTTGGACTGTGGTTTTTCCAGTGGTCATGTATGGATGTGAGAATTGGACTGTGAAGAAAGCTGAGCACGAAAGAACTGATGCTTTTGAACTGTGGTGTTGGAGAAGACTCTTGAGAGTCCCTTGAAATGCAAGGAGATCCAACCAGTCCATTCTAAAGGAGATCAGCCCTGGGTGTTCTTTGGAAGGAATGATGCTAAAGCTGAAAGTCCAGTACTTTGGCCACCTCATGCGAAGAGTTGACTCACTGTAAAAGACTTGATGCTGGGAGGGATTAGGGGCTAGGAGTAGAAGGGGATGACAGAGGATGAGATGGCTGGATGGTATCAGCGACTCGATGGACATGAGTTTGAGTGAACTCTGGGTGATGGTGATGGATAGGGAGATCTGGTGTGCTGCGATTCATGGGGTCACAAAGAGTTAGACACTACTTAGCGACTGAAGTGAGCTGAACAAAGTCTAAAACTAATCCTCAAAAACATCACAAAAGATAAGTCACAGAACAGACAGGTAAATATTTAACATTGCAGTGTCACTCCTGTTTTCTTAAGTAGAAAACTTGAAATACTTAAGACCCTACTGTATATAGTTTAAAACAGTAATTCAAGTTAAGCCAGTTTTTGTGTCATAATATCTAAGTATTCACATAGCTACTGCTCTGATCGTTCTACTGCAATTCATGGGGTCACAAAGAGTCGGACACGACTGAGTAACTGAACTGAACTGAACTGAGGTGGTGCTAGTGGTACAGAACTTGCCTGCCAGTATAGGAGACTTAAGAGATGTGGGTTCAGTCCCTGGGTCGGGAAGATTCCATGGAGGAGGACATGGCAGCCCACTCCAGTATTTTTGCCTGGAGAATCCCATGGACAAGGAGCATGGAGGATTACACTCCATAGGGTCACAAAGAGCCGGCATCGACTGAAGTGACTTAGCTCACACACACGCTGTCCATTTTTACATTGGGTTGTTTTTTGTTGCTTAATTTTAAGAGTTCATATCCCTCATCATATATGTGATTCGTAATTTCTTTCTTTCATTCTGTAGGTCGTCTTTTCATTTTCTTGATGTTATCCTTTGAAGTGTAACACATTAAAATTTAATGATGTCCAATTTGTCTATTTTTTTCTTTTATAGCTTGTGTTTGTGTTGTCCTATTTAAGTAACTGTTGCCTAATACAACTTCATGAAGATTTACTCTTGTGTTTCCTTGTAACAGTTTTAAAGGTTTATTTCTTAACAGTTTTGTCTACGATACCTTTAGAATTAATTTTTGAATATAAGATGAGGTAGAGGTCCAACTTCATTATTTTAAATGTGAATATATAGTTGTAATAGCACCATTTGTTGAAGACAGTATTCTTTCCCCATTGAATGGTTTGGCTTTGACCATAGATGTATATAGGCTTATTTCTGACCTCTCAATTCTATTCCCTACATACTTATTTTTATCCTTATCCCAATCACATATGATTTTGAGGTGGTGCTAGTGATAAAGAATCCACCTGCCAGTGCAGGAGACACGTAAGTGACACAGGTTCAATCCCTGGGTCAGGAAGATCCTCTGGAGGAGGGCACAGCAACCCAGTCCAGTATTCTTGCCTGGAGAATCCCATGGACAGAGGAGCCAGGTGGGCTACAGTCCATAGGGTCACAAAGAGCTGGACATGAATAAAGTGACTTAGCACCCACATTGCTTTCTGGTAAGCTTTGAAATCAGAAAATGTGAATCCTCCAAATTTGCTCATCTGTTTCAAGATTATTTTGATTATTCAGAGTTCCTTGCAGTTTCTGTGAATTTTAGGATAAGCTTTTACATTTTTACAAAAAAGGCTGTTATGATTTTGATAAGGTTTGTAGTGAATCTGTAGATTTGAATTATATTTCCCTGGTGGCGCAGATGGTAACAATCTGCCTGCAGTGTGGGAGACCTGGGTTCGATCTCTGGGTTGGGAAGATCCCCTGGAGGAGGGCCTGGCAGCCCACTTCGGTACTCTTGACTGGAGAATCCCATGGCCAGAGGAGCCTGGCAGTTGACAGTCCCTGGAGTCAGAAAGAGTCGGACACAGCCGAGTGACACAGCACAGCACTGTCTTAAGAATAGTGAGTCTTTTAATTCATGATTGTGCAATGGCTTTTCATGTAGTTACATTTTGATTTCTTTAAAAAAATGTTTTGTAGTTTTTAATGTACAAGTCTTTACTTAAAAAACAACCTATTTTTTCTTTTTGATGCCATTGTTAATAGAATTGTCTGCTAGATTCCACTTTTGGGTTATTTATTGCTAGAATATAGAAGTACAGTGTATTTTGATATATTGGTCTTTTATCTCTTTGAATTTATTAGTTTCAGTAATTTTATTCTGGATTCCTATGTATTTTCTAGGTACACCATCATTTTTCCATAAATACAGATAGTATTTTATTTTAGTTCTTTCTGCTGGGATGCCTTTTATTTCTTTTTCTTGCCTAGTTGCTCCTGCTGAAACTTCTAGTACAGTGTTCAGTGTAAGTCATTAAAATAGACTTTCTTTTTTCACGTTCCTGATCTGTAGGGAAAGCATTTACTCTTTTACGATTGAGAAAGATATTAACTGTATTTCTTATAAATATGTTTTCATGTTGTGTAAGTTCCTTTCCAAGCCAGGTTTGTTGAGTGTGTTTGTCATGAAAAGGTGTTGGATTTTGTCAGATACTCTTTTTGTATCAATTGTGATAATCATTCTTTTTTCCTTTATTAATGTGGCCTATTATATTAAATCTGATTTTGATTACATTTCTTTATCCTTTTCAATTTCAGGTTTTTGTGGTATTTCATTCTTTCATTAAAATTTTTTGGAACATTTTTTAGCAGCCATTGTTTTAGACATGTTCTTATTCTTTTTGAGCAGTTTTAAAGTTCTTTTTTATATACTATTGTTGTTTTGTACTGTGTTTTTCAGGTTTGCCTTTATATTAACCGAGGTTTTTTATCATCATTTTTTATTCACTTCTTATGGCTTTCTTTTAAAGACATATTCTCTCCTCTTTGGCATGCTTTATTGAGAAATTCTTTTTGAAAACTTGGAAACTCATTTATTATTTATCTGAAAATGTCTTTGTTTTGGCCTTGCTCCTAAGGAAAGATTTTCCTCTTTCATCAAAGTACACAATTAGCATTTTAGAATGGTGGTTGTTTTCAAGTTATTATTACATTTATCTTCTAGCTTCATTTGAGCTGTTAAGTCTTTTATCAATCTAATTGTCATTATTTCTAAGTGATATGTCCTTTTACTTGGGCTGTTTAAAAGATTCTTTGTCTTTTTGTACTACAGTTTCTGTATAATGTATCTGGATTATGTTACATATAGTATGAATTTCTATTTGTTCATCATTTGTTCTTACTGTCTCTGTGGATTGAGTCCTTGATCTATTGTGGAAAACTCTTAGGCATATTCTTTTTGAGTATTATTGCTTTTTTTTTTAATAGTGTCGTCTTCTTGTGCCGAGTACTATGCTAAGTAATTTACTTGTATTGTCTCGTTAAATCCTTTACAACTGCCCCCCCCTTTTTTTTTCATAAAAGAATACTGAGATTCTGACAAAGGCATTAATTAACTTGCTCATGGTGGGGCTCAGATGGTAAAGAATCTGCCTGCAGTGCAGGAGACCCGGGTTCCATCCCTGCATCAGGAAGATCCCCTGGAGAAGGGAATGGCAACCCACTCTAGTATTCTTGCCTGGAGAATCCCATGGGCAGAGGAGCCTGGTGGGCTATGGAGCATGAGGTTGCAAAGAATTGGTCACGACTGAGACTGATGCTTTCACTTCATGGTTCTATGTTATTGAACCCAACAGTCTTACTTTGGAAAATTTTCTCAGCCAGAAGATACGGTGCCCTTCTCCCAAACTTCCATTCCTAAAAGCCAAAAGCAAAAAGAGAAACGGGAAGAAACTCAGTGATCATTTTATCCAGCCCTATAGTTTAGGTGGTCTTCAGCAAAACACTCTTAATGGTTTGGGAGGGAAGGACATTAATATAGTTTTGTACATGTTGAGCTTAAGAAGCTTTTGAGGCATGAATCTTTGATGGTTGCATTACTTTTAAATATATTTCCTCAGCTCATTTTGTGCATTTTTTTCCCCTTAATTGAAGAAACTCCTTTTATTAGAAGTAGTTTTAAGGAGTTTAATTTGCTAGGGATGTTTATTGCTTTTCTGTAACTGTTATTTTTAAGCCTTTCATTGGATGAAAGTCTTTTTTTTTTTTTAAAGTTTTTCTTCCTTACTCTGAGTTCACATATTTCTGTGCTATATATATGCCTTTGTTTTTTGTTTTCTTATTTTCCTTTTTAGGCAGAGTCTTCTCTTCATTTTTTATCCAAGTAGTTTTTTGGGAGAATATATATGAAATTGTATACTTCCTATATGTTAATTTTACATTCTTCTTAGTTACTAGTTCTCTTGTGATTTGTTGCAGATTTTTACTGATTATTTTTGCATTTTTATGATGTAATATACCACAAATATAGAATGCTCTAAATAGAGATTGCTTTACCTCTTTTTGCTATTTTTTTTTGGGGGGGGGGTCTCTGATATTTTTTCTTCTCTAATTCTGTTGTTTAATACTACTAATAAATTAGTTGTATGTTTTTAATGCTAATACTAATTAAATACTATTAAATACTAATTAGTATTTAATACTAATGCTGTTAATTAATAGAGTTGGTAATAGACATCCTTGTCTTGTTCCTTTTTTGAATGAAAAAGTGTCTAGCATTTCACATTAAGTAAAATGTTGGCTCTTTATATCTATACACACATACAATGTATGCACATTCAGGTTAAGAACATATCTCTTAATTTCTATTTTAAAACTTTTTTTTTATGAATCATGTTGAATTTTGTCACTAGAGTTTCCAGCAGTTATGAAGATGAATATATAAATTTTCTATTAGTAATAATAATAATGATAATAATTTTCTATTTATGTTAGTATGATGGATTTTGTGAATGGATTTTTGAATATTGAAGTACAGTTGAATCTGAACTATACCCCACTTTTTCATGATTTTTTTTAAAGATGTTTTGGATTTTTTTACATATTAAGATTTTTACATTGTTTTTCATATGTGTTTTTCATATCTGTGATTGATCTGTAATATTCCTTATATGGTTTTTGTTAAGTTTCAGCATCAGTGTCACACTTGCTTTGTAAAAATAATTTGGAATTTTTTTTTCTATCTGGTGCTTATTTTAATTTTATTCAGGCAGCAATTCGATACCTACTGTGTGCTAAATAACTGTGTGCTAAATTTACCTACTGTGTGCTAAATAGCAATAAAGATTTAATGGTAATACCTACTGAGCTCTCAGTATGTAACTAACTTTCAGTAGTTACTGAACTAACTTTCAGTAGTTTTGTGCTATAAATATGCTATATTTATTGACTTAGTAGATACTGAACCATTGCTCCTAGAGGAGTTACAGGGATAGGTTCCTGAGGGTCTCCAGTCACACCGTTTTGGTCACCTGAGCAATACGTTGTCTTCTTTTATATATGTTTCTGTTTAAAGACACCTTGTTTAATATGTAATGGATTCATAAATGTTGAATTCACATCCAGCAGCATTATGGATCATACCTGAATGACGATTATCCAACACACACATTTTCTCCTTGAAGCATATCACAACCTTCTTGCTCTTGGACACTATAAATAGCACTTAAGCAGTGTGCAAGGAGTCTAGTCTACATAATGAATCATCAACAGAAAGCACAAAAATAGACCATGTAAAGGATATTTGTTTACAATATGTGAACTGAAACAAGAATATCACCTTGTTTGACCACAGCTGAGGTCATGTGAGTTGACTAACATTTTTCTCAATTCTGCCTATTTCTGCAAAATCCCTAAGTACAAGTATTGATTTTAGGGTTACAAGAAATTTTAGTGAGTAGGCGAATTCACAAATACTGAGTCTATGAATAATGAGGAGTGACTATGCATCTATGCATTTAATATGTATATTCATTCATTTATTCATCACAGAAGTCCTATGAGGTAGATTCTGTGATTGTAGATGATGTACTCTGCAATAAAGGAGTTATGTAGCTTTCTTGGTGTTACAGAATCAGTGAGTGATGGACTTAGCAGTAGTCTATCCACTGCTAAAATAAATAGGACTGATACCAAGACATGGTACCTGCCCTTAGGGTCCCTTTCTATCAAAAGGGTTAGTAAAGTGTTTTGCTAAAATAACTATATTCAAGGTAATTTTTAAAGTAGTACAGGGGTAATACCACCAAAATATAATTGATATCCAGCAGAAGAATTATGTCAGAGGTCTTGGAATGGTTTTATACAAATAATAGTATCTAAACTAAGCCTTAAAAAATCAAAAAAATATCACTAAGTGGGCTTGTGAGGATGGAAGAAATCACTTAAATTTAGAATGTTCTCACTTTTTACCTAATGGCTGGTTCTAATATTGTTGAAATAGGGAATTGAGAGTAGAGGGTCTGCCTCTATATTTTTGGATTTGTATCATCACTTTGACCATTTTTCAATTACTGTCTCTTTTCCTTCTGTTCTTGTGATGTCAGAAAGTGAGACTATAGCACCTTTAATTGTAAGAGGAACATGGCAGTGTTTTGTTGTAAATGCGTGAGTTTCTCATTATGGAAGATGGAGAAACATTAGCTAGATGGAGAAATACTAGTTAAAATTAATTGGGTATTTCTAAGTAGGACTGCATAGAGTGAATGTTTTGTTGTAGAGTAAAACAAGCAAAAATTTTTTCAAGTAATTATTAAAATTTGCTAAAATATAGAGATTTCCCCCTCATATATTTTTAAATACTAGACTCATTGTCTTCCTTAGCTACATCTTATTAAACTATACCTTTTAATTGTATCTTAAACCCCAGAAAATTAGAGAATTTTTAAGCTCTATTTTAAACCAAAATATTTTAATAGGCAAAATTGTGATAATCTTCTTATAATTGGGTTCTTATAATTGAGTTGCTTCATAGTTGGTGGTATATGTAGAAGTCTACTGGAGTATGAACTAGCTGATGCAAGAACTGTGGCTTTCATCTTCTACATTTCTAATGCCTAGCAAAGTTCTTATCTCATAGAAAGCCCTGAGGAAATGTTAACAATTAAATGAATACTTACAAACCCTTTGTGACTAATATAATTAGAAGTGACACATATAATTAGAAATGTAAATGTTATTCTTGTTTGTATATTTTAAGGAATTCCATTTTACTTGTTACTTAAATCTTCATAAGATCTTTAGTGAAGGAACTTTAGAAGTTATTCCAATTTCACTTTAATGCCTATGGTAACAAACATTTATTTCTGATAACTAGTTTAGTTAAGTAATAGGTGAAATTTAAGATTAGGAAGTCAGATTACTACTACCGAAATAAAGAAAAGAAGACATTTTAATATGATGTGCAAGCTTTTGGGGCTTATATTTTAGGAAGAGGTGGAAGATGAAGTTTAAAGATCACAGAGACTTGAATCTAAGGCCAATAAAATTGAACATTTTCAGCTAAGAGTTATAGATTACTTAGTATTTGTTCCTGGTCAATTTTTTTTTTTTGGTCCCCCAAGAAACTGTTTTTTGATCCAGTGTTCAATTTGGTTCTGTTACGCCCAACAGGATTATGAGGCTAAAATGAGGATCAGTGAGCATGTATCTCACCAAAAATTGAAAACATTGTTTTTAAAGCATGGTATACCATTGTGAATCTCATAGACTATGACATCTTTGTGGTAGCAAATTTGTATGCGGGTGGAAACTAAAAGAATAGGATTTCTAAAAATTCTAACTTTTAAGAAAATTTAAGGACTGTAAAATATAAAACAAAGAAAATTTAAAAAATCATAACATGATATTTTTCCTTCCAGTTCTCTTTTCTCTGTTTATTATACTAACTTGGAATCAAACTTTGTTCCTTGCTTTTTTAGCTTTATGAACATTTCCCATGCTATTAAAAATTTAGCACAAAATCATTTAACTGGTTATATAGTTGTCTATTGAATACCTATGTTATAGTATAAGCTAGTCTCCAACAGTTGGACATTCAGTTCAGTTCAGTCCCTCAGTCGTGTCTGACTCTTTGTGATCCCATGCACTGCAGCATGCCAGGCCTCCCTGCCCATCACCAACTCCCAGAGTTGACTCAAACTCATGTCCTTTGAGTCGGTGATGCCATCCAACCATCTCATCCTCTATTGTCCCCTTCTCCTCCCGCCCTTAATCTTTCCCAGCATCAGGGTCTTTCCCAATGAGTCAGTTCTTTGTGTCAGGTGGCCAAAGTATTGAAGTTTCAGCTTCAGCATCAGTCCTTCCAATGAATATTCAGGACTGATCTCCTTTAGGATGGACTGGTTGGATCTCCTTGTAGCCCAAGGGACTCTCAAGAGTCTTCTCCAGCACCACAGTTCAAAAGCATCAAATCTTTGGCTCTCAGCTTTCTTTATAGTCCAACTCTCACATCCATACATGACTACTGGATAAACCATAGCTTTGAATAGACGGACCTTTGTTGGCAAAGTAATGTCTCTGCTTTTTAATAAGCAGTCTAGTTTGGTCATAACTTTTCTTCCAAGGAGCAAGCATCTTTTAATTTCATGGCTGCAGTCACCATCTGCAGTGATTTTGGAGCCCAAGAATATTAAGTCTGTCACTGTTTCCATTGTTTCCCCATCTGTGTGCCATGAAGTGATGGGACTGGATGCCATGATCTTATTTTTCTGAATGTTGAGTTTTAAGCCACCTTTTTCACTCTCCTCTTTCAGTTTCATCAAGAAGCTCTTTACTTCTTGTTTGCTTTCTGCTATAAGAGTGGTGCCGTCTACATATATGAGGTAATTGATATTTCTCTCAACAATCTTGATTCCAGCTTGTGCTTCATCCAGCCTGGCATTTCTTAGGATGTACTGTACATGTAAGTTAAATAAGCAGGGTGACGATATGTAGCCTTGATATACTCCTTTCCCAATTTGGAACCAGTCTGTTGTTCCATGTCAGTTCTAACTGTTGTTTCCTGACCTGCATACAGATTTCTTAGGAGGTAGGTCAGGTGGTCTGGTATTCCCATCTCTTGAATAACTTTCCACAGTTCATTGTGATTGACATAGTCAAAGGCTTTGGCATAGTCAGTAAAGCAGAAGTAGATGTATTTCTGGAACTCTCTTGCTTTTTGATGATCCAGTGGATGTTGACAATTTGATCTCTGGTTCCTCTGCCTTTTCTAACTCTAGCTTGAACATTTGGAAGTTCACATTTCATGAACTGTGGAAGCCTCACTTGGAGAATATTGAGCATTACTTTACTAGCGTGAGAGATGAGGGCAATTGTGCAGTAGTTTGAGCATTCTTTGGCATTGCCTTTCTTTGAGATGGGAATGAAACCTGACCTTTTCCAGTCCTGTGGCCACTGCTGAGTTTTCCAAATTTGCTGGCATATTGAGTGCAGCACTTTCACAGCATCCTCTTACAGGATTTGAAATAGAATGAAATTCCATCACCTCCACTTGCTTTGTTAGTAGTGATGCTTTTTAAGGCCCACTTGACTTCACATTCCAGGATGTCTGGCTTTAGGTGAGTGATCACACCGTCGTGATTATCTGGGTCATGAAGATCTCTTTTGCATAGTTCTTCTGAGTGTTCTTGCCACCTCTTCTTAATATCTTCTGCTTCTGTTAGGTCCACACCATTTCTGTCCTTTATCGAGGCCATCTTTGCATGAAATGTTCCCTTGGTATCTCTAATTTTCTTGAAGTCATCTCTAGTGTGTCCATTCTATTGTTTTCCTGTATTTCTTTGCACTGATCATTGAGGAAGGCTTTCTTATCTTTCCTTGCTATTCTTTGGAACTCTGCATTCAAATGGGTATATCTTTCCTTTTCTGTGTTGCCTTTCGCTTCTCTTCTTCCCTCAGATATTTGTAAAGCCTCCTCTGACAACCATTTTACTTTTTTTGTGTTTCTTTTTCTTGGGATGGTCTTAATCCCTGTCTCTTGTAGAATGTCATGAACCTCTGTCCATAGTTCATCAGGTACTCTGTCTATCAGATCTAATCCCTTGACTTTCTTTCTCACTTCCACTGTATAGTCATAAGGGATTTGATTTAGGTCATACCTGAATGGTCTAATGGTTTTTCCCTACCTTCTTCAATTTAAGTCTGAATTTAGCAATAGGGAGTTCATGATCTGAGCCACAGTCAGCTCCTCATCTCATTTTTGCTGACTGTATAGAGCATCCCCATCTTTGGCTGCAAAGAATATAATAAATCTGATTTTGGTATTGACCATCTGGTGATGTCCATGTGTAGAGTCTTATCCTATGTTGTTGGAAGAGGGTGTTTGCTATGACCAGTGTGTTCTCTTGGCAAAACTCTATTGATCTTTGCCCTGCTTCATTCTGTACTCCAAGGCCAAATTTACCTGTTACTCCAGGTATTTCTTGACTTGCTACTTTTGCATTCCAGTTTCTTAATTTAAAGGACTCTAGTTTTTTTTGTGTTAGTTCTAAGGGTCTTGCAGCTATGCTTCTATTTTATCTTAAACATTTTCAAATTATAGCTTTAACTATCCAACTTGGTGATATGTAGTCAGCTAATACTTGATAAATTAGGTCACTTTTGTTAAAGGTAAAATACTTTTTATTTTCATTTTTCTACTTTTACCCAAGTCAGTTTTAAATGTATGAAGGAATCTTATATTTTCTTAAATCTGAAACTTTTAAATATGAAAGATGAAGCTTATATTTCTTCACATCTAACAATATGATTGTACATCTTAATGTTAATATTCCCTGAGAAGAATATTCCACTGTTCTTTATGTATAGTCGACTGCACAATGTCTACTGTGATAAAATATGCCTCTGTGAAATCCTCTGAATTTATTAGTTGTCAAGGCCTTCAGGTATGAACTTTGTTTCAGTATTTGCCAGTATGTCAGACTAAGTACTTTAATTGGATTATATCTTTTAATTCTTACGATCTTACAGGAAGCTAAGGTAGTGTTTTATCCTATTTTATAGAAGATTTCTGTTTCTTGGAGATTTTTACTAAGTTTCTATAAGGTGTAAGTGGTAGGATCACTGTTAGATTATGGGAACTCTGGCTCCAGCATCTGCATTTGCAAACATATATATCATGAATGTATGCCATTTAATACTGTTTTATTCCTGTTACAAATCTCATTTGGTTTTTGAATTCTCTCCATTAGTGCAAGTTTAAAAATTTTTTTGTATATGATATCTATACTTTTTATATACTGTGTATATATTCAGGTGTAAATATATACCAACTTAATATTAAAATAGTCACCAGAAACTATATCAACATTGTTAATTGGCTATAAATATAAAATAAAAAAGTTTAAAAAATATTAAAATGCTTTCTTTATAGCCACTAGGTTATAGGATAATATCTATTAAATGAAGTCTTTTTTCTAGCTGTCATTGGAATATAATTAAAACACAAATTCAAATGTCTCTCTTTAAAAATAAATTTCAGAAAAAAAGATTTTAGTACTTTCTGCAGAAAATTATTCCAATTATGTAGCTATATTTTTACTCAGAAGTGTTTATGTCTAATTTAAAATTATTCAGTTGATTCTTTTATTTGTACAATAATATTTTTGTCATTAGGATGGACAATACTTATTTATCTTTATAAAGCCCTTCAAATAATAAAATCAGTTTTAATGATTATGAATTTAACCTTGAATAGAAATTTTCTAGATTGGAAACTATATAGTTCAGGGATAGGTAGGGTGATTTTTTTACTCACAATTTTTTTATGTGTTTCCCTTTTTTTTCCCCTTAGAAGTTACCTGAGAACAGTGTTTATTTCTGTTGAGTAAGGTTTATCCCTTTGAATGTAAAGCATTATTTTCATGGTAAATCCATAGGTGGTGGTAATAGGGGCTGTAAGAAATAAATTTATTATAAGATGCCTTTAATACTGATATAAATTCTTCTGTTTTAACATTATTTCTATAAAGACAGCACAGCATAGAAAGTATAATTATTGCTATTTGGAGTAATCTTTTGCAAATCTGAAATCCCTACTTGTGCTTTTATAGTAGTTCCATAACAGGGTTATTTTTGAAAACAATGTACAAAACAGAAATTCCAACATTAATTGGATTGACGCTTCTAGTTGTAAATTAACACTTCAGTTGTAAATCTTGAGATAATTGGCATCAGACTTCAACATATTCGGTTTTCATTTGGTTAATGTTCTGAGTATTATATTGTGTTGAAGAGAAGACTCTCAGTGCTTAAACCTCTGTAAATATATCTAACTTGATATTTGTTCTTTAGAACATCTTAGCAATCAATCGCCAGTTCAGCTGTCTGTGTCCTTGCTTCCCTATTCTCCTTGTCATTGCCCTTATCATTGTCTCTCATAGCAGCATAGTAATGCTTCCATAATGTCCTTCAGTTTTGCAAGATTAAAGTTTCTAAAGTTTAGCTCTAATCTTGTAATTTCCAAACTTGGATGTGCAAAATGATTCCCTATTGCCCGGTGTGTTTTCTGTGGCCCAGGATTTTATGCTGTTTTGATAATTTCATCTTCTACTATTTCAAGTTTATTTCACATTATTGTTTTTTCTGACCTTATATTTAAGGCCAAACTGTTTCATAAATAGCCTAACTCCAGTAATACTTATGTGATTTTTGTTTACATGGTTTTCAGTGTCCACTTCATGGACTTTCCTTGCTTTTGCCTAAAATATACCAAATATACCCATTTCTAATGACTTTTCCATGAAAGCTTCAAATCCAATTATCACTTTAACTGTTTTATAAAGTTCGCTTTCTCTCCTGTAGTTTCTCTACATACTTGCATCTCCTCTTATTATTTTTTAAACTATTCATTTAGGAAAATTTAGTGAATGTACAAAAAAATAGTGTTATATGCCCTGTGTACTCATCAGATATAGCAGTTAGCATTTTGACATTCTTATTTCATTTATATATTCCTTTACTTTCCACCTTCCACTCAATTATAGCTAATTATTTGAGATAATTTATGTATTAAAATTCACAAATGTTAGCTGTATAATGTTGACAATTATGTGCATACATGAAACTCCTCGCCTTTCATAATACAGAATGTTTCCATTTTTCAGGAAGCTGCTCCTACCACTTTTCATTCAGTCCTCCCACACTGAAGCAGGCACTGTTTAATTTTTTTCACTATATATTTGTTATACCTTTCTTATACTTTCCATGTAAATGGAATTAACTCTTTGTGTAAGGCTTCTTTTGTTCAGCATAACTTTTCTGATCCTTTGTTATTCTGTTTTATTGCTGAGTAGTATACCTTTGTTTGACTGTTACACAATTTATTTATCTGTTTGGTTAATGGACATTTGGGTTAGTTTCAGTTTTTGGCTCTTGTAAGTACAACTGCTATGGATACTTGCTTAAGTCTTCTTGTGGATATAGTTGATTCTTATTATTTGTAGTAGCTATGTTTTAAAAAGTCACTATGAACATTGAACTAGCTAATACTGAGCCATTTCTTCTAGGGGAAGCACAGGGCTAGGTTTCTGTGAGCTTCTGATGCAGTATTTTTGTTAACTGATTAATACAGCTTTCTTTTATGTGTGTTTCTGTTTAAAAGACATTTGCCATTGGGAGCTTTGAAGAAGAGGAGAGACTCAAACTTTTATGAGTTTTATGGTTCTGTTGGGAGAAGGCAATGGCAACCCACTCCAATACTCTTGCCTGGAAAATCCCATGGACGCAGGAGCCTGGTAAGCTGCAGTCCATGGGGTCACTAAAAGTCAGATACAACTGAGCATCTTCACTTTCACTTTTCACTTTCATGCATTGGAGAAGGAAATGGCAACCCACTCCAGTGTTCTTGCCTGGAGAATCCCAGGGACGGGGGAGCCTGGGGGCCTGCCGTCTCTGGGGTCGCACAGAGTCAGACACGACTGAAGCGACTTAGCAGTAACAGCAGCATGGTTCTGTTAGATAAAAGTGCTCAATTCACCATCCTTCTGGGTCCCATGTGAGGAGGAAAAGAGGCACAGGCTTTGCTCAAAGTGCCAAAGACTGAAGGAAAGAGCTGCAGTAATATGCTGGTTCCCTCAGCTGGGGTGTTTTCCAAATATCGGAAGTTACACGAGGGAGGAAGCAACCCTGGGGCTTGAACCCAGCTGTTGAGGAAGCAGCTGTAAGAGAGAGTCTGCTGCTGCTGCCGTGTCCCTGTCATCCCTTTTCTCAAGCTCTGTTCTCTTCCCTGCAGTTATACCCAGGAGTGGCATCAGCATTCATGGCTGTTACTATAGCCCCAGATGTGTGCTTATTAGGGAACTTGGTTGTGTTTTGGAAGGGGAAAAAATACTTGAATTCAACTGGTAGATGTGAACAAAGTTTATAGCTGGGAAATTAAATTGACCTTCTGGGTAAAGGCCTTGGGCTGATTATGTATACAGAGTTAACCTTAAATATTTGTACCTGGCTCACTGATGATTCAGCTGAGTGAAAAGCTGATGGTGTCCACTGGGTGGCAGCCACTCTCCAGCTCCAAGGACAGCTCTGGAAGACCGACTGTGGTAAGGACTGTTGAATAGGCTAATTTGAGTTATTTTCTTTGCCTTGGGCCAGGAGTTAGCAAACTTCAACCTGTGTGCCAAATCTGTCTTCAGCCTGTGTTTGTACTGCTCTTGAGCCTGGGAATATTTTTTACACTTTTTAAATAAAACATTAAGAATAAAATGAATATATGCTAGAGATTGTGTGCACCTTATAAAATCTAAAATATTTACTATATGTCCTTCTCAAAAATAGAAAAATTAGCCAATCCCTGCTTTAGAAAATACTCCCAAGGATCAACAAACATGTTCTATTTTTCCTGAGTAGTGGGCTGTTGACAATGGTCTCACTTGGGTAAGATTTCAGAATAGCAGACTAAAGGCACATTCCTCAATGAGGCCACAAGCTATGAAACAAATCACACTTGCCTTTTGGAAGGTCATGGTCACTCATCTTGATGCTTAGACTAAGGACCTCTTTTTTCATGAGAGTGACTGGAATCAAACTGCTTATTAAGCCTGCACTGCCCAAGTCACCACTATAGCCACTTGGACCCATCATTGTTTTGGGTGTGGCTCATGTATCCACCATCATAAACTGGGTCAAAAATGTAGCACTATATGCTTATGATATACAAGCCATCCCTGCCTGCCAGACTTGTCACCCTTAGCAGAGGCTGGCCTGTTTTTTTCATGGTAAAGGACCTTTGACTCCATCTTGGGTCAATTATTGCTGCTTCACATAACTTTTTTAGTAATGATTTTGTTGTCCAGTCAGATCAACTGACTATATCATCGTAACCCTTGAAATGAGTGTGTCACGTTTTTGGCCTTCTGAACTATTTACCTTCTGACATTGGTGTCCTTTTTGTCACAAAGGCCAAATTTGATAGGCTGATAGTCACACTCTTTGATGGAAGTTCGGTGTTTTGTACCACCCACAGACATCTGGTATTGCTGAGCACTGAGTTTGCTTTCTCCAACATCAGCTCAGAAAGATTCTTGAATGACTCTCTTTCAAATCTTTCTGGTGCACATACCTTGGTAAACATGACCATCCTCAGAAAGTGGTCATCTCTTGATTGTTTCCTTGCTAATAATGATCAGGGAGGGCTGAAGGGGTAGAGGATTATATAGAGCTATTTTGAAAATTCAGTGTTTTGCCTTAAGTATTTCTGAGCATAATGCTTCTTTCTTTCCTCTAATAGTTGTTAGGTTACAATGGTTAGTACTCCCTCAGGGTGTCACCTTGCCAAAATGGAGAGAGTTGACTGGCAGGTGCAAACTGTTTTTATGGCTGGAGTTCTAGAGAGTCTAACCACCTTGTTGGCCCACACTTGTCCCTAAATATTTGTTAAGGCCTTTCTGGTTTCTTCTTGTCCCCATTTATAAGCAGTTCTTCTTAGTTTCTGTTTTCTGGATTTTAGTTCATTAGATTTCTTTGCCTCTTAAGCTCTATATACATGGTTTTTTGGTTTAGTCAATATGTTCTTATTTTTAAAGTGAGAGTGATATTCTCTTATAACTATAACTTATGAAGAAGTCTCTATGGAATGGCTTTTAAATGATAGAAAGCATAGAAACCACTTTATTTGGTGTGACACAAATAGGAAACACTCAGTAAGTGTTAGTTTTTATTTGTGTCATTGCTTTGTTGTTATTGATGCTATCCTTATCTCAAAGGAATGGATTATGCAGTCAAATTTCTTTCATTATAATCCCCTCTGTGACCCAAACTTTGTCGCTAGGCAGAATCAGGAAAATAGATATGGAACAATAAATATTTTTAATCAGATAGAGAAAGTGAATATCATTTAAAAGTGAATTTTTTTGTGTGCTTTTATCTTTGGAATCAAGGAAATGCATTGATATTAAGTATTAAATGGAAATTTTTATCATGATTCAAAAGCAAAAGAAGAAACACATTATGTTACTTAAAAACATGCATTGTAGCTGTTGCTGGTAAGATGTGACAACTTTTTAATACAGTACCAGGTAATATGATAAGGTGGAACTCAGAGAGCACATTACCAAGTGTTTCCCTTAACAGAAAAGTCAGAGGCAGAAAAATGTGACATTATAGGAATGCCAGCATATTAGAGTTAATTCCCTGGGCAATATATCTAATCAGAACTTTGATAATTAATTGATATTCACATGGGTTCTTTCCTGAGGTATTTCACAGCTCATGCCAGCCTATTTGGTTTTTATCCTTGTGGATATCAAATATTATACATACAGCCTTTTGGATCCAAAATTCATTAATCCCTTATGAAAAGTTAGTCTTCACAACACATCTCAAGGATTGTATTTTATCTAAAATCAATGTTTGTCAGTTGAGGAGATTTTATGTTTAAAGTAAGCAGTGCTTATCCTATTTGTATTTAAAAGTATAGGGGTTCAGGATGGGGAACACATGTACACCCGTGGTGGATTCATGTTGATTAATGGCAAACCAATACAATATTGTAAAGTAATTAGCCTCCAATTAAAATAAATAAATTTATATTTTAAAAAAAGTATAACTCTGAGTCTGTTGGTGGTTAAGTTTGTTGTTGTTGCTTAGTCGCTAAGTCATGTCCAACTCTCTGTGACCCCCATGAACTGCAGCACTCCAGGCTCCCTTGTCCTCCGCTATCTCCAGGGATTTGCTCAAACTCAAGTCCATTGAGTTGGTGACGGTATCTAACCTTCTCATCCTCTGTCTGATAGTGAAGTTATGGCCTCTTAGAAGAAAAGATTAAATGTTGGGGTTTATTAAGGGATTAGGGATGATGAGGACTGAAAGAATGCATTGGTTATAAGGATGAGGAAATGAGTAGGTGGAATGGATCATATTATTTTCTTTATTCCTTAAGTGATACGTGTGTGTGTGTGTGTGTGTTTGATAATCTGTTTTTGGCACAAGTCGTTTTGAAAGGTATCTACAATAGCTATTTTCTTAGGTTACATTAAAAATTAAAGTGGTATGACTTACTTTAAATAATTTTTATCCTTTGGAATTTCAAAAGTGTATTGCTACCATATTATTAAACTGTAAAATGTCAAAGGTGCTGCTAGAACTTGCTTATGGGGCAAAGATTATTCAGAGACTAAGTTTGACTTTGAACATCATTTTAGATTTAATATAGGCTTTCAAGTATTTGATGATGTGGAAAGCTAAGTTTTGAAACTACTTTTGAGTGCAGTGGAGTTTTGTTGTTTGGGTTTCCCTGGTGGCTCAGCTGGTAAAAATTCTGCCTGCCCATGCAGGAAACTTAAGAGATGCTGGTTCAATCCCTGGGTCAAGATCCCCTGGAGAAGAGCATGGCAACCCACTCCAGTATTCTTGCTTGGAGAATCCCATGGACAGAGGAGCCAGGCAGGCTACAGTCCATGGGTTCATAGAAGAGTTGGGAAGTCCCTGTTGATATTTGGTTTCTTGGTTTCCTGTAAAAACTAAAAGATCCTTAATACAAACGAAGGAGCATATATAACTGAAAGAAAGACATATATATTTATTGTACAGTTTTAAGTCTTTTTCTTAAAAATTTAATTTTATTTAAAGTATACTGGGAGGATTTGGAAGGCTGGCATAATCCAGTTTATATTTTTTAAAAACTTTATACAATTCACTTTAAGATTTTTAATTGTGGTAAAGTACACAGCAGAAAATTCACATCTTAACCATTTTTAAGTATATATTCATATTGCTGTGCTATCTCAGGAACTATCTCAGGAACTTTTCATTTTGCAAAACTAAATCTCTGTACCCATTAAGCAACAATTCCCCACATTCTCCTACCCTTATCCTCTGGAAAACATGGTTCTACTTTCTGTTTCTATGCTTTTATACTGTTTCTGTACTCTAGGAATCTCATATAAGTGGAATCATACAGTATTTCCTTTCGTGACTGATTTGTTTCATTTAGCCTAGTATCTAGGAGAAGGCAATGGCACCCCACTCCAGTACTCCTGCCTGGAAAATCCCATGGACGGAGGAGCCTGGTAGGCTGTAGTCCATGGGGTCGCTGAGGGTTGGACACGACTGAGCGACTTCACTTTGACTTTTCACTTTCATGCATTGGAGAAGGAAATGGCAACCCACTCCAGTATTCTTGCCTGGAGAATCCCAGGGACGGGGGAGCCCGGTGGGCTGCCCTCTATGAGGTCGCACAGAGTCGGACACGACTGAAGTGACTTAGCAGCAGTAGCAGCCTAGTATCTCAAGGTTTATCTGTCTTGTAGCTTGCATTAGAATTTCATTTCTTTTTTAAGGCTGAATAATTTTCCGTTTTATGCATCAGTTTAGTTCAGTTCAGTCGCTGAATCATGTTCGACTCTTTGCAACCTCATGAAACACAGCACGCCAGGCCTCCCTGTCCATCACCAACTCCTGGAGTTCACTCAGACTCATGTCCATTGAGTCTTTCAAAGAACACCCAGGACTGACCTCCTTTAGGATGGACTGGTTGGATCTCCTTGCAGTCCAAGGGACTCTCAAGAGTCTTCTCCAACACCACAATTCAAAAGCATCATTTCTTCGGCGCTCAGCCTTCTTCTCAGTCCAACTCTCACATCCATACATGGCCACAGGAAAAACCATAGCCTTGACTAGACGGACCTTAGTTGGCAAAGTAATGTCTCTGCTTTTGAATATGCTATCTAGGTTGGTCATAACTTTCCTTCAATTTTCAGTATACAAGTCCTATACAAGATTGGTTAGATGTACTTATTAGTATTTCATTTTCTTTTGAACAGTTGTAAATGGTATTATATTGTAACTTTAATGTTTTCACACCTAGTACGTAGAAATGCAGTTGATTTTTATATGTTGATCTTGATGAACTTACTTTTTAGTTTTAGGAGTTCTTGGTAGGTTTTCTTTGTTGATGATAATGTTATCTGTAATTAGGGATAGGATAGATTACTTCTCTCTTTCTAATCTATATGGCTTTTGTTTCTTATTATTGCCTCTTGCACTGGCTAAATCTTCCATTGCTTCATTCATTGTGTGTGATAAAAGCAGACATCTTCATTTTGTTCCTGAACTTTACAGAAAAGCATTCCATCTTTTTGCTGTGGAGAATGGTGTTAGCTGAAGATTTGTATAAATGCTGTTTATCAAGTTGATGAATTTCCCTTTTATTCCTATTGTTTTTCTTTAATCACAGAGAGATGCTCAATGTTGTAAAATGCTTTTTCTGCCTCAATTCAGTGATTATGTGATTGTACATTAACCTGTTACTATATGGAATTACATTGTTTTTCAAATTTTGAACAGTCTTGCATCCTTGGAATAAATCCCATTTGATCATGGTATGTAATTTTTGTATATTGCTGAATGCTGTGTGCTAACATTTGGTTAGGGATCTTTTGAGTCTATATTCACATAGGACACATTTGTAGCGTTTTTATTGTTTTTTTGTGGTTTTTTTTTGATCTTTGGTTTCTACATCAGATAATAGTGTCTTTATAAAATCAATTTGGACGTTTTCCCTCTACTTGTTTTCTGGAAGAGATGATACAGAATTGGTATTAATTGTTCTATAGATATTTGGCAAATTTTCCACTGAAGTCTTCCCAGACTAGAAATTCTTGTTTGGAGAGATTTTAAATTGTAAGTTAAATTTTATTAATAGTTGTAGAATTATTCAAATTATTTATATCATATTGAGTGAGTTGTAGTAGTCTGTGCTTTTTGAGAAATTGGTGTATTTTCTTTGTGTTGCTAAATTTAATGTCTTTAGAGTTGTTTGGAGGATTCCTTTATTATTATTTTGATTTCTATGAAGTCTATAGTCATACATCTCCTGTTTTACTCCTGATATTGGTAATTTGTGTCTTCTATTTTTTTTTCTTTGTCATTCTAATAAGAGGTTTGTTAATTTATCTTTTCTCAGATCTAGCCCTTTAGGGTAAATATGCTGCTCACAAATTTTCTTGATTTTACTTCATTTGAAAATGTTATAATTGCTTCTCCACCTCTAAAGGATATTTTCACTGGATATAGTATACAAGTTCATAGTTCTTTTATTTGAGCATTTGAAAAAGTTCTTCCTCCTGGCCTCCCTCGTTTCTGATGCTGCCATTTGAATTGTTTTTCTGCTGTTGGTAAGGTGTAGTTTCTCTCTCATTGTTTTCATGATGTTTTCCTTGTCTCTGGTTTTCAGAAGTTTGGCTATGATTGCCTTTGTATACATTTTATTATTTATCCTGTTTGAAGTTTGCTCAGCATTTTGCATCTGTATATTTCTGTCTTTTGCCAAATTTGGGAAGTTTTCACGCCATTATTTCTTCAAATACCTTTTCAGCCCTGCACATTTTCTCCTCTGCTTTAAGACTCAAATGATAGGAATGTTACATCTTTTGTTATTGTCCTGTGGGGCCTTGAGGCTTTGTTTGTTTGTTTATTTATTTGTTAGTCTATTTTTCTCTGATTAAACATTTTTTCCATTTTGGTGTTGGCACCTATCAGCTGTCTTTCTTCATTCAGTTTTAGCCCTTCTTGTTTCTTTTTTTTATGACAATTGACTTTTTATCTGTTTTTTTTTTTTTTGAAGTATAGTTGATGTACTGTGTTAGTTTCTGGTGTACAGCAAAGTGACTCAGAGATATATATATATATATACACACTTCATATTCTTTTCCATTGTGATTGATTACAGTGGATTGAATATGGTTCCCTGTACTATACAATGCGGGAGACCCGGGTTCAATTCCTGTGTTGGGAAGATCTCCTGGAGAAGGAAATGGCAACCCATTCCAGTATTCTTGCCTGGAAAATTCCATGGACAGAGAAGCCTGGTAGTCTATAGTACATGGGGTCGCAAAGAGTCGGACACAACTGAGCAACTTCACTTTCACTTTCACCACTTTTAGTAACCATAAGTTTGTTTTTTATGAGTCTTTCTGTTTTGTAAATAAGTTCATTTTTAGAGTCCACATATAAGTGATATATGCTATTTTTCTTTGATTCGCCTCGCTTAATATGATAATCTCTAGGTCCATCTATGTTGCTGCAGATGGCATTATTTACATTCTTTTTAATGACTGATTAGCGTTCTGTTGTATGCACACGTGTGGTGTGGTATGTGTTTGTGTGTATGAATGACACCTTCCTTATGATTCATCTGTTGGTGGACATTTAGGTTGCTTCCATGTCTTGGTTATGGTAAATAGTGCTTCTGTGAACACTGGTTTGCATGTATCTTTTCAGATTAGAGTTTTGTCCAAATGTATGCTCAGAAGTGGGATTCCTGGATTATACAGCAACTCTGGCAACTCTGCAGGAGGGCTTCCTCACACCCACTCCAGTATTTCTTAAATGTAGACTTTTTAACAATGGCCATTCTGACCAGAGTGAGATGATGTATCATTGTAGTTTTGTATTTGCATCTCTCTACTAATTAGTAATATTGAACATCTTTTCATGTGCCTGTTGGACATCTTATGTCTTTTTTAGAGAAATATCTGTTTAGGTCTTTTGCCCATTTTTTGGTTGGGTTGTTTGTTTTTTAAATATTGAGCTATATGAGCTTATTTAACTTACATGCAGGGTACATCATGAGAAACACTGGGCTGGAGGAAGCACAAACTGGAATCAAGATTGCCAGGAGAAATATCGATAACCTCAGATATGCAGATGACACCACCCTTATGGCAGAAAGTGAAGAAGAACTAAAGACTCTGTTGATGAAAGTGAAAGAGGAGCTTGAAAAAGTTGGCTTAAAGCTCAACATTCAGAAAACAAAGATGATGGCATCCAGTCCCATCACTTCATGGGAAATAGATGGGGAAACAGTGCAAACAGTGGCTGACTTTATTTTTCCGGGCTCCAAAATCACTGCAGATGGTGACTGCAGCCATTAAGTTAAAAGATGCCTACTCCTTACAAGGAAAGTTATGACCAACCTAGACAGCATATTCGAAAGCAGAGACATTACTTTGCCAACTAAGGTCTGTCTAGTCAAGGCTGCGGTTTTTCGAGTGGTCATGTATGGATGTGAGAGTTGGACTATAAAGAAAGCTGAGCACTGAAGAATTGATGCTTTTGAAGTGTGGTGTTGGAGAAGACTCTTGAGAGTCCCTTGGACTGCAAGGAGATCCAACCAGTCCATCCTAAAGGAGATCAGTCCTAGGTGTTCATTGGAAAGACTGATGTTGAAGCTGAAACTCCAGTACTTTGGCCACCTGATGTGAAGAACTGACTCATGCGAAAAGACCCTGATGCTAGGAAAGATTGAAGGTGGGAGGAGAAGGGGATGACAGAGGATGAGATGGCTGGATGGCATGACCGACTCGATGGACATGGATTTGGGTGGACTCCGGGAGTTGGTGATGGACAGTGAGGCCTGGCGTGCTGCAATTCATGGGGTCGCAAAGAGTGGGACACGACTGAGCGACTGAACTGAACTACATGAGCTGTTCATATTGTATATTTTGGAAATTAAGCCCTTGTTGGCCACATTGTTTTTAAATATTTCATAGGTGGTCTTTTCATTTGTTTATGATTTTCTTTGCTGTGCAAAAGGATATTAGTTTGATTAGGTCCCATTTGTTTATTTTTGCTTTTATTTCTGTTTCCTTGGGAGACTGACCTAGAAAACATTGGTATGATTTATGTCTAAGAATGTTTTGCCTATGTTCTCTTTTAGGAGTTTTATGGTGTCATATTTTATATTTAAGTCTTAAAGGTATTTTGACTTTATTGTTGTGTATAGTGTGAGGGAATATTGCAACCTTATTGATTTACATGAGGCTGTTCAGCTTTTCCAAAATCAACTGCTGTGGAGACTGTCTTTTCTCCATTGTATATTCTTGCCTCCTTTGTGAGAGATTAATTGACAATAGTTGTGACGGTTTATTTCTAGGCTCTCTATTCTATTCCAGTGATCCATAGTGACAGCTAACTTTTTGTTGAAACCTGGACTTTTGGGGTATTACACTATGAACTGAGGTCTCATTTAAATCTTCTGTTTTAGCTGGCTTATTCAGATACTACCCAGGCAGGTAAAGGGCAATAAACATTTCTTCTTTCTGCCAGACTGGGATAGAAGTTGGACATGACTGAAGCAGCTGAGCAAAGTGCAGGGGTATAAGTCAGGTTCTCCATTTTACCTCCTTTGATACTCTATAGATAGGGCTCTGAGGCAGTGCTGGGTGAGCGTGGTATTTCTGACCCCCCACTGAGTCCTCAGTCTCTCATTACCAGGGATTGGTAGATGAACATATATGAGGATGAATGAAGTTATTTGGAAGTTTTCCTCATAATTTGAGTTTCCTTGGAAGGAAAGTTATGACCAACCTAGATAGTATATTAAAAAGCAGAGACATTACTTTGCCAGCAAAGGTCTGTCTAGTCAAGGCTATGGTTTTTCCAGTAGTCATGTATGAGTATGAGAATTGGACTGTGAAGAGGGCTGAGCACCAAAGAATTGATGCTTTTGAACTGTGGTGTTAGAGAAGACTCTTGAGAGTCCCTTGGCCTACAAGGAGATCCAACTATTCCATTCTAAAGGAGATCAGCCCTGGGTGTTCTTTGGAAGGACTGATGTTGAAGCTGAAACTCCAGTACTTTGGCCACCTCATGCGAAGCGTTGACTCATTGGAAAAGACTCTGATGCTGGGAGGGATTGAGGACATGAGGAGAAGGGGATGACAGAGGATGAGATGGCTGAATGGCATCACTGACTCGATGGACATGGATTTGAGTGAACTCTGGGAGTTGGTGATGGACAGCGAGGCCTGGCTTGCTGCGATTCATGGGGTTGCAAAGAGTCGGACATGACTGAGCGACTGAACTGAACTGTACTGAATGGGCTTTAGTCAGAGATATAAGAAAAACAGAGGAGAGCATAAATCAGTTCTGTAATTTGTGTTCTGTGCATAGCCATGGACATAGGTATGCATGTGCTAGGAATTGCATTGATTAGCTCTGTTTAGTGTGTGGTAGTTTGGATAATAATCAATGTATAGTTAAAGATAAGGTGGAAGCTCCTTAGTTGAATGGTTATTAAGTCAATTTTGAAACACGAAAAAATTTCTTTTCCACTTGAGTCAGATCCAAAAAAATGCTACTCAATCTGTAGCTTGAACTCAGAAAACATATGTTGCAAATATTGGGAAAGCAGATTTTGCATCTTTTTTTAAACTTTTTTCAGAATGGGATATGTTACTTTTTGATAGCAATGCACAACAACTTGGAATTACTTAAGATTGAAGCAACATTGGTAGTTATGAAATGACTGTCATAGTTTAACTTTTGAATATCAGCATTAGCATTATTATGGAAGCTTCCATAAGCCTCTTATCTTTCTCCATCAGAAGGAAGACAGACTGAAAACCACAATCACAGAAAACTAATCAATCTGATCACATGGACCACAGCCTTGTCTAACTCAGTGAAACCATGAGCCATGCCATGTAGGGCCACCAAAGACAGATGGCTCATGGTGGAGAGTTCTGACAAAACGTGGTCCACTGGAAAAGGGAATTGTAAACCACTTCAGTATTCTTGCCTTGAGACCCCATGAACATATGAAAAGGCAAAAAGATAGGACACTGAAAGATAAACTTCCGAGATTGGTAGGTGCCTGATATGCTACTGGAGATCAGTGGAGAAGTAACTCCAGAAAGAATGAAGAGATGGAGCCAAAACAGCATCTAGTTGTGGATGTGACTGGTGATGGAAGTAAAGTCTGATGTATAGTTGAAGCTAAGGTGGAAGCTCCTTAGTTGGACGGTTATTAAGTTAATTTTGAAACACGAAAAAATTTCTCTTCCACTTGAGTCAGATCCAAAAATGCTACTCAATCTGTAGCTTGAACTCAGAAAACATATGTTGCAAATATTGGGATGATATTGCATAGGAACCTGGAATGTTAGATCCATGAAATCAAGGCAAATTGGACATGGTCAAACAGGAGAGGGCAAGTGTGAACATCGACATTTTAGGAATCAGTGAACTAAAATGGACTGGAATGGGTAAATTTAACTCAGATATATATCTACTACTGTGGGCAAGAATCCCTTGGAAGAAATGGAGTCATAGTCAACAAAAGAGTCCAAAATGCAGTACTTGGATGCAGTCTCAAAACAACAGAATGATCTCTCTGTTTCAAAGCCAAACCATTCAATATCGCAGTAATCCACCTCTATGCCCCAACCAGTAATGCTGAAAGAGCTAAAGTTGAAGAGTTCTTTGAAGACCTACAAGATCTTCTAGAGCTAACACCCAAAAAAGATGACCTTTCCATTATAAGGGACTGGAATGCAAAAGTAGGAAGTCAAGAAATACCTGGAGTAACAGGCAAATTTGGCCTTGGATTACAGAATGAAGCAGGGCAAAGGTCAATAGAGTTTTGCCAAGAGAACGCACTGGTAATAGCAAACACCCTCTTATGACATCACAGGAGAAGACTCTACACATGGACATCACCAGATGGTCAATACCAAAATCAGATTTATTATATTTTTTGCAGCCAAAGATGTTGATGCTCTATATAGTCAGCAAAACAAGACCAGGAGCTGACTGTGGCTCAGATCCTGAATTCCTTATTTCCAAATTCAGACTTAAATTGAAGACAGTAGGGAAAACCACTAGACCATTAAGTTCAATTCAGTTCAGTCACTCAGTCGTGTCCGACTCTTTGCGACCCCATGAATCGCAGCACGCCAGGCCTCCCTGTCCATCACCAACTCCTGGAGTTCACTCAGACTCATGTCCATCGAGTCAGTGATGCCATCCAGCCATCTCATCCTCTGTTGTCCCCTTCTTCTCCTGCCCCCAATCCCTCCCAGCATCAAAGTCTTTTTCCAATTAGTCAACTCTTCGCATGAGGTGGCTAACGTACTGGAGTTTCAGCTTTAGCATCATTCCTTCCAAAGAAATCTCAGGGTTGATCTCCTTCAGAATGGACTGGTTGGATCTCCTTGCAGTCCAAGGGACTCTCAAGAGTCTTCTCCAACACCACAGTTCAAAAGCATCAATTCTTCAGCACTCAGCCTTCTTCACAGTCCAACTCTCACATCCATACATGACTACTGGAAAAACCATAGCCTTGACTAGACGGACCTTTGTTGGCAAAGTAATGTCTCTGCTTTTGAATATGCTATCTAGGTTACTCATAACTTTTCTTCCAAGGAGTAAGTGTCTTAATTTCATGGCTGCAGTCAACATCTGCAATGATTTTGGAGCCCCCCAAAATAAAGTCTGACACTGTTTCCACTGTTTCTCCATCTATTTCCCATGGAGTGATGGGACCCGATGCCATGATCTTTGTTTTCTGAATGTTGAGCTTTAAGCCAACTTTTTCCATCTCCTCTTTTACTTTCATCAAGAGGCTTTTTAGCTCCTCTTCACTTTCTGCCATAAGGGTGGTGTCATCTGCATATCTGAGGTTATTGATATTACTCCCGGCAATCTTGATTCCAGCTTGTGTTTCTTCCAGTCCAGCATTTCTCATGATGTACTCTGCATAGAAGTTAAATAAGCAGGGTGACAATATACAGCCTTGACGTACTCCTCTTCCTATTTGCAACCAGTCTGTTGTTCCATGTCCAGTTCTAACTGTTGCTTCCTGGCCTGCATACAGATTTCTCAAGAGACAGGTTAGGTGGTCTGGTATTCCCATCTCTTTCAGAATTTTCCACAGTTGATTGTGATCCACATAGTCAAAGGCTTTGGCATAGTCAATAAAGCAGAAATAGATATTTTTCTGGAACTTTCTTGCTTTTTCCGTAATCCAGCAGCTCTTGGCAATTTGATCTCTGGTTCCTCTGCCTTTTCTAAAACCAGCTTGAACATCAGGAAGTTCACAGTTCACGTATTGCTGAAGCCTTGCTTGGAGAATTTTGAGCATTACTTTATTCGTGTGTGAGATGAGTGCAATTGTGCGGTAGTTTGAGCATTCTTTGGCAGTGCCTTTCTTTGGGATTGGAATGAAAACTGACCTTTTCCAGTCCTGTGGCCACTGCTGAGTTTTCCAAATTTGCTGGCATATTGAGTGCACCACTTTCACAGCATTATCTTTCAGGATTTGAAATAGCTCAACTGGAATTCCATCACTTCCACTAACTTTGTTTGTAGTGATGCTTTCTAAGGCCCCCATGACTTCACATTCCAAGATGTCTGGCTCTAGATGAGTGATCACAGCATCGTGATTGTCTGGGTCATGAAGATCCTTTTTGTACAGTTCTTCCGTGTATTCTTGCCACCTCTTCTTAATATCTTCTGCTTCTGTTAGGTCCGTACCATTTCTGTCCTTTATCGAGCCCATCTTTACATGAAATGTTCCTTTGATATCTCTAATTTTTTTGAAGAGATCTCTAGTCTTTCCCATTCTGTTGTTTTCCTCTATTTCTTTGCATTGATTGCTGAAGAAGGCTTTCTTATCTCTTCTTGCTAATCTTTGGAACTCTGCATTCAGATGCTTATATCTTTCCTTTTCTCCTTGGCTTTTCGCTTCTCTTCTTTTCACAGCTATTTGTAACGCTTCCCCAGGCAGCCATTTTGCTTTTTTGCATTTCTTTTCCATGGGGATGGTCTTGATCCCTGTGTCCTGTACAATGTCACGAACCTCATTCCATAGTTCATCAGGCACTCTGTCTATCAGATTTAGGCCCTTAAATCTATTTCTGACAGAATGTGGTCCACTGGAGATGGGAATGGCAAACCACTTCAGTATTCTTGCCTTGAGAACCCCATGAACAGTATGAAAAGGCAAAATGATAGGATACTGAAAGAGGAACTCCCCAGGTCAGTAGGTGCCCAATATGCTACTGGAGGTCAGTGGAAAAATAACTCCAGAAAGAATGAAGGGATGGAGCCAAAGCAAAAACAATACCCAGCTGTGGATGTGACTGGTGATAGAAGCAAGGTCCGATGCTGTAAAGAGCAATATTGCATAGGAACCTGGAATATCAGGTCTATATATCAAGGCAAATTGAAAGTGGTCAAACAGGGGATGGCAAGAGTGAACGTCCACATTCTAGGAATCAGCGAACTAAAATGGACTGGAATGGGTGAATTTAACTCAGATGACCATTATATCTACTACTGCGGGCAGGAATCCCTCAGAAGAAATGGAGTAGCCATCATGGTCAACTGAAGAGTCCAAAATACAGTACTTGGATGCAATCTTAAAAATGACAGAATGATCTCTGTTTGTTTCCAAGGCAAACCATTCAATATCACAGTAATCCAAGTCTATGCCCCAACCAGTAACGCTGAAGAAGCTGAAGTTGAACGATTTTATGAAGACTTACAAGACCTTTTAGAACTAACACCCAAAAAAGATGTCCTTTTCATTGTAGGGGACTGTAATGCAAAAGTAGGAAGTCAAGAAACACCTGGAGTAACAGGCAAATTTGGCCTCGGAATACAGAATGAAGCAGGGCAAAGACTAATAGAGTTTTGCCAAGAAAATGCACTGGTCATAGCAAACACCCTCTTCCAGCAACACAAGAGAAGATCTACACATGGACATCACCAGATGGTCGACTCCAAAATCAGATTCATTATATTCTCTGCAGCCAAAGATGGAGAAGGCCTATACAGTCAACAAAAACAAGACCGGGAGCTGACTGTGGCTCAGATCATGAACTCCTTATTACCAAATTCAGACTTAAATTGGAGAAAGTAGGGAAAACCACTAGACCATTCAGGTATGACCTAAATCAAATCCCTTATGATTATAAAGACCATTCAGGTATGACCTAGATCAAATGCCTTATGATTATACAGTGGAAATGACAAATAGATTCGAGGGATTAGATCTGATAGAGTACCTGAAGAACTACCCACAGAGGTGAGTGACATTGTACAGGAGGCAGGAAACAAGACCATTTGCAAGAAAAAGAAATGCAAAAAGGCAAAATGGTTGTCTGCGGAGGCCTTGAAAATAGCTGAGGAAAGAAGAGAAGTGAAAGGCAAAAGAGAAAAGGAAAGATATACCCATTTGAATGCAGAGTTACAAAGAGGAGTAGGAGAGGTAAGAAAGCCTTCCTCAATGATCAGTGCAAAGAAATGCAGGAAAACAATAAAATGGGAAAGACTGGAGATCTCTTCAAGAGAATGAGATACCAAGGGAGCTTTTCATGCAAAGATGGACACAATAAAGGATAAAAATGATGTGGACCTAACAGAAGCAGAAGATATTAAGAAGAGGAGGCAAGAATACACAGAAGTATGCGAAAAAGATCTTCATGACCCAGATAATCATGATGGTATGATAACTCATGTAGACACAGACATCCTGGAATGTGAAGTCGAGAGGGCCTTAGGAAGCATTACTGCGAATGAGTTTGAGTGAACTCCGGGAGATGGTGATGGACAGGGAGGCCTGGCGTGCTGTAATTCGTGAGGTCACAAAGAGTCAGACACGACTGAGCGCCTGAAATGAACCCACTAATTTAAAAAGTCAGACAATAATGTCTGTGATTGTGGGTGAAAGGAATGCTTGTACATTGCTGGTGGAATGTAAAATAGTGCAACTGCTATGGAAAACAATTTTGCAAGAAATTAAACATGAAATGTCCATATAATCCCACAATTCCAGTTTTGGGCATATACTGCAAAGAATTGAAAACAGGCAGTCAAAGAAATGTTTGTACATGAGTGCTCATTTAGCCTATTCACAATAACCAAAAGGTGGAAGCAGCTCAAATGGCCAACAAAGGATTAATGGATAAACAAAAGTGGTATATACATACAGTGGAGTATTATTAAATGTAAAGAGGAATGATTTTTCTCTGTACGTGGTTGAACCTTGAAAACATTATGCTCAGTGAATGAATCCAGACACAGAAAGGCATATACTTTGTCTTTTGTATGAAATATGTATGATAATTAAATTCATAGAGACCAAAAAACGGATTGGTGGTTGCCAGTGATTGGGGGAAGGGAAAGGAAGAATGGGAACTTGCTGTTTAATGTGTACCAGGTTTTTTCTTGGGATAATGAAAATGTTTTGGAAATAGAGGTGGAGATGCACAACATTGTAAATAAACTAAATGTTCCAGAATTGTCCACTTCAAAATTGTTAATTTTGTGTTACATGACTTTCATCTAAATAACAAAAAGTGTACATTAGAGATTTATATTAAAATGAAACTAAGAATTATGAAGTTAATTTTTCTTACCAGTTATTAAACTATATGATATATTTTCAAAATAAAACTAAGTGTTCATATTTCTTGACATATTTTAAAATTACATCATACTGACATTTTTCCACTAAACTTTCACACTGTGATTATAGAAAGTGACATTTTCTTGAAAAATATGTGTGTTCCCAAGACCCAGCTCTTAATTTTGTGGTGTTGATTAATCATTGGTACAAAAAGCATAATTTTTTTGGTTGGCATATACTGGGGCAAAAAGCAACAGAAAAATGTGATGACCAAACTGGTTGATTTGCGTATAATGTATTTATGAAAGAAGTACATTCACTAGTTTCTGAAAATGTACCATGTTCTTATTTATAATTCAGAACCAAAATTTGTTGCATTGTTGAAACATATCTTAAACTTAATACATATATTAGGTGGGTAAAGGTTTGGAATATTTGTTGAAAAAGTATTGATATTTAGATCCTTTCTTCTGTTTTTAACTTAAAATTTGGATGTGATATGAACTTTAGAAAATATTACCTCCTTTATCAAAACTCTTTTCAATAGCTGTCTAACAAGCCTTTATAGGAACGAAGGTTTATTCTGTTTTAATTAAGCCTTCAAAACTTTCAGGTTCTTGAAGTTTGTAACTAAGCTCTCATATTTTCCAAATTGGGCAAGAAACTTTATGAGAACAAGTGTTTTGATGTAATATATTATTGCTTCAAGTTCAGCTCAACTGGAAACCAACTTTTCTTATCGTGTGGCAACATTTTATTTTTTTCTACTTGGGTCTAATTAGGAAATAATGTAATAATGAGTATTAGTGGTAAAATTAAAAACAGAATTTGTCTCAAATCAACACGTTGATATCAGTGTGTCAAATATGGAAAGAAAATTATATATTGATCAAAATTGCTTATCTCATTGTGAAAAAAAGGTGAGGATTATCTTTTTGCATTTAATAAAAAGAATACAAACTTGATTTCAACTTCAGATGCATCCTTTAAATGCATCATTTTATGCATTTATCATTTGTATCAGAGTCAGATTTAGATTTAGAGAGCTTATAACTTTGAGCTGTAAGAAAAGGGAATATAAAATGCAAATAAAATATTAGGTAATGAATCTTTGAAAGGAGCAAGGCAAGTGTTATATTCTTCTTGCTCCTTAAGAAGATTTGAATTGGCTGAGATACATAATGAAACTGTTAAATTAAAATAGGAAATAGTTGCTTAATATTTATGCTAACATATGTTAGCATATGTTATATATATAGCATTTAACATATATATATATATAGCATATAACAGTATAATATAGGAAATAATCACTTAATATTTATCCTAAAATATGAGTAGAGTTTGAGTTCATCTTTAATTTTAGAATGAATGTTTAATCAAGGCATAGACTTTCATTCTAGATTTTCCCCCCAGCATTTTAACTATATTGTTCTATTGTCTTCTCTGTTCCATAGTTTATGTTTGATACTCAGCTGTAAGTTTTATTGTTTTTCCTTAGAAGGTGATGTGTCCTTGCTGTTTTTAAGATTTTGTTGTTATCTTTGATTTTTAGCAGTTTGACTGCTAAGTGTGATTTTCTTTCACATTTTCCAGTATAGCCTTGGCTATATTCCCTGGGTCATTGAGTAATGTATTATATAAGTTTTGGAATGTTCTTCACTTTTTTTCTGAAAATACTGCGTCTTCCTCATTCTCTTTTCAGCTATAGTCTCATTGGCTGTTTGATTCCAGCATGTCTCATGTTTATTTTTTTTCTCTTTTTGCTTCAGTTTGGACGTTTTCTGCTGATCTCAGGTTCACTAATCCTCTGTTTTGCTGTGTTGAGTTGGCTGTAAAATCCAGCCACAGATTTCTTAATTTCAGATAGTGTATTTCTCAGTTCTAAAATTACTGTTAGATTCTTTTGCATAGATTTTAATTCTCTGTTTCATCTACTGTGAACGTTTTTCTATTTTTTTAACTTACGGTTTTCTTTAGATTTTTCTTCAAGTCCTTGTCTTCGAATTCTGTATCATCTGTGGGTTGACATATACATTATTTTTTCAACTGGCTATTGGTCACATATTGTGCCCTTTACAATATTTTGTATCAAATACTGTTTATTATATGATCATAGAAATTGATGTAAATATTACTTTCTCTCAATGTTATTTTAGAAAGAAATGATTAAGTGTTAACCCTCTCAACTACAAGTTGAACTAGGTGGTTCGAGTGACAGCTTTAGATATATTCAGTCTGTCTCTGGTTTTAAATGTCTTAAGGGCCAGACATAACTATGTTGCAGTCATTTCTCTCTGCTGTGGCTTTGTACTAATGTGCTGTGAAATTGTTGGAGATTTTACTCTGCCATGTGGCTTCTTCACCCTTTCGCTCATCTTCCCTCTCAAGGTGGGATGCTTTTGATTGATAGCAAATATATTGAGGGGAGATCGATAGAAATTGTACACGGGACATGGTAGGCACAGTTTGTTGCAGAGTGATGTTAACTCTTAACCACCACTTTACTACAGAGAACATTATTTGCCCTATGTCCTGTTCCCTTCTCCTTTCCCCAAATCCTCTTACGCAATCCTAGCCTTCAGCAAATCTCCCAGAAGAAAATTTTCATGTGTGGGTCCCATGGGATTCCCATGAGCTATCAAAAACTATACTTGTTTCTCTTTTTTTAGTAGTGTCCCTCTCTCTAATTCTTACGTTTAAATGACAAGTCCTTTCAGAAATGAAACAATCAGGGGCCACAGCTTACCCAAAAACAGATTTCACTTTTCTCCTAGTTTACTTTTTTTTTTTTTAATCCAAAATTCTCTGTTCCCTTTAAAGATGTTGGGGCATAGTTTATCATTTTTTTCTCTAGTTGTTGTGAAAGCAGTGACTTGCTACTAGACTGGTAAATTAATTTTGTAAAAGTAAGAATAAAATTTAGAACCATATGTTCACTCTTTTATATATTTATATAAAGTCTGTGTGCTTAGATTATTGGCTTTTTTATTGAAGATTAATATTTGCT
The DNA here is from genome assembly GCF_042477335.2 of Ovis canadensis. Lineage (NCBI taxonomy): Eukaryota > Metazoa > Chordata > Mammalia > Artiodactyla > Bovidae > Ovis > Ovis canadensis. Next base: position 89,033,948 of record NC_091251.1, read on the forward strand.
GCTTAATCTACCAGGCCCCCAAATTAATCATTCTTCGTTTCTAGAAAAGACCTATCCCGATAACCAATTTTAATTTCAAAATTCCTTTTGGATAGTAGTAAATTAACTGAAATGGATACAAAAATTAATTTTCCTTTCTCCTTTTCTTGTTTAGTGAGTGATAGTTGCTTCAGAAATCTTGCAGAAGATCGCAGTGGGATAAATCTCAAAGATCTCGTACAAGATCCTTCTTTGTGAGTATTTGGTTTTCAGTATTAAGTGTAGATTAAAAGTTGGTGTGACTTTTCTCAGAGGAGTTGTAACTGAGTGCTAATTTTAGGTTGAATGATTTCTTCTTTTCTAACAATTTATGTTACATGTAATGAAGCACATAGAACAGTTTCAACAGAAGTGAAGTTAAACACTTTCTGTATAGATATAGAAGAGATTTTAGAAGAAGAGATAACGAGATTAATGATTGACTTTCAAAGAGTATCTACTAATGTTTGATGATATCTTACCAATGTGGCAGTAGGTACTAGGCAGATGATTAATAGTTTAGTTGCTTGGGGAGGCAAAATTGAATTTGTTTACATCAGTTTTATTTTTGAATAGCTTGCAATAATAATTTGTAAGTATAATTAAAAATGTAAAATAATTATTTATAATAACAATATACTTGAGTATACTGAATATATTTCTGATGTTTTACATTTGAAAGTTGTATGTAGCACAAGATTTTTGAGTTCAGCAGGTTTCAGTTTTTAACGTTCTTAATCGTAAGTCAATTCCGTTCTTTATCACAACGTATTTCATATCAGAGTATAATGTCACTTTCTGTTTCTATTTCATGAATCAACTTTTTTGCACTTACATATTAAACTGCAAATCATACATGCTATCTTCTGTAGCATGTATGCTTTAATAAAAGTTCCTCTTTTATTAAAAAAATAATCAATGCTAGTTAAGCCATAGGCAGCAGGGAAAGAAAATCAAGTGCTGACAGATGCTTTCCTTAATGATATTTAATGCATTCAGTAAAATATATCACAACAAAAAATTGGTCTTCCACATTATGTGTAATCTATATTCATACAAGTTTTACTAGTAATTCATTTAAAATGTGAGGAATAAAACACAAGAGTATGTTGAACCTGAAGGTTATTGATTCCTTTAGTGATGGTCCAAGTCATTTTAAAAAATGTAGTTACAAGACAGAATGGTGAAAATGATTGAATATTGAAGTTATTATAATGAACTCATTGTTATAATGAGTTCAGGAATGAGTTTTCAATCCCAACTTTCTAAATTTTTTTCTTTTTAAAATGTCTCTCTTTTCTTCATTTAAAAGAATTGTCAGTACTCTTTCTACATGGTGTTTATTGAAATGAAGATTGACCAGTTGTCCATTCAATTCTATACGTATTTAATGAAGAATAGAATTATTCTATGTGGATATAAATATTCCTAGTGAATGAATATTGAATAACATGTTCATGAATATATGGAAAGAAACTTTATAATATCACTGAAAGATTTCATCCACTTGAATGAATAAAATAAATTATTCCATTATTGTAGTATTTATAAGGTGTATTTTTGGTGCAATGGAATTATGTGTCTTTTTAATGTAGTCTTTGTGGGAAAAATGTGCCAATATGGACTTCAATGATATAAAAGCTGTGGAGAATTACATTTGAATAATGGATTATAGTAATGAGTTATAGTATTTTGAAATACTTTGGTACTTCTTAGAATGTAGACTAGTATTCATCAGGTAATCTATCACTAAAATATGATTTTAATCTTAGTATTCTAAGAGAAATTTATCTCAGATCACTATTACATTGAGTGGACAAAATAATTCTTAGCCTGTGTTTTAAAGTAGTCAGATATCTTAGCTTAACATCATTCCCTTAAGTTGGCATTAGTCTCTTGGCATTAGTGTTGAATGTAAGAATTCAGTGAGCAAGAATTTGTCTTTGCCCTTAACACTTGGATTGGGAAAGAACTTTTTTCTTAATAAGAATTGTCAAAATGTACTATTAATGATTAATTCATTTTTTAGATAGATTTCTTGGTAAAATTCTTTAGAGAAAGTAATGCCTGGTATGGAAAAGAATTATTTTTGGGGTTGTTATAATGGGAAATATTTTATTCTAAGTTACTATTCTGTAGCAATATTTTGTATCTCTTGGGTAAGGATTTTTTTTAAGCCAGCTACCTCTTTTTCTGGCCTAGACTCCCAAACTCTTGACATAATTCATTACTTTGTTCTTTAATTCATGTGCACTACTGTATGGTTTTATGTGAATTGATTTGGTTGTAACATTAAGTAGGAAATATGTGAAAAATAACTTTTCTGAAAGAACTTTCTCAAAAAATCACTGGCATTTAATGAGTATTCTGTTAGGCTACAATCCATGGGGTCACAAAGAGTCGGACATGACTGAGAGACTTCACTTTCTTTCCTGACAAGTGTAAGGGTTGCTAAAATTTTATGTTATTTCAATACATGTTCTAAATAAAAAATATTAATAGAATGATATGTATATTAAATGAATGCTCCATATGTAAATATGCCTGTCAGATTTGTATTATGCTTCACCTGCTTGAACTCCTGATGAAGAAAGGAGTTGATGTGTGAAGAAAACTGTACTTCAGTCCCTAATGCTGTTACAAAGAGAGAAGGAAAAAGTAGATCGAGGAGATCCCAGGCTAATTTGGTCAGTGTGACACTTGGAGTGGTATTGTAGAGTGTCTTAATCAGATAAGTGAGCAGGTATAAAATATCTGTAAAATCATTGTAGTAAAAGTAATTATTGTACTTGAGTGAACTGAGTGAGCTATATTGTGTGAACATGATGAAGGAAGGATGGTATGGGAGGAGGAAAAAAAATGAGAAAGTTGTGAATCCTTAAGCAAGACTTTCTGGTCTTGGTACTATTTATCTGTTGTAATAATGAGAGCAGAGTCTGACTTGTAGCAAGATTGTGATGAGGGGAATACCTGAGAAGCTCTCTTCTTTTGGTAGTTACTTTAAGAATATTTGTTTCTAGTGTAGTCCTGTAGGTGTTACATATAAGACCAAGTAGAAGAACCTTTCACTTTTTTGCTAATAATGCACAAAAATGTTTATTTGAATTATTAATTTATATGCATATTAAATTTTGAAATAAACAATATTTTATTAATATGTTTTAATAATATATCTTCTATTTATGATTATAAGTATTTTAAAAATGATTTCCTCTGTTGTATGCATAATTTGTCAGAATCGTTTTATAAGACTTCTTATTTTAGTCGTGGTCTTCAATGGCACACTGAAAAATGTCAAATTTAGCTTGATGTCATCACCCTATTAGAAACATATCTGGGATACAGTCCATAGGATCACAAAGAGTTGGACATGACTGAAGCAACTTAGCATATCCACACATATCACCACATTAGAAACATATCTAATATGATTCATAATTTTCATACATAAAAGGAATTATTCTTAGCATGATACAATTAATTTTTATACTCTTTAAGTGAAGGGTTATGTGCTGTTTAAATCATATAAATTCATTTATATTTTTTCTTATTATCTATGTAGGAGAGCTGACTACTATATGGAAAAGAGATACTTTATATAACATACTTTTAAGTTATATCAGTTGTATTCTCTATAGTTACAATTCTCAAAAATGCTTTCAAGTTCCCATTGTTTGGTGAAGATAAAAGATAAAACATAAAACATACTATCATATTTATGCTTTAAGGTTTTTTTTGCTCACTTATAAACCATTTAGCAGAGATAATTATTTGAACTCATACATTTATAGAAATTATTAAAAGCTGTTTAATAATTGAGAGAAAATATAAGAATGAAAAAGACTAATAGAAATTGAACACTTAATTTTACTATTCATTGTGTTGATGCTAATTGTGTGTGTGTGTGTGATTGGTTGTAGATGGATATATCTTGTTTAATTTGCAAAAACTCTTAAAAATTTATATCCGTTGTATGTATGTGATGTGTAAATCAGTTAGAGGAAGAACTGTTTAGTTCAAAGAAGAATTGGCCATCTCCAAATATTAGAAATATAATTCATAATGTAGGATATTAGTATTTTTTTTCATACAGCAAATAGGGAAAGAATTTTGCAAAACATGACAATTATGCCAGTCTTTGTTATTTTTCTTTCTGTTGCTCAGAATATGTTTTCAGTTGTCCCAGTGATGTCAAGATTTTGAAAAGATTTTCCTGAGTTACAACCTCTTGTGATTTTTAAGTGAAATAGGAGAGATCTTAATTATAAATTCTGGATAAATTGTATTATGGATGAGGAATACTTCTTGTCAATATTCTTGGTATTTTTTTAAATTGTAAAATAAACATCACATGAAATTTACTGTCTTAACCAATTTTAGGTATACAGTTCAGTCATGTTAAGGATATACACACCGTTGCAAGCTTTCCTAGAGTTTTTCATCTTGGAGAACTGTAACAAAAACTCGTAAAACATTAACTCCCCATTTTCCTCTCTCCCCAGCCTCTGGCAACCACAGTCCTTTTTGTTTCAATTGTTTTGGAATACCATAGAACTCTTGTAAGTGGCATCATACAATATTTGTCTTTTTGTGACTTTTTGTCTTTTAGTTAGCACAGTTGTCTCAAGTGAGTGTGTCAGAATCTCTTTCCTTTTTAAGGTTGAATAATATACCATTATGTATAAATATATATCACAGTTTGTTTACTTATTCATATATTGATGAGCACTGAGTTGCTTCTACCTCTTAACTGTTGTGAATAATGCTGCTCTGAACATGAATATGCAAATATCTCCTTGAGCCACTGATTTCAATTCTTTTGGATATATACCCAGAAGTGAAATTGCTATATCATATAGTAATTCTGTTTTTAAGGTTTTGAAGAACTGATATAGTGTTTTCTATAGTGACTGCAACAACTTATATTCCCTCCAGCAGTGCATATGTGTTCCAGTTTCTCCAATTCTTCATCAATACACAGTTTTCTGTTGGTTTTTATTTTTTTTTATTTTTTAATATAGTAGCTGTCTTAATGGGTGTGAGAGATATGTTCTTAGTATTTTTAATTGAACTTCACTTCTTTCATCTTTATTTTGATGCAGATAATCTACAGAGTAAAGAAAAATAAAAGGCACTCTCTGTGATTATTACTATGATTATGATACTTGGTACCTTGTAAAGTAAACTGTGTTGCTTATTAGTGAAATAGAAATTCTTTTCACTATCATTACGAAGATTATAAAGTACAAATACATCCAGGGTAATTTTGTAACAATAGCATTTTCATCAATTAATCTTTCATGTAGTGTAGCATTGGAGAAGGAAATGGCAACCCACTCCAGTGTTCTTGCCTGGAGAATCCCAGGAATGAGGGAACCTGGTGGGCTGCCATCTATGGGGTCGCACAGAGTCAGAGACGACTGAAGCGACTTAGCAGCAGCAGCAGCAGCAGTAGTGTATTGTATTACTTGTCTTGTATTACTACTGCTCTTGTTATACATAATCTGTAAAGGATTGCTTTTGGGTAAAATTTTTTTTCTTGTTTAATTAGAAGTTTCCAAATTGGAAGTGTCGCATACTAATTAAATAATAGCAAAACCCTTCTAGCTGAAATGTATTTTGATAGTATAAATCATTAGCGTTTGATGACAGCATTTAATGTTTAAGAACAAAGATAAAATTTGGCAAAATAGTATTGTATCTAGTTGTAAATTTTTTAGATGTAAAAATTTTATTTACATATATATGCTTCTTTACAAATCATAGCACCTTTAGAAGCTGTTCTCATCATAGTTCTGAAACACAGCCTCATCCCCTTGAGTATACTTGTCTTCACACTACAGTCTGATTGAATGATATTTTGGTCCCTTGGATCATAACATTAAATATGAAGGAAAGGCAGGATTGCCGTCTGGAAAGCAATCATATCTAAATATAGCCTGTACTTATCTGCTGTGTTAAGACAGGTTGCTATGGTGAATTAAATTTCTTAAAAATGCCAGTCAGCAGAGGGTAAACAGTGGTTTTTGAAGTAGTTATTTTCCAAAGAGCTGTACATTCTCGTACTACAGGTAGATGATTTTAGTTAATTTTTTTATGGCCTATTTTTAAAATTTCAATTTTAGAGTATCATGGAGACCTTTAATAATTACTAATCAAAACTGAAGAGTTTTTATATTGTTATCCTTTTTTTCTGAAGGTAAATTTCCTTTGATATGGGAATGATTTTTCCAATGACAACATTTTAAGCATTATTGATTATCCATTTTGCTCTGCTGCCAGTAGTTCTGCTAAATCTGACAGACACCAAAGCTGTCTTGTCTATAATAATATATCTAACTGAAAGTTTTTATCCTTTTTAACCAGGTTCCCTTGTGGATTATATGCTTATTGTACTATAAAGTGCATTTTTTGGACAATATAGCTTAATCTAGGTTGGTACTCGGTATTATGGTTTTGTACTCTATGTCAGAACTGCAAAGACTTTGGATTTTATCTACTTTTAGAAGACTTTCTCTCATTTCTGTCATCCCATACATTCCTAAGAATGTATGTGGCAGATTTTGTGGGCTCATTTGTATAGAATTTATTTTAATCAAAGCACTAGTATATGTTCATTTTACATTGTTCTTGAAATTAAGGAACATCTGATTGAAGATGGATAATATCTGTGTTTCTGCTTGAGGTGTATAGATGACCTGTCAGTGTTAGAATTTCTTAATGAAATAAATAACATATTGTTTAATTACTTGATTCTTTCATTTTCAGAGTATATATTCATAAGTCAGCTAACTTAAAAAGTTAGTTTGTGATTTATTGGCATATGTAATTAAAGAGTATTTCTCATGGAATCAAGAAAGAGCTTCAGAAACCAGGGCAAGAGTGGGAACCTCAAGGAATAGAATTAGGGCGTCTTTGCAACTGAGTTTGTTTCTCTCACCTTCTGTCATCATCTCTTTTGTTTTTTCTTGACTTTAGTCTCACTTACGACAATCAGGCTTTCTCCATGAAACTGATGAAATTCCATCCTTATAACTCCATGGTCTGTCTTCATTTCCACTCTAAAACATAAAATCTCATGGAATAATTCTGTGATTTTGTTAATCTGGTCATGTGTCCAAACCTCATCCAATCACTGTGGCTAGACGGAAATGGCAACCCACTCCAGTACTCTTGCCTGGAGAATCCCAGGGACAGAGGAGCCTGGTGGGCTGTCGTCTGTGGGGTCGCACAGAGTCAGATACGACTGAATCAACTTAGTGTGCATGCATGCATGCATTGGAGAAGGAAATGGCAACCCACTCCAGTATTCTTGCCTGGAGAATCCCAGGGACAAAGGAGCCTGGTGGGCTGCTGTCTGTGGGGTCGTACAGAGTCAGACACGACTGATGTGACTTAGCAGCAACAGCAGCAGAAGAGGGGTAGACTATTTTGATTGACCTGTCATGGATAGTATAGATGCTTATGGTCAGAATGGTGGGGTCCTCTGTGAGAGAGAAGATAATCCCAGAAAAAGAGTGATCAAGCTAAGAGATGACTACTGTATTGATTCTCAGCTGTTAATTTAAGGACAAATTTATACATCATCAAGAATTATTTTAAAATAGAACAGTTGCTTGCCTACATATACCATATCAATTAGCTAGGTATGGGCAGTAATAGCTATAATAAGGACTGCCTACTTCAATTAATTGATCTTAGTTGCTCCCTGCCTCCTGAGAAATCTGTATGCAGGTCAAGAAGCAACAGTTAGAACTGGACATGGAACAAAAGACTGGTTCCAAATCGGGAAAGGACTATGTGAAGGCTGTATATTGTCACCCTGCTTATTTAAGTTATATGCAGAGTACATCATGAGGAATTCTAGGCTGGATGAAGCACAAGCTGGAATCAGGATTGCCAGGAGAAATATCAATAACCTCAGATATGCAGATGACACCACCCTTATGGCAGAAAGTGAAGAACTAAAGAGCTTCTTGATGAAAGTGAAAGAGGAGCGTGAAAAAGATGGCTTAAAACTCAGCATTCAGAAAACTAAGATCTTGGCGTCTGCTCTCGTCACTTCGTGGCAAATAGTTGGAGAAACAATGCAAACAGAGACAGAGTTTATATTTTGGGCTCCAAAATCACTTCAGATGATGACTGCCATGAAATTAAAAGATGCTTGCTCCTTGGAAGAAAAGCTGTGACCCACCTAGACAGCATATTAAAAAGCAGAGACATCACTTTGTCAACAAAGGTCCATCTAGTCAAAGCTATGGTTTCTGTAGTAGTCATTTATGGATGTGAGAGTTGGACTGTGAAGAAAGCTGAGTGCTGAAGAATTGATGCTTTTGAACTGTGGTGTTGGAGAAGACTTTTGAGAGTCCCTTGGACAGCAAGGAGATCCAGTCAATCCTAAAGGAAATCAGTCCTGAATATTCATTGGAGGACTGATGTTGAAGCTAAAACTCCAATACTTTGGCCACCTGATGTGAAGAACTGGCTCGTTGGAAAAGACCTTGATGCTGAGAAAGATTGAAGGTGGGAAGAGAAGGGGCTGAAAGAGGATGAGATGGTTGGATGGCATCACCGACACGATGGACATGAGTTTGAGTAAGCTCTGGGAGTTGGTGATGGATAGGGAAGCCTGGCGTGCTGCAGTCCATGGGGTCGCAAAGAGTCGAACATGACTGAGCGACAGACCTGACATATACCATCTCAATTAGATAGGTATTGGCAGTAAGACCAATAGTAAGGACTGCCTAGTTCCATTAATTGATGTTAGTTGCTCCCTACTTCTTAGTATTATTGCCTGCTTATGTAGTACACACACAAAAATGTGAATGACTCAGATGAATTTATTACTTTAATTACAGCTGATTAGACAGCAGGTGGAATAACAGCACATTAATAACAGACATTATTTCTGTCTTTCTATGCTTCCTTCTTAAAAAGAGAAACTACTGCTGTCTGTCAGTTAAAAAGGGGAAAGAAAAAAAGGGGATGAGGAAGTGAAAAAGAGTCAAATATTCTCATTCCCCATTCCATTATGATACCTTAATAGAGGAATATTATTATAGAGGCATATGAAATTTTAATGAGAGCACTGACAGAGATGATTTAAAAAGAGAGGATCCTTGAAAAGAAGCTTTTATTAAGGAAAAGAGAAGTAGAAGAAAAGGAGGAAGGGAGTGAGGGAGGCGAGAAGGAATAACAGAGGAGAGACTGACTGGTTATGAGAATGAATAGAAATTCGAGGGGTATGCTTTGCTTTTTAGAAACTCAGTTTGGCTGAAGATGAATCAGAGTCTAAGAGATTAAAACTAGTCATTAAAGCAGTGTTTTCATATCCATGTATTTTATTTATCGAGAACACAGTGATAAAGTGAAAAAAACCCAAATGGCTACATTGCCTACTTATAATAGCTTTATATTGCTGTGTAACAAATTACCACAGACTTTTTTAAAAACAACATATTTATTATTCACAGTTTGCATCAGTCAGGATTTGGGGTACAGTTTAACTGGATTTTCTTCTCAGAATCTCCCAAGATTAAAGTATTAAGTGTTAGCTGGTTGCATTTTGATCTAGAGGCTTGCCTGGTGAGGGTGCACAAACCTGATTCAGGTTGTTGGCAGAGTTCAGAACCTCATGTTTTAAGACTGGATATTCTGGTTTTTGCTTGTTGTTGGCTAGTTTGCGTCTACAGCTTCAATCATCTTAGCATCTGTTGCCTGCCTGCACTACTTTTGAAATTTTCTTTTCACATGACAGTCACACTTAATTAGTTAAGCTTTGTCAACTTAGAGATGTGAAAACTAGAGCTCAACTAAGTTGTAATTGATCTAAGGTCCTAAAATTACATAGTTATGGGCTTCCTGACAACCAGGCATTGCATTCTTTCTACTTCTAACCTTAGTTTTGACTTTCTTGGTTTTGTTATCACATTTTTCAAAATCCTTTTTCTAGTTTTATTGAGATATTATTGACATTCAGTGCTCTGTAAGTTTAAGATCTGCAGCATAATGGCTTCACTGAGCTTGGCTTCAGTTTGTGTTGCTAAGTTTATTAAAAATATGATGGACTAACATCTTAGCACTCATCTTCTAGGAACCGACATTAAAATATTTGAAAATATTTTTAAATTTATGGCCTGTAGGTATTTGATTTTTGATCATTTAATTGTTCTCTCACCATGAGCTTTTATATATTTTTTTCTCAATGTTTGTTAGGAAGAGGAGGAAAAGAATTTTTCGGTTTGGTTTATGTTGATATCTGAAAAATGAGACTGTGAAGACTCATGAGACTGAAAGTGAGATATAACACCTGCAAAAGCCTTAATGAAATAATGACAGTTTAGTCCTGTATATGAACCCCTCTCTGGGTTTTTCAATGGAAGATTGTTGCCTGTGGGTTGGGAAGACAAACCTGCAGGTAAAGAAGCTGGCTAATCAGAAATCTGCATAAGTATTCTTCCCTAATGAGTTTCCTAGGAAAAGCTTGCTTATGACTCAGCCCAATTTAGGAAGAAAATAACAAAAGATAGGGGAGACCTATTTGTTTGTTTCTAGATGTTTTAAGAGTTCAAGCTTTTAGAATACTGTTTTTTGAGAGATTATGGGGAATTAAATTACCTCTATCCACATGGGAAAATGTCCTTAATACTAGACTGTTGGATAGCAGTTTTAAGGAGACCAGCCCTTGCCACTCCTTTCCAGTCCTCCCTGGTCACTGTGGTGAATAACTATCCTAGTCTTCTTTAACCCTCTGAGAAAAAGTAAATGAAAGTTTAGAAGGAAGCCTAAATTTTAAATTTAGGGTAATCTATTTAGGTGGGAAGGCTAATTGAGCTGATTGAACTTGGTTCTTTTTCTTCCCGGAGCCCTCTGTGGTCTCCCATGTGCTCTTCCTATATGTTGCCTAAACTCCTGTCATAGATTTTTGTACTATATTATCATTGTCTGTGTATGTACTGTGTATTTCAGAATAGATTATAACTTTCTTGAGGCCAGAGTCTGTTCATGTTTAATTGCTGCCACCTACCATAGTAGACCCAGCCAGATATATTTCTTAAATAGATAAATGAATGTGTGATCTAGTGACTAAGCTAAAGAATGGGTGATAGAGTAAGAGAGTAACAGACTGAATGTGCAGTGAATATACACTGGCAAAAACTGCTTTCCTCCCATTTTTCAGGCAGTTCTGATATCAATATTCTGAATATCAATATTCAATATTGCTGGTGTTCAATATGAAAGCTTATTTTCTGGTGACCTATTAATAGCTGTATTTAAACTTGGACCAATATTGATTCCTTCTTCAGCTTCAGGATCTTTCTAAGTGTGTATTAGATAATGAGAAACCTAACTTCATGAGCAAACTTCATGATGACCTTGCTAATCCCCATGGTTTTGATTTATAGGTACTTGCTATTCAGAATACTGAAAAGATACAGCCAAGAAAGGCTTCCATTCTTGATGAAATCGAGGAAGATCCCTGAAATAATTTTCAAAATTGAACCTACTTTCTGAAGTTCACTTTGAAGACAACTCTGATAGGATAATTTTGTACAGGAAAAAAATATTTTGAGTAATTCAGTCTAACTTTTAAATCGTTTCTTTAAAAGTAAGTTATTTTTGTATATGGTGTTAGAAAATGTTCTACTTTCATTCTTTCACATGTAGCTTGCAGTTTTCTCAGCATCTCTTACTGAAGAGGCTATCTTTTCTCCATTTTATATTCTTACCTCTTTTGTCAAAGATAAGGTGCCCATAGGTGCATGGGTTTATCTCTGGGCTTTTTGTCTTGTTTTGTTGGTCTATATTACTGTTTTAGTGCCAATACCATACTGTTTTAATGACTATAGCTTTGTAGTATAGTCTGAAGTCAAGAAAGTTGATTCCTCCAGCTCCATTCTTCTTTTTCAAGATTGCTTTGGCTATTTGGGGTCCTTTGTGTTTTCATATAAATTGGGAAATTTTTTTTATAGTTCTATGAAAAATACCATTGGTAGTTTCATAGGTATCTCATTGAATCTGAGATTACTTTGTGTAGTATAGTCATTTTCACAATATTGATTCTTCCAATACAAAAACATGGTATAGCTTTCCATCTGCTTGTGTCCTCTTTAGTTTTTTTCATCAGTGTCTTATAGTTTTGAGCACAGAAGTCTTTTGTCTCTTTAAGTAGGTTTATCCATAGGTGTTTTATTCTTTTTGTTGCAGTGGTGAATGGGATTGTTTCCTTCAATTCTCTTCCTGATTTTTCACTGTTATTGAATAGAAATACAAGGAATAGTGTATAGAAATGCAAGGGATTTAAATGTAAGGACAGAAACTGTAACACTCTTAGGGGAAAACATAGGCAGTACACTCTGACATATTTTGCAGCAAGATCCTCTTTGACCCACCTCCTAGAGTAATGGAAATAAAAACAAAAGTAAACAAATGGGGCTTAATTAAACTTAAAAGCCTTTGTACAGCAAAGGAAGCAATAAATAAGCTTAAAAGACAGCCCTTAGAATGGGAGAAAATAATTGCAAACAAAACAACTGACAAAGGATTAATCTCTAAAATATACAGGCAGCTCATGTAGCTCAATACCAAAAAAACAAACAACAGAATCAAAAAATGAGTGGAAGACCTAAACAGACATTTCTTGGAAGAAGACATACAGATGACCAACAAAGACATGAAAAGATGCTCAACATTACTCATTATTAGAGAAATGCAAGTAAAAACTACAATGAGGTATCACTGGTCAGAATAGCTATCATTAAAAAATCTACAAATAATAAATGCTAGAGAGGATATGGGAAAAGGGAACCCTCTTGCACTGTTGGCAGTAATGTAAATTGATACAGGTACTATGGAGAACAGTATGGAGATTCCTTAAAACACTAGGAATAAAACTACCATTTGACCCAGCAATCTCACTACTGGGCAGATACCCTGAGCAAACCATAATGTGTTTATCTCCGCACTTTTTACAATAGCGAGGACATGGAAGCAACCTACATGGCCATCAACAGATGAATGGATACAGAAATTGTGGTATATATATACAGTGGAACATTACTCAGTTATAAAAAAGAATGCATTTGGGTCAATCTTGATGAAGTGGATGAACCTGGAGCCTATTGTATAGAGTGAAGTAAGGCAGAAAGAGAAAGATAAATACTGTACATTAATGCGTAGATCTGATAGAGTGCCTGAAGAACTATGGACGGAGGTTTGTGATATTGTACAGGAGGCAATGTTCAAGACTGCCCCCAGGAAAAAGAAATGCAAAAAGGCAGAATGGTTGTCTGAGGAGGCCTTACAAATAACTTAGAAAAGAAGAGAAGTGAAAGGCAAAGGAGAAAAGGAAAGATATACCCATCTGAATGCAAGTTTCAAAGAATAGCAAGGAGAGAAAAGAAAGCCTTCCTCAGGAATCAGTGCAAAGAAAGAGAAAAACATTAGAAAGGGAAAGACTAGAGATCTCTTCATGAAAATTAGAGATACCAAGGGAATCTTGGGATAGCATCATGCAAAGATGGGCTCAATAAAGGACAGAAATGGTATTCACCTAACAGAAGAAGAAGATACTAAGAACAGGTGGCAAGAATACACAGAAGAACTGTACAAAAAAGATCTTCATGACCCAGATAACCACAGTGGTATGATCACTCATCTAGAGCCAGACATCTTGGAATGCGAAGACAAGTGGGCCTTAGGAAACATCACTACAAACAAAGCTAGTGGAGGTGATGGAATTCCAGTTGAGCTATTTGAAATCCAAAAAGATGCTGCTGTGAAAGTGCTGCACTCAATATGCCAGCAAATTTGGAAAACTCAGCAGTGGCCATAGGACTGGAAAAGGTCAGTTTTCATTCCAGTTCCAAAGAAAGGCAATGCCAAGAATGTTCAAACTACCACACAATTACGTTCATCTCACAAGCTAGCAAAGTAATGCTCATAATTCTCCAAGCCAGGTTTCAATAATACATGAGCCATGAACTTCCACATGTTCAAACTGGATTTAGAAAAGGCAGAGGAATTAGAGATCAAATTGCCAACATCCATTGTATCATCGAAAAAGCAAGAGAGTTCCAGAAAAACCTCTACTTTATTAACTATGCCAAAACTTTGGACTGTTTGGATCACAATAAACTGTGGAAAATTATTCAAGAGATGGTAATGCCAGACCACCTGACCTTCCTCCTGAGATATGTTTATGCAGGACAAGAAGCAACAGTTAGAACCGGACATGGAACATCAGACTGGTTCCAAATCAGGAAAGGAGTACGTCAAGGGTGTATATTGTCAGCTTGCTTCTTTAACTTATATGCAGAATACATCATGTGAAACGCTGGGCTGGAAGAAGCACAAGCTGGAATTAAGATTGCCGGGAGACAATATCAATAATCTCAGATATGCAGATGACACCACCCTTATGGCAGAAAGTGAAGAAGCCTCTTTATGAAATTGAAACAGGAAAGTGAAAAAGTTGGCTTAAAACTCAACATTCAGAAAACTAAGATCATGGCATCTGATCCCATCACTTCATGTCAAATAGATGGGGAAACAATGGAAACAGTGTCAGACTTTATTTTCTTGGGCTCCAAAATCACAGCAGATGGTGATTGCAGCCATTAAATTAAGAGACACTTGCTCCTTGGAAGGAAAAGCAATGACCAGCCTAGACAGCATATTAAAAAGCAGAGACATTACTTTGCCAACAAAGGTCTGTCTAGTCGAAGCTATGGTTTTTCCAGTGGACATATATGGATGTGACAGTTGGACTGTGAAGAAAGCTGAAAGCCGAAGAATTGATGCTTTTGAACTGTGATGTTGGAGAAGACTCTTGAGAGTCCCTTGGACTGCAAGGAGATCCAACCAGTCCATCCTAAAGGAAATCAGTCCTGAATATTCGTTGAAAGGACTGATGCTGAAGCTGAAACTCCAATATTTTGGCCCGCTGATGCGAAGAACCGACTCACTTGAAAAGACCCTGATGCTGGGAAAGATTGAAGGCAGGAGGAGAAGGGGATGACAGAGGATGCTATGGTTGGATGGCATCACCGACTCAATGGACATGAGCTTGAGCAAGCTTTGGGAGTTTTTGATGGACAGAGGCCTGGCATGCTGCAGTTCATGGGGTAGCAAAGAGTTGGACCTGAACTGAACTGAATGCTATGTATTTTACATATGTTCTTTTGGAACTGTAGGAGGTCTTTCCAGAAATATTCTTTTTTATGTCAACCATTCTTCTAGTCTTTATTGAACTTGTTACAGTATTGCTTCTGTTTTATGTTTTGTTTTTTTTTGGCCATGAGGCATAAGGGATCTTAGCTCCCTGACCAGGGATGGAGCCCACATCCACCCCTTGCATTGTAAAGTCAAGTCTTAACCTGGTCTGTCAGGGAAGTTCCTTGCAGAAGTAATTTTTAACCGAGAGAGTATGTACTCAAAGTACATTTTGAAGTGTTAATAATAATATCATAATTGAATTCTTTATAAGATTTTCAGCTTTCCCTGCAGTCTTTTTAGAAGGGTCATAAAGTCAATTCTTGGAATACAGTATTTCATTCAGTCTTATGCCAGTTTGGTTTGATATTATTACAGCAGTCAAGTTCTGGACTATCTGTCCAATTTGTTAGTAAACTGGGGTCAAATAGGTGTCAGTTTACCTGTAGGCTAAACATTGAGTTTATCATTCCTTGAGAGTCCCTTGGACGGCAAGGAGATCCAACTAGTCCATCCTAAAGGAGACCAGTCCTGAGTGTTCATTGAAAAGACTGATGTTGAAACTAATACTTTGACCACCTCATGCGAAGAGTTGACTCGTTGGAAAAAACCCTGATGCTGGGAGGGATTAGGGGCAGGAGGAGAAGGGGACAACAGAGGATGAGATGGCTGGATGACATCACCAACTCGATGGACATGAGTTTGGGTAAACTCCGGGAGTTGGTGATGGACAGGGTGTCCTGGCGTCCTATAATTCATGGGGTCACAGAGTCGAACACAACTGAGTGACTGGACTGGACTGAACTGAACTGAATAGTCTCATGTTTGAGACAGATGAGAAACATTAAAACAAAACAGTATATGTTTTGAAATAATTATTGACCAACAATTTGAACTTTATATTGGTGGATCCATACAACATCCTACTGAAAATTAGTTTCAGAAATAAACCATATTTTAAAAAATAACAGTGAGTCATGTACTTTAATGTGGCAGTTCAAAATTTTATTTATTGTGATTATCATAGCATAATAAAAAGTGACAGAATCAGAATATTTTATGTATATCCACATGCTTTTAGCATTTTTTAGCTATATCAATCTCTAATATTGTCACCAATATTTTATTTAAAAGTATAATCTTCTTTATTTAACTTTTTAAATGGATTGCCTATAATCTTCCACAGGAAGTTTTAAAATGTTTATTTTAGCTCAAGTACTTAATACAGGTGTTATGTTTTGTTACTTCATTCCTAATTCCTTCATTTGACAAATATTTTTAGGACATTAAACTCCTTAAAATAACTTCTATCTGTGATTCTTTGTACAGTTTCACAATAGTAAGATGTTGCAAATTTGTAGACTTTCTCCATTTTACTCAATTCTGTATAAAATGTGAATATATTAATTTCATTTGAAAATAAGAGCTCCATCAAAGACTCTTCTCACAGCTGTAAAATTTTAGATTAAATCTTTTATCCTGTACGGGATTTCTTTCTTTGAGTTATCTAATTCCTCTTTTGCTTTATAACCTCTTCTCTTTATAAACTTTGTTTTAAGTAATTTTGTTGTCTTTGTTGTTCAGTTGTTCAGTCGTGTACAACTCTTTGAGACCCCATGGACTGCTACACACAGGCTTCCCTGTCCTTCACCACGCCAGACTTTCCTGTCCTTTACCATCTCTCAGAACTTGCTCAAAGCCATGTCCATTGAGTCGGTGATGCCATCCATCACATTTCAAAAGCATCAGTTCTTCAGCACTCAGCTTTCCTTATGGTCCAACTCTCACATCCATACATGACTACTAGAGAAACCATAACTTTTACTACACGGACCTTTGTTGGCAAAATAATGTGTCTGCTTTTTAATATGCTGTCTAGGCGTTTATAGCTTTTCTTCCAAGTAGCAAGCACCTCTTAATATCATGGCTGCAGTCACCATCTGCATTGATTTTGGAGCCCAAGAAAATAAAGTCTTTCACTGTTTCCATTATTTCCCCATCTATTTGCCATGAAGTGATGGGACTGGATGCCATGGTCTTAGTTTTTTGAATGTTGATTTTTAAGCCATCTTTTTCACATTCCTCTTTCAATTTCATCAAGAGACTCTTTAGTTCTTCTCTTTCTGTCATAAGGTTGCTGTCATTTGCATATCTGCGATTATTGATGTTATTCCCGGTAATCTTGTTTCTAGCTTGTGCTTCATATGGGGCTTATATACTGTCTTAAAAGGGGAAGTGTAGGGGAAGAAGAGTACTTATGTGAAAAAATTTGTGTTAGAAGTGGAGGGGAAGAGTCACTAATAGGAAACAAATGACTTTCTTGAAGGATGTACATGCCCTTGGACAAATTGTTCCTTTCATAAGTCATGTCCAACTCCTTGAGACCCCATGGACTGCTGGGCACCAGGCTTCCCTGTCCCTTACTGTCTGCTGCAGTTTGCTTAAATTCATGTCTGTTGAGTTGGTGAGGCCATCCAACCAGCTCATCCTCTGCCAGCCCCTTCTCCTCCTTCTCCCAATCTTTTCCAGCAATCAGGGTCTTTTCCAGTGAGTCAGTTCTTCATATCAGGTAGCCGAAATACTGGAACTTCAGGTTCAGCATCAGTCCTTCCAATGAATATTCAGGGTTTGTTTTTCTTCAGGATTGACTGGTTTGATCACCTTGCAGTCTAGGGGACTTTCAAGAGTCTTCTCCAGCACTACAGTTCAAAACCATCAATTCTTTGATGCTCATCCTTCTTTATGGTTCAACTCTTACATCTGTACATGACTACTGGAAAAACTATAGCTTTGACTATACTGACCTTTTTTGGAAAAGTGATGTCTCTACTTTTTAGTACGCTGTCTAGGTTTGTCTTAGGTTTCCTTCTAAGGAGGAAGCATCTTTTAATTTCATGGCTGCAGTCACCATCTACAGTGATTTGGGGGCCCAAGAAAGTAAAATCTGTCACTGCTTCCACTGTTTCCCTATCTATTTGCTATTAAGTGATGGGATTGCATGCTGTGATCTTCATTTTTTGAAATGTTGAGTTTTAGCCAGCTTTTTGACTCTCTTTCACCTTCATCTAGAGGCTCTTTCAGTTCAGGTCAATCACTCAGTTGTGTCTGAGACTCTTTAGTTCCTCTTTGTTTTCTACCATTAGTGTGGTATTATATGCACATCTGAGGTTTTTGATATTTCTTCCAGCAGTCTCTATTCCACCTTGTGATTCAGTCAGTTTGGTGTTTAGCATGATGTATTCTGCATATAGGTTAAATAAGCAGAGTGATAAAATACAGCCTTGACATACTCCTTTCCCAATTTTGAACCTGTCCATTGTTCCAGGTCCAGTTCTGTTGCTTTTTGACCTTCATACAGGTTTCTCAGGAGGTAGATAAGGTAGTCTGATACTGCCATCTCTTCACAAATTTTCCACAGCTTGTTGTGACCCACACAGTCAAAGGCTTTCGTGTAATCAATGAAGTAAAGCTATATATTTTTCTGAAATTCTGAAATTCCCTTGCTTTCTCTATGATCCAGCAGGTATGGGTAATTTGATCTCTGGTTCCACTGCTTTTTCTAAATCCAGCTTGTGTATCTTAAGTTCTTGGTTCACGTACCATTGAAACCTAGGTTGAAGGATTTTTTAGCATTACCTTGCTGGCATGTGAAATAAGCTCAATTGTATGGTAGTTTGAACATTCTTTGGCATTACTCTTCCTTGAGATTGGATGAAAATTGACCTTTTCCAGTTCTATGGCCACTGCTGAGTTTTCCAGATTTGCTGACATATTGAGTGTAGCACTTTCACAGCATCATCTTTTAGGATTTGAAATAGCTCAGCTGAAATTCCATCACCTCCTCTAGCTTTGTTTGTAGTAATGCTTCCTAAGGCCCACTTGAATTCACACTCCAGGATGTCTGGCTATAGGTAAGTGAGCACACCATTGTGGTTATCCAGGTCATTAAGACCTTTATTGTACAGTTCTGTGTATTTTTGCCACTTCTTAATCTCTTTTGCTTCTGTTAGGCCTTAGCCATTTCTGTCCTTTATTGTGCCCATCTTTGCGTGAAATGTGCCCCTGGTATCTCGTTTTCTTGAAAAGATCCCTGATCTTTCTCATTCTATTGTTTTCCTCTATTTCTTCACTTTGTTCATTTAAGAAGGCTTTCTTACCTATCCTTGCTATGCTCTGGAGCTCTGTATTTGGTTGGGTATATCTTTCCCGCTCTCCTCTGCCTGTCACATCTCTTCTTTTTTCAGCTATTTGTAAGGCCTCATGAAGACTACCATTTTGCCTTCTTGGCATTTCTTTTTCTTTGAGATGGTTTTCGTCATCTCCTCCTGTACAGTATTACAAAACTCCATGCATAATTCTTCATGCACTTTTTCTGTGAGATCTAATCCTTTGAATCTGTCACTTTCACTATATATTCATTCATAAAGGATCTGATTTAAGTCATACCAGAATGGCCTCGTGGTTTTCCCTACTTTCTTCAGTTTAAGTCTGAAGTTTGCAATAAGGAGCTCATGATCTAAGCCACAGTCAGTTCCAGGTCTTGTTTTTGCTGACTTGTTATATAGCATTTCCATCTTCGACTGCAAAGAATATAACCAATCTGATTACAGTATTGACTATCTGGTGATGTCCATGTGTAGAGTTGTCTCTTGTGTTGTTAGAAGAGGGTGTTCGCTATGACTAGTGTGTTTTCTTGGCAGAACTCTGTTCACCTTTGCCCTTCAGCTCAAAATAATCATTCTGTTACAGCGGCCATAAAGAAGTCTGAGCACCATCGAGTTCATGGTTTTGAACTGTGCTGTTGAGAAGATTCTTAAGAGTCCCTTGGACTGCAAGGAAAGCAAAGCAGACAGTCCTAAAGGAAATCAGTCCTGAATATTCAGTGGAAGGACTGATGCTGAAGCTGAAGCTCTAATACTTTGGCCACCTGATGCGAAGAGCTGACTCATTGAAAAAGACCCTGATGCTAAGAAAGATTGAAGGCAGGAAGAGAAGGGAACAACACAGGATGAGATGGTTGGATGGCATCACCAACTCAGTGGACATGAGTTTGAGCAAACTCCTGAAGATGGTGTGAAGGACAGGGAAGCCTAGCATGCTATAGTCCATGGGATAGCAAAGAGTCTGATATGACTGAGCAACTGAACAACAACCACCCTCATACTTAGTAAGAAATTTTCTTAATGAGGTAAGAATACCTAATTTTAAGTTTTAGCCCTCACTTATAAGATGTGTATCATAAAGAAGTATAGAGTGTTCCAAAGGGAGAGTCTGTCTCCTTTTGGCCAGAAGTGTCATTAAGGAAAAAGTGAAAAAACTTGAAAAGTGTTAGTTACTCAGTTATGACACAGTCTTTGCCACCTCATGGACGTGAGAATTTGAATGATCAATTATCAAGAGAAGGTGGATTGTAGGAGCACAGTTGTGCCTATTAAAAAAAAAAAAAAAGAATAGGAATTGTTAGGGAAATATTAAATGCCCAGAGCATTAAGCATGTGAACAAAAGTAATGGGAAACTGCTAGAGGAAAGAACTTGAATGGCAAAGTAGAAAAGCTTTTGAGCAGGAAAGGCATGTTCAGAGTTGTCATAAAAAGGATAATTAACTGACAGTGACATGCATGAAATGGGCTGGATCCAGAAAGGCATAGAGATTATTATTGCAATTGTACATACTTTACTATCCCCCTAAATCACCCTGGGTTCTAAGTTATTTGTATTTCAAAAGTCAATAACTTTATATGTTAAGTTGTTAAAATGTCAATATTAGAATTACTTTTACATACATTATATGGTTCTTAGATTGGATTCATTAGTCATATAATAATTTGGTCCTCCTTATTTATACATTCCAGGATATGTTCAGGATTTGGAATCTGAGAAGTCTCTTTTCCAAAATACTTTACACATTATATGAGCTATGTTAAAGTGGATCTAAACTTAGTCTGTGCATCGTCACGTTTCACAAGCTGCTAGTTAGCCAGGTCGTGATATGTCTTTTTCACATACACATGAATATAAAAATAGCGCTATATGTATATATTTTCTTTTTAAGGTGCTTTATAAATATTACTTTTCCCTCTAGTTTATACTCCCTATATTTTTATGCTCCATATATTTTATTCACTCATTTTTAAAAAAAATATTGCTCCCCCTCCCCCCAACCACCTTAATCAGATCTGCTTCCTTACTTTTAGGTAGAACATCTCCTTAAGTAGTATTTATGGAGGAGTAGTATCTGGGAAAATGATTGACATGAGAGACAGTATAGCACAGAAGTTAAGAGCTAAGATCCTGGCTTTACAACCTGAATTGAAATAGTATGTTTTCCACCGATGAATGCTTCTTAACCTGAGCCTAAAATTGAGATGATAATCTTACCTACCACATAGCACAGAAGTTAAGAGCTAAGATCCTGGCTTTACAACCTGAATTGAAATAGTATGTTTTCCACTTATGAATGCTTCTTAACCAGGGCCTAAAATTGAGATGATAATCTTACCTACCACATAGGATTATTGTTAGGTTTAAATGAGGTAATACAAATAGACGTTCTTAGAAAAGATTCTGCCAAGTGGAAAGCACTCAACAGATGCTGTTAATCATTATTTTTATAATTTGAGTTATTTATATGATCTGCTTTTTAATATGCCATTTTGGTTTCTCATAGCTTTACTTCCGAGGAGCAAAGGTCTTAATTGCATGGCTACAGTCACCATCTGCAGTGATTTGGAGCCCAAGAAAATAGTCTCTCACTGTTTCCATCGATTCCCCATCTATTTACCATGAAGTGATGGGATCCAATGCCATGGGCTTCGTATTTTGAATGTTGTTTTCAGCCAGCTTTTAAACTCTCCTCTTTCACCTTCATCAAAGGCTGTTTAGTTTCTCTTCACTTTCTCTCATAAAGGAGGTGTCATCTGCATATCTGAGATTATTGATATTTCTCCCAGCAATATTGATTCCAGCTTGTGCTTCATCCAGTCCAGCATTTCACAGGATGTACTCTGCATATAAGTTAAATAAGCAGGGTGACAATATACAGCTTTGATGTATTCCTTACTGATTTGGAACCAGTCCGTTGTTTCATGTCTGGTTCTAACTGTTGCCTCTCAACCTGCATACAGATATCTCAGGAGGCAGGTAAAGTGGTCTGGTATTTGCATTTGTTGAATAATTTTCCACACTTTGTTGTGATCCACACAGTCAAAGACTTTGGCATATTCAATAAAGCAGTAGATGTTTTTCTTTAAGTCTCTTGCTTTTTTGTTTGTGTTAAAATGATAAAAGTAAAACTTTACTAGTTTCATTCTAAACACTTCTCTATAAATTCGGAGATTCCGTGTCTTCTCTAGGCTATTTGTTGAGTAGAGTCCTGCTGTCAGAGATCCTTCTTGATTCTCAAAGATAGAGAGAAGGTATTAGTTATCAGCACAGTTCTCAAAGTGTTACAGTAAGGATTAATAAGTGCTTTCCACTAATCTGCTGGTTTATGAAGGCAGCTGATGGGCATTACACATATGACATTACACACACACACACACACATACACACACACACACATGTACACAAATTCCATAAATGCAAACATAGCCAGTTTGTATACATTTGGTGCTCACACCCCTGGCTGGTATCTTTTAGTTGATGTATAATCAGTTAGTTAAGTGACAGCTTTGATGGCAAATGGCAAAGCAGAAAATAAAGTATAGCATGATACAAAAAAGGTTGTGTTTTAATCATGTAGGTTGTTTTTGTTTATTCTTGTGGGATAGTTTGAGTCTTAAGACTTTTCTGGATTATCATTCTAGGAAAAAGTTAATCTACTAAATTGTGTTTTTATCAATTGTGAGACAACAGAAAATACAATTCAACGTGGTTTAAACAACAAAAGGAATATATTGGTTTATAAAATTCAACAAATGTGTAGGTTTTTGGCTTCAAGTATAGTTTAATCAGAGCTTGAGCTGTGTTTTTTGGTTCTGATTGATCAGTTGGTTGATTGACTTATTTATTTTTTTATACTTTTCTCAACTCTGCCCTCTCTTAGGCTGGTAAAGTAGACAGCAATTCTAGGTCATTGATATCGAGAGGAAAGCTTCTATGTCTCTGTATTCCCAGTGGAATATCATAGACTTACTCTGATTGTACTGGCTGGCTTAGGTATTGTACTGAAGTACCACTCTGACAAGGGGTTGGAATGTGCTGATTGGTTTAACCTAGTTTACACTTCAGTGTTGAAGCTGGAAGTCTGAAATCAGGGTGCCCCTATGTGAGGACAGCAAGAAGGTAGCCAGGTGAGCCTGGGAAGAGTGCTCTCACCAAACCTAACTATGCTGGTACCCTCATCTTGGAATTCCAGTTTCCTGAACTGTTAAAAAACATCGATTTCTGTTATTTAAGCCACCTTACCACCTTATGTTAACTTGTTATGACAGCATGGTGACTAACATACCTGGCAAGCTTAAGTGTTTTGCATCTATCAAGCTTAAGGAATATATAGTTACAGTCGTGTATTTTGGTTTAATTGAGGCTTTATTTAGTTCTAATGTTTTTCCCCTCAGATTCTTTGTCTTTACTGGAAAATAACATGCTTCATAGTATGGTAGTAGATCCTTGAAAATAATATTTTTAAGTGCAGAAAGGACAGACAGTTGTAATTGTCCCATTTCTACATTCTTCTGAAAATAAAGAATATTTAATCTACTTTCTGTATATTAAACTAAAATTTTCCTTTAGGTATTTTTAAAATAAAATGTTTCAGTTTTTAAAGTTCAGCTTAGAAACACAGGATGGTCTTACAGTTCATACATGGTACTAAATAGGTCAATAAGGTCCTTCTGACAACTTACTGTTGAAATTCCTACTATGTCTTGACTTTTATAATATATAATATTATATATATAATATGTAATTGTATATAATATATAATAATTTATAATAATATCAAGATGATAAATCTGATCCTTAGCATCTTTGCTATTATTGTCATCATCTCTAAATCAGTTTCTTTTGGGTTCTTGGATCAAAAGAGATGAAACAGACTGATACTGTTTCAGCTGAAAGACATACAAATAACAGCTACTACCAAAGATTTCTGCCAAAATTAGAAAACATGAATTATCAAATAGTGCCACAAAGTAAACACTTCTTTGGAAGATAAGTTAAATACATCTTACTGTTCTCTGTTAAATCAGTACAAACACACTATTTTTAATCATGTACTTTCTTTGTAGCTTTGTTCCAGAAAAATATGGAATCATTGACACTCCAGACTCTCAGGATGGTGTCTGTCAGGAGAAGCATAACAGCAGAAGTAGAAGCATTTTGAAATTCATGAAATGCAGAACTTAATTAAATTCACAATAAGTTCTAGTTAGAAGATGGTGCTGTCATAGGATGAATTCTTTTGAAGAGCTAGTAAATTTTTTCCACCAATCATGAATAGATCAACCCCAGTAATGAGTCCTTGCTTATATTTTTTTTAATTTACTTGTACTTGCTAGGTAATCTTCCTCTAGAGATATTTTGGAATTCCTTAATTATTATTGGCTGGAGAATGGATAGAGTGCTGGTTGATGAGATGATGACTTTCTGTTATTACCAGTTTGCATGTATATAGTTGGTTCCTTTTAGGAGGTCAGGTGTTTCATAGAAGTTGGTCATTAATATCAGAAAATCACTCTGAATTTGAGAGAAATATATATAGGTAAGAGAAAATCCCTACTTGCTCAGAAACTACCAGAAGTAATTTACTTGCCCATCTGTTAAAAATTTTGAATGAACATCTGGTTTGTATGTAGTAAGTTGCGATCTTATCTCCAAAGCAAATTGAATAAATTATATACTACAATCTAAAAATAATACAACTTGTGATTATAGAAATCTGATACTAGGGGAGAGGAAGTTCACTGAAAAGAGTCATGTGCAAATATTCTGGGGTGATGAGAATATTCCTTTATCTCGTCTGAGTGGCAGTTTCACAAATCTATATTCATTGAACATAAATCATCAATCATAACACCTGATCTTTGCATTTTCTCATATGTTAACTTATGAGAGTTTGAGTAGGGGTATAATATGATTAAATTTGCATTTCAGATCAATTTAGCAAAGGTAAAAAAGATGGACTATATGGGAAAAATTATGTCTTTTATGGGCACTAATATTTTTTGTATAAAACAGATTTTTGTAGAAAATGTGTATGTAGACTGTAATTCTGTTTTCTTACCAAGATTTTGTAAAGCAGTGAAAAGTCTCTTCAGCTTTCTGCCAGTAATTTTGTTTGTTAAAGTATGCCAGTTTTTGTTCACCGGGACTATCTTATATCCATTCCTGGTTAAGTTAATAAAAAAAAACATAAAACTTAAATTGATAAACATGTCAACATAATATTGACCACTGCAGCACGGGAAGATGTATGTCAGAATTTAATAGGGATTTACCATAGGATTTAGGCTTATGCCTAGTATGGTTCCCTTAAATTCAGTCTCCTTAACCCACTAAGTCTGCTGTGCTTCACATGGGTTCCAACTCCTGCGCCAGCCACCTGGAAATTCTCTCAAAGCTTTAAAATGGGCATAAATTATAAGGCTCATCTATTTGTTTCCCATCCCTCTTAGATCACTGTCCTTCATGCTTAAGTTCTGTTATTTGAATACTGTGGTTTTATGTATTTTGCCTGATTTTTTTAATGCAGTGGGGATAATCCTGTCTCAGTTAGCCCATCTTAGTCAGCAGTAGAAGTTCTGGTATTGTTTCTTTTAAAAAAGTATTGGAGGAGGAGGATGTGTGGGTAGACAAAAAACCGTTAGTATGCCAGTGCTTGTTTCAAAGACATGAAAGTCCACAAAACTTGAATGACAGTAGAAAATAATATAACAATAACTGTAAGCAGTTTCTTAAAATTAATTTCAGGAATAGTTTTTGATTTGTGGAAAGAGATGCATTTAAGCTAAGTTGTACTAAATTAAGCACATATCAATTAATTAATTACAAGCACCTTGAAAAGAGTTATTTACTGATTTAACTTTGAACGTATTCATGTATTGAATGCTCAATAAATAAATGTTGAATAAGTGTTTCCAGGATCAGAGAGCTAGCATTCATAGTATTTATCTTGTCCCTGAGCTTGATAAAGATCCATTTGTAGGTAAGATGAGAACTAATGCTTATTTGTACAAATCCAGTCAAATATGTGACTTTATATTGCAAGTTTTAATGTTCAACTCAGCTTTTTTTTTTTTTTAAATCTGTCTCTTATTCTAGGACTTCCCTGGTGGCTCAGACAGTAAAGCGTCTGTCTACGATGCAAGAGTCCAGGGTTCGATCCCTGGGTTGGGAAGATCCCTTGGAGAAGGAAATGGCAATCCACTCCAGTACTATTGCCTGGAAAATCCCATGGACAGAGGAGCCTGGTAGGCTATAGTCCATGGGGTCGCAAAGAGTCGGACACGACTGAGTAACTTCACGTTCACGTTGCTTATTCTAGTCTCTCTTCATGTGTTATTTTAAATTTACTGATTATCAACTTTTATTTTTTTCTAAATATTTATTCATATGCTCATTTTAGTAAATGAGTACATTTTTAGTTGAATTTTGAGCACTTTAGTGATCATACATTAATATGATTCTTGGTCTTCTGGAGCTTATATGCTAATGGAGAAGGCACGTGTTAGTCAAATAATCACTCTGATTTCTATATATGCAGACTGAGATTACTGTGTCAGAATTAACAAAAAACCTTTTTTTAAGACTTAGGGAATCTATTAATTCTCATTGTAGTAGAGAACGTATTTTGGATGGTATTGCCAAAGGTTATTTAGCATCATCCTTATAAAGAAAAAAGAATACGTTTTAATAAACATAAAAGCGTAGATTAGGTTGGTGCAAATATAATTGCAGTTTCAAGCTGTGAATTTTAAATCATTATAACTAGGCTCAAACATTTTTATCAATCAAAATAGGAACCGTTACAATCGACACTTTTTGCCAAGGAGAAATAAGTTTGTTTATTCGTGTAGCATAAAAATCTGTGCTTCAGGATTTGGCCACTCTCGGAAAGCATTTTCTGCCTCCTGCTGGTTGTGGAAGCGTTTGCCCTGCAAAAAGTTGTTGAGATGCTTGAAGAATTGGTAAGTCAGTTGCCAAGTCAAGGGTAGTCAGTTGGCGAGAGGTCAGGTGAATATGGCTGATGAGGCAAAACTTCATAGCCCAGTTCATTCAACTTTGAAGCATTGGTTGTATGACATGCCATCAGGCATTGTTGTGAGTTGGGCCCATTCTGTTAACTAGTGCTGGCTGCAGGCATTTTAGTTTTCAGTGCATCTCATTGATTTGCTGAGCATACTTCTCAGGTGTATTGCTTCCACCAGGATTCAGAAAGCTGCAATGAGTCAGATGGGTAGCAGACCACCAAGCAGTGACCATGACCTTTTCTGGTGCAAGTTTGGCTTTGGGAAGTGCCTTGGAGCTTCTTTTTGGTCCAACCACTTTACCGAGCTGGTCGTCACTGGTTGTCGTATAAAGCCCCCTTTTTTTTCCATGTTACAATCTGATCAAGAAATGGTTCATTGTTGAATAGAATTAGACAAGATGGCACTTAAAAGGGCTATCCTGGTGGCTTAAGGGGACACTTCAAAATGACATTTTTTTTTGTAGTCAGCTCATGAGGCACCCACATATTGAGCTTTTTTACCTTTCTGATTTGCTTCAAATGTCAAACAACCATAGAATGGTCAATGATGAGTTCTCAGCAACTTCTCATGTAGTTGTGAGAGGATCAACTTCTTTGATCCCCTCAATTGGTCGTTGTCACTTCCAGTGCCCGACCACTATACTTCTCATCTTCATGGCTCTTGTCTCCTTTGCAAAACTTCTGAATCACCATGGCACTGTACATTCATTAATAGTTCCTGGGCCAACTGTGTTGTTGATGCTATGAGTTGTCTCCACTGCTTTACAACCCATTTTGAATTAGACTAAGAAAATCACTGGAATTTGCTTTTTGTCTAACATCATTTCCCTAGTCTAAATTAAAAATAAACAGCAACTAAGTCATTAGCAAAAAAAACATAAAGTGAGAAATCTGTATTAAATTCATGTATAATATAACCACATTTATTTAAGAATGTATCCAGTATCAAGTGGCAAAGTTCAACAGTGGAAACCACGATTACGTTTGCACCAACGTAATATTAAATAATTTTCAAGTAGACAGTTACAGTTTTGAATTATTTTGATAGTAGGTTATTGAATGCCAGTTACATATTTAATCCTCCCTGGTTATTGTACAGATCTTTCCCCATCATTCTACTTAATTTCAATAAATGGAACAACCATTTACGTAGTTACTCAGTCCCCAAACCCAGGAAGCATTTTTGATTTTTGGTCCCTTCGGTTCTACTGCCATCACTACCACTCAGTCTAGAACATTGTCAGATCCTATCTGTTCTACCTCCAAAATAAGATCAAATCTATTTATTTTATAAACACTTCTACCACCATCCTGATTCAAGTGAATACTGATGTCACGCGAGTGTATGTTCCTCAGTTCTTTGTCTCGTCACAACAAAGATTTGAAGTGACGGACATTAAAGCCCCTTCGGCGTGTCACAGCTCTCAGGTCTTGGATAGACCGTGGTATAGCTCTCAGGTCTTGAGTGGACCATATTATAATTCTTGGACAAATCAGTGTTACAGCTCAGTGTTACAGCTCTATTTTATTTAGAAGATAGCAGGAAGATCTGTCTTTGAGGCATGAGAGCACGTCGATCCAAAGACAAGAGGAGAAGAGTCACCCAGCGTGTGCGCGCGCACACGAGAGAGAGCGCGCGCGAGCAAGCAAGAGCGCACGTGTGAGCGCGAGCGAGCTTGAGAGATTACCTGAGGTCCTCACTTTGGTCCTCAGACCTTCTTTTGTTCTATTTTCGCGGGCTTTTCCCTTCCTTGTCTTTTAGCCACCGCCATTTTGGACTCCTTTTCCCTATTCTACCTACCTACCACTATCTCAAGCTTTATTGCACTATTTTTAAATATCTGTTCTCATTCCTATCATCTTCTAATCTATTTTCTATACAGCAGCCAGAGAATCACTTGTAAATCAGATCATGCCCAGCTTCTCTTCTTAAACTCTTTTAATGGATTTCTGTCAACATTCAGAATAAAATTCAGTCTGTTTAAGATTCACTACTATTACTTCTACGATCTGGTTCCTGACCTTTTCTCCATTCCTGCCTCATAACCATTTTCTTTCACTGTCTTCACACAGGATATACTGACTTCCTTTTTATTACAGGAACTTCCCTTTTCTTCTAAGCCCTTTTCTATCTTGGTGTAAGTGTGTAGTCACTCAGTCGTGTCTGACTCTTTGCGACCCCATGGACTGTAGGCCACCAGGCTCCTCTGTCCATGGGATTCTCCAGGCAAGAATACTGGAGTGGGTTGCCATTTCCTTCTCCAGACTTCATTTAAATAGCTATCCATTGTTCTTTACATGGCTGCCTCATAGATGCTAACTGATGTCAGTTCCTCAGATAGACTTCCTCTAACTAACTACAATGGTTTCTCACTGTAACTTTACATCATTGCCCTGAAGTTATCCTATTAATGTATTTGTTTTCTTATTTAGTTCTTATCTCCATAAATCCCATAAGAACTGTAGTTTCATTCTGGTTATATTGGTTTTATCTAAAATAATTTTGCACTTAATTTCTCAATAAATACATGTTTTGCTAGATAGCTTCAGTCATGTCTGACTTTTTGAGACCCTATGAACCACAGCCCACCAGGCTCCTCTGTCCAAGGGATTCTCCAGGCAAGAATACTGGAGTAGGTTCCCATTTCCTCCTCCAGGGGATCTTCCTGACCCAGGGATTGAACCTGGGTCTCCTGTATTAGAGGCAGTTTCTTTACCATCTAAACCACCAGGGAAGCCCCATTTAAACTAATAATATTGGTAACTGATAATTTCTGAAAGTTGTAATCCATGTCAGCAGTTTAAGGTAGTGAGCAGTTTGGATTAAAGATGAAAGATCTTTAGTTTTCAGAAGAATAAAGTGAAAGGTAAGAATTGATATACATTCACAAGTGTAATGTTGTTTGCTAATTCAGTGCAACAGATTTTAATTCAATATTTATTGTGTTCACCATTGTGTTAGGCAGGCTGTCTAGTCTGATTGTTCTCAACATGTATTCTAAATGTGACAAGTAATTAATTTAGAATTTGGGCAAAACTCATTATCTTCAAAATTCATGAACATCAGCTATTTTTAGTTGTTATTTGCTGTAAGAAGCCATAAGATAGACCTATGTTTATCCAAGAAGCCATAAAATAGGCCCACGTTTATCAAGGTCTGCACCAGGATACCTCAGGTTGCTGCCATAGCAAATTCTTAGGGGCACCGTGTGGAATAGTTTAAAAATTTTAAGGGAAACTCAGCAACATATGTCAGATATCATCCAAAGTACCGGCTCAAGGAAGTTCACGATTTCAGTATTAGATTGCCCCTTTGATGATGTCACATTTTTGTGATGATCCCTGCGGTTACTGTGATAAAAAGCAGATGCTGCAGGAAAATCAATTTGAAGCAAGTGTGGGCAATAGTTTCTAGTAAGAGTCCAAAGATTTAGAATATGTGCAGGGTTCAACAGGTGTACCCATCCCACTAGTAAGTAATTAAGGCAATGGCACCCCACTCCAGTACTCTTGCCTGGAAAATCTCATGGGCAGAGGAGCCTGGTGGGCTGCAGTCCATGAGGTTGCGGAGAGTCTGACACAGCTGAGCGACTTCACTTTCACTTTTCACATTCATGCATTGGAGAAGGAAATGGCAACCCACTCCAGTGTTCTTGGCTGGAGGATCCTAGGGACGGTGGAGCCTGGTGGGCTGCCATCTCTGGGGTTGCACAGAGTTGGACACGACTGAAGCGACTTAGCAGTAGCAGCAGCAGTAAGGAAATTAAATGTTTTTCTTCTATTTTTTGTCTTTTTGTTTTTAGATAGCTACTAAATTGTTGCAACATAAAAATGTGTTAAGTTGTTTGGACCTAACTATTTAATATACAAAACAATAGTAGTTCTTTTGCGTTGGGAATGCCATGAAAAAATTATGAAGACTTGAAGGATACCTTGAACTGGGAAATTTTGAAACCATCTCTTCTTGACAAACTTAGATTCCCCGCCCCCTCCCAAATATGGTTTTAGTCTTTTTTGGTGGCATTTTTCTAGTAATCTTATCTTTGGCATCCACTCTAGAAGACATTTCTGTTTATAATAACTAGCGTCTAGAGTATTATGAAAGCACAGAAAATGAGACATAACATTATCTACATGTTTATTACTCATGCTATAGACATCATTTTTAAATCTTGGTTAATACTCAAAGCAATCTTGAGGCATGAATAGTATTCCCATTTTATAGGCAAGGAACCAAAGGTTAAAGAAATTAAATATTTTGCTCAAAATTATACAGCTAAATGTGTAAAACTAGTATTTAAATCTAGTTCCAAAACTTGTTATATTTTTATGATAAACAACAAGTAATTTTCATGTTTATTTGAACCCTGTGATGATGACTTCTTGAAATGATACTTCAGATGTTAATTTCAGTTTAGGGAAGTGATTTGGGTGGGGGATCAAGGGAACAAGGATCTACTGTCTTAGGACTGGAAGTAAAGACTCAATGTTAGATTTATATGTTAGTTCACCAATCAAAAATTGGGCAAGAGAACTAAACAGACATTTCTCTAAAGAAGGCATGCTGATGGCTACTAAACGCATGAAAAGATGCTCAATATCACTCATTGTTAGAGAAATGCAAATCAAAACCACAATGAGGTATCATCTCATGCTGGTCAGAATGGCCATCATCAAAAAGTCTACAAACAATAAATGCTGTAGAGGGTGTGGAGAAAACAGAACCCTCTTACACTGTCGGTGGGAATGCAAACTGGTAGAGCCACTGTAGAGAACAGTGTGGCGATTCCTTAAAAAACTGGGAATAGAACTGCCATATGACCCAGCAATCCCACCTCTGGGCATACACACCGTGGAAACCAGATTGAGAGACACATGTACCCCAGTGTTCATTGCAGCACTGTTTAAAATAGCTAGGAAAAAATAAATAAATAAAATAAAATAGCTAGGACATGGAAGCAAACTGGAAGTCCATTGGCAGATGAATGGATAAGGAGGTTGTGGTATATATACACAGTGAAATATTTCTCAGCTATAAAAAGGAATGCATTTGAGTCAGTTCTAATGAAGTGGATGAAACTGGAGCCTTTTAAACAGAGTGAAGTAAGTCAGAAAGAGAAACACAAATACTGTATATAGACACATATATGTGGAATTTAGAAAGACAGTAAAGATGGTAATGCAAGGCAGCAAAAGAGACACAAATGTAAAGAACAGACTTTTGGACTCTGTGGGAGAGGGCAGAGTAAAGTAAAGTGAAGTCTCTCAGTCGTGTCCGACTCTTTGTGACTCCATGGACTGTAGCCCACCAGGCTCCTCCATCCATGGAATTTTCTAGGCAAGAGTACTGGAGTGGGAGAAGGCAAGGGTGGGATAATTTGAGAGAATAGCACTGAGACGTGTATATTAACATATGTAAAAAAGATGACCAGTGCAATTTCCATACATGAAACAGGGCACTCAAAGCTGGTGCTCTGGGACAACCCAGAGGGATGGGGTCCGAGGGAGGTGGGAGGGGGGTTAAGTATGGAGGGGACACGTGTGCACCTGTGGCTGATTCATGCCGATGTATGGGAAAAACTATCATATTATTGTAATTATTCTCCAATTGAAACAAATTAATTTAAAAAAAGATTCATGTGTTAGTTCTTAGTACCGTTTAGTTCATTTGCTGGATTATTAAACTTGTTAGTGCATTTGGTAGTTTCATTTCTATAATAGACAATCAGTGAAGATTGTTTTAGTGTACACCTAGTTAAGTCTGGTCATCTACAATTTAATAGTCCATAAGATTCAAGTACTACAGTGTTACCTTTTCATTGTGAATTTTATATTGAAAGTATTCTTACCTTTGTGCTGCTAGAGCATAAAGACATTTCTGGAGCATATAAAATACATCTTGTTATTTGTTGTCCATATCTCCTTCTGGAATTTCTATAGTATTTTGAATTAACTCAGTCATTCTACATAGTCCTTAACCTTTTTTTCCCCGATATGTTTTTCTCTCTTTCTGCTGCATTCTTTTTCATTTTTGAGACATGCCTTCCAGTATATGAATTCTCTTTTGAGCTGTTTCTGATTTCTTGCAAATCTCCCTAGGTTCTTCCCCAGTCCTAAAATACTATTATATGTTTCATTCATGAATGGCCTGGTTGTTTTTTTTTTTTTAGATCTACCTAGTCATTTTTATTACATTTAGTACTTTCTCTAGGCATATTAAGTATATTAATCTTCTGTTATCTAATAATTCTAATACTTACAGTATTTGCAGGTCAGATTCTATAGCTTACTATTTCTATATATACTTCATGTAGTAAATTTTGTTTACTTTTCATTTGTTTGATGACTCTTGAATTTGTGGAATTTGATTATTTTATGAGAAAGATGATTCTCCCATG
Source organism: Ovis canadensis (assembly GCF_042477335.2). Lineage (NCBI taxonomy): Eukaryota > Metazoa > Chordata > Mammalia > Artiodactyla > Bovidae > Ovis > Ovis canadensis. Next base: position 89,067,768 of record NC_091251.1, read on the forward strand.
CAGTTGGGATAGTACCAATCTGGAACCCCTTTAAATTTGAGAGTGATATGAATTCAGGCCATAAACTTGCATAATGGGAGTCCTTTTTTCCTTTTTATTCTACTTGTTCCAAGGGAGACAGGCATGTATCTCTGGCAACTCACTCTTTGGGGTTTTTTTTGTTTTCATAGTTTATCATTTGTACTTTTGCCATCAGTTCAGTCGCTCAGTCGTGTCCGACTCTTTGCGACCCCAACAATCGCAGCACGCCAGGCCTCCCTGTTCATCACCATCTCCCAGAGTTCACTCAGACTCACGTCCATCGAGTCCGTGATGCCGTCCAGCCATCTCATCCTCTGTCGTCCCCTTCTCCTCCTGCCCCCAATCCCTCCCAGCATCAGAGTCTTTTCTAGTGAGTCAACTCTTCTCATGAGGTGGCCAAAGTACTGGAGTTTCAGCTTTAGCATCATTCCTTCCAAAGAAATCCCAGGGCTGATCTCCTTCAGAATGGACTGGTTGGATCTCCTTGCAGTCCAAAGGACTCTCAAGAGTCTTCTCCAACACCACAGTTCAAAAACATCAATTCTTCGGCGCTCAGCCTTCTTCACAGTCCAACTCTCACATCCATGCATGACTACTGGATAAACCATAGCCTTGACTAGACGGACCTTAGTTGGCAAAGTAATGTCTCTGCGTTTGACTATGCTATCTAGATTGGTCACAACTTTCCTTCCAAGGAGTAAGCGTCTTTTAATTTCATGGCTGCAGTCACCATCTGCAGTGATTTTGGAGCCCCCAAAAATAAAGTCTGACACTGTTTCCTCTGTTTCCCCATCTATTTCCCATGAAGTGATGGGACCAGATGCCATGATCTTTGTTTTCTAAATGTTAAGCTTTAGGCCAACTTTTCACTCTCCTCTTTCACTTTCATCCAGAGGCTTTTTAGCTCCTTTTCACTTTCTGCCATAAGGGTGGTGTCATCTGCATATCTGAGGTTATTGATATTTCTCCCGGCAATCTTGATTCCAGCTTGTGTTTCTTCCAGTCCAGCATTTCTCATGATGTACTCTGCATAGAAGTTAAATAAGCAGGGTGACAGTATACAGCCTTGATGTACTCCTTTTCCTATTTGGAACCAGTGTGTTGTTCCATGTCCAATTCTAACTGATGCTTCCTGACCTGCATACAGATTTCTCAAGAGGCAGGTCAGGTGGTCTGGTATTCCCATCTCTTTCAGAATTTTCCACAGTTGATTGTGATCCACACAGTCAAAGGCTTTGGCATAGTCAATAAAGCAGAAATAGATGTTTTTCTGGAACTCTCTTGCTTTTTCCATGATCCAGCAGATGTTGGCAATTTGATCTCTGGTTCTTCTGCCTTTTCTAAAACCAGCTTGAACGTCGGGGAGTTCACAGTTCACATATTGCTGAAGCTTGGCTTGGAGAATTTTGAGCATTACTTTACTAGCATGTGAGATGAGTGCAGTTGTGCAGTAGTTTGAACATTCTTTGGCATTGCCTTTTAGTACAGAAGATTCTTGACTTTATGTTGATTTTATATATGGCTCCCTATCCAAATTGAACTCTAAATCCCCAGCCTCAAAAATGGGGCTCTTTAATACCTACACTCTAGGTCACACACCAGCTGATGCCACAGAGTGCAGCAAATATTGGCCGAAGAACTCTGCCTAGCTCGATTCTTGCCTCCTTTTATCCTTATGTTCCTTTATAGATTGTTTAGGTTCCAAATTGCACAGCCATGTGTTTAAATAAGTATTTTTTTAAAATGTGTGTTTTATTCAACATTTTTAGTGGTATCCCAGGAGGGGTGTTAACTTAATATCTTGGTCTGTCATAGTAAAAAGACAACCCATTTGAATTTTTGGAGCCCTGACAGTAATCAGTGGTCACTCGACTCAGAAGCAAGTTACAAACGTTAGAGCTCTTCTATATGGATTTGCTATTATGTTACCCAGAGGTAGAATGAGAACTCTCTGACTGCCCTGGCCATAGATAACTAACTCCTACTGCCAAAGGAAATTTAAACTAATGAAATTTGCCTCAAAAAATATATCTCACACTCAAAAGACTATAGCAAATCTTGATAAAATGTAATAGGGTGGTAGTGGTGATAGGTAACCAGTTGTTAGATGTTCTATATTCATGCTTGATTCTTATACCAAAGCAGTAGAATAAAACTGAAGTTATAAATTGAAGCACAGTTAATTCAAAAATATCTTTTCTGTCTTAATATTAAAGTGTTAGGCTAAAACAGATTTTCTTCCGACCCCAAAATAGTAACATGAGAACAATCTGTTGTCACAGAAGCCACCCTATTATAAAGTTATTCTATTATAAAGGGTATAGTCTTTATTTAAAATGTTAAGCTACAAATATTTATCCTTTTGAGCCATCTGCTCTCCTAAATACCCAAGTATTTTAAACTAAAATCTGAAAAATGGAGATAGTTTAAAAGCTTTGCATTGTTGACTTGATTTTTTTATAGCATGTATCTTGCTTTGAGTAGAAATAGATTGATGCAGTAAGGTTACTTGCAAAACATTATATTACCCTTATGTAAAAAAAGAGTTTTAAATCCTCTCATAGAAAGGAACTCTATATCTGAGGGGAATTATTTTATCAAAAATATTTAATTCATAATGTAAATAAAATAAAACTCTATTCAACATATTTATTCCCTCAAAACATTTTTTTTCTCTATTCTTGTCATTTTGTATATATATTTAACTCTTAGTTTAAAATTCTACTGGGTGAATTTGTATCTAAAATCATTACATTAATTAACTAAGAAAGTTCCTGTTAGGATGTATCGAGGAAAGTTTGCTCCTCATTCTCTCCTGATGAAATAGTTTTAATATTGTCTTTATAACTCCTAGAAATACTATGGCTTTAGCTATTTTCATGAATACATGCTTTAGTAAACGTTTACTTCATATTTCCTTTTTCAGTGTTGTTCCTCTAAACACTTGGATAGAGATTAGTCACTCTTGTACTACCTCTACTCATACATCACTCATCCATCTGTATCCATGTGTACACGCATACACACAAACATACCATTCCCAGAGAACTGAAACCTGGAAAGAAATATGCATTAGAGCTGCACAAAATAGGAGTTTAAGAAACATCCTTGAGAAGTAGTAGCCATGATCTTAGAATGAATTTTCAATTCACATTCATATCACTGGACTGTACAAAAAACTGAAATGTGTGAATTTAGTTCAGAGCAGTTTGTGACTGGTAATGCTTCTGAGGTCTTGACAGAAACAGGTGCAAATCCCTGGTGAACATATTTTATCATAAAGTTCAGAGAGGTCTTCCCAGGTGGCACAGTGATGAAGAGTCTGCCTGCTAATGCAGGAGATGCGGGTTTGATCCGTGGATCAGGAAGATCCCCTGGAGAAGAAAATGGCAACCCACTCCAGTATTCTTGCCTGGGAAATCCCATGGACAGAGGAACCTGGAGGGCTACAGTCCATGGGGTTGCAAAAGCATCAGACACAACATAGCGATTTACTATCAGCAACAAAAAATCCTCAACAAAATTAATTTGAGACTGGACTGAACATGTCCTAAGACTTTATCATTTTGACCCTTCTGATATATTTTCCCATGTTACTATTACTCTTAACTGTGGTCAATAGCTTTGGCTTAGATTCCAGTAAGCCAGGCAAGCTGAAACAGTTGTACTGAAAATAAGGTTTTTGTTTGTTTTGCTTAGATATCATTTTTTGTTTTTTGTTTTGGATCAGAATTACTTATGTATTACTTTGATATCATTGGAAGATATGTATTTATAATATTTGTTTTTGCTGTAGAAGTTGTAAAATTAAAAAGTAAATAAAAGAGCAGTAAATGATATTGAAAAACTTGTGGCACTCATATTTTGGTAATGATCTTCTTAAGGCTCCTTAAAGAAGCATATGCCAGCAAATGTGGCCAGCAGTGGCCACAGGACTGGAAACAGGTCAGTTTTCATCCCAGTCCAAAATAAGGGAAATGCCAAAGAATGTTCAAACTGCCTCACGATTACATTCATCTTACATGCTAGCAAAATAATGCACAAATTTCTCCAAGCTAAGCTTCAACAGTATAAGAACCAAGAACTCCCAGATGTACAAGCTGGATTTAGAAAAGGCAGAGAAACCAGAGATCAAATTACCAGTATCTGTTGGATCATAGAAAAGGCAAGAGAATTCCAGAAAAACATCCAATTTTGCCTCATTGATTACACTAAAGACTTTGTGTGGATCACAACAAACTATGGAAAATTCTTGAAGAGATGGGAATACCAGACCATCTTACCTGCCTCCTGAGAAATCTGTGTGCAGATCAAGAAACACAAGTTAGAACCGGACATGAAACAATGGACTGGTTCAAAACTGGAAAGAAGTACGTCAAGGCTGTATATTGTCACCATGCTTATTTAACTTATATACAGAGTACATCTGGAGAGGGAAGTGGCAACCCACTCCATATTCTTGCCTGGAGAATCCCCATGGACAGAGGAGCCTAGTGGATTATAGTCCATAGTGTTGCAAAGAGTCGGATATGACTGAGCAACTAACACAACACACAGAGTACACCATGCAAGATGCTGGGCATGATGAAGCACAAGCTGGGATCAAGATTGCTGGGAGAAATATCAATAACCTCAGATATGCAGATGATACCACCCTTATGGCAGAAAGTGAAGAGGAAATAAAGAGCCTTCGGTGAAGGTGAAGAGGAGAGTGAAAAAGCTGTTTTAAAAGTCAACATTTAAAAAACAAAAATCATGGCATCCAGTCCCATCACTTCATGGCAAATAGATGGGGAAACAGTGGCAGGCTTTATTTTCTGGGGCTCCAAAATCACTTCCTACTTTTGCATTCCAGTCCCCTGTAATGAAAAGGACATCTTTTGGGGGTGTTAATGGTGAGTGCAGCCGTGAAATTAAGACCCTTGCTCCTTGGAAGAAAAGCTGTGAGAAACCTAATCGGCATATTAAAAAGCAGAGATATTACTTAGCTGACAAAGGTCTGCACAGTCAAAGCTATGGCTTTTCTAGTAGTCATGTACGTATGTGATAGTTGGACCATAAAGAAGGCTGAGCCCCCCAAAATTGATGCTTTTGAGCTGTGGTGTTGGAGAAGACTCTTGAGAGTCTCTTGGACTGCAATGAGATCAAACCAGTCATACCTATAGAAATCAGTCCTGAATATTCATTGGAAAGACTGATGCTGAAGCTGAAGCTCCAATACTTTGGCCACCTGATACAAAGAGCCAACTCATTGGAAAAAAACCTGGTATTTGGAAAGACTGAAGACAGGAGGAGAAGATGACAGAGGATGAGATGGTTGGATGGCATCACCGATTCAATGAACATGAGTTTGAGCAAGCTCCAGGACATGGTGAAGGACAGGGAAGCCTGGCATGCTTCAGTCCATGTGGGTCCCAAAGAGTCGGACACAACTGAGTGACTGAACAACAAAAATAAGCATTGTTTTATAGTATATTGATCTTATAATACCTATGCTTGTTTTCTTAATTTAAAAATTTTTTTCTCTAAATATTTATTTTTACTGAGTATAATAGTTGATTTACAGTGTTGTGCCAGTCTCTGTTGTATAGCAAAGTAACTCAGTTATACTGTGTGTGTGTATGTGTATCTCCTGGGTTTCTTTTTGTACTTTAAACTCTGGTTGGAGGGGAGATTATGGTACCTTCCTCCTTTTGCAAGCTTGTAGGTGTTTATGAATTGCATAATTACAGACAGAGATCCACAGCAATGTTTTTCCAACTCTAATCTTAGATCACTTATGTTGGAATCACCTAGAGTGCTTGCTTAAAATGCTTATTTCTGGCCCTCAGCCAAAGCCTGTTGAATCAGAGTCTACAGGGATGATATTCAGGAATCTGGATTCTAACAAGGTCTCATGTGTTTCACAGGCCCATTTTATCTAGAGTCATGTTCTCTGAAGTGGGTGAGACCATTGGGGTAAAGACTAAGCCTTTCCACCAATACCCATTCTCTCTTCCTTCCTTCCTAACCTTCTGTGCAGATAGGTATGGCCATGTGCTTACTGGGCAAGAACCCCTCAGAAGAAATGGAGTAGCCATCATAGTCAACAGAAGAGTTCAAAATGCAGTACTTGGATGCAGTCTCAAAAATGAAAGAATGATCTCTGTTCGTTTCCAAGGCAAACCACTCAATATCATGGTGATCTAAGTCTCTGCCCTGACCAGTAACGCTGAAAAAGCTGAAGTTGAATGATTCTATGAAGACCTACAAGACCTTCTAGAATTAACACCCCAAAAAGATGTCCTTTTCATTACAGGCGACTGGAATGCAAAAGTAGGAAGTCAAGAAATACCTGAGATAACAGGGAAATTTGGCCTTGGAGTACAGAATGAAGCAGGGCAAAGGCTAATAGAGTTCTGTCAAGAGAATGCACTGGTCATAGCAAACACCCTCTTCCAACAATGCAAGAGAAGACTCTAAACATGGATATCACCAGACGGTCAATACCGAAATCAGATTGATTATATTTTTTGTAGCCAAAGATAGAGAAGCTATATACAGTCAGCAAAAACAAGACTGGGAGCTGACTGTGGCTCAGATCATGAACTCCTTATTGCCAAATTCAGACTTAAAGTGAAGAAAGTAGGGAAAACCACTAGACCATTCAGGTATGACGTAAATCAAATCCCTAATGATTATACAGTGGGAGTGAGAAATAGATTTAAGGGACTAGATCTGATAGACAGAATGCCTGAAGTCAGCTTGTACACCTGGAATTTCTTGGTTGATATGCTGCTGAAACCTAACTTGAAGGATTTTGAGCATTACCTTGCTAACACGTGAAATAAGTGCAGTCGTAAGGTACTTTAAACATCCTTTGCATTGCCGTTCTTTGGGATTGGAATGAAAACTGACCTTTTCCAGTCCTGTGGCCACTGCTGAGTTTTCCAAATTTGCTGGCATATTGAGTGCAGCACTTTCACAGCATCATCTTTTAGGATTTTAAGTAGCTCAGCTGGAATTCCATCACCTCCACTATCTTTCTTTGTAGTAATGCTTCCTAAGGCCTGCTTGACCTCACACTCCAGGATGTCTGACTCTAGATGAGTGACCATACCATCCTGGTTATCTTAATCATTAAGACCTTTTTTGTATAGTTTCTGTATATTCTTGCCGCCTCTTCTTAATATTTTCTTTTGTTAGGTCCTTGCTGTTTCTATCCTTTATTGTGCCCATCTTTGCATGAAGTCTTTTCTTGGTATCTCCAGTTTTCTTGAAGAGATCTCTAGTCCTTCCCATTCTATTGTTTTCCTTTCTTTCTTTCTTTGCATTGTTCACTGAGGTGAACAATCTCTCCTTACTCTTCTCTGGAACTTTGCATTCATTTCCGTATATATTTCCCTTTCTCATTTGCCTCTCATTTCTCTTCTTTTCTCAGTTCTTTGTAAGGCTTCCTCAGACAACCACTTTACCTTCTTGCATTTCTGTTTTGGGGGGATGGTTTTGGTCACTGCCTCCTGTACAGTGTTACAAACTTCAGTCCGTACTTCTTCAGGCATTGTGTGTGCCATATCTAATCTCTTGAATCTGTTTGTCACCTACACTGTGTAATCATAAGGGATTTAATTTTGGTCATACTTGAACAGACTAGTGTTTTTCCCTAGTTTCTTCAATTTAAGCCTGAATTTTCCAGTAAGGAGTTCATGATCTGCATCAGAGTCACCTTCAGGTCTTGTTTTTGCTGACTGTATAGAGCTTCTTCATCTTTGGGTCAAAGAAAATAATCAATCTGATTTTGGTGTTGACCATCCAGTGATGTCCACGTGTAGACTTGTGTGTTGTATTGTTGGAAGCGGGTGTTTGCTATGACCAGTGTGTCTTGGGAAAACTCTGTTAGCCTTTGCCATGCTTCATTTTGTATTCCAAGGCCAAACTTGTCTGTTATTCCAGACATCTGTTGATTTCCTACTTCTGTATTCCAGTCTCCTGTGATGAAAAGGACATCTTTTTTTCATCATTAAAGTGTTAATTCTAGAAAGTCTTATAGGTCTTAATAGATCTGTTCAACTGCAGCTTTTTCAGCAATAGTGGTTGGGACTAGACTTGGATCACTCTGATATTGAGTGATTTGACTTGGAAACGAACCAAGACCATTCTGACATTTCTGAGATGGTACCCATGTACTGCATTTTGGACTGTTTTGTTGACAGAGGGATTCTTGCTGACAGTAACAGATACAGGGTCATCTGAGTTAAATTCACCCATTCCTGTTAATTTTAGTTCACTGATTCCTAAGATGTCTGTGTTTACTCGTTCCATCTCCTGCTTGACCATGTTGTATTTACCTTGATTCATGGACCTAATGTTCCAGATTCCTATGCAGCATTGTTCTTTACAGCATTGGACTTAATTTTCACCACCAGACACCTCCACACCTCAGTGTCATTTCTACTTACGCCCAGCATCTTCATTCTTTCTGGGGCTATTTCTCTGCTCTTCCCCAGTAGCATATTGAATAACTTCTGGCCAGAGGGCCTCATCTTCCAGTGTTATATCTTTTTGCCTTTTTATGCTGTTCATGGGGTTCTCCAGGCAAGAATACTGGAGTGGTTTGCTATTCCCTCCTCCAGTGCACCACACACATAGTGTACAATCCACTGGTTTATGTCTTAGTCTCTTCTTTATCTCTAATCTCAGAAGATTGCCTGATACATGGTAAGTATTAATATTTGCTCAAAAATATTTGTTAAATATATTGATGAATTTGAATGTTTAATTTCGAAATTAACTTTAAAAGTACTTATGGAGAATTTGTAGGTTTAGTTGGAGTGTTCATTGCATGTTTGCATGTCAGTATTTAACAGTTAACATTTAGTGCTTATTTAGAAATTACAAAATGCCTTAACCCTTCCTATTCATTGTCAGTCATCTTGTGAGGTAGATGATGGTCTTTTTCTCTTTTACAAGCAAACCATGTGGAGTTTAGATAAAGCAAATGATTTGCTGCCAGGACATATAGATTTATACATGACCAGATTCTGGACTGGAATCATTAGCTTCTAGTATCTCTTGGATTCTTATATTAACTTTGTATCATATATCCATATGTTCATTAACTAAAGGATAGTTGCAAAATTAAAGTCTATATAATTATCATTAAGATACACAAATAAATAAATGAGTACTTTGGATTGTTTCACATGTGCTGAAAATAATAGTCGTCCTTGATAATGAGCATGAATTTTCATAAATTTAGGTTGTGTTCATTTAAATTTGAATTACGTAAAAGAAAACAGAATGGACCTGTTTCTAAATTAAATTAATTCTGAAAAGCCGAAATAGAATTACATGGCAGTTAATGAAGAAGGAGCACAAAGTGGTCTTTGAATTACCTAAATTAGTTATTTTCTTGCTTGTTCTACAAATACTTGAGTTCAGCTCATTAAATTTTCTATTATATCTTTAAACTAATGTAATCAGCAAAAATACAAGGAGTGAAAGAAGATGAAAACCAAGTAGAGCAGGATGTTTTGTTGAGAGTGTGTGCATGTGAAATGAGGGTGAGAGATTTGGGAAAAGCCATGAAAATGTGAAAAGATAAAAATTACTGGTACTTTCTCTTTGGACTGATAGAATTTCTGAGAACCGGAGAACTAGAGATACTCATTATATAGGATCATCTTTTTTGAAAGAATATGTCAATCTTATCTTAATGAGTAAGACAGTATGCAAAAATATATATGCATCCTTGTATAAAAAAGGGAATATTTTTATATATCTCTTTTTGTGCAGTTGCTTTTATATGCATATATAGACATCTACGAAGCTGGTATATCAGGGTAGGGAGGAAGATTTTACTCCGTGCTTTCCTAATTTTGATTTTTTAACAATTTGAATGTATTATTTATTCTAAATATAATTTGAATGAAAAATAATTTTCTTAAAACAAATTTTTCTACAGGATGAGAGAAAACTGTAATCAAATTAAATTTCTGACTTTACGATTTTCAGTTGAATCTTCTCGAGAGCTTTCTGTTTTGGATTGGTTGTTAGCAGTTTTGATATCAGCCATTGTGGTCTTCTAAATCTATTGTACTGTACTTGATAATAATGAAAATGGTTAAAATTTGTCCTTTTTCTTTACCTTTTCTTAATAGCTGTTATTTTATTCAGTTCTGCCTGTGAACTGAATCCTTTATTCATCTTCATGTTAAGAATGTTTCAGTTCAGTTCAGTCGCTCAGTCGTCTCCGACTCTTTGCGACACCATGAATTGCAGCACGCCAGGCCTCCCTGTCCGTCACCAACTCCTGGAGTTCACTCAGACTCAGGTCCATCGAGTCGGGGATGCCATCCAGCCATCTCATCCTTTGTCGTCCCCTTTTCCTCCTGCCCCCAATCCCTCCCAGCATCAGAGTCTTTTCCAGTGAGTCAACTCTTCTCATGAGGTGGCCAAAGTACTGGAGTTTCAGCTTTAGCATCATTCCTTCCAAAGAACACCCAGGACTGATCTCCTTTAGAATGGACTGGTTGGATCTCTTGCAGTCCAAAGGACTCTCAAGAGTCTTCTCCAACACCACACTTCAAAAGCATCAATTCTTCGGTGCTCAACTTTCTTCACTGTCCAACTGTCACATCCATGCATGACTACTGGAAAAACCATAGCCTTGACTAGACGGACCTTTGTTGGTAAAGTAATGTCTCTGTTTTTGAATATGCTGTCTAGGTTGGTCATAACTTTCCTTCCAAGGAGTAAGTGTCTTTTAATTTCATGGCGGCAATCACCATCTGCAGTGATTTCCACTGTTTCCCCATCTATTTGCCATGAAGTGACGGGAACAGATGCCATGATCTTCGTTTTCTGAATGTTGAGCTTTAAGCCAACTTTTTCACTCTCCTCTTTCACTTTCATCAAGAGGCTTTTTAGTTCCTGTTCACTTTCTGCCATAAGGGTGGTGTCATCTGCATATCTGAGGTTATTGATATTTCTCCCGGCAATCTTGATTTCCAGCTTGTGCTTCTTCAGCCCAGCGTTTCTCATGATGTCTTCTGCATATAAGTTAAATAAGCAGGGTGACAATATACAGCCTTGATGTACTCCTTTTCCTATTTGGAACCAGTCTGTTGTTCCATGTCCAGTTCTAACTGTTGCTTCCTGACAAATATGTTTAGTTCCTTTAATTGCATGAAGCCTATCATTTTATAGGTTTCATAATAAAATTATTCATTTTATTTCATATCAGAAATGAAGTTATTGGATTTTTTTAGCTTTATTGAGATATAATTGATATAATAAAAATTGCACACATTTAATATATGCATTTTGATTAGTTCGGGCTTTTGCAAACACCCATGAGACTACCACCATAATCATGGTAGTAAATATATCCATTTCCCCAAAGTTCTGTTTTCTTTTCTGTTGTTGTTGTTTGGTAAGAACACTTAATATGAAATATGTGTTGTTAACACATTTTAATAAATACCATATAGCTCACTGTAGATATATGATGTACAGTAGATCTCTAGAACTTATCTTGTATAAAGAAACTTTATATCCATTGGAAAATAGTTTCTCGTTTCTTTTACTGCCAGCTGTTGGCAACCACCATTCTATTTTCTGCTTCTGTGACACTGACTATGTCAAATACCTTATGTAAGTGGAATCATGTAGTATTTTCCTGGGATCATGTAGTATTTTCCTTTTGTGCCTCCTTTATTTCATTTAGCATAATATCCTCTAGACTTATTCATATTGTTGCAAACGTCAGGAATTCTTTCATTGTTAAGGCCGAATAATATTCCCATTATGTGTGTACCATGTTTTCCATTTATTTGCTGATTGAGATTTGAATTGCTTCCATATCTTGGCTATTGTATGCAGCAGAGAACATGGGATAAATATATCTTCAATATCCTGATTTCATTTCTTTAGGATATGTACCCTGAAGTATGATTGCTGGATCATATGGTAGTTTTGTTAATATTTTAAGGAACCTCCATACTGTTTTCCAGTGTGGCCACACTATTCTACTTCCCCACCAACACAATATAAGGGTCATCTTTTCTCCAGACTCTGGCCAGCACTTGCTAGCTCTTGGTTTTTTAAAGTAGCCCTCCTAACAGGTATGAAATGGTATGTCATTGTGATTTTGATCTCCATTTCCCTGTTGGTTAGTGATGCTGAAGGTCATTAGTGATGATGAGTGATGTATATGCCTAGTAGCCATGTGTATGTCTTCTTCTTTGGCAAGTCCTTTGCTTGCTTTTTAATTAGCTTATCATTATCATCATTACTATTATTTTGCTGTTTTGTTGGGGGTTCTTAAATATCTTTTAATATTAACCTCTTATCAGATAGATGGTTTCCAGATAGAATACCTTTCACTCTACTGATTATTTCCTTTACTATGCAAAATATTTTTAGTAATATTGTCCTTCCCACTTGTCTATACTTCATACTTGATGCCTGTGCTCCTGGTGTCAAATCCAAGAAATAGTGGCCAAGACAAATGTCAGGAAGTATTCTCTTATGTTTTCTCCTTGGAGTTTCCAGTTTCAGATCTTACATTTAAGTTTTAATTTTGAAGGTTTCTTTTTTTGTATATGGTATAAGGTAGAGATCCAATTTCATTCCTTTGTATGTGGAAATCAAGTATTTCCAACATCATTTATTGAAGAATCTATCCTTTGCCATTTAATGTTCTCATCACTTTTGTCAAAGAATAGTTGAATGGATGTATGTTGATTTATTTCTGTAGTGTCTTTTCTGTTCCATCAGTCTGTGTGTCTGATGGACACACAGTGTCCATACTGTTAATGCCAGTCCATACTGTTTAATGCCAGTGTCTTACTGCTTCAGTACTTTAGCCCTGTAATATATTTTGAAACCAGGAAGTGTGATATTAACAGCTTTGTTCTTCTTTCCTGAGATTGCTTTGGTTACTTGTGGGTTTTGTGGTTCTATATGAATTTTAGCATTGTTTTTCTTTTCATGTAAAAAATGCCATTTGGATTTTGGTTCAGTTCTGTTCAGTTGCTCAGTCGTGTCCGACTCTCTTTGACCCCATGAACCGCAGCACGCCAGGCTTCCCTGTCCATCACCAACTTCCGGAGTCTACCCAAACCCATGTATTGAGTCAGTGATGCCATCCAACCATCTCATCCTCTGTCATCCCCTTCTCCTCCTGCCCACAATCTTTCCCAGCATCAGGGTCTTTTCAAATGAATCAGTTCTTCTCATCAGGTGGCCAAAGTGTTGAAGTTTCAGCTTCAACATCAGTCCTTCCAGTGAATATTCAGGACTGATCTCCTTTAGGATGGACTGGTTGGATCTCCTTGCAGTCCAAGGGTCTCAAGTCTCAAGACTCTCAAGAGTCTTCTCCAACACCACAGTTCAAAAGCATCAATTCTTTGGTGCTCAGCTTTTTTTATAGTCCAGCTCTCACCCCCGTACATGACTTGACTAGACGGACCTTTGTTGACAAAGTAATGTCTATGCTTTTTAATATGCTGTCTAGGTTGGTCATAACTTTCCTTCCAAGGAGTAAGTGTCTTTTAATTTCATGGCTGCAATCACTATCTGCAGTGATTTTGGAGCCCCCCAAAATAAAATTAGCCACTGTTTCCCCATCTATTTGCCATGAATGATGGGACCGGATGCCATGATAGGAATTGTATTTAATCTGTACATTGCTTTGGGTAGGATGGACATTTTAACAATGTTAAGTTTTCCTATCCATGATCACATAATTTCTTTTCGTTTACTTGTGTCTTTTGAAATTTCTTTCAGCAAGATTTTGTATTTCTTACTGTATACATTAGTTACCTTTTCGTAAGTTTATTTCTAGATATTTTGTTTTTTTTTATATTATTGTAAATGGAATTGTTTTCTTAATTTCCTTTTCAGATAGTTCATTGTTAGTGGTTAGAACTGCAACTGAATTTTATTTGTTGATTTTGTTTGCTGCAACTTGACTGAACTCATTAATTGTTTCTAACAAGTGTGTGTGTGTGTGTGTGTGTGTGTGTGTGTATTCTTTAGAGTTTTTCATGTATAACTTTATGTTATATACACACATAGTGTCTTATATCCTTTCCAATTTGGATGTCTTTTATTTCTTTTTCTTGCCTAATTACTGTGGTTAGGATTTCCACTACTATATTTGAGAAGTGGTAAGAGTAGATATCCTGTCTTGTTCCTGATTTTAGAGAAAAAGCTCTCAGTTTTTCACTACTGAGTATGACATTAGCTCTGGACTTTCACATATGGGCTTTATTATGTTTAGATATATTCCTTCTAAATCTAATTTGTGGAATGTTTTTATCATGAAAACATGTTAAATTTTGTAAGTACTTTTTCTGTGTCTATTAAGATGATTATGGTTTTTATCTTTTTATTCTGTTAAATGTAATGGATAATATTAATTGATTTGGGTATATTGAACCATGCTTGCCTCCTAGAGGTACGTCTCACTAAATTATAACATGTTCCTTTTATTGTGCGGGTGAATTTAGTTTGCTAGAATTTTATTGAAAATTTTTGTATTTCTGTTTTTAGATATCTTTTTTTTTTTCTATTTATTTTGGCTTCCACTATCCTTGTACAGTCCCTTATCACATTTGGTTGGGAATATTTACTATCTTACTTCTCTGTCTTTAACCTTTCACTAATTAGATCATTTTGCATGCTCCTCTTATAAAAGTTTTTTCCATACTAAAGACATAGCTGGAGAAGAAGGAATTGAGAGGGGAAAGAAACATTAGTTAGAGGTAAATTTTGAGGAAATTCTAGGGAGAAGGAGAAAGATTGCAGTTAAGTGAGATCTGACATTCTTCCTAAGAGACTGGCAAAAAGACCTTTTAAGAAATTTTGCTGTGTGCAGGTCATATGCTGTGTAATTCCTTCATTCACATATTTTAGATTTAAAGTAATTATGCTCATATTTTGGCATATATGTGAATTTTGTCTCATATATGTGGGAAATACATAAAATATGTTAATATAAAGTAAAATATAGTAGCATTGTATGCATTATATAGTAAATATGCAAATATATAATAAATACATACATGATATCTAAGACTACATATATATATCCATTATATATAATATACATAATTACATATGTTTTGTGTCTCTATCAAAATTATAAAGTTCGTGGAATCAAAAACCATCACTTTGTATCTGGCATATAACCCTGAATATTGCTAAAGTTAAGTTTTTATTGTTTACTCGTCTAATCTTTGTATTAAAGAGTGTATCTTTCTGTATGTTTGTGTCATCTTCCATTTATTTTATCAGTTTCTCAGAGTTTTCCAAGTGCAGATCTTTTACCTCCTTAGGTGGGATTATTCCTAGGCATTTTATTCTTTTTGATGCAATTTTAAATAGGATTGTTTTCTTAATTTCTGTTAGTTTATAGAAATGCCACAGATTTTTATATGTTAATTTTATATCCTGCAACTTTACTAAATTCATTTATGACCTGTAGTGGTTTCTGGTGGCATCTTTTAAGATTTTCTCAGTAGAGTATCATGCCATCTGCAAACAGTGACAGTTTGACTTTTTTCTTTCCTGTTTGAATTTCTTTTTAATTTGTCTGATTGTTGTGGCTAAAACTTCCATATTGTGGTGATTAAAAGTGGCAAGAGTGGTCATCCTTGTACCTCATCTTAGAGGAAATGCTTTCAGCTTTTCACCGTTGACTATGATGTTAGCTGTGGGCTTGTCATATATGGCCTTTATTACGTTGAGGTATGTCCCCTCTGTGTCCACTTTCTCGAGTTTTTTATTATAAATGTATGTTGAATTTTATTGAATGCCTTTTTTTGCATCTATTGAGCTGATCATCTGGTATTTTTTCCCTTCAACTTGTTGATACCATGAGTCACATTGATTTGTGGGACGGAACCCTCTTTGCCTCTTTGGGGTAAATCCCACTTTATCATGATGTGCCATTCTTATGTGTTATTGGAGTTGGGTTTGCCTATATTTGCTTGAGGATTTTTGCACCTGTATTCTTCAGTGGTGTTGACTTATAATTCTTTTTCTGTGATATCTTTTTCTAGTTTTGGTATCAGGGTGCTGCTAGTCTTTATAGTTGGAAGCATTTCTTCTTTTGCAACTTTTTTGAAATACTTTGAGAGGTATAGGTATTAACTCTTCTCTAAATGTTTGGTGGAATTCACCTGTGAAACCATCTGGTCCTGAACTTTTGTTTGTTGAGAGTTTTGAATTACTGATTCAGTTACATTAATGGTAAGTGCTCTGGTCATATTTTTCATTTCTCCTTGGTTTAATCTATGTAGTCCATTAAATTCTCCAAGCCAGAATACTGGAGTGGGTAACTATTCCCTTCTCCAAGAGATCTTCCCAACCCAGGGATCAAACCCAGGTCTCCTGCACTGCAGGCAGATTCTTTACTATCTGAGCCACCAGGAAACCTGGTTTAATCTTGGGAGATTATATATTTCTAGGAATTTGTCCTATTTATTCTAGCTTGTCCATTTTATTGTCATATACTTGTTTATAGTCTTTTATGATCCTTTGTATTTCTAAGTGTTGGTTGTAACTTCTTTTTCATTTCTCATTTTATTGATTTGGTCTCCCCTTTTTTTTCTCGATGAGTCTGGCTACTGATTTATCAATTTTGTTTATCTTTTCAAAGATCTGCATCTTAGATTCATTCACCTTTTCTACTGTTTTTTAGTCTCTATTTCATTTATTTCTGCTCTGATCTTTTCGAAATCTTTTTTTCCACTAGCTTTGGATTTTGTTTGTTCTCCTTTTTCTAGTTCCTGTAGGTGTAAATTTAGGTTCTTTATTTGAGATTTTTCTTTTTTCCTGAGGTAGGCTTTGTAATTGCTATATGAAATGGCAATCCACTCCAGCACTCTTGCCTGGAAAATCCCATGGACAGAGGAGCCTGATAGGCTACAGTCCATGGGGTTGCAAAGAGTGGGACACGACTGAGCAACTCACTTTCACTTTCACTTTCTCTCTTAAGCTACTTTTGCTGCACCATATAGATTTTGGCTTTTTGTGTTTTCACTTTCACTTGTCTTCAGATATTTCTTTATTTTTCTCTTTGATTTCTTCAGTGATTCATTGATTGTTTAGTCACATATGTTTTGGTATCCATATATGTGTTTTGTAGGCTTTTTGTTGTTGTTAATTTCTAGTTGCATAATGTTGTTGGAACAGATACTTGATAGGATTGAAATTTTCTTGAATTTGCCTAGCTATGATCTATCCTGGAGAAAGTTCCATGTGCACTTGAAAAAGCAGTATTCTCCTGCTTTTGAGTGAGATGTTTATATATATATATGTATGTATGTTTGAACTCCATCTGGTCTAATGAGTCATTTAAGGCCAGTGGTTTGTTTTGTTTTCTTTTGTTCATTTATTGTCTGGGTGATCTTTCCATTGATCTCAGTGGGATGTCAAAGTTCCCTGCTATTATTGTTTTACTTTCAGTTTTTCTTTTTATGTCTGTTAATATTTGCTTTATATATATAGGCACTCCTATCTTGGGTGCATGTGATGTGTTACATCTTTTTCTTGAATTGGTCCCTTGATCATTATGTAATGTCTATCCCAGCGCAGACCTGCTGGTGTGTAGATTGCATCGTTAGGCTGCAGGGCTGTGATTTTTTGTGGCTGGTGTCTACCCTTGGATGGGTCAGGGTGATACCAGTGCTAGAACAAGCTTGCTGGAGGGTGGAGCTGGGACCCATCATACTCTGAGGTTAGTGCCTGCCCGCTGGTAGATTAGGTCCTGGAGTTTTATTGGAGGGCCCTGTGGGTCCTGGTTCTAGTGTTTGTGCACTTGTTTGTGGGAATAGGCTCTGGGTTATCTGGTGGGTAGGACTGTGTCCAGGGGAAACTGAAGGCTCAAGAGGGCCTTAAAGGCAGCCTGTCTACTGGTGGACATGGCTGTGTCATTGCCTATTTAGTTGCTTGGCCTGAAGTGTCTTAGTGATGACTCCTACAACATATTGAGCCAGAGCACGTCTGGATCCTGCTAGAGGGAGGATTTCAAAATAGTTCTTGCTAGCAGTAATGTCTGTGTGATGGAATCAGCTACCAATAATGGTTGCTGCCAGTGTCTGGAACCCCGGGGTGGGCTACAGTTGCCTCCTACCTCTCAAGGAGACTCTTTAAGATAAATAAGTAGATCTGAACTGAGCTTCTTTCAAATTAGTGCTTCTGCCCTGGATCCCAGAGCTTATTAGATTTTGAGTGCGCCTTCAAAGAGTGAAGTCTCTATTCACCCCAGCCTTTTGGGAATTTTGAAAATAATCCCTACTGGCCTTCAGTGCCAAATGCTTTGGGGGCCTCTTCTTCCTGGTACAGGACCCATGGCCTGGAAAGCCCAACATGGGACTTGGACCCCTCACTCCATTGGAAGAATCTTTGTATTTGCAATTGTTCTTCTGTTTATAGGTCACTCACTGTGTTACGGGAATTGACTATTGTGACTCTGCCCCTCCTCCATGTCTCCTTGTGGTTCCTTCTTTATATCTTGGTTTTCAATCTTTTCTAGTAGGTTCTGGTCTTCTAAACCAATGGTTGTTGATTTTAGTTGTAACTTTTAGCTGTGCCTATTAGAGGAGATGAGCTCAGGGTCTTTTTACTCTGCCATATTTGCTAACATTAGAAATGAATTATATATGAGCATTTGAAGTAGAAGTTTATTAAAATTCTTTACTTTAGCTGAGTTTTAGTTTTAACAAGGAAAATATGTAACTAAATCTGATCTAATAGCAGATAAATTTTGAATTTTTATTTTTTAACCTATTATAAGGAAATGAAAAGACTTCTAATAACAAAAATAGTTTAGAGGAGAAACTTTATATTACTGGAATGCTCTCAGTTGACAACATCCATTTTCCCTTTCCAATTAGAATAGCTGGACATGGCAGAGCTGTTGCAGGTTTATTTTTGAAATTGTAACAGATGGTTACCATTATTCTTCCTTAAAACAGTAAATGAAGAGACCAGACATTAGAAAGTAAATTTATTCGGTGATTTACTCACATGTTTTTGTTTCATGAATAGTGACAATATGAGACTTTAGCTTAATGGGGGAAATCAATTGCCATTATAAAAGTATATTTGTTATTTTACCTGAATGTTTTGGTCAGATACTTAAACACCATGCTTTTAAAATAGTTTGTGAAAGAATCTTCATAACTTCAGAGAAATCATATGCTTTAAACTGTAGAAATGTATTTTTTCTTTGTTGTTTTCTACATTAAACTTTCCTTTTTTTTCACTCAGTGTGGTTTTCCCTTTTATTGCCTATTTCTTTCCCTTTATCACCTTGGAGAAATTTAGCTTTGTGTCAGTTTTTCTAGCTTTTGAGTAGTTCATTGTGTCAGTCAAAATTCAAACAGGAAAAAAGCAGGAAGTGATTTACTGGGATTAGCAGTTTACAGATGTGTGAAAGGGTAGAATGAAAGGCAAGTAAGACCTTTGCTAGACCTTGGTTTTACTGCTAACATTTAAGGAGTCAGGGAGGTGAAGCAACTTCAGGAGTTATATATGGATGATTATGGTTGCCTCCATTTCCAAATGTGTAATTTGTACAAAAACACCTAGAAAGAAATGTTACTGAGTTAGCAAAAAATTTGACACTATAGTAAAATATAGAAGGGGGATATGCTTAATTTCTGAGAGGAAAGTTAGCTCTATAAATTCTGTTAATGGCCTGGGATGGCATTTTTTTTTAATGCATCATATTCCATGTGGCTGTTTCTCACCTTTTTCTTAATGACTCTATATATTGTATCTCTCTCTCTCTCTTTTTTTTTTTGCTTTATTTTTATTTTATTTTATTTTTTTTATTTTACTTTACAATACTGTATTGGTTTTGCCATACATTGACATGAATCTGCCACGGGTGTACATGAGTTCCCAATCCTGAACCCTTCTCCCACCTCCCTCCCCATATCATCTCTCTGGGTCATCCCAGTGCACCAGCCCCAAGCATCCTGTATCCTGTATCAAACCTAGACTGGCGATTCATTTCTTACATGATTGTATACATGTTTCAATGCCATTCTCCAAAATCATCCCACCCTCTCTCTCTCCCACAGAGTGCAAAAGTCTGTTTTATACATCTGTGTCTCTTTTGCTGTCTCTCATACAGGGTTATCATTACCATCATTCTAAATTCCATATATATGTATTAGTATACTGTATTGGTGTTTTTCTTTCTGGCTTACTTCAGTCTGTATAATAGGCTCCAGTTTCATCTACTTCATTAGAATTGATTCAAATGTATTCTTTTTCATGGCTGAGTAATACTCCATTGTGTATATGTACCACAGCTTTCTTATCCATTCGTCTGCTGATGGACATCTAGGTTGCTTCCATATCTCTTTTGGAAGTCACCAAATTCTTACTGCCTCATGTCACTAAATCCCAGTCTTATTGTGCAGTGTTTTTCTTTTTTTTTAAACCATGAAGTAATGAAGGAGAACCAAATAGGCCACATTTAGAGGTTGGAATTATTGGATGTACATGAGAAAGGAAACTTTTTTCCCTAGGAAAAGTAAAAAGTAAAGGAGAATATCTTCATATTTTTATATTACATTCCAGATTACCATTTGTTGGTCACTTTTAAGTTCTCCACTGGAGGATGAGAAGAAATAGTGTCATAGATGAGAAGAAATAGTTTCATAGAAAGTGAAAAGGGCAAATACTCAAAATTTCAAAAAAATCACTAATTTGGAAGGCTGTGTGACTTGTCTGTTATTGTATGCCAGTGATACATACACCTTTTCATAGAAATCCTAGAGTTCCCCTTTTAGGTACTTCCCATCTTTGTTGCTCTAATCTCATATAAGGTTCTCTGTAGGAGAAAAGATTTATTTCATTCTACTGTGGCATCCCTGATGAGTCTAAGTATTCAAGTGCTATAATTATAAATGCTTGAACAGTGTTTATGTGCATACTTATGACCAGTAATTCATTAACCATGACAATGAGTGAAGAGAGAACAAGAAGAAAAGGGTTGTACCTTTTTTAAGTGAGATTTTGAACATAAGCCAACATTCAGAATATCATTAGAACTCCAAAGTGAGTTTTTTAAAACCTAATGCATTTTTTCTTTTAATTATCTAGAGATCAAACAGTTTAGTCTTTCTCTGGGAAGTCAACACCCATTTATTTACCCATAAAAAATCTCAAGTAAAGCTTTTTTTCCCTGAAGAGTTATGACCTACTCCAAAGATAGAGAAATATTCACATTGGACTATTACATGAAAAATAAATAAAACTTGAAACATTGGAATTTGGGGTTGATTTGTATAGAATCTAGTGTTACTCTAGCTCTGTGTTGTCCAGATAGGGTAGCCATTAGCTACATGTGGTTATTTAAACATATTAATATAAAGTATTTTGGTTTCTCAGTCATATGCATTCATATCAAGTACTCAACAGTCACATATAATTAGTGGCTATAGTATTCGACTGTACAGATAGACTATTTCCATCTTCACAGAAAGTTCTATTGCACAGAGCCACTCTAATACACTGTTATAAGCACCTGAGTTTGTGGTTCCTGATTTAGGACCTGAAACAAAGAGAAAAATAATATTCTTGTCAATTATAAATGATTATACATGATTATTAGGTAGGGATAAAAACACTATTAACACTTATATGACAGTCATAAGTTAAGAAATACTTTCATATGTTATCTAATTTGATCTCCTAAACCAACTTTTTGAAGTTGGTAAGCACAAATTTTACCCTTTATCCTTAAGAGCATTTTCCATCAATAGACCTTTCTTATTGTAAAGGTGAAGCTTAATATAAAAAAACACACACACAACACAGAAGTACCAATAAGTACCTTTTTTTTTACTTCTTCATCTTGTGGCTTCATCTTCCCTTAAGACCTTGGAGACTGTTGCTTCCACATAGTAGAGGAGAGAAAATTCTCCTCTTTCCAGCCTGGAAGTCAAAAAAGATCACTCTGCTCACATTCAGTTATTGAAAACTTGTCATGTGATCGTATCTGGATCCATCGAACTGGAAAATGTAGTCTGTGGCTGGGCAACCACTATGCAGCAATATATTTGATGGTATGGTAAGAGGAACACACATTTTTGATGTGTAATTTTGCCACAGAAGACTAGGCAGGTAATACACAAGAGTGAAGTGGGCCAGATGTCAGTGCAAATGCATTCACTCTGTATATGTGTGGGGAGTGGGAAGAGCTGTGGCATGCCCTGTACATAGACAAGTTGCTATTCATTATCAGCTAGTGTTGTCCTGTCCTAACATGCCAGATCTTTTAGAGTTTTCAATGAAATGTGAAACTCCTGTTTTAATATCCCTGGTTTTGAAAGAGTATAAATTAAACAGCTGTAAACATTCATGTATACATTTTTCTATAAAACAAGTATCATAACTGATTCAAATGAATTCTTTTTAACAGCTGAGTAATACTCCATTGTGTATATGTACCACAGCTTTCTTATCCATTCATCTGCTGATGGACATCTAGGTTGTTTCCATGTCCTGGCTATTATAAACAGTGCTGCAATGAACATTGGGGTACATGTGTCTCTTTCAATTCTGGTTTCCTCGGTGTGTATGCCCAGCAGTGGGATTGCTGGGTCATAAGGTAGTTCTATTTGCAATTTTTTAAGGAATCTCCACACCGTTCTCCATAGTGGCTGTACTAGTTTGCATTCCCACCAACAGTGTAGGAGGGTTCCCTTTGAATCAGTTCTGATGAGATGGATGAAACTGGAGCCGATTATACAGAGTGAAGTAAGCCAGAAAGAAAAACACCAATACAGTATACTAACACATATATATGGAATTTAGGAAGATGGCAATGACGACCCTGTATGCAAGACAGGGAAAGAGACACAGATGTGTATAACGGACTTTTGGACTCAGAGGGAGAGGGAGAGGGTGGGATGAATTGGGAGAATGACATTCTAACATGTATACTATCATGTGAATTGAATCGCCAGTCTATGTCTGACGCAGGATGCAGCATGCTTGGGGCTGGTGCATGGGGATGACCCAGAAAGTTGTTATGGGGAGGGAGGTGGGAGGGGGGTTCATGTTTGGGAATGCATGTAAGAATTAAAGATTTTAAAATTTAAAAAATAAAAAACTAAAATTAAAAAAAAAAACAAGTATCATATTTAACTTTTAAGAAATTGTGAAATTGTTTTCCTAAGCTGCTGTACCACCTTACATTCCCACCAACAATATATGAGAGTTCTAATTGCTCTGTGTCTGACATTTGCTCCTCAGTATCTTTCATTTTAGCCATTCTGAGAGGTATGTAATGGTATCTCTTAATGGTTTTCATTTCCTTCTCATATTGGCTAATGATTTTGAACATTTTTTCCTATACTTATTTGCCATATGTATATCAACTTTGGTCAAGTTTTCATTCAAATCTTTTACTTATTTTTGATTGGGTTGTTTGCTTTCTTCCTGTTGAATATTAAGAGTTCTTTATATATTCTTATATAAAGATATATATATAAAGCATATATATATATATATATATATAAAGCTTATATAAAGATATATAAGCTCTTTGTTGGATTTGTGAGTTGCCAACATGTTTTCTCAATCTGTAGCTTGTCTTTTCATTTTCTTAACAGTGTGTTTCATAGAGCAAAAATTCTCAATTTTGATGAACTCTTTGCCAGACTCAGTCACTAAGATTTTTTTCCTGTATTTTCTTATAAAATTTTATAATTTTGCATTTAATTTTTTTATAAGGTGTGAAGTTTAAATCAAATTTCATTGACTTGCATATGGATATTCCGTTGTTCTAACACTATTTGTGGAAAAGAAAATAGAATTTTGCAGGCTGCCAGGAAGGAAGATATTTCTTAACTTCTGTATTTTCACTAGGAAACTTCCCATAATGCTTTCTCATTTCCATTGTTATAGCAAGTTCATTTATGTTGAAAATTGCCTAATTTTAATCAAGATCATGTATGTTTACTAATGCTTATCATAGTGATTTCTAGCTACACTATTCCTTTCCCATGCCATTAGATTCTGACTATAAGCCTATAACCAAATTAGTAGAGTTCAGTGTGGTGGTGTTTACTTGCTCAGTCATGTCTGACTCTTTGTGACCCCATGGACTGT
The DNA here is from genome assembly GCF_042477335.2 of Ovis canadensis. Taxonomy (NCBI): domain Eukaryota; kingdom Metazoa; phylum Chordata; class Mammalia; order Artiodactyla; family Bovidae; genus Ovis; species Ovis canadensis. Next base: position 89,091,915 of record NC_091251.1, read on the forward strand.
AGCCTGCCAGGCTCCTCTGTCCATGGGATTTCCCAAACAAGAATACTGGAGTGAGTTGCCATTTCCTTCTCCTGGGAGCTTCCTACCCAGGGATTGAACCAGGGTCTCCTGCATTGGCAGACGGATTCTTTATCACTGGGTCACCCAAAAAGGTTTTATCTGCTAGCAAACATTTCTAAAAGGCAATCAAAAAGAATTTAGAAGCAAATGTGTAAACTGTATAATTATTTCATACTTTATGTACAGAACTGTTCTAACACAAATCTTCCCCAAATCGTTCAAAAATCAGTAAACAAACAAATAATTATTGAGCATTCATTTTCTAGGAATTGGGTTCTGCAGAAGATAGAAAGACAATGTATAGTTTTAATGTCCTCAGAAATTCTACACTCAAGTTGACATAGAGTAAAACTAGACCTGCAAACTCAAATATCTTCAGTTTCTGGAGAAATATTGTAAACTTTTTGAGTTCCAGATATAAGAAAATAGGGAGAGAGAGTTAGGAACTTTGTTAGCCTAGAGTGTTCATTCATGATAAAAGGCATTCACACAAACAGCCATACATACAGATGTCCAAAGAAATCACCTTAAAAGACTGACTTCAGTCTAGGCTGTAAGTTTGCAATCCAGCCTCTGACTGTGAGGATCTGCCTTTAGGTGTCTGGAAGGACTCTGAATTTGAAAGGATTACCCTTACAGTTACGTGCATGTGTACATATACTTGGCTTTCTTTGGTTAAAAAGCAGGTTTTTCAAATTTCTCATTGTAGTGTGTTTGTGTGTGTGAATGTGTGTGCATGTTCTTATGTATTTACTGTGGTGAATATCATTGTCCTTTTATTCTCTCCTACATTTTCGATTGATCATTATTGGTGTTTCAGTTTTGCTTGTTAACCTTCCATCTCATTTATTCTACTAAGCTCTTATGTGTGAATTTAACTATAGCTGAAGATTGTATGCTTTCCTGACTTTTTAGTGAGAATGTTTCTGACATCTCACCATTTAGTATAATGTTACTTTTGATTTATTGTATTAATATATCCCCTTTGGAAATTTCCTTCTATTCCTAATTTACTTGAATCTTTAGATTTTGCTTATTTAAATCAGGAGTTGATATAGAATTTTACCAAGTACTTTTCCAGTATCTGTTGAGATGGTGTTATGTTTTTTAATTTACATTGAACCCTACTCCAGAGATGAACCTTACTTGGACAAGTTATTCAGTGTGTTATTTATTTAATACACTGCTAGAGTCTATTTAAGATTTTTGCCTTTAAACTACTTTGTGTTCTAAACTTTTTTTTGTATTCTAAACTTTTTTTTGTATTCTGTTCAGTACACAGTGTGGTGGCTTTGTATATTTAGGTGCTCGTTATTTTTTTTTAATAAATGAAACTTTGATACTGTTTAAATTAGTATGTTGGAAAGATAGACTAGGGCGTAACTAATAGACCTTCATCTGTATCAGAATCCATGATAAGTATGTTGTAGATACTTCTGAGAAAATAATTTGTTATTTTCTATTTGACTTCTCTATTCCTCTAGTGCAGAGTCTCTCAGTCTCAGCTTTATTGTCATTTTGGGCTAGCTAATTGTCATGGGAGGCTCTCTTGTGCATGGTAGGATGTTAAGCAATACCTCTGGTCTCTCCCTGCTGGATGCCAGTACTACCATCTAAGCTATAACTAATGAAAACGTACCTAGACATTGCCAAGTGTCCCAGGGAGCAAAATCACTGCCAGTTGAGAGCCATTCTGGTGGTTTTGGCAGATTTTTTTTTTTTTTCAACAGAGAGTAAGAATGTAGATAAGGCAATTCAAATTATAATCTTGTTGAAAGTGCCCTTGGTATTTTTTTTCTTTTAGCGTTTTACTGAATTTTACTGAAGTTTACAAATGCATGTTACTGCACTATAACAAATGCTATAAAGATATGCTCCTTCAGTGCTATAAATTTATAACTTCAGTAGCTTATAATGTCTGAGGTAAGTTGTCAGAAAGTTGAATTAGCTTTGGCAGTATGCCTGGATGAACCACTTAGCAAGGAGCAGGGAAAACACAGAAATAAAAAAAGAAAATGAACAAGTTCCATCCTAAATTGTTCATCTTTCTCAATGCAAAATATCTCCATATTATTTATTCAACTTATATATAAAATTAGCATACAAGAATGCTAAATACTGAATGTAGTACCTTTTTTAAAAAATTAGGATTGTTCCTACTAAGTAATTTATAATGCATGGTAAAAATAACATACATACTGGAAACATTAACAAAAATGATATATGTGATTACATGACAAATGAATTGGGATTACCAGTGAATATTAAAAGTTTGTAGAGGAAGGAGATCATCTTTTCTTGGAATGGTGTTTTTCCAAGTTTTTACTAGGAGCATTTTGGTTTTACTCTGCTCTTTCTGTAAAAATCAGACTGTCTTTGTACTATTAGTCTCCTCATTCAAGTTATGACCAGAGTTCAGAGCTCATTTCATGGACCTGAAGTTGGGGTATTCTCCAGCTACATGTTCTTCTGTCTACAAGTTTCCAGTCAATAATATGGGTTAATACAGTACTACGAATTCTATTAACCTCTCTGCAATTAACTTGCAAGTGAAATAAACTATTTTACTGTTGAAAATCATGATTAATAGACAGACCTTTCTTCCTGGTAGTCCTGTTGTTTTTTTATAGTGTTACTTGAGAAGGAAGAACAAATATGTTAGAGATAAGAACAATAGAAAAGTTTGAAAGATAATTGCTGGTTAATGTGAAAAATAAAAATAGTGAAAAGAACAGCTGCAGCTCAGCTTAACTGAATCTTCCACTTGTACTCCTGGCAAACATTCAAAAAGAAATTGGATTTTTCCTCCATGTATACAACATTTTTTGTTTGTATTGTTTTTCTTTTTTAAAAAACATAATTCTTATTTTTCATTGAAATAATATATTCACATGTTTAAAAAAATCAAACAATGCTAAAATAACTTATAACAACAATGAAAACCAGCTACCTGCTTTTATCCTGCTGTTTCCAGAAGCAACCAGTTTCTTGCAGTTGTTTCTTCTGATATTTGCATACATATTTCATACAGTGCCCTTTGCTGTATCTATTTTAGACATTATATGTTTGTTTTCTGTGGCTACCATAATAGATGATTATAAATGGCTTAAAACAGCACATGTTTGTTATCTTACAATTCTATAATTTAGAAATCCCATACAGGATCTTGATTGCACAACAATACAGCATCTCACTTAGGCTGAGATGAAGATGTGGGCAGGACTACATTCCTTTCTGGACACTGAAGGGGAGAATTCTTTTCCTTGCTTTTTCCAGCTTTTGGTGGCCACCTTCTTACCAGGGCTTATCATCCCTTCTAGTTTAAAAGCAAGCAATATCAGGAATCCTAGTCTTCACATTACCATCTCTCTTCTACTTTTAGGTACCCTTGTAATTTTACATTGAGAATCAACAAGATAATCCAGAATAAATTCCCTATTTTAAAGTCAGCTGATTAGCTTTATTCCATCTGCAGATTTAATTGGTCTCTGCCCGATAGCCTGGGCTTCCCTGATGGCTCAGTGGTAAAGAATCTGCCTGCCAGTGCAGGAGAATCAGGTTCAGTCCCTGGGTCAGGAAGATCCCCAGGAGAAGGAAATGGCAACCCACTCTAGTATTCTTGCCAGGGGAATTCCATAGACAGAGGAGCCGGTAGGCTACAGTCCATGTAGTCACAGAGTCGGACATGACTTAGTGACAAAAAAATAACGACGACAGCCATACAGCCTAACATATTCAGAGGGGCGTTATTCTGCCTACTGTACCTTCCCAGTATGATCTGTTGCTGTTCAGTCGCTAAGTTGTGTCCGACTCTGCAACCCCATGGACTGCAGCACGCTAGGCTCTCTGTCCTCCACTATCTCCCGGAGTTTGCTCAAATTCGTATCCATTAAGTCATGATGTTATCCAACTATCTCATCCTCTATCACCCTCTTCTCCTGCCCTCAATCTTTCCCAGCATCAGGGTCCTTTTAAGTGAGTTGGCTCTTCTCATCAGGTGGCCAAAGTATTGAAGCTTCAGCGTCAACATCAGTCCTTCCAGTGAATATTCAAGGTTGATTTCCTTTAGGATTGACTGGTTTGATCACCTTACAGTCCAAGTGACTCTCAAGAGTCTTTTTCAGCACCATAATTCAAAAGCATCAATTGTTTGATGCTCAGCCTTCTCTATGGTCCAGACCTTGGCTACATTTTTTCAATTCCTCCTACAGCTCAGTGAAGTCCCTCTCAGTACTCTTTTCCACTTTTTCAAACTCATCAAATAATTTGACTTCTGCTTTTTACCTGGAGGTGTTTCTCCTGTTCCCTCACCATCAGTGTAAGTTTGTTTACTTATACTGAAGACTGAGAGTCTTCATATATAAGCCATCGGCTAGCTTAAAATTGTTCACCTTCTGTACTACCTTGTACCTACAGTTCCTCAGTATTTGAGGATTTCTAATATGAATCACCTTGTTATTGGTATTTCCTCTGGAGGTGCTTAGGTAATGCCTGCATGCATGCTAAGTCGCTTCAGTCATGTCTGACTCTTTGCGACCCAGTGGACTATAGCCTGCCAGGCTTCTCTGTCCCTGGGATTCTCCAGGCAAGAATACTGGAGTGGTTTGCCTTGCCCTCTCCAGGGGATCTTCCTGACTGGGGGGTCAAACCTGTGTCTCTTATGTCTTTTACATTGGCAAGCAGGTTCTTTACCACTAATGCTCCTTGGAAACCCAGGTAATGCCTAGGGTAAGCATACAGTTGATCTTTATCTGAACCTGGGATAGCATTGGAGTAGGAAAGAAAGATAAAGGAAAGGCAAAGAAGGAAAGGAGGCAGGAGAGAGAAAGTCAGGTTACTTTCAGCCTGGACCAAGTGATATAGAAATGTACAATCTCACTTATTTAAATTCAGTGTTGATAAAACTGGCATTAAATTAGAGAAATTTTTGAATTATAAGTTTTTGCTCATTTTTAGAATAGCTTTAGTACTTTGAATATATACAGTTACTCAGAATTAATATCAGACCTTAGTTTAAGTTATGACTTTCTCAGAGCTTAACTGGCACCACTCAATCTTGTGTATGCTAACACATCATTCTGGCTTTTCTGTTTTCCTCATAGATCTTATTGGATTAAAATCTTATTTATTTGTTTATTTATACCTGTATGCCTGATAGAAGTGGGATCCATAAGTATAAATACCAGATTTGTTTTGTTCACTGCCTTCTCTCTTATACGTGGAACATGCCTAGCATATAATATATACTCAATAAGTATGTATTGAATCAATGAACAAAAGTGTTTAGGCATGTTATTTTAGCAAATAGATTAACAGAATTTTAGTAGCATTATCAAAAGAATCTTTGTAAATAAAGCTTTAGAGACTCACAGATGTTTCTGTTTTCGATAATTTAAATTCTACTCTCCAGTCTCATTTAATTGTGGATTATACACTTTGCATATCAGCAAGAGATTAATTTATGTTAGTCCTAGGCAAATTATCATATAATCTCTGAGTTCTTTGTGTTTACTGTAACTGTATTATGTGAAATACATGCAAGGAAATTTCACTTGTGTTTATTAAATATAATATTATAAAACAGATTAAACTGCAAATAAGAGCAACAGCATTCTTATAAATAAAAGGCTTGAACACAGTATACTAAGTACTAATGGTCAGGTCAAATTGTTAAAGATCTTAAAAGATTTTCTAAGTCCTTTCTAAATTTATTTATCTTTTAATTTGTAAGTCATTATAACAAAACTTGTTGTATTCCAGTGATCATCTGTATGAGTTGTTTGAATTTAAGAATATATTTAAGTTAATATTCTTAATGATAATTTAATTTTCTAATGTTTACATGAACTGAAGTCTGAAGAACATTCTCTTTGTTTTAGTTCAGTTGCTCAATCATGTCCAACTGTTTGTGACCCCATGGACCACAGCACACCAAGCTTCCCTGTCCATCACCAACTCCCAGAGCCTACTCAAACTCATGTTCATCCTGTCAGTGATGGCATCCAATCATTTCACCCTCTGTTGTTCCCTTCTCCTCCCACCTTCAATCTTTCCCAGCATCAGGGTCTTTTCCAGTGAGTCGGTTCTTTGTATCAGGTAGCCAAAGTATTGGAGTTTCAACTTCAGCATCAGTCCTTCCAGTGAATATTCAGGACTGATTTCCTTTAGGATGGACTGGTTGGATCTTCTCGCAGTCCAAAGGATTTTCCAGTCTTCTCTAACACCACAGTTCAAAGGCATAAATTCTTCGGCACTTAGCTTTCTTTATGGTCCAGCTCTCACATCCATACATGACTACTGTCTTTAGAATAACATTTATATAAGAAAACTTAATTCTAAGATAAGTATTATCTGACACAAGTATGTGTGCGAAATCACTTCAGCTGTGTTCAACTCTTTGCAACACTATGGACTGTAGCCAGCCAGGCTCCTCTATCCATGGGGATTCTCCAGGCAAGAATACTGGAGTGAGTTGCCATGCCCTCCTCCAAGGGGTCTTCCTGACACAGGAATCAATCCCACGTCTCTTAAGTCTCCTGCATTGGCACATGGTTTCTTTTACCACTAGCACCATCTGGGGCAAAAGATCTCAGCATTGAAATGAGATAGATGTAGGTAAATGACACTTTTCTCCTGTTAGCTGTCTATAGTGTTAGTTGCTCAGTTGTGCCCAACTCTTTGCGACCCCACGGACTGCAGCCTACCAGGCTCGTCTGTCCATGAGATTATATCCCTAAGCAAATTAACCTTCATGAACCATACATAGAGACTGTACTGAGACAGTATATGTAAAAATGCCTAGTATAATGTTCATTATAAATTCTCAATAAATTATAGTTGTTTTTCCTTCCTTGATAAAGTTGGAACAGAAACTCTTCTCATTTACCAAAATAATGGAGAATGATGAGATTAAAAAAATATCCATTTAAGCCTAGTGAGCTTGGCTGTTACTCATAGATATTAAAGAGGGGAGTTTCTAACCAAAGGCTTTTAGGGATCAAACTTTGAGCATCTTTTATAAAGGTACCTCATTTATTTTTAAATCATTTTGGCCTAGTCTTTTCCCCCATAGCCTCATGGTCCTTCCTAGTCTCCAGTAACCCTGTACTGTTGTAGGGCCATGCCACAGGACAGGCAGAGCTCACATAACCTCTTAATGTATATCAGGATGCAGGCTTTGATAGTCTGGCCACTGTCAGAGATCAAGATTTCTTCTGATATGCATTCTCAGTAAATATTATCCACCATGCTATGCTCAGACACTTGCCCAGGTCTGAATAAACTCTGCATCCACACCTGAGCTCTTTCCAGTTGCCAAAACCCTCAATCCAGTGTGTGACTGTGACATAAAAGTAAGTGAAGCTGTAGTATTGGCTTAGCTCAGGCTGGAGTACATGCTGGGGCTATTGTGGGCAACTGGGTAGCCACTTGTGCAGTCCTAATTATCCCTCTCTGTTCTTCTGTGGGAGCAGTGAACCAGCCTCCTTATGAGTGAAGTCCATGCTGACTACAGCCTTCCCGTTAGTCCCAACAGAGCTCAAGATGCCACGGAGTTAACCTGTGTCAGATCCCAGGGCTTGGACACCCAATATGTGGCTGGAACCACTTCCTCTTCAGAAGACTCTCCACCCCTGTAATCTCCCTTTTCCTCCAAGTCCCCTTCCAGGGACACAAGGCCTGATCTGATCATGTCTCCTGCTATGTGATTTCTTGTGGATCTGTCTTACAGCCTTAGTTGTATAGGAGTCTTTACACCAGTTTTCATTAGTTTTTAGTGAAGATTGTTCCTTATGTAGAATTTTTTTTTCAATTGGAGTATACAGTAAAGAATCTGCCTGCAGTACAGGATATGCAGGTTCAAACCCTGGTGAGGAAGCTCCCCTGAGGAAGGAAATGGCAACCCACTCCGATATTCTTGTCTGGGAAATCCCATGGGCAGAGGAACCTGGCGGGCCACAGTCCATGAGGTCAAAAAAGAGTCCGACATGATTAGTGACTAAACAACAGTAGTTGATTTACAATGTTACTTTCTGTTGTACAGTGAAGTGAATCAATTTTATATATACATATATACACACACATATATATAGACACACATATATATATAGACATACATATATATATATATATATGTATACACACACAGATATATATATCTCCACTCTTTCTTTGGCATCAGGTGGTTACATCTTTGGCCTCCTGATGCAAAGAGCTGACTCATTAGAGAAGACCATGATGCTGGGAAAGACCAAAGGCAAGTGGAGAAGCGGACAACAGAGGACAGGATGGTTGGATGGTATCACCAACTCAATGGCCATGAGATTCAGCAAGCTCTGGGAGATGGTGATGGACAGGGAAGCCTGGTGTGCTGCAGTCCATGGCAGCGCAAAGAGTCGAACATGACTGAGTGATTGAACAACAAATCCACTCTTTCAGATTCTTTTCCCATATAGGCTATTAAATTGAGTGGAAGTCCCTGTACTATACAGTAGGTCCTTATTAGTTCTGTTTTATACATAGTGTTATGTATATGTCCATTCAAATCTAGCAGTTAATCCTTCTCCCCAGCCATTTTACCCCAGTAACCATAAGATTGTTTTCTACATCTGTGGCTGTATTTCTGTTTTGTGGATACGTTTATTTGTGCCATATTTTAGATTCCATATAAAAGTGGTATCATATGATGTTTTCTTTCTGTCATACTTAACTCGGTATGGCAGTCTCTGGGTCCAGCCATGTTGCTGCGAATGGCACTGTTTCATTCTTTTTTATGGCTGAATAATATAATATTCCATTGTATTTGAAATACATCTTCTTTATTTTTCTGTCGATGGACATTTAAGTTGCTTCCATGGCCTGACTATTTAAAATAGTGTTGCAGTGAACATTGGGATGCATGTACCTTTTAAAATTATGATTGTCTCCAGGTATATGCCCAGGAGTGGCATTGCTACATCATATGGTTGCTCTCTTTTTATTTTTTTAGGAACCTCCATACTGTTCTCCATAGTGTTTGTGCCAGTTTACATTCTCATCAATAGTATAGAAGGCAAAAGAGAAATTAAGGAAACAATACCATTTACCATCACATGAAAAGGAATGAAATACCTAAGATTAAACCTACCTAAGGAGACAAAAGACCTGTACTCAGAAAGCTATAAGATACTGATGAAAACTTTAAGATCAAGATGGCACAGATGGGAGAAATATACCATTTTCTTGAATTGGGAGAATCAATATTGTGAAAACGACTGTACTACCCAAAGCAATCTACAGGCTTAATACAATCCCTATCAAATTACCAGTGGCATTTTTCACAGATCTAGAACAAAGATATTTTACAGTCTGTATGGAAACTCAAAAGACTGAATAGCCAAAGCAAAATAGAGTGGAAAGAATTAGATGCCTGACTTCAGCCTATACTACAAAACTATAGTAATCAAAACCGTATGGTTTTGGCATAAAAACTAACTTATAGATCAATGGAGCAGGAAAGCAAGCCCAGAAATAACCCCCCACACTTATGATCTATTAATTTATCACAAAAAAAGCAAAGAATGTACAGTGGAGAAAAGACAACCTCTTTAATAAGTAGTACTTGGAAAACTGGACAGCTTCATATAAAAGAATGAAATTAGAAAACTCCCTAACACCATGCACAAAAATAAACTCACAATAGATTAAAGACCTAAATATAAGACTGGATACTATAAAACTCCTAGAGGAAAACATAAGCAGAACACTCTCTTCCATAAACCAAGATCTGTTTTGACCCACCTCCTAGAGTGATATAGATGTATTTTTCATGTGTTCATGCAGGATGTTGATTTCCACATCTTCCTACTTCGCCATGTTGATCCAGAAGTCTGGAGATACTGCTTTGAAAAAAGATTTTTGCTGAGGATCTTGGTGAAATGTCATAGGTCTGATTCCCCTGAACTAATTCATTCGTTCACCAAATGTGTGCTGATTTTTCAAACTATAAGTACTCACTGTTTGCCAAGTATAGAAAGAAATTTAAATATAATCTGTACCTTCATTATCTAGTGGAGAATATAGATCTCTAAGCAGATAATTACAATAATAGAACAAAAGCTATAATGCAAATATGAGTAAGGCACTAGTCATAGTAGAGGAGGGGCCTATTTCTGCTTCCAGAGTGTGTGTAAGTGTTCTGAAAGCGGTATTTGATTCCTGAATGGTGATTTGAAGTTTTGAGGATGGAGAAGAATATTCAAGATACAGGTAATTGAGAGACAAAAAGCAAAGGATCGCCTAATGCATTTATGAAACTACTGACAGTTGGGCATGGCTGTAACAAACAGGTATTATGAAGCGGTGACAAGAAATGAAACAAGAAATAGACTTAAGGAGTCAAGTTTATAAAAGGAATTTTTGTCACACTTCTTAAGGTATTGCCCATTAATTAATTAGGGTGTGACATGGCAAAAATTACATCGTAGAAAGATAAGGTTTGTACAGCTATGATGAGGATACTCCTAAAACCATGGTTAGAAATAATAAAATCTTAAAGTAATAAAGTGAAAATGGAGGAATGAATATTTTCCAGATAAATTATGACAAATATGACTGTCATTAAATTGTGTGAAAGTGAAGTGACTCAGTCGTGTCTGACTCTTTGCGACCCCATGGACTGTAGCCTGCCAGGATCCTCTCACCATGGGATTTTCTAGGCAAGAATACTGGAGTGGGTTGCCATTTCCTTCTCCATGAGATCTTCCCAATCCAGGGATTGAACCCAGGTCTCCTTCATTGTAGGCAGATGCTTTACCATCTGAGACACCAGGGAGTGTTATGTAGGGGTTGAGAAGATAGGCATTTAAAAGATTTTTACACTTCTGACATGCACTACTGGATCAATTAACATTTATCATAGCAAAAATTGGGGAGAACTATAGACTTGGGGAGAAAAATTAAACTATTTTTGAGAAGCTTTGAATTACCTTTAAATATTTATATTTCTAATGAATTTTAATTTAGATAACCACGATGGTGTGATCACTCACCTCAAGCCAGACATCTTTGAGTGTGAAGTCAAGTGGACCTTAGGAAGCGTTACTACAAACAAAACTAGTGGAGGTGATAGAATTCCAGCTGAGCTATTTCAAATCATAAAAGATAATGCTGTTAAAGTGTTGCACTCAGTATGCCAACAAATTTGAAAAACTCAGCGGTGGCCACAGACAGGGAAAGGTCAGTTTTCAGTCCAATCCCAAAGAAAGTTCGACATTTTCTTATGTTGTAGTACCCTTGAATTCCTGGGTTAATCTGATTTGGTCTCCATGTATAATCCTTTTTTTTTTTTTTGAGGACTCAAGGAAATATTAAGGCACTGAATCCAACAATGTATTAAAAGGATTATATATGGTTACCAAGTCAGATTACCCCCAGGAATTCAAGGATAGTTCAACATGAGAAAATTAATTACTATAATATACCACATTAATAGAAAGATAGGCAAAAAACCACATGATCATCTCATTTGACACAGAGAAAACATTTAACAAAAATCCAGCATCTCTCCATGGTAAAAACACTCAGAAAACTAGAAATAGAAGGGGACCTACTTAACTTGATAAAAAGCATTTGTGAAAATCCCACAACTGACATCATATGCAATTGTGAAAAATGGAAAGTTTTACCACTGATACTGAACATTGCATTGGAAGTTCTAACCAGAGTATTTAGACAAAGGCAGGACATAAAAGGTATCCAGACGGTTAAGTGAGAAGTAAATCTATCTCTATTCATAGATAACATGATCCTGTGTATAGAGAATCCTGGAGAATCCAAAAGAAAGTTACTAGAATCAATAATCAAGTTCATCAAAGTTGCAGAGTAAAAGATCAACACAGGAAAATCATTTGTTTCTACATATCAGCAGTGAACAATCTGAAGAGCAAATTTAAAGCTGCTCCATTTAAAATAGCATCTAAAAATAAAGATAGACCTATAGACCAATAGTATAAAATTAAGGATCCAGAAATAAACCTGTATCCATGGAAAACTGACTTTAGAGAAGGGTGGTGAGTCAAAGCTGTGAGAAGAGCTTTGGGAAATAAATGGTGCTAAATGATTGGATTTCCACATGGAAAAGAATTAACTTAAAATGGTATCTCATGCCATCTACAAACATTAACTCAAAATGGATCAGTACCCTAAATAGAAGCACTAAAATAATAAAACACTTTCAAGAAAATGTAGTAATAAACCTTCAAGACATTGGATTTGGCAATTGATTCTTATGCATTACACCAGTAAGGTGAGTAATGAAAGAAAAAAGTACATAAACTGGACTTCACCAAAATTAAAAGTTCTTGTGCCTCAAAGTCTATTATCAAGAAAGTAAAAGACAATCTACAGAATGAGAGGAAATATCTGGAAATAATGTCTTAGATAAGGGTTTAATATCCAGAATACATAAAAAAGAAAACTCCTGCAGCTCACCAGCAAAAAGAAAACCCAATTTTAAAATTGTCAGAGCACTTGAATTGTTATTTCTTTAGATAAGAGATACAAGTGGCCAATAAGAATATGAAAAGATACTTTATACCCATTGAAAGTGAAAGTGAAGTCACTCAGTCGTGTCTGACTCTTTGCGACCCTGTGGACTGTAGCCCACCAGGCTCCTCCGTCCATGGGATTCTCCAGGGAAGAATACTGGAGTGGGTTGCCATTTCCTTCTCCAGGGGATCTTCCCAACCCAGGGATCGAACCCAGGTCTCCTGCATTGCAGGCAGACTCTTTAACCTCTGAGCCACCAGGGAAGTCCTTATACCCGTTAGGGTAGCCATTAAAAAAATAGAATAACAAGTATCGATAAAGATGTGGATAAATTGGAACCTTCATGCGTTCTTTGGAGAAGGAAATGGCAACCCACTCCAGTGTTCTTGCCTGGGGAATCCCAGGGACGGGGGCGCCTGGTAGGCTGTCATCTATGGGGTCGCACAGAGTCAGACACAACTGAAGCGACTTAGCAGCAGCAGCAGCAGCAGCAGCATGCATTCTTGGTGGTAATGTATGAATAAAATCTGTACAGCCACTTCAGAAAACTGTTTGGTGGTCTTTCAAATGCTAAACTTGGAATTACTATATGATTGAGCAGTTCCACCTCCTAGGTAAATATCCAAAAGAACTGGAAAGAAAGATTCAGGTATTGTATGCTAATGTTTATTGCAGTATTATTTATAGTAGCCAAATAATTGAAGCAATCTAGATTTCCATTAGCAGATGAATGGATAAATAAATATGGTATATATATATATATACAGTGGAAATTATATGGTCATAAAAAAGGAATGAAGTTCTGATACGGTGCTACAGTGTGGATAAAGCTTGAAAACTAGGCAGAGTAACATTTTCCAGACACAAAAGGACAAATATTGTATGATTTCTCTTTGTGAGTTTCCTAGAATAGTCAAATTCATAATGATAAAGTTGGTTAGTAATTACCAGGAAATGGGGGTAGGGGAAAATGAGAAGTTATTCCTTAATGATTATGTAGTTGTTTTTTTTTTTTTTATAGAGTTTCTGTTTATGTAGTGGGTAAATTTTAGAAATAGATAGTACTGATAGTTGCCCATCATTTATCATTTAATTGTACACTTAAAAATGGTTAAAATGTCAAATTACAATATTTACAATAAAATAAAATTTATTTAATAAGCAAAAAGTAAATTACAATAAAAGGAAAACAAAAGCTAGCTGATCGTAAATGTGATACTTGTTTCCAGACTTTCAGTTGTACTCTATTGCTTTGTATGTCTATTCTTATGCCAGCTCCACATTGTCTTTATTATTGTAGCTTTTTAGTAACTTTATATCAGAAAATATAAATCCTCCAACTTTCATCTTTTTAAGATTGTTTGATTATTCTGTGTCCCTTAAATTGCCATATGAATTTAAGAATCTGCTTATCAATTTTTGGAAGATAGGACTGCTTATCTTTAAGCCCAGTCTGCCATTTCTAGTTGTGAGACTTTCAAAAATTGCTTGTCTCATTTTTTCATAATCCTTATTATAATTTATTAGAGTTAAATGAGAGAAAAAAAAACCATGTGAAACCTGACAATTGTTTGGCATATAGTAAATACTCAGTATGCTGCTAACTGTAGTGTTATTGCTATAACTGCCACTGTTACTGCCAAAGTAATACTTTCACACATTGACTAGAGTAAATTACTCTACTTCGACTTCTAGCATTGTCCTTCCTTGAGTCAGGAAAGCAGAATGTTGTAAGGGAAATAACATGAAATTTGGAATCAGTCTACCTGAGTGCACTGCCGTAGAATACTGATGGTATGTTGAATTGATAAGTATTTTAAACGTAGCTGTGTTTCATGATGCCGTGAAAACAGAAATGTCAGTACTGTTCTTGATACATCCTAGTTGTGACAGAATCTATTAATCAAAATGACAGTTTGAGCATCATAAAAACCATCAATAAGAGAAGCTTAATTATGGTTAAAAATCTAACTTATATTTCCTCCTTCAGTAGTCATTTATTATCTGTCTTTTTAAACTACTATATGGGAAACCTGAGCACAAAATGGTTGTTTTTCTCCTCCACAGTTATTGGGGTGGGTAATGGGCAATTACTGGTGGCACTCAGCTGCTAATGGCAAAAATAGTCCATATTTTTTAATACACTGTTGCTGGTTTTGAGAATATTTTTTTCTCCTAATTTCAGGTTGGGTGGGACTATATCAGCATACAAGATAGTACCAGATGAAATAGAAGAAATCAAGGTATAGTATGGCACTTTTCACCTCTACAAAAACTTAGTATCTTGGAGGGAAGGTGGGCAACAAGTTCTTTTCTTTATACTATTGAATCTTTACCTGTGTTGGGATATCATTTAACTCCCAGTTATTCTGTTTGAATTAAAATATACATATCAGATAATCATCATCAGATTTTATCTACCATCATCAATACAGGGTAGGAAAATCAAAAAAGGAACCCTTTCTTGTAAAACTCATTGAAAATTTACTTAAGAAAGCACTGTATATAAGCATTATTGTACATAAAGTATTTCTTTATCATTTTAATTTCTTTTTCGTATAGTCTCTCACCAGTGGTAAATAATATTAGTCTTATAGTAAATTTTTCTGGCTCCTTTGATAACACAGTTGGCCAATTTCAATTTAAAATAAACAGTATAGTACCTGAAAAATTGACGTTACTCCTTGAATATTACAGCATAGTCACATTTTTCTGTCTTTACATCTTACTAAATTCTGTGGATTGTTAGTATTCTAACATAGCGTGTGGCCCTTCTCTAAAAACAGTTTAAAATCTAATGAGAACTGAACTTACTATGTTTTCCATGAAGAAAATTTAACAACTGGAAAGCAGTAGTCAAGGATAAACAAGACTGAGTTAAACTGTTAACAATGACATGTAAAGATCTTAAATTGTTAACTTTGATTTGATCACACTTTTCTAAATCAATTTCAATAAATTCAAGCTGTTAGTAAATAGTTCTTTAATTGGTTACATTATTTTTAAATAAGTTAAATTCATTAATCTTTATGTTATATTCTGTTACTTTCAGTATCTCAAGTGTTTTGTATGGGCAACATCAGGAATTAATACCATGGTTATATTCTAGCAGAAAGTTGGGGAGAAAAGTCAGGCATGTCAAAACACTCTTTCCAACTTGATATAAATTAATAAAATAGTTTAGCTGGGAAGAACCTTAAGTCTAATCCAGATCCCTCATTTTTCAGAAGATAAAATGGGAATTAATAAAACTGAGCTTGTTGAAATTAATTTTTGTGATGCTTAAAGGTGCTCTTATAATTGTAATATGTGTTAAATGATAAAAGCAAAGAAAATATTCTATGGAATACATAGGTAGGACACTTATTCAACAAAGATAGTCAGCAAAATCTTTCCAAGAGGTATACTGAGCAAATTGAAATTCTATACAGAAGCAGAGGCATTTGTGAAATCATAAATAGGAGATAATATGACAACAGATCATAGGGTATAAAATAAAGACTGTTGAGATGTAGGACTGGCAGTGAACCTTTATGCCATGTTAAGAAACTGAAAACCATCGAGTGCCGTTATGTCATTTTAAGAAAGAAAGTGGCATAATCAGGGTGATGATTTTATTTTGATAAATGAGAGATCTTATTTCAGTGGAGAAGAAGAGGTTCCATTTATAAGGAAGGAAACCAGATTGCAGGAATATAGGCAGTGATTGAGACTTGAACTAAGGCATGGCCATGAGGTTGAAGAAAAAGAACTCATATTCAGGAAATACTATTTAAGAAAATAGAATCAACCATACTTGGTGATTTATTGAATATCTAAGTGAAAGCGGAAAGATTGACTCAGGTTTCTGGCTTGGGAATCTAAGTAGATTGTGTTGCTGTTAATCTAAAGAGGAGAGGAAAAAGGAATGTTTGAGAGGAAGTGGGTAAGTTCTGCACTTACTGAATTTGAGGTTCCTCTTAAGTAACCTTATGTTAATCAGCCTGTAACTCAAAAGAAAGATAATTCCATCTTTCAGTTAATACTGAGATTTTTCATTATACAAAAGTTAGTTGAGCCATGCTACTAAATGGAATTACCTAAAAGAGTTATATGAAATCTTAATAGTGGACCAAAATTGTTGCTTTGGGGAAGGTCCATCCTAGAAACAGAGGATGAATATACTCTTTTATTAATTTAATTAATAAGCAGAAATGTTGCCTATTTTTGGTAGTGACTTTCTCTCTAAAAGAGTAGTTTTTTATTATGATTTTTTAAGATTCTAGAATTATGACAGTTATTCCTCAAGAGATTCCTTGGGGGAAAAAAAGCATGATTCATGGATGACATATAAGTGATTTTTTTTCCCATCAGTTCTTGTTATTACATCTAAAGCAACTTCAGAGAATTTGAGGCCTGAGGCATAAAAAAATGTGAAACTCTTCCTTTCAAAAGTGTTGGAAGAAAAACTGTCATAAAATATCTTGTCAGCATTCGTTGGCAGCATTAGTATTTTCCTTTTGTTTTGTTTAGAGGTAATGTGAAACATCTGGTTGTAATGTTTGTTTGGCTAATATATGAGTAATTTAAAAGTATCTAAATAGTACAACTGTGTTCAAATTTGAAATATACTCTCCATAGTATACCATGTATAAGTAAATATGCATCTGTATGAAAAGTGAAATGTTACTTCCTCAGTTGTGTCCAGCTCTTTGCAAGCCTATGAACTGTGGCTCACCAGGCTCCTCTGTCCTTGGAATCTTTTAGGCAAAAATACTGGAGTAGTTAGCCATTGCTTTCTCCAAGGGATCTTCCCATCCTAGATCTTCCCAACCCAGGTTTCGAACCTGCGTCTCCCACATTGCAGGCAGATTCTTTACCATCTGAGCCACCATCTGTATATTTACTCTTAAAAGGATATGATTGGTTGATGAAGCATAATTCAATTTTTGTCAGATGTTGTAGTCTTTTACAATGTTTCTAGCACCAGAAATCATTATTTAGTTCATACATAGTTTGAATTAAGCATACATTTATTAATTATAGTAAATCACCTCAGAGTGAATAGATGCTTGGCCAAAGCCTTAAGGGATAAAGAGCAAATACATTCTTGGCCCAATCACAACTATCTCTTCCACCCAATATTCTGAATTTTTATCATTATCAGTTCCTTGCTTTTATTTAGTTTTACTATATATGTATACATCCATAAATATTATAATTTATTTTTGTTTCTTTTTGAACTTTATATGAATTGAATACAATCTATTGTGCCTTGCTTCTCTTTCTCAACGCTGTGAGATTCATCATGTTGTTGCCTATAGCTAAGGTTTTAGGGGGACTGTTTTGTTTTGTTTAATTTTTTGCTGTAAAATAGTACATTGTGCCACAAATTATTGAGACCTCCTTCTGTTGATGGACATTCAACTTATTTCCACTTGGAGCTATTAAGAAAAGTGATGCTATAATAGTCTTATCAAAATATATGTAAGAGTTTCTCTGAGGTATACACTGAGGAATGAAATTCCTGAGTTTCAGTAATACATATTTTCTGGATGAAATTACAAACTGTTTTCCAAGGTAGTTATGCCAATTTATATTGCCACTTGGGTGAGTTTATTTAAAACAGATATTTAAATATTAACTTTAATCCGTTTGTAATTTATGTGTATACATTTATTTACAAACGGAATCACTGAACTTTTATAATATTTTCCCAATGAATCTATTTTTGTCTGTAAAAGAACCATATTGGTTATAGATGATTTATCATCCATCATAGTGTCTTCAGTTCTGCCAACAGGCAGAAAATATGAGGAAGTGATCACTCCAGTTCAGTCAGAAATTTCGCTGGGTCAGAGCTGGATTGAGAATATGGTGGGTTTTCATCCATTCCTTCCTGTCGCTGTAGGAGGCTTATCTGTAATAGTCTTGCGTTCTAGCCTGACTCTCTCGCCTCCAGCCTGACCAGTGTCAGCCGCAAACGCGGGCAGAGATCTCCAAGTGGGAAGTGTCACTGCTCCTTGGTCAGGCTTACTTCCCAGCAGAGCTTTCTTAAGTGCTATGAAGAATGCCAAGGATGGTACTCTGCCTTCCAGTAGTTTTTTGTCTAGCCTTACAGACTTGTGTACAGCACTGCAATCCACAATTGCTCCCAGGGGAAACAACAGCCATTTGTTTACGTCTGTTCAAGTTTCCAGCTTCTAAATGTCTAATAGCTTTCTGGTTTCTTTAAATCCCACAAAAATTCTCTGCCTGAAAAAGCTAATAGTCCTATGACCAAAATCAGCAGATACCTGCAATGGAGATGGGTGTGGTAGGAAAAGCCAGAGATTATATTTTAACTTAGAAAAGTTTTCTCCTTTCTAGAATTTTATTGGTCTGAAGCTCCTTGCTATCTATAAAAGTAGGATTTTTGTAATTATTTGATTGATTCTATTATGGTGTTAAATATTGACCTGCTGTGATCTACTACACTCTACCCAAAAGCAGAATTCTTACTTTTATTTTTAAATGACTGTTGCTAGGGTATAGAAAATCTGTTTGTTTGCTGAATGAATCCTTTAACTACTTTGTATGAAACACTGTTATTGTATCTAGTAGTTTTTCAGTTTACTAATTTAAATTAACTTTAGTAACATGAACTCACAGAATCAAATCATTTTGCCATTATATCTACTACTGTGGGCAAGAATCCCTTAGAAGAAATGGAGTAGCCATTATAATCAACAAGAGTCCAAAATGCAATACTTGGATGCAATCTCAAATGACAGAATGATCTGTTTGTTCATTTCCAAAGCAAACCATTCAGTATCACAGTAATCCAAGTCTCTGCCCTGACCAGTAATGCTGAAGAAGCCGAAGTTGAACGATTCTATGAAGACCTACAAGACCTTCTAGAACTAACACCCAAAAAAGATGTCCTTTTCATTACAGGGGACTGGAATGCAAAAGTAGGAAGTCAAGAAATACCTGAGGTAACAGGCAAATTTGGCCTTGGAGTACAGAATGAAGCAGGGCAAAGGCTAATAGAATTCTGCCAAGAGAATGCACTGGTCATAGCAAACACCCTCTTCCAACAACGCAATAGAAGATCTACACATGGACATCACCAGATATTCAATACTGAAATCAAATTGATTGTATTCTTTGCAGCCAAAGATGGAAAAGCTCTATACAGTTAGCAAAAACAAGACCTGCAGCTGATGGTGGCTCAGATCATGAATTCCTTATTGCCAAATTCAGACATAAATTGAAGAAAGTAGGGAGAACCACTAGAACATTCAGGTTTGACCTATCAAATCCGTTACAATTATACAATGGAAGTGACAAATACATTCAAGGGATTAGATTTGACAGACAAAGTGCCTGAAGAACTATGGATTCAGGAGGCAAGGATCAAGACCATCCCAAGAAAAAGAAAGGCAAAATGGTTGTCTGAGGAAGCCTTACAAATAGCTGTGAAAAAAAAAAAAAAGAAGTGAAAGGCAAATGAGAAAAGAAAAGATATACCCTTTTGAATGCAGAGTTCCAAAGAACAGAAAGGAGAGATAAGAAAGCCTTCCTCAGTGATCAATGCAGAGAAATAGAGGAAAACAATAGGATGGGAAAGACTAGAGATCTCTTCAAGAAAATTAGAGATACCAAAGGAACATTTCATGCAAAGATGGACACAATAAAGGACAGAAATGGTATGGATCTAACAGAAGCAGAAGATATTAAGAAGAGGTGGCAAAAATACACAGAAGAACTATAAGGAAAAGATCTTCATGACCCAGATAATAACGATGGTATCATCACTCACCTAGAGCCAGATATCCTGGAATGCAAAGTCAGGTGGGCCTTAGGAAGCATCACTACGAACAAAGCTAGTGGAGGTGATGGAATTCCAGTTGAGCTATTTCAAATCCTAGAGATGATGCTGTGAAAATGCTGCACTCAATATGCCAACAAATTTGGAAAACTCAGCATTGGCCACAGGACTGGAAAAGGTCAGTTTTCATTCCAATCCCAAAGAAAGGCAATGCCAAAGAACGTTCAGACTACCACACAATTGCACTCATCTCACACATTAGGAAACTAATGCTCAAAATTCTCCAAGTCAGGGTTCAACAGTACGTGAACCATGAACTTATAGATGTTTCCAAGCTGGATTTAGAAAAGGTAGAGGAACCAGAGATCAAATCGCCAACATACATTGTATCATCGAAAAAGCAAGAGAGTTCCAGAAAAACATCTATTTCTGCTTTATTGACTGTGCCAAATTCTTTGACTATGTGCATCACAACAAACTGTGGAAAATACTGAAAGAGATGGGAATACTAGACAACCTTATCTGCCTCCTGAGAAATCTGTATGCAGATCAGGAAGCAACAGTTAGAACTGGACATGGCGAAACAGACAGGTTCCAGATTGGAAAAGGAGTACGTCAAGGCTGTATATTGTCACCCTGCTTATTTAACTTATATGCAGAGTGCATCAGGAGAAACGCTGGGCTGGATGAAGCACAAGCCGGAATCAAGATTGCTGGGAGAAATATCAATAACCTCAGATATGCAGATGACACCACCCTTATGTTAGAAAGTGAAGAAGAACTAAAGAGCCTCTGGATGAAAGTGAAAGAGGAGAGTGAAAAAGTTAGCTTAAAACTCAACATTCAGAAAACTAAGATCATGGCATCCGGTCCCATCATATCATGGCAAGTAGATGGGGAAACAGTGGAAACAGTGACAGACTTTATTTTGGGGGGCTCCAGAATCGCTGCATCTGGTGATTGCAGCCATGAAATTAAAAGATGCTTGCTCTTTGGAAGAAAAGTTATGACTAACCTAGACAGCATATTAAAAAGCAGAGACATTACTTTTCCAACAAAGGTCTGTCTCATCAAGGCTATGGTGTTTCTTTTTTTTTTTTTTAAATTCTAAAATCTTTAATTCTTACATGTGTTCCCAAACATGACCCCCCCCTCCCACCTCCCTCCCCACAACATCTCTCTGGGTCATCCCCATGCACCAGCCCCAAGCATGCTGCACCCTACGTCAGACATAGACTGGCGATTCAATTCTTACATGATAGTCTACATGTTAGAATTCCCATTCTCAGTCATGTATGGATATGAGAGTTGGTCCATAAAAATTGCTGAGCTCTGAAGAATTGATGCTTTTGAACTGTGGTGTTGGAGAAGACTCTTGAGAGTCCCTTGGACTGCAAGATCATACCAGTCAATACTAAATGAAATAAGTCCTGAATATTCATTGGAAGGACTGATGCTGAAGCTCCAATACACTGGCCACCTGGTGCGACTCCTTAAAAAGACCCTGATGCTGGGAAAGATTGAAAGTAGGAGGAGAAGGGGACGACAGAGAATGAGATGGTTGGATTGCATCACCGACTCAATAAATATGAGTTTGCGTAAACTCCAGAAGTTGGTGATGAACAGGGAGGCCTGGCGTGCTGCAGTCCATGGGGTTGCAAAGAGTCGGAGTTGCTTTAAAACTAGTAACTGATTTTAATCCTCATAACAAACATATAAGGTGGGTATTCTCTAGTTCCTATTCATAAGTGAGAAAGATGAGGCAAAAGCATTAAGAGTGTCCAAAGTCACACAGCAAATAGTGCGAAAGTTAGATTCAGACGCAGAGTCCAGATTCTTTTATGATAATGAGCATTGGTAGTAGTGTAGATGCAACACAATATTTATCTGACCTACCTATGTAATACATCAAACTGACTTAGGAAATGTTTACTTCAATATGTGTTACTTTCTGATACCCCTTTTCTTATTTGGATTGCTGTTCTTAAATTTCTTTAAATCTCTGATTTACCCATTCATTTATTCAATAATAATTTATTTGACATTTGTTTCTTCTGTATTTAAACTTGGTTATCTCGTCCAGTTTCATAGATTTTGTTTGGGTTCTTTTTCCTAAAATACACCTTTTAATGATGTATAATATTTTATGTGAGTTGTACATAAAAGACAAAATCATAAGTGTAAAGCTTGTTTAATTATCACAGATAACACATCTGAATAATCACCACAGATAAAGAGAATATCATAATATCATAGAGATCTCCTGATACTCACTTTCAATCATTACACCTTACCTCTTCTTCAAAGGTAATTACTGTCTGATTTCTATCACCATGAATTATTTTTACCTGTATAGCAATGGTTAATTTTTGTGTTTTTGTTATATTGAATGTATAATTTAGTTATCCATTCTTACAATAAAGGGTATTTGGGTAATTTCCAGGTAGCAGCTGTTATAAATAATGCTGTAATAACAATCTTGAATATATCTTTTGATGTATATATGTACTGCTGCTAAGTCACTTCAGTCGTGTCCAACTCTGTGTGACCCCATAGACGGCAGCCCACCAGGCTCCCCTGTCTCTGGGATTCTCCAGTCAAGAACTCTGGAATGGGTTGCCATTTCCTTCTCCAATGCATGAAAGTGAAAAGTGAAAGGGAAGTTGCTTAGTCGTATCTGACTCCTAGTGACCCCATGGACTGCAGCCTACCTGGCTCCTTCATTCATAGGATTTTCCAGGCAAGAGTACTGGAGTGGGGTACCATTGCCTTCTCTGGTATATATGTACACATAATCTCATTAGATATACACTTAATAGTCAAGCTAGATATGATCTAGAGGTGCTGGATCATAGGGTGTATAAATAAATAATTTTACTCGATTCTGCCATTTTCCCAAATACATGATGAATTTATATTCTCTTCCTCATTTTAGGGGGCTTCCCTGGGGTCACAGGCATTAAAAAAATCCCCCTGCAATGTAGGAGACTACTGGAGAACTCCAGTTAACTTCATATTCTCACTAACATTTTGTATTGTCAATCTTTTTATTTTAACCATTTCAGAGATTGACCAAAAATTATTTAAATCTGTGTATTACTCTGATTACTAATGATGTTGAGCATATTCTCATATAGTTTTTGGCCATTTGGATATCCTCTTTTGTGAAGTGATTGTTCATGTATTTCATGTTTTAAAACTTAGGGTAAATGTGTTTTCTAGGCATTCCTTGTATATTCTGTATGAGTCCTTTGTTTGATATGTGTATTGCACATTTATTCTCATACTCTGTTGCTTCCCTTTTTACTCTCTTAAAAGTGTTTCTGATGAATAGGTATTACTTTAATGTAAGTCAGTTACAATTAATGAGTAAATATTTGTGGATTAAATGAATGATCCTGAAGACATTTAATGTCTGGTACAAGAGACAGTCTTATTCATTATAAAATGTAAGTTTTCTTTTTTTTTTCTTTTTTTTTAATTTAAATTTTATTTTCTTACTTTATGATACTGTATTGGTTTTGCCATACATTGACATGAATCAACCACAGGTGTACATGAGTTCCCAACCCTGAACCCCCCTCCCACCACCCTCCGCATATCATCTCTCTGGGTCATCCCAGTGCACCAGCCCCAAGCATCCTATATCCTGTATCGAACCTAGACTAGTGATTCGTTTACATGATAGTATACATGTTTCAATGCCATTCTCCCAAATCATCCCACCCTCTCCCTCTCCCACAGAGTCCATAAAATATAATTTTTCTATTAAATATATATTAAAAATTCTTTAGAGCACAGAAGAAGCAGTGACTGATTCTGGCTTAGAGGATAAAGAATTTCTTCAGGTTGAATAGAATGAGAAGGGCTTCTATAGCAAAAACAAACCACAATGTGAGCAAAGACACTACTGAATAAACGGTGTTTTTGAGAAAAGCAAGTGTGTTTAAAGTCAAGGGATTATTAAAAATAACTTTAGGAGATGACTCTGGAATGTTTGGTTGTACTCACATTGTAAATTATTTGTATGTCTTAGGGAGGGAAACTTTCATTTTCAGGTATATTTCGGAGAGTTTACCATCCTTACCAAAATGAACTGGAAGGAGGCACAGAGGCAGAACACTTCAGATGCTCTGTACCAATCTAGATGAATGGTGATAAAGGGAAGGCTCATGTTTTTGCAAGAGTCATGGAAAGCGTGGGGGGTACACCACAGTGTTTAATAAAACAGACTCTGTCTTAATTGGATTGTAACCATATCTTAACCATTCTGTGCTTTCCTTAAAATGCGGATAAAACAAACCTACCTTTGTTGGATTAAAAAACTTGCTGTTGTTATTGTGAGGATAAGATGTTTATAAAGTACACAGTGCCTGGTACATGGTAAAACATGGGAAATGACACCTCTGTGATATGATCCATGTAGACTTGAGAAGTGAGGAGTACAAATAGATTGATTCAGGTTTTAAGCTTAGGCAACTTCACAGAAAATAATGCCAATCCCTGAGCTAAGGAATTAAGTGGAAAAAAACTATGTTTAGGAGGAATAAAGAATATTGAGGATCTTTAAGGCATATGGGTAAAGAACCTAAAGCTGAAAATTTATTCATCTCCCAACCCGATCAGTTTAGTGTTTTTGTCTGGTTTGTTCACTGTTGATGATTTCCATCTCTCTTTTTTTCTGGTAATGTTCCCTTAACTGAGAAACTTTCCTGTTATCTTCTCTTCAGGATAAGGGCATTCCAGAGAAATGATG
The DNA here is from genome assembly GCF_042477335.2 of Ovis canadensis. Lineage (NCBI taxonomy): Eukaryota > Metazoa > Chordata > Mammalia > Artiodactyla > Bovidae > Ovis > Ovis canadensis. Next base: position 89,117,048 of record NC_091251.1, read on the forward strand.
GCAAAAAACACATTTTAAAATATCAGAGGTATCAAATTGCTGCAGGTTTTCTCTCTACCTATTTCTGATCATTTAGTCCCTTAAGAAAAAACAGACCTAGCCTTACCATTGTGCAGTGTGGAGTAGGTAATTTTCCTCTCAAGATCAGAACAATCTGCTCCAGAAAAAGGAACAGTTCTTGGCTCTCTTTGAAAAGATGGTTTAAGCCTACCTCTCTTTCTGCTATTTTTTGCAGCCTGTAGATAGATCAATGTTCTATTGTTTCTCCTACTAATTATTACATAATATCTTTACGCAACATCTTGGCAAAAATTCTACCCAAATACTATATTTAACCTTACTAAAATGAATTTCCTCTGCTATTCTTTACTAATAGACATGTAAATTATATTGTAACATCTTTACAATATTTTTTACCACTGATATCCTCATTGAAAACTAAACCACAGTAATGGTTATTACTATTAAAGTCATTGAAAATCAAATGTTTTATATTCCAATATGGCTAAATATTAGTGAATAAAATTGTTTTGAGATCACTTTTGTTAAGGAGACTTTTAAATAGAATTAAATTAATTACATAATATATGTTATCAATGTCCAATTATTTACCTACCCTGGCTATAGTCAGGCTGGAATAAAATAAAACCCAGATTTATAAAAGATGTTTTTCATGTTCTCATTTACTTAACTCCCCTTGACAGTGGTCCAGCTTTCAAAGAGTTTCAGTAACTTGCCTGTGGACTCAAAGCCAATAAGTTGACAAAAACTGAAAGAGGCACCCAGGTCTGTCTTGCCTATAAGTCTATTCCCTTTCTATTACCTTTTCTTCTAACCCAATGACTGTCAATTAGAAAATTCATAAATAATGTTGTTAAGAGACATGAAAAACTAAAAGCAGCATATTTATCCATAGGGTTTTAAAATTAAAATATATAGGCTATTTTATGTAGAACTTATTACTGATGGTGACCTTAATAATAATATAGTGTCACACTGAAAAAACAAGTAAATAGCACAAGTATATGTGGGTTTTATGTATGGAGATTTGTATAGAAGGATGCTTAACAAGTTGTAAATGGGTTATCTCTGATAAAATGTTGGTGATTTTCAATCCTGTATACTTTTTTATTTTTATTGAATTATTTTTGTCTCTCTCTTCTTTTTTTAGTAAGTATGTATTTTTAGAATCATAAAATCACTAAGAATATTCTCATTTAGGGTCCCCAGATTAGAAGTGGTACAAAAATAGGAACAGGTTAAAATAAAAAAGTTACTTTTTTCACCAACTGTCATTTCCAGAACCTAGTTTGTAATTGTATAGCAGATGATACAAGTAAAACTTCTCTCACATAGCCATTGTTTTTTTGCATATTGCCTATTCCACAACAGGGAGTAGAATGGCTTTAAATGCCAGGCTCAGGTACTAAATTTTACTGATAAATAAAATAATAGCTGTTTAAACTTAAATTTGAGAGGAAGCTCTATTACACTATAGCATAATAGCTCCTATTAGAAGACCCTATCTATTTTCACAAAAAAACAATTATAAATGCTGGACCAATAAATAAATAACTACTTGGATGCACTGGAGAGTGGCCAAAAGCAAGTAGATTCTGACATTTGGAAGAAAGCCCTAGTTGACTATTCCATTTTGTAATGCTTAGGCCCAGAATAGACCCCTGTTTGGCCTACTTGGCAGCTGAAATCTGCAGGCTTTCCTGCTAGAACAATAGTTTGGGCAACCACAGCTGCTTTAATGTGAGAGGATACCATGGCACATTGATCAGAGTGGCCATCATTAAAAATCTGCAAAGAACAAATGCTGGAGAGGATATGGAAAAGGGAACCCTTCTATAATGTTGCTGGGAATGTAAATTGTTGCAGCCACTATGGAAAACAGCAAGGCTGTTCCTCCAGAAACTAAAAATAGAGTTGCCATGAAGTGAAGTGAAGTGAAGTTGCTCAGTTGCATCCGACTCTTTGCAACCCGTGAACTGTATCCCACCAAGCTCCTCCGTCCATGGGATTCTCCAGGCGAGAATACTGGAGTGGGTTGCCATTTCCTTCTCCAGGGGATCTTCCTGACCCAGGGATCGAACCCAGGTCTCCCACATTGCAGGCAAATGCTTTAACCTCTGCACCAACATATAATCCCGCAGTCCCACTCCTGGGCATATATCCAGACAAAACTATAATTCAAAAAGATGCATGCACCCTTATGTTCACAAAAGCAGCTCTGTTCACAAAAGCCAGTAATGGAAACGACCTAAATGTCCATGGACAGATGAATGGATAAAGAAGGTATTGTGTGTGTGTGTGTGTGTGTGTGTGTGTGTGTGTATGCACAATCAGTTGCGTCTGACTCTTTGCGACCCCTATGGACTGTAGCCCACGAAGCTCCTCTGTCCGTGGAATTTTCCTGGCAAGAATGCTAGAGTGGGTTGCCATGCCCTCCTCCAGGGCATCTTCCCAACTCAGGGACTCAACCCCACATCTCCTGCATCCCCTGCTTTGCAGGCAGATTCTTTACCACTGAGCCACAGGGAAGCCTGATACATGCATACATACATATACGCACATACAGTGGAGTGCTATTCAACCATAAAAAGAATGAAATAATGCCATCTGTAGCATTCCGTGGGTAGACCTAGAGATTATCATACTAAATGAAGTCAGTCAGAAAGAGAAAGACAAATACCATATGATAGCACTTACATGTGGAATCTAAAACATGACACAAGTGCACTTACTTATAAAATGGAGAGACTCACAGACATTGAAAACAAACCTATCATTACTAAAGAGGAAAGAGCGTGGGGAAGGGATAAATTAGCAGTTTGGAATTACCAGATACAAACTACTGTGTGTAAAATAAACAACAGGGTCCTACCATATAGCTCAGGGAACTATATTCAATGTCCTGTAATAAACAATAGTGAAAAAGAATTGGGAAAATTCTTTTTCCTAATAAAAGTGAGCAGGGAAATCCTGGAAAAGATAAAGCCAAAGAGAAGAGCCTTACATTCTGTAAATAAGCTCCCTAGATCTCTGGCGGACCTCTGCACCATGAATGTACTGAGCAAACTACAAGCAATATAGCTAAGGCTAAAGAAATTGAATTAAATTTTGGGTTGCCATCACTACAGAGGAGAAGAGTTTTAAGTTATGTCTACCCAAGTCATCTGCTTGGTGAAATAGAAATAAATCATTATTCTTTGGAGTAATATAAAAAAACCTAGTATCTCTTCAAAGTATCATTCACCATGTCCAGGATGCAATTCAAAATTATTTAACATACTAAAAAAACAAGAAAGTATGACCTATTTTCAAGCAAAAGACAATCAACTGATATTAACCCTAGATGACCCAGCTGTTGGAATTAACAGACAAAGATGGCTAAATCAGCTACTATAACTAGTCTCAATGAGTAAAGGAAAACATGCTTGTAATTAAAAAGATATGAAATCTTAGCAGTAAAATGAGACTATTAGAAAGAACCCAATGAAATTTTATAGGTATAAAATACAATAGCTAAAAAGTATTCCAAGAGTATCTTTTGATCTTTAATTCAAGGTCCCAAATGAGCTAATTTAAGATTGATGACAATAAGATTATGTAATAAATATATAGTTAGTAAATATCAAATTAAATAAATTTGGCCTTGAAGTACAGAAAGAAGCAGGTCAAAAGCTAACAGAGTTTTGCCAAGAGAACACATTGGTCATAGCAAGAACCTTCTTCCAACAACACAAGAGAAGACTCTACGCATGGACATCACCAGATGGTCAGTACCGAGACTATATTCTTTGCAGCCAAAGATGAAGAGGCTCTATACAGTCAGCAAAAACAAGACTGGGAGCTGACTGTGGCTCAGATCATGAACTGATTATTGCCAAATTCAGACTTAAATTGAAGAAAATAGGGAAAACCACTAGACCATTCAGGTATGACCCAAGTCAAATCATTTACAATTATACTGTGAAAGTGAGAAATAGATTCAAGGGATTAGATCTGATAGACAGAGTGCTTGAAGAACTATGGACTGAGGTTCCTGACCTTGTGCAGGAAGCAGTGATCAAGACCATTGCCAAGAAAAAGAAATGCAAAAAGGCAAAATGGTTGTTTGAGGAGGCCTTACAAATAGCTGTGAAGAGACGTGAAAGGCAAACAAGAAAAGGAAGGATATACCCAGTTAAATGCAGAGTTCCAAAGAATAGCAAGGAGAGATAAGAAAGCCTTCCTCAGAACAGTGCAAAGAAATACAGGAAAACAATAGAATGGGAAAGACTAGAGATCTCCTTAAGAAAATTAGAGATACCAAGGGAACATTTCATGCAAAGATGGGCTTAATAAAGGACAAAAATGGTATGGACCTAACAGAAGCAGAAGATATTAAGAGGTGGCAAGAATACACAGAAGAACTGTACAAAAAAGATCTTCACGACCCAGATAATCATGATTGTGTGATCACTCACCTAGAGCCAGATATCCTGGAATGCAAAGTCAAGTCAGCCTTAGGAAGTATCACTATGAACTAAGCTAGTGGAGCTGATGGAGTTCCAGTTGAGCTATTTCAAATCCTAGAAGATGATGCTATGAAAGTGCTGCACTCAATATACCCAAATTTGGAAAACTCAGCATTGGCCACAGGACTGGAAAAGGTCAGTTTTCATTCCAATCCCAAAAAAGGCAATGCCAAAGAATGTTCAAGCTACTGTATAGTTGCACTCATCTTACAAGCTAGCAAAGTAATGCTCAAAATTCTCCAAACCAGGCTTCAACAGTACCTGAACCATGAAATTCCAGATGTTCAAGCTGGATTTAGAAAAGGCAGAGCAATTAGAGATCAACTTGCCTACATCCATTGTATCATCAAAAAAACCAAGAGAGTTCCAGAAAAACATCTACTTCTGCTTTATTGACTATGCCAAAGCCTTTGACTGTGTGGATCACAAAAAACTCTGGGAAATTCTTCAATAGATGAGAATACTAGACGTCCTTACCTGCTTCCTGAGAAATCTGTATTCAGGTTAGGAAGCAACAGTTAGAACTGGACGTGGAACAATAGACTGGTTCCAAATCAGGAAAGGAGGAGGTCAATGATGTATGTTGTCACCCTGCTTCTTTAACTTATATGCAGAGTACATCATGCGAAACACTGGGCTGGATGAAGCATAAGCTGGAATCAAGATTGCCAGGAGAAATATCAATAACCTCAGATATGCAGATGACACCACCTTTATGGCAGAAAATGAAGAAGAACTAAAGAGCCTCTTGATGAAAGTGAAAGAGGAGAGTGAAAAAGTTAGCTTAAAACTCAACATTCAGAAAACTAAGATCATGGCATCTGGTCCCATCACTTCATGGCAAATACATGGGGAAACAATGAAAACAGTGAAAGATTTTATTTTCTTGGGCTCCGAATTCACTGCACATGGTAACTTCAGCTGAAACTAAAAGATGCTTGCTCCTTGGAAGACAAACTATGACTAACCAAGGTAGCATATTAAAAAGCAGAGACATTACTTTGCCAACAAAGTAATCTAATAGTAGTCTAATCAAAGCTATGGTTTTTCCAACAAAGGTCTGTCTAATCAAAGCTATGGTTTTTCCAGTAGTCATGTATGGATTGATGGACTATAAAGTTGGACTATAAAGAAAGCTGAGTGCTGAAGGATTGATGGTTTTGAATTATGGTATTGGAGAAGACTCTTGAGAGTTCCTTAGACTGCAAGAAGATCAAACCAGTCAGTCCTAAAGGAAATAAGTTCTGAATATTCATTGGAAGGACTGATGGCAGAAGCTGAAGCTCCAATACTTTGGTCACCTGATACAAAGAACTGACTCATTTGAAAAGACCTTGATGCTGGGAAAGATTGAACGCGGGAGGAGAAGGGGACAACAGAGGATGAGATGGTTGGATGGCATAACCGCCTAGATGGACATGAGTTTGAGTAAGCTCTGGGAATTGGTGATGGATGGGAAGCCTGGCATGCTGCAGTCCATGGGGTCGCAAAGAGTCAGACACACTGAGTGGCTGAACAAATAAAAATTGATAGCATGTTGGATTCTGTTACAAACCAATATCATTTGCCTAGTTGTTTGTGTTTGGAAAGTTTTGGTACTGTTTATTAATGGATTTATACTGTGGAAATGTAGAGGAAAAGGAGAACTGGAAAATATTTATAATTCTTAGTCTGTAAAGTCATCTTTGGTTGTTAGGTGGAGACCTCTGTAAAGATAGCCCACAGTTTTACCCTGACAAATTTCTTGTGTAGAATTAATAGCGGATAGCAGAATAGCTAGTTTTATATCTTCAAGCTCCCACTCTTCCACAGAAACACTATGAAACAAACAGAAACTGATTGGAGAGGATCAAAATGGTTGAGTTGGAGAACATGGAGCTCAGCTTCACCCACAAACACAGCAAAACTCCCATCTACATGTGGAGCAATTCTCATAGAAAACCAACTAGAGACTGGCAGAAGAAATGAAGGTTTCAAGAAACATAAGCACATAAATGAGTGAAAAGTGAAAACGAAGTCCCTCAGTCGTGTCTGACTCTTTGCGACCCCATGGACTGTGGCCTACCACGCTTCTCTATCCATGGGATTTTCCAGGCAAGAGTACTGGAATGGGTTGTGATCTCCTTCTCCAGAGGATCGTCCCAACCCAGGGATCAAACCCAGGTCTCCTGCATTGTAGGCAGACGCTTTACCATTTGAGCCACCAGAGAAAATATAGGACAAGTTAAATAAGGCATCAAGATAGGATCATCAGCCCTGGAAGGGATCTGTGATGGAATGAAGGCCCTCATGGGCAGTTCCTTGCCCTGGGGGGCCCCACTGCCTGCTGGGAGGACTGCCAGGATACATAGAGGGGCTGAAGGGGTCACAACTCTGCTTGCAAAGAGTGTGCTGCTGCTGGTTTGCTGCCAGTCAGGATAGTGAGAGGTCTGCTCTGACAGCTGCCATCTTGGTGCACTTCTAAACCCAAAACCTGCTCCAGGCTGGGGTCATAGTATGCACAGAGGCTAGTGGCTAAATCTCAGAGGGAAGAGCCCTGGGAGAGGACTCAGTCTAGGGGCATGAATCTGGACTCTACTCCACCCTGGAGGGCTTAGGCACAGACCAGGCCAAGCTCAGGGCCTGTTGTTAGCACGTGCACAGGGACAGAGCACCGGTCCAGCAGCAGAGCCGTCATGTGGTGGGGATGGGCTCAGCCACCTCAGAGTTCCTAGGTGCACACACCAGGAGCACCACAGACCTCAGAGCTCCTGGGCACACACACCAGGAGGCTCCACAGACCTCAGAGCTCCGGGGCGCACACACCAGGAGGCTCCACAGACCTCAGAGCTCCAGGGCGAACACACCAGGAGGCTCCACAGACCTCAGAGCTCCTGGGCGCACGCACCAGGAGGCTCCACAGACCTCAGAGCTCCTGGGCGCACGCACCAGGAGGCTCCACAGACCTCAGAGCTCCTGGGTGCACACCCCAGATGGAAAGACCCTAGCAATGGGTACACAAGGGAATAATTGTTCAGTGGAGCATACCTTCTGCCCATCCTACTCCAATGCTTGCAGTCAGATCTGGTCCTGGGAGAAGGTCCTGGGAGAAGTCTGCTGCAGAAGCAGCTCAGGTTCCAGATTGCAACGCAACCAACTTGCTTCCTGCAGCAACAGTACCCTCGTCCTCAGCACCAGCCTAGCACTAGGTCTGGGATGAATACAGCAAAGAAAGGGATGCACCCTTGGGCTGCTTTTGGGCAAAACCATAGTTTCCCTGTTTGCTATGATCACACAGTACTCACTTGCTTCAGCATTCACCTCCTTTGGGAAAAAGCATGAACTTGAAAGCAATAGAACCTTACTAGAGCCAACCACCGAAGAGCCTGGTAGGCTGCCATCTCTGGGGTCGCACAGAGTCAGATGACTGAAGCAACTTAGCAACAGCAGCAAACCCAACCCTCAGAGCTTCTACTCCTATAATTTGGAAGCAGACACCGTCCTGTACTGAGCTGTGAGCAAAGAGCAGGCCCTGCCTAACATGCAGTGCAGGCTCTGGAAATCATAATACCAGTCACACCCCCTATCAAGGGGATGGCCAGCACTCTCTGAGGAAAGATGTGACTGGCATCCATACCAAAAACAGCCCTTGCACCAAAAATACTGGACTCACACAGTCTACCCAAGGATGCTGCCACAGAAAAACACCTCTTCAAATCACAGTAGATAACTGCTGCTTCTAAATTCATAGACACAGAGAAAGTTAAGTAAAATGAAAAATCAGAGGAACTAATCCCAGTTAAAATAACAAGAGAAATCTTCTAAAAGAATAAATGTTGAAATATCTCACCAGTCTACTAGATCCCAAGTTCAAAACAGAAGTAATAAAAATACTAAAGAAATTAAGAAAGATTACCAATAGAAATACAGATTACTATAACAAGGAACTAGACACTATAAAGAGGAACCAATCAAAATTATAAAGCTGAATTGCCAAGATAGAAACCATAGAAGCAATGAATAGCAGAATAAATAATGCGGAAGAATAAGTGATTCTGGAAGATAGAACAATAGAAATCACCCATTCAAAACAGCAGATAGAAGGACATATAAAGTGAAAACAGCATGTGAAATCTATGGAATAATATGAAGTGTGCCACCCTACCCATAAGAGGAGTTCCAGAAGGAGAAGGGGGAATTAAAAATGTATTTGAAGAAGATGGCTGAAAACCTCCCAAACCTGGAGAAGGAAACAGATGCTCAGGTACAGGACACAGAGGATGCCAAACAAGATGAATCCAAACAAACCCACACTAAGACATATCAAAACTTAAAGAGAGGATTCTAAAGACAGCAGGAAAAAAAAGAGTCATTTACAAGGGAACTCCCATACAGCTATTAGTTGTGTTTTTTTTTTTTTTTTTTTGCAAAAGCTTTGCAGGCCAGAAGGGAGTGACTTGATATGTTCAAAGACCTGAACGGGAAAAGTCTGAAATCTAGGATACACTACCCAGAAAGATTATCATTTACAATAGAAGAGAAAGAATTTACCCAACAAGGAAAAATTAAAAGAATATAGCAATAAGAAACTTACCCTAAAAGAAATATTGAATGGTCTTCTCTAAATAGAGAAAAAGCAAGAATCTATAGGAAAGGGGAAAATCACAATAGGAAAGGCAAACTTATAAAAATAATTGAAGGTCACTTAAGTAACCTGGTACATAACAACAAACAATTCATTCAGAAATTGGACAGGAAACTGATATAGACAGTTTTCCGAAGAAGACATACACATGCTTAACGGGCACAGGAAAAGATGCTCGACACTGTTTATTACAGAAATGCAGACAAAACCACAATGAGGTGTAACCTCCTGTTGCTCAGAATGGTTACCATCAAAGTCTACAAATAATGAATGCTGGAGAGTGTGTGGAGACAAAAGAACCCTCATACACTGTTGGTAGGAATGTAAATGAGTGCACTCAATATGGAAAACAGTATGAAGTTTCCTTAAAAAACTACAACTAGACCTACCATATAGTCCACCAATTCCACTGCTGGGTGTATTTCCAAAAAAGATGAAATTGTAATTTGAATATCTATATGCACTCCAGTGTTTATAGCAGCACTATTTACAGTAGCCAAGACATAGAAACCACCCAAGTGTCCATCAAAAAACAGTTGATTTAAAAAGATGTGGTGTGTGTGTGTGTGTATACACACACAATGAAATATTGATTAGCCATAAAAAATGGAATATTGCCATTTGCAGCAAAATGGATGGACCTAGAGAATATCATACTCAGATAGTAAGACAGAGATAAAGAAATATTACATGATTTTACTTATATGTGGAATTTTAAAAATAATACTAAGGAATGAATATGTGTACAAAATAGGAATACACCCACAAACATAGAAAACAAACTTATGGTTACCACAGGAGAAAGTAAAGGAGAGAAGGGATAAATTACGAGTATGGTATTAATGGATAAAAACTACTAAGCATAAAATAGATAAGCAACAAAGATTTACTATATAGCACAAGGAACTATTTTCAAAATCTTATAATAATGTATAATGAAAAATAACCTGAAAAAAATTGTTTAGTGGAATCACTTTGCTGTGTATCTGAAACTAACACAGTATTTAATAGTATTAACCTTCTTTAAAAAAATAAAAACAAGCAGAAACTGTTACAACCAACTTTCTTAGAACTCTATTTCAGAAAATAGTCAAAGGTTTATAGAAACCAAGCAAATGCTGAATCAATAATTTTTGTTTGGGATGATGAAAAAGTTTTGAAGAGAGGTGGCTGTGATAGTTGCACTGCATTGTGGATGACTTAATGCCACTGTGCCACTGAATTGTATAGTTTAAATTTGTTAAGATTCAGTTTTTACTATATAAATATTTAACCATGATAAAAAAATTTTGAAAAAAGTAGAATTATATATTAGTAATTTCCTACAGCATGTATGAGTCCTGAAAACACTATGGTAAGTAAAAGAAGCCAGTCAAAAAAGACCACATATTATGTGATTCCAATTGTGTAAATTTCTAGAATAGAGACAGAAAGTAAATTGTGGTTGCTTGAGCCCTCCCAGTCTGAGAAGTACTGACTGCTAATGTTTGCCAGGTTTCTTTTGGAGTTGGTAAATTGTAAAATTACATTAAGGTAATGTTTGCACAACTTTGTGACGTTATTAGTAACCACTGAATTATATACTTTAAATGTATGACTTTATGATATGTAAACTATATCTCGATAAAGCTCTTAAAAAAAAGATTATGAGTTCACACAAATACACAGTTTTTTAAGTAAGACTAATCCATTAGATGGGCTAAATGGTGAGACACGGAAAAGGACTGGTAAGTAATAATTTAATATAGATCTTCAGTTCAGTCGCTCAGTCGTGTCTGACTCTTTGCGACCCCATGAATAACAGCACAGCAGGGCTCCCTGTCCATCACCAACTCCCGGAGTTCACTCAGACTCGTGTCCATTGAGTCCGTGATGCCATCCAGCCATCTCATCCTCAGTCGTCCCCTTCTCCTCCTGTCCCCAATCCCTCCCAGCGTTAAAGTCTTCTCCAATGAGTCAATTTTTCACATGAGGTGGCCAAAGTACTGGAGCTTCAGCTTTAGCATCTTTCCTTCCAAAGAAATCCCAGGGTTGATCTCCTTTAGAATGGACTGGTTGGATCTCCTTGCAGTCCATGGGACTCTCAAGAGTCTTCTCCAACACCACACTTCGAAAGCATCAATTCTTCGGCGCTCAGCCTTCTTCACAGTCCAAATCTCACTTCCATACATGACCACAGGAAAAACCGTAGCCTTGACTAGACGGACCTTAGTCTGCAAAGTAATGTCTCTGCTCTTGAATATGCTATCTAGGTTGGTCATAACTTTTCTTCCAAGGAGTAAGCGTCTTTTAATTTCATGGCTGCAGTCACCATCTGCAGTGATTTTGGAGCCCCAAAAAATAAAGTTTGACACTGTTTCCACTGTTTCCCCATCTATTACCCATGGAGTGATGGGACCGGATGCCATGATCTTCGTTTTCTGAATGTTGAGCTTTAAGCCAACTTTTTCCATCTCCTCTTTTACTTTCATCAAGAGGCTTTTTAGTTCCTCTTCACTTTCTGCCATAAGGGTGGTGTCATCTGCATATCTGAGGTGATTGATATTTCTCCCAGCAATCTTGATTCCAGCTTGTGTTTCTTCCAGTCCAGCCTTTCTCATGATGTACTCTGCATAGAAGTTAAATAAGCAGGGTGACAATATACAGCCTTGACGCACTCCTTTTCCTATTTGGAAGCAGTCTGTTGTTCCGTGTCCAGTTCAAACTGTTGCTTCCTGGCCTGCATACAGATTTCTCAAGAGGCAGGTTAGGTGGTCTGTTATTCCGATCTCTTTCAGAATTTTCCACAGTTTATTGTGATCCACATAGTCAAAGGCTTTGGCATAGTCAGTAAAGCAGAATTAGATGTTTTTCTGGAACTCTCTTGCTTTTTCCATGATCCAGCAGATGTTGGCAATTTGATCTCTGGTTCCTCTGCCTTTTCTAAAACCAACTTGAACATCAGGAAGTTCATGGTTCACGTATTGCTGAAGCCTGGCTTGGAGAATTGTGAGCATTACTTTACTCACGTGTGAGATGAGTGCAATTGTGTGGTAGTTTGAGCATTCTTTGGCATTGCCTTTCTTTGGAATTGGAAGGAAAACTGACCTTTTCCAGTCCTGTGGCCACTGCTGAGTTTTCCAAATTTGCTGGCATATTGAGTGCACCACTTTCACAGCATCATCTTTCAGGATTTGAAATAGCTCTACTGGAGTTCTATCACTTCCACTAGCTTTGTTCGTAGTGATGCTTTCTAAGGCCTACTTGACTTCACATTCCAGGATGTCTGGCTCTAGATGAGTGATCACACCATCGTGATTATCCGGGTCATGAAGATCCTTTTTGTACAGTTCTTCCGTGTATTCTTGCCACCTCTTCTTAATATCTTCTGCTTCTGTTAGTTCCATACCATTTCTGTCCTTTATCGAGCCCATCTTTGCATGAAATGTTCCCTTAGTATCTCTAATTTTCTTGAAGAGATCTCTAATCTTTCCCATTCTGTTGTTTTCCTGTATTTCTTTGCATTGATCGCTGAAGAAGGCTTTCTTATCTCTTCTTGCTATTCTTTGGAACTCTGCATTCAGATGCTTATATCTTTCCTTCTCTCCTTTGCTTTTTGCCTCTCTTCTTTTCACAGCTATTTGTAAGGCCTCCCCAGACAGCCATTTTGGTTTTTGGCATTTCTTTTCCATGGGGTGGTCTTGATCCCTGTCTCCTGTACAATGTCACGAACCTCATTCCATAGTTCATCAGGCGCTCTATCTATCAGATCTAGGCCCTTAAATCTATTTCTCACTTCCACTGTATATTCATAAGGAATTTGATTGAGGTCATACCTGAATGGTCTAGTGGTTTTCCCAGTTTTCTTCAATTTCAGTCTGAATTTGATAATAAGGATTCATGATCTGAGCCACAGTCAGCTCCTGGTCTTGTTTTTGTTGATTGTATAGAGCTTCTCCATCTTTTGCTGCAGAGAATATAATCAGTCTGATTTCGGTGTTGACCATCTGGTGATGTCCATGTGTAGAGTCTTCTCTTGTGTTGTTGGAAGAGGGTGTTTGCTATGACCAGTACATTTTCTTGGCAAAACTCTATTAGTCTTTACCCTGCTTCATTCTGTATTCCAAGGCCAAATTTGCCTGTTACTCCAGGTGTTTCTTGACTTCCTACTTTTGCATTCCAATCCCCTGTAATGAAAAGGACGTCTTTTTTGGGTGTTATTTCTAAAAGGTCTTGTAGGTCTTCATAGAACCGTTCAACTTCAGCGTTACTGGTTGCGGCATAGGCTTGGATTAGATCTTAAGTGTGTATAATTAGTTTTACCATTCCTGGTCTTAATGTATTTGAAGCTGATCAGGATGTACTGGGATCAGGAAATAAGAAGATAGCCAAGAAATACTAAAGTATATAATCTGGATGCATATTCATCTTTAAACTGTTTGCTAAGTGATATCATTACTGCCTGAATATGTGAATATTCTGTGGCCTCCTCAAGCTGTTATATTTAATTTTTTTGAGGTTGTGGATACCCTGTCTATCCAGAAAATCCTCATAGGTATGTACTTTTAGATATGATATTATAAGAAATGTAAATCATGAGCCATGGTAGGAACACGGAGCTTTCCGATAATGAAATAGCCTGAATTGGACAAAAGAATCAGGAGTTTTTGAGTGAGTAAGTTGATATAAAGAAGTAGGCACAGAGAGAGGAATAATCTAAGGCAAGAAAAGAGCTCTGTGAAACCACAGTATACATGCATAAAAAACTGGGAATCTAGAGAACAGTGTTTTATTACTGCCATCTGTCACTACTAATTGAACAAATCTTTCTGGAGAACAGTGAAATCCATTGGTAAAGCATATGAATAGAGGATAATAAATGGGAAAAGTACAAATAATGATAGGAAAAATAAAACCATATTTGAATAAGCATCTATTTGCCTTCTTAACATCCAAACTGTTCATTCTAATATTATTTGCCATTGCTTCATTGAAGTATGGAAGGTATACTTTTTAGGAAAAAATACAAAAAATATAGAACACATATAATAAAAACTATAGAGGTTTTAACTAATAATTCAAAGACTAGCTTCTCTGAAGCAAGCGTTTATATTGATGGTTTTCCACTGAGATCTGACAGTCTTAAGGCTGAACGTCAAAGATGATGCCATCATCCCCTTTTCTCTTAGAACTTGTAATATCTTTAATATGTAAACAAATCCATACATATATAGTTAGTCCAAGTGTTCAGTCTTGGAAACAGCATGTTTCAGTATTTCTGTTGCCTACATTGATTGTGGAATTAGAATCTTATTAATTTCTCTTAAAACTAATCATATAAATTTCTCTTAAAACTGATGTGCTATCTATAAAATAAGATAAATATTCTTGCCATTATCTCATGGAATAAACAGATTTTTTTCCTTACCCTGCTTAGTTCTTTAGTCATGGGCTACAATATAGCTACTAGGTAGGTGACTGGAATGCAAAAGTAGGAAATCAGGAGATACCTGGAGTAACAAGCAAGTTTGGCTTTGGAGTACAAAATGAAGCAGGTACAGGCTAACAGACTTTTGCCAAGAGAACGCACTGGTCATAGCAAACACCCTCTTCCAACAACACAAGAGAAGACTCTACACATAGACATCACCAGATGGTCAATACTGAAATCAGATTGATTTTGTTCTTTGCAGCCGAACATGGAGAAGCTCTATATGTCAGCAAAAGCAAGACTGGGAACTGACTGTGGCTCAGATCATGAACTCCCTGTTGCCAAATTCAGACTTAAAGTGAAGAAAGTAGGGAAAACCACTGGATCATTCAGATATGACCTAAATCAAATCCCTATGATTACATAGTGAAAGTGAGAAATAGATTCAAAGGATTAGATCTGATGGACAGAGTGCCTGATGAATTACAGACAGAGGTTCATGACATTGTACAAGAGGCCATGATCAAAACCATCCAAGAAAAAGAAATGCAAAAAGACAAAATGGTTGTTTCTGAGGAGGCCTTGCAAATAGCTGAGAAAAGAAGAGAAGTGGAAGACAAAGAGAAAAGATATCCATCTGAATGCAAATTCCAAAGAATAGCAAGGAGAGAAAAGAAAGCCTTCCTAAGTGATCAATGCAAAGAAATAGAGGAAAACAATAGAATGGGAAAGACTAGAGATTGCTTTAAGAAAATTAGAGATACCAAGGGAACATTTCATACAAAGATGGGTACAGTAAAGGACAGAAATGGTATGGACCTAACAGAAGCAGAGGATACTAAGAAGAAGTGGCAAGAATATACAGAAAAACTATACATAAAAGATGGTAATGACTTAGATAACCACGATGGTGTGATCACTTACGTAGAGCCTGGAGTGTGAAGTGAAGTGGGCCTTAAGAAGCATCACTATGAACAAAGCTGGTGGAGGTGATGGGACTCCAGCTGAGCTTTTTAAAATCCTGAAAGATGATGCTGTGAAAGTGCTGCACCCAATACGCCATCAAATTTGGAAAGCTCAGCAATGGCCACAGGACTGGAAAAGGTCAGTTTTCATTCCAATCCCAAAGAAGGACAATGCTAAAGAATATCTAAACTACTGCATAATTGCACTCATTTCACATGCTAGCAAAGTAATGCTGAAAACTCTCCAAGCTGGACAAGAAGCATATATGAACTAAGAACTTCCAGATGTTCAAGCTGAATTTAGAAGAGGCAGAGGAACCAGAGATCAAATGGCCAATATCTGTTGGATCATAGAAAAAGCAAGAGAATTCCAGAAAAACATCTACTTCTCCTTCATTGACTACACTAAAGCCTTTGACTGGGTGGATCACAACGAACTGGAAAATTCTTCAAGAGATGGGAACATCATACCTTAACCTTACCTGCCTCTTGTGAAACCTGTATGCAGGTCAAGAGCAACAGTTAGAACCGGACATGGAACAATGGGCTGGTTCAAAATTGGGAAAGGAGTACATCAAGGCTGTATATTGTTATCCTGCTTATTTAACTTCTTTGCAGAGTACATCATGTGAAATGCCAGCTGGATGAAGCAAAAGCTGGAATCAAAATTTCTGGGTGAAATATCAATTACCTCAGATATGCAGATAACCCTTACGGCAGAAAGCAAAGAGGAACTAAAGAGCCTCTTGATGAAAGTGAAAGAGAAGAGTGAAAAAGCTGGCTTAAAACTCAAGATTCAGAAAACTAACATCATGGCATCTGGTCCCGTTACTTCATGGCGAATGGATAGGGAAACAATGGAAACAGTGAGAGACTTTATTTTCTTTAACTCCAAAATCCCTGCAGATGGTGACTGCAGCCATGAAATTAAAAGACATGTACTCCTTGGAAGAAAAGTTATGACCAACTTAACATATTAAAAAGCGGAGATATTACTTTGCCAACAAAGGTCCATCTATTCAAAGCTATGGTTTTTCCAGTAGTCATGTATGGATGTGAGAGCTGGACCATAAAGAAGGCTGAGCGCTGAAGAACTGATGCTTTTAAACTGTGGTATTGGAGAAGACTCTTGAGAGTCCATTGAACTGCAAGGAGATCAAACCAGTCAGTTCTAAAGGAAATCAGTCTGAATATTTATTGGAAGGACTGATGCTGAAGGTGAAGCTGCAATAATTTGGCCACCTGATGTGAAGACTAACTCATTAGAAAAGACCCTGTTTCTGGGAAATTTTGAAGGCAGGAGAAGGGTCGACAGAGGGTGAGATGGCATCACTGAATCAATGGACACAAGTTTGAGCAGGCGCCTGAAGATAATGAAGCGCAGGAAAGCTTAGCATGCTGCAGTCCATGGGGTCACAAAGAGTCAGACATGACCGAGCAACTGAACAGTAACAAGATGCATCTATAGTATTAATAGAAAAGGAATGATAGTATCAGTAACGCACACACACAGACACAAATTGAGAAAAACTCCAGTACTATAGCTGCGTGTTCTACAGGTAAATGTTGTTTCTCAGTCGTTTTTAATAACTTTGGGGACCCAGTACACTAATATGATATATGGTCCTCTGTCCTGTTTTCAAAGCCATTTTAGTTTTGATTGAAATATACTGAATACTGAATATTGAATTTCTCTCAGTCTGTTGGTGATATATCTGTTTTGTTTTGACACCGGGCAGAGTAATCCTAGAATCAATCCTAAGAGAAATTTTGAGGGAGACTTTTGTGGTTTGTTTTCCATACTTCAGCCATTCTCTTCTCCTAGGTAGCAAATATTTGACTGATTGGAGAAAGCCTGTAATTGCATTTCTTATATTAGGTTGATTCCTAAGGATTCCTATTGAACTCATCTTGAGATAATATGTTTGATTTACTATTATTTAGTTTTAATTATTTCATTGTCCTTTCTGAGGTCCAGTCAGTCTTAGGAAAAGCTTCCCATTGGCAGAATCATCTGCCATTTATTCAGGTCACCTATTAAGATCAATGAAGAGTACAAATATGCATAAGATATGGCTCTGAAACTCAGTTAAGGCCTTAGGGAAAATAGGAGAAACAGGTCAAAAGACTTCTTTCTTAAATCCACTTAGGTCCATAAATCATTTGATTATTCTTTTACTATTTATCTTCCTTTTAAAATATGTCATTTCCAATGTTTGACCTATAAGAGTTCGTTCTAAAAAGATTACCATGAACCCTGAACTCTACTTGGATCTTCTAAGGTGATTAATGTTGTGGAAAAACTCCATACATAGACAGTGTAACTCTGACAAAAATAATACCGTTGAAAAATAACGAAAAATAATCACTTATTCAGCCCCTACTATGCCAAGTGCTTAACTTGTGTCAGTGTGATTCCATCTTTAGGAGCAAATACTTGCTATTCTCTGAAGCAATTCAGGTTACTAATTTCTCATCATAATACAGTGTTCTGCACTATTGTGATGATTGCAGAATGTAGACCCAGGTTACATTCATTCAGAACAGTACACTGGAGATACCCAAGCACAAATTAATTATACTTGAATTTTTGGCACATGATACAGTTGCATCTTCTCATTTATATTTCTTTCATCAGTGAGAGGTTTAATATACTATTACTCGTTAAAGTTGGGAAAAATCATGTTGATAAAAGACATTTAATAAAGTGCAAGAAAATGATATTCATAAATAATAGTAAGCTGGTTTCCATAGCAGTTTAATACCATCACTACAATATCTTACATTAATATCAACAGTGGTTAGAACTGTAATCATTTGCATTCTTTAACATGTCTTTATATGTAGTACCTACAGTATTTGTTGAAAACAATAGTATTTGATATCTAAATGAATAGAAATAAACTGAAATTGGTCCAGGAGTTAAGAATTAGATCACTTGAATAAAACAACAGCCCTCACTTTCTTGTGAGCCAAAGATACAATTAGCTTGAAATGGCACCTGGGTTGACTTTTTTGTGGGTGTATGAGAAGAACAAGTTATAATTTAAAATACAACAAAATATTAGTTTTCATTTATATGCAAATGAAAAATAGGAATGTATGAAAAATAATGGGTGACTACTCCTTGGATAAAGTCACCTGCTTGCTTCTTATCTTTACACCCCCCCACCCAAATATCCCAGGCACTTATACTTCTCATTTTAATCACTTGCTGTGCTGTTGCTATTGTTTGCATTTACTTTTTAAAGAACTTGGTGAAAGCTTCAGCTGTATTAACAAATATTTAGAAAATATGTTATTTTCTTGAATGAAGACAAGTTACTTACAAAAGGTTTTAGGGAAATATAGTTTAGAATATTAACTTTAAAATGGTTTGAAGTAGATGACAAAGCCAAAAACAACCAGAGAAAGAGATATTAAGTCCAGATAGTACACTTCATGGGAAATAGATGGGGGAACAGTGTCATACTTTATTTTGGGGGGCTCCAAAATCACTGCAGATGGTGACTACAGCCATGGAATTAAAAGACAATTACTCCTTGGAAGAAAAGTTATGACCAACCTAGATAGCATATTCAAAAGCAAAGACATTACTTTGCTGACTAAGGTCTGTCTAGTCAAGGCTGTGGTTTTTCCTGTGGTCATGTATGGAAGTGAGAGTTGGACTGTGAAGAAGGCTGAGTGCCGAAGAATTGATGCTTTCGAAGTGTGGTGTTGGAGAAGACTCTTGAGAGTCCCTTGGACTGCAAGGAGAGCCAACCAGTGCATTCTAAAGGAGATCAGCCCTGGGTGTTCTTTGGAAGGAATGATGCTAAAGCTGAAACTCCAGTACTTTGGCCCCCTCATGCGAAGAGTTGACTCATTGGAAAAGATTCTGATGCTGGGAGGGATTGGGGGCAGGAGGAGAAGGGGACGACAGAGGATGAGATGGCTGGATGGCATCACGGACTCTATGGACGTAAGTCTGAGTGAACTCCGGGAGATGGTGATGGACAGGGAGGCCTGGCGTGCTGCGATTCATGGGGTCACAAAGAATCGGACACGACTGAGCAACTGAACTGAATACATATATACAGATAAGAAGATACTGTGTGTGTTAGTCACTCAATAGTGTCTGACTCTTTGCAACCCCATGGATTGTAGCTTGCCAGGCTCCTCTGTCCACAGAATTCTCCAGGCAAGAATACTGGAGTGTTCCTCCTGACATAAGGATCAAACCCAGCTCTCCCGCATTGCAGGCAGATTCTTTACCATCTGAGCCACCAGGGATGGTGATACTAAAATATGCATAATGGGAGAATCAGCTTGGAAAAATAAATGAGAAGTTAAAGTAATTCAGAAAACAATTTGCAGAAAAAAACATGAAAGAATATCTTAGGAAATATTTCCTACAGTATTAAGACATGCTTAAGATACTTGGATAATTAAAATTGTTCACATTAAGCTCTTTGGTAATGGAAATGATACTGTGTCACTTATATAAACTAGTAACTGCATACGTTAAAAAAAATCTAGGAGACAAAATTTTAAACCATTTAAAACGTTTCTATTTGAAGAGTTTTAGTGGGTTTTGAACCCATTTGTTAATATTTTAAAAGTAATATCTTCCAATTACTTTGTAGAAAGAACTAATATCTTAAAAGGTAGAAACGTATTAATCCCATTTCAAAAATGCAATGCATGTTTGATGGATGAGATTGAAAATAAATGTTGTGTAATGATTTAGTAAGTGCTTCTTCTGTTTCCCTCTACTTATCTTTTAAAATGATATTTTACTTTTTAATTATTATATCACAAAATATCAAACCAAGATTTTCTAATTTTCTAAAATAATGAATATTTAAGCACATTGCTTTCACACAAAATTAGTGAGAAGAATATTTTGCACATTTAATTAGTTCAGTAAAATGAAAAAAATTAAAATATTGTATCATGTTTATCTCATTTTTAAAAATTTCTATTTAAGTGTGATATGCTAAATGCTTTCATCCAGTAATATGAAAATAACATTCAGCAATTGTTCACTGATAGAGATGCATGATCAAACTTTTGAAGATCAATCTCAGAGATGAGACATTTGAACATGTAAGTGTTAGTAAACTATGAAAAGTGCTTTCCAAAGGAGTGAGTAGGAACACATGTGGGGAACAGATTGCCTGGAGGAATTAGAGGAGACTTTACTGAGATGACCCTAAAACTGTGTCTCATTATGCACAGATAGGAATTTTTTAGTTGGTTATTTCATAGCTATTTAATAAACTGAAGAAAAATATGACATTTCTGAAATGTTTTATATTGGTGAGGTCTGCTTAATTCAGTGATTCATGTTTCCATCGATAAATGTAGAGAAAAGAAGAAAATCTATTATCTTAGATTTAGATCTAGTTAAATATTCAACTTCAGGTGGATGTAGAGAATGGTGGCTTGTAAAACGTGTTTCCTCTTCTCTCTATGACGGTCCCACTTTTCTCTTTACTGGGAGTTTTGCTCTTGGGCAAGAGAGAAATATTTCAAAACTTTTGTGGAGTGATGTTTTCATCCTAGTAATGAAGAAAATGTTATATATTTTAAAATATATAATACTGTGAAAAAGTTTGCTTAACATGGGCATCCCTCTTTCATAGCACTCACCTTGATAAAGTGATGTACATTATATTAATTAGTTCATACTTCTGAGCTCTTTGATATTAAGGACATTTGTTATGCCCCCTTTTTGCCCCATACCTACATTTTCCTGGCCTATGCTAGGCATTGGATTGTTTCTCAAAGTGAATGATTAACTGAAACAGTCACTTTCTTGAGACTTTATGCCAATTTATTTATATGTAATTCACGTCAAGTCCACTTTCAAAGCTATGTGGAAGTTTATTATAAAGGGTGTATAAACTTATGATTAGTAAGATATAAATTAGAGATAGCCAGAGAAAGAGAAGGATGCAAAGATGCTAATTATGAAAGTAGTAAGTTTATTGTTACATTAAAACCACCACAAAATCTTGTGACTTAGGACAACAGTGACTTGTTAATTCTAATGAATCTGTATTTGCCTGATTCATGTAGTATATCATCTTCTCTTACCTGGAATCACTCATACGGCTGAAATAACTAATCAGCTCAGCTATGGCTGTAGAATCTAAGATGAGCTCGCTTAGGTTTCTAGGTCCTTACTGCTCTCTGTTCCGCTAGGCCTTTCTCTCCACAATATCTCTGACCTTTCCATTATTTAGCCTGGACTTCTGGTCATGGTAATAGAAATTTACCAAAGAGTGAAGGTAGAAACTGTGAAGTCCTTTTAGATATCGGGCTTCAGAACTCACACCTCATGACTTCTGCCCCATTCTGTTGACCAAAGTCACAAGTCCAGCGGAGATGCAAACCTCAGAGAAATAGATTCCACCTCTTAATAGGAGGACCTATAAAGAATATATGGTCATATTTAGTCTTTCACAATAGCATATGAATTGTTGTTGCGTATAAAATTTGTTTCCGCACTGGCTAAAAGTGAAAGTGTTAGGTGCTCAGTCATGTCTGACTTTTTGTGACCCCATGGACAGTAGCCCACTAGGCTCCTCTGTCCATGAAATTTCCCAGGCAGGAATACTGGAGTGGAGGCCATTTCCTACTCCAAGGGATCTTCCCAATCCAGGGATCTAACCCTGGTCTTCTGAATAACTTTGGAATGTTTAAATGTAGTGATTAGCATTACATTTTTTGTAATGCTATCATCTGAGCTACCAGGGAAGACCTGAAATAGTTAAAAATGAGGGAAAAATGAGATAATAAGATACTAGCTATCAGAATGATGAACTAATACCAGGAGATTCCATTTTTATCCCAGTTTTATTGAGATATAGTTGGCATATAGCACTGTATAAATTTAAAGTGTACAGCATAATAATATGACACATATTTATCATGAAATTACCACAGTAAGTTTAGTGAATAGATACATTAAAGAAATAGGAAAAAATTTGCCTTGTGATAAGAAATCTAATGATTTACAGCTTTCATATATAATGTATAGCAGTGTTTGTTATAGTTATGTTATGCATTTTATCCCTAGTATTTATTTTATGCCTAGAAACTTGTATCTTATGACCACTTTCATCCAGTTCCCCTTTTAACCACCTCCTGCCTCTGTTAACCATGAATTTGATCTCTTTTTCTTTAAGTTTGTTTGATGTTGATGTATAATTGACCTATAATTCTATGTTAGTTCCTGATACACAACAGAAAATTCAATTTTAAAAATCTGTTTAATTTTTAAAAATACATGCAAATTATGAAGGATTCTAAAGATGCAAAAAGTTAAAGTGGGAGTAAAAAATAAAATGCACTTCAAAATTCTAATTACCCAGAAATAACCATTAAGATTAATTATAAAAAACCTGAAATCTTTCTATGCCTGTATTATAGATGGAAGAATGCTTAATTGAGTAAAAGATATAGCTATATGAATTTATAATAATTCTCTAAAGCTAATACAAAATAGCATTTTATTTCATTTAAATAGAGGCAAAAGAAAGTGTATTGAAAAGGCATATTACTAGAGATATTATTTGCTAAACCAAGATCTCTAAAGTTAAAAAATAAATAAGAAAATCATTAATAGCTTACAGTCATAGTTTTAACTTTTTAAACCTTAGACAAAGTTGAAAGATAAGGATGTTAGCACTGTTATATTTCCTTTTAACTACCTTCTGCTGCTGCTGCTGCTGCTGCATCACTTTAGTTGTGTCTGACTCTGTGTGACTCCATAGACGGCAGCCCACCAGGCTCCCCTGTCCCTGGGATTCTCCAGGCAAGAACACTGGAGTGGGTTGCTATTTCCTTCTACATGCCTTCAAATTTCTATTTATTATATGGTTACCAAAAAAAAAACCTTCTTGAACAACACCCAGTCCTCAATATGAGCTTATTTCATAAACTACTGCTATGACAAACCTAGAGACTATATCAGATCTGGACAGACTTGCACAAAGCAAAATAGAGGAAGTGAGGAACCAGAGACTACATACCATCTTTGTTGGAATTGCCTTTTTTTCCTCTGTGAGATTTTATTAAATGTCCAGTAATAGAGTTTTTGTACCTAAATAAGGGTTTAACTTACTATTATGTGAGGATATCATTAGGTTTAATACCATCCATGGGGTTTTCCAGGCAAGGATACTGTCGGTTGCCGTTTCCTTCTCCATTGGACCATGTTTTGTCAGAACTCTTCATTATTACCGTCTGTCTTGGGTGACCCTTCATGGTATGGCTCATAGCTTCATTGAGTTATGCAAGCCCATTTGCCACAACAAAGCTGTGAGCCACGAAGGGGCATGAAACACCAGAGCGTTTGACTGTGTGGATCACTGTGGAAAATTTTTAAAGAGAGAGTACCAGACAACCCTACCTGTCTCCTGAGAAACCTGCATGTGGGTCAAAAAGCAACAGTTAGAACCAGACATGAAGAAATGGACTGGTTCAAAATTGGGAAAGGAGTGCAACAAGGATTTATATTTTCACCTTGCTGTTTAACTTATATGAAGAGTATATCATGTAAAATGCCAGGCTGAATGAATCACAAGCTGGAATCAAGATTGCTGGGAGAAATATCAACAAACTCATATATGCAGATAATATCATTCTAATGGCTGATTGTGAAGAGAAACTAAAGAGCCTCTTGATGAGGGTGAAGGAGGAGAGCGAACAAGCTGGCTTAAAGCTCAATATTCAAAAAACTAAGATCATGGCATCTGGTCCCATCACTTTATTGCAAATAGAAGAGGAAAAAAATGGAAGCAGTGACAGTTGCTCCAAAATCACTGTGTACAGTGGACAGTGACTGCAGCCATGAAATTAAAAGATGCTTCCTCCTTGGAAGAAAAGCTATGACAAACCTAGAAGTGTATTATAAAGCAGAGACATCGTTTTTTCGACAAAGGTCTGTATAGACAAAGCTGTGGTTTTTCCAGTAATCATGTAAGGAGTAAGTTGGTCTATAATGAAGACTGAGTGCCAAAGAATTGATGCTTTTGAATTGTGGTGCTGGAGAAGACTCTTGAGAATCCTGTGGACTACAGTTGTGGTGTTGGAGAAGACTCTTGAGAGCCCTGTGGACTACAAGAAGATCAAACCAGTCAGTCCTTAAGGAAATCAACCCTGAATATTCACTGGAAGGACTGATGCTGCAGCCAACACTGCAATACTTTAGCCATCTGATGTGAAGAGCTGGCTATTGGAAATGACCCTGATGTTGGGAAAGATTGGAAAGTGAAAGTAAAAGTTACTCAGTCATGTCTGACTCTTTGCAACCCATGGACTATGGAATTCTCCAGGCCAGAATACTGGAGTGGGCATCCTTTCCCTTCTCCAGGGAATCTTCCCATACCAGGGATCAAACCCAGGTCTCCTGCATTGCAGGCATATTATTTACCAGTGAGCCACTAGGGAAGCTGATGTTGGGAAAGAATGGAGGCAAAAGGAAAACGGGGTGGCAGAGGATGAGAGGGTTAGATGGTATTACAGAATCAGTGGACATGAATTTGAGCAAATTGCAGGAGAGAGTGGAGAACAGAGGAGCCTGCGTGGTACGGTTCATGGAGCCACAAAAAGCTGGACACCACTTAGTGACTGAACAATAGATTTCTCAGATTCAGATTAGTTCCCTGATTCAGTGTGCATTTGTTCCTGGAACATTCAAACTGATCACAGAGATTTCATGGCTCATTTCATTTGTTTCTCTCAGCAGCTGCTTTTAAGATGAAAAAAATCATTTCTTTCAATTTACATCTCTCTTGATTTGAAGTTACTAGTGAGAATTTTTATGATTTTGATCGCCATTATGACTTTTGGGAGCACGAGTAGAATTAGGAGTCTCAGCCTGTCTGTCTCAAACACATTTTATTTCTGTCATTAACCACAACTTTTGAGATTTATGACATAGAGCTATATGTTTTTTCCCATGTGATCATTGCTGGTGGAAGTTTTTTTTCCTCTAGTTTTTGCTCTTTTTGTTTATACTTGTTAGATACGGAGAGGCAGAAATTCTTTGATGCAGCTTGATTCTACTATGCTGATCTGTAAGTTCAAGGCAGTAAGTTTTTAAAGAAACACCTTTCACGTAATGGAAAATAATAATTAAAAATAGAAAATGCCCTCAGCTTCAATTTTGCAGCAGCTACAGAGGAATTTTTCATAATGATGGTTAATGTAGAAATCCTCAATGACTTTCTACCTGGTAGTAGCCAAATATTAAAGTATATTTCAAAATGAAAGGTATCTTTTAGGTGCAGAGAAAAATGTGATGAGATAAATCTTTCAGGTGATCTAACGTGATAGAAGAAAAGATTCACGATATTCTGAGTGGTACATGGTTAGAAAGCATGGTTTCGTCCAGTTTAACGTGCAAATAGCCTTTCAACGAGTATTTCTAAAAATGTAGATCTTAAGTCAGTAGGTCTTGGATGGGAACTGCGATTCTGTATTTCTAGCAAGCTCTCAGTGAAACAGGTGATACTTTTAGTAGCACAGTTCTTCACAACTGCAGACTCGGAGCAACTCTAACTGAACCCTTTAGGCCAGGGATTATAGCTTATTCATCTTTGCAAACCTGTTATCTAATGAAGTGCCTGAATAAAAGTATGCCCTGAAATATTCTCTTGTTAAATAAATGAATTGATATGTTAAATAAATAAATCACTACTAGATGCCTGGAATATTCATATTCTCTGTTAATGATTGACAAGGAATCCTTCTGTTTTGGAGACCAGTTGCATGAATGATAAGATTGCTGCTGCTGCTACGTCGCTTTAGTCGTGGCCCACTTTGTGCGACCCCATAGACGGCAGCCCACCAGCCTCCCCCGTCCCTGGGATTCTCCAGGCAAGAACACTGGAGTGGGTTGCCATTTCCTTCTCCAATGCATGAAAGTGAAAAGTGATAGTGAAGTTGCTCAGTCGTGTCCGACTCTTTGTGACCCATGGACTGTATCCTACCAGGCTCCTCCACACATGGGATTTTCCAGGCAAGAGTACTGGAGTGCTAGTTTCTCTTAAAAAGTCAAAAGTCCTAATAAAATTTTTGTTTAGTTGAAACTGTTTTACATCACACAGCTACTTTGGACAACAAAATATTGCTTTTCAAATACTTGAACATATTCTTAACTGGTTCTCAATTTTGTTTGTACACTGGAATGATGGGTATTTTTGCTTTTCTAATTCTTAAATAAACACTTTGATTTATGAAATTACCACATAATCACCTTTATTAAATAACCGTTGATAATTTGTGTGTGAGCTTTCCTCAGAACAAAATTATAACTATATCAGTAGTGTGAGTGAGAATAGGAAAAAAATCATTTAAAAATCTTGAATTGTCCTTCTGAATAATTATCCTGCATTTTGGATTACCAATGAATTTGAGAACTGGGAACACTGTATTTTACATATAAGTATCAGCCTTACTTATTTACTTTTGTATATGTATGTATGTATATATACACACATATGTGTATGTATATCAGCCTATTAAGGCTTCCCTGGTGGCTCAGACAGTAAAGAATCTGCCTGCAATACAAGAAACTCAGCTTTGATCCCTGAGTCAGGAAGATTCCCTGGAGAAGAGAATGGCTACCCACTCCAGTATTCTTGCCTGGAGAATTCCATGGACAGAGGTACCTGGGGGCTGCAGTCCATGAGGTTGCAGAGTCGGACACGACTGAGCGACTAACACTCTATCAGCCTGTTACTGATGTTTCACATCTGATTATCAACACATAAATGATATAATTGTATTATTAAATTTTGGAACTGGATTGTATAAAGGAAATGAAACAGTAAAATACCAAAGCAAGTATTTAATTACAATTTAAATGAACAGTTCATAGTTAAAATGTAGGATGGATGAATAGAACTAGCAATAGAAAGAGAGATCCTCTATAGCAGAAATCCTTGTCCTGTTCTTTACAAAATTAACCAGGTAACTTTGAGTAAATTATTTAACTACATTGCACCTCACTTGTCTTGTCTGTAAATTGAAAAGGCAAATCTACCAAGGTCTCTACCAACTGCACAATTTTGTGGTATGTAACTCTAATCTCAACTAAGTGTCATAGTGTTGGTGTGAGGAAAAAAGTAACTTTAAGCAATCATTTATTCCTACACCTTTCCTTTTCGGCAACTATGTAAAATAAATTCTCAAGAATGTAAAACTTTCTTAAACAACTTGAAACTAGCCAAAAGAAAAAAAAAATATTGAGTCAATCACAGGCAGAATATAGAGGAACATGTCTTGATGGTCCAACAGATCTAAGTTTAAATTCTAAATATTTCCCCTTCTAGTTTGTGAGCCCATGAGCAAGTACATTTCTTGATCTCTCTGAGTCCATTAACTAAAAAAAAAAAATGAATGAGTCTGTTTCCTTAAATGTAAAATTTAAGTATGAATATTTGCCTGACAGGATTGCTATACTTATGAAATAGTGAGATCATTTAATTAACACACAGTGCTCAATTTTTTTAACCCTAATATATTTTGAATGACTGAAAATATCTCCAGATATCCTATTTAAAGGCATAATGAGCATTAATTAAAACATATTTATGCTGTTCACTGAGTTTCATTTACTTTCAAGAATTCAATGATTGCATCTTCATTTTCTATGATCAATAAAATAAATACCCCAAACCTCAGATTTTTCTCATGAGTGTTGAATCTGTTTCCTCACTGAATGCAAAGTATTCCAGTATGTGGATGTTTTGAGTAGGCAAGCAAACCCTTCTGCATGTGACAATATTATCGTTTTCTTTCAGGAAACCCTGATAGATTGGTGTGATGAAAAGGAACTTAATTTGATATTAACAACTGGAGGAACAGGGTTTGCACCACGAGATGTCACTCCAGAGGTGAGATAGTATATACTTTTCTGATATTCAAGAAGTAGACTATTCATGTGATTTTCAGTCCTTTTAATTTTTTTGTATGGTTTTTGTAATTTTGCTAGACAGAAACGACATCTGTGGTTCTAAGAATGGGAACATTTTGCAGTGGTTGAATATTTACATTTTTTAAAAAAAGTTTCTTGACTTCTTTTCTTTGACTTAAACTAGATATTATCTAAAATGAGGAAGATTGAATTGGTCCAGAAGGTAATCTTGCATTTGCTCAATGGTCTGTGGTATCGGCTGAATTTGAGGCATATATTGCCAAAGGAAGTGATAGCAGAACTCTGACTCAGCATGGCATCTGGTCTGATGTGCTGTGTTAATGTAATTCAAAATATATTTGATTCCTTTTTTCTTTAGAAACCCTTGTCATTGGTCTCAAGTAGAATGACTCCAATAGCATATTTAGACCAATTTTATAGTATTTGATGAAAAAGTTATATATTACATAATTTAAAATGTGAATTTAAATGCAGAATTTAATAAGCCAAGAAGCAAAATCAGTATCTAGACTATGCCTTAAGAATCACCTTCAACCTTGCACAGGAAAAAAAAAGGGGGGGAAAGAATGAAGAATAGACAGCGCTAAGTGATACAAGGGGAAAAGTCTTTCTTTGTTTTTAAAGCAGCCATAAACTTCAGCTGTAACTTTAGTGTCATATGCAGACTTATGTTCATACTTAGACATTGTTTCACTCACTTTTCAAAAACTGTTTCTTGGCTGAATTTCAACTTACTGTTAGCTGTTTTGTTTTGTTTCTTTTTAAAACATTTTCAAGTCAGTATCCCATTGTGTCTACTGTCTTATTCACAGCAAGATATTTTTGCTCTGTACCTATTAAATAATTATTGTCCTACTTACTCTAATATAGAAGTTTTCAAACTTTAGCCTGTACCCCCATCAAAGGTAAAACAGATTGCTGCATCCTACCCACAGTGTTTCTGATTCAGTAAATCTGCAGTGGGTCCCAAGAATTTGTGTTTCTGGTAAGGCCCCAGGTAATGCGCATGTTGCTGGCCCATAAACCATGCTTCCAGACTTTGGGTACCACTGCTCTAGTATGTGAAAATGTAAATTGTTTTAACAGATTGTAAAATAATTTCTATTTTTCTATGTAAAAATCACAGAAATTTTAGAGATATTATTCTAACTAGGCTTATAAATATAATGGTTTTGTTTTTAAAGCAATCACAATAGAGTTGTATTGGAAGATTGTTAGCTTCCAGTACTTAAAAAAGAAGGTGGGAGGGGGGTTCGGAATGAGGGACACATGTGCACTCATGGCTGATTCATGTCAATGTATGGCAAAAACCACTACAATATTATAAATTAGCCTCCAACTAAAATAAATAAATTAATTTTTTTTAAAAAGAAAGAAAAAAAAGGAAGTCATTCTTACATAGCTCTTGAGTCCTTAGGGGAAATGATCCTTTGGCCAATTTTTTCATTTCTTTTAAACTGTGAGACTAACTTAAAAAGATAAAATTGGAGGTAAGCCATCTCCTCTAGAGGTGTGTTTATGTTTTGTTTGTGAGAAAATCACCTACATATGTGAAGAACTTAATTTTTGAAGTTTGAGTGTTAAGTGTTTTAAGTAAATAACTTTGGTTTTATATATCCCTATTATTTATGTAATGGCTTGATATTTTCATAATATTATTTTTATATCATAAAAGTAGAAAAAAGTTACTATAGAATTCATTCACAACCAGTTAACAGTATTATTTTTAATTAGGAGAAGATAATTTGCATCACCAAGTATTTTGTATTCCCTGGAGTTCCAAGTTTATTCCAGAACACTAGGTTGCAAAATCACACTTTTAAATTCTGGCTCTGCTACTTACGGCGTGGTAACCATACACTAGTCATTAAACCATTTTGTGCCTCAGTTTCCAATAAAGTGAGGGAAATGAAAGTGCCTGTCTACCAGGGTAGTTGTGAGGATTGAATGAGAACTATTTTTGCTAAGAATACTAAAAGATATTTTTATCTTTTAGTTAATAAAGGGTTAATTTTTTAAATTAGTTATTGCATAACTACCAAAGTGGACAAATCTATGGTATTTTTTTATATATAAATATCAAATGGACAAAAACAGTCATATAGTGAAGTATTCATGCATTCTTTGTGATCTTGTTAAATTTTTAAATATTTTGATGTAGTAAGCTTCATATTTTATCTTTTCTATCTCCATATAAACTAGAGGTCTTGAAATTCTATCATTCTAGTATAGATTTAGCCCCCAACTTTTTTTTTTTCTTTTGCTGTTGACAAGAGTCTGTGTCTTTCCATTACCTTGTATATGGCCTTATATCAGAAATTGAGAGGTTCTTTATTATTCATTGAAGTTTTTCAGAAAACCCTAGAGATGCTCTTATATTTGTATATGCCTATAGCAGTTGCTGGCTAAAATTTGTATTAGGCTTGTTTTTAATGAGTTTAAAATACATGTAATTATGTCTTCCATAATATCTGTTTTTGAAAACAAGTGACTGATTGTAAATATCATATTTTTATACACACATACACATACACAGAAGAGTATGGTCATCTACAGCAAAAGTCCATAGCACTGTTAAGCCTTTGAAAAATAACTGTAAAAGCCATCTGACCACTCAAAAATAATTCTACTAATTTCTTCTAATCTTTAAATAGTTACAATTCTTATAATATCTAAAACATAGTACTGGGATGTCAGCTAGTACTCCTGAAATATAATTTTGTGCCTGTAATAATATAGTTACTTGTCTTTATCTTATTTGTCTTAGATAATTGTCCCTAAAAAGGGAAACATATTGATAACCATATGTGCCTATATACAACCGTTTGCAAATCTTTTTAAATAGAATCAGAAGTTATTGACGGAAACCACAAATATTAGTGATGAGGGTAAAATAATATAAAATTTCTCCCTTAAGTCAGTAATTGTAAGTAATTAGTTTGATCTACAAACACAAAGTACAAGTTGTGGGTTGTTTAGAAAAAGGGGAAGGTGAAAAATACTGAATTGAATGATTAAAAGAAAGCAATCTAAAGTTATTGTCACTGAATATGAACCTTAGAGAAAATGAAAAGTTTAATAGCCTTATCCAGATCTATTAACAGAAAAATGGAATAGCAACTTCAGTAAAGTATATCCTATTTATATATTTTATATCTAAGACAATCAAAATTGACTTTTCTAAATTATGAATTTGTTTCTGCTTTTTGGCACCATATCTTAGAATGTGGTTCATCTGATAGTCACATGCCTGCTGGTCCCCTCCCTTCCTCTAAACATGAGATATTATCAAAGCTTACATATAGTAACATAATAATCCCTACTGTACAACTTTTTAGAGTTTTTTTTTGATATAAAAAGCTTATTTTTTAGTAATAGATTATGTTTTCTGTGAACTGATAAAGGTTGGATAATCTGTTGACATTGGTGAAATGGAAGTAATAGAAATTTGTAGTTATATAGAACATAAGAACTCATTGGTATACAAAGTATTATATCTTCATGTTCCACTATCACTTAAAAGTTTATATATCCAAAATAGGTATTATTACATGAAGAATCTTTCATTATTCTTAAAAGTAAAAGTATAATTAAGGATGTATAAGTGAGGTAAAGTGAAGGTCTTTTAGAATTAAAGTCTAGAAGAAAATAAAAGATTAAAAACATTTATTTTAAAAAGAACATCTATATGATTACAAAGAAATGTTTGATATTTTGGTAAATTAGAAAATATTACACTATTTAATATTTGTTAGGTAAAATTAAGTTTTAGCATGTTCATAGTACTAAGCTACACCAGAGTAAAGGGTTGTATAGTAATGTATTATTATGATTATGAATTAAAGAGTTAATTAAAATCCTAGCATGCATCTTAAATCTCATTTATTTATTCACTTATCAGATATTTTGTTTTTAATCCTTGATATGTGTCTTATGCCATGCTGGGTGCTGGGGTTAAAAAATGAATAAGACACGATCCCTATTCTCAACTCAGTCTATCGCATGGGTCAGCAAACTATGGCCCGAAGGCAAAATTCAGCTTGTTGTATTTTTTTTGTATGAGTTGTGAACTAAGAGCATATTTTGATTTCTTCTAGATGACTGAAAGAAATCAAAAGGAAAATGATATTTTGTGACATATGAGAGTCATTTGAAATTTGTATTTCAGTGTCCATAAGTGAAATTTTATTGGAACATAGTCATACTCTTTCATTGACCTATTGCCTATGGCTGTGATAGCAGAACAGAATAGTTGAATGAAAACCATATAAGCCTAAATTATTTACTGTCTGATCCTTTGCAGAAAAAGTTTGCCAACCTCAGGTCTGTTAGATGAAAATTAGTCATCTTTATTCACGTTTTTAGCTGACTTTTGAAATTTATTTTTACCATTTGTTCTTTAGTAATTTGAAATCATGTTAGTTTCATTTCTTAAATGTTTAATCTGAGAAGGAGCAAGGAAAGAACACTTTTCTTCCACAGTAAAGTGTATTGCCCCATTGTCTCAGTAGACAATATGGAATAATAAAAATAAAAGATCCCTCATATAGATAATATATAAAATTTTGAACTTTCAAAATTGATCAAATTATTGGATTTGTTAAACATTGTTTCAGTCTTAAATATTTTTCTTAGTAGTGCTGCTGCTGCTGCTAAGTCACCTCAGTTGTGTCCAACTCTGTGCGACCCCATAGACAGCAGCCCACCAGGCTCCCCTGTCCCTGGGATTCTCCAGGCAAGAACACTGGAGTGGGTTGCCATTTCCTTCTCCAATGCATGAAAGTAAAAAGTGAAAGTGAAGTCACTCAGTCGTGTCCGACCCTCAGCGACCCCATGGACTACAGCCTTCCAGGCTTCTCCATCCATGGGATTTTCCAGGCAAGAGTACTGGAGTGGGGTGCCATTGCCTTCTCCAATTTTTCTTAGTAGTGCCTTCTAAGAACTGTCCTGATCAAATTTGTCATTTTGAAGTAATCAGACTAAAGGAAGAATTACAAAATGTCAGGAAATTATAAATTTTATGTAAAAGATATTTATTTAAAAGGGTTTTTATGGTTCATTTTGTAAATGAAGAGGCACCTGGCAAAATGACTAACTCTGACAGTGATAATCTGGTACAAAGGATGAATTTCTAGGAAAAGATTATGAACTTCACAATACATATTTTGTTTATATCTTAAAATGTGTATGTTTATTTGAAAAAGATTGCTTTCTAAGCCTTTCTACAAATATTTATATATTTCATAATTTTAAGCGTCTGCCTCCAATGCGGGAGACCCGGGTTCGATCCCTGGGGCAGGAAGATCCCCTGGAGAAGGATATGGTAACCCACCCCAGTATTCTTGCCTGGAGAAACCCATGGACGGAGAAGCCTGGTAGGCTACAGTCCACGGGGTCACAGAGAGTCAGATATGACTGAGCAACTTCACTTACTTACTTACTTACTTACTTACTTACTTATACTATGACAGCTATCATTGTATGTGGTCATTAATCATTTCTTACATTTTAATACTTAAAAAACAAGAATACTGTGTAAATAAAAGGAAAGAGACATAATTGACCTGAGTTACTGAGTTAATTATTCTTAATTTGTTACTCGTGAAAATTTACATTTAAAAGTACCACTTTATAGTAAATACTCAACATTTTAAAGATCAGAAGAACTCTTTTACATTATAGCAGAAGCATAGCAAAACATCATGTCCAATAATTTCTGTTTTTGAAAGAAAATTTGATCACTATTGCAGATCATTTAAATTACATAGTTGCTTTCAAATGCATATTAATATTCTCTAGAAAAGATTATTTCCCTAAAATATCATATACTGATACTGTAGAACTGTATGAATATTTATTTTGTAATTCTAAAATTGTTGTAACTAAAGTAAAGTACCTGTTATACATGGTAAAACTAAAAGTAACCATATTGCAATAAAATTTTGAGATTAAAATTTTTCTGTATAAATAGGATAACTAAACAATATGAAATTGGTAAGAGAGCAGAATGCTAGAAACTTATACTGGAAATTTTAAAAACCAGATTCAATAAAATATACTGTCCCTTTATGGCCAAATAAGGTTATATTTTACAGTTTTTGAAGGATCTCTTTTTCTAATTTTTTTGAAATAGTTCTGGATGTGAGAAATATGTTTACATGTCTTACCTTTGTCTAAATATGTTGGGATGTAATGTACCTTTCTCATATTATATATATATATATATATATACATATATATATATATATATATATATATGATACTAACACTGTAGAATCAGACAGACCTGAATTTGAATCTTACTTCTACCACTAACTAATTATGAAGTTAAAACAAATTAAACTGTTCAAACTTGAATTTACTCATCCACTCAGCTAATGCATACCTCTCCAGGTTGTTTCTTCTAATAACTGAGATAATAAAAGTAGTCAGTGATAATAATTAGAAAATATATATAGCACTTACTATGTGTCAGGAGCTATTTTAAACTCATTTAATTTTAATTCATTTAGTCTTCAACCATATGAGGCAGATACTAACTAGAGTTGTATCTATTTTAAATATGGAGAAACTGGGACAAATCAATTAATTGACTTGCTCAGAGTTATCCAAACTAGTAAGTGACAATAATGCATGTAAAAGGATTTTAGGTAAAGCCTGGCATCTTTGTAGATCCTCATTAAATGTTCTTTATTTCCTTTACCTTTTTCTTCCACATTTAATTAATAATATTACCTATTACCTCTAATTTAATGTGATAATCCCAAATATTTCTGCTGCTAATCATTGCAATCTGATATCTGTTGTTAGCTATTAACATACCTGATGGATATGTCTAAAAATTAAGTATGTTAGTCAACATTTTCTCACTACTAATTTAGGGCATAGGCAAATGAGAATAATAAAAAGAACAGTTTATATTATATGTGGATTATGGGTAATTGCATCTCTCCTGATATCCTGTCTGAATCTACTTATTTTGTTCCTTTGTGAGTTTAAAGTTTTTGAAATATGGCTTGAAATGTCCCAAATATGTAGCATTCAGGATATTTGTTAGTAATAGTCCTTTTTATCTGGAGTTTATATTGTGCATTATCCAATTTTTGAGTGGTGTATGTCTTAGAGTTTAGGCACATTTGTGACCTACCAGTTTGCTAAAAAACATTTAGAGTCTTTGTTCAATTTAACAAGTGTTTATCAAGCATCTTGGGCTTTATTGAATAAACACTAAGCTACATGTATTCCTAAAATAGTCACCTGACAAATCAAAGTGATATAAACTTAGTACTAGAAATGTTTAGCCAATTTAGACCAAAAAAATTCTTTATAGGAAAAGATTAAGAGAGAAGTGAGCAATCAGTAAAGTTTTTGTATGAGTAGAATTTAAGCTAAAATTGAAGGAGAGAAATAGAACTTAGATTCAGAGAGAAGACATTACCAATGGGAGTAAGAAAGAAAGGAGAATGTATGATCAAGCTATGAGAAAGATAAAATTAAGAAAATCTTCCTGGCTAGAGCAGAGGATTCACTTTACAAAGAAGGATGGATAAACTGGAACTATGTTATTTTAATCTCTTTCTTAGAACAGCTAGAGTAGTACTATCTCATGAAAAACAGCAACAGAGATTCCTTAGAAGCCAAAATTCATAGGACAACTATCAACAAATACATGCCATAAAATCGTGTCATCAAAAGTAGATCCTTTTGAAAACTGGCACTTACTCAAATGTACATTCCCCAATAAGACTAACATCAGTATTTTTGAAGGTTGTTTCTATGCCCTGGTTTTTGTTTTGTTCTTTGAAATCCCAATGTAAGCTACAAACCTAGTACCATTATTTGTATGTAAAATTTAAACTGCTGTGAAGCACCAAGTTCCAGTTTTGTAGTCCAGAAACCTTTTCAGTCAATACCTATAATCCAGGGTTTCCCAGGTGGTGCCAGTGATAAAGAACCCTGCTGCCAATGCAGGAGACCTAAGAGACTCAGGCTGAATCACTGGGTCCAGAAGATCCCCTGGAGAAGGAAATGGTAACCCATTCTAGTATTCTCGCCCGGGAAATTCCATGGACAGAGGAGCTTGGCGAGCTAAGGTCCAGGGGGCCGCTAGTTGGATATGACTGAACAGCTTAGCGCATAGCATGTATCTGATAATCAAGACATCGAGACATTTTTTTTTATGATAGATTTTTGTCAGTGGTGTACCTTATCCTTGAGTTGGCCTAAGGTTTTATATAAAATTACTATATAATAATAGAGAAATCACAGTATCTTAAGAGTTTGCAAAGGAGAATTCAAAAGCCATTGTGTTGAAAGTCCTAACATGACCCTTTTATCATTCCCAGCCCTTGTGTGAACGCCTCAATTGCATATTCTTTCATGTGAGAGTCCCTTGTTTGTGTAATTCTAATTACTTGAAAGTCCAAATCTGCCCCCTTACCCACGACATTTACCCTCTGTTTTATTTATACATTAAAAGAAAAAACTCCTTAGCATAATTATCCCAGTTGAAAAGTAACTGGTTTAACATTAGACCATTTAGGTGATTAGAGCAATAGGTGACGTTGCATTTAAAAATCATGTTGTTAGGCCCTTATTCCACATAGCAACACTGGCAGAGTGAAGCGAACATCGCTGTTTGAGGTGGGGATTTAGGAATTTCAAGCATAAGGTAAAAAAGAAACATTACATATATGAAGAACCCATAAATGAAATCCTATCTTCATTTTTCCCTTAAGTACATTT
This sequence comes from Ovis canadensis, assembly GCF_042477335.2. Taxonomy (NCBI): domain Eukaryota; kingdom Metazoa; phylum Chordata; class Mammalia; order Artiodactyla; family Bovidae; genus Ovis; species Ovis canadensis. The sequence goes on from NC_091251.1 coordinate 89,154,255, forward strand.
CTTAATTGCATGCTTACTCTGCATCAGAACGTTCTCAGCTTTTAGGGGGGGTCCTGATGGGGAAAAGAGATCAATCATATCAGTAAGCATATGAGTACAAACATACTTTTTATGGTAAATTCTATGTCTAATTAAAGCTTTCACTAGAAAAGTAGCGTTGCTCATATAACTGTTTGTGAGGCAGCATAACATAGTGGTTAAGAGCTCAGACTACTTGAATTTGAATCCTAGATTCACCTCTTACTACCGTGTAACCTTTCACAACTTGCTTTACTCAGTTTTCTTATGTGTAAAATGGAGAAAATAAGAGTACCTACCTCATAGGGTAGTTATATTAGGTGGGTTAATGTAAGTAAAACACCAAAAGCAGCGTTTTGTTTACTACACAGATATTTCTTATTATTACCAATAATCTAAACAGAAAGAACTTTAGCTTACAAAGGAAGAAGATAATGGTTGAGTAAGTATTGAAAGAATTTTTCTCTGGGGAAAAAATCGTGTAAGATAGGACCTAAGGTATACAATAGAATAGTTGTGGGAAAGGAAAAATCAGCAGAGATGACATGCTAAATGTTTATTTTTACCTTGAATTTATCAGAGAAATAAAACCTTGACACCAGTGTTCCAACTCACCATTTTACAACCTACTCCCATAAAATGAACAGAGGCCGGCATAGTAGGATAGTTCCATAAAATATATGCTAAGACATTGACAAGAAAACATCATTAAATATTTTGCATATATTAATATAAAATACTAAAAGTGTGTTTATCTAGAGATATAGTTTCAGGAATGAAGATTTCAGAAATTTCCTTTCTTATTTTCTGAAATCAAGAATGTGAATTCATCTTCCTTTATTAGATCTTCATCCATGAAACAGACTTAATGTCGCTTTTCACACAAAATGTAATATGATGACTTATATCTGTCAAGTCCTCTGAGCTTCTTAGAATTCTATCACTGAATTAGAGCAGAATATCTGTGACTTCATGTTATTGCCATGCCTAAAAGGAAACTGATATGGAGTAAGAAAATGGACTCAACGAAATAAATTTTTGCAATTATTCTCATAATTTTACGAGTATTATTTCCTCATACTGGAATTTGAGAAGACCATGGCTGCTATTAAAGACTGGCAGGTGAATATCCAACAGAGAGAGTAACCATTTCAGAAAATCTTAATAACAGGCACACAACTGAGAATTTACGGGAAGAATCCAAGTTCCTTTAAAAGGTGATGAGAAGATAGAAGCAGTAAAGTTGTTGGAAGTATGACGTTTGAGAATGAACTGTTACCAGTTTCTCAGAGAGAGAGACACAGACATCAAATATCAAAGGCAACAATGCAGAAGAAGCAATTGATTGTGCTGGAAGGACCAGTTAATAAGAGGCAATATATTATAACGTTCTGTGAAGATAGCATTATAGTGACGAATGTCACTGGGGTAATTTAAGTGTTTGTCCCCCACTTCTTCACTCCTTCCATAAGTTTGATTGCAGCATATGATATATTACTCTTGCATGTAATAATCCTCAGGGTGAAACTTTATAAGAGGAGAAGAAAGGTCAGTTTTGATTAAGAGATGATTAGTTTTAAAATTTTTTTAAGTGCTTTTAAATGCTTTTCTATAAATTTGAAGCAATGACAAAATAACTTAGTATTGAATATTGTATAAAAATGGGACTTCCGTGGTGGTCTAGTGATTAAGACTCCCCACTTCCAATGCAGGAGGCAAGGGTTAGATCTTTGTTTGGGGAACTAAGACCCCACATGCTGTGTGGCATGGCCATAAAAAAATGCGATCTTATCATAATGTTTCTCACACTCTCAAAGATTCAACACTGTAATTTATAGGAGACCTAAATTATAAAAGAAGACACTTTAGTATAACCCTATTGATGAGATTCAAAGAGATTCACATTATACTAATTTCGCACTGTTGTTAAACATGATATTTAGAGGTTTGGATAATTATGTGATATGCATACTTTGATATGAGTTCTCTTTGTGGGTCCTATTTACTTCCCTTTCTCATATATTTCCTTTTTAGTATTTTTCAAGGCTTACCTATACTGTATCCTGTCTCTTAAGATGGGACTGCTCTGTGGGGTGATGAATGAATATCACCATCAGTCTTAAATATTAATAACTAGAGGAATGAGAGATCTGCTTTTATATAATACTGAAAGCCAATCCTAATATAAATGCACCTTCCCTCATGGGTGTATCTTGTGCAATAGTAGCAGCAGTATTAAAAATAATGCTCTAGTTTAACTTTGTTCAAACTTCAGTTGTTACTCTTTGCCTTCTAAATATAAGATACCTTAGAAGAGGGATCAGGAAACTTATTCTCTAGAGGAAGTAAATATTTAGAGATAATAAATAGTTTAGGCTTTGTGGGCTTTATAGTCTCTATCATAACTGTTTAACTATGCCAGCCTGTCACAGAAGCTGCTATATGATGATATCTAAATGGGCCCTGCTGTGCCACCAATAAAACTTTATTTATGAACACTAAAATTGGCTTTCTCATAATTTTCACGTGTCATGGAGTATTACTCTTCTTTTGAGTTTTTTTAATCATCTAAACATTTGAAGATTAACATTAGATTACAGGGCATGCAAAAGACAAGTGGCAGGCAAGATTTGTCCTCTAATTTAGAACATTCCCACCTACCATGTACACGCATCTCCTCTGTTATTCAGAAGCTCATAGTATGTAAGAGTGTTCAGAGAATTTAAGTCAGAACATTTCAGAAGAATTTTCTGAGAATTTAATAAGGAAAAGGAGTTGCCCTATAGTAATTAACACTTGTTAGAATCAAATGTGTTGAGTGCCTACCGTGTAGATACCAAGACTTTGACTTGGGCAGTTAGAAGAATGGACTTGCCATTTACTGAAATGGAGAAGACTATGGGAAGAGTAGGTCTGAGGAGGAAGATCAGGAGTTTTACTTTGGTCATGGAAATTTCTAACTGCCTTTAGATATCCAAATGGAGATGTTAAGCTGGCAGTTAGATATGGGCATCTGGAGTTGAGAGAAGTCTGGGCTGGAGATACTATTTTTTTTTTAGAGTCATCAGCATCTTAATGGAATTAAAATTCATGACAACTGATGAGATCATCAAGGTATTTACTAATACTACTATTTATTTTATTACTACCCCTGCTTCTTTTCTCATCCACTTTCAAAGAGGTAGGTAGTTTCTAGTAACCTGGCCCCTCTGCTCACTCACAAAGGGTGGAAGGGATCCCATTGAACAGGAAGGAACCTGGCCTATACAGGAAGGACTATTAGTTGGCCATCCTGAAATTTTGCCATGGTGTAAAGATGAGAATGAGTTTTCCCAAGTACCTCCTTGCTGGAAACTGTTTGCACTGGAGGTAAGTGTGAAAGGGGAGGTTGTGGGGATTGATGGGGTGAGGGCTTCCTAAACCTTTCCCAAACCTCAGGAGTGGCTTGATTCTGAGGAAGGGAGAAGGTTCAGACTGGTTCCTATTTCCCTGAACCAGTTTGTACAGCCCTAAATTTGACCTGCTTTCCTCAAACTGGGAGTCAGAAATCCCTTTTCTCTTCTGTTTTTCTGCTGCAGAAATTCCCAACATTCCCATTTTGTGGGCTCCAGAAAGGGGTAAGCGAAGACTTCAATCCCAGCTGACCATTTCCAGATTAATAATTTTTAGTGTTTTGATTTCTTTTATCATCATAAAAATGCTTGGACCCATTTATCCCATTTGTTTAATTTCCTTGTGGATTGTTATGTATCTATGTTCTAGGGTCATTTCGTATCCCTGGGCAACAGAGTTCAGATCCATCTGCTCTCTCCATTTATGTGCTATTTCTCTTGTGGATTCTCATGTGCAGCTTATTGATGACTATTACCTAGATGGAAGACACTCCATTCAGGAGACTGCTTCACTCTTAATCTCATCTTTTCCTGAATGGTGTTTTGTTCCCCTGCTGACAGCTTTTCACTGCCCTACCCAACTGCTTCTGATGATCTGTCATCGCTTCTCTGCTGTTCTGTCTTCCTGTTTGACTGCCTTTGATTTTTTGTCTCTACTTTTTGCCCCCATTACTTATCTGCTGAATGATTTGCGTTCTTCACTCACTGGTGCTTTGTCCATCAGCAAATGGCCTGATACTACATATTCATCTGCTATTTTAGCATTTTTAGACTGCCCAACATTGTTTATCTGCTCTCCTACCATTCTCTACTGTGGCCTTCCAAGTGCTGTGCTGTCTGTCTGCCTGATCTTGCCCTACCGAGTCTATGCCTGTAATATTATAAGTAGGTTCTGATTGTTTAACACTTCTGTTACCTATCTCCACTTGCCTTGTGCAACTAAGTTGGACTGCTGACTGAATATGCTTGACTACTGTTCTTCTCTACCTGTTTGCTGCACATGGCTGCCCAATTAGTTGACTTGAGACATTGCATTTATCACCTATGTACTTCAGCGATGCAACTTGCTGTTTGGTCCATATTGCCTCCTTTATACTTCTGTGCTAAATCACTGGTGGTGTTCATCTGTTGTCTTGTAATCCTAATCAGATTTTATTTCCAAGAGAAGTGTTGCCTACTTATTGTCCAAACATATCTTAGCAATGGAAAATCCTTTACTATTTTAGTCCAATTTACTCCTAAACTGACTTAAAGTCACTACCACTATCCTTTCTGCTTTTTTATACAACTCCACATTCTTCCTTCTATTTAGGAATAGATTTTTCTTTCTAAATCATTTATCATCTTTGCTTCAGTTTGTCTTTTCATATCACATACTATGTGCTTTTTGTTCCTTGTATGTGGGATCTATCAGTAATTTTCCATATATTAAATTTGTTTTCTAATTTGTTTTCCCTGATTTTTTCAGGGCTTCATGAGGATAAATTGCTCCTATTACTTTTATCCTTTCTAGTTAAGACCAGAATGGTTTTTTGAAACTTTCAAGTATCATCTCTAAAAATAATAAATTTAATTGTCTTGTAGTTCTCTGTAGGTAAGATTAAAGTAACTTTCCACTCTGCTCCATTTTTTCCTGAGAATATCATTTCTCTGCCACTCCATAATTTATGTACTATCATTTAGAGATCCTTTTGATGTATTTATCTTTTCCTCCTAGATTTTAGATTATCTTTTCTTGTGTGTAGGTAAACTTTTAAATTGATATTAGTATTTGGCATCTAGAAAAAATTGAAATAAAAATTATCTGCATGTAAAGCTTATTGTCTTATTCGTTTATATTTAAATGAATGACAAGATCAGACAGGAAGTAGAGAATTGTGAAATTTTCAGTTTCAGGAATCTAAGGAGATTTAAATTGGGACGTGTTTACATGCATGCATGTGTGTGTATGTAGACTTGAAGTGTTCTATGTGCATATGTATCCACATCATTGTGCATGAAGTGCGGAAAATGCTGAGTATCCATATTAAATTTTATTTTATTTTTCAAAAAATGAGAGAGAAAAGGAATAGGGGAAAGCTAAAAAGAGAGTGATGAACAGGAAATAGAGAAAAAGGTATCCATAGTTGATTCTTTTCTCCTTTTTCTTTTCTTTTAGTAATAGAGGTAAAATTAATGTGAACCAAAGGACTGCTCTAGGAATACCAAGAAAATTATTTCAGTAGATTTTTTAAAATGTATAAAATACACACAACCAAATTTACTATTTTAATCATTTTTAAGTGTACAATTCAGTGGCATTAAATACTTTCACCATTCTGTATAGCCATTACCACTGTAGATTTCTAGAACTTTTTCAAAATCCCAAATAGAAACTCTGTACATTAAATAGTAACTCCTCATTCCTTCTTTCCACAACCCCTGGTAACCTCTATTTTACTTTCTGTCTCTGAATTTGCCCACTCTAGGTACCTCATACAAGTGGAATCATACAATTTTTGTCTTTCTCTATATGACTTATTTCACTTAGCATAATATTTTCAGGTTCATTCATGCTGTAGCATATTATCACACATTCATGCATTTTTAAAGAATATTCCATTGTGTATATATACAGTTGTTTATCTCTTCATCTGCCGAGGGATACTTGAGTTGTTTTCATCTTTTGACTATTAATACTGCTATGAACATTAGCAGCATACTGCTGTGCAAGTACCTTTTTTCTTTCCATCCTTTGGGTATTTACTTAGAAGTGAATTCAGTAGCGTTTAATGCTTTTGTCTAAGGAGAAATTAAATTAGTAGCAAATCATTTACATGATACAACATTAGCATGATAACAAGTCCAAGGTACTTTATTAGGAGTAGAAGAAGTTACAAACTTTCAGAAAGGCCACAGAAGACCAAGTGAGATTTAGAAGACGCTCTATTGTAAGACTAAAAGGGAGAAAAAATTGAAATAACACAAATGTTGGAGGTTTGAGGAAAGCAAAAGTGATTCTGGAGAAGGTTGAACTTAAAAAACATTTGAAATGAAATCAGTTCAGTTCAGTTCAGTTCAGTCGTTCAGTCGTGTCCGACTCTTTGCGACCCCATGAATTGCAGCACACCAGGCCTCCCTGTCCATCACCAACTCCCGGAGTTCACTCAGACTCACGTCCATCGAGTCAGCGATGCCATCCAGCCATCTCATCCTCTGTCGTCTCCTTCTCCTCCTGCCTTCAATCTTTCCTAGCATCAGGGTCTTTTCAAATGAGTCGGATCTTTGCATCAAGTGGCCAAAATGTTGGTGCTTCAGCTTCAGCATCAGTCCTTCCAGTGAATATTCAGGACTGATTTCCCTTAGGATGGACTGGTTGGATCTCCTTGCAGTCCAAGGGAATCTCAAGAGTCTTCTCCAAGACTACAGTTCAAAAGCATCAATTAATTCTTCAGCAACCAGTTTCTTTATGTCCAACTCTAAAATCCGTACATGACTACTGGAAAAACCATAGACAAATAGACAGACCTTTGTTGGCCAAGTAATGTCTCTGCTCATTTCAATTTATTGGTCTTCAGTTTGAATACCTAGCTTTCTACCTAAATTGAACTCTGCATCATAGTGTCTTATACCTTAAAGGAGTTACAAAGGTTGGAAAGGATTGTTCTTTGTCATCAAGGGGTTTAAACTAGAGTAGTTAAAAGTGCACTAATAATGGGTTTAAGAAAAAATACTTTCAGTCTTTTAAGTGATAATGTTTTCCCTTGTTAACTCAATAAATTTTTGGTGATTTTAGCCAAGGTTCCTCATCTAAATTATCAAACACAGAAAATGATTTGAGTGACTGTTGTCTCAATTCTCTCAAGGGTGGTGTGTAAAACTAGTACCATTTTGTATGAATAAGAAAGAAATTAATTCAGTACATCTAACAATTCTCTCAGAATCTATTGAAAAAGGCTTAACTCTGTGCTGTACAACCAGTTAGCTATCTATAACACAAAATCTTTGCTCTCAAGGAACTTACTTTCCAAAAGAGGGAAAAAGGCATTTGGCAAACATGCATTTCTAATATCATCCACAAATTTTTGTTATTTTCTTCTAATTATTCAAGGAAAATGTTCAAAGTCAGAGTGATTGCATATGAGGGAATCCTTTTGCCTCTTACAAGCATTATTGATTCAGGATTAAGAATGTCTCTATTTAATATCTTGTCATAGCTAAAGGATTCTGGTAATAGTTTAAATGCCAATAAGAATCTCTTTAATTTTAAAACCTAGGGCCTTCAGTGACAGATTAGTGATTTGGTAGCTGTTAATATACAGGGTTACCTAAAACCAATTGGTTTTATAGTGAAAGAATAGAGAATGACTAGATAAATAGATAATTAGTGTTCAAGATGTTGTTCTTGAATTAATTGCAAGAACAATGAGGGATTACCCCCACACACTCCAAGATACAACTGTATACTAACACAGAAAATGTTTGTTAATTTAATTATTCTCACTGTCAACTAAAGCTCACTTGAATTCTGAGTGTCAGGAATTTCATTTGATATTCACAGTTTTCTTTATGGATTTGATTAAGTAGTCATTTGAGCTTGGAATTTATTTGTCCTCCCTAACTTGATATGTGCCTTCAAACTTGAGAGCAATTACTTTCTTTCCTATTGGTCAGTACTTCAGTGATTCCTTTAAGGTAATCTCTTTAAAGTGTTACACTTAAGATAAGTCTTAGTAACCTGTTTTTTCTCCCAACCCCTGATGTCCTACTAAAGTTATTTATTTTGACAGTACGGCTATGGGAAGATCAAAGTTTCACATGTCAGGAGAAAAGCAGTAAAATAGAAATAACATCCAGATTCAACTTTTTTTTTTTTAACAATGATGAACAATTTTAAAAGATTCTGCTTTACTTGTATTCATTCTGAAAAATATATTTAGTGAAAAAAAAATAGATATTTTAAAGTATAAGATCTGGAATAAAGGAAAATATGACTAAATCATTTTATTCAGCTTGTTTTGTTAGTAATAAATATACTTTTTTCTTTTCTTGTGACATCTGAAATTCTGATTTTATTTTGAGAAAAGCTTCAATTGGAAATAAAGTTGTATAATATATTTCTTTGGTAAAGTTTAACCTGAAAAGGCAATATTTCTGTCATACCTTTATTGGACTTCAAGTTCTTTTTATATTTGATAAGAAGATCTAAATGTCTTTGCAATCATGAGACTTTGTAGGCAACTAATCCTAACAAGCAAGTTGTCACAAAATTTTTCTTTTTCTTATTTTTCCTTTCTTTCTTAAAGAACAGTAGATTATATTCAATACCTTGCAAAGGAAGATGTAGCTTCTTTATGCAAGCATTCTGTGGAGGAAGTTTCACTCCTTCAGTTTTGAATACCAGCAATGACAGTAGCAGGTACTAATAACCAGTCTCTGAAACCCTTTATCTCTTTTTCTCCCCTTGTCTCCTACATCAAGTATTTCTTGTCCTGCTGACAAGCACTAACACAATACATGTGTAGCACAGAAGATCTAGTGAAGTGAAAGAGAACATTGAGCGAAATCAGTTGCCTCAGATACAGAAACTGTTTGGTGCAAAGCTTCTTCATGTGTGTTTCAGTTCAGTTCATTTCAGTTGCTCAGGCGTGTCCAACTCTTTGCAACCCCATGAATCGCAGCACACCAGGTCTCCCTGTCCATCACCAACTCCCAGAGTTCACCCAAACTATTGTGCATCGAGTTGGTGATGCCATCTAGCCATCTCATCCTCTGTTGTTCCCTTCTCCTCTCGCCCCCAATCCCTCCCAGCATCAGGGTCTTTTCCAATGAGTCAACTCTTCACATGAGGTGGCCAAAGTATTGGAGTTTCAGCCTCAGCATCAGTCCTTCCAGTGAACACCCAGGACTGGTCTCCTTTAGAATGGACTGGTTGGATCTCCTTCAAGAGTCTTCTCCAGCACCACAGTTCATGTATGTTTAATAGAATGTAATTCCATAAACATCAAAATCAATACCTGAAAAGTTCACTAGTTAGATATATGGATATTTATAAAATACAAACCACTGAAGACTTTTGTATTTCTCTCTGAATGCTTTTAGATTTCTTGTAATATTTAGTATTTATGAAGAAATAGAAATTATTTTCCATCAACAGCATAAAAACATTTTAGATGTTGAGGAATCAATTTTTCTTTGGTTTATTCATAACCATATTACAGTAATAGATGTTTTCTTACTATGCATTCAGAGGTAATAATCGCATAGAGATCTTGCACAAATGTTCTAAAAGAAAATATCTCTTACAAGTTAAATTCTTTTCTCATTCCCCAACTGGATGCCCTCTGGTCAAAATTAAGATCAATCTTAAAAGAAGGGTAGAATGTAAAAGCCTTTTTTAGAGGCATATTTCTCATGATGATTAGTAACTGAAAAGAAAACTTAAGACCATCTGTAGAAAGCTCTTATTTTATTTACCAGAAATTCTGTCTTCAAATTTCATAATTCATGGTTTGTGTTAGAATATTTAGGACCATAGCATTTTGCATATTCAGTTCAGTTCATTCGCTCAGTCGTGTCCAATTCTTTGTGACCCCATGAATTGCAGCACGCCAGGCCTCCCTGTCCATCACCAACTCCCAGAGTTCACTCAAACTCATGTCCATCAAGTCGGTGATGCCATCCAACCATCTCATCCTCTGTCGTCCCCTTCTCCTCCTGCCCTCAATCCCTCCCAGCATCAGAATCTTTTCCAGTGAGTCAACTCTTCACATGAGGTGGCCAAAGTACTGGAGTTTCAGCTTTAGCATCAGTCCTTCCAATGAATACCCAGGACTGATCTCCTTTAGAATGGATATTTTGCACATTACAGGTGTTTAATAAGAGCATAAAATGGTGACTTTTTAATTAAGTTGTTGTTGTTTAGTTGCTAAGTCTTGTCTGACTCTTAGCGACCCCGTGGACTGTAGCTCACCAGGCTCTTCTGTCCATGAGGCTTCCAGGCAAGAATACTGGAATGGATTGCCTTTTCTTTCTCCAGGGGATCATCCCGACTCCAGGATCACACCTCTGTCTCCTGCATTATAGGCAGATCCAGGCTGGACCACCAAGGAAGCGTAATATAAAGATGAGATTTTAACTGAAAAAATATATGGTTATTTAAAATTAGGAAAAGGCAAATGTTTTTATGACTTAAACACTTTTTATTAATAGCTTTAATTTTTTTCTGAATATAAATTTCTAAATATATTTTGATTTGGTACTTTGAAATACCTTCCCACTGTGGAAGAACTTGGCCCAGTAAAAGAACATACCCTCTGAGGCATATCCTGTCAAAGGACATATAAACTCCCCAAGCACAAGTAAGGTAACAAAACCATTAATTAATAGGTGGAGTGAAAAGATGACTGCTAGAACTATCAAATACAAAATGTAAGACAGAGAAAACTTAGGTAACCATTCTTATTTTTTGCTCATATTAGGGGAATTTGTTTAGGACAAATACTAAACCAAAAAGGATGCAGACACAGCAGAAGTATATCAAACTGTCCCTGGAAATCCAGGGTTCACTAGTGGATGATGAAATACCCGAAGAACAAAGACATACTTGCAAAGATAAAAATATAACAAGAGACCATCATTTATGAATGAGCAAATGGGGAGAAAATGGGACTCTTAGAAATAAGAAAATAAAAGTTAAAATTTTTACATCTGAGGACAGATAAAACAGCAGATTGGAGCAGTAGAAGAGAGAATTAGCATACTGAAATATGTACCTGAGGAAATTATCTCATATCAGAACTATCACACAGAGAGATGATGTAATGGAAAAAAATAGAGAACTAGGGCATGGAGAGTGAAATGAAAGGTCCAAAATATATCAAAACCCCCCAGAGGAGAGAATGGAGGAAAAAACATGATTTTAAAAGATAATGGCTGTATATTTATAGAACTGATAAGAAAAACATGAATCTACAGATCCTCAACATATAATGTATCTCAAGAAGAATAAATGAAATAAATTGATACCTAACCACATAAAAGTAAAACTTTCGAAACAAAACAGACAATCTTAAATCTAGCCAGAGAGAAAGAACAGATCACTTACATAGGAATGACAGCAGGCTTTTAAACAGCACTGAAATAAAGCAGATAATAGAATATGTCTTAAAAGTATTAATAAGTTATATTGGAAATTATTTTATACAGGTTTTCATTTTGTGACATATATGTGTGAAGTGTCTATTTTGAGGTTCACTTGTTCTTAATAAACTTGTTCTAAAGTTTGAATAGAGAACAGGTAGACACTTAATAAAGTGTATATGTGGGCTAAAATCAACATCAAAACAGCACTGAAAGAGGCAGTGTTATATTGGCCAACCCAATAAATGAGCAGCTTCAGGAGTATATATGTGTATATTTTTGTGTATGTTGTCTACATGTTGGTAGAAATGGTTATATCTACTCATTCTTGACTAGGTGTTGGGATTTGCTTAGTGCCAGTCTTAGCTTGTAAAGAATCTGCCTGCAATGCGGGAGACCTGGGTTCGATCCCTGAGTTGGAAGATCCCCTGGAGAAGGGAAAGGTTACCCACTCCAGTATTCTGGCCTGGAGAGTTCCATGGACTGTATAGTCCCTGGGGTTATAAAGAATCAGACACGACTGAGCGACTTTGACTTCACTTCATTTCAGTAGATAGAACTAACTTCTTCTTTCTATTCCAACCAGCTGCCCTAATAAAATCAACTATTCAGTTGCCTATAACCCTAACCTTAAGAACTCAACTTCAGTCCTGAGACATGTACTTGTGTGTACACATGCATATACATTATCTTCAGTTTTATGAAGTGTTTTTATTTAAGGATAGACTCTATTTTGACTTCTAAATCTCAGACTTGAAGGAAATAGAGGAGGTTTTTGGATAGTTAAATACATAATTCTAAGTACCTTTGTAAGTATCATTCAGATCTGGATGATCTGAAAAGATCTGGGGATCTTCACAGCTTAAATGAAAGATCCTGATTCTACAATGTCAGCCCAAAGTTCCATACCAAAAAAGTATATGTGTGTATATATATATATATACCTGTGTGTGTACACAAGTGTATACTCACATGTAAATTATGATTCCTTCGGAGAATCTCATAGGATAAAATATTTTATATTTCAAATTAAGGGTGGATATAATAGCTATTCTTTAACTTTTTAAGAACTTTTTACTTTTATGATCTTTTTTTCCATTTCTTTGGTTTCGCTTTTTCATTTGCATAGGATAGTGGCACCTCTTTTTAGAACAGTTTTTCAAAATTGGGCCTCTCATTCTTTTTAAGTCCTTTGTTAAGAGATTTTTTTTCCATTATAATAAAGGCAAATATTTTCTTCTAACATATCAATTTTATTTAATAAATAATGTGTTCCAGGTTGTTAACTCACTGAATTATTTATTTCTCACTCTTTCTTTTTTGAGACTTTTGTAGATTTTTCTGCTATAAAGTATAATAATTCTTTGTTTTAAGTGATTATGATAAATATTAGAAGCAGAGCATTAATTTGAGTTGAGTCAAATGTTGCTTCTTTGTGTTCCCGTATTTTCCAGCATCCTGGATCTTAGTCCATCCTGATCTCTTGTCAGGCTGATGTTGCCTTTATAGCCTTAATTTGTAATTTATGGTTGTTACGGAAATTTAAAAAAAATTATATTTGTTTGGTGTATCAGTTTGAACAACTTATTTACCACAAGCAGTGATGGATACTTACATTTTTCCATCTTTGCTTAAGTATATAATTACATTGCTTTTTTTTGTTGGCCTTTGGGTGAAAACATAAATGCAGAAGGTTCTGTTAGTTCTTCTTTCTTCAAAATACATCTATAATCCTCTCACATTCTTTTCCCAATTTACTTTGGAGGTTTTATGGTAATGTCCAAGGCTATATTCCTGGTAATTGGTATCTCTAAAACTGCTGTTTCTTGATAAATCTTCATTAAGTTTTCAAGATTATTGCTGGCATATTGCATTCTTCAAACATCTTCTGGTAATTCACACACATTTGAAAACAAACATGCCCATAACTTCTACTCTATACTGCTTCTGAGAGAACTGTTCAGTTTTCACACTTTCTTTGACTGTAGTGCATAATAGCAACTTGCACAACATAGGTGACGTTAGGTTTATGTTTTAGTACAAATTTCAGTATTCAACATTTGTTAAGCACTTGCTACATGTTAGGAATGATGCTATGTATTTTTATATTCTGTAGCATTTAAACAAAGTACAGAGATCCTTCCTGTGTCTGTATAGGGTGTAGTGCTTTTTAAACTGAAAGCACATAGCAATTAGATTTAATGGATTAATTTCAGAATTGGAGTCTACAAGCCTAAGTTTTATTGATTTACTGTGTGGCTTTGCATTATTCATTAAATTTATTAGTGAGTCTGTTTCTTCACTTACAAAAAGATAATAAAGTATCTCTTCTGTATTATGCAGTATAGGAATCTGTTAAGTATTTAAATAGAGAATATCTATAGATGTTTTGTAAGAAAGTCATAAATAAAACCTTCTGATGTGAATTTTCTCCTATTATTGAATTATGTTGCTTAGTAATACTACTCCTTTTTATGTTTTCAATGTAGTGAGTAAGAGAAATAAGAGCTTTTATATGGCATTATAAATTTATGTTGTATTAATATATAATGTTATCTATCATACTAGCATTAAAAATATTATGACATCCTTTTAGTTAACTAAAAACCACTTTATTGTGTTGAACTTTAGTTTTGTAAGAAGGATAACAAATATGATTGCCCCTTTTTACAAATGAAAAGCTGAAAAAGAGAGATAAATTTCTGGAAGCGTAGGAACAAAAGCTGCTGCTGCTGCTAAGTCGCTTCAGTCGTGTCTGACTCTGTGTGACCCCATAGACGGCAGCCCACTAGGCTCCTCTGTCCCTGGGATTCTCCAGGCAAGAATACTAGAGTGGGTTGCCATTTCCTTCTCCAATGCATTAAAGTGAAAAGTGAAAGTGAAGTTGCTCAGTTGTGCCCAACTCTTAGTGACCCCATGGACTGCAGCCTACTAGGCTCCTCCGTCCATTGGATTTTCCAGGCAAGAGTACTGGAGTGGGGTGCCATTGCCTTCTCCAGAACAAAAGCTGGTATTTCTTTAATATGTGAATAATGAAAGACAGTTAGGTTATAGAATGAATAAAAGGCCTGATCATAAAGTGAGAGGTTATTAGGTTTAAAATCAATCTTTAGATGAGCAAAACTATAAGAGAACAAGTTATTTAATTCAAGCTACAGCATGTCCTGGGCTTCCCAGGTGGCGCTAGTGGTAAAGAACCCTCCTGCCAATGCAGGAGGCGTTAAGAGATGCAGGTTTGACCCCTAGGTCAGGAAGATCCCCTGGATGAGATCATGGCAACCCACTCCAGTATTCTTGCCTAGAGAATCCCATGGACAGAGGAGTTTGGCAGGGTACAGTCCATAAGGTCGTAAAGAGCAGGACACAACTGATGAGACTTGGCATGCACACATGCACACCATGTCATAGTCTCCAGATATATATGGATATAGATTTTTCTCCCATCTTTACTATTAGACTTCTTCTAAGTTAAAGTTATCTCAGTACAGTGGTGATATTGGGTTTCTTTGCTTTTAAGAAGTACTGAACTCATTTTCATATTTCTCCATTGGCCTGTAATTTTAAAACTGAGGGTGGTAGGAGAAGACAAAATAGAACACCTCATAATAATATTTAAAATAAGAATGGGCTATTTTTTGATTTTTCTCTTTTCTTAGCAGGTCTTCCACTTATTCTGCTTCCTTTACCTCACTTACTTTTTTCTTCCTCTCCCTTTTTCACAAGTGCCTGTTTTGGTAAAAATCTAGTTTTGTTGAAAAAGAACTTCAGATGTGATAATTACATGTTTCTAATGTGGATACTTTCTAAAGAATCCACCAGTGAGAATTATTGTATCTTTAGGCAAAGAGCAAAGTTTTAATTTTTATAAAATCAGTTGTCAGTGAGTCACTTGCAAATAGTATTTATGAGCCTAAAGTAAGAGCTTATTTCTTTTATTCTGACTTAAGATTTTTGAGCACAGCTTAACTTATATTGTTATATGAACATTAAAAACACTGCTGTAAGGAAACTTAGTGATTATGTGTGATCATTAATAAAGTGGAAATCCAATGTGTAGATTTTTAGGTAGCTTTTTAATGTAGCTTCTGTTATGTTTCTACTTACACTATATACCACTAATAACATTAAAAATAACAGAATTCCAGAGTAGTTGGAATAAAGAGGCTGGGTTATGTATTCCCCAGTTAACTGACCAGACAACAGCCTTTCAGTGAAATTTCAATTGGATCATCTTTCTACTTCATCTTTCTTCATATTTGAGAAACAGGGTATTTTTCTATATCTGTATATCAACCTTTGAAGAGCATGAATTAATAATATTTTGTTCTCTATAGATTAAAAGACATGTAACCAACAACTTACAATAAAGATGAACTTTATTGTTTTTCACATAATGCCAAAAATGAATAAATGTATAATGTATATATAAAAATGCTAATAATCTGTAGAAATACCACTATTTTCTCACATTTTCCTGTAATGAGATAAAAAGTAATGCAATTTATAGACTACTTATTAGACTATAAAGATAAATGCTATTCTTGTGAAAAATCTCTTACAAAAAATAGTTCACTCATTTGAATTACGTTTTTTTTTGATAATTTGACTGTCAAATTATTAATATTTAGGTAAATGAGAAAAATAATATGAAAAACTACTCACTGAGTAAGGAAAGTACCCAATAAGTACTCACTAAGGAGTATTTACTGATGTACATGTACTCAACTTGGTTTTTTAACAAGGGTTGGGATCCAAATGTTAACAAATGGGGTAAGAGTTTTCATAAAGTACGTAGAAATCTTTTAATCACCTCCAATGTATTTGTACAGCTAACATTATAATAAATTCTATGTCTGGTTGAGCCAGATAAATTGGTTGGCTTGCTTTAGGGCCATGTTATACAAGAAATATGTCTGATTGCTTAGGCATGTCTGACTCCTTGCGACTCCCTGGACCGTAGCCTGCCAGGCTCCTCTGCCCTGGGATTTCCCTTGCAAGAATACTGGAGTGGGTTACCATTTCATCCTCCAGGGGATTTTCCCAATCCAGGGATCAAACTTGCGTCTCCTCTGCACTAACCAGCGGATTCTTTACCGCAGCACCACCTGGGATGCCCTGTACAAAAATACTTTTCTTTAAACATTAAAATCTTAACTAGCAGGTGATAGGTTAACTCAGTGGTGCTTCTGGGAATTGAGGTGAACAGTGGAAACAAGAGACTCTTCATTCAGCATCTCATGCTTGTTGCAAAGTATATGTTCATTGAATGGACTGGAAGATAAATTTGCCTGTGATACTTAGATTTTTATTTTACCATCTCCTTTGATTTTTTCATTATAACCAGATCTTACTTAAGTATTGTATAGCTTTAACTGAAAAACAAAATGAAGTATCTCCATTTTGAAAAGCTTTCTGCTTCTTCTAGGAGTGGAAAAAGACTAAGAAATAGTCTTAGAATAGTAAATATCTAAGAAAGCTAAAGCTCCAAAAAGAAATACATTACAAATAGGTATATATCTCCTAAGTAAAACTGGAATAACTATTAATATTTTCATTACTTGGTTGCAGCTTCTTTGTGGCAATAGTCTGTAACCATTTGGTCACATTGTTGATTCACTGATATGTTGTGATTGGTTGAAAGATGTTTGTAATTAGTAATATAAAATTAATGAAATATGTAAATGAGTGTTTTCAGTTAATTAGAATAGAAGTTGCCTTTATAATAATGTGATTCATATTTCCACTGTGCTTCTTAATTGAGGGGAGAAAAGAGTAAATTTATAGTTGTGTTCCTTAAACATCCCTAAGAGTCCTCTATGTAAATTTTATTCATCATATATGGTCCTGAGGAAAAAATATATTAAAGATAACTTATCTGTACTGTGGGATACTTATAGGGACAAGATATGGGTTGTTTATTATTACCATTTTTTAAAGTGTAAAATAAAATTTATGTAGTTGGCTGGCATTAGTGAATAGAGTCAGGAAAGTTTAATTGTTTGGCATTAAGCTGCCTATTTTTACCTAATTTATCTCCTCACTAAGGTCTATATTTTGCTCTGATGAAGGATCATTAAATTTATTTCAGTCTGTTTTACAAAATTGAATATAAGGTGATTATGAATGTTACAGCAAGTTGTGCACATTATCATTAATCTATCTCATTTCTTCTGTCTGCGGTGTGTTTTTCAAAGTATAGTCCTCTGACCAGGATCACAAACATAACCTGGAAACTTGTTAGAAATGAAAAATTTGAGACCCCAACTATACATTCTGAATCAAAATCTCTGGCTATGACCCAGCAACCATTGTTTAACAAGGTTTCTATAAGATCCTGATGGACACTAAAGTTTGAGAACCACTGCTGTAATCATATTCCACCTGGATAGCTTAGCAAGTTTATTAGTACTTGTTAGTTAGATTTTCACAGATAGTCTTTGTCATTTAAAATTGTTTAATTAGCAGAAGATGCTGTAGTAGTTGTTAGGAAATTGTGTACTCAAGTAACAATTATGTAAATATTTATGTACAAATTATACCTAATTAACTAAAGTATGTCTGTAAAAATAAGTAAAAGCACTCTACTGTGTGACTTTTTACTACCACCATGCATACAAGGAATTTCTACACATTTACATTTACCTATTGTGTGTTCTGTGCATACTTAAACATCATTGCCTGTTAGCAATAACATTTTTCAAGGTGATTTTTTTCTATGAAGGTAAAAATGGACCCAAACTTCACTGACAGGTTCCCAGGGCTATAGAATCATTATTTATGACACCCTTTTTTTTTTTTTTTTTTTTTGTGCAACTTGAGCGGTCTTTGAAGCATCTTTTTGACTTTAATGTTGTATTCAAAGTGTCAAGGGTGAAAGAAAAAGATCACAATAAGTGATTTTCCATGGAAGTTGCAACCTTCAAAGTTTAGAAAGTATCTAAAAGTTAAAAATAAAATGTCTTATTTAAAGAGTGTAGGTAAATCTAATTAAACCTCATTGTTTTGGAATCTACTAGTGCAAAAAAGGTTATATCTGAAGTAAGAATATAAATTTCTACTATTTCTCAAGGATAAAAAGAATATGGAAATCTAATAATAAAGTGGGAAACAACAAGCTAAATATTAATAAGAAAAATTATTTCATGCTTTTAATGGCATCTCTTTTGCCATTGATTGTGAATAGATAATGATTTCTTGTTATCTACTTGTTAATAGATACTAATAACCTTTTATCTATATGTATCATCCTAGTATACATGATCAAAGGAATAAAGCTACGATTGTTAGAACTACTATTCTATTTGGATTTTCTAATAACCTATACAGATATTTTTTCTTATTTTATTCCAAGTTAACTTTTATTTTCCTGCTCTTTGCCTTCTATTTGAGCCTTCCCATTTACAGTTCACAGATGTTTCTACCCAGCTCGTGCCCTCCTGTTCATTCTTCTGATCTCTACTCTGTTTGGCTGTTTGTTCCTTTAGATACTGTGATTTCAGTATTCATCTTCCTGCCCGCCACTGCCAATGTTCTTATTTTGGGGTTCTTGCTCTCTTCTCTTTCCCCTCACCTTTGGTTCTCAACCACTGTTGCTGGGTTTGGATTCTAGGTTTTTGAATGGTATCTCTTTTCTAACTGGTGTAATAAAAACTATGAAGATGTAAGTTTGGAAATCAGAGGCCTAGAGAAAATTGACACGTATTAAATACCTACTCTATGCTAGGTGATTTACTTATATAATTTAATTCTTATAAAATGTAGGTATGCTTAATGATTAGCTCCATTTTGTTTGTAAGTACACCGAAGCTCAGAGAGGTTAAATATTTTGTTCTAACTTACAAAGCAAGTAAGTGATAAGGCCAGATTTCAAACCTATATGGGTTCATTTATTCACTCCTCTGATTCAACAAATGTTGATTGAGTATGTATTCTATATGTTGGCCACTATGGTAGGGGCTTCACCAGATCCAGTCCTTACTCTCAGGACCTTAACTAAGTGGTGGTATTGTCTGACTTCACAGATGTTGATCATTTTGCTACACCAAAGAGGGAAAAGATACATTTGATGTAGATGTGAGAAAAACTATATTTGTGCATTATTTAAGAAAATATAAGCAAAAGCGGTTGGTTTTTGTCTAGTCCTAGAGTCTCCCTCCTCACTCAGCACCAATGCCTTTTAGTGACATCACTACTCTATATGTATTTTCCTCCTATGTTCTCAGCTGTACAAGATTTATGTCTGTAGGCCAACATTCTGTAGAAAGTCTTCAGAAAGAATTAGCTGTCTCTCCTAAATTACATTTGGAAAAGAGGAAGTGCTCTGTGTAAGAATGCATACATTCATCTATCTCTCAACCATATATTTACTAATACATTATGATATATTTAATATGACTTAGCCAAATACACAAAACATGGCAAAACTTTTAATAAGATAAATGTGGAAAAATAGAGCAAGGAAAAATAAGACGAAATTTGGTTGTGTTCAGTGAAAGTATTAGTCGCTCAGTCGTGTCTGACATTTTGCAGTCTTGTGGACTGCAGCCCGCTAGGCTACTCTGTCCATGGAATTCACCAGGCAAGAATACTGTTGTAGGGAGCCATTACCTTCTCCAAGGTATCTTCCTAACTCAGGGATAAAACTCAGATATCCTGCATTGCAGGCAGATTCTTTACTATCTTAGCTGCCAGGGAAGCCCCATGTATTCAGTAAGCCTACTTTAAAAAAAATTCATAGATTTGTCTCTGTTCTCAAGAATAACTTGATTCACAATCATTATAATTTTAAAAACAAACTGGTATCATAAAAGAATGCCCATTTCTAGTTGTGATACTTAAAGAATTTCTTCTAAAGAGGACCTCGGTGTAGTGTGGTGAGCAATGGCCTCAAATACTTATTAATAAATATGAGTTTTGCTGAACCATTTAATTGTATCCCACTGCATACTACAAAAGCAAAGTCCAGTAAAACAATTCTTTTAAAATTGGGACAAGCCTTTCCAAGTAGACCACCATGGTCTGGCCAAATCCATGGTATATTTTAGAGGATCTAGAAAAATGAATGAATTGCATGTCTTTTAGGTAATTCTCATATGTAATTTGTCAATTTATTTTTCACATACTAGATGACAGTGAGTTTACATACTCTTATAGTTGCAGTATCATTGCATAGAATTCTACCTAGTACATAGGAGGTGTTTAATAAGTATTTGTTGTATGGATGGATAAATGCTGTGCTTAGAAGTATCTAAGTGAAACACTTCCTCTTAGCTATCTGTTGCTATTTTCTTCCTTGTGCTTAAATAAAGGGTGCCACTCTACTTTGGAGTACATCATCTTTATGTGGGCCTGCAAATTCATTAAATGTCAGACATTGTTTAGTTGACTTTTTCAAACAGATAATGAAATCAATATAAACTCTATCCAGAGACTCTTTTAAGATCGTTCTCAGTAACATGCCTTCCTTGACTTTTTTTTTCTTCCTTGACTTTTTAGGGCTTTAGGATTTTAAGGTTCCGAAGAAGTTGTAAACGTCAGTAAATCAATTTTAACATGGAAATAGTTTTTCTTTTCTGGAGACCTCAAAATCATACCAGATTTATTGAATTTGGAAAACATGGGGGTAGATTCTGTATACTAGCTCAACAAATTTTAGCTGTATATTTTAATGAAAGTGGTCAATTTCCAAACTTAAGAATTTAAGAATGTCTATTTTTCCTTCCTGCTGGCCCTTTATTTTTAAAGCAGGTTTTATTGAAAAGCATTATGTTAGTGTTAATTTTTCTTTAAAATTTTTGACACTATTAAATATTACATTATGCTGGGATTCAATGAACCAGTAGATTATATCATTTCTGGTAATCCTTTATCCTATATGACTAAGTAATTTATATGCATCTTAAAAGCTTATTTATAACATCAACTGGATGTTAACACATAGTGACACATTTTAACTGCTCTTCCCAGATTCCTTACTCTGAAAATCTATTGAACTATTATAGCAACCTGCGCCGTCATTTTAAAATTTAGATTATTAGACTAGATAAGACATTTAACAATGTAAAGTTTGCCTAGAGCAATGGCCTTATTTAGGATGATCACTACTTCTAATGAAATATTGAAATATCAACCTTTCACTCTATTTTCCATAACTAGCTTTTTATTTTTTTTGCCTTTCTTCTTATTTACTATAATACTTTATTTTGCAAGCTTTCTTCCTGTGTTGCTCCCAATTATTATAGCATGCTACATATGTAAAAAGAGGATTAGAAATGGATTAAATCATGTACTTCATTCCCAACTTTAGCATAAAGCTTATCTTTACCATCACATTATGATAATATATACATATTTCGGTTGACCTTTAGAAAATGAAATTTTCTTGCCTTTAAAACCTATCCCACATTTAACCATACTTGTCTTAAGAATGCCCAATCTTAAAACTTATATACTTAAAGCCTATCACTTTATTAATTCCTTTTTAAAACAGATATATAATTTATATTGAAGATTTGGAAAAGAATCTCAAGTTTTTCTTCTACGCAGTTTATGGAGAAAATTGACTTGATGATTTGTTGAGTTCCATTTATTATATCATAAAATCATCGAGCTAGGAGAGATACAAGGGGTTCTCAGGTTTTTAGGGACTAATTATTTCAAGAGTGATAGACAAAGAAAAATACCCAGATTTCTTGTTCTGTGAAAACCTGTTGAGCCGTTTTAACAATCTGAGGCTTAATTTTAAAATTAAGGTTGATAGGCAAGATGAGATTGCTGTCAAACACTTCTGAGTTATAAGGGATAAGAAAGATCTACTAATATAGAAGTTCCCTCAGTGTCCTGGTTTTCAGCTTTTATTCAGTGGTCCCAAAGAATTGAATCTTTAAGCCTTAAAAATAAAGAAAATTGGAGCACTACAAAGTATGGTTTATATTAATAGATAGCATGATCTATAATTATTTTTTAAGTTAATTTTGCTACTCTGCCTTCCTTATTTTTTGGTTAATTTCACTCAGTCTGCTATTTAATCTTTAATTACAGGCCACAAAAGAAGTAATAGAACGGGAAGCACCAGGGATGGCCCTGGCAATGCTGATGGGATCACTTAATGTTACACCTCTGGGCATGCTCTCTAGGTAAGAAAGTCACCAAAGTGGTGCAAAGAAAATTAATTCCACCAGTAATCACTACAGTAGACTGAGAAACCTAAGAAACTTTATAGTCATACCACTTAATTCTGCCCCTGCCCAAGTCTCAGCATCCTGTCTAAATCTTGACCAGTTTCTTTCAAGTTCTTTATCCTTTTTTATTTTTTTTGCATATTATGTTGAAACTTTGAAAATATCATATGACTGCTGAAAATAATCAATTATAACCCCAAGAAGAGTCCAGTTTTTTAAGATGCAATATATTCTTTTTTTGTGATTATAGTTATCAATTAATTTTCCTTAGTTGTCATTAAGTCCTAATTTAATAAAACTAAGCAATAGTCTTTTAATAGGTATTTACAAGTTAGAAACTTAATTTCCATTTGTAAATAGGCATATTGATGTGTGGTCATGAAAAGAAAATCAATAATATATGTTCAAAGTGTTAGTCACTAAGTTGTGTCAGAGTCTTTGCAACCACATGGACTGTAACCCACCAGGCTCCTCTGTCCATGGGCTTTCCCAGGCAAGAATGCTGGAGTGGGTTGCCATTTCCTAATCCAGGGATCTTCCAAATCCAGGGATGGAACCTGGGCCTCCTCCATTGTAGGCAAATTGTTTACTGTCTCAGTCACCAGAGAAAGCTAGTATATTAAATTAGTATATTTAAAACTATGATTCATTGACCTACGTGGTGACATCCATCCTCAATTTGATAGTTTAGTTATTTTTTATTATTTTAGTAATTATTAGATTAAAGTCCCCTTTAACGAGAACAACAGACATCATTTAGGGTAAAGACAGAACTGCCAACTTAGTGAGAATCTGTTGATTTAATGACCTTTGATTTACGCAGTTGATCTCAGCAATCTAGAAAATACATAGTAACTTTATAATTGGCAGGATTTCTCTATCATTATTTATAGTTGTTTATTGATCCTGTTTGCAAAATGAATATAAAAGTAAATATGTCTATTTAATGCATAGAATGAGTTATAATGCCCTTTCTGTTACTTAGACTAAGTTTGTATCCTATAGGTGGCAGGCACTTGAAGTGCAGCTACAGGGAAAAGTGAGTGGGTCATCAGTTGCTGTACTTTCTTTCCTGTTACAAGTACTATATTATAACATTTCATATAATAAGACCAAGAAAAGAACTAAAGTAATGATATTTTTAATTTAAAAGTCCATGCTAGTCTTTAACAAACTTACAGTGATTCTCATATGCTGTTCTTTTTTCACCCTTACTTATATTATCTGCCCATAGGAGATCAAAGGTCACCTCTGGTCCCTTTTCTCTATGGAATTAAGTAGTACTCTTTCTTGTCATACAACGAATATAGTCAAGATAGAATTAAACTTCATCTCTTGTTAATTACTTTATAATAAAAATCTAATTTGACAAACTCTTGAATTATTATTATTCAAAATAATCTATTTGTCAGGCCTTGTATTAGCCGTTAGGAATACTCAGTGTGGAAAGAAAAGTAAGACATGGTGCTTACCTTAAGGATCCCCTGTTTATCTGGAGAACTTTTTCCTTATAACTGTTAACTTCTTAAACTGAATGTAGCTTTCCTGATCCAGTATAGAAACAGCGCTTTTGCCTTACTGAAAAATTTTTCTGGATTAATGTCCCCTCTGCCTTCTAAATTCACATAATTACTGAGTACCTGCCTGCCCAGTGAATGAAAATAAATTAATAGGAGCTGATGTTAAGTATTTTGGAATGAGTTCATCATTCTTACGCTGAAGGCTTTGAAAATTAAAACATATATACAGCATGGTAACAGATTCTTCTGATTTTTATTTCCATTACCTATTAACTGAGAGTTTATTTACAAAATTGAAACAGAGATAGTGGTCCACATGAGTTATGGAAAAGGAATTATGGGCTGTTTCCCTTAATGTTTATTTTTTTGTGCTTTTCAAAGCATTAAAAAAAATTTTTTTAATAGCCTTGATTAGATTGATGCCTCCTTTCTATAGAGTTTTTGCCTTGTATGTACTTGAGGCTTTGTACATGCTTATGTTATAGCACATGCTATGTTATAATCATTTACTTTCTTGTCTGTTTTACCTAATTTGTATAAAATACAAATTTGTGTTAAGATCAGCTGCTTTATCTTATTCATTTTACATCCTCAGCTCCAAAACAATTTCTGACACATAGTAAGTACTCAAAAAAATGGTTTATTTTTATGATTACTATTGCTAACTCGATGTTTCATCCTGGTTTTAATAGAATATTTTTCAGGATAAAGTAATACATCAAGTTGGTGCCTTGCCTTCCTATTTTTATCTCTAGTATAATAATATAATACTTAACAATTTAATAATATAATAATTATTTACTTAAGTAATTAAAATTACTTAATCTGATTAAATGGCTTCCATCTATTTTGTTAACTTAATATTTTCCAGGTGGTTTTTTTTTTTTTTTAACAAGTTGGAAGATTGTAGTAAGTAATGGTCAAGAGCATCGTCTCTGAACTCATTGCTTGGGTTCTATTCTGGCTCTTTTACTAGCTATATCACGTATTTCTTTTTCTCATCTCTACAATGAGGATGTTAATAGTACCAGCCTTCTTGAATTAAGTAAACTAGTCCATTTAAGTGCTTAGAACAGTTGATTCATAGTAAGTTTAAGTGTTGATCATCATCATTGTGTTGTTACTGGTTCAGAGTTCCAGTTCTTAGATCAAGTGTGCTAGCAAAAGCTTTCATTCATCTGGAAATGTCTTTATCTTACCTTTATTCCTGAAGGATATTTTCACTAGATATAGAATTCTGGATTAACAGCTCTTTCCTTTCAGCATTTAAAAAAATGTTATTCCACTCTCTTCTGGCTCCATAGTTCCTATGGAGAAATCCACAACCATTTGAATTGATATTTCCTTATATGTGTTATTTTTTATTCTCTGGACGCTTTGAAGATATTTTTTCTGAATCTTTGATTTCAACAATTTGATTATTATGTATCTGGATGTAGATTTTTTTGAGTTTATGCTTTTTAAAAGAGTTTCTTTTAAACTATGTCTTTAACCAAATTTGGGAATTAGCCATTAAGTTTTCAGATTTTTTCTTTTTCTGTTCGTATCTCTTTCTCATTTACTTCTGGTACTTTTTTGACATGAATTGCACATCTTTTAATAATGTATCACAGGTCTCTATTGTTCACTTTTTTTAAAACTCATTTTTATCCTATTCTTCAGATTGTTTATGTTAATCTATCTTCAAGTTCATTGACATTTTTCCTCTTTCATCTTAATTTTGCCTTTGAGCCGAGGCAGTGAATTTTAAAATTACAGTTGCAGTATTTTCAGTTCTAAAATTTATATTCAGCTATTTTTTATGGCTCTGTTTCTTTTCTGCTGCTGCTGCTAAGTCACTTCAGTCGTGTCAGACTCTGTGCGACCCCATAGAGACCCCATAGACGGCAGCCCACCAGGCTCCCCTGTCCCTGGGATTCTCCAAGCAAGAACACTGGAGTGGGTTGCCATTTCCTTCTCCAATGCATGAAAGTGCAAAGTGAAAGTGAAGTCACTCAGTCATGTCCAACCCTTAGTGACCCCATGGACTGCAGCCTACCAGGCTCCTCCGTCCATGGGATTTTTCAGGCAAGAGTACTGGAGTGGGGTGCCATTGCCTTCTCCATTTCTTTTCTAAGAACTTCTATCTTTGCTTTTATTTCAGAAGGGTTGACCTTTATTTCATGGAGAATGGTTTTATAATTGCTGCTTAATGTTGTTTTTCTGACAACTCCAATATCTGAATCACCTTGGAGTTGACATCTGTTGATTTTCTTTTTCTGTAATAGTTGGTCAGATTTTCTTGATTTCTTTCTATGTTGAGTAATATTGGATTATACCCTGGACATTTTGAGTATTATCTTTTAAACCTCTGGCCTCTGTTAAAATTCTCTGGAGAGAGTTAGTTAATTAGCTAGTTTCAGCAACCAATCTGATTGGATTCATGTTGAAAATTCTGTCTCGATTTATATGGATGGTGAGTCAGCCTTTGCTATTGTGTTTGGGTCTGCCAGCACATGAGCAATTCAGGAATTAGCTTGAGAATTGGGCAGTGGAGTATATTTTGTTCATTTTATTTTTTTTAAAAAAACCTTTCTTATACTTCTTTGAGTCTGTCACACATGCTTAGCTCAGGAGTAAGCCTGGGACTTGTGTCAGTTGATTCTCAGAATTAAGAAATCCACCTTAACCAGCTCTCTCCTCTCTAAGCATTTCCCTGTACTCTGCAGCTCCCAGTTACTGCTCTACAAGAAATAGCTTCTAGCTAAGGAAACTGGGAATAGAAGATATTTCTTGTAGAGTATTAATCCCCTGTGCTATTATACAGTTCCACACAATTGGACCACCTTCAGGGCAAAGGCAAAAGAAAAGGAAAAAATAAAAAATAACAGAGCTTCCTCTCACTCACACTTCTAGACTTTAGCCAGGTAGATATGTCTTCTTACTGGGTTCTTCTGCTTATGCCATCATGACCATAGCAGTGCAGCTCCGTAACTGGAATTAGCCCCATTCAGTGTTATTATTCAAATTCTGACTTCTGCCCCCAGTCTACCTGCAGTTATTTATGTTCAGAGTTCTCAGATAGTCAGTCTTGGATATTTTCCCCACAATCAATAGGAGAGCCTTAGTTAAGGTTCTACTATCTTGGTCAACACTCATGGAAAAAGAACTCTATTTTAAAAATCAGATCTTTGAGTTTATAACTTAGCATTTACTCTCCATGTGACCTTGGGAAATTTATTCAGCTAAGTTTAGCACTTCCAGTCCTAGTAGCTAATTGAATTGCCCACAAAACTGCATCATATAAGCTCCCAAATCTATAATTTATGCCCTACTCACTTTTTAAAGAGATCAAATACTTTTGGTTCTAAATGTCATTAACAGTAATAGAGCAACCACTGTGGTTACGCACTGAGGCATAATTTATCCTTGTTTTATTCTCAGTTCAGTCATTAACTTGATTTGTAATCTCTACTTAGTTTTTTAGTGACTTCACATAGCTCATGGAAATGTTATGAGGTCCTGTGTAGATTTCCTCACTAAGAAAAACTACTATGTGAATATCTAAATTCATAATAGGAAAAAGTAATAAGCAGTTTTTCATTCTATAAAGAGATTTACTGTTGTAATACTTAATAATCCATCTTTCAGTTGCTTTAAATATTCAGCTTATTTTTTGTTACATGTAATTTTCCATAATGTCTCTATCTTCTAAAGTAGTAGGTGAAGTCTCTAGTTAGTTTTTAATGTGTGAAGTAGGACTAATCATTTTTCCCACAATTTATTACCAATTTGATCTCAGCCTCATCTAGTCCATGACGGAACATAAACACTCAGACACATGCACTGCTGTTGGGGAGCACTTAACTCTTTCCATTTGGTGCCAAAAATGGTTTCACACAACTATTGTTAAAACATTTTTTAAGGGAAAATATATTGGATTTAAATTTTTATAACAGTGAATTCAGTTATCTTAAATATTTTTTAAAACATATTAAAATGACATGGATCATTTAAAATAACAATTGTCAATAACAGTATTACCATCTTGAAGTGCTTCTGATTTTTAACCTAAAATAAAATATACTTAGCTTATAAAAGGCTGTAGAAGGGAACTGGGAAGAAGACGATAGAAAGGAATCCATTTCTTGACCTAGACAACAGTTGGACTAACAGAATCTAATACAACAATTTTGGATATCTTGAGTATATTCAAAGGCTGGCAGCTTCCAGGGGTAGGTTTGGCTGGTAAATTGTGGTTAATTTTAGTCAATTTTGCCCCCAATAGTACTATCTATGTACTTCTCAACCCCTCAACTGCATGGCAGGCAGCCAACACTAGCATGCTTGTGGGAGACAGTGGGCAACTAGGACCTCATCTGTCAAATATTAGGGATCTAGGTTTTATTTGTGAATTATTGCTTTGCAATGTAGAGGTACAGACCAAGGCAGATTACCATTATTGTAACTTCCACCAAATGAAATTACTTCAAGGAGAATTAAAGGGACAGTGCCTTTTTTTAAAAAAAATGTCCGCTAGACTTTTCTCTTTTCCCCCTTTGGAAGCCAGATATTTAAGGATTAGGATACCCAAGAGCAAACACTTACAAAAGGAAATTTAAAAAGTCATTGCACAAGCCCAAAGAGAATGCAGATTCAGAGAACACCTGGGATCACCTTAGGTTTACACCTCAGGCTGATCCCAACAAAGAAACACTCTACAACAATCAAAAATAGAGCAAGATCTAAAGGCATGGGAGGAGAATATGATTTCTAGAATTACCACATTACAAGATTCAGATGTTCAGTTTTCAACATTAACAACAATACAAAGTATTAAAAAAAAAAAAACAGAAATGTGGCCCATTAAAAGAGAAAAAAAAAATTTGACAGAAAAGACTCATGAGGATGACCAGATGGTAAACTTATTAGACAGAGATTTTTAAAACAGTTGTCTTAAAGATGCTCAAAATACTAAAGGAAGATGTCAATAAAATCAAGAAAATGATATGAGCAAAATGTAAATATCAATAATGAGATTTTTAAAAAGGTAAAAAGATATTCTAGAGTTGAAAAACATAACTGACATAAAAATTTCACTAAAGGGATTCAGAAGCCGATTTCAGAAGCCAGAGAAAAGAGTCAATGAACTTCAAGATAGAGCTACTGAAATTGTTAAGTCTGAGGAACAGAAAGGAAAAAAAAAAAACTATTGAAGAAAAGTGAATGGAGCCCAGGGGACCTGTGAAACACCATTAAGTTCTTGGTCTAACACCACTAGACCATGCTTTGTGGGAGTCTCAGAAGGAAAAGAAAGGGAGAAAAGGGCAGAGGATTATTTGAAGATTAATAACTAAAAACTTCCCAAATTTGATGCAAGACACAAATCTGCAAATCCAAGATACTCAGCAGACTCCAACTATGAAAGTGGAAAGAAATCCATATAATAATCTGTCAGAAGCCAAAAATAGAGAATCTTGAAAGCATCAAGAGAAAAGATATTCATCATATACAAGGAATCCTCAATAAGATCAGGAGAAGATTTCTCCTTAGAAATATTGGAGATGTCAATATTGGACATGTAAAATATAATAATGAAAGTTTTAAAACTTAATAGATGGGTTAGACTGAAGATTATATACAGTTGAAGAGGCAGTTAGGGAAACAGGTAAAACTATTAGAAGAAATTATCCATAATGTAGCTCATATTTACAATGACATAAAAGTGAAGTAAAAGTTAACCATGGATGATAGAGTAAGAAAATATGAAATATACTTAAAGTTCAGAAGAAGATAGTAGAGAATGAAGAAAAAGATTGAAATATCATATAATACCAAAAAGAACCTCAAACTCCAGAAAAGCATCAATCTTCCAGATGTGGAAATCCAAACAAGTCTTTAGCAAGATGAATAAAATAATCTATACCTACTCACATCATAGTAACACTGTAAACTACCACAGAAAAATAGATCTTATGGAATTATAGGCAAATGAATTGAGTATTGTATGTAAATTATACTTCAATAAAGTTTTTAAAGTGGAGTTTGCACATCTTGAAATTACAAATTTGATTCTTTCTCATTGTGATAAGCAATAATTTTAATGAGTCCAGCTTATCAATTATTTTTTCCATGGATTATGCCCTTGTATCTAAAAGTTACATCCAAAAAGTCATAGCAGCCAAGTCATCTATGTTTTCTCCTATGTCATCTTCTAGGAGTTTTATAGTTTTTGTTGTTAGTAATTTGTTCTGTAACCCATACTGAGCTAATTTTTACAAGGAAGAACAGTCTGTATCTTGTGTCTAAGTTCAGTTTTTGCATGTGGATGGATGTCTAGTACCATTTGCTGGAAAGCTTTTTTTTTTTTTGCTCCATTGTATTCCCTTTGCTCCTCTGTCAAAGATTCATTGACTGTATTTATGTTCTTCTGTTCTGTCCATTCATCTATTTATCTGTTCTTTTGTCAATACCACACTGTCTTAATTACTATGGCTTTATAGTATCTATAAGTCTCAAAGTCAGTTAGTATCAGCTCTCCAACTTTGTTCTCCTTAAGTATTGTGTTGGCTTCCCTGGTGGCTCAGAGGTTAAAGCGTCTGCCTCCAATGTGGGAGACCCGGGTTCGATCCCTGGGTCAGGAAGATCCCCTGGAGAAGGAAATGGAAATCCACTCCAGTATTCTTGCCTGGAGAATCCCATGGACGGAGAAGCCTAGTAGGTTACGGAGAAGCCTAGTAGGTTACAGTCCACGGGGTCGCAAAGAGTCGGACACGACTGAGCGACTTCACCTTGGCTACTTACAGACTTTTGTCTTTCCATATAAACTTCAGAATAAGTTTATTGATATCCATAAAATGACTTACTGGGATTTTTATTTGAATTGCATTGAATTTGCATTGAATCACTGAACTGACAATATTCAGATTTCCTATCCATTAACATGGAACATCTGTCCATTTATTTGTTTCTTCTTTGATTTATTTATTTCTTTCTTTCTTTCAGGGTTTTGTAATTTTCCTCATATAGAACTTATACATATTTTGTTAGACTTGTATCTAAGTTAAGTATTTCTTTATGGGAAGTGCTAATATAAATGGTATTCTATTTTTAATTTCGTTTCTGTTGTTTGTTGCTGGCAAATATATAGGAAAGCAATTTGCTTTTGTGTATTAACTTTTCATCCTGTAGTCTTGCTATAATCACGTGTTAGTTACAGGAGTGTTCTTTAATCTACTAACATTTGGGGATTTTCAGTTATCTTTTTGTTATTGAAGAAGTTTAATTTCTAGTTTAATTTCATTGTTGTCTAAAAGTAGACATTGTATAATTTCTGTTCTTTTAAATCTATTAGGATGTACTTTATGGCCCAGATTGTGGTCTCTCATGGTGAATGTTCCATGTGAGTTTGAGAGGAATGTGTTTTCTGCTGTTGTTGGATGAAGTTTGTTGAGGTGTTAATTATACCCAGCTGATTGATGATAGTGTTGAGTTCAACCATGCCCTTACTGATTTTCTCCGAGTTGTATCCGTCCATTTCTGACAGAGCTTGAGGTGTCCAGGTTAGATAGTGGACTCATATATTTCTCTTTGCAGTTTTGGAGTTCAGCCTTACATAGTTTGACACTATTGTTGGGTGCAGACACGTTAAAGATCACTGTATCTTCTTGCAGAATTGACCCCCTTTTCATTATGTAATGTCCTTTATCCCTGATAACATTCCTGGCTTTGAAGTATGCTCTGTCTGAAATTAATATAGCTACTCCTTTTTTTATTAATGTTAGCATAGTATATTTTTCTGTATCCATTTACTTTTAATCTATATGTGTCTTTATATTTAAAATGGATTTCTCGTACACAACATATACTTGGATTGTATTTTTTATCCACTCTGACAATTTCTGTCTTTTAACTGATGCATTTAGGCCACTGATACTCAAAGTGATTCTGAGGATAATTGGAGTAATGTCTACCATATGTTACCGTTTTCTATCTTTTTTCCTTTTTTTCCCTGTTTTTATCTTCCAGTCATTTTCTTCTTTGCCACTTCTGATTGTAACTGAGATTTTAATGTGATTCCTTTTTTTCTTCTTCCTTAGTATATAGATTAAACTTACTTTTACTTTTTTTTTGGTGATTGCCTTGAAGTTTGCAATATACATTTATAGCTAATCCAAGTCCACTCTCAAGTAACATCATACTACTTCACATGTAAAGTTTTTATTTTCCTTAATTTATTCCTTCTTTTATGCTCTTCCTTCCTTTATGTAGTTTCTTTTCCCTTCTTGCTAAAGAACTTTTTTTAATTGAAGGATAGTTGATTTACAAAGTTGTGCCAATCTCTGCTGTATAGCAAATTGACTCAGTTATACAGATATGGATGTTTCTAAAGAACTCGTTTTAACAATTCTTGTAATTCTTGCAAATCTACTGGCAGCAGATTCCCTCAGTTTCTGTTTGACCTGCACTTTTTTTGGCTGCATCAGGTCTTAGTTGTAGCATGGGATGTGGGCTCAGTAGTTGCAGTGGATAAGCTTAGTTGTTTTGAGGCCTTTGGGATGTTAATTCCCTATCAATGAAAGTGTTAGTTCCTCAATTGTGTCTAACTCTTTGTGAGCCCGCCTGGCTCCTCTGTCCATGAATATTTCTAGGCAAGCATACTGGAGTGGATTGCCATTTCCTTCCCCAAGGGATCATCCCAATCCAAGGATCAATTCTAGGTCTGTCGCACTGCAGGCAGATTCTTTACTGTCTGAGCCACCAGTGATCAAATTTGTGTTCCCTGCATTATAAGGTGTATTCCTAACCACTAGACCACCAGGAAAGTCCCTGTCCTGCAGTTTTGAAGCATAACTGCACATAGTATTGTGAGTTGGTTTTTCTTTTTTCTCAACTCTTTAAATGTTTCACTCCACTTTCTTCTTCTTCACATGATTTCTAAGGAGAAATCAAATGTAATCCTTTATTTTGTTTCTGTTTAGGTAAGTGTTTTTTCCCCTTTGGCTTCTTTTAAGATTATTTTAAATCACTAATTTTCTGTAGTTTGAAATGTTATGCCTAAGTGTGGCTTTCTTGGCAAATATTCTGCTTGATATTCTCTATTTCTGGATCTGTAGTTTGCATCTGACATTAGCTTGAGAAAACTTTGAGTCATTATTGTTACAAATATTTTTTTGTTCCTTTCTTCCTTCTTCTTCAGTTCAGTTCAGTTGCTCAGTTGTGTTAGACTCTTTGCAACCCCACGGACTGCAGCATGCCAGGCTTTCCTAACCATCTTCAACTCCCAGAGGTTGCTCAAACTCATGTCCACTGAGTTGGTGATGCCATCCAACCATCTCGTCCTCTGTTATCCCCTTCTCCTCCTGCCCTCAATCTTTCCCAGCATCGGGGTCTTATCAAATGAGTCAGCTCTTCTCATCAGGTGACCAAAGTATTCGAGTTTCAGCTTCAACATCAGTCCCTCCAATGAACACCCAGGACTGATCTCCTTTAGGATGGATTGGTTGGATCTCCTTGCAGCCCAAGGAACTCTCAAAAGTCTTCTCCAACATCACAGTTCAAAAGCATCAATTCTTCAGTGCTCAGCTTTCTTCACAGTCCAACTCTCACATCCATACATAACTACTGGAAAAACCATAGCCTTTACTAGACGGACTTCCGTTGACAGAGTAATGTCTCTGCTTTTTAATATGCATTTCTAGGTTGGTCATAACTTTCCTTCCAAGGAGTAAGCGTCTTTTAATTTCATGGCTGCAGTCACCATCTGCAGTGATTTTGGAGCCCAGAAATAAAAAGTCAGCCACTGTTTCCCCATCTATTTCCCATGAAGTGATGGGACCAGATAACATGATCTTAGTTTTCTGAATGTCAAGATTTAAGCCACCTTTTTCACTCTCCTCTTTCACTTTCATCAAGAGGCTCTTTAGTTCTTCTTTGCTTTCTGCCATAAGAGTGGTGTCATCTGCATATCTGAGGTTATTGATATTTGTCCTGGCAATCTTGATTCCAGCTTGTGCTTCATCCAGCCCAGCATTTCACAGGATGTACTCTGTATATAAGTTAAATAAGCAGGGTGACAACGTATAGCCTTGACGTACTCCTTTCCCAATTTGGAACCAGTCTATTGTTCCAAGTCCAGTTCTAACTGTTGCTTGTTGACCTGCTTACAGATTTCTCAGGAGGCAGGTAAGGTGATCTGATATTCCTATCTCTTTAAGAATTTTCCACGGTTTGTTGTGATCCACTCCATGAAAGGCTTTAGCATAGTCAATGAAGCAGAAGTAGATGTTTTTGTAGAATTCTCTTGCTTTTTGTATAACCCAACGGATCTTGGCAATCTTATATCTGGTTCCTCTGCCTTTTCTAATCCAGCTTGAACATCTGGAAGTTTTCAGTTCACATACTGTTGAAGCCTGGCTTGAACAGTTTTCAGCATTACTATGCTAGCATGTAAAATGAGTGTAGTTGTGCAGTAGTTCGAACATTCTTTGGCATAGCCTTTCTTTGGGAATGAAAACTGACCTTTTCCAGTCCTGTGGCTACCACTGAGTTTTCCAGCATTTCCTGGAATTTGAGTGGCATATTGAGTGCAGCATTATCTTTTAGGGCTGGAAATAGCTCAGCTGAAATTCCATATCCTCCACTAGCTTTGTTCCTAATGATGCTTCCTAATAGGGTCCACTTGACTTCATACTCTAGGATGTCTGGCTCTAGGTGAGTGATCACACTATCATGGTTATCTGGGTCATTAAGATCTTTTTTGTATAGTTCTTCTGTGTGTTCTTGCCACTTCTTCTTAATATCTTCTGCTCCTGTTAGGTCCATACCATTTCTGTCTTTATTGTGCCCATCTCTGCCTGAAATGTTCTCTTGGTATCTCTGATTTTCTTGAAGAGAAAGAAAGACTAGAGATCTCTAGTCTTTCTCATTCTGTTGTTTTCCTCTGTTTTATCCATTGATCACTTAGGAAGTCTTCCTTTTCTCTCCTTGCTATTCTTTGGAATTCTGCTTTCTGATGCATATATCTTTCCTTTTCTCCTTTGCCTTTCATTTCTTTTCTTTTCTCAGCTATTTGTAAGGCCTCCTCAGACAACCATTTTGCCTTTTTGCATTTCTTTTTCTTTGGGATGGTTTCGATCACGGCCTCCTGTACAATATTACAAACCTCCATCCATTGTTCTTCAGGCACTCTGTCTATCAGATCTAATCCCTTGAATGTATTTATCATTTTCACTATATAATTATAAGGGAATTGTTTTTGGTCATACCTGAATGATCTAGTGGCTTTCCCTACTTTCTTCAATTTAAGTCTGAATTTGGCAATCAGGAGTTCATGATCTGAGCCACAGTCAGCTCCCAGTCTTATTTCTGGTGACTGTATAGAGCTTCTTCATCTTAGGCTGCAAAGAATATAATCAGTCTGTTTTTGGTATTTACTGTCCATTGATGTCCTTGTGTAGAGTTGTCTCTTTTGTTGTTGGAAGAGGATATTTGCTATGACCACTGCATTCTCCAATCGACTAAGGAGCCCATCATAGGCATTCTTTATTTCTCTTTCATTGTTTTTTATATCTAGCATTTCTTTTTGTTTGTTTCTCAGGATTTCGATCTCTCTGCTTACATTGCCCATTTGGCCTGGCATGCTGTCTATTGGGCCCTCAGATACTTGTGTTAAATTCCTGTCTTATAGTTTAAACATCTCTGCTATGTCTGTTCTGTTAATGTTTGCTGTATCTTCAAATTTTGCTTTTTGTCTTTTAGATACCTTGTAGTTTTTTCTCAATAGCTGGAAATGAAATACTGGGTAAAAGAAACTGCTGTAATGGCCCCTTATTTACTTGGTGGTGAGATTTGGGGGGATGTATCTTGCTCTATATGGCTCCTAAGGTGGGATACTTTACCTT
The DNA here is from genome assembly GCF_042477335.2 of Ovis canadensis. Classification (NCBI taxonomy): domain Eukaryota; kingdom Metazoa; phylum Chordata; class Mammalia; order Artiodactyla; family Bovidae; genus Ovis; species Ovis canadensis. The sequence continues at coordinate 89,190,368 of NC_091251.1, forward strand.
TTTCTTTTTTTTATATATTTTATTTTATTTATTTATTTTGATTTTACTTTACAACACTGTATTGGTTTTGCCATATATCACCATGAATCCGCCACGTTTCTAATTTATTATTTAGAAGCACTGTTTAAGGTGAAATGCATTGGTTTTGACATGTTGTCCTTTTGCTTTCACTCACTTCAGTATATTTTTTTTTATTTCTTTTGAGACTTCTTTTATCCATTGGTTATCAAGTTTATAAACTTGGTTTAGGGTTCCAGTATATTGGATTTTTTTCTGTTATCTTCCTGTTATTGGTTTCTAATTTTATCCTTTTGTGGTTAGAAAACACTGTATTTTTTTAACTTTCTGGGGTTTATTTTTATGGTTCAGGATATGATATGTCTTGGTGAATGTTCCATGGGCATTGGAGAAAACTGTAGATTATTTTTTCAGGTGGTGTGTTCTGTAAATGTCAGTTAGATCCTGTTATTAATGGCACTTTGGAGTTCTTCTATATCCTTGTTGATCTTCTGTCTAGTTCCATTATAATGTCTGAAAAACAACCTAAATCAAAAATATACAAAGAGCTCCTAGTTATTTACCCAATTAATTTGAAGATTTATGTGCATGAAAAAAATGCATATGAATGTTAAGAACTTTATTCACAATTGCTAAAAGCTAAAATAAGCCAAGATATACTTTGGTAAATAAATGGGTAAGCAAACTATGGTACATCAATACAACAGATTATTATTCAGTTATTAAAAAGAAATGAGCTATCAAGCCACCAAAAAAGAAAAGAAAAGCACAACCCATGGAGGATGCTTAAGTGCATATTGCTGAGTAGAAGCCAGTGAAAAAGGGATGCCATATGATTCCAGTTTTATGACATTCTTAAAAAAGTGAAATTATGAGGCATAAAATGATTTGTGACTGCCAGGGATTTGTGCAAAGGGGGAATGCATGGATGAGTCACAGCAGATTTTTAGGACTATAATACTATGCTGTATGATACTATCTTGGTGAAACATGGAGACATGACATTATGCATCTGTCGAAACTCACAGAACTTTATATCAGAAAGAATGCTTCCTATATGCAAACTTTTAAAAACCATTATTTAGACATAAAATAATGCAAACTCTTGATAAGAGGATCTAAATATCTTACAAATAGAGGGAACAATATTACTAAAGGGGTTGGAAGGAAAAGACACTGACATAAATAACTTTGATCATGAGTGGTGTTTATAAGACTAAAGGTGAATGAAACTATACATACACACTTTTGTTGATAATGTTGTAATCCATGTTGCTATTTATTAACAATTCTGATGCTACTGAATTTGTACAGTTTGTCCTCAATTTGGCATGAGGTTACTTCCCAGTAAACCCATTTTATCATAAGTTAAAAATGCATTTGACACATCTAACCTACCAAATATCATAGCTTGGCCTAGCCTATCTTAAATGGGCTCAAAACACTTACATTAGCCTACAGTTGGGAAAAGTTACCTAACAAAAAACCTGTTTGGGGGCTTCCCTGGTGGCTCAGATGGTAAAGAACCTGTCTGCAATGCAAGAGACCCAGGTTCAATCCCTGGGTCTGGAAGATCAGCTAGAGTAGGAAATGGCAACCCACTCCAGTATTCTTGCCTGAGAATTCCATGGAAAGAGGAACCTGGCGGACTACAGTCCATGTGGTCTCAAAGAGCCAGACCTGACTGAGCAACTAACACACAAAACCTGTTTTAAGTGTTGAATATTTCAAGTAGTTCATTGACTCCTATACTTAAAGTGAAAAACAGAATGGGTTATAGGGATAAAGAATGTTGTAAGCTCACTGCTGCTACCCAGCATTAGGAAACTATATCATGCTGTATATTATAGCCCAGGAAAAGCTCAAAATTCAAAATTTGAAGTATGGTTTCTGCTGAATATATATCGTTATCATGCCATCAGAAAATCAGAAAATCATAAGTTGGGAATCATTAAGTTGGAGCCTTTACTGGAATTGAACAATTGTGTAGGTGGATGATGAGTGGTGGGAACCACATTTGTTGCTGATATAGTAGGAAATCACATAGTTAAAAGCAAGGAGAGGAGGCTAGAATGATCCATAAGATATAATGAATTAGAGTTAGAGAAATCAGTATGGACTCATGTTTTATTTAATATAGATATAAGTGAGATACATAGAAATATTTGTATATGTGTGTATATATGCATGTTAGCATGCACACATATGTTTCTTTGCTTTATTAGCAGAGAGGATCTAAAAGAAATAATACACCAGCAACCACAGCCGTACCTAATGCTCAGTTCTTGATTTCTAATACCATTTGCCAGTAAATGGAATTTTTCCTCAGAAATGGCTGTTTCTAGGACTAGGAGAAGAAATACACAAAATGAGCCTAGTATCCAGTATGCTGGAAAGTAAGGAAATGCTCAAAAACAAAATAATCCCCCTCCCCCACATTATAGATGAATGTCACAAAAACATAGGACCCAACTGACAAAGCTTCTAATGGCCAAAGATAGAACAGTTTGAGCAACAAAATAAAATAGTATGTGATTATTATAACTTAAAATATAAAATAAGTTTTCATGAGTCCATACTTATATCAAAGAATAATTGAATAAATTAATAGTGAAGAAAAGGAGACAGATCTCTTACCAAAGATTTCCAAATAATACATGTAAATATTCCACCCTAAGGAGGGGGGCACATAACCCCTCACTCTTTGGGAGGGCTACACACTGTAACTTCCTGAACAATATGTTTCCTATGTGCAGAAGTATTTTTAAAGTAAGCAGTGCCTGAAATATTACTCAACATGGATGAACCTTGAAAACATGCTAAGTAAAAGAAACCAACCTCAAAAGGCCATATTCCTAAATATATGAAGGAATTCATATATGATTCGATTTATGTGAAATGTCCAGAATATATAGGTCTATAGAGACAGGAAGTAGATTAATGGTTGCTACCAACCTAGATAGTATATTCAAAAGCTGAGACATTACTTTGCCGACTAAGGTCCGTCTAGTCAAGGCTATGGTTTTTCCTGTGGTCATGTATGGATGTGAGAGTTGGACTGAGAAGAAGGCTGAGCGCCGAAGAAATGATGCTTTTGAATTGTGGTGTTGGAGAAGACTCTTGAGAGTCCCTTGGACTGCAGGGAGATCCAACCAGTCCATTCTGAAGGAGATCAGTCCTGGGTGTTCATTGGAAGAAATGATGCTAAAGCTGAAGTGCCAATACTTTGGCCACCTCATGCGAAGAGTTGACTCATTGGAAAAGACGCTGATGCTGGGAGGGATTGAGGGCAGGAGGAGAAGGGGACGACCGAGGATCAGATGGCTGGATGGCATCACGGACTCGATGGACATGAGTCTGAGTGAACTCCAGGAGATGGTGATGGACAGGGAGGCCTGACGTGCTGCGATTCATGGGGTCGCAAAGAGTCGAACACGACTGAGCAACTGAACTGAACTGAACTGAAGAGTAGGAGAAAATGTGGACTACTGATAGACATGTGATTTTTTTTTTTTTAGAGGAGGTAAGTAATATATTCTAAAGTTGATTGCATTGATGATTGCACAACTCTGTGAAACACACCAAAAATACAATTTTTTATGATTTAATTCAGGTAGTATGTGCATTACATCTTAGTTATTACAAAAATAAGTAAGAGAATTATTTTTAAATTCAAGAAAATGCTTATCTAAGGAAAAATGGGACTTGAGATCATGATAAGGTACGTACTAGTCTTTGAAAATATAGTAATAGCCTGTTTCTTAAACTAGATTGAAGTACCTAGGTAGCTTTTTTTCCATTATTTTCTACATTTTATACATATATTACAAACTTCTATGTATTTAATACTTAATGTTAATAAAAATTTCTTTTTAAAGGAAACAAAATTGTATTATTCATGTTAATTTATATCCATGGCTACTGTGACAGATTTTATTTTCTTGAACTCCAAAATCACTGCAGATGGTGACTGCAGTCATAAAATTAAAAGATGCTTGCTCCTTGGAAGGAAAGCCATGACAAACCTAGACAGCATATTAAAAAGCAGAGATATCACTTTGCCAACAAAGGTCTGTCAAAGCTATGATTTTTCTAGTAGTCATGTACAGATGTGAGAGTTCAACCATAAAGAAGGCTGAACACCTCGGAACTGATGCTTTTGAATTGTGGTGCTGGAGAAGACTCTATGGAGAGTCCCTTGGATTACAAGGAGATCAAACCAGTCAATCCTGAAGAAAATCAACCCTGAATATTCATTGGAAAGACTGTTGCTGAAGCTGATGCTCCAATACTTTGGGTACCTGATGCGAAGAGCCAACTACTTGGAAAAGACCCTGATGCTGGGAAAGGATGAAAACAAAAGGAGAAGAAGGTAGCAGAGGATGAGATAGCTGGCTAGCATCACTGACTGCATGAATTTGAGCAAACTCCCGGAGACAGTAGAGGACAAAGGAGCCTGGCATGCTGCAGTCCATGGGGTCACAACGAGTCAGACACGACCTAGGGACTGAACAACAACAGCTAGTGTGATCAAGTTTAACATGGAATATCAAAATTATGGTATTAATTGAGATGCAGATTTTAGTTTTTATCCAGTTATGTCCCATTTAAAAAAATTATTCTTTGGGTAATTAAATTTCCAGAAAAATATATATTTTAGTATTAAAAGGTTACTGTTTCATTATCTTCTCTGTAAGTCACTATACATTTAAAGATTATAACCTGTCTATTTTTCATCATCATTGCAACCTTCACTCACTTCTCATATTCCAACATTCTAACCAGGTTCTTTGTACCTCTTCAGTTTTCCACATTGCAGCCCAGAGACAGCTTTTGAAAACACAAGTTTTAGTATGTTATTCCTCTGCCTAAAACGTCAGTAGTATCTCATTTTTTCTATGGATAAAGACTCAATTCTTTAATACAATTTTCCAGGGCCTAAGTAAGTTGTCTCCACTAACTGTCTATTTAGCAGCATCTCCCACTGTTCTAGTTTGGGCTGTTATAACAAAGTACCATACCCCGAGTGGCTTATAAACAGCATAAAGTTATTTCTCACAGTTCTAGAGGTTGTAAGTCTGAGAGTAGGGGGCAGCCTGGTCAGCTACTGATGAGAGCACTCTTCCTGATTGTACAGCACTGAGTCCTTTCTGTATATTCACATAGTGACAGATGGAGTCTTTTTTGTAAGGGCACTAAATCACATTCATGAGAACTCTTCCCTTATGGCCTAATTACTTCCCCAAGGCCCCAACTCCTAATACCATCATACTGAGGGTTTGGGTTTCAACATATGAATTTGAGGAGGATACAAAGATTTACTCCATTCCACCCCCACTCCAATTATTGTTATCACACACATCCAGTTCTCTCACTAGCTTCTGAGTCCTTTGTTCATGCCATTCCTCTGCCTAGAATGTTCTTCCCAGTCTAACTCTATAATACCTATTCTTCAGGTAGCAGCATAGGTTTTCTTCCTTCTAGAAGCCTTTAATAATCATCCCTTGCCCTTCCTAGCATAAGACTAAACTGCCCTTCCTGTCATTCTTATAACTAATAATATGCCTATAACTTAGTTAACTGTCTTAACACTTACTAATATTTTTCTGTAAATCTGTAAACTCCCTAGGGGGACACTGTTTGCTTATTGTGGTAGCCCCATTATCTAAGTAACACTGCCTTGCTCCTGGAACATACTCAGTGAATATTTGCTAAATGAATGAATTAATTTTGATAACCATACTTTCTATATATTAGGAAGATCTTTTTCAGTTCAGTTCAGTCCAGTCTCTTAGTCGTGTCCAACTCTGCGATCCCATGAACCTCACCACACCAGGCCTCCCTGTCCATCACCAACTCCCGGAATCCATCCAAACCCATGTCCATTGAGTCGGTGATGCCATCCAACCATCTCATCTTCTGTCGTCCCCTTCTCCTCCTGCCCTCAATCTTTCCCAGCATCAGGGTCTTTTCAAATGAGTCAGCTGTTCGCATCAGGTGGCCAAAGTATTGGAGTTTCAGCTTCAACATCAGTCCTACCAATGAATACCCAGGACTGATCTTTTTAAATAACAAATTTATGTTGAATTATCCCACAATTAATCAGCAAATAGATTGAGGATTTTTTTGTACTTTTTTTTTTTTTACCCTGAATGCTCTCCATTAGATGAGTATATTTTGAAGTTAATGACAGTTCAGTCTATCATTTAGGTTTCTGTACTAGCTGAGCTTTCCTGATTTTTAAATATATTCTTTATTTTGTTTGAAAATTACTTTTATATTACCATTTAATATTGAATATGTCTGACTATTTATGCATCTCCTTATTTGATACCTTTAAAGAAGACAAAAACTAGAATATTCTTTCAAAGGAAACAAACAGAAATCTTTATTCTGTTTCTGCTTAGAGTCATCTCTTGTGTTGTTGGAAGAGAGTGTTTGCTATGATCAGTGCGTTCTCTTGGCAAAACTCTGTTAACCTTTGCCCTGCTTCATTTTGTACCCCAAGGTCAAACTTGCCTGTTACTCCAGGAATCTTTTGACTTCCTGCTTTTGCATTCCATTCCTCTATGATGAAAGGGACATCTTTTTCTGGTATTAGTTGTAGTAGGTTTTGTAGATCTTAATAGAACCATTTAACTTCAGCTTCTTCGGCATTAGTGGTTGGGGCATAGACTTGGATTACTGTGATATTGAATGGTTTGCCTTGGAAATGAACAGATCATTCTGTTGTTTTTGGATTGCATCCAGATACTGCATTTTGGACTGTTTTGTTGACCATGAGGGCTACTCCATTTCTTCTAAGGGATTCTTGCCCCACAGTAGTAGATATAATGGTCATCTGAATTAAATTCACCCATTCCAGTCCATTTTAGTTCACTGATTCCTAAAATGTTGATGTTCACTCTTGCCATCTCCTGTTTGACCACATCTAATTTACCTTGATTCATGGACCTAACATTCCAGGTTCCTATGCAATATTGTTCTTTATAGCATCGGACTTTACTTTCACCACCAGACACATCCACAACTGGGCATTGTTTTCCCTTTGGCTCCTCTTCTTCATTCCTTCTGGAGCTATTTCTCCACTCTTCTCCAGTAGCATATTGGGCACCTACTGACCTGTGGAGTTCATCTTTCAGTGTCATAGCTTTTTGCCTTTTCACATTGTTCATGGGGTTCTCAAGGCATGAATACCAAAGTGGTTTCCCATTCCTTTCTCCAATGGACCACATTTTGTCAGAACTCTCCACCATTACCCATCCATCTTGGGTGGCCCTACATGGCTTGGCTCATAATTTCATTGAATTAGACAAGGTAGTAATCCATGTGATCAGTTTGGTTAGCTTTCTGATATTGTGGTTTTCATTCTGTCTGCCCTTTGATGGATGAGGATAAGAGGCTTGTGGAAGCTTCCTGGTGGGAGGGACTGGCTGTATGTAAACTGATCTTGTTCTTGTGGGCAGGGCCATGCTCAGTAAATCTTTAATCCAATTTTCTGCTGATGTATGGGGCTATGTTCCTTCCCTGTAGTTTGGCCTTAGGCCAAACTGTGGTAGGGGTAATGGCAGCCTCCTTCAGGAAGACTTATGCCAGCACACCGCAGCTCCCCCAGGACTACTGTAGTCAGTGCCCCTGACCCTGCAGCAGTCTGCTGTCAACCCACACCTCTGCCAGAGATTCCCAGACTCTCAGTCTAGTCTGGCTCAGTCTCTTGTGGGGTCACTGCTTCTTTCTCCTGGGTCTTCATGTGCACAATATTTTGTTGTTCCCTCCAAACATCTGTTTCCCTGGGAGTTCTCAATCATTTTGCCAGATCCCCAGGTTGGGAAATCTGTTGTGCATCCTAGAATACTGTAAAGGCAAATTTATACTGATAATAAATAGCAGTACCAAGATTCAAGCATAGTTCATTACAGTAGTTCTCAAGTGGAACAAAACAACTAGAGAACTTAGTAAGATAGGAAGTGCTGGATTGCACCCCATAGTTTTTGATTTAGTGGTTCAATCACAGTGAGGAAAGGAGAAGGGCAGTGTGGGAGGTTTTACATTTCTAACAGATTACCAAATGATGTATATATGTTGTTGGTGCAGACACCACACATTGAGAACTATTGATCTTTCAGATTGTACCATCTTTCCACTGGGACTTATCTCACATTACTCCTCTAAGTACAATGTACTCTGACTAGATGAAGGACTTCATATACAGAAAAAGTGCTTGGTGCTTTTTTTGTCTCTATGTTTTACTTTTTTCCCTCACCACTTAAAGCTGTCCTCTTTTTCTTGCCTTTACCTCCCTTTTCTACCTATTAAAATATTTTCCTTTATAAAATCATTCAAGTGCTATCTCTTCCATAAAGACATACTTCACCACCATCACATAGACATTTACTGCTTTTATTTTGATCTCATGGTATTTTAGGATAATTTCTGTCATCACTAGTTGTTTATGTGCTTTCATGATCTGTGTTATAGTTGTAAACTCCTTAAGGAATTGGGTTACATTTATCCCATAATACTTACTACAGGTTTAGTGAGTTTAACTTAATTAAACTTAATAAGTTGTTTCATAAATTTGGCATTCAGAAAATGAAGATCATGGCATCTGGTCCCATCACTTCATGGGAAATAGATGGGGAAACAGTGCAAACAGTGTCAGACTTTATTTTGGGGGGCTCTAAAATCACTGCAGATGGTGATTGTAGCCATAAAATTAAAAGACGCTTACTCCTTGGGAGAAAAGTTATGACCAACCTAGACAGCATATTCAAAAGCAGAGACATTACTTTGCCAACAAAGATTCGTCTAGTCAAGGCTATGGTTTTTCCAGTAGTCATGTATGGATGTGAGAGTTGGACTGTGAAGAAAGCTGAGCGCTGAAGAATTGATGCTTTTGAACTGTGATGTTGGAGAAGACTCTTGAGAGTCCCTTGGACTGCAAGGAGATCCAACCAGTCCATTCTAAAGGAGATCAGCCCTGGGATTTCTTTGAAGGGAATGATGCTGAAGCTGAAACTCCAATACTTTGGCCACCTCATGCGAAGAGTTGACTCATTGGAAAATACTCTGATGCTGGGAGGGATTGGGGGCAGGAGGAGAAGGGGACAACAGAGGACGAGATGGCTGGATGGCATCACCGACTCAATGGACGTGGGTTTGGGTGAACTCTGGGAGTTGGTGGTGGACAGGGAGGCCTGGCGTGCTGTGATTCATGGGGTCACAAAGAGTCAGACACGACTGAGCAACTGAACTGAACTAAACTGAAGAATATGGTGCTTGTGGTTTTAAAAATTATTAAATAGTGTTTGTAAAAATAACTTCTTAACCTAAAAAGTCTAAATAAATAAAAAGGACTTTCTTCTTACAATAACTCTGGATATTCCAGAGATGAAAAAGCTAACTAATTTTTAAACATTCAAAGAGAAGGAAACAAAGGACTTTTGTTAAGTGTAATCTAATTTTGGAGGGGACAAAATAAAAGGCCAAAGAGTCAAAAAGATTGAGGAGAAAAAAAAACAGTTTCTCTGGCTGTATACTTAGTCTTTTAATTATATCATACATATATACATAATACATACACAGAAGTAGTGGTCTGAGTATTACAACTATTAAGTCCATACAGTACAGATAGAAGTTTACATCCTTAGCTTTGTTAACACTGCTATTTGGGTATCAATATAGAGAAGATGAAGTAGTATTGAAGGCATAACAGGCCTGGGCTTGATGACCAAAATATTGGAATCAAAAGTATTTACTGCATTTTAATTTGTCACTAACCTTGTGGTGGAGGGAGTTAAAACTTGGAACATTCTTGGAAACATTCTTACAAAATAGTTATATTTTGGGAAATATATTCCAATTTTTGTAATAGTTGATAAATTAGAAATGTATATAGATGCAACATCATTCTTCATAAGGATAAATTTATGACTACTATACTTAGAAAAAGAAATGACGTGAATGCTGACAGAGTGAACTACTTTGTAAAATAACAAAGATCCCAGAGGCATGTATTAATCAAACTCTTTATACCTAAAAGACGAAACTTAAAAAAAAAAAAAAGGAAAAAGAAAAAGAAATGTTAATGAAACGTGATAAGTGGTTTATCTGGGAAAAAATGTTCACAGTAATGGTCATAAAGGTGCTTACCAAGGTCAGGAGAACAATGCAAGTCCAGAGTGAGACTTTGACAGAATATAAGAAAGTAGAATACAATAACTGAATTGAAAATTTCATTAGAAATGGTCAACAGCAGTAGAAGAAAGGATGAGGGATAGGGCAATGGAACTCTTGAAGATAGGGCAATGGAACCCATCCAAAAGAGTAACAGGAAGAAAAAGAGTACCACTAGCTTAAGGAACTTATAGGACAACATCAAGCAGAATACTATTCATATTATAAGAATCCCAGAGAGAGAAAAAAGGAAAGGACAAAAACCTATCTGAAGAAATAATTAATGGCTGAAAATGTCCCAAACCTGGGAAACAGACATCCAGATCCAGGACATCCAGAGAGTTCCAGTAAAGATGAATCCAAAGAGACTCACCCACAAAAAAACACATTAATTACATTGTCAAAAATTATTAAAAACAAGAAGGGAAGCATGAAAAACACCTTTTTATATATAAGGGAACTTCTGTAAGACCAACAGTAGATTTTTTTAGTGGGCTTCCCTGGTGGCTAAGTGGCAAGGAATCCTCCTGCATTGCAGGAACCACAGGAAACACGGGTTCAATCCCTGGGTTGGGAAGATTCCCTGGAGGAGGGCATGGCAACCCACTCCAGTATTCTTGCCTGGAGAATCCCCGCAGACAGAGGAGCCTGGAGGGCTACAGTCCATTGGGTTGCAAAGAGTCAGACACTACTGAAGCAACTTAACATGCACACACAGATTTTTTAGCAGAAACTTTGCAGGCTTAAAAGGAGTGACATGATGCATTTAAAGTGCTGAAGAGGGAAAACTGTCTACAGAGAATACTTACACAAGAGAGTTGTCCTTCAGGGTTATAAAGGAAAGATGAAGAATTTTCCAGTCACGCAAAAGCTGAAGGAGTTGAGCACCACTAGACTGGCCTTACAACAAAGCTTAAGGGCACTTCTTTAACGTGAAATGAAAGCATGCTAACAGGAAAGTATATGAAATTGTAAACCTACTGGTAAAGGTAAATAGATAGTTTAGAATAATTTAATGTAGTAAAGGTGGTAGATTAACCACTTACAAATCTAGTGTGAAGGGTTAAAGTAGTAAAAATAACTGTAAGTACAGTAATTTGTTAGTAAATATGCCAATTAAAAACATACAGATTGCAACATCAAAAACGGTAAACATAGTGGAGTCAGAATGTGGAGCTTTGGAATGTGTTTGAACTTAAGTTGTTATCAGCTTAAAATAGACTTATAAATAAAAGATATTATACATAAGTCTAATGGTAACCATGTAGCAAAAACCTATGGTAAATAGCACAAAAGATAAACAAAAACAAATCTAAGCATACTACTATCAAAAAATCATTAAATCCCAAAGGAAGGGAGTAAGAGAAAAAGAAGGTAACAACAGAATTATGAAACAGCAAGAAAACAATTTTTTAAATGGCAGTATGTCCATACTTATCAATAATTACTTTAAACATAAACAAATTCTCCAATCATAACATACAATAGCTGAATGAATTGAAAAAACAAAAAAAAAACCACCCCACTATATGCTGCCTGACCAACTTCTCACATAAGGATACTGAAAATAAAGGATGGAAAAAGATATCCATGCAAATGAAAAACAAAAGAAAGCTGAGATAGATATAATTGTATCAGGCAAAATAAACTTCAAGCAAAAGACTATAATAAGAGACAGATCACTGTATAATAATAAAGGGATCAATCCAACAAGAGGAAATAACATTTGTAAATATTTAGGCACCTAACTAAGGAGAACTTATATATATAAAGTATATAAAGCAGTATTAACAGACCTTAAGGGAGACATAGACAGCAAAAGAGTAATTAGAGATTTCAGTACTCCGCTTTCATCACTGGAGAGATCATCCAGACAGAAAATCAGTAAAGAAACACTGGGCTTAAATGACCCTCTAGCTGAATTCATTCAGCTATTGTATGTTTTGATTGGAGAATTTATTTGTTTACATTTAAAGTAATTATTGATAAGTATGGACTTACTGCCATTTTAAAAATTGTTTTCTTGCTGTTTCATAATTCCATTGTTACCTTCTTTTTCTCTTACTCCCTTCATTTTTTTTTCCCCCTCCTTTTGGATTTAATGATTTTTCGATAGTAGTATGCTTAGATCACTTTTTGTTTATCTTTTACATTATTTACCATAGGTTTTTGCTATATGGTTACCATTAGGCTTATGACCCTAATGACCCTTTCTGATGGAAAGCAACAGAATACACATTCTTCTTAAGTGAACATAGAACATTCTCTAGAATAAATCACGTTTTAAGCCAAAATACAAATCTTGAAATTTAAGATTAAAATCCTATCAAGCATCTTTGTTGACCACAATAGTGTGAAACTAGAAATTAAAAGACACTTGCTCCTTGGAAGGAAAGTTATGACCAACCTAGGTAGCACATTGAAAAGCAGAGACATTACGTTGCCAACAAAGGTCTGTCTAGTCAAGGCTATGGTTTTTCCAGTTGTCAGGTATGGATGTGAGAGTTGGACTGTGAAGAAAGCTCAGCACCAAAGAATTGATGCTTTTGAACTGTGGTGTTGGAGAAGACTCTTGAGAGTCCCTTGGACTGCAAGGAGATCCAACCAGTCCATTGTAAAGGAGATCAGCCCTGGGTATTCTTTGGAAGGAATGATGCTAAAGCTGAAACTCTGGTACTTTGGCCACCTCATGCGAAGAGCTGACTCATTGGAAAAGACTCTGATGCTGGGAGGGATTGGGGGCGGGAGGGATTGGTGGCAGGAGGAAAAGGGGACGACAGAGGATGAGACGGCTGGATGACATCACCGACTCGATGGACGTGAGTCTGAGTGAACTCCGGCAGTTGGTGATGGACAGGGAGGCCTGGCATGCTGCGATTCATAGGGTTGCAAAGTCAGACACGACTGAGTGACTGAACTGGACTGAGAAATCAGTTATAAGAAGAAAATTGGAAATTCACAAATACATAAAGATTCAACAACATACTACTAAACAACCAATGGAAAGAACCAGGTCTTCATTTCGCTAGTTTTTTCTATTATCTTCTAAGTCTCCATTTCATTTTTCTTTTCCACTCTGGTCCTTGTTATCGCCTTCTTTCCACTACAGGCTTAGTTCTTTTTTTTTTTTTTTAATTGAGGGATAATTGCTTTACTGTTGTTTGTTAGTTTCTGCCATACATCAACATGAATCAGCCATAGGTATAGGTATGTACCCTCGCTCTTGAACCTCCACCCACCTCATCCCATCCCTCTAGGTTGTCACAGAGCCCCAACTTGAGTTTCCTTAGTCGTACAGCAAATTCCCACTGGCTATCTGTTTTACATATACAGTGTATATTTCCATGGTACTCTATCCATGCGTTCCACCATTTTCTCTCCCTACCCCACACCATGTCCACAAGTCTGTTCTCTGTGTCTGCATCTCCACTGCTGCCCTGCAAATAGATTCAGCAGTACCATCTTTCTGTATTCCGTGTATATGCATTACGATATGGTATTTACTTTTCTCTTTCTTACTTACTTCACTCTATATAATAGGCTCTGGGTTCATCCACCCTATTAGAACTGATTCAAATGCATTCCTTCTTATGGCTGAGTAATATTCCATTGTACATATGTACCACAGCTTCTTTATCCATTCATCTGTCGATGGACATGTAGGTTGCTTCCATGTCCCACCTATTGTAAATAATGCTGCAGTGAACATTGGGATACATGTGTCTTTTTCAGTTATGATTTCCTCAGGGTATATGCCCAGTAGTATGGGTCATATGGTAGTTTTATGCCTAGTTTTTTTTAAGGAATCTCCATGCTGTCTTTCATAGAGGCTGTATCAATTTACATTCCCACCAAGAATGCAAGAGGGCTCAATTTTCTCCACACCCTCTCCAGCATTTATTGTTTGTAGATTTTTTGATGATGGCCATTCTGACCACTATTAAGGTGATATCTCATTGTAGTTTTGATTTTTTTAAAAAATTCTTTGAAGTGGTTGTTTCTTTAAGCTCTCACCACTTTCTTAAAGTAGAGATTGAGCACTCTGAGCTTCCCTCTTAAAAGGAAGCTTGGGTTTATCTTTGAAAAGATAAACAAGATGGATAAGCCTTTAGCTAGACTCATTAAGAAAAAGAGGATTTAAATAAATAAAATTATAAATGAAAGAGGAGATGTTTTAACTGATACTACAAAAATACAAAGAATCATGAGACTACTACGTACAATTAAACACAACAAATTGGACAACCTAGAAGATATGGAGAAATTGCTATCATCCACAAATCAGTCAGCATGACAAGACCACAAGTAACATACTCAGTGGTGAAAAACTGAAAACTTTTCCTCTAAGATCAAGGACAAAATACAGACAGCCACCATTTCCACTTTTATCCAACATAGTAATGGAAGTCCCAGCCAGAGCAATTAGACAAGGAAAAGAAATAAGTCATCCAAATCATAAAGGACTGAATGAAAATTGATATTCTTCTTTAAGGCACCTGGACCATTATTAAGAATATACCATATGTTGAAACACAAAGCAAGTCTCAATAAATTTAAATATTACAATCGTATTAGTCATATTTTTCACCACTATGCCATGATCAACTATTAATACAAGAAGAAAACTGGAAAAATCACAAATACATGGAGACTAAACAACATGCTACTGAACAGCTATGAGTCGATGAAAAAATCAAAAGCAGAAATCAAAAAATACCTGACCACAAATAAAAATGAAAATACAACATATAAAAATCTATGGGATAGAGCAAAAGCCATACTTAGAAGGAGGTTTATAGCAATACGGTCTCCCTCAAGAAAGAAGAAATATCTCAAATCAAAAGTCTAACCTTATACCTAAAGGAACTGGGTGGGGTTGGGGGGAGAAAGTCTAACATCAATATAAGGGAGAAAATAAAAATCAGAGCAGAAATAAATGAAGTAGAGACTAAAAAGGCGATAGAAAGATTTAATGAAACTAAGAAATAGTCCTTGGAAGAGAAAACAAAATTGGCAAACCTTTTGCTAGACTGGCTTATAAAATCAGAAATAAGGAGAAATTGCAAATAATATCACAGAGATATAAAGGATTATAAGAGAAGACTGAACAGTTATAGATCAAAAAATTAGGCAACCTCTAAGAAATGGATTGATTCTTAGGATCATACGTTTTTTTCAAGACTGAATCCATGCAAATGAAGAGATCACTCACTGGTAGGGAGATGGAAACAGTAATCAAAAACCTCCTAAGAATAGCATCCAGTACAAAACAACTTAATTGGTGAATTCTATCAAACATTTATGTTTTATATATTTATTTATTTATTTTTGGCCCCAAGGCATGTGGAATCTTAACTCCTGCCAGGTCTTGAACCCTCACCCCCTGCATTGGAAGGTGAAGTCTTAACCACTGGACCGCCAGGGAAGTCCCTATCAAACATTTAAAGAACTAGTACCAGTTCTTCTCAGACTCTTCCAAACACCAGAAGAAAAGGGAGCACTTATAACTCTTTTAATAAGCCAACATTACTCTAATACCAAAATCAGACAAGGACAACAAAAAGAAAATTACAGGCCAGTATGTCTAATGAACTCAGATGCAAAACATCTAGACAAAACATTAGCAAATGAATATAACAATATGTTAAAAGGATCATACACCATGGTCAAATAGGATTTACTCCAGGGATATAAAGATAGTTTGATAAACACAAATCAATCAGCATAAATACAACACTTTAACAGAAATGAAGGATAAAAATCATGATCATTTTATCAATAGATGCAAGAAAAAAGCATTTGACAAGAGTCAACACCTATTTATCATTAAAGTAAAATACAATGAGATGGAAGGAGCATACATCAGTATGATAAAGGCCATATATGACAGACCCACAACTAACATACTCAGTAGTGAAAAACTGAAAGATTTTCCTCTCAGACTGAGACCAAGACAAGGATACCCATTTTTGCCACTCTTACTCAACATGGTGGTGAAATTCTAGCTAGAGCAATTAAGTAAGAAAAAGAAATAAAAGTCCAAATTGGAAAGGAAGAAGTAAAACTGTCAGTATTTGTGGATGACATGATTTTATATATAGAAAACCCTAAAGATTCCATAGAAAAGCTATTAAAAATAATATTTTATTATAAATTCATTTATTTTAATTGGAGGCTAATTACTTTACAATATTGTATTGGTTTTGTCATATATCAACATGAATCCACCATGGATATAGACATGTTCCCCATCCTGAACCCCCCTCCCACCTCTCTCCCCGTACCATCCCTCTGGGTCATCACAGTGCACCAGCCCCAAGCATCCTGTATCATGCATCGAACCTGGACTGGCACTTTGTTTCATATATGATATTATACATGTTTCAATAATAATAAATGAATGAAATAAACTTGCAGGATAAAAATAAACATACAAAAATCTGTTGCATTTCTCTACACTAAGAATGAACTAGCATAATGAGAAATTAAGAAAACAATTCATTTTACAATTGCAACAAAGAATAAAATACTTAGGAAGATTTTAATCCATGGAAGTGAAAACTACAAGACATGTTGAAAGAAACTGAATAAGACACAAAGAAATGGAAAGATAGTGCATGTTCATGAGTTGCAAGAATTAGCATTGTTAAAATGTACGTATTACCTAAAGCAACCTGTAGATTCAGTGGAATCCCCATCAAAATACAATGATATTTTTCATAGAAATAAAACCAAAAAAATCCTATAATTTGTAAAAAATAGCAGAAGACCCTTGGATAACCAAAGCAATCTTGAGAAAAATGATCAAACTGAAGATATTACATTCCCTCATTTCAAATTATACTACAAATCTGTAACAATCAAAACAGCATAATATTGGAAGAAAAGCCCAGAATTTGAGAGCCCAAAAGTAAACCCATAGATATATAGACAGTTAATTTGCAACAAAGGAGCAAAGCACATAAAATGGAGAAAGGAGTATTGGGAAAACCAGATAGCACATGCAAAAGAATGAAACTAGACCCTGTCTTACATTGTACACAGAAATTAATAAAAATGGATTAAAGACTTGAATGTAAGACTTGAAACCATAAAACTCCAGAAAAAAATCATGGGCAGTATGCTTTTGACATTAGTTTTAGCAATATCTTTCTGGATATATATTCTCAAGCAAAGGAAGCAAAATTAAAAGTAACCACATGGGACTACGTCAAACTAAAAAGCTCTGCGCAGCAAAAGAAGCCATCAGCAGAATGAAAATACAGGCTACCAAATGGGAGAAGATACTTGCACATCATGTGTCTATAAGTGGTTGATACTCAAAATTTATAAAGAACAACAACAATTTTTTTTAATTAAACAATGGGCAGAGTTTCTGAATAAACACTCTTCCACAGCAGGTATACAAATAGCCAACAGGCACATCAGAAGATTTTCCACATCACTAATTAGGGAAGTGCAACTCAAAACCACAAAGAGATATCATTTCATACCCATTAGAATATAACAAGTGTTTGAGAGGATGTGCAAAAAAGGGAACCCTCATACACTGTTGATGGCAGTGAATTATGTGCAGCTACTGTGGAAAAACAGTATGGAAGTTCCTAAAAACATTAAAAATAGAACTATCATTTGATCCAGCAATTCACCTTTTGGATATTTATCCAAAGGAAGAAGAACCACTATCTCGAAAAGATATCTGCATTTCCACCTTTACTGCAGCATTATTGCCAGGACCTGGAAACAACCTAAGTGTCCATTAATGGATGAATGGATAAAGAAAGAGAGGTATATATATGCTATAGGATATTAGTCATAAAAAAATGGAATCTTGCTACTTGTAACAGTATGAATGGACCTTGAGTCTATTGTGCCAAGTGAAATAGATCAGACAAAAACAAAGACTATATGATTTCACTTGTATATGTACTCTAATAATAATCAACTCATAAACACAGAGAGTTGACTGGGCTTCCCTCATAGCTCAGTCGGTGAAGAATCTGCCTGTGATGCAGGAGACTGCGGTTCTA
This sequence comes from Ovis canadensis, assembly GCF_042477335.2. Taxonomy (NCBI): domain Eukaryota; kingdom Metazoa; phylum Chordata; class Mammalia; order Artiodactyla; family Bovidae; genus Ovis; species Ovis canadensis. The sequence continues at coordinate 89,208,592 of NC_091251.1, forward strand.
GCCCTGGATCAGGAAGATCCCCTGGAGAAGGAAATGGCAGTCCACTCCACTATTCTTGCCTGGAAATCCCATGGACAAAGGAGCCTGGCATGCTATCATTCCATAATATGTACATATATCAAATCATCCTGTTGTACACCTAAAATTAATATAGTGTTATTTGTCAGTTATATCTCAATTAAAAGGAAAGCTGTATGGACAGTTTTAAATAGCTATGAGCACTTTGTATGATAAGAAAAAGCAATAAAATACAAGACAATTTTAGATTATTTCAAAAAGTTAAATAAGAAACTCAGTTAAAAGTTGTAGAAAAATATTCTTATGTGACTTATAACCTGAGTTATAAAATTTTAGAAATAGACTAATTGAATCTAGTCCTTTTGTTTTCAAATAATGGAAAGTATATGTTACCAGGTCAGAGTTACATAGCCAATTATCGGAAGAGCATGATTTGAACTCTCATTTGAAATCTAGGCCTTCAACTCTTTATTCCAGCTTTCATACTTCTCAACTGCCTATGTTTTTTATCTAACCACTTGGTTTTAAAGTGACCTGAAATTTTACAGTGAACTTTGAAAGACCTTTATACTTCAAATTGACTCTTGTTTATCAATTTATCAGTTAATAGTTGCGGTCTCTAAATTCTCCCCAGTGCTATTGATCTATGAGAGACCTGTCTCACTTTTTTAAAGTTTATTTACTTATTTTAATTGAAGGATAATTACTTTACAATATTGTGATAGTTTTTGACATATATCAGTATGAATCAGCCATAGGTATATATGTGTCCTCTCCATCCTGAACTCCTATGCTATCTCCCTCTCCACCTTATCCCTCCAGGTTGACACAGAGCACCAGCTTTGGGTACCCTATATCATACATCAAACTTGCACTGGTTATCTATTTTATGTATTGTAATGTGTATGTTTCAGTGCTGTTCTCTCAAATCATCCCACCATCGTCTTCTCCCACAGAGTCCAAAAGTCTATTCTTACTTTAAAACTTATAGACTTCCTGAGAAGCAAGAGTGTAAACATCTCACTCAATGCCAGAGTGCCTTATGTGTTAGAGTTTTGAACATAGACATTACTATATTAGTCATTTTTAGTATGCTATCTCATTGAATTCTTAGAACTGTAAGAGATATGAAAAAGCTGAAGTTAGAGAAAGAAGATAATTTGGCCATTATTTCTTTAAAGTGGCTAATTTGTTCTGATATCATGTTCAGTGCATTTTTCTAATCCACCACACTAACCATTGTTATAAAAACCTCAGCCAGAGAGAGTGCCCATTTTGTATAATACTTGGTAAATATTTAGCTGTAACAGTTTTATTCCTAAAAAAATTGTTCACATATAAAAACAATGATTGGTCTTTGTTGTTGAAAGTATTTAAACCAACCATCATGCTAAGTTAGTACTCATACAGTTTCTTTTCCCTTCCAGGCCTGTATGTGGAATCAGAGGGAAAACTCTCATAATTAACTTGCCAGGTAGCAAGAAAGGATCTCAGGTAAGCAGTCTTCAGATTTATATGGTTTAGTTTGAGAACTTTTGGCCAGCTGTGAGAGTTAGTCATACAAGAAGTTGGAGCCCTCCACAAGACCTCACTTCTGACACCACTTGCAGTTCAGTGCATTCCCAAAACCACCCTCTGTTTCAATAATTCACTCGATGGATTCAGAGAACTCATTGAAAGGTGGTATACTTATAGTTATGGTTTATTATATGGAAAGGATACAGATTAAAATCAACTGGGCAAAGAGGTGCATAAGACAGAATAAAGAAATACCAAATGGAGAAGAGCTTCTAATATCTTCTCGCTGTGGAGTCGTGAACACATTACTCTCTTGGCATCAGTCTGTAATGACACAAGGCTTACTGCTTATCAGGGAAGCTCTAAGTCCTTAGCATCCATAGTTTTTTATTGAGGTACATCATATATTGCCTGTATGGCTGACCTTTAGTCTCTTGCATTTCCCAGAGGCTGGGCTAATACTTGTAGTCTCCAACACTTACAGAGCCAAAAATCACATTTCCCAAAGTCTCCATAATAAATCACACTGTTAGACTGCCTGGTAGCAAAAGTTTCCAGACAGAAAAAAGGCACTCCTTTCATTTCCCAGTAACTAAGGGCATAGGCCAGATTCTCTTTGGGTAAAGTTAAATTTTCATTATACAAGCTACCCCCTGGCCTATGGCTAAGGCTTTCTTACAACTAAACAATAATATTTGTCTGGCTGAGCATCTATATTTAGTATAGCATCTATATTATAGACATAACAACAATAGTAGCGTGAATATGCCTAAGATTTGGAGGAGCCAGAGAGAGATAGGACTAAAATCAGAGAAACGAGTAATTCATCCTCTAAAGCCATTATACAAATTTTCATATTTTTGTACTCATTTACCAATTTTCCACCTTGATCTTCTGTTACTGTACCTTATGATACATTCACACAGAACTGTTTACCATAGAACAGTTACCAACAGTTCTCTTGCTCAGGCCAGTCATTTCTCATTGAGAAGGCTTTAACTCAGATCCCCAGTATACATGGCCATCAATATCAGCAGTATAATCTTACTAACAATGCTTGTATTATATCGTAGTACAGTAGTAAATATAACCTGAAAAATAAGAGTCAAAAGATACTGAAACATTACTGGAGTCCTATACAAACAGTAACTAGTTTTCATCGTATCACATGATCAAGATGTATCCCAGAGCGATGCTCCTCAGGTTTACAGACTTGTCAGGTTCCAAAAGCAACCTATGCCTTTTCCCTTTCTAGCATCTGCTACAGCTGAGCCAAGAAACAATATCATCTCTTGTTTTAAGCTGCTTTTGAGGCACCAAAGTAATACTGAATTTCCCTGCTGCATAACCCCTTTAAACTCATTCCTTTACCTTCAACTACCATTTCTCCTTCTCTCCATTTATATTCAAGCATTTCCTTAGAACATCTCGAATGAGACACTTGATTTGGCCACTGGGCTGGTCCAAATGGCCCATCGGTAATACTAGTTCAACAAGTACTTCCCTCTCAATCCATTCCGTTTATTTAAGATAAGGTTACATAGGTACAGAGTTGGTGGGCACTCTGAAACACCAGGCAATATAATTGCATTTACTCTTAAGCCCAATTTGGCCAGATGGAGTAAGACATAGTCTGTACCATCAGATCCTTAGGAATTCTGACATAAAGATTTAAAAGTATAGTTAACAGTTTCAGCCTAAGAATCATCCCTGCCTCTGGCACCCACAGTTACAGCCCTGGTCCTCAGACCACTACATCACATAGAAAAGAATAGTGTTCAGGTGATGTGGGGAAAGAAGAAAAAGGACAATTGTAAAGAGAAAAGTGTAGTTGTATACAAACATCCTTTTTCATCCCCCCTTAGCAGAAAAGCAGACGAATCTGTCCGGAGAGAACACTCACTTAACCTCCCTAATGTTGAGTACGATCATACACTAATGAAAGCTTTATGCATTTATCTCCTCCCATTTTAGACAACAAGTGTTTCAGTTTCAGTTTTTTATCATATTATTGCTCTGAAGATGAAAGTGTGTTCCTTGGTCTAAAGATGTGTGCCTCCACAGTCACTGACACAATATCTTCTGTCCTGGTCCTTTTATAGTCTGTTGAGCGTGTGTATCTACTCTGGAATAAACAAAGCTCATCCAGAGTAAGTGTCTATACCTAGTAGACCTCATTTGTAGCCTTGTACCCATTTGTAGTTAGTTGGACTAACAACATCAGCCCAGCTTGCCAGGTATATGTAGGACTTTTCCCTTGGGGAATTCGCTGCATAGCCCTCTGCCGTCTCTGTCTCTCTTTATAGCAGACAAAACAGTTCTTTTGGCATTTGTGCCTCATAGTGTAAGAGGAATATATCTAGATTCAGCCCGTTTCTGCCTTCTATAGGCCCCTAGTGTCCACTCTTCTCATGGGCCCAGGTGGCCATGTCAAGAAAGTATACCAGGATATCTGCTCTCCAGTACCAGTCAACTTCGAATTCTGAAAGGGAATTCTTCCGACGGGCATTAACAATCTACTTTAATATACCCATTACATTCCCAGTGATTTCCATAGAGCCATACTCCATACAGGTGTCCCTTTAATAGACCAGTTTTCCATTGCCCATCTGCCTGACCATATGACTAGGCCATTTGAACACTTCCCATGAGTCAGTAAAAACCCAAACATAGGGGCAAACAAGCAGTTCAGCCCATGGAGCTGATTTGTTTTTACCTTCTTCAATCAGAGTGGCGGCCTTCCAAACAGGATGCTGTCCCTTCACCTTGGAATTGCCATCCATAAACCAAGCAGCTCTTTGTTGATCAATAGAAAGCTGTTTATAGGGCACCGCCCAAGTGGCCCAAGTGGCCATAGGATCCAGCAGCTCCTCAGGTGGTTCCGAAGTCAGCCCTAGGTGAAAAGAGGCTGCCTGCTCGTGAGTACCTCCTTGCATTCTCCTGGTAGCATGATTCTATATGCAACATTTCCATTTTATTATGGAACTCTCCTGGGCATTGCCTTCCTTCCTCATTAGAGCTTTTCTCTGAAATTACCAAGACATTATAGATATTTCAGGTTTCAGAGTTATTGTATGTCCTTTAGTCATAAGGACAGTCTCAGTTAAAGTCCAATAACAAGTAGTAATTGTCTCTTAAATGGAAATTTTTTTGGTCCACAATTCCAGCAGTTATTGAGTGGCACTCACAGGTTTTTGCTATAAGCCCTAGTCTGCATGCCACACAAGGCTTTTGTACAGCAAATTAATAATCTGTGTGATCCCATTTAGCATGTCCATGTAGAAGACTGGATTTACATGCCTCCTGTTTTACAGTGTGAGATAGGGGATAAATTCTCCAGACACAACATGCATCCTCATAATACATTCAGGTAGAAATTCACCATTCACATAAAGTTCACTGTCCAAACATTGTAATTCTCGTCTAAATGTTCACCTTAATCCCATCAATTGCTTCATTCCTATAGCCTCCCATTCTAACTATACTCCTCCCACCTCCCATTAGGATTTCAACAGATTTTAGAATCACAGTATGACCCCCATGTCAAGGAGTCCCAGAAAAGTCTCTTACCTGTCTCCGAATGAGTTTAGCCATTTGTGTGCATGTGGCCTTGGAATTCCAAGGCCTGGCTTGGGCCAAGGAATCCAGACCGTTTTGTCATACCTCATATTGATTAGATTATGGGGCCATCACTTAAGGTGATTCAGGGTAAGGTTTCTTTGCCTTCTATCTTTCTAAATTCTGCCAAACAAGTGTAAAACGAAATTTGCTTAGGATCTCTTAATGTTAGTAGATCAGCAGATCTCCCATCTGTCCACTCAACACAACAGTGCTTCTTTAAGACATCTGTTTTGCCCCCGTTAATACTCGCTCCATTTATATATTTCTTAATAACCATGTGTTTCCACCCTGCTAGGACAAGTCCCTTGAATCTCTTATTTCTCTTTCCCCATTTTCTTATGAATCAGTCCAAATTTATTTACTATTTATTGCTTCAACATAAATTTTTCCATGGGAAGCAGCTCTGAGGCTAGCAGCTATGTGTCAGACCATCCAGAAGCCAAGCTTGACCCAGCCTCAGGATCCACCCCAACATTCTCCATTACTTTTGTTTTAGCTAGTACAGATACCATTTATTGTTTGTGTATTGATGTGACTCCTTAGGAGTTAGATCTTTCATTTTCAAATTTAACTGCTAATTTTGTTTCCAGTAACTAATTGCAGTACAGCTACAATTCCGTTCTTTGGGTGAGCGTGTATTCTTTGAGACTCTAAAGATTCGATATCCCCCACATTCTCTTTCTTCCTCTTCCTGGGTCACAAGTTTCAGTGAGTCAGGCTGTTTCTGTCAAATCTCACTTCTTAATACCAACTGTAAGGAGTTTTGACCAGCTGCAGAAGTTAGCCAGCTAACTTCTTGTGGAGCACTCCACAAGACTAACCTCACTTCTGTCATCAATTACAATTGAGAGGATTTCTAAAATCACCCTCACTTTCAATAATTCACTAGAAGGACTCACAGAACCCACTGAAAGCTGTCATACTCATGAGTATATTGCATCACAGGGAAAGAATACAAGATGAAATCAGCCAAGGAAAGGAATATATATGGCAGAGTCTAAGTGAGGTAACAGTCAGGGAACTTGTGGTCATTCTCTTTAATGGAGTCATAGATAGCATCACCTCCTGTTAACATAAGACCATTGTTGTTGCTGTTTAGTCATTAAGTCATGTCCGACTCTTTGTGACCCCATGGACTGTAGCCCACCAGGTTCCTCTATCCCTGGAATTTCCCAGGCAAGAATATTGGAATGGGTTGTCATTTCCCCCTCCAGGAGATCTTTCTGACCCAAGGAATGAACCTGTTTCTCCTGCATTGCAGGCGGATTCTTTACTGCTGAGCCGCTGGGGAAGCCCAATATAAGACAACACACATAGAACATTGCTAACTATGCATACTCTCCTTTACCTATGCTAACTCTCCTTTACCTTTGGCGTTCAGAGTTTTTGTTGGAACTTTATCACTTATTGCCCATGTGGTTGACCTTTAGTCAGCCATTCTCAGTTCTTTCCAGAGGTAAAACTGATACCGTGTTTCCCAAAGCCCTCATAATAAACCATGTTGTTAGACTGTTCAGTGGCTAAAACCCCCAAGCAGAAACACTTTTATCAGGCATGATATAATAAGGAACTAGAGATCACCTCCCAAAAGCGAGAATAAAGGCCAGACCTCTCTTTGATTAAATTCCTTACTATACAATTTTTTTTCCAGGAGGGTAAAAGGTTAGTTACCTTCCAGATATTCCAGTAACTGATATTTCTTTACATATTAGATTTGAAGGTAAGTTGCTTCACATGTGAAAGAGAAAGACTTCTGCCCAAATATACTCTCCAGATATATCTGGCCTTACTTTCTGATTTTAAAGTTCTCACCTGTTTTCTTTTGGTGATAATAGGTGATAATGGACATATTTTGGGCATTAGCTGCCTATTCTCCTTACTTATTAGCACCCTACAATAAATGCTGTACTTTCCTTCACCTCCTTCCCAAAAAAAAAAAAAAAAAGAGAGAGAGAGACTGTTTTGACTTTTATGCTGCACAAAGTTATATCTACTTTTACATATTGCACAATTTTGTCTATCTGTACTTTACAATTGTAATCAGAACCTAAGTTCTCTGAATAAAATAGTTCAGTATTCAGTTGGTTTGTTAGTTCTAGTATCCTTCTTTTACCAGAAAGGTAAAAACTGTTACCTGCTCTCTCATAATGTATCTTTAAATCCCAAAGTTGTGTAGAAGTTTTACTTAAAAAAAAAAAATTGCTGTGTGTTTGTATAGTGGAATTCTTCAGCTTATGGAGAATACTGTAATATATACCAGCTTACTTCATATTTCACATTGCAAAGACAATACATTAAATATGATTCATTCTTAAGATAGATGGAGAGAAAATCACAAGTAAATCCAAAATCACAAATAAATTTGATTGCTCCCATTTTACATGCCTATAAAAATACTTTATCTTCATTTTTTTTCCTTCCTCTTGCGTACAGGAATGCTTTCAGTTCATACTACCAGCCCTACCTCATGCCATTGACCTTTTACGTGATGCCATTGTAAAAGTAAAGGAAGTTCATGATGAACTTGAAGATTTACCTTCCCCGCCACCACCTCTTTCCCCTCCTCCCACAACTAGCCCCCATAAACAGACAGAAGACAAAGGGGTTCAATGTGAGGAAGAGGAAGAAGAGAAGAAAGATAGTGGTGTTGCTTCAACAGAAGACAGTTCTTCATCACATATAACTGCAGCAGCCATTGCAGCCAAGGTAAGCCTGCTGAGAGAGACCCAGAGATCTGAAGGGCCCGTAGGTGAATGTGTTGGCTTCATCTCTCTTTCCATCCCATTCTTCCATAAGTTAAATACAATTGTGTGGCATCCTTTAAAAAGAACTGGAATATTCATGACACTCTACAGCTGTATTCCCTCCATTATGTTGAGTTCTTGAAACATTTAAGTTTTGTTTTGAGTTCTGAGGCATTAAAGATTCTGCTGTTACCTATTGAAGCAATAGCTCCCATGATAAACAATGTGACATTTAAGAACTCTGTGAAGATGTCAGTTTTGTGATCATATTAAATATATAATGTTTATGTATTCAGAACATCAAACATTCACAAATTCTTAAAGGAGCATCAAAAGAGGGTAAGAGACCTAAGATGGTTCAAGAAATTAGTTGAGAAAGGTTAATATATTTTTTTTTAAAGACAAGATTTTTCATCAATTAACTACCACTTATTTAACTGTTGGACACAATTTACACCAGTCATATGGAGAAGAAATGGATGTAAGGTATTTGTATTTTTAATTTAATAAAGCAATAAATATTATTAAAGCAGTATCAAAATATTGCAAGTTCTCTTCAAGCAATTCTGGGAGTAAATACTACCATACAGTACCATACAGTATTTAGTACAGTAAATAGTACCATACATTACTTCTGTAAATTTCATCATCATGTCAGAGTCACAGAACATGATTTACATTGTTAACCATATGTCGTATAACCGACCTTGTATACTTTAAATTCTTCAGACAGTAGCATATCCCTTCTGGAAGTAATGCTTGTTCATTGATCGAGAATGTAAAGATTGGTAATCTAATCGTTTATGAAGTAATTCCTAAAGTTTTATGGCTCGTTCCAAAATTTCAGCTATGAGCTTAGCATGAGAGGACTTTTTGAGAACATTTATATTGAAAAGAATCATAGAGATCCTTTTGAAGTGTCCATTCAGACAACCAGTAGATGGTTCCTTCACTGAAAACTGGATCATTCCATCTCCCGATCCATTCAGTGATCCATTAAATCCTTACTTAGGGTAGTAAGTATTTAAGTTATGTGTGAGGTTTGTTTTATTTCATTTTGTTTTGTTTTTATGGAACTGATTGATGAAATAGGTACATTATTAAATCATCATATGTTTTCTTTCTTTTACTCTTAATTAAAAGAGTTAAAAGTACCATCAGTTTCAACCTTAAAAAAAGCGTATACCATCTGAATTCTAAGCTGATTTTGTCATTATACATTTGCAAATTTTGGGCATTTCAGTGTTCCATTTGTTTTCAACTTTTTTCCTTTCCAGTCATTTTGCTTGTATAGTTTCATGTTTTCCTGTCATTGTATTCATCGTTGTTATGTGTTGTGCATTAGAAGCATCCATTCTACACCAGTCCTGCTGTTATCATGGCACACGGTGAGCAGCCCATCCCTGGTCTCATCAGTTATTCCCATGATGCAACAGGCAGTGCAGAGGAACCGGTAAGACAAGAGGCTTTTGCATTAATGATTTTGCAAGCATACAGCCTACCTCCTGTCCTTAGAGGTAGGCTGTAACTTATTACAGAAGATGTGTTTTATTCTGAAGGACCTTCACTACTGCTTTTTTGTTGAAAATAAAAGTGCCACTGAGTATCTTCCATCAAGGAATTTAATAGTTTCTCCTATACCTGAAGTACTCTACCATCATTAAGATTTTATAGTATGTGGCAATGAACTTTCATCACATGATTTCCAAGAAATTCATGACTCAGAAGTCTTTTTATTTAGTAATTTCATCACACACTTTAAAATATATTGCCTGCCTTAATTAAGATAATCCTGTAAGATCACATTAAGTTTTAAAAATCTAAACAGATTGATCAAAATAATATTTAATTTATATCAATCTTGCTTTTTTCTTATGGTTTTGCATCTTTCTTTTCTATAACTGTGTTTGCATTACAACCATTTAGAGAGTTGAGGCTTTGTACAAAGGCTGATATTACTCATCTTCAGATAGAAACTTTTAAGGATATGTATTACTTCTTTCCAGCTTTCCTGGTGGCTCAGACAGTAAAGATTCCACCTTTAATGCAAGAGATCTCTGGGTCGGAAAGGTCCCCTGGAGAAGGGAATGGCTACCCACTCCACTATTCTTGCCTGAAGAATTCCATAGACAGAGGGACCTGGAGGGCTACAGTCCATGGGGTCACAAAGAGTCAGACTAATACGTTCACTTTTTTTTCATCACTTCTTTCAGTCATTGGCTGTGAATGGTACTTTGTGAAAAGTGTCAGGCTAGAAAAGATTAAACTGGTAAGTATAACCGAATAAGCAGTGACAATTTAGACCATGGCTTCCAAAAAAAAACACTCAGTCCCTGATATGAACATAAAGTAAGAAAAGTAATAAAGTATAATTTTGTTTATAATCCTTAGAAGAAAAATACCCAGCATTTCAGTGGAATGCAAGGAGGAAAAGTAGTATTGGTTATCTTTCGGTGGATAAGCTACCAAATGGTGACTTTAACCATCTATTGAACAAGCCACACCTGGTTAGAAACAAGCTTAGCCAAGTCAGAGGCCAAGTAGAAAAAGGAAATATTGGTTAATAAAATGATTAAGAATTTCAGTCAACAGCTGAATTCTCCAGCTATAGCTTTACTATAAATTATAAACATTCCAAAATATACCAAACTGTCTTTTGTGTTCTCATATTATAAAGCAACCATAGCAACTATAATAATAATCCTGATTTTCAAACTGAAATATTTGGAAGTTTTCTATTCATAACCAAGCTTTCAAGTTGTCATATTCTGCGTGTTATGTTATTACATGAAAAATATTTGAATAACCAAAAAGATTTGAATAACTCTTCAATAGTTAGTTCCTAGTGACCTGAATACTTGCCATTGCCAAACCAACAGGTTGCTTTTTCAGGAAACGAAGACGCTTGAGGAATGCCCCTGAAGCTTGTAGTGGTTAGGTGTTAGTTGCCTCTCCAGCAGCCATTTGCAGTTCCCTCTTCCTAACACTTTACCGCATTCCCCAGTCATGTGATTTGGATGAGACTGACTAACCCTCCAGCATATGTATTTCACATAGCCACAGGTTTAATTCAAGAAACACATAATTCAGGTCAATAAGAAAATCTATTAGGTTTTATTGGCACTGCTAGGAACATAGACTCTCTGTTTTCTATTGAATATGAATGAGGACATATATAACTGTAAAAGAATTGCTATCTTGAACCATCAAAGTAATGCCTCCCAATAAATAAATAAATAAAGAAGCAATCCTAAGAAATGGAAGAGAAAGTGAGATCCTGAGTCCTGGTCACATTGTTTGACCATTTACTCAAGCCCTTATTGACTTCTCAGTTACCTGAGCCAATAGAGTACTTTAAAAATGTTAGAGATAGAGATGGGTCAACTGTGGTGTGCAACCAAAAAGCATGTTAGCATATCTCAATATGTAGTGTCTAACCAAAGAGCTACCGACGGTATTTTTCAATTAGAACAAATAATTTCACAATTTGTATGGAAATACAAAAAACCTCGAATAGCCAAAGCAATCTTGAGAAAGAAGAATGGAACTGGAGGAATCAACCTGCCTGACTTCAGGCTCTACTACAAAGCCACAGTCATCAAGACAGTATGGTACTGGCACAAAGACAGAAATATAGATCAATGGAACAAAATAGAAAGCCCAGAGATAAATCCACACACCTATGGACACCTTATCTTTGACAAAGGAGGCAAGAATATACAGTGGATTAAAGACGAACAATCTCTTTAACAAGTGGTGCTGGGAAACTGGTCAACCACTTGTAAAAGAATGAAACTAGATCACTTTCTAACAGCATACACAAAAATAAACTCAAAATGGATTAAACATCTAAACGTAAGACCAGAAACTATAAAACTCCTAGAGGAGAACATAGGCAAAACACTCTCCAACATAAATCACAGCAGGATCCTCTATGACCCACCTCCCAGAATACAGCAAATAGAAGCAAAAATAAACAAATGGGACCTAATGAAACTTAAAAGCTTATGCACAACAAAGGAAACTATAAGCAAGGTGAAAAGACAGCCTTCAGAATGGGAGAAAATAATAGCAAATGAAGCAACTGACAAACAACTAATCTCAAAAATATACAAGCAACTCCTGCAGCTCAATTCCAGAAAAATAAACGACCCAATCAAAAAATGCGCCAAAGAACTAAATAGACATTTCTCCAAAGAAGACATACAGATGGCTAACAAACACATGAAAAGATACTCAACATCACTCGTTATCAGAGAAATGCAAATCAAAACCACAATGAGGTACTATTTCACGCCAGTCAGAATGACTGCAATCCAAAAGTGTACAAGCAATAAATGCTGGAGAGGGTGTGGAGAAAAGGGGACCCTCTTACACTGTTGGTGGGAATGCAAACTAGTACAGCCACTATGGAGAACAGTGTGGACATTCCTTAAAAAACTGGAAATACAACTGCCTTATGACCCAGCAATCCCACTGCTGGGCATACACACCAAGGAAATGAGAATTGAAAGAGACACGTGTACCCCAATGTTCATTGCAGCACTGTTTATAATAGCCAGGACATGGAAGCAACCTAGATGTCCATCAGCGGATGAACAGATAAGAAAGCTGTGGTACATATACACAGTGGAGTATTACTCAGCCATTAAAAAGAATACATTTGAGTCAGTTCTAATAAGGTGGATGAAACGGAGCTGATTATACAGAGTGAAGTAAGCCAGAAAGAAAAACACCAATACAGTATACTAACGCATATATATGGAATTTAGAAAGATGGTAATGATAACCCTGTATGCGAGACAGCAAAAGAGACACAGATGTATAGAACAGTATTTTGGACTCTGTGGGAGAGGGAGAGGGTGGGATGATATGGGAGAATGGCATTGAAACATGTATAATATCATATATGAAAGGAATCTCCAGTCCAGGTTCGATGCATGATACTGGATGCTTGGGGCTGGTGCACTGGGATGACCCAGAGGGATGGTACGGGGAGGGAGGAGGGAGGGGGTTTCAGGATGGGAAACACGTGTATACCTGTGGCGGATTCATGTTGATGTATGGCAAAACCAATACAATATTGTAAAGTAATTAGCCTCCAATTAAAATAAATAAATTTATATTTTTTTAAAAAAGAAGTGAAAAATTTTCCATGTAATAACTGAAAAATATAAAATAGGAATCCCTGAAGTTTCATATTTGAGTAAGAAACCTCACTCAAGGGAATAGAGAGTAGGAGAGTGTGTCACACAGGAGGTATCTTGTCCCATCACTTCATGGCAAATAGATGGGGAAGAAGTGGAAACAGTGACATATTTTCTTGAACTCCAGAATCACTGCAGATGGTGTCTGTGGCCATGCAGTTAAAAGATTCTGGTTTCCTTGGAAGGAAAGCCATGACAAACCTAGACAGTATATTTTTAATAAAAAGCAGAGACATCACTTTGCTCACAAAGGTCTATATAGTCGAAGTTACGGTTTTTCCAGTAGTCATGTATGGATGTGAGAGTTGGACCATAAAGAAGGCTAAGCACTGAAGAATTGATGCTTTTGAACGATGGTGCTGAAGAAGACTTTTGGAATCCCTTGAACTACTTGGATATCAAACCAGTCAATCTTAAAGGGAATCAACCCTGAATATTTGTTGGAAGAACTGATGCTGAAGATGAAGCGCCGATACTTTGGCTACCTGATGCAAAGAGTCGCCTCGTTGGAAAAGACCCTGATGCTGGGCAAGATTGAGGGCAGGAGGAGAAGGGGACGACAGAGGATGGCGTCATCAACACCTTGGACATAAGTTTGAACAAACTCTGGGAGATAGTGAAGGACAGGGAAGCTTGGTGTGCTGCAATCCACAGGGTCACAAAGAGTCAGACATGACTCAGTGAGTGAACAACAACACCACACAGGAGGGAACAGGGATAAATAAATCTTGCCCCTCTGATTACTAAATAAGGGTAAAGGTCATTTCAAGGAGACTGGATCCAAATGTGAAAAAAATTACAGCTATACTTTGTATGCTTGCAATATGCTTCCACAACTCCAAACGTAGTGAGAGGCATTTAAGACAAAGAGGCAAGTGAGCCATGGAAAAACATAATAAGAAATCTTATCCCACTGACAGAAACTAAATCTTCTGGAGAAGTCCCACTTAATAATGGTGGTCCCAAGATGCATTGATTACAAGAAAATCTGCTGCCTGCTATGAAAAGAAAGAGTTGCTGATTTCCCATTGGGAAATAATGGGCTTCCCTGGTGGCTCAGACGATAAAAAATCTGCTTGCAACATGGGAAAACTAGGTTTCTATCCCTGGGTTGGGAAGATCCCCTGGAGGAGGGTATGGCAACCTACTCCAGTAGTCTTGCCTGGAGAATCTCCATAGACAGAGGTGCCTGGTGGGCTACAGTCCATGGGGTCACAAAGAGTCAGACACAACTGAGTGACTAAGCATAGCACACAGCATAGAGAAAACTATGTTCGATTGATAGGACCAATCAGGGAGAGTCTACTTCCCAGAGCATGTATTTGTAACTTAAGAGAGAAAATGCTGAGTTAGCCACCTACCAATATTATTGATTTCAGTTCAGTTCAGTCGCTCAGTCATGTCCGACTCTTTGCAACCCCATGAATCGCAGCACGCCAGGCCTCCCTGCCCATCACCAACTCCCGGAGTTCACTCACACTCACGTCCATCGAGTCAGTGATGCCATCCAGCCATCTCATCCTCGGCCGTCCCCTTCTCCTCCTGCCCCCAATCCCTCCTAGCATCAGAGTCTTTTCCAATGAGTCAGCTCTTCGCATGGGGTGGCCAAAGTACTGGAGTTTCAGCTTCAGCATCATTCCCTCCAAGGAAATCCCAGGGCTGATTTCCTTCAGAATGGACTGGTTGGATCTCCTTGCAGTCCAAGGGACTCTCAAGAGTCTTCTCCAGCACCACAGTTCAAAAGCATCAATTCTTCAGTGCTCAGCTTTCTTCACAGTCCAACTCTCACATCCATACATGACCACAGGAAAAACCACGGCCTTGACTAGACGGACCTTAGTCGGCAAAGTAATGTCTCTGCTTTTGAATATGCCGTCTAGGTTGGTCATAACTTTCCTTCCAAGGAGTAAGCGACTTTTAATTTCATGGCTGCAGTCACCATCTGCAGTGATTTTGGAGCCCAAAAAAATAAAGTCTGACACTGTTTGCACTGTTTCCCCATCTATTTCCCATGAAGTGATGGGACCAGATGCCATGATCTTAGTTTTCTGAATGTTGAGCTTTAAGCCAACTTTTTTGCTCTCCTCTTTCACTTTCATCAAGAAACTTTTTAGTTCCTCTTCACTTTCTGCCATAAGGATGGTGTCATCTGCATATCTGAGGTTATTGATATTTCTCCTGACAATCTTGATTCCACCTTGTGCTTCTTCCAGCCCAGTGTTTCTCATGATGTACTCTGCATAGAAGTTAAATAAGTAGGGTGACAATATACAGCCTTGACATACTCCTTTTCCTATTTGGAACCAGTCTGTTGTTCCATGTCCAGTTCGAACTGTTGCTTCCTGACCTGCATATAGGTTTCTCAAGAGGCAGGTCAGGTGGCCTGGTATTCCCATCTCTTTCAGAATTTTCCACAGTTTATTGTGATCCATACAGTCAAAGGCTTTGGCATAGTCAATAAAGCAGAAATAGATGTTTTTCTGGAACTCTCTTGCTTTTTCCATGATCCAGCGGATGTTGGCAATTTGATCTCTGGTTCCTCTGCCTTTTCTAAAACTAGCTTGAACATCTGGAAGTTCACGGTTCACATAGTGCTGAAGCCTGGCTTAGAGAATTTTGAGCATTACTTTACTAGCGTGTGAGATGAGTGCAATTGTGCGGTAGTTTGAGCATTCTTTTGCATTGCCTTTCTTTGGGATTGGAATGAAAACTGACCTTTCCTCAGCCACTGCTGAGCTCTCCAAATTTGCTGGCATATTGAGTGCAGCACTTTCACAGCATCATCTTTCAGGATTTGAAATAGCTCCACTGGAATGCCATCACCTCCACTAGCTTTGTTCGTAGTGATGCTTTCTAAGGCCCACTTGACTTCACATTCCAGGATGTCTGGCTCTAGGTGAGTGATCACACCATTGTGATTATCTTGGTTATGAAGATCTTTTTTGTATAGTTCTTCTGTGTATTCTTGCCACCTCTTCTTAATATCTTCTGCTTCTGTTAGGTCCATACCATATCTGTCCTTTATCGAGCCCATCTTCCATTTAGGTGTTTTATTAACCACCACCACCACCCTTCTCCCACAAATAACCCGGAAAATAATTAGAGGCAAATAAAGCAGAGAATCTGAGGAAATTGGAACCCTCATGCACTTTTTTTACTGGAGGGAGTATAAAATGGTGCCACCACAGTGAAAAACACCTTTGTGGTCCTAAAAGTTAAACATGTGATGCGGCAGTTCTAGCACTCTTTCTATACCCGAAAGAATTGAAAGCAAGCACTCCTGTTGATAGCAGCTGTATTCATAATGGCCAAAAAATGGAAATAGCCCAAATATTTATTAGCAAATAAATGAATAAACAAAATATTATATACATATAATAGAAATATTATTCAACCATAGAAGAAATGAAGTTCTGATACATGCTGCAGCATGGATGAAACTTGAAAACATTATGCTGAATTTAATAAGCTGAAATAAAAGGGAACGTATTATATAAGTTCACTTACTTGAGGTACTCAGATTAGTCAAATTCATAGAGACAGAAAATAAGATAGATGAAAACAGGGAGTGGGGAGTTACTGTTTAAAACTTAGGAAATTTTCTTTTGGGATGATGGAAGTGGTGGATAGTGGTGATGTTTGTATTACATTGTGTGTTTGTTTAATGCCATTTCGTTGTACACTGATTAAAGTGGTAAATTTTGTTGTATATATTTCACCACAATAAAAAATTTTATTTATTATTAATAATTGATGTCCCCTAATTCTTATTTTAAAATTATCCATATTTCTAATGATTATCCACTAATTAATTAATATCAACCCAAAGTTTAAGTTACTTAAAGATCGTGGAAATTATATTCAAGCTGACATGTAATTTAGGAGTAATTTAAGCTTGTTCAGTCAGTAAACCTCTATGTGTTTAGAGAAAGCAGCCCACGCAAAACAAAATATATACTTATATTTAACATATAAAAAATTTCAAGACAGTCTTTAAATTATAATTATTTAAGCTTATCACATTTGCCAAAGATTTACCCTAATTATATGAACTTGGATTTTTAAAATCCTTACAAATTACTTTCTATTGATTTTTTTAAGTCTAGCATATTTGAAGTATTAAAAATTCAGTTTCTTTATTTTGGAAATACTATGGATAATTCCCCTTCATGGATCACAGCCTTGTCATGGTGAAGGAGCTTGCGTAATTTAGTGAAGCCATGAGCCATGCTGTGCAGGGCCACCCAAGACAGACGGGTCATAGTGAACAGTTATGACAAAATGTGGTCCCCTGAAGGAGGGAAATGGCAACCCACTCCAGTATTCTGGCCACGAGAACTCCATGAACTGTATGAAAAGGCAAAAAGATGTGACACGAGAAGGTGAGCCCCCTAGGTTGAAAGGTGTCCAATATGCTACTGAGGAAGAGTGGAGGGCAACTACTCATAGCTCCAGAAAGAATGAAGCAGCTGGGCCAAAGCAGAAATAACTCTCAGTTGTGGATGTGTCTGGTGGTGAAAGTAAAATCTGATGCCATAAAGAACAACACTGCATAGGAACCTGGAATGTAAGTTCCGTTAAGGTAAATTGGACGTGACAGTACATTGTACTTCCCTAGTGAAAAAGGGTCACTTGGAGAAAAACTTTTTACATTACTCTCATTTTTTTTATAACTTAGATTTGTAAAATATCTAAAAGACTGAAGAGTACAGATAATTCAAAATGGTCCACAAGGGAAGTCGCTCAGTCGTGTCCATCTCTTAGCGACCCCATGGACTGCAGCCTACCAGGCTCCTCTGTCCATGGGATTTTCCAGGCAAGAATACTGGAGTGGGGTGCCATTGCCTTATCCGACAACACAAGACACCTAATAATATTTTTGCCCACTTCAGAGTCTTTCACAATTTTTGCTGGCATATGAAAGGAATTCAGTAATGCATGGATGTTTAAAAATTGAATTAAAATTTCTGTTCAAGATGTCCATGGGCTTAGTGTGCTTTTTTATACTTATTTGTTTCTATTCATATGGATGCCACATAGTGGGATTTTTTAGAAGATTATGTGATCTTTAGTAATAAATGTTTGAGTTTCTCAAAATTTAAATTGAAAAAACCAAAAACTTTTATATTCCTACTATAGATGTCAATTTTCCACAGTTTATTGTGATCCATACAGTCAAAGGCTTTGGCATAGTCAATAAAGCAGAAATAGATGTTTTTCTGGAACTCTCTTGCTTTTTCCATGATCCAGCGGATGTTGGCAATTTGATCTTTGGTTCCTCTGCCTTTTCTAAAACCAGCTTGAACATCAGGAAGTTCACTGTTCACATATTGTGGAAGCCTGGCTTGGAGAATTTTGAGCATTACTTTACTAGCGTGTGAGAGGAGTGCAATTGTGCGGTAGTTTGAGCATTCTTTGGCATTGCCTTTCTTTGGGATTGGAATGAAAACTGACCTTTTCCAATCCTGTGGCCACTGCTGAGTTTTCCAAATTTGCTGGCATATATGCAGCACTTTCACAGCATCATCTTTCAGGATTTGAAATAGCTCCACTGGAATGCCATCACCTCCACTAGCTTTGTTCGTAGTGGTGCTTTCTAAGGCCCACTTGACTTCATATTCCAGGATGTCTGGCTCTAGATGAGTGATCACACCATCATGATTATCCGGGTCGTGAAGGTCTTTTTTGTACTTTTGAACTATAGTGTTGGAGAAGACTCTTGAGAGTCCCTTGGACTGCAAGGAGATCCAACCAGTCCATTCTGAAAGAGATCAGCCCTGGGATTTCTTTGGAAAGAATGATGCTAAAGCTGAAACTCCAGTACTTTGGCCACCTCATGCGAAGAGTTGACTCATTGGAAAAGACTCTGATGCTGGGAGGGGTTGGGGGCAGGAGAAGGGGATGACAGAGGATGAGATGGTTGGATGGCATCACTGACTCGATGGACGTGAGTGTGAGTGAACTCCAGGAGTTGGTGATAGACAGGGCGGCCTGGCATGCTGCAATTCCTGGCATCACAAAGAGTCAGATACAACTGAGTGACTGAACTGAACTGAACTGAACTGAACTGATAGATGTCAATATAGGGATTGATTTATTAGGATGCCAATTGTTTTTTTCCTAACATTGACCATCGAGTAATATTGTGGACTGACTGTGTATATATTTGTTATAAACTTGTAGTGATCATTACTTGGGTAAAAAAAATGTATGTTCTTACAGTTTTTCAAAAAGATTGCTATTATCAATAAGGTAAGTAGGAAGTTATATTAAAATAAAGTTCATAGACTTTTTCAAACCTGGGAAATAGTATGCACTGTGCTTTAACAGCTAGAGCCTTGGCATTGGATAGTTTCTGTTCTGCTAGATTCTACATGATCTGTTTCTAGGTCCTTTTGTTACCATTTCTCTCCCTCTCCCCATTGCTCACTAAGTTTACATCCAGCTTTGTCTTGGCTCTGGGAACATGCTGTTACCACTACTGAGAAGCTTTTAACCCCACTCTTTGCCTGGCTAACTTCTGTGTATCTTTCTGTTCCAGTTTCATTGTCTCATTAATCACAGAGAGACCTTGCTGATCTGCCTTCTCCAATCTAAATTTTTCTCGTTATTCTCTCTCATAACACCTTGTTATTTTCCTTTATAATACTTACCACAATTTACAACTATATATTATTCATGTGTTTGATTTCTATGGGACTTCCCTAGTGGCTCAGATGATAAAGAATCCACCTGCAATGCGGGAAACCTGGGTTCAGTCCCTAGGTTGAGAAGATCCACTGGAGAAGGAAATAGCAACCCACTCCAGTATTCTTGCTTGGAGAAGCCCATGGACAGAAGCGTCTAGCAGCTGCAGTCCGTGGGGTCACAAAGAGTTGAACATGACTGAGTGACTAACACTTTCACTTTGATTTCTGTATATGTTATCTATAACATCCATGAGACAAGGATCACATTTCTTAGTTTATATGATTAATCCTGGAGGAAATCAGTCCTGAATATTCATTGGAAGGACTGATACTGAAGCTGAAACTCCCGTACTTTGGCCACCTGATGCGAAGAACTGACTCATTTGAAAAGACCCTGAATGATTGAAGGCAGGAGGAGAAGGGGATGACAGAGCATGAGATTTGGATGGCATCACCGACTGAATGGACATGAGTTTGAATAAGCTCCAGGAGTTGGTGATGGACAGGAAACCCTGGCTTGCTGCAGTTCATGGGGTTACAAAGAGTTGGACATGGCTGAGCAACTGAACTGAACCAACATCTGGCACAGTTTGACTCATAGTAATACCGTGTATGAATATTTGTTAACTATATTTTATGAAAAAATGTGAAATATCCAACTAATTTCATAAGACATATTAAAAATGTATATATATTTAGCATTCTCCATGATTTATAGGAACTTTTCCATGATATAAACAAATAATCAACATATTCTTTCCCTATACTAAACAAATATATTAAGCAGCTGTAGTAATAATAACAGACAGCTTTTAAATGCTGATTATGTAGCAGACATTTTTCTAAGAGTTTTAGACAAATACACAATTGGAAATTGATACTGGAATACATCAGCAAGGTTATATATTTTTATTTTCCTGGAAGGCAAATTTATATGAAATAGCATGTTATAATAAAAACTCTGATTAAGACCATTAAGAACATCAAAAATCCTAAGTAATTTTAGTAGGTGTAAATAATTGTTAAGAAACAAACTCATGAATATTTAAAAACATCTATTATAGCCATACTTCATAAGGTCTCTGGCTAGACAAAATCATAAAATGTGGCTTTTCTTTAAAAATATGAATCATAAATTCTTGTGGGTTTTTTTATACCATTGATTTTAATCAAAATCCAGGTCCTCACATATATTCTTGTTGAATTTCATTTTGCTACATTAAACTGATCAATCCACCCCAAGGAGACTTTTTCAAAATCTGTATAAGACATCTTATATTTTATGCAAATAATGCAAATACATTAATCATGTTGTCACTCAAGTCACTTACAGAACTTTTTTTAGGATAGGCTGTTTCACATGCTAGTTCAGTTCAGTTCAGTTCAGTTGCTCAGTCCTGCCCAACTCTTTGCAACCCCATGAATCGCAGCATGCCAGGCCTCCCTGTCCATCACCAACTCCCGGAGTTCACTCAAACTCACCTCCATCGAGTCAGTGATGCCATCCGGCTATCTCATCCTCTGTCGTCCCCGTCTCCTCCTGCCCCCAATCCCTCCCAGCATCAGAGTCTTTTCCAATGAGTCAACTCTTCGCATGAGGTGGCCAAAGTACTGGAATTTAAGCTTTAACATCATTCCTTCCAAAGAAATCCCAGGGCTGATCTCCTTCAGAATGGACTGGTTGGATCTCCTTGCAGTCCAAGGGACTCTCAAGAGTCTTCTCCAACACCACACTTCAAAAGCATCAATTCTTCGGCAATCAGCTTTCGTCACAGTTCAACTCTCTCATCCATACCTGACAACTGGAAAAACCATAGCCTTGACTAGACGGACCTTTGTTGGCAAAGTAATGCCTCTGCTTTTGAATATGCTATCTAGGTTGCTCATAGCTTTTCTTCCAAGGAGTAAGCGTCTTTTAATTTCATGGCTGCAGTCACCATCTGCAGTGATTTTGGAGCCCAAAAAAATAAAGTCTGACACTATTTGCACTGTTTCCCCATCTATTTCCCATGAGGTGATGTGACCGGATGCCATGATCTTAGTTTTCTGAATGTTGAGTTTTAAGCCAACTTTTTCACTCTCCTCTTTCACTTTCATCAAGAGGCTTTTTAGTTCCTCTTCACTTTCTGCCATAAGGGTGGTGTCATCTGCATATCTGAGATTATTGATATTTCTCCCGGCTATCTTGATTCCAGCTTGTGCTTCTTCCAGCCCAGCGTTTCTCATGATGTACATGCTATTTAGGATAGGCTATTTCACATGCTATCAGAAAGCCTATTGGTTAATTGCTTAACCAGCTGACATATTTCTCTTACAGCCCATCAAAAGCCTCTTTGTCTATCTTGTTCCAAGAACTTTTGGAATTCTTGTCAAATATATGGCTTGTCAGATACCTTACAGAACTCAAGATACTCTGGTTTGATAGTTTTATTCTTTAGTAAAATTTTCATAGTGCTTAATCATAGAACTTTAATTGGTATTCTGACCAGTATTAGAAGCTCTGGAAAGACATGTGATATATATATATTTTTTCTTTTTCTGAAAGAACCCATTTAGGCATTCATATGTAATCTATTTTTATTATTAGTTCAGATCCTGTACTGTACACTTGGATGTATAATAGGATTTTTAAGAGGGTTCAACCTACCTTAAATATCTCTAAACAGAGGCATAACTAGGAAAGGTTTTATATGAGATAGCTAACCACCAGGCTAGACAAGGACTTCAAAAGCTTCACCATGGAGACTGGCAAATTGTTGCTATGAAAGCCATATTTCTTTATATATGTCTGTTTTGGGAGACTCACTTCAATTATTACAAGTTTGATCACTAGCTATCCAAAATTTAATCCAGATAACAGGTCTTCTATTTTATTCGTCTTGCAACTTTTCTGTTAGTTTAAATATTTTTTCAAAATAAAGGTATTAGGTGGTATAAACAGTGATTGAAAGGGAAAATGTCTGCTCACTTAAGAATTTCTCTAGCATCAAGATACAAAGTTGTGCATTTGTTGATATTCTTACTAGCAATTCAAAAGACAGAGTTTAAAAGGAAATGATATTTTGGCTAGGTACTCTAATTTTGATAATATAATTCTCCATTTCATTTTTTAGAAGTGTTTGCTCAGTGAAAACAGCTTTAGAACAGAATACCTACATAACTAGAAATAATCAGATCCTAAGAAAATAAGTATTCCAATTATAATTTCCCTTCATGAGGAGAATTCTATTGTTTAGTAGTTCACAGTTGAAATTACAGTACATATCTACACAGGATTTGATAGCAACTGAAGCAAATTGCTTTCCCTATGTTCTCAGTTGCATAGATAATAGAAATATAGATGAGTGCTCTTAAAAGTAGGAATGTTATTTCTTTTGGAAGTTACTTGACATTTCTCTTTATTTGTGCTGACTTACCCATTACAAATTTCACTACTTTAGCAAGGTTTTCATTCATCTCTTACTGATTCCTTTTTTTTTTTTAATTTTACCTGGAAGGTAGTTGCTTTACAATGCTGTGTTGGTTTCTGCCATACATTAACTTGAATTAGGCATAGGTAGATATACCCCTCCCCTTGAAACTCCCTCTCGCCTCCCATCCCGTCCTACCCTCCTACGTTGTCACAGAGCACCTGCTTTGACCTCCCTGTATCATACAGAAAATTTCCGCTGGCTACCTATTTTACATATGATAATTTCTATGTTTCCATGCTACTCTCAGTTTGTCCTACCCTCTCCTTCCCCTACTGTGTCCATAAGTCTGTCCTCTATGTCTGCTTCTCCATTGCTGCCCTGCTGATAGGCTCATCAGTACCATCTTTCTAGATTCCATCTACTGCTAAGTCACTTCAGTTGTGTCCGACTCTGTGTGACCCCATAGACAGCAGCCCACCAGGCTCCCCCATCCCTGGGATTCTCCAGGCAAGAACACTGGAGTGGGTTGCCATTTCCTTCTCCAATGCATGAAAGTGAAAAGTGAAAGTGAAGTCGCTGAGTCATATCCGACTCTTCGCAACCCCATGGA
The DNA here is from genome assembly GCF_042477335.2 of Ovis canadensis. NCBI lineage: Eukaryota > Metazoa > Chordata > Mammalia > Artiodactyla > Bovidae > Ovis > Ovis canadensis. The sequence goes on from NC_091251.1 coordinate 89,232,412, forward strand.
CTGCAGCCTACCAGGCTCCTCCATCCATGGGATTTTCCAGGCAAGAGTACTGGAGTGGGGTGCCATTGCCTTCTCCATGATTCCATATATACGCATTTATATATGATATTTGTTTTACTCTTTCTGACTTGCTTCACTCTGTATAACAGGCTCTAGGTTCATCCACCTCATTAGGACTGACTCAAATGTGTTCTTTTTATGGCTGAGTAATATGCTATTGGGTATGTGTGTGTGTGTATGTGTATATATATGTGTGTGTGTGTGTGTGTGTGTGTGTGTGTGTATATATGTGTGTGTGTGTATATATACATATATATGTATCACAACTTCTTTATCCATTCATCTGTTGATGGACATCTAGGTTGCTTCCATGTCCTAGCTGTTGTGAATAGTGCTGCCACGAACATTGGAGTACATGCGCCTCTTTCAGTTTTGGTTTTCACGAGATATATGCCCAGTAGTGGAATTTTGGGGTCATATGGATATTCTTTTGCTAGTTTTTTAAGAATTCTCCATACTGTTCTCTATTGTGGCTGTAACAATTGCAATTTTTAGAGCTTTACTTTTTTTTTAATCTTCTCATTTCCCCTATTCTCTCTTGCTTATTATATTAATAAGATCACCAAGGCTAAACAACTGTCCTTTCTGCTTAAACTGTTTTTCTGAGTTAATGTTTTATTCTATTCCTTCTATCTCAAGAGAGCCTATAATTCTGTTATTGGCTTCTTCAACTTCTTTATTATCAAAGAAAAAATTATTCACTATCAATTCTGTATAAGACATTATGCTCCTTTTTTTGAGTTCTCCCTAGCTGTTGAGCATATTTACCACTTCTTAATTTTTGAAACATCCCTCCCAGAATTTTCATTACTAAAACTTTTTTAGTGTACAGTAATACATGAGTACATTCTTTTTATTAAAACATACAGATGAAATATAGGTAAGATTAGCATCCACCTCAATCATCCTCTCATCTCATTCTCATTTGCATTCACACACCCCCAGAAGTAAATGCTTTTTAGTAAATTAGAGGGATATCCTTTAAAACTTTATTATCTTTTTCTGTACAAAGGTAGTAAATAAAATCCTAACAGTTTGTATGTGGTATGTGTATGTGTGTATTTAATTAAGAAGAGAGAGAAAAGTGACAAGCTATTTCTAAAATTTATACAGAACAGAAAGTGCAAAGGATCAAAAATAACCAAGATCCTCTTTGAATAAGAAAAGAATAAAGTGAGAAGATCTGCTCTATAAATAGCAAGACTTAAAATGATATAAAGTAGTACATTGCTGGTGCAAGAATTAGAGACCTAAATATGAAAGGCAGAACTGTAAAGCTTTCATAGATTTATATAGGACAAAATCTTCATTGTAACGGATCAGAGACTTCCCAGGTGGCACTAGTGGTAGAGTGAAAGTCGCTCAGTCGTGTCTGACTCTTTGAGAGTCCATGGAATTCTCAAGGCCAGAATATTGGAGTGGGTAGCCTTTCCCTTCTCCAAGGGGTCTTCCCAACCCAGGGATCGAACCCAGGTCTCCCACATTGTAGGCAGATTCTTTACCAGCTGAGCCACAAGGGAAGCCCTGCCTACAAATACAGGAGACATAAGACATGCAGGTTTGATCCTTGGGTTGGGAAGATCTCCTGAAGAAGGAAATGGCAAGCCACTCTAGTATTCTTGCCTGGGAAATCCCGTGGACAGAGGAGCCTAGCAGGCTACAGGCCTTAGGGCTGCAAAGAGTCAGATACAACTGAAGTGATTTAGCTTAGCAATGGATTAGGGAAGGATTTCTTTTTCAATATAATTGAAGTAAGATTCACCATTTTTAGGTGTACATTCAATGGCTTTTAGTACATTTACAATGTGTGCAAGCATCACTGCTGTCTAACTCCAGAATATTTTATCACCCTTCAAAAATACCACACCCAGTAAGTAGTCACTACCCATACCCATACCTCTCATCCCCTGTCAGCCACTAATTTGCGTACTGGGTATGTATTTGCCCACTCTGAACATTACACGTGAGTGGAATCATGCAATATGTGACTGTTGATATCTAGCTGCTTTCACTTCACGTCATGTTTTTTAGGTTCATCTCTGTTGTAGCAGTATCAGTACTCTGCTTTTATAGCTGTAAAATATTCCATTGTATAAGTATACCACATGTTGTTTAGCCATTGATGAGCTGATAAACATTTTAGTTGTTTCCACTTTTTGGTTGTTAAAATAATGCTGCTATCAACATCTGTGTACAAGCATTTATTTGAAAATCAAGTTTTAATGCTTTTGGTTATACACCTTGAATAGAATTGTTGAATCATATGGTAATTCTATGTTTAACTTTGTGAGGAACCATCAAATTGTTTTTCACAGAGTTGCAACATTTTACAAATTTCTCCACATATTCAACAACATTTTTTACTTTCCTTTTTTAAATAGATCAGGGCCATTGAGTGGGTGTTAAGTATCTCATTGTGGTTTTGATTTGTATTTCCCCAATTACTAATGATAATGAACATCTTTTCATGTTCCTTGTTGGCATTTCTATATCTTCTTCAGAGAAATGTCTATTCAAGTTGTTTTACTCATTTCTTAAAATGAGGTATTTTATTAATGAGTTATATTTTGTTGTTCCATTTAATTATTCTTTGTATATTCTGGATACTAAACTATTGTCAGATAGATGGTTTGCAAATATTTTCTCCCATTCTATTGATTGTCTTTTCAACCTTTTGTGATAATATCCTGTGATGTATGAAACTTTTTGTTTTGATGATGTCCAATTTGCCTAAATTTTCCTTTGTCTCTGCGCTTTTGATAACATATCTAAGAATCAATTACCAAATCCAAAGTAAAGGACATTTATCCCTCTGTTTTCTTCTGAGAATTTTATCACTTTTAGCTCTTACATTTAGATCTTTGATCCATTTTGAGATACTTTTTTATATAGTGTGAGGGAAGAGTAGAACTTCATTTATAAATGTGGATATCTAGTTGTTCTGGCAGAATTTGTTGAAAAGATTATTATCTTAGCACTTTTGTCAAAAATTGGTCAACTATAAAAGTATAAAGGATTTATTTCGTTACTTCCAGTTGTATCCCATTGATCTGTGTGTCTGTCCTTACGGCAGCATTGCACTGTTTTGATTACTGCACCTTTGAAGTAAGTTTTGAAATGGAAAAGTATGAGTTTTCCAACTTTATTTTTCAAGATTGTTTTCGCTATGTGGAGTCCATTGGAATTCTATATGAGTTTTAGGTGGACTTTTCTAGTTCTGCAGAAAATTCTGTTTGAATTTGATAGAGGTTGTATTGAATTTATAATTCCCTCTGGATAGTGTTGCCATTTTAATATATGTCTTTCCATTTATTTATGTCTTCTTATGTTTGGTAAGATTTGGTGTATAATTCTTGCACCACCTTGGTCAAGTTTATTCCTTACTGTGTTATCCTTTTTGATTCTGTTGTAGATGGAACTGCTTTCTTAATTTTCTTTTTGAAATTTTCACCATTAGTGCTAATACAACTGATTCTGGTGTGTTCCTCGTGTATCCTACAACTTTGCTGAATTTATTAGTTCAAATATTTCTTTCTGTGGAAAAACTATGTATTTATATATATATAATACATATATATACACACATCTATATGTGTATATATATTTATATAGTGGTATCACCGACTCAACGGACATGAGTTTGAGTAAGCTCTGGAAATTGGTGATGGACAGGGAAGCCTGGCATGCTGCAGTCCATTGGGTTGCAAAGAGTCAGACATGACTGATTGACTGAACTGAACTGATTAGTAGAGATTATCTTACTTCTTCCTTTCGAATTCAGGTGCCTTTTATTTCTTTTTCTTGCCTGATTTCCCTAGCTAGAACTTCTAGTAATGTTGAAAAGAAGTGATGAGTGCAGACATCCTTGAGCTTGATGTTAAAGGAAACTTTCAGTCTTTCATTAAGTAGGATATTAGCTATGGGGTTTTCAAAGAGGCTATTTATGAGATTTGGAAAGTTATTCCTTGTTTTCTGAGTATCTTTATCATGAAAAAGTGTTCTATTTTGTCAAAGGCTTTTTCTATATTATTTGGAATTTTGGATCATGTGGATTTTTTTCATTTTATTAATGTTTTGTATTATAAATTGTTATATTACACATAAATTACTATGTTGGGTCACCGCTAGATTTATGGAATAAATCCCACTTGGTCATAGTATATAATACTTTTAATCTGCTGTTAGATTCAGTTTAATAATATTTTATTTAGACTGTTTGCCAAACATCTATATTCACAAAGGATAGTTCAGTCGCTCAGTCATGTCTGCCTCTTTGCAACCCCATGGACTATGGCATGCCAGGCTTCCCTGTCCATTGGATATGGCTTGTAATACTCTTTTCCTGTTTCATCTTTATTTGTCTTTGGTATCAGGGCAAATTGACCACATAATACAAAACCTTCCCTTCTCTTTTATAGGAGAGTTTGTGAAGGATTTATGTTAACTCTTCTTTAAATATTTGATAAAATTTTTAGTGAAGCCAACTGGGGGCCTCTGAGTGTCTTGGAGGTGTTCAGTTCAGTACAGTCACTCAGTCATGTCCGACTCTTTGCGACTCCATGAATTGCAACACACCAGGCCTCCCTGTCCATCACCAACTCCTGGAGTTCCCCCAGACTCACGTTCATCGAGTCAGTGATGCCATCCAGCCATCTCATCCTCTGTTGTCCCCTTCTCCTCCTGCCCCCAATCCCTCCCAGCATCAGAGTCTTTTACAATGAGTCAACTCTTCACAAGAGGTGGCCAAAGTACTAGAGTTTCAGCTTTAGCGTCATTCCTTCCAAAGAAATCCCAGGGCTGATCTCCTTCAGAATGGACTGGTTGTATCTCCTTGCAGTCCAAGGGACTCTCAAGAGTCTTCTCCAACACCACAGTTCAAAAGCATCAATTCTTCGGTGCTCAACTTTCTTCACAGTGTAGATTCATGAATTTCATCAAATTTGAAAGTTTTAGACAATATTTTTTAAATATTTTCTCTGCCATTTTCTCTCTTCTCCATAGGATTCCCATTATGCATACCTTGGTAGACTTGTTCGTGTCCCATAGGTTTCTTAAACCTTGTTCATTTTTCTTTATTCTTTATTTCTACTCTTCAGTTCACTGACTTTTTTCTTCTGCTTCCTCAAATCTGATATTGAATCCCTCTAGTGAATTTTTTATTTTAGTTATACTTTTCAACTTCAGAATTTCTATTTGGTTTCTTTTTATGATTTCTACCTCTTTATTGATATTGCCTATTGGTTATATATCATCACCATGCTTTCTTTTGTTCTTTTCCAGGTTGCTTTTAGCTCTTTGAATATATTTTAAATACTTAATTTAAAAGTTTGCCTCGTTAGCCCAGTGTCTACAGTTTCTCAAGGACAGTTTCTGTTTTTTCTTCTTCTTTTTTGCTATACATAGGTCATAATGCCTTGTTTCTATGCATACCTTATTTTTTGTTGTTGAAAACCGAACCCTGTGAATATTATTAGTAGCAACTCTGAAAAGCAAATTCTCTTTCCTCCCCAGGGTATGTTATTGTTACCTGTTAAAATTGTTGTTGTTTGTTGATTAACTTACCTGAACTACTTTTGTCAAGTCTGTTATTCTTTGTTGTGTGTGACCACTAAAGTCTCTTTTCTATTAGCTTCATGGTCAACTAGTGATTTTACATAATTTCCTAAATGCCCAGAAAATATGTATATACAGAAAAGGAAAATCTCCCATTCTTTGCAGATGAGCTCTCTGTATATATTTTAGCACACCTTCAACACTCAGCTAGGCAGTTTACTACTCTGACTAATCTTCACTTCCTGCTTGGGCAAAATCTTTAGCTCAGCAAGAGTTGTAATCATCTAAGGATATACCTGGCCTTGAGCATAATCATGACTTCCTGGATACTCAGGAATATCTGTGAACTTTTCAAAGTGCATTACATGGCCTTCCCTCCCAGGTGTTTTAGGTATTATTCTGTTATTTCTTTCACATTTTTTCCTTTACCCAGACAGCAGTGACTAATATATTTGGCATTAATTTTTTGGTTAACCTCCCCTCCTTATTGCAAAATTCAGACTTGAATTGAAGAAAGTAGGGGAAACCAGTAGGCCATTCAGATATCACCTAAATCAAATCCCTTACAATTATACAGAGGAAGTGACAAATAGATTAAAGGGATTAGATCTGATAGAACTCTGGATGGAGGTTCGTAATATTGTGCAGGAGACCATGATCAAAACCATCCCCAAGAAAAAGAAATGCAAAAAGGCAAAATGGTTGTCTGAGGAAGCCTTACAAATAGCTGAGAAAAGAAGAGAAACAAAGGCAAAGGAGAAAAGGAAGGATATATCCATCTGAATGCAGAGTTCCAAAGAATAGCAAGGGGAGAAAAGAAAGCCTTCCTCGGTGATCAATGCAAAGAAACAGAGGAAAACAATTGAAAGGGAAAAACTAGAGATCTCTTCAAGAAGATTAGAGATACCAACGGAACATTTCATGCAAAGATGGGCACAATAAAGGACAGAAATAGTATGGACTTAACAGAAGCAGAAGATATTAAGAAGAGGTGGCAAGAATACACAGAAGAACTATACAAAAAATATCTTAATTACTCACATAACCACAATGGTGTGATCACTCACCTAGAGCCAGCCATCCTAGAGTCCAAAGTCAAGTGGGCCTTAGGAACCATCACTATGAACAAAGCTAGTGGAGGTGATGGAATTCCAGTTGAGCCATTTCAAATCCTAAAAGATGATGCTGTGAGGGTGCTGCATCCAATATGCCAGCAAATTTGGAAAACTCAGCAGTGGCCACAAGACTGGTAAAAGGTCAGTTTCATGAAAATCCCAAGGAAAGGCCATGCCAAAGAATGTTCAAACTACCACACAGTTGCACTCATTTCACACGCTAGCCAAATGATGCTCAAAATTCTCCAAGCTAGGCTTGAATAATTCTTGAACTGAGAACTTCCAGATGTTCAAGGTGGATTTAGAAAAGGCAGAGGAACCAGAGATCAAATTGCCAACATCCACTGAATCCTAGAAAAAGCAAGAGAGTTCCAGAAAAACATCTACTTCTGTTTCATTGACTATGCTAAAGTTTTTGACTTTGTGAATCAAAATACACTATGGAAAATTCTTAAGAGAGATAGAAATATCAGACTACCTTACCTGCCCCCAAAATCTGTATGCAGATCAAGAAGCAACAGTTAAAATCAGACATGGAACTATAGACTGGTTCCAAATTGGGAAAAGAGTTTGTCAAGGCTATATATTGTCACCCTATTTATTTAACTTCTTTGAAGATTACATCATGTGAAATGCCAGGCTGGATGAAGCATAACCTGGGATCAAAATTGCTGGGTGAAATATCAGTAACCTCAGATATGCAGATAACCTTTATGGCAGAAAGCAAAGAGGAGCTAAAGAGCCTCTTGATGAAGGTGAAAGAGGAGAGTGAAAGGGCTGGCCTAAAACTCGACATTCAAAAAACGAAGACCATGGCATCTGGTCCCACTATTTCATGGCAAATAGTTGGGGAAACAATGGAAACAGTGAGAGACTTTATTTTGTTGGGCTCCAAAATCACTGCAGATGGTGACTGCAGCTATGAAATTAAAAGACGATTGCTCCTTGGAAGAAAAGACCTAGACAGCATATTAAAAAGCAGAGAGATTACTTTGCCAACAATGTTGCATCTAATCAAAGCTATGGTTTTTTCAGTAGTCATGACTGAATGTGAGAGTTGGATCATAAAAAAGGCTGAGCATCAAAGAATTGATGCTTTTGAACTGTGGCATTGGAGAAGACTCTTGAGAGACCCTTGGCCTGCCAGGAGATTAAACCAGTCAATCCTAAAGGAACTCAGTCCTGAATATTCATTGGAAGGACTGATGCTGAAGCTGAAGCTGCAATACTTTGGCCACCTGATGCAAAGAGCCAACTCATTAGAAAAGACCTTGATACTGGGAAAGGTTGAAGGCAGGAGGAGAAGAGGACGACAGAGGACCAGATGATTGGATGGCATCACCAACTCAATGGACATGAGTTTGAGCAAGCTCCCGGAGATGGTGATGGCCAGGGAAGCCTGGTATGCTGCAGTCCGTGGGGCTGCAAATAGTTGGACACAACTGAGCAACTGAACAGCATCAATAACTCCTCCAGTAGCTACCTGAGCCATTTGGGAGTTCCAAAATAGGGGAAATAAAGGCAGGTCTTTGAGAATATCCTTCAGTGAGCCACCAGAAATGTTGAAATAAACAACCCTCACTCTTGAGAACAAGGTTTGTTTCCCCTTCAGTACCCAGAGCCTTCACCAGAGTCGTGGACTCTGTCATCTTCACAGCTATCACTGAGCTATGTACTGGGGGTCATTTTGGAGTTTTGTGAGGTTTTTTTTTTTGTTAGGCATTCACTTGGCTGCTATAAACTTGATTAGTTTATAGATTTCTGATAAAGTTGATTCTGACAGGTTTTGTTAGTTTATTCACTTGTTTCATAAGGGATGGGCTGTTGACATTACCTACTCCACCTTTCAACTGAGGTCACTCAGGAAGTTTTCCTTTTAGGATACAAAATTCACTAACTATAAAGGAAAATACTGATTTGTTTTTTAACTATCTAATAAATAACCTCAGATATGCAGATGACACTACCCTTATGGCAGAAAGTGAAGAGGAACTAAAAAACCTCCTGATGAAAGTCAGAGAGGAGAGTGAAAAAGTTGGCTTAAAACTCAACATTCAGAAAACTAAGATCATGGCATCCGGTCCCATCACTTCATGGGAAATAGATGGGGAAACAGTGCAAACAGTGTCAGACTTTATTTTTTGGGCTCCAAAATCACTGCAGATGGTGATGCAGCCATGAAATTAAAAGACGCTTACTCCTTGGAAGGAAAGTTATGACCAACCTAGATAGCATATTGAAAAGCAGAGACATTACTTTGCCAACAAAGGTCCATCTAGTCAAGGCTATGGTTTTTCCAGTAGTCCTGTATGGATGTGAGAGTTGGACCGTGAAGAAAGCTGAGCACCAAAGAATTGATGCTTTTGAACTGTGGTGTTGGAGAAGACTCTTGAGAGTCCCTTGGACTGCAAGGAGATCCAACTAGTCCATTCTTTTTTTTTAAATATAAATTTATTTATCTTAATTAGAGGTTAATTACTTTACAATATTGTATTGATTTTGCCATACATCAACATGAATCCGCCACAGGTATACACATGTTCTCCATCCTGAACCCCCCCCCCTTCCTGTACCATCCCTCTGGGTTGTCCCAATGCACCAGCCCCAAGCATCCAGTATCATGCATCGAACCTGGACTAGGAGAAAAACTATTAAAAATTCCAACATATGGAGGCTGAACAACATGCTGCTGAATAACAAATCACAGAAGAAATCAAAAAAGAAATCAAAATATGCATAGAAACGAATGAAAATGAAATCACAACAACCCAAAACTTGTGGGACACTGTAAAAGCAGTGCTAAGGGGAAAGTTCATAGCAATACAGGCTTACCTCAAGAAACAAGAAAAAAGTCAAATAAATAACCTAACTCTACACCTAAAGCAACATGAAAAGGAAGAAATGAAGAACCCCAGGGTTAGTAGAAGGAAAGAAATCTTAAAAATTAGGGTAGCAATAAATCCAAAGAAAAGAGACCATAGCAAAAATCAACAAAACCAAAAGCTGGTTCTTTGAAAGGATAAATAAAATTGACAAACCATTAGCCAGACTCATCAAGAAACAAAGGGAGAAAAATCAAATCAATAAAGTTAGAAATGAACATGGAGAGATCACAACAGACAACACAGAAATACAAAGGGTCATAAGAAACTACTATCGGCAATTATATGCCAATAAAATGGACAACGTGGAAGAAATGGACAAATTCTTAGAAAAGTATAACTTTCCAAAACTGAACCAGGAAGAAATAGAAAATCTTAACAGACCCATCACAAGCACGAAAATTGAAACTGTAATCAGAAATCTTCCAGCAAACAAAAGCCCAGGTCCAGACGGCTTCACGGCTGAATTCTACCAAAAATTTAGAGAGGAGCTAACACCTATCCTACTCAAACTCTTCCAGAAAACTGCAGAGGATGGTAAACTTCCAAACTCATTCTATGAGGCCACCATCACCCTAATAGCAAAACCAGACAAAGATGCCACAAAAAAGAAAACTACAGGCCAATATCACTGATGAACATAGATGCAAAAATCCTTAACAAAATTCTAGTAATCAGAAGCCAACAACATGTTAAAAAGATCATACACCTATGACTAAATGGGCTTTATCCCAGGGATGCAAAGATTCTTCAATATCCACAAATCAATCAATGTAATACACCACATTAACAAATTGAAAAATAACAACCAGTCCATTCTAAAGGAGATCAGTCCTGGGTGTTCTTTGGAAGGAATGATGCTAAAGCTGAAACTCCACTACTTTGACTATCTCATGCGAAGAGTTGACGCATTGGAAAAGACTCTGATGCTGAGAGGGGTTGGGGGCAGGAAGAAAAGGGGACGACAGAGGATGAGATGGCTGGATGGCATCACCGACTCAATGGACGTGGATTTGGGTGAACTCCGGGAGTTGGTGATGGACAGGGAGGCCTGGCGTGCTGCAATTCATGGTGTCGCAAAGAGTCGGACATGACTGAGTGACTGAACTGAACTGAACTGAATAGCTAACTATGTAACTATCAATAAAATTTAATAAAAATTAAAATATTCTGTTTATCAGAATACATGATGAAATTGGAAGGCAAGCTGCATAGTAGGAATCGATATTTATATCATATAAAACTGATAAAGACTTGCTATCCAGAATAGATACAGAAATTTAATAATTAAATTAAAAGAATGACTCAATAAGGGGAAAACTGGGCAAAAGACTTGAATAGGAACTTTATAATAGAGAACATCTAAATGGCTGGTAAACATATGAAAAAGTGTTTTGTTAACAATGAAGGAAGAAAAAAGCCACTTTAAGATATTTTTACTGTCCATCACATCTGAAAAAATTATTACTGAGAATACTAGGTAGAGCTAAGTTGTGAAGTAAGACAAATTGTTACTATTTTCTTTTGATACTTTTAAATTGGCTTAACCAATTTGGGAATTTGTAAAAGACGATATTCACAGCCATCAACCAGCAATTCTGTTTCTGACTGTATATATCCTAGAATTAATGCATATGGGAATTATGATACATGAACAAGAGTCATTGATAATGTCTCTAAAAAGGAAAAATTACGAACACTCTGCAACAGAATAATTGGCTTCCATTATTGATTTTATTTATTACTGTAAGAATTCACAATGATCATTGAGAATTCCTTGGCCGATGCCTTAGTTATCCTCCATGCTCATTCATCAGTGCATTTATTCCAGATGTTTATGACTCTCCTAGAGAGATCTTTCCCACTTGTATTTCCCCCTTTTCTTGTCAAATAGGCCTTTATTCCAGGCACCAAAGAAAAGAATATTAGTGAATGTCTTTCTCTCCCCACAAATTTCACTGCTTTATCATCCCCACTTGCTTCTTCATTTCTACTTTTTGTTTACTTGTAGTATCTTATATAATTGTATATCTTATATAATTGCTAGATCCAAGGACATCTTTTCAGCTCTCATCTTACCCCTGTTCTCTCCAATAACTGATATTTTGTAACATCTCCTAACAGTTTCTTCTCTTTTCTCTTCCCTTATGTTTACTCTGTCTTGATTTTCTTTTGTCTCTAACAATTTCTTAAAGATAGGAAGACCAAATAATTTATCTTCTAAACTGAAATACTTTCATACCATCAGCCTTTGGTCTTTTACATATTTTCCTTGGATGACCTGAAATATTTGCATGACTGAAACTGCCACCTTCAGTGATAATTCCTGAAGTATATGTCCAGTCTAACTTTTTCATGACCTCGACTCATATTTCCAATAGTATACTGTATACTTCCAAACTAGTAACCCAAAAGTATATACATGACAGTATTTTTAATTTTTATTCATTTATTTATTTATATTTTGGGGTGTGCTAGATCTTCATTGCTGTGTGGGTGTTCTCTAATTGACATGAGTGGAGGCTAGGCTATAGTTGTGGTGTGTGGGCTTATCGTGGTGTCTTCTCTTGTTGTAGGGCAAAGGCTCTAGGGCGTGCAGGCTTCAGTAGTTGTAGCACGTGGGCTCCGTAGCTGTGGCTCCTGGGTTCTAGAGTACAGGCTCAATAATTGCGGTGCACAGGCTCACTTGCTTTGTGGCATGTGGAATCTTCCTGGACCAAGCATTAGCCCCTTGTTATCAAACATGTTTCCCCTGCATTGGCAAGCAGTTTCTTATCCACTGTACCACCAGGGAAGTCCCTGTACCTCACAGTTTAATCTTACTGTCTCCCTCAAATTTCCTACTCTTTTGTTTATTGAAGGGGTGGAGGTGAAAACTGTGTGTGTGTCTGTGTGTGTGTGTGTAAGTCTGGAAATCACACATGTATACTACTTTGTGCAGATGCTTTATTAGGCACTGGACATACAGTAGTAGCAAAAACTTAGTTCCATCATCATGACAGTGTATTCTGGTATGAGAGAGAGACATTGACCAAACTAGCATGCATATAAATGTAGTATAAGTGTGGGTAATTTCCATGAAGGAAAGAAACATGGAACTATGTGAAATACAGTAGGGGCATTTGACCTTTTTCTTCCCAATACTTGGCCTTTTCTATTAGATGTAAGTGGCAATATATAGCTCTTCTAAATTAGAGAAGAGCTTCTACCTCTGTTTCTTAAAATATTTATTGCAATTCAGTATTTAAGTGTACTAGCAAATGCAGCCATTTTTCTTCTCAGAATTCCCACTGCTTTTCATCATAGTTATTCAGATATTGTTCATAAATCACAAAAATTAAGCCCAGAAATTGTGGCAGTACCTTTGGTATTGAGGATGTAGGTACGGAAACTAAATGAAAGAGCACCTGTGGCCATAGTATTTCCTTTGTGAGAAAGAGATGATGTGTAAAGATAAAGAGCGCCTTTCTAGTCACAAATTCTGGCTGCTGTTTTCTTCTTTCTACATCCTAAGTAATATTTTGATTGAATGTTAATTGTTTATTCTTTCATCATACATATTTCCCCTCTTGTGCATAAAATTTGGAAGTGGTCAGCTTGTCATTTTGAGATTAAAAGACCTATACTCACTAGTACTAGCCCAAAATAAGAACTAAATTATACATAGCCCTAAATAACAAATTTTATAATCAACATAAATATTAATAATTTTAAAGACAAATAATCCACAGTATTTGTCCTACATTTGTATGTTTTTACAGTAGTGATGTTCACTTACATCAGTTAGAATATAACATAATAATAACAATAGCTAATATTTATTAAGTATTAACTCCTTGTAGGGGCTTCCCTGGTGGCTGAGAGGTTAAAGCGTCTGCCTGCAATGCGGGAGACCTGGGTTTGATCCCTGGGTCGGGAAGATCCCCTGGAGAAGGAAACGGCAACCCACCCCAGTATTCTTGCCTGGAGAATCCCATGGACGAAGGAGCCTAGTGGGCTACAGTCCATGGGGTCACAAAGAGTCAGACACGACTGACCAAGCAACTTAACTAACTAAACTACTTGTAAGCACTAGATAATTTATATGCATTATCTTATTTAGCCCTCAGTAGTAATGTGGTGAGGTAAATGCTATCATTTATCCACATTTTTTGGAGAAGGCAATGGCACCCCACTCTGGTACTCTTGCCTGGAAAATCCCATGGATGGAGGAGCCTGGTAGGCTGCAGTCCATGAGTTTGCTAAGAGTCGGACACAACTGAGCAACTTCACTTTGTCTTTTCACTTTCCACTTTCATGCATTGGAGAAGGAAATGGCAACCCACTCCAGTATTCTTGCCTGGAGAATCCCAGGGACGGGGGAGCCTGATGGGCTGCCATCTATGGGGTTGCACAGAGTTGGACACGAGTGAAGTGACTTAGCAGCAGCAGCAGCATCCACATTTTTTAGATAAAGGAAATGACAGTTTAAAAATTATATCCATCAGTATCCCAGCAGAAGTCACAGTGTACCTAAATGGATAATTGTGAAGAGTTTAGTAAAGGACTATGATATTTATAAAAAGCATGGGAAGATTTTAGAGAAAGCGACAAAATATGATTCAGCACCCTGGAACTAGTAGTAATTGGTATCATTAATACTCCTAGACCTAATGGGGCAAAAAAGAGAGCAGGTAATTGGAATCCAGAAAAGAGCTATAAGCACAGGTCATCTAACAGGGCCTCTGATCTTAGCCAGCCTACAGTGACCTGCTGGAGAGGAAGCCAAGGGAATAAATACCAGCCCTTATTCTCCCCCAACTCTTCAGTTTCCTGATAGTACTTCTTACCTGACCCAGCTAGAAATCAGGGAGCACAAAATAGCTTGTTGATTCTATCTCTACAGTTTAGCTTGGTCCAGAGAGAGTGAAGAAGGGTGGAGAATGAATCTGAAAGGGAAATGGAAAGTATCTAGGAATTAAATAGGTGTTAAATGACAGAGCTAGTATATGAATGCCAAACACTTTACTCCTCTCTACAGTTCCATACTGCCTCATAAAAAAGCTTTGATGAAATATTATTTGAAATATTATTTGGCCAAGGAAAATATATTGAATCTGAAGATTTCTACCTTATCCCAAATTTTTGGATGCAATCATACTTAATAAGTTAGACCAAATATCCGAGAGCTGAGCGGCAAAGGGTGTTCAGTCATTCAGTGTCTGATTCTTTGCGTCTCCGTGGACTGCAGCATGCCAGGCTTCCCTGTCCTTCACCATCTCCCGGAATTTGCTCAGATTCATGTCCATTGAATCAGTGATGCCATTCAACCATCTCATCCTCTGCCACCCCTTTCTCTGGCTTTCAGTCTTTCCCAGCATCAGGGTCTCTTCCAGTGAGTCAGCTCTTCACATCAGGTGGCCAAAGTATTAGAGCATCATGTTCGGCATCCGTCCTTCCAATGAATATTTGGGGTTTATTTAGGATTGACTGGTTTTATCTCTTTGAAGTCCAAGGGACTGTCAGGGGAGTCTTCCCCACCACCACAATTTGAAAGCCTCAATTCTTCAGCACTCAGCCTTCTTTATGGTTCAACTCTCACATCCATACATGACTACTAGAAAAACCACAGCTTTGACTATATGTTGACTATATGTGCCACCCGCCCCCGTTCCCCCGCAAAAAAAAAAAATGTTTGGTGTGGGTATTGATTTTGCATGTGATTGGTATTTTCAGCATATTAAACCATACTTGTTCCTCTTGTTCAGATTCCAGACTCCATCATTTCTCGTGGCGTTCAGGTGCTCCCACGAGACACAGCCTCCCTCAGTACTACTCCTTCGGAATCTCCCCGTGCTCAGGCTACATCTCGCCTTTCTACAGCTTCCTGCCCGACACCAAAAGTAAGTATCGTTCCTTGGCACCTTAAACCTGCTCTGCTATGTACATTTGGGAAAACTAACCAGTATTTCCCTCTGCTTGTCAAGGTTGGATTGCATGCAAGATATTACAATGAAAAATTAATGGGCTATAACATAGATAACACCTAATGTTTCACAAATTGTTGTATTAGGCCAACAATAGAATAGAAATTTCATTCAAAATGCCTACTACCTCACAGCTATAGGTATCACTTTCTGTAACTCCTGTTTCTTTGTTGTAGACTTCTTATTTTTTAGCATACTTATTTGTATAGATACACAGTTATTTATTTATGCAGAGGGTGAATATGTTTCTGGCCAATAAACAGCAAGATTAACAAAGTAAAATGACGTCACCAAAAGGATTTTTGTTTTTTAACTTGTCCAGGCAGGGGTAACTCCTTGCTCTAGTATCATTCCAAATTTTTTCAAACATATTCAACTTGGAATGTTGCTGCCTAATATTTGGAAACAAATCTAAATTGATAGAAAGTTTTAATGCCAACCTTTGGGGGAGGGAGGAAGTATCTTAGTATTTATTTTTTATAATTTTTCCCAAGTACTGAAGCAGTGAGCCAGGGAGAGGATTAGATATTTATTTGCTGCCTGACATTTTCATGTGTGTGATAAACTGAGTAGCAAACCTAATTATGACTATGATACTTTTTCTTAGAATATCTCTTTCCTGTAAAGTTAGTCATTTGTAGCTTCAAGTTTCCATAGGATGGATGTACTATTGGCATCAGAAGCAAACAGTAACATTCCTTCTTATTTAATAGGATATGATTTTAGCTATCAGGCTATACAGTAAATTTATTTCAGAAATCTGTAGGTAATGTTTCAAACTATGACTTTTTCACTGTCATCAGATTTAAGGATTTATCTAACTACCTTCCTCAATTCCAGCTTTTCTATGAGTTTTATGAATGTTATTGTTGAATTTAACTGGAAGTGATCTCAATCAGTTCTTGAAATGTGTAGTGCTTTTACATTCCATGCTACATCCTTTTTAGCAGTCTTCAGAGTGTGAACTGTTGAATATCATTTTTAGACTTGTGTCAAAAGTCACTGACAATTAATTGTATAGTTTAAAAAAATGAGGTCTTAAATCTTCATGAAGAAAAACTATGAAAACATTCTAGATATAAAATGTTTGTTACATGTTTATACATTGAATGCTAGCCAGCTGAATCTTTAACCGAAGGAAAACATGGAGTTATCAAGACATAAATTGGGTAGAAAAATATCACCCATATCTTACAAATTTTTAAAACAGAATGATTTATTGTTTGACTTCACTAAATTCCAGCTGTATAAGTTTACTCATTTATGAAGTCTGGGAAACAAGTAAAGCTAAATGTTAAGTCCACTATAAAAGACTACTCATTCATCAAATATTAAGACCTTAATGACTGGAATGTGGAATTATCTAAGACAGTATATTTTTCTTAGTGTTGTACTGTGTACATAAATATTGAAAACTAAGTTTTATCTAAGTTCTTGGACCTTTTTAAAACTTCAGAGTTACATTTTATTTACCAGGAGAATATTAAATACAGTTAATAAATGCAGTTATTAAATACAGTTTTAAAAATTGCTCCAAAATCCACATTTATTATTTTGCTTATTTCAAAACCTTAGGATAACAAGTGGCTTGTCTTGATATTTGTCCATAGATAATATTTAGCTGTTCAAATTGACAATTAATTCAAGTAAAACAGTTATTTCAAAATCTTTTTTTTTTTTCAGAAATTTTTCTTCTGTATTTTTGCCTAGGAATATAATTCTGTTTCTTTTAAATAATTTTACCAACACCAAAATGTAACCTCAAAGATAAAATTATTGCTTTGGTGTTATTTAATTTTAAAATTGAACTTTTAAGGTTGAATCAGAGTAGTAATATAATAGAAAAACTAATTTGAATACTTTTTAAAAAGAAGTGAAGACAATCAAATTATTCTTCCTATTGAAAATCTCAAATTATGAGACTGCTTAATTAATGTATACTAGATGCTTTAACAGAGAAGGCGATGGCACCCCACTCCAGTACTCTTGCCTGGAAAATCCCATGGACAGAGGAGGCTGGTGGGCTGCAGCCCATGGGGTCACTAAGAGTTGGGCATGACTGAGTGACTTCAGTTTCACTTTTCACTTTCATGCATTGGAGAAGGAAATGGCAACCCACTACAGTGTTCTTGCCTGGAGAATCTCAGGGATGGGGGAGCCTGGTGGGCTGCCGTCTAGGGGGTCACACAGAGTCGGACACGACTGAAGCAACTTAGCAGTAGCAGCAGCTTTAACATGTACTTTTATATCAGTGATAGATGTAATCTCTTCCCGCATAGAGTTTACAGTTTAGTCAAAGGTATGCTGAAACAAATAGGCATTTTTAAAATAAATTTATCTAAAATAACCTTTAAAAATTATATTAGATAAAAAATAAAACATTTAAAATAACATAAAAATAACCTTTCAAATTATAATAAATATACTTTTATAATAACTTAATAATGATACATTGAAATTCATGCTGAGAAGTGAAAAAGTGTAGTAGAAAGTAAAAAGAGGGAAATCTCAGATTGGATGATCAGAGAAGGCAGCTCTTAGGAGTAGCATTTCACCAGGGACATGACAAATGGTGAAAACAAAATAACAGCTTTTTTTGCCAGTTGGAGGTTTTGAGAATTATGTTCAGCAATAATGACCACTTTAATGGTAGTACTCACTAATCAAAAACTCTCTGTAAAACTTCATTAGTACACGAATAACCTAATTCAGTGACTTTAAAATCCAACTTCAGATCAATTCTTCTTTATTTTAAATAGTGATTTTTTTTCCCCTTTGCATACTAAGTAAAATTCAAGGCCATAGGTTTTAGCACATAAAAATATTCTAGATAAATTAATTTTACAGCATAAAAATGTAAGGCAGAGAAGAAATAAAAATGAAGGTCAGGGTTCTAATTTAAATTTTGGGTAAATGATGTTGTTAACTATACTAAGGAATGAAAAGGCAAAGGAAAATTGTTAATACATTTTGGTTTTAAATGTTTTCAGTCTAAGATATGAGACATCCCAGGAATATTATCTTGCACAAAATCAGAACACAAGTTGAGTCTGACATCATTATTGTTACTACATCTTGGATGGAATGTTTATAATTTGGTACATAATACTGTTAGCCAGACCCCATAAAAATCCCCCTCCCATGTTTCAGATTAGGCATGCAATCTGTCATGTGCAGAAAAAAATGTGCAAATACATTTTCCTTACATTGGAAATACAATATAGTCATGAAAGACCAACACTAGAAAGAGCACTTGACTTGATATTAGAAGTCCTGGTTTCAACTACTGGCTTCTCTACCTAATAACTACACTGCATTAAGCAAGTTGTTCAACTTCTCTGAGCTTTTTGTCTATAATAAAACTGGTAATCCTTGCCTGCCCAACAGGGTTATTAACTATTAAATAAGTCTTTGCCTGGTGCTGGGAAAGCAGTGGTGGGCAAATAACATTGTTCTTGGCTTTACAGACAGATAAAGCAGGCAACTATAAATTATAATAAAGTCCAATAAATTTTATGATTTAACAGCAGAAGTACAGAATACTCTGGGAATAACCATCAAAAACACTTATCCTAGTCTTTGTGAAAATACGGAAGGGTTAAATAACCAAATTATGATTAAAAACTAACAGTTCTAACCTTTTCCTCTGTAATGTTTTATCATGGGGCAGCATTTAAGCTGGAAATTTCCTGTCCATTTGTATGTATGCATCTATTCCTGTTAGGTCAACAGCTATAATGTTGGTATTACAAATTATTTTGAATTCACATTTTATTTTACTCTCTGCAATATTTTATTCCAGATTGTGCTTTAATCCCTTAAGATTCTCCACCTATAGTGAAAACATGATCTATCAAGCAAACCAAGTCTGGATTTCCTTTTCAGTACACTCGTCACAATCTCATAAAGACAGGGTATTATCTCTTCTAAAGTTCCATATAGAATGGCATTGTCTCCAGCAAAAATTTGTTTGCTGGGATGACATAATATATTTCCATATATGGGGAAATTCATTTCTCCTTAATATCAGATATTTTCTTTTCATGAAATCTGACTGAAATGACAAGTGATTTTCACTCCTTTAGCTTGAGGACTCTGTGAAATGTATTTTAACAACAAACTTGAGATTTTAGTCTTACATTGCCCTAAGTAAAACAGTGCCTAAGCAAAAAAGTCAAATAGTATATAGATTCTATGAATGGGCAGTCTCTAGAGGACTCAAATTCTAAAATGGTAATCGTTTCCCAAAAAATGGTTTGCTAAAAGAATACCTCTATAACAAATTCTGTTTTAAAGTGAATATGATTCACAAATGTAATAAGTTCTGCTTTTCAGTTATGAAAAGCAGCAGCATCTCTTTTAGAATCAAGAGGCTTGACATAGAGAATAATGACCAGAACTGAAAAGGAAAAAAAATCCAGACTTTCAATCAATTCACCACTCCCTATCAATGTCATCAAAAACAGAGAATTTTTTACAAAGACCAGTTCAATTTTCCTTTTAATCCCTAAGCATCTGAAGTTTGACTAAAATAAATAGATTAATAAAGGTAATCTCTGCACATACTCCCTTGTACTTCAGAGTTTAGAATAGAACTTTGTGCACAGACTAATCAGCATGTAATTTTTTCTCTTCTTAGATACAAAATATAAATTAATTTTCCTATCTAATTAAAGTTTATGAAATAATTTTTAAATATATATTAAAGTATCCTTATGGAGTATGTGTTCCTTTAATAATAATGTCTAATCTTATATTCAAACAAAATGCAGAATTACAACCTCTCTAGGCTTCTGTTATTGTCCTTTGAGCAATGGAATTTAGATTACTCTGGATAAAGAATATTTTCTTAACTCACAATTTTTAATGTATATATCTGAAAGGGAGTAGATTCCCTTTACATATAAAAATGGTATTATTTGATCTAGTATCAAGGTAGTATTTTCTCTTGGGTTTTTTTTCCTAGTAATATTAGTTTTTACCAACTAGTCTATATTATCACCACTTTCCTTTGAGAACGCCAAGATGATTGTGTAATATGGCTAGTTCATTGTTTCCCAAGTCTTTGGAGACTCAAGAAGTTCTATAATTCTAGCCTGAATCAGGACACTGACTGAGGCCTGCAAGTTATTTTCTACTGTTTCTGATAGCCTAAAGAAAATTAGTAAAACTACACTGACCATCAGGTTTCTTTGCTTTTGTCTGAAGTCATATCAGCATTGGCACATCAACAACTGTTCAGCTGTTAATGACATTGTAGAAGTGTATGGGTTCTACATGTGGAGTCAGCAAACACCAAAAAGGTTGGAAAACATTTTGAATTAATAGTTATTAATGTAATTAGTGTAATTAATTATTAGTATTAATAGTTACACTAATTATTAATTAGTGTAATAAAATGCATCTCTGGACATAAAAATATAAGTTTTGGTTAACTATCTCATGGAGATGAGGGTTGCTGAACAATAATATTCTCAACTTTGTTGGTCAGATCCATCAGTTCTCAAACTTAATAGTCTCAGGACCCCTTCACATGCTTAGGAATTATTGAGTACCTCAAAGGCTTATTTATGTGAGTCATAGCTCGTGATATTTATTGCACTGATAATTAAAACTTAGAAATTTTTTAAATGTTATTTATTTACTTTAAATTGAGAATAAGACCTTTCTATGTTAATTTAAATAATATTGCTAAGGGTAAAAATAATGTTTTCCAAAATTTTAAAAAATCTACTAGAAAGGATGACATTGTTTTACATTTTTTTTCCTATTCATTTCAATGTCTGGTTTAGTAGACTACAGCTGGATTCTCACATCTGCTTCTGTACTCAGTCTGTTGGAATATATTGTTTTGGTTTAAGGAAACAAATCCAGCCTCACACAGTTATGTGGTTAGAAAATAAAGGAATATCTCAATAGCATTTTCATATAATTGTGGATATTCTTTGATACTACAACAAAATTGTTCAGTTGATAATATATTGAAAGTTAGTTAAATCGTAGAATTTAGCCCTGTCAAGGGGCATTTCATACTCCAATATATTAAAATCTTTTGGACATACTGCCATATATGAAATAGATAAACAGAGACCTACTATATAGCATAGGGAACTGTATTCAATATCTTATAATAACTTCTGATGAAAAGGATCTGAAAAAGGATGTAGAGATATATATGTATGAATGAATCACTTTGCTATACACCTGAAACTAATGCAACATTGTAAGTCAGCTATAGCTCAATAAAAAGTTGTTCATCTGGGGAAAAAAAAAATTCATCGGTTGGTCCTGAATGTTTAATGGATCTTATATCCAGGTATGTTTTTGTAATGTATTTTTTTATCACATGGAAAATATAAGTTCTTCCAAGTGTTTACTCTATCAAAATTCATTTTCATTAATATAACCACCAACTCATTAAAAACTCCTTGGAAGCATTGGAAGCTCATGGTGATATCCATTTTTCATAATTTTAATTTTTGCTTAAAACATAGAGTTTTTTCTTTGGCCAAAAAAAAAGCCAACAAACCCTGTTTGTTTTCCCGAAATTGACTGTCTTGTTTCATTCATTTTCAAGAAAACGTCTATCAAACATCTAAGTCTGAATAGTCATAGTTTGTGAGACATTCTTTCAAGCAAAAATAGTGTTCTGTGCAAAACCTGGCTAGTTCAGCTTGCAACTCAAACTATTGCCTAAGTTCTTTATCTTGAGACACCTGTCATTCTTTGTTATACAGCAGAAGTGTTTTATTTCATTCTTCCTGTTTGTCACACTCAACAGACAAGTTTTAACTAAATTGAGTTAGTATTTACTGTTTCATTGAGAGGGCTATGTTAATGAAACTGTTAGGGGTGAATAATACAATAACTATTCACGCTATTTGTATCCACTGCCTAGATTTCTACTGTAGTACCAAACCACCATTGCTTTTGTACCATCATTTCAAATGTCAACATAGTGTTAGAGGCAAATAATGTATTGGTATTATTATTAAAATCATTTGACCTTGTGGAACCCTGAAAGAACCTCAGGGACCCTTACAGGTCTGTGGAACAGACTTAAGGAACCACTGGTATAATCAAATGAGTGGAGTGCTTAATGTTTCTTACACAGCATCCTGGGTCTCTTTTGTTTAGACCAAGTTGCAATGGTATTCTCATTCCAGAGATCTTATCCTTTATGTCAATGACCACCAGTACCATGCTTAATATAAGTGACTCACCCTGACTGATCCAGATTAATTCTAGGAAAGGGAACAGAGTTTCTTCTCCCTGACTCAAAACAATAGAAGACTTCACAACATCTTTTGAAGATAACAACCAGAAAATACATCTCCAGCTAGCTTTACTCATTTCCAACGTGAAACTACTTCTATATTTGTACAGCAACTAATGTTTCCCTAGAATCTCCTTTTTACTTATAGGTACACAGAGAGTCCTCTTTTAAGCTATAACTTAGTTGATGGAAGATAATTTTATTAGGGATATCTTTGGGGATGACTTCCTTTTTTATAATTAGTTTGGAACATTTTAAATTGGTGAGATTTTTTAAATAAAAATACAGTTTTCAGTTTTCTAAAAAATCATGTTAATATTACTGGGCCAGATGACATATATTAATACTCAACTGGCTTTCTTTATACCCTCCAGGCTACTTTACTTGTTTGCATTAAGTGCCTGGCTCCTAGAGACTTTTGAGTAACTTATTTCTACTCTCATTCATTATTGTCTAGTTTCTCCTCCTTTATAACAACATTTGTTTTGCTATTTATTCTAGTTTGATAGAAAAACAGATTTTTGAGACTTCAAATAAAGAGTTTTCATATCTTTTCTAATAGGAAAATCACTTTCTAGTATGGTAAACTGTTTCATATTTTGAAGAAAACTAAAATAAGATAGTAATAATGTATTTTAGCTGTGAATTTAATGAGTAAAGGACTGTTTACTTAGCCCTTTATGAAACAGTAAGTAGCTGTTTCATAAAAACAGAGAAAATCAGCAAAGAAATATGTGGGGGGAAAATATACTCTCACTAGAAATCTATTAAAATTTTTGTAGTCAAATTGATAATGTTTTAAATTATAATCACTGCTATAATGAGCAGTGACATGAATATTCCTAGTCACACTAGCAGAAATATAAATTTATATGACATTGCAAGCAAGCTATATATTTTTAAAATATTTTGTTTAACCAATGGTATTATTTCCAGAAATTTTTTGGTGGAAATTATCAAACGGAGAATGAAAGATTTAATTATAAGATTATTTATCACAGCATTATTCATATTCATGAAACAGAATCAACCTTAACGTCTGTGGTTAAATAACTTACTATACATATGTATATATGAGTTATTTATATAATCTAAAAAGTAATATTTAGGAATATTTAATGGCATGGGAAAATGCTCAAAATAAAATATGTAGTTTAAAAAAGTAGTAAACAAAATTAGAGATTAAATTATAGGTTATTTTATAATCTAAATTTTTTACTAGAGCAGAAAAACATAAGTTTCTCTGGTTTTGTTATTTAGACAGGATCTGGTAATGACAAGGACCGGGTGTCTTTTGCCTGCTTCATAAAGCCAACTATTTGCTTGTGTTTATAATTGTATTTATACCAGGGTACTTTTATATGCAGGCTAAACCATTCTATTCCTAATCTTATTTGATAGAAAAATTGTATTTCAGTTGAAGTTTGAATACAAACTTTTTTCTATCTGCTATATAAATAATAAATAATTCTTCAGAACATACACTATACTATTTAAAAGTTATCTATTCCAAAGTACCTAATAACTCTTTTATACTGCACCTATAATGGGCTTCTTAATTTCTTTATAGACAGATAAGAAATTTGGGGGAAAAAGATCATGGGTTGAATTATTCTCTAGATAGTGGGCAGGAAATAGCATGCTTAAAAGTCTAATTTTGTATAGATTGCATGATTTCAAAATCAAAGCTATCATAGAAACTTAGGGATCAAAATAATATGTGTAATAAATGTCTAGTAAAATAAAAATATTTGAAATGATAATAAACCATTAGAAATCATAGCCTTTCAAATAAAGGACTTCCTAAGTATACAATTTTTTTGTAAGCCAGGGGGCATTTGGTAGATCTGTGACTTGCTACCAAGATTCTTATTTTTGACTTCTTATTTCTTCATTATTCTTTACAGTATTTCCTTGATCTTCTCTATTCTTTTATTGGTTTGCCTTTCTCTAGAAACTCATTAGATTATTTTTCCTTGATGCACAGAATTACTGCTTCTCTTATTTTCGTTTCTTCCTTCCTTCTCTTTTGCTTTGCCTTAATAAATCGCAAGTGAAACAGAATTATTTTACATGAAGCACCAGTTTTACTGAAAGGCCTAAAATATAGTGAATTGAAATATTAACCAAATCCCAAAAAGAATTTCTTTATTCACAAATTTGTTTAAATTTTGAATTCTCAAGTAAAACTTTTTAAAAACCTCCTTCTCCGATCATAACTATCAGGAGTCTATAGCTGTATCAATATATATTAAGTGATATTGGTTAGAAGACAATTTCTAGGAAAAAAGTTTTATTTTCTGTCAGTGCTACCCATACTTTTTTTTAAAAGTGGCATATTAAATATGTCTGTTTCTCAAGGTAGTTCTAAATGTAAATTAGGTAAATTTGTTTCTAAAAACAAAACAGTCCCTAGGACAATCAAACAGAACTGTTTTTTAAATCTATACAATCTTAATCTAAATCAATATAAAATATATTAAGGGAGAAAAAGGGGAAATCTACATAAGTTATTCTGTAGATGAGAGGCCAAATTTAATGAAGAGATCTCACAGCCAGATAATTTAATACCAGCTATTTACTTTTTAAAAAACTATAGGTCTCTAGAAAGCTACTGATCCTAAGACCTGAGTTCTCTCATCAGTAAAACAAATGTATAAAATATGTAACCTTTTCTCACAATTCTTCAACAAAATCTTGCCACTGAAAAGAAGTATTAATGCATACACCTAGTGATATGGGCACTTACCTTAACATGACTTTTACAATCCAGAAATTTCTTAAAGTTTCATATTTTGTTTCAAAAATTAATATAAAGATGATTTAATACTCCAAAGTCTTATATGTTTGCCTTTGAAAAAATATTGACATTTTGTTTACAACTACTTATTATTGGCAAGAGAGATAAGGGTGAGATGGGGTAATTTTCTGCTTTGTTAATAATGGAAATACTTTTACAGTATTTACAGGGCTCAGTTTTGGAGAACCAAGCTAAATCACAGGGAATCAACAACTCACATTGTATGAACATCCAGGCATTTCCTTTTGTTGCATAATATATCTATAATTCAAGCTCTTATTTTAAAAAGATGAATATAAATAGCAGTCTTTTCACAACTTTAGAGGCTACATCCTCATAATTAATTCCTTAGGGTAGATTACCCAGTAATTAATTGCTAAAGAAATATTCCCAGAATGCTGCCAAAGAAATCATACAGTGCAGTCTTCTCAGACAGCTTTTAATGGATATCTTGTTAATATATTCTAGCTGAGAGGCTGAATAGAAGATTGAAATGATTTTGATCCTCTAATTTATTTCTTTTACAATCTCAGTTAAAAATATTTATAGAAAGACCTAATAATTTTAACCAACCTGTAATCTCTACAGTTCTTTACATCCAGTCCTCAAATTTCATTTATATTGCAATGATCTTATATGTAATATAAACATTTGAAGTTTAACCCCTTTTACTTATTGATGGAGAATGTTTAGTCTCACAGAAAAATATATATCAAATTACTTGTCATTGTGAGGCTTTTATAATTATAATAAAGAGTGAATTTCATTTTATCCAAATGCTAATCTTTTATGATTTCTTTTACATTCTAATCAAAGTAAAAAAGTAATCAGATATTTGGATTAGCTGTGAATTTCTTTTATTCATGTTACTGCATCATAACTGATGATTAAGTGTTAACTAGAATAAATGAGAGCATTATATTTTAAAATCTATGATTTGACTTCTCTCTACAACTCAAATTTTATATTTTCAAATTCTTTCTGAAGTTTTTCAATATTAGGCATTAGTACCTGTGTCAGGAGCAAAAAAAAAAAAAAATCACATGACACTTGAATTACAACCACTTGTAGCGCTGATAACCACATTGGTTTTCTAAAGTCTTCCTCTTATGATAGTTAAGAATTTGCGAAATCAGATTTAAACACAGAAAATTAGTGTCAAGCATTGACAGATGAGCTTTCTACTCCTAAAAATCTTTGTTTAATTTGGTGTATAGCCTATTTTCACATCCAGGGTTCATGGTGATTGTCTTTTCTTATATTTCATTCTTTAAACTTCTGTACTAGCACTTATATTTGGAATTGAAATGATTTAGGAAGATTTTCTTCCATGCATTAGTATAGTAACAAAATTTCTAACATAAATTGGATAGATAGACAAATAGACACACAGGGACATGTATACTTAATACAGCCTCTTATAAACATCAGTTTTTTTCCCAACCTATTTATTTCCAGGCCTATTAAGGGTACAACTTTAAAGTAGAAATCAAGAATGGTGGGTGTTGGTCTTGGCTTTGTCATTAACGTCCTATGTAACCTTGACTTCCTGTTGCTAGACTTGATGTAATTTTAAGCCTTCCAGATATAAAAGATAATGTAGAAAACGGTGTTCATGTGTTACTATTAATATACAATAACTCAGTTTCTAAACATTTTTAGAAAGCAACATGAGGTATTAGACTATTTTTATATAAAACTACATAGTTTATAATCAAGATATTGTGAATATCAATTTAAAATGGAAAATAGCTTTTGATATAAAGTTGTTCTCTGAGATCAAATAAAATAGCATGAGAAAATGACTACACATGAACGCACTGTCCATCAGAGTCCCTTTATTATAGAATGTTGCTATTCTGATTAGTATCCATTGTTTCTGAATTTGAGAATTTTTTTCAACTAAAAGTTGAGTAAGGATCAGTGATTATCTTTAGGGTATAACATTTAATTAGTGTTGAATTAATAAAAACTATATCAAGTAAAACCAAAAGTTGACTCAGTTCTTATGGACCAAGATGCTCTTTTCAAAGTGAAAATCCAATTTTCTCAGATATTCTTAGTATTTCTCAGTATTCCTAAGCAATCTCTTTATGCTATCAAAGATATCGTAAAAAAATATAAAACAGTAGCCTGCCTCCAGAAATTATAATTTTGTAATATGGTCAGATTTCTTATTTTTCCTGAGGACTTTAACACTGGGAGTTGGGTATCACATGGATACTTCATCTACTGTCTCCTAATAGGAGCAAGACCATTACAACTAGCTCGAGCTATGCTGGTCTGAATGGAGACCGTCATCCTGCACATGAAGGAATCCATAATGTAAAAGCACTTGATCTGAAGCTTCCTTTCAGTCTCCCCTGACTCTTTTTTTCAGTTTGTTTTCCTCTTTAAACAAAATATTAGTTATTGTTACAGCTCTATTAAAATAAAGGCAAAGAGATTTCTTGTTTATAGTTCATCTAATAAAAACACTTTGGGTTTAGAATCTTCCTCTTCTCATTTACACAGTTATTTGAAACAAATTTCTAAAAAAGCAGTTTTATTTTCTTTTTTGTTGTCTTACCCAAGAGGAAAATTCAGCTGAAATAACTGAAAGTTTTGAGGGAGTGAATGTATCTAACTTTGGTCTGGCATTAAAATTTTCTGGTTGGGCAGCACAATTGTTTAATTGGGAACCTCAGTGACAGCTGAATAACCTCAGTGCTTGGGTCAGCAAGCAGAGGAACTTCACTCTGTCACCTATCAAGAATGATGCTTGTCAAGACTGATCTCTCCACTTACAGAACACTCATGCATCTAGTAATACCACTGTTGTCTTCTGATATTACAATGGAATAGACACTAAAAGAGACAAAGTTTTCTGCATAGGTATATTTGTAATTCTTTGTTTTTTGTAAGCCAAATGCAAATGTAACACTACTCCAGATACTGCTTCATCAGAAGTCCCCAAGATAACCAAAAGTAAGTGCCCGTTTCCTCATCTTAGGAACAAAGTCATAACAAAGACTGAATTCTAGCAACCAGCCTATTTGCAGAGCATGTCATATAGCCTCTGGGTTAGTAACTTAACTCCTTGGCCTCCTAAGACATATCTCAGAGTCGATTGATGTTTTTGCATGTATTATTTACTAATGTTTAGAAAAATTTTTTAAGTTCACTTTTTCTTTATTCTGTCTTTTTTACCCATCTTCCCTCATTGTAGCAAATTAGACGGCCGGATGAAAGCAAAGGAGTTTCTAGTAGAGTTGGATCCCTCAAAGTAAATATGTTTCTAACATTTTTTGGCAAGATTTCGTCTATAGCCTACACTTCTTCCTTTTTGGAGGGTGGAGGGAGGAAGGGGGCTTTTTCCATTTTTCACCATCCCATTTTGTTTTATTTTAGTATTTTTATTGGCTGTTGGGTCATATTTTTTTTGTTTGTTTCAGCTACACATAGAGCAACCAGCTGAAGGCAAGCTGTCAAATAACTAGCTTTGAGTGGCACCACAAACAAGAGAAAGGGCACCTGCCTCATTTCAGGTGCCTATAATTTGGGGTTCCAGAGTAAACCGTTCCTCTGATTGATGTCACTGACTATGTGTTAAGTTCCTGTTACACAGAGAACCAGCATTTATTTTCAGATTATTATATCCCCCCTTTTTTTTGTTAAAAGTAATTAAGTGTATTTTAGTGCCATTACCATTTGTAGTTCATTCCAGAAAAATAATGATTATGAGTTAATAACATGTATCACATATATATAAAATTTTAGAATTAGAAAAGGAATTTCATATGATGCTATTATAGTGAGCTCACATATAGCTAATAGTAAGCACTCTTAATCCCCTTTGTTTTATTTGTCAAAAGTTAAAAATTGATATAATATTCAAAAGAAACTGATATTTATCTAAATGTTTGCCCATTTGTATATGTGGCCTACTAATATAGCACTTAAGATTTTTGATCTAATGGTACCATTTGGTAGTTGTTAAATATCCATTTGGTCAATATGTCTTGGGCACTTGGTACTCTAATATTTAATCACGATGAAAAGATAAATAAGTTATCACCCTTAAGAGACTTAGGCATAGCCAATTAATCACTTTTAATGCTGCCACCATAAATGCAAGTTGGAAATTTTTCTGAATTTTAAAAATACACAGAGAAACCTCCTTCAAAATTAGCCACTTCTTATATCTCAATCCCATGTGTCCTAATAGCAATGGTAACTGCTAAATTAATCAAAATGACATAAATCACTGTATTGGAATGTCCCAATATTCAATAACTACTTTGAGGCTAATATTAAGTCATTTTAAAATTTTACACACCTCCAATTTATTTCTATTTAACAATTTATGAAGCACTGATTTCTGCACTCTTTCCTCTCCTTGCCTCTTCTGCCTTCTTAATTTTACTTTTTGTTGTTTATTTATTTATCTGTATGTGTGCACACAGGAGTGCACATGGATGAGGGTGTGTCTGTATGTTTGTGTCTTTTATTCCAAACAAGCCATCTTCTCTGTTCTCTAACACTGCTATATACTGGGTAGCCTTTTTTTGTTATTATTTCGCTAAGAATAAGCAGAGGGGCTTGGAAGTGTTGGTTATATGCCTGTTTCCAAAGCAAGGCAAACTAAAATTATTTAGTCAGAAAAATATGACTATGTATCTTGATGATATATCAGTAGCATTCCTCACTGTCTACCTGTGAGGTATCATATTTTAATTTTGAAGGAGACATAGATCCATTATTGTTGAGACTGGATTATAACTCAGATTAACGAGAAGGTGCAGTTTGGCATAACTTTTTGGAAGTGACTGATAGTGAAATAAAGATTAAATAGCATTCATAACTGCAGCACCATCTGCTATAAACTGGATTATACGTGCAAGTACACCTGTGTTGATCTTGAAGTTAAGCTTTTGGATGTATAGAACTTCAAGTTGTAATTATTTGTTTATTGTTTTTAAGTGTATATACAGTATGAATATGTACACATAAATATATTTAAGAACAAAATATAGATTTTAGGGTTCAGTCCATTTACTTGGATATGAATAAAGCCTTAAATCATAAATCCTGTTTGGGAAAGAAAGGCAAATTTCATAATTCTTAAGTATCTTTTTTCTGCAAAATAGAAAGTTTTAAAGTAAATCTGTAGGGAGTTATAAGAATAGTTATGGTATTTATTTTCTCTAACACTTTGGGGAGAAAAGATGCTTTAATTAAAATATTCTCTTCCTAGTCACGGTTTATTGAGCATGTATTCTTGCACTGTACAAAGATCTTTGATGTTTTGAGATGTTTGCCAAAGGCAGTGAGGAATGTATAACGCTATGATCTTATTTTTAAAAGGAAAAAGGAAAACTGAAAAGAGAACAAGTTGCTTTTTCAATTCATTTTCTGATGTTTACATGTAGCTCCATCGAAAGCTGGAGGAGCTCAGAGATCACCTAGAAGGCAATGTGAAAGGATACTCTCTCAGAGTAAATGTACGATTTCACTCGGTGATTTTTTTTTCCCTAAACTTCTGCTGACTGGTAATTCCAAATCAGATTGATTTGTCCTCTCATCTCCATTTTTTTTACTTTCTGTCTCTTTCTCCCTATCTCTTTCTTTCTTTTGGAGCTGTAGCTTCATGCTCACATTTATGAAATAAAGATTAAACTGGCAGGGTAGATGACCTTTAAGCCACACTAACATTGCGTTTGATTTAATAGCATTCTAGCTCCAATGCAAATTAAAAACTTTTTTTTTCCCCAAAATCTGCGTTTCTTATACAACTGTATAATTTTCTGAGGATCTTTTCATGAGACTTCATTGGAGCTTTTCCATTGACTGTGTCTTCTGTCCCTTGTTAGATGTGTCAGCAGGATTCTAAATTATGTGCTGGATTCAAGTGATAGAACCTTGATGATTCCATTTCAGTTGTCAAGGAAAATATTCAATGTTAGAGTCTCATTATGGGTAATCTGGAAAGTAGATAGGTCTATTCTGAGTTAATAGACTTCTCTTAGACTCTTCGGGAATAACTAAGATACTATTTTTTTTTTCCTAAAAGTAAAATTAGGCAGTAAGAATCTTCACTATGAACACTATTATGTAACATCTTACAAATACTTGAGATAATTGCTAATCTCATGACCCAGGACGACACTTTGAAGGAGAACAATACCTTATAGTCACTCAGTACTGTCATACATCGTATAGGCATACTACCAATAGTATTTTTGTGACTGATTAGTTAAGACTCAGAATGCTTAGTCCTTCTCCTGAGTATATCTTTTCAATATAAATAGAATTAAAATCTCTGAAATGGTATATGGTATAAATACAACATAAGAAAAACAAAATACTGCAGTAAATAATTTCTGGCTCTATTTAACCTTGATTTCCTATTTCTGGGGCTTTAAAAAGAAGATCGTAAGAATCTTAGGTCTGATTTACTTCTCCAAAGATTATTGCCATACTTTTAATTCATATTGCTATAATAGTTATGAGGGCTAGAATAAAAAATAATAGTGCTATGATAATTCTCTGGTTTCTCAGCTTTGTTTTTAATTATGTACTCTATGTATTATGTGTATCTCTTCATTAAATTTTTGATTACTAAAGTTCAGTTTTTAGTAATAATCAGTCATTAAATACTGATAGCTAAACAGAGGAGAAATTAATATGTATCTCATTTTTCTACTGCTTTCTTTTGAGCCAGTCTTTCTTTTCAGTCATATTCTTAGAGAATTTGAAAAATCATCCACAGTCATCCCCAGAATCTATTCCACTATTTTAAGAAATTAAAAAGATTTTTATTAATTTTATGATTAAATAAGTCTAGATACATCTGGATATCATTCTAGAAATTCCTAAAATGAGTCTCATAATGTATGTATATAGTGCCACATTCTTCCCTAACCAGTCATAGGAAGTGATATTATTTTTCTTTCAGTGAAACCAAGACCAGAAAGTTGGACTTGCTAAGGTCTATATGGTAGGGTGTTCATGTTAGATTCGGGTTAATGAAAGCTCTGTGCTTTGAAAATTGGGTTCTCATGCCACTCCAGTTTCTTCAGTACCTATACTGCAAGGAGGAGTACGTAGTAACTAGTCTCTGTGTCCTCGCCCTTTGTTTAATTTCACTGTGTCACACTTTGTTGCACCTTTTTTCTGAAAAGACTGAATATAAAGTATATCATCCTAAGATTCCTGTTAACTGGAATAGTAGGCAAAAATTTGAAGAAAAAATTGTCAAAAGGCAAATAATAGTATCTTCTCTACAGAGTTCAGCTAAGAAAAGATACAAATCAAATCTTGGCTGAATGTTCAGGTTTTCTCCTTTCCTGTTAATTCCCACAAAATGCTTTAAAATAATGGCTTCCTAGGTGTCTCAGTGGTAAAGAATCCACCTGCCAATGTAGGAGCTGCAGGAGACACAGGTTCAATCCGTGGGTCAGGTAGATGGAGGAGGTAATGGCAACTCACTCCAGTATTCTTCTGGGAGAATCCCATGGACAGATGAACCTGATAGTCTACAGTCCATGGAGTTGCAAAAGAGTCAGCCACGTCTGAGCATGCCTTAAAATATGCCTTGTATGTTAAAAGCTGTTACTTAGATGTAGAATAAAGTTATTCTCAGTACCATAGGCTATATCAATAGGTTTTGTTTCTAAAATGAGATAAATTGGCATATAGTGACCATCTCATTTTGTGGAAATTTATTATTTCCACAGAAGAGCAAATATACAAGTGCTTTTTAATTCATTGAAACATTGCTAAATATTTCAGAGAGAGGAAAGATTCAGAACCATGTTGCCACTTAAATATTTCATAGTTGAAGAAGGTGAGATCATTCTGAAGTTTGGGATAAGGATTTAATTAAATCAGTGCTTCAGCTGGTATCATCTATATGATATATTATGTTTTTTAGAAGAAAGAACCCTGTGTTTTTATTTATTACATATAATCAATGATATAAAGTTGAATATTAAGCAATTATTTTTAGAATAGTTTTGTTTTTATTTCTCATGTGAAAACATACTTTTTTATTTTACATGGATTCTTCTATAGCAGAAAGTAGGATGTACTTGATTCTTGTAAATTAAGAATGTATCATCTTTTTCTGTACTTTGTATAGAGCTGCAGTATTCTGAACCCCAAATTGGTTTTTAGTAATTTTAATAATAATAAAATTATCATCTTGGACCCTGGAAACAAGCTTAAATGTTAAAACAGTCAGAAAAAAAAATAGATAAGTGCTTACGAAATAAAGACAAAAAAGAAATGAGAGGAATAAAAATACCTCAAAGCCACAAATTTTGAATTTAAGTCAGTTTATATAATACCCTGGAAAATTTCCATTCATCTACAAATATATACAGATAGGTTTGGGGTAATCAAATATGTTAATTTTTTGAAAGACTGTAACAAACAGTAAAGGGAAGATGACTTATGAAAACAGATTACTGGCACATCAGTGAACTAAGAAGAAAGGTGATGAAGTAGAAGGAATATGATGAGTACTTGCTATGCTAACAAAAAAAAAAAAAGATGGTATTATTTGAAGTGGAAGAAGTTAAGGGAGGAGATATCACATAAAATAAGACTGTATTTTTATTAAGAAAAATGTTCCAATCAAGTCAGAAAGAAATGTCTTTTAAAGAGTAGTTTGTCAATGTTTAGTAATTTCCTAAATGCTGAAATTATACTAGTATGAAATAGGATAACAAATAATGAATTAGATAATTGTGATTTCACAGGCCTTTAAGATCAGTGTTTTGATTCCAGCTTTAGTTCTAAACTAACACTTCTTTATATGTTGATGAATTGTCTTCAGGATATTTGCACTTTTCTGTTCATTAAATTAATGCTATAACTCAGGAGTCAACAAACTACAACCCTTGGGCCAAATCCTGTTTCTCTTTTGTGGGTCCATGACCTAGGAATGATTTTTGCATTTTTAAATGGTAGGGAGGGAAGTCAAAAGGATATTTCATTTTAGCATGTGGAACTTTATATGAAACTAAAATTTCAGTGTCCAGAAATAAAGTTTTATTGAAACACAGCCACACTCTTTCATTGTATGTAATCTGTGGTTGCTTTTGCACCACAACAGCAGAGTTGAATAATTGCAACAAAGGCCATATGGCACAAAAAGCCTAAACTGTGTAGTACTATCTCCCTGTTCACCAAGACCTGCTAAAACTAGTTAGTGTGTCAAGATGACATTGACAAAGAGATTGTTATAATAGAGGCTGTGTGAAATTATTTTACCAGTTGAGGAAAGAGAGTTGC
The DNA here is from genome assembly GCF_042477335.2 of Ovis canadensis. Lineage (NCBI taxonomy): Eukaryota > Metazoa > Chordata > Mammalia > Artiodactyla > Bovidae > Ovis > Ovis canadensis. Next base: position 89,267,343 of record NC_091251.1, read on the forward strand.
TTATTTTTTCTCGGGATGGTTACAGATCATTCTGCGTGGAAGCATGCACTGAAAAGACTTGATCCCCTGAAATTTCCTACTTTACATTTTTATTCTTCCTTTTTATATTATTTTTTCCAGCTTCTCTCTCTTCACATACCAAACACACACACCTGCACACTAAGTAAACTCACCATGAAATTATATTAAACCCTTCAAATATAGAACTGTCTTATGGATAAAGTACAGATTATTAATTCCTCTTCTCTGGGCAGGGGCAGGTAACCTTACAGAGATTTAAAGATAAATTGTATTCTTACTCTTTGAACTGTTTTAAAATGTGTTTTTAGAGTATTTTTGCTGCACACATTGCATTTTTCTGTTTATTACTTCCTTGTATCTTAGTAAAGATATTTCCTCTGAAAACCATGTTAACTTTTGATTTCTGCTAAATTTCCTATTTGACCCCACATAAAATCATATAAGTTCTATAGGAAATTTCATACAACTAGGAAAGACACTATAATGTGATCAAGTAATAAATCATGTCTTAATATAGCATTTAAAAATGCTTACGTGTTTACAATGAATCAACCTGCTTTGATTGAGATGAGGAAAAACAGCTGGACCATTAGTCCTTAGATGAATAATCTTTATGTAGCTTTTAAATGAGTAACCATCAATTTGTTTATGTACTCCTTCTTTGAGCAAATTTCAATGTTTTTTGGTTCTTGTATGTAGAACATTGTTTGGGCCTCCTAAGTCTTCCTTCTTTGACATTTACTCACATTAATAATAGGCATTTATTTACTATTTAATTTATAACATGCAACATCCTAAGTATCTTGGTAGGTAATGTTTTATAATATGACCAGGTTACAATAATGATAAAGATGGCAGTAAATAAATTTTAAGATTATCTCTTTAGAAAACAGCCTAATTTTGCTTTTGCTTTATTAGCATTTGCTTAACATGTAAAGTGAATTAATTCAATCCTGAAGTTTCAGTTCTACTGAAAAATAGCGAAAACCTTTCTTGTGCTTTGAACCATCTAATACTTGTAAAATTGCCTACAGTAGCCTAAGACATCACTTGGAGTGGAAGTGACTCATCTGTGAGGGATTTAATACTTATTATGGAATTGCCCTTCTCAGAATTGACTTTAATACAAAAATACGGTATTAACAAAAGATCTCCTTGACAAGTAAATTTCCCTAGTAATTGAAAATGGAGCAGTGAGAAGGAAAAAAAAGACAAGACTCAAATTATTTTGAAAGATAAAGTTTTTCAGTTTTATGGGTATAGTTATAGGAACAGAACAAACATGCTGAGGAAGGGCTTCTTAGAACTAATATCCTGCTAAAGAAAATTAGATGTGTATATGGCCAAAAGAAAGGTTAAATTTCTTACTATGTATAGAATTGATCATATTTTAGAAACTACCTCTTAGTAACTCATTAATTGGCAGTGATACATTTCATCACAAATCTTTGTGATGATAAATATAAAGCTTTCTGAATATTAATTCATACAATTTAGTTTTTGAGGATAGGAAAAAAAGACTGTATATTCACTCATTCAACAAACCATTATTGAGTGCCTACTATTATATTCCACTGTGCTGGTTGCTAGAAATATACTAAAAGAACAAATCAGATGATGACATATCTGGTTTCTCCACTGTGCCGTCTTCTTCTGTTCTTTATTTTCCCACCCTAACTTTGTACTTTGGAACTTTATAAAGAGTATGTAACTAGAAAATACATACTTAAGTATTTAACTCACATGGCATTGTGACAGCATTATGAAAGAAGAAGCCACAATATTTAACGTGCCATGTGACAACCTAGAAAGTGACAAGAGGGCAGAAAATTAGCAAGTCAATGTCATGAAAAAGTCACGAAAAAGTCAATGAAACATTCTGATAAAAGATGGGTCTAAAGAGTTTTGTGTTCAGGTTTTTTAATATCTTTTTGTTATTGCTATTGGCTTATTTGTTTATTTAGATTCAGTACTACAGAATGGATTCAGTAATGAGAATGGAATAGTAGGAAAAGGAAATCGGAATCAGAATACTGAGCTGGCTTTGACACCCTCTTTAAAGAGTAATATGAAAATGTACAGTAGGGTCATTCTATAAATCTCACATGTAGTCTGCTAACGTTATGACAGTGCGATCAGTGTAGTACCACAGAAAAAAGTAATCTGCTTTCCTGTTAACCTTACCTGAGCATCTTCTCAGCAAGACCAGACCAGATTCTAACTGGGGTAGTCCTCTCCGTCATGGATATTTTTTAAAGCCAGGTATTTTTTTTTATCACAAGGTTCTCCTCAAATAGTATGAACCTTGAGATTTCAAGCTCAAGTGTCTGTTTTTAAGACTGTTTTATTATCTGGCAAATGTGTTGGCGATGGAACCTCCTGAACTTCTGAGACACTTACTGCGCTGTACCTTCCGCCTTAACAGTGTTTTCTTTTCCCCACTGCAAAACCAGGCTCGGCTTCCCTCGTGCTCATCTACCTATAGTGTATCTGAGGTATACTTTGCACGTGTTCTCTTACATGGTCAACAACATGCTCGCCCTCACCATTCTTCTTATTTTATTTTCCTTTTGCCTTAATTTATTTTGCCTTGCACTTTGCACTTGGCTGAAAGGGATGACGGTACCAAAGGGAAAATAGTTAGCTGTTTTAAGGGGAAATTTGTATATTTTCATACAGTATTTTTTTCTGGCAGTCACTGTATCATATTGAAATGGTTAAAGCCTAAACAGCCAACTTAATTGTTGCCACCTTAATTCCGTAAAGATTCCTTTGAACTGGATAGTTTGTTATTAAACCCTTATTGGCTATGACGAAATTCCAGTTTGCAGACTTGTATAGGTTTGTCTCTGGTAGCTGAAGATTTACAATGAATTAGTAAAATCTTGTCCCATTAATCATAGAGGAAAGCATCCAAATTGATTATTAAATGAGAATTTCATATGATTCCCCTATTTTTATGTAAAATAGATTCACTCCCTTTTAAAAAACTGATTGGGTTATTCAGGAAAATAGTCTCCTTGATGCTTGTATAAGGTTCGTACAATCTAGGGCTTCCCAGGTGTCTCAGTGGTAAAGAATCTGCCTGCCAGTGTGGAAGACTCAGAAGATGCGGGTTTGACCCGTCGGTCGGGAAGGTCCTGTAGAGGAGGAAATGGCAATCCACTCCAGTATTCTTGCCTGGAGAATCCCATAAACAGAGGAGCCTGGCATGCCACAGTCCATGGTGTCACAAAGAGTCACACACAACTGAGCACACACATACAGCATCTTAAAATCTAGAAAAGCTTATCACTCATGAGATCCATGTTCTTTTAACAGAGTACTTTATGTGAACTTTGACCTATGTTCTTTCCCTTTTTAGAGATTTAATTTCTTACTCTTATTGTGTTAAACCATAGCATAAATGGGTTTTCTAGTTGTATAAGACAGTCACAGAAATATTAACAGACTTTGAATATCCTTTAAGCCTACTGTTCAAAGCAGGGGCACTGTTGAGTAGCTAAGAGAAAAGAGTATATGTACCTCAAAATATAATTAGTAAATAACAGGACTTTAATAGCCTGTGAATTTTTAAGATCGTAACTTTTTACTTTGCAGACATAACCTATTTCTACATATATTTACTTTGTGCAGGCTACTATAGTTAGTATATATGCAGGCCAGTATTGTCAACTTAATTCTGATTGCAGAAATATTATGTCTGAATGTCATACAAAAAATAGAAAGATGGCACTGTCTAAAATACCAGGTAATGTATATAGAACCACAAGCAGAAAATCATCCTTTGACTTTAAAACTTTATAAATAGCCTTGCAAAGAATGGCATTGCTAAACCTGTAGCTTCACAAAGATTAATTTATTGAGTCAGTAGAATTACAGCCATCTTCTTTAATTTTTTCCTTTGCAAATTGCAGCTGTTAGAGTTTTTTGTTTTTTCCTTCTTAACACTGATTTTTGGAGAATTGATTTTTTCTTAAAATGTGTATTTGTAGAGAGAAACAAAGTAATGAAAAGCAGATGAATTACTTGTGATATTAGTAAAGACTTTTGAAAGAGAAGATTGGTACCATCTCATCACCACATTTCCCATAGGTCTTAATTCCCCAGGATTATGATTCCTAGTGTAAAAAATATATAACTCATTTCTTTCTGCCACTTCATCCAGGCAATTCTCCATTTCCCATGAGAATATTTAAGAAGTCTACCATTGGCATCATCTCCAGTCACAGCCTACAGCATCCATCAGGGTATCACTTTCTCTGTGACAGCATGTGTGCAGGAGGGCTCTCAGGTTGGAATGCGAAACTGGTTTCTGGGGGGATGGGATTGTGTATGCTGTGGCCTTTGCTCCATAGCACTCAGCTCTTAAATGCGTTCTGGCTTCACTTGGATTTGTTTTTTCCATTATGACACATGAGATTTATTTATTTGTCATGAAGTGTGTTCCTCCTTTTGTCATCTGTGGCAGGGTTTCTACCTTTCTATACTCAGTGCCCCATCTCTGTGGACTCCATAGGTGGTTTTATGTTTCTCTTACGATGTGACAACCTGATAAATGTTCATCTCCTTTATCTCATCTCAATCTTCACTACGGTTCTGTTTGGAGAGGATATTATTGTCACCTCATTTTGCAGATAAGGAAACTGAGGCTCAAAGAGGTTAAATATCTTGCCCAAAGTCATAAAAGCTGCCAGATGAGTAGCAGAAAATTGTTTTGTCTTAAATGCAATGCTTTTTACTTTTCAGGATTATTAAAAATCATCTACTCTCTGAATGGCATGCAGTAGTGTTGTATTTCCGCAGTGTATATTTACTTGGTTCAGGTTCATTATGTAGTTTTGGATTTTATCTTATCAGAAGATACAGGTGTATCTATACAATACAAAACGAGTTTAAGAAAGTATTAGAAAGCCATTCCTTTCTGTAATTTCTTTTTTTTTGTAATTTCTTATTTTTCTTGTATTTATTCATTTAATAAATATTTGTTGAGCACCTACTATGCTCTCCTTAAATACAATCTTCTAGCTATTTCTTGATCTTTGAAATTGGCTTAACACTTAAAATGCGTAAAATATTATGAATGTAATGAGATCGGTGGCTTCAGTTGGACACTATAATTCATCCCTTCAAGTCAAGTTAAAAAAAGGGGAGACAGAGCAGGGGGAACTCACTTCGAGATTTCTAACTAACATTCAATTTTGTTCCTGCAGCATTCATTTTTTAAAAATCCTTTGAAAAAAAGTGCTTTAGAATTCCCTTAGCTTAAACCAAAGCCAGAATTAGTACTGTTTCTTGGTAGAAATGGTGTTCTTTCTGACTTATTTGGAAAATTGAAGTATATACTAGATATAACTCTTTTATGCTTTGTAACAGTATCTAAACTCCCCCCCAAAAAAATTGAGCCCTGTAAAATCTTATTTTTAGTGTCTTAGATTTCCCAGTAGTGAGATTCATTTATATATTTGAGATTTTGAAGCTAAATTGATTTTTCCTGTTGAGTGGACAGAGACTGAAGCTTAATTGTTTTTACTTAAGGCTTAAGAACTTTTAGGGAACTTCCCTGGTGGTCCAGTGGTTAAGACTCCACACTGCCACTGCAGGAGGCACCAGTTCAATCCCATCCTTAGCAAAGTAAGATCTCACACACTGTGCAGCAGAAGAAAAAAAAAAAAGAAGAACCTACCTAAAGAAAAGGTGACATTTTTAAGTTGTAACCTGCTAATATACAAAACAGTTGCTGTTGAAACTCTTAACCCATTATTAGCATACCAATTCTGATCTAAACAAATCTTGATTGACAATTTGGAGTTCTGTTGGACAATGCAGCTCCATATACTTCTGGATCAATCTCATAATCGACCATATTTATTATTATGATCGTCACCATCCATCATCATTATTATTACTTCTACTTATGATATTTTTCCAGTAGTCATGTATGGATATGAGAGTTGGACTATAAAGAAAACTGAGCACTGAAGAATTGATGCTTTTGATCTGTGGTGTTGGAAAAGACTCTTGAGAGTCCCTTGGACAGCAAGGAGATCCAACCAGTCCTTCCTAAACATCAGTCCTGAATATTCATTGGGAGGACTGATGCTGAAGCTGAAACTCCAATACTTTGGCCACCTGATGTGAAGAGCTGACTCATTTGAAAAGACCCTGACGCTGGGAAAGATTGAAGGCGGGAGGAGAAGGGGACAGCAGAGGATGAGATGGTTGGATGGCTTCACTGAGTCAATGGACATGAGTTTGAGTAAACTCTGGGAGTTGGTGATGGACAGGGAGGCCTGGTGTGCTGCCAGTCCATGGGTCACAAAGAGTCAGACAGAACTGAGTGACTGAACTGACTGACTGACTGATGATATAGCACTTACTTTGGTCAGGGATCATTCTAGGAGCTTCATGTATGTTACCATTACATCACTATATAATGACTACCTTGGCACCAACTCCTGTTTATAGACCACATCTCTCTCCAGAGTTATAAGCACTTTATATATAACTTAGCCCCCAAATCTGTACCTTTACCCACTAATCCAGTATATGACACTACCCAATCACTCAAAGACTAGTAACCTGGGAGTTATATCCCTTATAAACAATCAGATCTAAGTCTTAAAGATTCTGCCTCTTTTGTTTCTTTAGAATCTATGCCTCTTCTCTCCAAAGCCACTTTCAATTATTTAGTTGGATTTTTTAATCTGGATTATTAGATCAGTATCCAGACTAGTTCCTCTACCCTCATCATTTATTCCACAAATATCACTAGTCCATCTTTGCACACATAACAGAATGAGCTTTTTAAAATGTTAATGTAATAATGTTATTCCACTACTTGAAATCTTTCCGTGGCTCTCCATAACCCTTAGGAGGGGTTCCCTGGTGGCCCAGATGGTAAAAAAAAAAAAATCTGCCTGCAATGCAGGAGACCTGGGTTTGATCCCTGGGTTAGGAAGATCCCTGGGAGAAGGAAATGACTCTCCTCTCCAGTACTGTTGCCTGAAGAACCCCATGCACAGAGGAGCCTGGTGGGCTACAGTCCATGGTGTCACAAAGAATATGACATGACTGAGGGAGTAACACTTGAACCCTCATGAACTGGTGTCTATCTACCTCATCAACTACTCCTCTTACCACTCCCTGTCATGGTTAAAACTAGTTTCAGCCGTGCTTTCTGCCATTCCCTAGTTGGCAGGATCCCTTGCATCTATGAATTATGCTGACCTTTTTCTCTGACTTTCCTATCTTTTCTTCACCCAAATTATAATTGTCCCTTTAAACTGTGTTCCTACATCCCAGCTCCAAGAAATCATTCCTGATAACCTTCCCCTATCTCCCACCCCCAACTGAGTTAGGAGCATCTATTACATATTCCCATAGCAGTTTCCACTAAATTCTACTATAATACTTATTATGATATATTGTGACTTTAAGTTTTACTTTGTGAACTCCTAGAGACCAGAGGCTGCTTTATTTTCAACCTATCATCCACAGGCTAGATTAGTTTGGGGCAAACAGTAAACAATAAATATAGGTTGAATGAATGACATTAATTATGCTCTAATTGCTATATCTATAATAATATTCACTTTGTTATTAGATTATTAAACTCAGTTGGGTAAAGACATTGATTTACCTTCTTTATCTAGCATACAATAAGCATTTAATAAACACATATTAACCAACTCATGAATTATAACCCAGTATCGAGTATCTCATTATATATGTATCAGAGTTCCTAAGATTTGTATGCATTTTTCTAATTCCCTGAAGCATATATTAATTTAGGTTTTTAAACTATTTTAATTCTATACTGCCTGAATGTTCCTACAGTCTACTTTAATATTTCATTTTTAAATAAATCATAGGGGTTGCTGGCACAATTTTTCTTCAGTGTAGGCTCAAACAATATCAACAATCATCTCCATGTCTTAACTTTAATTCCTTGTTGACCTTGAATGTAGGAGCAGGAAAGAGTCTCATAAACTGTGCATTTGACTTTCTTGCCCTACTGTTGAAACTCAAAGTTTACATAGAGCAATGCAGCTTTGTTCTCTGTGACCCCAATCAGTCTCCTTGACATCCTGTTTGAAAAAAACTGTGAACTAAAAGTCTGTGAAAAATCACACTCATAAATTCAGATGGGAATCAGAATTGGTACACAAACAAAAGAAAATAGAAAGCTGACATTTATTGTTAAGTCAGTAAGTATTTCTTAGTTAACTTTCAACAAAATTGTAGTCAGAATCTAATGTTGTTGATTGATAAATAAGTTGTATTCAGGCCTCTGATTAAAGCTTCTTCATCTGTTACCAAGACACAAAGGGAATATGGGCAGGCAATTTAAATCTAAAGGAGGCTCAAAATCTAAATTCCCAATAACTTTTTTTTAACTCTGTATCTGATATTGAGGAAAATTGACATCAAAGTGATTTTTACTGCTCAATGTCTGTCGTTCTTTTCCTTCATGTGTCCTTATGCACCACAGGTCAGCATTGCATCTCCGTTTTTCCTTTTCTTTATTAACCCAGTTGTCTGTTCTGCATAGGAGATAACACCAATGGATGCTTGCACCACTTTTTGTGCATTACAGAGATTTAATGAATATTAAACAGTCCATGGCCATACTATGATGTGGTTCAGAGCTTTACACACATTTGGTTTACTACCAATCCTCGTCTAATTTTTAAAGGTTCAGATAAATATTTTCTTGACTACTAGCAAAGTCAATTTTCTTTTATATGTTTACAAAAATGTGCGTTTGGATACAATGGAATTTATAGCCTGGACTTTAGGATGAGTAGAATTATCAGTTTTTTCTAGTCACCTTGTTTTTCCCCTTTGAAAAGCACATCCTTTCTCAACCAGAGTTCCTCATCTAAACCAGTGCGAGAAGTGGTTTGTTTGGCTGTTTTCTCAAGCTGCTGTTAAGATGGTGCTCTTCCAGATTCATAAAAGAGAAGTTAATTCATTATATACAGTGGGTGTACTAGTATATCAGGATTTAATTCTCTGCCAGAATTGAAAAAGATATAGTAATTCTTTCTTTCATTCTTAAGTATTTCAGTGCTTCTTGAAACCATTTGTTATTTAAAGCTGTACTTAAAATTTCTTCTTTGGGAATTCTCCCTATTGCCTTATTTTTTGAATACTGAAATCTCTGTACAGCCTAACGTTTACCATGTGAACTTAAGAGCTGAGAGTATGAGGCATGTTTTTATCATAAAACATGTTTTTTTTTAAAAATAGACTTTTCACTTTTCTGAAAGAATCAAGAGCTTTAACCAGCTTCTTAACATATTCCAAGGACGGTCATGCTTTGGCGGAAATTAATATTTACTGGTTGTCTCACAGTGCTTAAAAGTGAGCTAAAAAGTGAGATGGGCTAGATTTGAATCCCAGCCCTAGATGTGAATCACAGTCCTAGATTTGAAACCCTGTGTTGCTTCTTACTAAAATTGAGCTAAAAGTGAGATTAGGCTAGATTTGAATCCCAGCCCTAGATGTGAATCACAATCCTAGATTTGATACCCTGTGCTGCCTCTTACTTTGTAATCTTAAGCACTTGATTGTTAAGTTAGCTTATCTATACTTCGTATTTTTATAAAATGGGAATGATATCACCTTAAGGCTTGAATTGGTTAAGGCTGCTTGGTGCAGTGCACAATATGCATAAGTACTCAGTAAATATAAATTTTATTATTGTCAATACTGATTATCATAATAAAGGCCCAAACGTAAAGTTATTTTACTTTGAACCAACTCTGTCAGACATATGCTACATCTGTCACAGAGTAAATGTGTCTTGTTCTGTTATGGTTATTAGCTACAATCTGACTGAAAAATCAAGTATTCTTAGCTTCACTATCAACTTGATGCAAGTTAATGTCAACATTTGTACCGTGCCTGCCTTCTTTTTCCTAATCATTGTCAAGTATATTGAATATGATATATATGAACATATATCTATGAGATATATCCTTTTTAATTCAATGAGTTGACTATCTTCTCCAGTATTTATCTCGTTTTTTTCTCCAAAATCACTTTCCTATTTAGTGGCCACATTATTTATGCACATAGACCTCACCTCACAGAAGAGTATCGCTAAAAAGAATAATGCTTTTTTATTATAATTATTATTTTAGGGCAGGAAAAGTTTTCCTTGACCCTCTTAGGGCCCTTGATTGGATCTGAAAATTAAACTGATAAAGATTAACAAGAATAAGCATACAAATTAATTTAATATAAATTTTACAAGAAAATGAAGACCCAAAGAAATTGTTAAATCCGATGTTGTGCTGGGGGCATCCCAGGTGGCACTAGTGGTAAAGAATCTGCCTGCAATGCATGAGACGTAAGAGACACAGGTTCAATCCCTGGGTCAGGAAGATCCCCTGGAGGAGGGTATGGCAACCCATGCCAGTATTCATGCCTGGAGAATCTCATGGACAGTTGTTATGCTAGGTTTGATGGAGAGGGATGGTCATGGAGAAATATGATGGGACAAAAAGTATGAACTGAGGATAGTAAACTGAAAGAAACTTAGTAAGACCTGTTCATTCTTATTCTTCTTGGTGTCCTTCTATCTTGGAAAAAACGATGCTTCTTTCTTCAGGGTATAAAGAGGACACCTCTCATTTGAGGGTCTTATGACCTTTTGGAGGGGCAGGGAAAGGACAGGAGACCTTGCTTTCTCCATTTTCTCATACTTCAGTTTATTCAGGTGCCATATTTACAGGTAATCCATCCTAGACACCATCATTGTATTGTCCTTGAATTTTATTAGAATTCCACTTTATGTCATACTCTAGAGAGGGTCACCAACTTATAAGTGGGGCAAAACAGTTTCCAGTGACAACAGCTTTATAAGTGGTTACCACATTTTTACGCTAGTTCTTAAAAGTTTAACCCTTAATAAGCTGAAATGTAGCTATGGTTTAACTGAATTGAGGGTCAAGTAGACATATATGGATTAATGTAGGAATCTATATACTATTTGTAACATTATTGCTGAGAAAATGCTTTTTAACCTCTGACAGAATTCAGTTTACTCCAAAGTATTTTCACCCTGGCAAATTCTGAATGGCATCAGGATCTTACATTCTGTTTTCTTCTTGCAGCAGCTTAAAATAGAACATCTTCTTTAAAATACACATTGTTGTGGAAGGTAAAAGTGGGAGGGAGCTAGCAATTTGGGGCAAGGATGTTTCTGTAGCATCATAAATCAATGTTTGCTGAATGAATTTATAAACTGAATGTTTATATCAAGGGTTTATGTCTGTATAGTTACATTGCAGTATACTTTCTATGGCATGTATTATTATATCTAATTTCCCTTTCTAGTGAATGCTGATATTTCTGACTTATAAAAAACCTTCTGTGTCCTTAGTATCTTGTAAGTAAGAAACAGGTCTTTGAGCCAGCTGAGCAAAATAAAACTAATATATGACTGTGAATTAAAAGCAGTGATTTCTACTATATAGTCTGTGCATGAGAGAACTAATTTGTTATGAATATACCAAATAGTATTTTTAATCCTATTAAAATATTAATGGTATAATTTTAAAGGAGTTGAATTTTGATTATCCAAAATCAAAATACTTTATAGGAGTATATATTTTGCTTTCTACGTGAAAGTTTAGTCAGAGTGCCAAATGCAGATAAAAAACATGTTGAGCTTGAAAGTAATAATGGATCTTAATACCCTGAATTAATGTAAAAATTGGAATCAAAATAATAGTTATTTTTACTTGATTGTTTATTACTGCTAACCCTACCAGGTGGAGAAGACAATGGCACCCCACTCCAGTACTCTTGCCTGGAAAATCCTATGGATGGAAGAGCCTAGTAGGCTGCAGTCCATGGGGTCGCTAAGAGTCGGGCACGACTGAGCGACTTCACTTTCGCTCTTCACTTTCATGCATTGGAGAAGGAAATGGCAACCCACTCCAGTGTTCTTGCCTGGAGAATCCCAGGGACGGGGGAGCCTGGTGGGCTGCCATCTATGGGGTCGCACAGAGTCGGACATGACTGAAGCAACTTAGCAGCAGCAGCAACCCTACCAGGAGGTCATGATTGGGCTTTCCTGGTGGCTCAGACGGTAAAGAATCTGCCCGCAATGCGGGAGACCTAGGTTCAGTCCCTGGGTTGGGAAGATCCCCTGGAGAAGGGAATGGCAACCAACTCTGCCAGTATTCTTTCTTGGAGAATCCCCATGGACAGAGGAGCCTGACAGGCTACTGTCCATGGGGTTGCAAAGAGTCTGACACAACTGAGTGACTAAGCACAGCACAACACAAGTCATGATGAGTCATCAAGTGTCTTTGAGCATCTACACTACAAAGTAGACATTACCATAGTAGGTATATAGAAAACAGCAAAAAAGTAAATGTGGGGCCTCACTTAAGGAGTTTACAAATTGGAATATTGTCTGTTGTTTTAAATCATATTCTGTGTATTCAGGCTGTGGTGTTGGGAAATATTTCTAGAAAAATGTGTTTGGCTTAAAAAGTGAAGCTCTTTAGTGGTAGCATAAAAAAATCTATAGGAAAATTACCATTTGGGGGGTCTTGTATTCACAAAATAGTCATGGGGAGTTATTTTAAAATTTACTAATTTGTTGATAAGTTCTCAAGAAAGAACTTGCATAGGACAGATTTTCCTAGAGTAGATTTGAGTCCGTAGGGTTTTAATTTGTAACTTGAGAAATACAATACTATTTCTTTAAGCCACATTTTTTCTATACAAAGATGGTATCAGTTATTCTAAGTTGGTGGTAAGGCTTATTTCATTTATTTGCCAAGTACACACCTCTTTGGAAAGGATAAATTAAAAAAAGCTTGATGTTACTCTTTATCTACATTGCTTATGAAGAAGAATGCAGATTTTCAGCCCTTGATGCTATGCTCTGCCCTGCGAAGTCATCTGACATGTTGGAGCTGTGTGGGAACCCTAGGGGAGAGGACTCCAGTAAACATTATAGTTCAAGGTGGATAACATATGCAAAGAAGACACAGTTTATGGAAAAGAATCTGATTTTTTTTAAGTCTACTCAGTTGATTTTAAGGGCATGTTTTGAATCCTGTGAAATCCGTTCTGACCATACTGATAGTCTTTCACATGTATTTCTGGCACTTACCTGTTTTATCTAATAACACCTCATTTACAGTTGCAGCTATCATACAGATTACTGTAGTATGCACAGTTTAGTTAACCCTTTGTCTATGTCTATGTCTACTGTATCTATTATTCAAGAGTTTTAAAAATAGTATTCTTTTGTCTTCTTACAGAATCTCTCTAAGGAGTTTTCATTTTATTCTCATTTTTAATAAGAGTTACAAAATGTGGAATTATAAAGACCCATTGAGAGATTTTCCACAAGGCACCCTACTAGCATCAATAGGCTAAGCTAGAAATAAAAGTGGATAATGTATGGTAATATTCTTTCCATTAGCTTTGAAAAGTTCAACTTGTATAATTATGTGTATGTAACATCAGAGTTTTTCATAAGTATATAAATTTTATCATATTGACTTACTTTTCTTCAACTTAAATATTTTAGGAACCCAGATTCATATTTGGTTTTTCAGTGAGGTATTTTTTTATCCAGGAATAATTATCAATGCATTGGATGATAAATTAAAATTACATATAGCTTGTGAACTATATGTAGTTGTATCATTTTTGAATCTACCTTTTCAAGTCCTTTGGATTTTTTTCAATGTGAGTTTTACTATAGAAAGCAAAGATTTATAAAACATAGTGATGTTATTACGTAAACTAACATTATTTTTAATATAACAGCTAAATTTGTATTATGATTAGGAAACCTAAATTGCATATATCCCTGGGAATTGAGAGGGGGGAAGAAAGAAGGTATGTTGGTATCAAATGTTTTACATTAAAAGAAACTTTTTAAAATAAAGAAAAAGAGAAAATAGGGGGCAAGAGAAAGTAAAGAAAGAGAGAGATGGAGAAAGAAAACAAGCCCTGGTTTTTCATTCCCTTTTCTGCCTCGGTATTTTAGAAATTGGTCACTTATTCTGACTTTCCCATATTAAACAGTTGCAGAACGAAAGCAACAACTTATAGAACACGGGTAAATTCAGAAAGACCTTAAGAATATTTTTAAATTCGTGTTCCGTGAAACTCTGAATGGAATTCAGATTCATATGGACTTTTGTAGCCAGAGTTTTCAATTATATTAGCAATTTTCCTAGTTCTATTTCTGAGTCTGCCTTAGGATAAGAAAAGAAGGGTCTATTTTTGAAATTTTGTCCTGGCCATTCTGCAGTCAATATTGCCTACAGTCATAAAAATCAAGCTTGCCGCTTTATTTTTTTCCTTTTCCTTCCTCTTTGGCAACTTGCTGCTATCCAAGCACACAACAATCAAATCTAATTCTGTTTGGGCTGCCATGCCTAACTGTTCTTGTTGACAAGCATGGCATGAACTAATGCATGGCTCTTTGAGAACGCTGCTGTGTATATCTGCACTGAAAGAAAAGTTCTGTAGCAATCTAGCCCTTTACATTCAATATTAAAACTGCAGTAATTAATGATGAACATCTCTACAGTGCTTGACAGAGAAGGGAATTCCTCAGGAATGAAAGTGAAAACTGAGGGAGAAAAATGATCTTTTTCAGTAAGATACTGCTAAATTGGGCTTCCCTGGTGGCTCAGACAGTAAAGAATCCACCTTCAATGCAGGAGATCCAAGTTCCACACTGCTAAATTAGTCATTGGTCCTTCTCATTTGAGGAGGTAGGCATCCATTCAAAGAATGCACATGAATGAGAGAGTAGGAAAGAAAAAAATAGGATGCCATTAAGACCTGAAAGAGGTTATAAGAGAAAACGTCCATTTTTAATCTCAGATATTTGGCTCAAGAGTCTGAAGTAGTTTGGGTGCAAATGAGACTGATTTTAATTGTCTTGCCATCAGATTTCACAGCCTAATCATCCAGTGTTAAATATACCAAATATGACTTAACTCCTTCATATCCATGGCAGTCTCAAACTGTTTTTGTAAACAACTTTTTAATTGCCTTCAGTATTTTAAATGTTTATTGGGAGCACTGGTTTAAGGATTATGTGATCAGCACCTTTTATCAGTTCCATTAAGCATTCGTCTTGTTTCATGTGTGCATTTTTTCTTCATAATCAAGTGAATTAAACTAGATGCTATTTTTCCAAGTGAAAAAAACCTTCCTTTTTCCTTTTACATTACAGTTTCATCTTGAGAAGATGGGAAGCAAGTGAATGGTCCTAAAATTAGGCATTTCATCTTTAGATTCCTAATGCCCAGTGTTTCTGTTTTCTGGGTGTTTCCAGATAAATATAAGGACAGTGATCGAACCAAACAAGCGTCAGTTACTCCAGCCTTGATGTATAGGTTAGTGAAGTTTGAACAAACAAACAATGCTGTATGACCAGAAGTTCAGAATCCTCTCAACTGCCTCCTTTAGCTCATTTCCCTTTATACATAGCACATACACCTGTAATCTCTCCACTTCATCTGTTTTAGAGCCATGTAGCACAGTTCAAGAATTCGAAAGACAAGTCAAAATAATACTGGCTTACTTGTTCAACCTTAAATGCCGCCATATAGCAAGGATCTCATATAGCAAGGATCTCTGTAGCCATTCTCACTACTACAGGTCAGTGATAGTAGCATTTCTAAAGTGTTCATATAGGGGCCACTCTTTCAGTCCACCTGTATCTCTATTCTTTTAATTATCTATCTTTCAGATGTAACTGACCTCTGTTTCAAGGCTTTGGTCTGAAATATTATCTCTATAGTTACCTACTTGGGCTTTGCTTTACTGAGTCATTTATCCTGGTAGATGTAGTCATATTATGTCATTGCTTTAAGGTTTTTTTTTTTAAATCACTTTGTTTAAAATATCCCACCCATAAAAGGAAATTTTGCTACTTGAGATTAGTCATGATATAATTCAAAATATTTTCTTACATACACAGTCTTTAAAATTTTGTAAGCTATACCTTTTGACTTTAAAAGACAGTTTCAGAACAGGGATGATATTGGTGTTTTTAAGGTCTACAGTGATATTTTAAAGGTTGGTGTAAGAAGTTTGAAGGGAGGAATATTCTATAAGAATCTCCAGTCCATTATTTATTACCTTATTTATATTCACCTACCTTCTTACTACATACATACAGTTTCCTATATGTCACCCTCTTAATAATTGCTGTTAGAATTAATAAGTGTATCTCATTTTACTGTAAAGGAAGAAAATGGGATGAACATAGCTGCTCTTATGTTTAATATAGTGACCCAAGCATATTATTGTGCCTAAATTTTAGGCCTGTTAGTTCACAGCAGTATAAAAGAAGTAATCTGAATGAATGAATTAGCATAAATGAATTAGATATCTCTAATTTACAAGTAGCATCTCTACCTGTAAAATTTCTAAGTCTAAAATACAGTGACCCTGTGAAAAGACTAAAGTATATGTGTGCCTTTTTTAGCTTAGATGAGTTAAAATGTAATGCTAATGCATCCAGGGTTGCAATTTATAAAACCAGCTTAGCAACTGTTCTATGATTATAGACTGTAAACTAATCCTGAGTATCTTATTGCAGATATGTATGCAGAGGAAGGACTGAGGAAGGATGTGTTGATGGTTCAAAATAAATCTATCAACAGTTGACTGAGACTGAATTGAACAAATACTATAATGGTCAATCTATATTATACTAAAAGGTTTGAATTTTAGAATTTCTAAAAAAGTCAAATGTCTATCATTTTCAATGACACTTTCTATTTCAACAACTTTTGTCTTGTTTTTCACATGTTCAGTAAAGAATATAGATAAGAAACGTGGGGGAAAAAATCACCCTTGATCTCTCCCATGTTGTTTGCTATTAACATTTAACAGAAAGAAGTAATATGGGTGGTGAATTTAAGAAAAGAGGAGAAAGTAGGCAGTTCTATAGAGAATGTAAATAAAGAATAAAGAAGCATGTATAGAAGGAAGAATTATTACTGAAGAATTCCCTATGTGGAAAAATTTTAAGAATAGCTAGTGTATAAGAGATCTAAGAGTTGGAAAATTCTGTGGATGTGTTTCTGTGGAGTTTGACCTGGTTATATTCCTCATGTAACAACTGAGCAGCTGAGGAAGTAAACTGGCTAATGGTGAAACTGTCAACATTAGTGGTTATAATTTAATAGCATTCTCAGTCCACTATATATTTAGTGAAGGAAAAAAAAAGATGGAAAATACTTGGAATGAAACCTTGGCATTTGCATTCTTAAAATAAAGAGGGCAAAAGGATATACAGATGATCCCAAATTCTAAATGTAAAAAATCTAAGCCAAAGGGTTTGTGAGTATAGTCAGTGTTAAACCAATGCCCTTTGGTAAATCAGTTCCTTCTTTTCTTTTTTTACAGTTCTCATGTTTTAATTAAATATATCAAGTACATAGTAAAGAATATATCTGACAAATATCCATACACTGACCAGCTTGATTTAATAAATATTAAGGTCGTTCTCTTTTCCTTAAGAATTTCTCATGACCTGAATCTTGACAAGATAAGGTTTATATTCAAACTGAGTTTTCACTGGACTTGGATGAAAAAGAAAACTACACATATGTATGTGTATTGTGATTTGGAAGCTATATTTTAAGTCATTTTTAAAAGAATGAAAATTTCATATGAATTTATGCCATTTTTTCAATATGGTAAACTTATTTTAAACTTACAATAACACAAAAGCTGAAGTCCACTTAAAAGTAACTACAGTAGATATTTCATATTATCTTAGAAACCAAGGTTATACACTAGGAGAAAAACTCAAAAACAAAACAAAACAAAACTAGAACTCGATTTACAGACATAAATTCAATTAACAGGTGTACCCTACCCAGGTCAAAAATTTATCAGGTAAAATTGTGAAAGACTTTGAAATGAATGAAAAAGATTATTGGCTATCTTTTCTAGATCCTTCTGGGTCATCATCTCCTTTTAACATCTGAATTATTGTGTATTGAATTGTAGTATATGAATAGTCATGTACATGATTTTAATCCATAGAAATACATATTAAGTCCGGTTGGAGATGCAATTAATTTTTGCTCAATTAATATATAAATTCATTTCGACATTCCTGATATTCCATATATGTGTATTTTTTTATTCTCTTTTGAACAAATTAGACCATCTTCTTGGTTCTCTCATTAATACACTTTAGATAAAATTTTTAACACAGGTTCATTTTATAATTGTATGAGAGTCATGAGTTTATCTTTAAAAAAAAAATAACTTTTAATAGTTATGTCTTCTCTGTAAGCTAAAAGTTCAGTTTTAATGGCAATGAATTTTCTGCCTTTCCTTTTCTTAAGCCTAGACATCAAAGCTTCCCTCATAGCTCAGTTGGTAAAGAATCTGCCTGCAATGCAGGAGACCCGGTTCAATTCCTGGGTCGGGAAGATCCGCTGGAGAAGGAATAGGCTACCCGCTCCAGTATTCTTGGGCTTCCCTTGTGGCTCAGCTGGTAAAGAATTCGCCTGCAATGCAGCAGACCTGGTTCGATCCCTGGGTTGGGAAGATCCCCTGGAACAGGCAAAGGCCACCCACTCCAGTGTTCTGGCCTGGAGAATTCCATGGACTATACAGTCCATGCAGTCGCGAAGAGTCGGACACGACTGAGCAACTTTCATCATCATCATCATCATGACATCCAAAACTTGAAAATGGAAAGGACTGATGTACTGCACACAAGAGTCTAACGATAGTATCAAGCTATGTTAACTGTTTACTTGGTTAGGTAATGAGAGACTTGATACTAGAGTTGGTAGGCCTTCCCTTCTCCAGGGGATCTTCCTGACCCAGAGATCCAACGAGAGTCTTCTGCATTGCAGGCAGATTCTTTACTGTCTGAGCCACCAGGGAAGCCCAATATGCACTACATGTGGCTGCAATATAAGGCGTCAGAATACTTAGCTCTTATTTCTAGGCCTCAGGGGAAATTCCTAAATATTTTCTAAATCATTGCTGCTTATTAATATGTTTTAGAAATGTTTACTTACTTTTATATATCTTCCATAAACCTTAAGAATACTGTTAATAATTAAGCATTTAGAGAAATAAAAGTCACATCTTTTTAAACTGACGCTGTGTTTAAAAAGAAACAACAGGCCCAAAATGGAGTCACTTGTGCTAGGCCCTACATCAGCAAATGGAGGATTAATACCTGGTCATGCAGTTTCAGCCTCTCCCAGGAATGTAACCTTTAACTAGTCAGTCTGGGATTTCCTGTCTAGCAGCACTGGTGAGGCAATCCACCTGATAGATAGCTGCCTTCCCCCACCCTCTTCCACCACCCCCAAGTAAGGTGGTTGTTGTTCAGTCATTCAGTCGTGTCCAACTCTTTGCGACCCCATGGACTACAGCACGACAGGCTTCCCTGTCCTTCACCATCTCCCAGAGCTCACTCAAACATGTCCGTTGAGTCAGTGATGCCATCCCACCATTTTGTCCTCTCTCATCCCCTGTCGTCCCCTTCACCTCCTGCCCGCAATCTTTCTCAGCAGCAGGGTCTTTTCTAAAGAGTCAGCTCTTTGCATCAGTGGCTAAAAGATTGGAGCTTCAGCATCAGTCCTTCTGATGAATATTCAGGGTTGAATATACCAAGGAAGGTAGCTTAACATAAAATATTTTTGTCTTGTCTTACCACCTTTCTGTCTCCAAAATCCTTCTATTTATTCAGCTTCTCAGAGCTCCTTACTAATTACTAGTTGGGATGCCGCTCAATTCATGTAATGTTGAATAAAGCCGAGTAGATCCTCAAATTTTCTCAGTTGGATTTTGTTTTTAACAACTACAATATAACAGCCTTTGATTTAGAAAGGAAAACAGTGCAGCCATACTCTTACATGGTGTATTATACTCAGTAAAAATAGTAAATTGTTTTGTTTTAATGAATAAGTGATATGACATGACATTTAAGAATGTTAGAGGAGGCAAATAATTTTTCTTATTTTTATAATTTTTCATGTATCTATTTGATATTTTTGCTGAGATACCTGTGATTCTGATTAACAAGAGGAAAATGAAAGTTTGTTAACATGTATACCTCATGTTTACTTGGGAGCTACGTAGGAAAAAATAAGTAACTCCCTAAGATAGCTTAAACTACCAGTTTAAATATCATCCTCAACTGAAGACAAATGGAAGATGGGAACAGGAAGGCCAGTTACAGATAGATTACCAGGAAAAGTTCAGTGAACAGGTATAAGGTTTGTTACACAGATTAAATCGGTGCCTTCTCCGTTGACAAGATGACCTTGTGATTTAGAGTGACCCTTCTCTTCAGGTGCAGAAGACTGAGACTATGGTATAAATGGAAATTTGTTCTATAAATGGAAATTTCCCTTGCAAAAGGGTAACTTCTACTCTGTGTCAGAGCTGCTTTTATGTCTACTCTTTCTGAAAATAATCTTTATGCCAAAGAGCCACATTTTGGGTCAGCATTTCTGGTACTACTCTAAGAAGATCAAGGAGAATCTAGTTAAAAACTCAACATTTCAAAATTCATGGTTAATGAAAACTAACACGGTTTTCTGTCAAGTATTAGAAAATGGTAATAATTACAAGTGCTCAATAATTCAGGTTTTTATATTATTGACTGCACCTATCTTGTACAAGGGCCTTATTTCATGAGATTTATTAGTTCTTTTAAAATTTCTATTCACATACTTACCTGACTAATGTTACTTGATCTTATTTATGAGAGCTGTCAAAATCACAAAAGAAATTAGGCAGCTTTCTTTATTACATATCTAGAATATCATCCAAACAAAAGAATGATAATAATAACAACAAACATAATAATAGCTAATACTTATACACTGTTCACGCTGGGCCAGATATTCTTCTAAGCAAACACCTTATTTCATATTATCTCTTTTCTTCACAACAACCCTATGAGATAGTTATTGCTATTATTCTCATTTTATATGTAAGAAAACAGAGATTATGACCTGTCCAGTTTTAACAACTAATAATGATAGAGCCAAAAGATTCAAATCCAGTTTGGTTCCAGAGTGCTACTCCCCACACTGCCTTTACATCAGTTTTTCTTCACTCCTACATTCACATGCCTATTCTAAATGGTTTCCATTACTACCAGAAATAGTCAAGAGCAGAAAGTCAATGAAAATTCAGGCCTGATTAGAAATTCAGTGATTGCTGTTGGTAGGTTAGAAACATAAGGTTTTCTACTAGTGTTTAGAGAAATGGATTTAGAAGTCAAGAGGGTTATGTTCCATTACTACTCTACTGTATGATCTAAAGCCAGTAACAATCCTGGCTTTTTCATCTCTAGAATGAAGATAAATTATTCTGTAAAATAATCATTTATTCATCTGAAGATTGAGATGAATAATATTTTGAATAATTCAAAATCTCTACTAGTCAAAAATATTTAGGTTTGTTTTATTATATCTGTGTGTGTGTATGCATGTGTGTGTTTATAATTAGGTAGTGTATTTTCCTCATAATTATCATGATCAACATTAAAATCCTCAGAACAAACATAAACGCACAAATATTTTTGGTACCAAGGGAAGACCAAGCTTGGATTTCCAAATTTTCTAGAGGTCATTGAGAATGACTCAATTTAGAATTAAAGCTTTAAATGGGAAATGCATTAAGAATATTCACCATTGATGTTCAGATTAATTGCCTGTTGAGTCATGGTGTGATCAGTTCTATTCTTCTACGTGTTCTTCCTATTGTATTATTCTCTTTGAGAATAAGGTACTTGCCATGTTACCTATAAAGCAGCATAAAGGCTTCTTATTTTAAATGGTGATTATTCACTTCACCAGCTGTGTAAGCTGCCACAGTTCAACTTCTTTTAGAAGAGGTTAATACTGAAAGAAGATAAATTCTACACGTTTACCTTGCACTTCAGAAAGCTAAGTGGAATTTAATGAGACGGTAGTGATTTAAATGACATGGGAAAACATTTAAGACTGGTCCTCTGGAAAAGATTTGTAAAATTATGTTGCTTATAAATATTGTCCACATGCCTGCAAAGTTATATGTTAGATAACAGCCTTGTTGCTCTCTGCCTGTGATCAGCACATGGCTGAATTAAAAAGATAATTAATGAAACATATTCACACTTGTGTGTGTGTGTGTGTATATGAGTTCACTTTTAGTTAGAGAGTTTGAAATGTGATGAATGTTAAATGATTATTCCATTTAATTATCTAAACCAACGGGAAAATAATAAGTAAAGCAGAAATTGTTTTTTAAGTCTGAGGTCTTTGTAACTTCTTAATAGCCATGTTTCTTTTTTGTTTCTGAGATGGTCTTTTAAAGGGGCAATTGCTTAATTGAGTGACCAATATTTAATTTTCTTAAAAAGAGGACTTCCTTTATATGTAATTTGATAAAAGGCAGCACGTGGAGGTGGTTAAGGTTTCTTACAGTTACAAAATCCTAGAGATAAAAGGAAGCTTAGATGTTATCTGTTGTAGTTCAGGGTTTTTTTTTTAACCTTTTTGCTTCCATAGACCCTTTTGGGAATCTGGCAAATCCTACAGACTTTGTTTCAGAAAAATACTTTAAACATACATAAAATAAAATACATAGGATTACAAAAAACTAAATTGAAATCATGAACAAAATATCTAATACAAATTACATAATAATACTGCCTTTTAAAATGCATTAAATGACAAAGTCTAGTATCAAGTCATTAGACACTACCGTAATTTGAAATCTTGGTGACATAAACAGTATTTTTAAATATGCATAATAATTTGATGATTATAATAATAGATTCTGCTAATATTACTATAGCTTGCCACCTAATAATAAACAAAAGTAATAAAATTTAATTAGGTTGGTGAATAATTGTAATTTTTTCCTACATTCTAGTGAATGGAATACTCACTTTTATTCACAGGTTCTCCCAAGGGGCCTCAACCTCAGTGAAACCCCTGAAAACATCTTCATTTTGTAGGTGAAGAAACTAAGTCCCATAGAAGTGAGATAACTTGACTAAAATTATACAACATGATATTAGATTAATCCTTGCAGAGGTAACCTCACACTTAACCTCAGTCTTTTTTTGACACTTTCGTCTAAAAATTGGCAATGATAGTCTTATGATTTGTCACTGATTTGTGGCATGATCTAAAGCAAATTCTTTATTCTCATTATGTCTCAGATTCCACCTGTATAAAATATAGGTGACTTAAAATGTACATAGGGATAATAATAATGACTTAGATTTGTATTGCTCTTTTTCATTTTACAGTAGTTTTTACTTTTACATACATGATCCTACTTAATTTTCCTCATTTTGTGGATAAGGAAATTAAAATTTCATGATGTTGAATGTCATGTCTAAGTATCAGAAACCATACCGCCGGACTCCAGAGGACATTAAATAAACCAAAACTCTGAGTTCAGTTGCATATTTATTGTGATATCACAAACACAGACCCAAATAAATGGTCATGAGGCTCAGATGAGCCAAATACTTATACCCTAACTTATCCAGATAAAGTGATGAATGAATAGAACTACAGAACAGAGCTTTTGTAGACCAAGTCTCTACTTTTGCAAAAGGAAGTGAGACGAGAAAGAAATAGATTTTAAAAGTCTAAGATTGTAGAGTTGTTGGCCTCATGTTCAAATCAGTCCTTTCTTTCCTTTCATTCATGGTGGGCTAAAGAGGCAAGTAATCTGAGGTCCTTCTTCTCTCTCCTCTTAAGTTTTACTTTTATGAGTAAATGATATTCAGTGAAGTTTGTCCTTTCAGAGATTGATTACTCTTAAATAAGTTTAATAAGGTAGAAAAATTAAAGTCAAAAGGACCATGATACATCAAATATCTCTTATCATCCTAGTGAGCTGACCTATGAGACACAAAACATCCTGTTCTCTTAGGAAATAAGAAATCTCCTTAACCTGACCTAAAGCCTTTATTGGACTCCAAATGTCACTATTTGATTAACCTTAAGCAGTATTAATAGTAATGTTTTCCTAATTCTTACGGTCATTCTGTAGGTTATTTCTTCGCTGTAATCCACATTTTTTTTTCATGTTATCTCTCTTAATATTGGCGGGTCCAAATAAATAAACATTTTATGATACTATAGGAATAGTTATGATCACACTTACACTGTAAATAATTAATTTGAATCTGCTGGGATTGAAAAAATATATAATTACTACAAAATAAACAGACTTGACAAATATTTACTCTGTATAAAACACTATATTTGATATAATAAGAAATATAAAGAGAATTAAAGTCATGGTCCTTTTCCCTTCAAAAATGCACAGTATATTTGGGGGCCTACGTCAGTAATTGGAATGAAAGTAACTATGATAACTCTTAAAATAGAAGTTTAGTTAAAAGGCTTTAAGAATTTAGGTAAACTTAAAAATAGATTATGGTAATGATTATACAGCCAGATAGATCTATTAAAAGCTATCAAATGTGTACTTAAGTGAATTTTATAATAGCTGAATTCTGTCTCAGTAAGGCTGTTACAGAGTTCAGGGAAAAAAGAAATTGTTTCTAGTTGAGGAACTGAGGAATATTTTTTGCCCCAGATACAATTTAAACTGTATCTTAAAGGACAGATAGCATAGGAAGTAGCTTGTCTAAGAACTGAAGGCTCACGAGTGCAAGGAGTCATCCAGACGAGCTAGTGCAGACATTGCTCAGCCTTAGACTGCATGGGTCCATTCCTACCAGGATACATACGGCCATATGGCTATGTCATTTCCAAAAAGTTTTCCTCAATTCCTTTGAGAAAAACATATAACTGTACACTGAGGTCTTTTTTTCTTTCCATCAAAAACAAGAGTTTGCCTCCATGTGGAGCTGATGGGGAAGTTATAATGAGGAGGGTATATAATTCAGAATTATTTCACAGTTGTCAGTGGCTCCACTGATCATAACAACCACTGGTACTTGTTTCCACCTTTATAGTTTAAAATCACTGATACAGATACTATCTCCTTTGAGTCCCATAACAACCTTTATTTCTCCAGTGAAGAAAGTAAGATTAAAGGAGAGAGGGCCCAGAGCCTAAAATAATAAAGACGTGCTAAAGGAAAGGTCAAGATATTTTGGACTGCTAAGAAAAGGATGAGGAAGAGAAAATGGTAATATAAGTAAATGATCTTTAAAAAATAAAAATCTGATAACTAAATTGTATACCACACATGTATTAAAACACGTCTCAGACAGAAAATAAAGCAGGTCAAATTAACTACTATCATCAATAATAGAAAACCAAAGGTGAAATTTTTTGTAATAAGCCCATACAACCATATTATTGACAGGAACAGCTCATTGTTAAAAAAAAAAAAAAAAAAGTCTTAGTGACGGTAGAGAAAAGTACATAGGAGTCTTACACTTTTTAAATAGGTAGTCTTCTTTATTATTTGCTTTTTAAAATTTAAATATTAAAATTTAAAGCAAACCATTGACATAGGATTTCTCAGATTGTATAAGTAAGCATATATACAGCAAAATTAAATGTAAATAAAGCCAAATTAAATACAGAAGCTTAATTTTTTAATTTAAAATGTAACTGCCAGCCAGTAAAATCATGCTAAAAATAAAGAGGGCTTTCTTAATGTTCATCATAGAAGATGATTTGTTTTATTCTTGGCTTTGACCCCACCTGACCCAACTGCTCAGAATCTTTAAATATGAGCCATATTGTGTAGATTTATTCCAAGTCTTTTCAAGAAAAAAGAATGCAAATTAACCTGGTGAGCAGCAAAAGAGAGTCAGTTTTATGAAACCTGAGTTGATAAACCTGCAATCAAATGTAGTCTTATTTTAATATTTATACATCTTTATATTGTTATGAACCTATTCTTAACATGGGTTTTGTTTCTCTCCTCCCTCACTTCTGTGAAATGCAGAAGGGAAAGGGTGTTTGTTATTCACACATTTGTACCCCACTAACTGGTATTACACAACTGGCTTCCACTGGAGAGCCCCTGACATCGCAGGGAACGGTGATCAAAATTCCACACACTAGCTTCAAGCTGGGGGCTCGTAGCTACTGCAGCATTGAAGGGGGTCTTTTCCTGGCTTCTTTAAAATAAGCATGGTGATGGGATGGTTTAAGGGAAGAAAACCTCTCAAATCACTTGACCACTGCTGTGCTTCCGTGTGTCCTGCTTCTTCATAACAGCTTGGCACTACATTCTTTCCCTGTATCTTAGTGGGCCTGTGTGTGTACAAGTGGGATGGGGGTTGGGGGTGGGGGCTGTCAGTAGATGCTTATATATATGCATGCATCTTTAAATGTTAGAGTGATGTGCCTTCCCTTATGTGTCACAGATTAAATCTTCTGTGTTCCTGAGAGATTGGGCTGTCTCTCACTTATTGTTGTGAGATTCATGTGTTTTGATGTTTACACCCTCAAATGTTCTTCATGTTGCATTAAACATAAGTTGAAATGTTCTCCCATAAGAGTTAGCTTTTCATGTTGGGCTGAACAAGTCTTCATTTCTGTGTAGCAATTCATGTTATTATAACCTATGGCTTTCAATTGTACCTCCCATAATGAAGAGCTGACTTTAAACACTGTGCTATTCTTGTTATGACCTAAGCATAAGGTAAGTCACTTCTCTAACTGTATCTAAAGATTTTTGTTGTTTGTGAAAGTTTCCTCAGCTTTGTTTAAAGCATTTTCACTTTTTTTCCTTGCCATTTATTACATGCTCTCCCCCCTTTTGTTTTCTGTTCCATGGCTTAAGATTTCTTAATGGACAATGTGACCTTCAGCAAAGATTATATTATATATGTAAACACATGTTGAAGTGAATTAAATGAATTATTTGATGTCTGAAAGCAGTCTTGATTAGTAAATTAATTGCCTAAATTTTCAGTAAGTCTCTTGTGTTTTTTATTTCCTTCATTAATTTGAATATATTATACTGTTTTTACACATAATTTTAGTTTTTATTTCAATTAAAAGGGGAATTGTCAATACCAAAAATGTTAATTTTAGTAAAATAATGAAATCCAGTAGAATAAAGTAGTAGATCATCTAAGGCCATACCTTTCATTTTTAATCCTTGACAAATTGGGTAAGATAAAGGAAAGCAATAACAGAAAACCATAGAACTCAAGACAGACCTGTATTGCCTTCTTTATAGTCCATATTGTTCTTACAATATGGAAATGGCAACCCACTCTGGTATTCTTGCCTGGAAAATCCCATGGACAGAGGAGCCTAGCAAGCTCTAGTCCATAGGGTTGCAAAGAGTCGGACACGACTAAAGTGACTTAACATTGTGAGAACAAAAACAACAGTTGTTTTTCAACTTTATTTATCCTTTAAAGTAAACCCCATTACATTGTGACCTAAGCAAAATCTTCATATTGGGATTTTATAAAACTAAGTCAATATTAAAATGACAGCCAGTTTCACGGTACAAAAATAAGGGGCATTTACTGCATGCATAAGTATTAAAATGTTTTAATTTAATTTCCTCAATTTTTTAATGTATAGTCAGAATCACTAAGGTAAAGAAGTTCATTTTATCCCTGATTTTTGAAAGTGATTTCCCTCAAATTTGAGTCGAATAGCCAATGTAACGTAAATGAGAAAACATTGGTTATACTGATGTTGGCAATTTTTGAAGCTAGATTCACAGATTTAAAAATTTGAATTTGTTTCATCATCCACATTTCTCTTTCCAAAACTGTTTGAAATGTATCATTCTAAACTTATGTGCCACAAAGCAAGACTTGAGTTTCTTTATTAAATTCATGTTATGAATGAATTTTTTGTTTTTTAAGCCACCTAAGGAAGGGAGAGGGTTTTTTTTGTTGTTGTTTTGTTTTGTTTTAATTGTGGTTTTGGTTTGGTTTGCTTTTTTGGTAAAACCAGCTAGTACTTCACCTCCATTTCCATTTACACAGTATATAATCTGTTGAAACATTTGATGAGACAATTTGAACTACTCATCTGAACTGCTCTGTTCATTGTAAATCTCTTGTTTCTATCCATACACTAGCTCCACTCTAGATTGGAAGGGCTTAAAGATGAACTCTGGAGGAATAGAGGCTACGACTTAAGAGTAACTATTACTGATCAAAGGAGCTGCTTTCCATTCGCAAACATTGCTTTGCGCTATGGGTTTGGGCTCCTTCCGTTTCTACATCTTGTTGAAGACCTTCTTGACTTCCATTTGACTTCCTTGAACTCTGTTTTTGTCTTTTAACATTTTCCCCTTTCTTTTCCTTCTCTATCCCAGATTTTTCTCTCACTCTTTTAAGTATCTCTTGTGTTCTTTGAATCGCTTTTTAAAATGTAGTTTATCTCTTTATTAAGCTTGTCTATTATTTGTCTATTAGTATTTGTTTCTTTTCTCCTTTAAGGCTGTAGTGATATAGTTAACACTTATTTTCATTCCATGGTATGCCTACTTGCTTTTTATTTCGAAGCAAGTTCATTAGTCATTCTTACTCTCTTGGTATAAATTTTCAATAAGAAATAGCAGAATATTCTGCATTTATATATTGTCCCTTTCTATAAGGCAATACTTTCTTTTCTATCTTCTGGATTTACCCCCGCTTGAGCCTCTCTCTCTTCTTTTTCTTTTCCTTGCTCTCGTGTCTTCCTTCCTGTATTATTTTAAGTAGTCATTAGTATCTTTCCCATTTGGTCCAGAATTGTTATTCAATAAAACTGTAAGTAAAGCATTTAAGAATATTATCTTCCAGAGTAGTTTCTTCATTCTAGTGTGTTTAAAAGTAAGTAAACAATCTGGGCCAAAAGAGAATAACTTTAACATCTGGAATTATTTTTCCCCTTTTTTTCCTTTCCTTTTTTTTTTTTTGGTATGTGTGTGTGTGTTTTTCTTGTGTATGTTTGTGATTTTTTAATTATTGTTGTTCTTTCTTTAAACATTAACACTTGTTTTTTTCAGGGAAGGACAACCATAACCCACCCTAAGTTGCAACATTCCTTTCATAATTTGTTTCATTACAATAGTAGACTGTGTTAAGCAATAGAAGTTAATTTGTTGTGTATACCATTTGGGGCAAGCTGCTGTGGAGTGGGAAGAAGAGGTGTTTAAACAGCTTCCTCTGAAATTAACAAGTGTCAGTGTCATCCAACATGGCTCTTGAATTCATTAGTTTTGCAACATTTAAAAGAATGTTTCCACTTTGAAATATTTGAATCAACATTAGATTCTGATTGATGTATCTACACACTTAAGAACTGGCAAATAAATGACTTTAACTTCATAATTTCTCTTTTCCCCTCATTAACATATGTAACTAAAAATGACTATCAAGGACTCTTTGATTACAACTTTATTACTTGAATTGCATTATTAGTCAAGAGATATGCACAATGCCTTTAATATTAAGGGTCTGAATTCACAATTGAATATGTGGTAATTGAAATTTTTCCCCATATACTAATTTCAAATACACATCAATTTTTAAATGCCTTTAGTTTTACCCTTGTCCCATTTACAGTATTGTGCCCCCATTTTTTTTCTAGAAATCAGTCCTTTCTTTAAGTAAGAAAAGGATGTTAAAAATATATGGAATAAACTAACATTTTTATTGACATGTTATGATATGTGCGATACATAAAGCCTTTGCTCCTAGACCTCAGGAGTTTGCCCATTAAATATGCATACATATCTGTCTGTCTTTGTCATGAGCCCTAAATTACTGAGTTTATGCTCTCTCTGCAGGTCCAGTCCAGGTGCAGCAGCAAGGAGAACATTCTCAGAGCCAGTGAGTATATCATTATTTCAGATGGACTACTGGATAGAACTTGTGGTTCAGCCGGAAAGAAAGCTAAAAATGACGTTTTAGTGAAAGAATGAAGTAAAACAATGGGGAAAGTTAATATCAAGAATATGAATTGTAGAGCTTTGCCTTCCAAAAATATCATTAGCAATACATTAATGAATATTTCCCTTATACCAGTTGTTTTTGCAAGCTGACATCAGAACTTCGATAGCACTACTGGTTAGGACAGAAATGAGCTCCTCTGTGATTCAGACATGACAGCCATCTTTAATTGCAGCACTGCCAAAAAGTCATTTGAGAACAGACTAAAATAATATAAATCCACTTAATGAATCTAACTAAAAAAGAAAAAAGATTCCTAAGAGGACACATCATAATCATTTTGTAAGTATGAATTTCTAAAAGAGCTTATCTTCACAGGCAGCATGTTTTAGAACATAGTGCCCTAAACCAAGGAGGAAGAAACCACAATTTTATTTTTCTGTTTTGTCACCAGTAACATTTGCATGGAAGTCATTTGACTTTGTGTATTATTCATTTTCCTGTCTTATAAGAAGGAAATATAAATAGCTTTTCCTTACCTGTATCCTTGAAATGATTTGATATCAACGGTTATACTTTGAAAGCTTTGGGATTCTATGAGAAAAGTGCTGTGTAAATGCTAATTTTTTAGATATTGTTCTCTGTCACTTAATGATATCACTCTGTCTTCTTCCTGATTATTGTCAAGAAAAGAAGTACAAGAGGGCTATACTGAAATTGGTCCTTACTTATACCACTGGGAGTTTTAGTAAATGGAATGGTTTCTGTTTCCAGCAGAATGTCTGTATTATTTAACAATCAAAAAAAAGTCAATGGAAAACTTCAAATAGGTAAAATTTTGTTTTATTTTATTTACTTTAACATAAAATTTTCTGACTTCTGTGTTGTGAAATCTGCTACCTAAGCTTGAAAACCTTGAGCTATTAGGCAAACACACTGGCAGTTCTTTGCCCAGAGACTTCATGTTAGAGTTATATAAAAATAAATGTGAACAGATTTGTTTAACTTGTATACTTTTGTGAGTTTTCATAATGTCTGACAGACATGTGAATCTGAGGGAGGCTTTTCAATTATAGGACCTAAGATTGAGAAAACTAAGAGTCAGGGAAGTGATGACTGAATAGTTACTAAAATAAAACAATAGCAATAAATAACATTTTAAAGTGACATTTTTCATGGTTACTGTATAATTTCCATTCATTGTTGATCCTGAGATGATTGTGGATCATTGACAGTGATTGTGATGATTCAGAACAAAACTAATTTTGTATTGAGAACAGATTTCTTTGAAATTTTTTTCACCTGTGTCATGGATCTTTGTACTGTTAGAACTGCTTTCATTTCAGTTATACCCTTACTGACTTGTTGGCTATTAATCAGATGGACGTTATGATGGTCCATGTTTTTCTGCTCATCTTTTCTTAGGATGAAATAGTCATGTAGGTGCATGCAGAGAGCCCATCCTACATTGTAGCCTCTTAGTTCTCTGAGTTCTACAAGTTCAAGGTCTTTCCTCTCAATACTGCTTTAGTGACTCATGCCCATAACCACACTCAGGACATTTTCATCACCATGAGCTATTCTATCTCTGACCTTCTTAATCTCAGTACTTACTTGTGTGAAAGTTGCTCAGTCATGTCTGACTCTTTGCGATTGCATTGACTATACAGTCCATGGAATTCTCCAGGCCAGAATACTGGAGTGGGTAGCCATTCCCTTCTCCAGGGGATCTTCCCAAGCCAAGGAGAAACTGCTTCACTGCTTAATTTTACCAATCATTTAAAGAAGAATTAACACCAGTCTTTCTCAAACTCCTCCCAAAAATTGAGGAGGAAGGAACATTTCCAAACTCATTTCTTAAGGCCAGCATTACCCTGATAACAAAGCTAGAAAAAGATCCTGCAAGAAAAGAAAAGTGCAGGTCAAGATCCCTGATGAATGCAGATTCAAAAATCTCAATAAAATACTAGCAAACTAAATTTAACAGTACATTATAAAGATCATTCACTATGATCAAGTAAGATTTATCCCTGGGATGCAATGACAACTCAATATATGCAAATAATAAATGTGATGCATTAATTATCATTAATAAAGTCAAAGAAAAAATCATATTATCATCTCAGTAGACACAGAAAAAGCATTTGACAGAACTCAACATTTGTTCATGATAAAAACTCAACATAAATATGGAAAGACTGAGTGAGTGAAGGTGGCTCAGTCATATCTGACTCTTTGTGAACCCATAGGCTATAGCCTGCCAGCTCCTAGTCCGTGGGATTTTCCAGGCAAAAATAGTGGAGTGGGTTGCCATTTCCTTCTCCAGTAGAAGGAATAATAAAGGCCATATATGATAAGCTCACAGCTAACATTAAATGCAGTGGTGAAAAATTAGAAGCTTTTCCACTAAGGTCAGGAGCAAGACAGTGGTGCTTACTCTCATTATTCCTACCTAACCTATTACTAGAAGTCTTAGAGCAGTTAGGCAAGAAAGAGAAAAAGCATCAGAATTGTAAAGGAAGAAATAAAATAGTCTGTATATGCAGAAGACATGATTTTATATGAAGACAATCCTAAAGACTCTACCAAAAAAAGAGAATTTATCAACAAATTCAGTAAGTTACAGAATACAAAATTGACGTAAAAAATTCAGTAGTATCTCTATGCTCTAACAATCAGTTATCTGAAGAATAAAGAAAATCGCTTCAAAAACAATAAAATACTTAGGAATAAGTGTGACCAAGGAAGTGAAAGATCGCTTCACTGAAAACTACAAGACATGAATGAATGAATTTGAAGACACAAATAAAACGGGTGGCTCTCCTTTGTTCATAGATTTGTTATTGTTCAGTTGCTAAGTGTGTCTGACTCTTTGCAACCCCATGGACTGCAGCACACCAAGCTTCCCTGTCCTTTACTATCTCCCAGAGTTTGCCCAAGCTCGTGTCCATTGAGTCGGTGATACCTTCCAACCATCTCTTCTTTTGTCTCCCCCTTCTTCTGCTGCGATTCATGGGGTTGCAAAGAGTCAGACACGACTGAGCAACTGAACTGAACTGAACTCTCCTCCTGCCCTCAGTTTTTCCCAGCATCAGGGTCTTTTCCAGTGAGTCAGCTCTTTGCATCAGGTGGACAAAGTGTTGGAGCTTCAGCTTCAGCACCAGTCTTTCCAATGAATTCAGGGTTGATTTCCTTTAGGACTGACTGGTTTGATCTCCTTGCTGTCCAAGGTACTGTCAAGAGTCTTCTCCAGTACCACAGTTTGAAAACATCAGTTCTTCAGTGCTCAGCCTTCTTTATGGTCCAACTCTCACATCCATACCTGACTACTGGAAAAACCAAAGCTTTAACCATACAGACCTCAAGAACAGTATGAAAAAGCATTATCTTGCTCACCTGCTCATCTCTGAATCAGAGCATGTAGCACACTCCTTATTTTCTGGGCCTCTTGTAAAATTTGAAGTAAAGAGGCTTGAGAAAGGAAGAAAGAAAGCCAGAATTTCCCTGGAGTGATCAAGATTTCTATTCTTAAATCGAGGTCCAATTTTCCTACTTTTATAAAAATTAAATTATCTGACAATATTTTTCTTTCTTCAAAAAGAAAACAATGGCTTAAAATGGATCCTGGACAATCTTGGGGACTCTACTGAATGGCAGCATCAGTTTACAAAGATCATATCCAGTCTGCAAGTAGTAGCTAGCAGGCTTTTGTACCACAAATAGAATACTGGTCTTTGGAGAATACACAGTGACCTATTTGGGGCCAAAATACCCCTAAAGTAAAAGTGAAAGCGTCAGTCACTCAGTCATGTCCAACTCTTTGCAACCCCATGGACTATAGCTTGCCAGGCTCTTCTGTCCATGGAATTCTTCAATCAAGAACACTGGAGTGGGTAGCCATTCCCTCCTTCAGGGGATCATTCCAACAGGGATTAAACCCAGGTCTGCTGCATTGCAGGCAGATTCTTTACTGTCTGAACCACAGAGAAGCCCTAAAATACCGGTATGTGCTTATCAAATATGTTATAACATTTGGAGCCAGTCATCAAAAATAATTCTGCACCATATAATAAAAAATTTTAAGTGTTGAGACCGTTTAGAAGATCTTAAATAAAGGAGAAATATCAATAATATTTTAACTTGTAAGGTATATAAAAGTATGACAGCTTCCAAATAATACATTCTTGTTTCTTAGTTCTCTTACAAGTTATATTTCTATTAGTGTTTGGTTACAAAAACTAATTCCCACCCAAAAATCTTAAGAGAATTATTTTGGTGATGTCAAGAACCTTGTCTTCTAGGTATGACCTAAGAGAATGTTTTAGATTTCCATCTCTTTGACCGGATATATAGTTTGTCATCAGAAAAATCACCTAATAGTTGAGTATAGTGCCATAGGAAACCAAGATTCATTATCAGGAGGTGGAATCAAAGGAATCTGGGTGGCTACCAAAAAAAAATAAAGTGCAAAACCAGTTTGGTTGTATGCATTAGCTAGTTCACAGGTGCATAACAGCCAAGTATGAATGATTGAAGATGCAAATGAAGTACATTATTAAGAATACGGCAATATAGATAACATAGTTAAAAGGAGCATTAAACCATGGAGAGAAAAGGAGGAAAATAATAAAAATAAATAATAGAATGCAGATGAAAATGTAGAAATCTACTGCCTTCTTCTATGAATCTTGGGTACAACCTCCCTACAAACATGTGGTCAATGGTCTTGAATGGAACATGTCTCTTTCAGAGAATTGTCTGTAAAGGACTTCTAAAAACTCATCAGCTTAAAAATCCACAAGTTCAGATTAGATTATGCCTCCTTGGAAGCCATGAATCCAAAGATCAAACTTTTAGAGTTGTATTACTGTGCTCCTTACTGACAGTACTTGATAAGCTTTAGTAGGGTTCTAGAGTTGTTTTGCCTTGTCATACTGTTCATGGGGTTCTCAAGGCAAGAATACTGAAGTGGTTTGCCATTCCCTTCTCCAGTGGACCACATTCTGTCAGACCTCTCTACCATGACCTGCTCGTCTTGGGTGGCCCCACAGGGCATAGCTTAGTTTCATTGAGCTAGACCAGGCTGTGGTCCTAATGCGATTAGATTGACTAGTTTTCTGTGATTATGGTTTCAGTATGTCTGCACTCTGATGCCCTCTTGCAACACCTACCATCTTACTTGGGTTTCTCTTACCTTGGACGTGGGGGAAGATCATGGCATCTGGTCCCATCACTTCCTGGGAAATAGACGGGGATACAGTGGAAACAGTGTCAGACTTTATTTTTTGGGGACCCAAAATCACTGCAGATGGTGACTGCAGCCATAAAATTAAAAGACACTTACTCCTTGGAAGGAAAGTATAACCAACCTAGATAGTATATTCAAAAGACACATTGCTTTGCCAACAAAGGTCCGTCTAATCAAGGTTATGGTTTTCCCAGTGGTCATGAATGGATGTGAGAGTTGCACTGTGAAGAAAGCTGAGCGCCGAAGAATGGATGCTTTTGAACTGTGGTGTTGGAGAAGACTCCTGAGAGTCCCTTGGACTGCAAGGAGATACAACCAGTCCATTCTGAAGGAGATCAGCCCTGGGTGTTCTTTGGAAGGAATGATGCTAAAGCTGAAACTCCAGTACTTTGGCCACCTCATGCGAAGAGTTGACTCATTGGAAAAGACTGATGCTGGGAGGGATTGGGGGCAGGAAGAAAAGGGGATGACAGAGGATGAGATGGCTGGATAGCATCACCGACTCGATGGACATGAGTTTGAGTGAACTCCGGGAGTTGGTGATGGACAGGGAGGCCTGGCGTGCTGTAATTCATGGGGGCGCAAAGAGTTGGACACGACTGAGCGACTGAACTGAACTGAGAGTTGTTTTTCTCTGATATCTTTTCCAAAAGGCCACTTATCTGGGCTTCAGGTCATGCAACGGTTATTTAAAAGGGTATTGAGAAAAGGGTACTTTTACCTACTTATACAACTTCATGTATGGCATGAATAATTCCTTGTAATACTTAGCCATGTCTGATTGCACTAATGTGGAATTTGGAATGAAAGATGATATTCCTCGGTGTATGTGGGAGAGTTGATGGAACCACAGAAAGATTTTATCTCATTATTATTAAAGACAATACCTTAGGCCATAGAAGTTCAGGAATCTCTGAGGTTAGCTGATCTGATATTTAGATCTATGTTTGTTCTCTCTTACCTTTCCTGAAGATTGAGGGTAAAGTTGACAGTAAAGTATCTTAGTAAGTGGCAGGACTTTCCAAAAGTCTTTAGTAATAGGCCTAGTAAAATGGATGCCTCCATCACTAGAGAGAAAGGTCAGAATTGTCTAGATTGGGAACATGAAATCAAGAAAACTTTGCTATTACTAGAGTTGTTAAATAAGCAGGGTGACAATATACAGCCTTGACATACTCCTTTTCCTATTTGGAACCAGTCTGTTGTTCCATGTCCAGTTCGAACTGTTGCTTCCTGACCTGCATATGGGTTTCTCGAGGCAGGTCAGTTGGTCTGGTATCCCCATCTCTTTCAGAATTTTCCACAGTTTATTGTGATCCACACAGTCAAGGCTTTGGCATAGTCAATAAAGCAGAAATAGATGTTTTTCTGGAACTCTCTTGCTTTTTCCATGATCCAGCAGATGTTGACAATTTGATCTCTGGTTCCTCTGCCTTTTCTTGGTTCATGTATTGCTGAAGCCTGGCTTGGAGAATTTTGAGCATTACTTTACTAGCGTGTGAGATGAGTGCAATTGTGTGGTAGTTTGAGCATTCTTTGGCATTGCCTTTCTTTGGGATTGGAATGAAAACGGACCTTTTCCAGTCCTGTGGCCAATGCTAAGTTTTCCAAATTTGCTGGCATATTGAGTGCAGCACTTTCACAGCATCATCTTTCAGGATTTGAAATAGCTCAACTGGAATTCCATCACCTCCACTAGCTTTGTTCATAGTGATGCTTTCTAAGGCCCACTTGAGTTCACATTCCAGGATGTCTGGCTCTAGGTGAGTGATCACACCATCGTGATTATGTTGATCGTGAAGATCTTTTTTGTATAGTTCTTCTGTGTATTCTTGCCACCTCTTCTTAATATCTTCTGCTTCTGTTAGGTCCATACCATTTCTGACCTTCGTTGACCCCATCTTTGCATGAAATGTTCCCTTGGTGTCTCTAATTTTCTTGAAGAGATCTCTAGTCTTTCCCATTCTGTTGTTTTCCTCTATTTCTTTGCATTGATCACTGAGAAAGGCTTTCTTATCTTTCTTGCTATTCTTTGGAACTCTGCATTCAGATGGGTATATCTTTCCTTTTCTCCTTTGCTTTTCCCTTCTCTTCTTTTCACAGCTATTTGTAAGGCCTCCCCAGACAGCCACTTTGCTTGTTTGCAATTCTTTTCCATGGGGATGGCCTTGATCCCTGTCTCCTGAACAATGTCATGAACCTCCGTCCATAGTTCATCAGGCACTCTATGTATCAGATCTACTCCCTTAAATCTCTTTCTCACTTCCACTGTATAATCATACGGGATTTGATTTAGGTCATACCTGAATGGCACAAGCTGCAATCAAGATTGTCGGGAGAAATATCAATAACCTCAGATATGCAGATGACACCACCCTTATGGCAGAAAGTGAAGAGGAACTAAAAAGCCTCTTGAAGAAAGTGAAAGAGGAGAGTGAAAAAGTTGGCTTAAAGCTTAACAT
Organism: Ovis canadensis; assembly: GCF_042477335.2. NCBI lineage: Eukaryota > Metazoa > Chordata > Mammalia > Artiodactyla > Bovidae > Ovis > Ovis canadensis. The sequence continues at coordinate 89,304,925 of NC_091251.1, forward strand.
TCAGAAAACAAAGATCATGGCATCTGGTCTCATCACTTCATGGGAAATAGATGGGGAAACAGTGGAAACAGTGTCAGACTTTATTTTTTGGAGCTCCAAAATCACTGCAGACGGTGATTGCAGCCATGAAATTAAAAGACGCTTACTCCTTGCAAGAAAAGTTATGACCAACCTAGACAGGATATTGAAAAGCAGAGACATTACTTTGCCAACAAAAGTCCATCTAGTCAAGGCTATGGTTTTTCCTGTGGTCATGTATGGATGTGAGAGTTGGACTGTGAAGAAAGCTGAGCACCGAAGAATTGATGCTTTTGAACTGTGGTGTTGGAGAAGACTCTTGAGAGTCCCTTGGACTGCAAGGAGATCCAACCAGTCCAATCTGAAGGAGATCAGCCCTGGGATTTCCTTGGAGGGAATGATGCTAAAGCTGAAACTCCAGTACTTTGGCCACCTCATGCGAAGAGTTGACTCATTGGAAAAGACTCTGATGCTGGGAGAGATTGGGGGCAGGAGGAGAAGGGGATGACAGAGGATGAGGTGGCTAGATGGCATCACTGACTCAATGGACATGAGTCTAAGTGAACTCTGGGAGTTGGTGATGGACAGGGAGGCCTGGCGTGCTGCGATTCATGGGGTTGCAAAGAGTTGGACACGACTGAGCAACTGAACTGAATTGAACTGAGAGTTGTAGCTCTCTATAAAGGAAAGGCTTCAAACCATCCCAATTATAAGTGAACAATGACTACATCATATTCAAAACCCAGACAATAGCTTTATGAAACCCATTTGAAGATGTTTAAGCATGCCCTGAGGTTTGGGCTCTTACCCATGTACTGCTTTTCTTACCAGGATTATATTGGTGACAGATGAGATAGAGTAAAGCTTTCCCATTGATGTTAATTATATACAGTGGCAAGTTTCTTCTTTCACTGGTGGGTATTCCTATAAAATTTTTACAATATTCCATTTGAGGTCCTTCAGAGCTACTAAATAGCTAATAATGCAATTTACACACAGCTTTCTCCTAGTACCTTTTTTTTGTGACTCTGGAGCTGATCGCTGGCATTTGTAATAGAGGCTTTGAACTCAATTTGCTGTTAAAGAGTTAGTCCCTTGGGGTATTATAAGGGCTATAATTTCAGTGAGGGCTGTCTTTCTGGCATGATGATTAGTCAAGACATTTTCTCTAGCCTCCATAGTATCTCCTTTGTTTGAGCCCCTACTTTTATAATAGCCACTTCCTCAGGAAGCATTAGAGCACTTAAAGATTCTATAAATTGCTAACCATTCTTAATTGAGATTCCTGCTGAGGTCAAGAATAGTTCCCTGTTTCCAAAGCATTTCAGAATCATAGAATAACCCAAAAGCATGTCTATTGCCAATGAATATATTAACCTTCTTATCTGTAGCTAACTGAAACTTCTGGTGTGCTCACAGAGTTCTGCCATCTGGGAAGATTTACCTCTGGCAAAGGATCAGTCTAAGGATGAAGTGTTATTCATTAGGTAGGAAGTAAGTGAGGAGCTAATCTTAACTCACAAAAGGCCTGTTGATGTTTAGGGCCCAGGGAAGAGGTTCACTTTTCAAGTACTTGGTTAAGTCTTAAATTGGCATGGCAATCACAGGAAAGCTGGGAACCCATTGCCAGCGATAGTCAGTGAAACTCACAAATTCTTTTAATTATCTCTTTGTTACTGACATGGGAAAATTTTTAAGAGATTTAGTTCCTTGAGATAAATCCTGTTCTGGGTAATGAATTTAGACAGAATTGTAACTTCTCTTTGGAAATTCTGCCCTCTTTGTGAGTTGAAAAGTAAGTGGGTAGAAGGAATTTTAGAGCTCACTCTGTCTTTAGAACACAACAAAAAGTTGTCCCCATGTTGAATAAGAATAGAATCACAAGGAAATACAAAATCTTGAAGGTCCTGATTGAGGACTTGTGAAAAATAAGAGTGTTTCAGTAAATCTTTGCAATGTAACTGTCAAAATATATTGTGTGTTTTCTTAGGAGAAGGCAAACAAATATTGACTATTTTGACCTAAAAGGTCATTAAAGAAAGCAGAAAATAAATCGCTGTTGAATATGAAGCCTCAGGAGGCACTGAAGATAAAATAGGTTTGGGGATTAGTACTACATGGAAGTGGGAAGTGATTACTCTATTATGGCCCTATTTGCTGAACAAATCCGTATCCCCACCTGTTCAGCCTTTTGATTGGGAGGATAGAAGTGTTAACGGAAACACTGTAAAGCAATTATCCTCCAATTAAAATAAATAAATTTTTTAAAAACTAGTACAACATATGTTGAATCTTTTCTCTGTTTGCTTTTACCTCTTAGTTTTAGCGCCTCTTTAGCTTCTGGTTCAAGAGAGTATTTTACAGTTTAGGGTATAGGTTTCAGTGATTTAATTTGCACATTAATAGCTTCAGCCCCAGTAATCCTCCCTATTTTCATTGAATTTTTGCTCACAGAATGAAAAAGCCTGGGATCTCCTCTAGATCTTCAATTTAGGATCTACTTAAGCACAAAGATACTGGTAAATCAATTTCCAAATTAGCCATTATCTCTGCAAATAAGGGAGTCCTTCGGGATTTCAGGAAAGAAACCATCAGGGAAGTATTTAATCTAACAATTCCATTTATACAGTATACGCTGCCTAGCAAGCTAGCGGGTACAATATCTCAGAAGAAGAAAGATTGTTCTTTTGTTAAATGTCCAAAGGTAACAGTTATGAATGAAGTGGAACTAACAAAAGGAGTATTTGAGAAACACTGAATAGTTTTTTACCTGAAGGGAGAGATTTTGTAAGAGTGGTAGAGTTTAAGATTGATAGTGAGGGCTTTCCTGGTGGCTCAGTGGTAAAGAATCTGCCTGCCAGTGCAGGAGACGTGGGTTTGAATCCAATCCAGGAAGATTTCACATGCCATGGAGACTTAAGCCTGTGCGCCAAAACGCTCTGGAGCCCAGGAACCACAGCTGTTGAGCCCATGTGCAAGCAACTGCTGAAGCCCACGTGTCCTAGAGCCTGTGCTCCCCAGCAGTGGAAGCCAGCTCAACGAGAAGCCTGCACACTACAACTAGAGAGTAGTCCCTGCTCTCTGCAACCAGAGAAAGCCTGTACAGCAGTGAAAACCCAGCACAGCCAAAAGTAAACAAATAAATACATTTTAAACTGTTCTTTTCAAAATAAAAGAAAGACTAATAGTGTATGCCTCTATATCAATTAAAACAACTTTTTGACAAGGTTGTCCTTTAATATTTATATAAATTTCTCCCTGGGAATTTAAGAGTAAAACAAAAAATCTCCTTCAAAACTCACTTTATTTTTTTTTTCCTTTTAGCTTCTTAGCTAAGACAAGACAGTTCTTTGTTGATGTCCTTTTTTATATAGTATTGATAAGTGTCTTTATCAAGAGATTCCCCGTTTTGAGATTTACTGACCCTGGTAGGAACATCTAGTTGTTTTATCTGTAGTGCTATCAATTTATTTATGAGTTTTATTTTGTTTTTATTCTAAGACTCTCAAAATATTCAGCAAGGTGCTTGAGCGCTAGCAAAGGCATTATTTCCCATATCATTTTTTGCTTGCATACTGTATCCTCCATGTGGCTTAAGACTGTTAACAAAAATCTAGGAGAGAGTTAGGAGTCACATTTGCTTTAACATCTACTCCTGAGTGCTGTCTAAAACTGTTAAAGAGCCTGTCCCTAAAGTCTCCTGAGTTATCCTTTCCTTGCTTGTAAGACTAACTCAGAGCCCAGTCTACTTTCTCAGGAAGGACTTTGGGAATAGCCTCCTTTCCTCCAAAGGACTTTGACCAATTTCTATTGCTTTTCTAAACCCTTCTGGTTTCCTGTGCAATTTAGATTCTTCTGTGCTGTGCTTAGTTGCTTAGTTGTGTCCAACTCTTTGCGATCTCATGGACTATAGCCTACCAGGCTTCTCTGTCCATGGGGATTCTCCAGGCAAGAATACTGGAGTGAGTTGCCATGCCCTCCTCCAGGGGATCTTCCCAATTCTGGATCTAACCCAAGTCTCTCACACTGTAGTCAGATTTTTTACCATCTGAGCCACCAGGGAAGCCCAGATTCTTCTGAGTTACCTTCAGATTCTTCACATTCTACTTTTCTCACAGAGTTTTTTGCATCTCAAGCTTCCACAAACATGAACTAACTGTTAGAGATCTGGAACCCCAGGGTATGTTCTTAAAATTATTTCAAATTGCTCTGCAGATTCACTGTGCCCTTTCTAGGCTTTGGAAAGTCATTGATGACTCTCAGCTCAGAGGAAGAAGAGCTTAAAATCAACCACAAGGGGATTTTTTTTCTGTTCTGAAGGAAGTTAAACTTTAAGAGGTAACTGAGTTTTGAAAATTTTTCACCAACCAAAAGGAAAGAGGAGTAGAGCAGAGGGAGAGATGAGCAGAGGAAAATGGAGGCAGATAGGATGGGCAGTGGCACCCCACTCCAGTACTCTTGCCTGGGAAATCCCATGGATGGAGGGGCCTGGTGGGCTGCAGTCCATGGTGTCACCAAGAGTCGGACACGACTGAGCGACTTCACTTTCACTTTTCACTTTCATGCATTGGAGAAAGAAATGGCAACCCACTCCAGTGTTCTTGCCTGGAGAATCCCAGGGACAGGGGAGCCTGGTGGGCTGCCGTCTGTGGGGTCGCACAGAGTCGGACACGACTGAAGCCACTTAGCAGCAGCAGGATGGGTAAAGACAAACAGATAACAAAACCCACTAGGTTCAAGACGTGATTTTTAGAGAATCTAAACAAATATTAAGTTTTTCTTATTTTTATTTTGCCTTGACCAAGAAATTTCTTGAAGCAGTTTTGGAAGCTGAATTTGTTATGGACATTTCCTGACACAAATCAAAAATATCCAGCCTACTAGATGTTTGGAATTTTGTTCCTTTTTTGTCCTACTGCTGCTGCTGCTGCTGCTGCTGCTGCTGCGCTGCTTCAGTCGTGTCTGACTCTGTGCGACCCCATAGACGGCAGCCCACCAGGCTCCCCCATCCCTGGGATTCTCCTGGCAAGAATACTGGAGGGTCCTACAGCACCTGTCAAACAATTTTGTCCATAACAGAATTTCCCCAAAGTGGCCACTATAATTCCAAATTATCCTTGGTGAGATTACAGATAAGTACAAAGATTTGGGGTACAACATAAATACATGTAAGAAGTAGGAGTCTGGTCTGGAAGAGGCACAGGCTTAGGTTTAGACTTAGGAAAATGAGAACCTGTGAATAATCCATCCAAAGTGTTCTTTGGATACCTCCTACATCAGACTCCCCAGCCTAATGAGTAGACGGTCCAACTACAAACTGACATATAGAGCATCAAAAGTTTGAAGGGGAGCTCTCTTCTGTAACCAGACTCTCACTAACAAAATAAGACCAAGGAAATGGGTAACCCAAGGCATAAGGTAATCCTTGTTCAAAGGATACCACTTTGAAAATAAACCTGAACCTCTCGGTTCCCAGAGCCAGTTTGCAAAATTGACTTATTGGGGCCTACCCCCATATTTTTCCACACGAATTTTCCCTTTATAGAGGTATAACAGAAAATGACAAGGATAAACAGAGATATATGGTAAAGTTCTTAGTAATAAGATGGGTTCCTTATTCCTACAAGACAAAATAAACTTAGCAGTTGGGGAGCTCAAAGAAAATAAATCAGTGTTTAGTCTAATGTGAGACTCACTTATCTCACTGTGATGACTAGAGACACTCCCATTCCCCAGAGCAAAAGGCTTACGGGGTCTCAGAGGAGCTTGCTGTTGTCAAATCAAGGATCTTGGGCTTTGGTGGGAAGGGGTCTGTCTTGCCTGGGTCTCCCTGTACCCTCTAAGTTTGTTGAATGCTGGCTTCCCACAAATAAGAGGTTATTATAGCCAGGGAAAAGTCTACCTTAACAGAGTATTAGTAGCATCTCAGGGCTTCCCTGGTGGCTCAGAGGTTAAAGCATGTGGGTTCACCATTGAAATATTTACATTTGGAAGCTAGGTTTAAGTTGAGGTTTTCATTGTGACAGTTTAATTAGGATTGAGTAAAGTTCATGATATCAGAGTTAAGATTGGTGGACACAGCAAGACAAGGATTTTGTGTGTATGGTGTGTGGTGGTGGTGGTTTAGTCACTAAGTCGTGTCGAACTCCTGTGACCCCCATGGACTGTAGCCTGCCGGGCTCCTCTGTCCATGGGATTTTCCAGGCAAGAATACTGAAGTGGGTTGCCATTTCCTTCTCCAGTGTATGGTGTGTGACTTTGTTTTATTTTACTTTAATTTTGGCCTTTTTACTCTAGAGAATAGTTTTTTGCATATAAGCAAAATTTGAAAAAAAAAAAAAACTGAGCAAACTTGAGCAAAAGGGCCAGTGCTAACTCCAGGAAATCCTGCAGGAATCCATCAGAGTAAAAACAACATGTTACAGTTGTGATTTGAACATATTGAATTTTTGGTGTATTCAGTCAGTTAGCCTCAATCTTCAGGTGTCAGTCAGCATGAGTACCTACGACACAGACATTATGTTAATAACAACCTAACCAAACTAGATAGAGAAAAAGAGCTATGTTTTTTCAGAGAAACAAGCCATTCCAAATCTGAAATGACTTAAAAAAGTTCATTTCATTTCATTCATGCCTTAAATTCCACTGGAGTGAGAGATGAAGTGTCGTCAATTCCAAGAATGAAGTCTTTAGGTAATGTTTCAGAAGCAGTCTTAACTAAATGTCATACGAATATAGGGTCCAAAATTTCTCTCAATGATAGGCTCTTCTGGTTTCTAAACCATCAAATGAATCACCATGGCTTCCAAAGTCTACACAATGCCAATCCTCCGTGTCCTTCCTTTTTTTTAAATTGAGGTAAAACTCATGTAATATAAAATTAATCATTTAAAGTGAATAATTCAGTGGTACTTAGTAAATTTATCATGTGGAACCACCACTTCTGTATAGCTGCAAAACATTTTCACCACCCCATAGGGAAACTCCATACCCTTTAAGCAGTTACTCTCCATTCCCCAACCACTGACAACCACCAGTCTGCTTTTTGTCTCTAGGGATTTGCCTATTCTGAATGTTTCATATAAATGGAATCATACAGTTCTAGATGAATGTAAAATGTAATCATTTTTATCTAGCTTCTTTTACTTAGCTTAATGTTTTGGAGATTCCTCCATGTTATAACATGTGTTAGTATTTCATTCCTTGTTATAGCTGCATAATATTCCGCTGTATATTTATACCATGTTTTGTTTATGCATTGATCAGTTTATAGACGATTTGTGTTTCCACGTTTTGGCTATTGTGAATAGTGCTGCTTTGAACTTGCCTGTACCTATATTTGTTTTTGAGTACCTGTTTTCAGTTCTCTGGTATATATACCTAAGAAGTAGAATTGCTGGGTCATATATTAATTTTATATTTAACTTTCTGAGAAGCTGACAAACTATTTTTCACAGTGACTAAACTTTTGTACATCCTCAACAGCAGTGTACAAGGATTCCAGTTTCTTCATATTCTTTCCAAAACGTGTTACTTTCTTTTTTCTTTTTTTCATTTTAACCATTCTACTATGAGCGAAGTGGTATCTCATTTTGGTTTTGATTTGCACTTCTCTAACATTTTGCATGCCCTTCTTGGCCATTTTTGTATCTTCCTTGGAGAACTATCCATTCAAGTCCTTTGTTCGATTTTTAATCAGGTGGATTGTCTTTTTGTTGTTGTAGGAGTTCTTTCCATATTTTAAATACTAGACTTTAACTTGTATATCATTTGCAAATATTTTCTCCCATTCTCTAGGTTATCTCTTCACTTTTTTTTATAATGTTCTTGATGCACAAAAGTTTTTAATTTTGATAAAGTTCAATATGCCTAAATTTTCTTTTGTTGTGTTGCTTTTTAAATTTTTTTTAAGATTTATTTATTTACTTATGACTGAACTAGGTCTTTGTTGCTGCACACAGGCTTTTTCTAGTTGCATCAAGTGGGGGCTACTCTAGCTGTGGTGTGTGGGCTTCTCTTTGCAATAGCTTCACTTGTTGCAGACCACAGGCTCTACAGCACCCAGGCGCAACAGTTGAGCATGTTGCCTCAGTAGTTGTGGCACTATTAAATTTTTCAGTCTTTCTTCCTTTGGATCTTAACGTACAGTTCACTTTTATATCTCAGGTATTTGTGCATTTCACGGTGAACTAGGTAGGCCATGGCATGTATTAATAAGTATCTCATGGAGAGTCCATTCCCAATAACAAAGTAATCTGTATGTTTCATCTCTGGAAGAATTTTTATCACACAAATATATATTTCATTTTCTTGCCTTAAAGTGAAAGCAGCATGTCAATGACAAATTTGAGATTAATATGATCTGTTGTACCAAACTCCAGGCACCCCTCCCCAGTTTTCCTCCCACCTGCTTTTCCAGCCAGGGTTTAGGGTCAGGCAGCCCTAACCCACTAGTCCTGTAGTGGGCCACCTCAGAGCCAGCAATGGAGACATGAACCCTGTGCCCACAGCATGCCTCACTCCATGGGAAGGGGCTCTGCACCACAGCAGTGCCCCGGCTGCCTCCAATGCAAGGATCTGCACATGAGAGCTCAAAAGAGTCTTAGTGCTTAAACTGTCTTTGGTATTATCCGTTTAAGAGTTAATGGGTCTTTCAGGAAATTCCTAGGTTAAGTAATAAAGTTATTTGCAGTTTTGTCTCCCTGCTCAAGAAGTTTCTGGGTTAGTAAAGGTATGTTGATGAAAACAATGGTATGTAGTAAGGCCATGTTTCTATTCTCATTCTAGTAGCCAACATTAGTTATCTAGGCAGAAATATCCCTAGAGTGCAAAATAATTTTTCTGCACCCTAATTTGATGAAAAGGCATCCTTCATTTAACTATGTAAAAGATTCCATGCTAATTTCTGGAGACTCTTCTTTGAACAGACTATAAAATAAGTAAAATAGAGGCTTCGGGGTTTCAGTTCTATAAAGATAGAACTGACTTCCTTCTTTGAATGAATTAAGAGATTTTACTACTTCGGTAGCAAAAACTGGAATAATGATTCAGTTGAGTCACTACTGAAGTAAGGGATTTCCCATAGATCTATTTTGAACCTGACTCACCACTGCCCTCTTTTTTAAGCAACTCTTTTCTTCCAAATTGTTTTGCCACTTCTCAAAGACTAGCACATTCATGCCAGGTTTCAAATAGGCTTTTACTTTCAAAGTAATTTTATTTTACAGACACATTTACTTGACAACATTACTATTTTATGGGAGACATTAATTATATAATAGAACAGGGTTCCGTGGGATGCAGATGAAACCAGTGTCATTCATTAAAATTCTTACCAGAACTATTAGATGAAAATTTTGAGAGATGTTAGTTTATCTGCAGCTCTTAACTTTCTATGAGGCTTTGCTTTTCTGCTTTATACATTAAAGTTTGCCTAGTCTTACTCTAAGCAACTGAATTTTACAATTTTTAGGGTTTCTCTCACTGATCTTAATACTTCAGGCAAAAGTTTCAGAAATTAGGTTTATTTCTGTTTTATTTTATAATTATTGATTTTCTATCTATGACCTCACTTATATCTCCTTCTTGGTCACATGCCTGTATGTTGATATTGCATACATAATATTCATACGTAATAGGTCATCTTTTAATGATGCATCATCATTTTAAAGATAGTGATCTTAAATATTTGTAAGAAACCTGTCCACCATTCCACTACTTTGGTTTGATAAATATTTCCTCTAATGCTAGATCTAGTCCATTAAAACCCTTTCGTATTTAAAGTATTGTAAGTCCCAGATGTTAATCCTAATTTAAGTAATGAAAGACATTTCAATAAGCATGATTTGTGACGTAACCTGAACCCTCCAAATTAATGTGCTCAAATTCAGGCACACACATAAGCAGAGCAAGTGGTTGCCTTTTATATATATGTATATACTATATTTTATACATATATTTTTACAATATATGTATATTTTGTATGTATATTTACAATATATACTATATTTTTACATATATTTTATATATACATATACACTATGTATATACTATATTTTGTTTTTGAGATACAATGAAAAATCTGTAGATCTCAAACATGTATCCTCACTGGCTCATTTTATACAAGAAAACACACTCTAGTATTAAACTCAGTTCAGTTCAGTCGCTCAGTCGTGTCCAACTCTTTGCGACCCCATGAATCACAGCACGCCAGGCCTCCCTGTCCATCACCAACTCCCAGAGTTCACTCAGACTCACGTCCATCGAGTCAGTGATGCCATCTAGCTATCTCATCCTCTGTCATCCCCTTCTCCTCCTGCTCCCAATCCTTCCCAGCATCAGAGTCTTTTCCAATGAGTCAACTCTTTGCATGAGGTGGCCAAAGTACTGGACTTTCAGCTTTAGCATCATTCCTTCCAAGGAAATCCCAGGGCTGATCTCCTTCAGAATGGACTGGTTGGATCTCCTTGCAGTCCAAGGGACTCTCAAGAGTCTTCTCCAACACCACAGTTCAAAAGACTACTTATATTCAAATCTTGGTTTCTCTACTTACTAGCAAGTGCTCAGTATCTCTTGCCTTCATTCTCTCATCTGTAAAATGAGGATAATAAGTGTATCTATCTGCCTTATAAATTGTTGTGAGGCTTGAACTGTGAAATGTTCAGAAGACAGTCGCTCAATAAATGTTAGCTACTATTATAATTACTGCTAGTACTACAGCTATTACTGTTACTATTTTAATAAATGTTCTTTAGAGTGATGGCAGTTGTCTCAAAAAAGAAGCTACTACTTCAATGAAAATGTGTAAACTGAATGGGGTAACAAATTAAGCCTTTAGAACCATTAATTTTAGATAAACTTATAAATCTGACCACAACCTCTGAGAATTGAGATTTAAGAAAATGGGTGCATACAGAACTATTTCTAGGGTGTAAGAAAAAGGGAAAGGCTAAAGGAAGGTAAGTCAGCAATTATCATCCTTGGTATTGTTCTCTCCTTTAAAATATGTTTCCTTTTTCTCCAGCTTCTCTGAAGTCTCCTACTTTGGGCCCAGTCATTAAGTATCAGTGTATTCAGAGACATTCCCACTCTGTATTCTGCATGTGCAAGATCACCCACTCACAAAGCTTCAGTAAACCTAAGATCTATTCTTGAATATTCTACAAGTATTTCATACTCGGCATGACTAAAACTAAATTTATAATCCCAGTCTGCTCAAGAAGTGACATCAGTATCTACCTAGTTGTCCAAACCAGGAATCTTCACAGTGTTTATCTTTTATTCCTCTCCCTGCAACAATTTTATCTTTCTCAAATGCAAATCTAAACCTATCATACTCCTCTAGTGATTCATTCTTTAATAGCTTCTTGCTGTTCTCAGAGTCCCAAATCCTTGAAGTTGTTTACAATCTAGCTTCTGCTTACCTCTTGTTTTACCTCTACCATTCCCACCTTGAATTCAGTGCTCCTGCGAAATGACACTTTGAATTTGCAAATAGTACTCTCTTTTCAAAATGTTGCTGTCCCTTCTCTTTCCCTGAAAAACTTCTGCTTCTCCTGTATTTCCTCCAAGAGGCACTTCTTAAATCTGAGCGCTTCTTAAATCTCCATTACTGTGCCTTGTAGTCGCATGCCTTATTGCATGCCTATGTGCAGTATGGTATTTTTTTGTCTTCACTTTTTCTTCCATTCTATCCTAAGCTCCTTTCAGTACCTCATCTGTCTTGTTCACCAGTACTGTTCCCAGGATCTAGCACAAATACTGTCTCTTGATAAATGAGTTGAATTGGTAAGTGAATAGATAAATTAAAGGTAAACCTTGGGCAAGCAGAGGAGGCAAGGGACAGCAAAACATCCAGAGTAAGAAATCAGAAGGGGAGCAGAGAAGGAAAACAGAAGACGTTAGCAGAAATGCTAACCTCTTCTTACCGATACTGTTTTTCTTAACTGCTTCTTAACTTTAAATTATTTTCTGTTTTTCTGGCTTTTATTCCTTCACTTATTCTTACTATTGTCACCTAGATTTGGGACCTATTACTACCTCTTACCTGGAGCATATTTTCATTACTTTATGGTTTTAGTCTTAATATCATTCAACCCTATTTTAGATAGATATATCTTCTAGATAATTTTCTGCACCTTGCCAGAAAAAAACATGAAGCTTTCTTTTTTCTTCATATTCCTCAGAAAAGAGAATTATGAAGTAGTTCTTGAAGAAGTATGTTAATTTCTTGCAGTTCTTATTTTTAGAAAATTTTCTTAGTTCTCCCCTTCTGTAAACTAATTCCTTACCCCCATGGTTGGCACTTACTAGATCAGACAACAACTGCTTATCATCACTTATTCAATTTTTCTTTACACATCAAAGCATAATTAGTAATTCTCTTCCATAAATATTTTTGAGGTACTATTTATAAGCACCTCCCTTCTCAACTTTCTCATCTTATTTCCAATTTATTTACCAATTTCTTAAATTGTTTATTTACCAATTTCTTAAGAACTTTGTCATTTGTAAAGCCTAATAATTCCATATGAAGTATTTACCTTCAACTTAAATTTTATATCATTTGTCTTGTTTTCCTAGATTATCACATTTTTATTTTGTATGAAAAATTATGACTCATTTATTACTTTTAGACAATCTTTTTTAGTCCCTTCATTGTCAATATTGTATCTGGTATAGCTAAAAACATTAAGTTAATAGATTGCAGAATAGGAAGTCCTACCCTTGTTTCACCTACAGACACCAGCTTAACAATATATGGACCAAAATATCTTTATGAAAACTCTGGATACTAGTTGAGATGTTGCAGTACCCACATGTGGGCAAAACCAATAACAAGCCAAGAGCAGGGCATTAAAATGGGTAAGAAGAGCCTTTTCACTTTACCTGTGATCTCTTCTGCCCTGGCTTATAGTCTCTCGCTGGAGAGAGAAGGAGAAAGAAGAGTATACCCAACGTTCCAGCTTTTCACAAGGTTGCCCAAGGAGCTGGTTTCTGTCTTGCTTGATGCAGTGTTAATGGAATCAGTATAGTTTTGGTGCATACAGGCCACTGAAAGCAAGGGAGAGCAGGAGCAACTTGCATCAACACCAGAGAGCCTGTAATGGTGCAGAGCCCAGCATGGCTCAGTGCAATGGAGAGAAGTTACCCAATTCACAGTTTCTCCATTGGGTAGAAGGGAGAAGAGTAGAGCATGTATCCTGCAATCTGAGTTTTTTGTGGGGTTGTATGAAGGAGTGATTTCTGTCTACCTGACTCAGAGCACTTGAGCCAGCATACATTGGATGTCTAAGAATAAAAGAGTAGGTTGGTTTGCCAGTGCAACACCAGAAAACCTGTAGCACTGAAGGCAGACACCAGAAGGAATAAGAGATTACGGCCTTGTGAAAAAGAAACTGGCAACCTCTGATTAGGAAATTGTATACACAGCCAAGAGAAGCTGCCTTACTCCAAAAAGGTTTCAGAGGCCTCCAATCTCTAGCCACACTGACTGGTGAAAATCCTTCCCTGTACAAAGCCCGTCCATAAAGACTGGGAGGTGTGGCTAGTTTTTCAAATGCATAAAGTTTAGCCCTATCCACCAAAGAAATCACAAGGCATATGAAGAAACAGGGAAACATGGCCCAATCAAATGAATAAAACAGATCTCCAGAAACCAACCTCAAAGGCACAGAGATCTATAAATTTCCTGAGAAGGAATTCAAGGTTTTGTTTTGTTTTTCTCTTGAAGCAAAATGGTCTGCATGAGAATACAGATAGACAACTATGCAAAATCAGGAAACCAGTTCATGAACAAAGTGGAAGTATCAACAAAGAGAAACTTAAAAAGAACCAAATAGAAATTCTGGAACTAAAGAATACAATAACTGTATTGAAAATTTCGCTAGATTCTTTCAATAGCAGACTTAATCAAATAGAAGAACGAACTTGAAAGACGATCATTTGAAATTATCAAGTCAGAAGAGCAAAAAAGTAAAGACAAGTAGACAAAGCCTAAGAGACTTCTAGGACTACATCAAGCAGATTAATATATGCATCATGGGAATCTCAGAAGAAGACAGAGAAAAGGACATATTTGAGCTTATTTGACAAAATAATGGCTGAGAACTTCCCAAAGCTGAGAAAAGAAATGAACAATGAATTTCAAAGAGCTCAAAATACTCCACCTAGGAATGGGGAAGTTGGGAAAATCACAAATCTGTGGAAGTTACACAAACTCTTGAATAGCCATTGAGTCAAAGAAGAAATCACAAGGAAATTGGGAAATATCTTTAGACTAATGAAAATAAAACAAACCACCAAAACTTATGAGATGCAGTAAAAGCAGTCATAATAGGAAAGTTTCTTGCAGCAAACCCTACGTTAAAAAAGAAAAATCTCAAATCAGTAACCTAACTGTACATCTTAAAGGACTAGAAAAATAACAACAAACTAAACCCTCTCATATATGGTCAAACGATTTTTTACGAAAGTGCCAAAACTATTCAATGGGAAAAAGATAATCTCTTCAACAAATGATATTGGGAAAACTTGATGCAAAAGAGTAAAGATTGACCCATAGCTTACACCATATACAAAAATTAATTCAAAATGTACCAAAGACTGAAAGGTAAGACCTGAAACTATAAAACTCCTAGAAGAAAACATAAGGGGAAAGCCTCAAGACTGGAGTGAGTAATGATTTCCTGGATATATACTAAGGCACTGACAACAAAACAAAAATAGACAAATGGCACTGCATCAACCTATAAAACTTCTATACGGCAAAGGCCATAGTCAGTAGAATGAAAAGGCAACCTATTGGATGAAAATATTTGCCTGCCATGTATCAGGTAAGGAGTTAATTTCTAGAATATGGAAAGAATTCCTGCAACTCAGTCACAACAATAAAAATTATTTTAAAATGGGTGAAGGACTTATAGAGACATTTCATAAAAGAAGATATACAAACACATGAAAAGATGTTCAACAGCACTATTTATAAGGAAAATGTAAATCAAAACTACATGTATTCAGTTCAGTTCAGTCGCTCAGTCGTGTCTGACTCTTTGTGACCCCATGAATCACAGCACCAACACCTCCCTGTCCATCACCAACTCCCGGAGTTCACTCGAACTCATGTCCATTGAGTCAGTGATGCCATCCAGCCATCTCATCCTCTGTCTACCCCTTCTCCTGCCCCCAATCCCTCCCAGCATCAGAGTCTTTTCCAATTAGTCAACTCTTCGCAAGGAATGACCATTATCAAAACAACAGAAATAATAAGTGTTGGTGAGGATGTGAGAAATTGGAGCCCTTGTGTACTGCCAGTGGGATTGTAAAATGGTACAGCTACTATGGAAAACTGTAAGGAGATTCCTCAAAAAGTTAACATTAAAACTACCACATGATCCAACAATCCCACCTCTGAATAAATAATTGACAACAAGGTCTCAAAGAGAAATTTGCACATCCATGTTCAACACAGCATTATTCACAGTAGACAGGACATGGAAGTGGAGAAGGCAATGGCACCCCACTCCAGTACTCTTGCCTGGAAAATCCCACGGATAGAGGAGCCTGGTGGGCTGCGCTCCATGGTCGCAAAGAGTCGGACACGACTGAGCGACTTCCCTTTCACTTTTCACTGTCATGCATTGGAGAAGGAAATGGCAACCCACTCCAGTATTCTTGCCTGGAGAATCCCAGGGACAGGGGAGCCTGGTGGCCTGCCGTCTATGGGGTCACACAGAGTTGGACATGACTGAAGTGACTCAGCAGCAGTAGCAGGACATGGAAGCAGGCTAAATGTTCAACAGATGGATGAATATATACATACAGTGGAATATTACTGAGCCTTTAAAGACAAGGAAGTCTGTCATATGCTACAACATGAATGAACCTTGAGTCATCGTGTTAAATGAAATAAGCCATTCACAAAAAGGCAGATATGCATAATTAGACTTACCTGAGGTATCTACAGTAATCAACTAATAGAAACAAAGTACTGTGGTAGGTACTGGGACTGGAGGAAGGAGGAAATATGAGAGGAATTCATTATTCCATTCTCACAGAATATCAGTTACACAAGATGAAAATGTTCTAGACATCCATTTTACAACAATATGCATACAGTTAACAAGACTATACTGTGCACTTATAAAGTGTTGAAAGTGAAAGTGAAGTCGCTCAGTCATGTCTGATTCTTTGTGACCCCGTGGACTGTAGCCTACCAGGCTCCTCAGTCCATGGAATTTTCCAGGCAAGAGTACTGGCGTGGGTTGCCATTTCCTTCTCCAAGAGGTCTTCCCAACCCAGGGATCGAACCCTGGTCTCCCACATTGCAGGCAGATGCTTTAACCTCTGAGCCACCAGGGAAGCCTTTATAAATTGTTGAGTGTAAAAGAAAAAAAAAAATGTATATTATTGGATTGACCAGCTGTATACTATTGATGCCTAAATATAGGCCTACCTTCTCTCCCAAACTCCAGACACTCCTTGATGTCCTGCTGGCATCTCACATTTCCCTCTTCAGTAACCAAAATTTAGTACCCTTCCATCCAAATTGTTTCTATATTGCCCTGTTAGTTAATGACATTCTTGCCTACCCTAATAACCAAAGTTGAAATCTGACCACAGTATTCACCTTCTTCCCAAAGCACAGTCAGTCATGCCTAGAACTGTTTGTTGTGGCCCTTTTAAATATCCTTTCTCCAGTTTCTGTTGCATTAGTTTTGGCCTTCATTGTCTCTTACCTTTAGGATTTCGGTAGCATACTAATTGCTCTGCCTGTCTACAATCTCTCTTCCTTCCAATCTACCATCAGGGAAGTATTGCAGTTTTATGTATCACTTCTCTGTAAAAAGTTTTGAATGGTTCTCCATTTACTGCAGTACTTAGCATCATCAAAATCTGTCCTTAACTGAACTGACACTTTTATTCCTTAATATTTCATCCTTTCCATCCAGTCCCTAACCATATTAGGCAATTTCTCATTCTCTACAAGTTCTTTCTCTTTTTGTTCATTCTGTTTTGAATGTTCCTCCTTTTTTCTTATTGTTTAAAGCTCAAATCAGTTGTTACTTCCTCTGTGAGGTTTTGCAGTTTGTTCCATCAGAATCAGTTAGTCCCTTTTCTGTATTATCATACATAGTATTTTGTTTTTACATTAAAGCGTAAGTATTTACAGGGTTGGTTTTTATTTGTTTGTTTTTTACTTTTTCCTTAAAACGCAGCCTGATTTGTGTGTTCATGAGACTGTGGGAAATAGGAATCTCATCTTGTTTACCTTAATATCACTCCCTAATGTTTAATAAAGGGCCTTATATAGAGAGAGTATTCAATTCATTTTTAGTAAATAAAGTTGAGCCAAAGAAAGTTCCCCTAGTGTAATATAGGAGGAAGCACACCATACTAAATATCTGGAAATTTGATCTGTTAAGACATATGACTTTGAGCTAATCTTTTTAACCTCTCTGTGGCAGAATTTGTTTTTTATAAGAAATCTTAATGGGCACTACCCCCATGCTTAGAAACTTTAAAATATTGGCCTCCGTGGTAAAGTTATGTAAATAGTTTTCCATTGCCTTACACGTTAAAGTTCAGACTCCAAAGCCTAGCATTCAGAGGCCTCCACAGTCTGGTTTTAGATGCTGTTCTAGTTTCAGCTTCCACTAACAGGAAGCCAAGGAAATAAATACCTTAGTTTCATACTCTTCTGCTCACCAGCCTCCTGCCAGTACCTTCTATTGGCTGAGCTCAAGCAGGAGCCTCAAGGACAGAGAGACCCTTGGTCCTCTTCATGAACACTGGCCCCTTGGAGGCACAGAGCACAGTAGGGAATAATGCGAGTGATGAGGAGGAACAAACGCAGCTGCTTTGTTCAAACTGTTCCCTCTCCCTTCCTGGATTTAGGTCTTTTTATCTCAAGTCATGACTCTATAAAAATAATAATAATGCAGGTATTTAACATTTATGGAGAACTTATTATTGTCCAGGCAGTTTGACATGCAGATGGAGGAGGAGATAAAGTCTGAGGAGGAGGAGGAAGAAGGTAATTAATGATGGGAAAGAGTCTTGAAGAAGTTACCAGGTCATGACCTTCAATTGCCCATAGTCTTTTGGCAGATGAACTTAATTGCCATGCTAATGGGTTTGGACGTTATTGTGAAGGCCGATGAAGGAATTTAAACATGGAAATAGCAAGATCAAGTTTGGAGCTTTTGAAATAATATCTACTACTTGTGTGGATAATGAATTGAGTCAGGGTGAGAGCAGAACCAAGAATCTGATGAGAGCTTGAATGAAACTTGACAAAACAGTAATAGAAAAATAAAGCAAGATTTTTGACATATTAAGTAATCACAATTGACAGGATTAGAAACTGGATGTGGAAGGTAAGGAAGTCAAGAATGACTCCAAATTTATAACTTGGGCAACATATGAATTACAATACCATATGTTGATATAATCTATCATGCATAGATTCATCCAATGCATGAAAGCGAAAACTGAAAGTGAAGTCCTCAGTCATGTCCAACTCTTCGTGTCCCATTGTACTGCCGCCTACCAGGCTCCTTCGTCCATGGGATTTTCCAGGCAAAAGTACTGGAGTGGGGTGCCATTGCTTAATAATTTCTAGTACACACCATGATTCTGTCACACATCTGACTCAACTGTCCTTCTCTTTCCAGTCCAACTAGCAAATAACTTTATCTTGTAAGACTCTGAAGATAAGCAGCAGCAGAATAAGGGTATATGTAAGAACAAAGAGATGAAGTTGAATAGAAAGAACAGACCAAGAAAGACTGAGCACATTACTCTGGACAGTCTGAACTTTGTCCCTGCTGCTGCTATTGCTGCTAAGTCGCTTCAGTCGTGTCCGACTCTGTGCGACCCGATAGACCGCAGCCCAGCAGGCTCCCCCATCCCTGGGATTCTCCAGGCCAAGAACACTGGAGTGGGTTGCCATTTCCTTCTCCGAACTTTGTCCCTAGAACAGTAGTAAGTTTTTGATGGCTAAAAGCACAATTAAATCAGATACTATTGAGAAATTTTCCTAGAACCCTAGAATTTGGACCTTGAGTTTGGAAGATATTGACTAGAGTTGACTAAGAAAATAATTATTTCAAAACAAATAGCATTTATTGAATTTTTTGAGTGTTGCCATACCAGTCAAGAATCTGAATAATAAAAGTAGGGAAAAATCCACCCTCATCCTATTGTGCATGCATGCATAGCTCAGTCGCTTCAGGCAAGTTCGGCTGTTTGCGACCCAATGAACTGTAACCCCAGGCTTCTCTGTCCGTGGGATTCTCCAGGCAAGAATACTGGAGTAGGTTGCCATGCCCTCCTCCAAGGGATCTTCCTGACCCAGGATCAAACCCGCCTGTCCTGTGTCTTTGCATCGCAGGTGGATTCTTTACCGCTGAGCCACCAGCAAAGCCCCGCTCATCCTGTTACTTAAAGATAACTACTACTAACATATATAATTATTTTATTTCAGCCTATACATTGGATTGTACTTTATTTCTAAGCTATAATCATATTATGATGTATACTTTTTAAATCTACAGGATTCATATCAGCAGAATTAATGGTGAATTAACCATACTTTTTAAGCCTATGGAAAGACCTGGATCATATCAAGTGCCCAATAAGTGTAAACTGCTTAGTTTCTATCTCCATATTGTGCAAAATACTGTAAAAACTAGATTTGTTTCACCAATGACACATGACTCAGTCTTCACATTTTCTTCATTCTCTGATTACCTATTCTAAGATTTCCTTCCTCAGCCATACAAATTAGCATCTGCTACTTGCCTAAAGACCATGTTTAACAGTGTTAACCTCTTACAAGATATGAACCAGAATTTACTTTTGATTAGTCTGTCGTTGAAATTAACGTACAGGATAGGCATTCTGGAAGTTGAAGCTTTTGTGCTTATACCTAATAATATGAGAAACAGCACCATAAAGGAAAGATTAAGAGAAATGAGACTTTTATGAGCTGATAAAATTTCTGTAATAGCAAAGATAACTTTAACTTCTCTTGGTCCTTTTTCTCAGGCCATTATAGAGACTAATTAGTTAATACTCTAAAAGGAACTTGTCAGATTCTACTTTTAAAGATTTAATAGCTTTTGATTTCTAAGGAAAAATTACTTTTTCTCTACCTTTGTCTAGGGAATGTTTAAAACAAGGACCTAATAAAGAAAACAAAATTCTAACTTTGCATTTCAGTACTGAAGAAAACAAAATTTTAACTTTGCATTTCAATACACTGACACAATGAAAACATTCCAAGTGGAAGCTGACTAGCTGACTTTGTGTTTGTTCATTTGTATATGTGTGTGTGTGTGTGTGTGTGTGTGTGTGTGTACATCTGAAACTATCCTGACAGGCTCTTTGGGAAATAAGAGAATTCTTGGCCAGCTTTTTTGACTACTCAAGGTTTAAAAGGGGGTTTCCAGCCACCTCACAAAGGAAGCTAGTGTTTAGAGATGCAAAGTGCACCAAACCAGAAATCATAGAGCAAGACAGGGATGAACCATCGGAAATATGAATCAAGCTCTGAGGTTTACATTCCTGAACCAGAATTAACAGCAAAGCAAAAGGTAATTACCAATAGTGTAAGCAAATAAAAAGGTCTGATGAAAGATGGGGGCAGAAAAGGGGGAAATTGTGTCTAAAGCTGAAAGCTGCCATAATGGCTATAACCAGAACTCACAATTCTTAATGTATATAAAGCATTAGTGCCACTAGTAAGGCCAGGAACCAGGGATCTTGAATTGAGGCCTTCCTTAAGAACCCTCAGTCCTTAAGAAACTTTGTTGTGTAATCCAGACCTATAAAGACAGTCATGAAGAACTCCTGTTGATCATCTAAAGCCACCTCAACTCAAAACACTTTGCTTCCTTTGTTAGGAATATTGACACTTGATTCCTACATTTAAAGCTCTGTATGGCAACCCACTCCAGTATTCTTGCCTGGAGAATCCCATAGATGGAGGAGCCTGGTGGGCTATAGTCCATGGGATCGCAAAGAGTCGGACACAACTGAGCGACTTCACTTTCACTTTCAAAATAATTTTATCCTTTTTCTAGTGTTACGTTAGCTACTCTCTTTAATCACTGTGTCTGCTAATACTGTGTTTTCTTCACTTCCATCTCTACCCTGTTATGGCAGCTCTTCAACCAGTTTACTTTTAATTTTGTATATTTAACTTACCTGTATGTGACAAATTTAAAATAAAAGCCAAAGGAAGACAGTTGCTAAGACAGTTCATACCTGATCATGGGAAGTGAATTACTTTTCCTCCTTTTGGCCTTGTAGTTTTTCTGTAGGTAAACCTCTTGATCTCAGAAATAACTGATAAGGATTTACTTACAGTGTTGTTTACAGTGTTCTCATTTTATCTTCTAGCTTGGTAGTACATGCATTAGCTTTTTTCCCATTTCCCTGATTACTTGACCTTAGCTAAAAGTGACAATTACCATATTATTTTTATTATTCTTTTTCTTTTCCCTACCACAATAACTCACTACTTTTTAACAAAAAGAGAGGAAAACCCAGTGTTCACTCCATTGCTAACAAATGTTTACTTTACAGCTGTCTTTGAAAAAGGAGTCATTCTCCATATAGATGGCTAACAAACACATGAAAAGATGCTCAACATCACTCATTATCAGAGAAACACAAATCAAAACCACAGTGAGGTACCATTTCACACTAGTCAGAATGGCTGTGATCCAAAAGTCTACAAGCAATAAATGCTGGAGAGGGTGTGGAGAAAAGGGAACCCTCTTACACTGTTGGTGGGAATGCAAACTAGTACAGCCACTATGGAGAACAGTGTGGACATTCCTTAAAAAACTGGAAATACAACTGCCTTATGACCCAGCAATCCCACTGCTGGGCATATACACCGAGGAAACCAGAACTGAAAGAGACACGTGTACCCCAGTGTTCATCGCAGCACTGTTTATAATAGCCAGGACATGGAATCAACCTAGATGTCCATCAGCAGATGAATGGATAAGAAAGCTGTGGTACATATACACAGTGGAGTATTACTCAGCCGTTAAAAAGAATACATTTGAATCAGTTCTAATGAGGTGGATGAAATTGGAGCCTTTTATACAGAGTGAAGTAAGCCAGAAAGAAAAACACCAATACAGTATACTAACACATATATATGGAATTTAGAAAGATGGTAACGATAACCCTGTATGTGAGACAGCAAAAGAGACACAGATGTGTAGAACAGACTTTTGGACTCTGTGGGAGAGGGAGAAGGTGGGAGGATTTGGGAGAATGGCATTGAAACATGTATAATATCATGTAAGAAACAAATCTCCAGTCTAAGTTCGATGCATGATACAGGATGCTTGGGGCTGGTCACTGGGATGACCCAGAGGGATAGTACAGGGTGGGAGTTGGGAGGGGGGTTTAGGATGGGGAACACATGTGCACCTGTGGTGGATTCATGTTGATATATGGCAAAACCAATACAATATTGTAATTAGCCTCCAGTTAAAGTAAATAAATTTAAAATTTTAAAAAAAGTCATTCTCATAAGAAGAACATTAAATTAATGAACAGAATAGAGTTTGAAATTGTGTGTAGTATACATCTTTGCAGCCCATCTTCTTTGGCAATCTATATATTCTAGACTGATTGAAATCAAACATTTAGAAACTCATTCACCAAAATTTTCTCTGTGACCACATATGCACAGTATCATTGGGCCTTGACTTAAAACATCTTTTCCTTTCTCAAAGAGTTGATAATCTAATTAAGAAAGCAGACAGGTATATAAAAATATATAATTATTATAAGATATGTAATGAATACAGTATGCAGTGAAATTCTGAGATAAAGTATTTAGAGTGCCTCAGTGCAGGAAAAAATGGAATGGTCATGCATTGCTCCATAAAAGACGGACCATTCAAAAACTTCTTTCATTTTTTAAATTTTAAAATAATTTCAAGCTTTAAAAAATCTGCAAGAAATAGTACAAACAATTCCTGTTTCTTTCACCCAGTTTCCCACAAGTATTAACCATTTTGCCACATTTACTTTGCCATTTCTCTCTACATATTAATATACATATTTTCCTGAACTGCTTATGAGTAAATTGCAGACATGATGCCCCTTAATGCTTCAAATGTATATGTCCTTTTTTTAAAAACTGAAGAAAATTTTAAAAAAGAAAATAATATTCTTACTTAAGCACAGTATAATTATCAAAATCAGGAAATGAACCTTGCCATAATACTATTATGTAACCTTATTCAAATTACACTTTGCCAGTTTTTCTAATAATGTTCTTTGTATCCAAAGGGGGAAAAAACATTCTCCTCTTCTGATCTGGGATCCAGTCCAGAATCATGCATTACTTTTAGCTATCATGTGTCTTTAGGCTATTCTGTCTGGAACAGTTCCTCAGTTTTTCTTTGTCTTTCATGACCTTGACATTTTTAGAGTGTGGGAGAGTTATTTTGTACCATGTTCCTCAAATTTAGGCTTTTCTGATGTTTCCTGATAGTTTGATTCAGGTTATGCATCTCTGACAGTAATACTTCATATGTGACCTCATGTCCTTCTTAGTACATCCTTAGGAATTTCATGAGGTCATTACTGGTGATTTTAACTTTGATCATTTGGTTAAGGTAATATCTGCCAGATTTCTCCACTATAAAATCACTATTGTGATTAATAAGAATCTTGTGGGGAAATATGTTGAGACTATATAAATATATTGTTTTTGTTGAGATTTTCGTCGTCTAGTCTTAGTATCCGTTGATGATTTTTACACCAGTTATTACTATGAACCAATTATCGTACTATGCTGTGTCGCTCAGTTGTGTCTGATTCTTTGCAACCCCATGGACTATAGCCTGCCAGGCTGCTCTGTCCATGGGGATTCTCCAGGCAAGAACACTAGAGTGGGCTGCCATGCCCTCCTCCAGGGGATCTTCCTAACCCAGGGATTGAACCCAGGTCTCCCATATTGGAGGCGAATTCTTTACCATCTGGGCCACCAAGGAAGCCCAAACCAATTATTACTATTGAGCCAATTACTACTATGATAGTTGCCAAGTGGTGATTTTCTAATTCTTTCTCTTCATTTATCAGTTGTCACTCTGCTGTAATGAAGACTTTTATTTAATCATTACCTTATACTATTATATACTCATGAATTTTAATTTTTTATGGATTGTTTTATTAAATAGATTATCTGTTACTATCCTAATTTATTTTGATGCTTAAGTTGTCCCAGGTTTGACTAATGGGAACCTTTTCATATTGATTCTAAGATCCTTTGATATATTGTTCTCATCACTATTTGAATATTTGCTTACCAAAGAAAGTTGTGAAAGAAGAATAATGTCCCACGAAAACAAAAAGATGAGAGAAAACTTACTCTGTGCAGAGAAAACATACAAGAGCAGGAAAATATGAAATAGTGCAGTGTATTCCAATATATACCATATTATTAATTGTCTGAAGGATGGAGTAATGTGTGATGACTGAAAAGGAAGCAAGAAAGGTTTTGTATACTATTCTAAAGAATTTGAATTTTATCCTGGCGATGATAGTGAATCATTGATAAAAATTTTAGAGTAAACATTTTGTGACAACAATGCCTTGTTTTGTATCTTGAGTCCCATAAGTTCCAGGGGTACTTTATTTTAATATTCCTTATACAAATTAACACAGTCCTTTCCCTCATAATTTTTAGGTTTCATCAGAAATATTGGGTTGGCTAAAAAGTTCCACTGGGTTTTCATAACAGCAGTCAGAAAAGAATGAACTTTTGGTCAACCCAATATTCTGAGGCTCATTATCTTGAATAAACAGGTAGAAAGAGTATTAAACTGAAAGCAATATAAGAAATTTATTTTCATATATACAGAGTTCCCTGTAGACCTGAGCCTGCAAACACTATCATTGCCAGTGTTTCCCTAGAGGTTTGGACCTGATTCCTCTTAATTTGAGATTTATGTAAAAGACTAAATGCTTTTTGTATGTCTGAGCCACACATTATTTGAATTACCAAATGCCCTAGTTACTTAACCTGAAAAAATTACTATAATCTTTGCTGTTTAAGCTTCCTAGGAAAGTTATTCATTATCTTAGGTTGTTTGTGTTCAGAAAGAACCAGGAAATAGAAATACAAGAAACTGAAGCTGCAGATACCATGGGAAACAGAGGCAGTAATATTAATAGGGCAAACCAGGTCTCTCTCTTGAGATTTTCTGTATCTAAGGAATGAATAATGATTTATACTTTGGGTAGTTTGGAAACTCTTTTACTGATTGTTCTGAAGAATAAAGTTTCCTCTTGAGGTTTTGAATTTAATCAAGAAGAACTTGCATGAACATCTTGTTTCTATTATATTCTGTTCTGTCACCTGAAAGCATCTTCTCTTCACTTACTTCTAATTTAAAAAATGGATCTTCAAGCCAAGGTGAAACATTGTATATTAAGAATTGGCAGATTAAAAAGGATGCATTTGAAATGGGAAAAAGTCATTCCACTGGTATAAACAGTTTCATTTAATATGTCTATGCCATAAGAAAAATGTTACTGCTGTATAACAAAGACCTTAGTTTACTCAGTGGAAAGGAATCCGTTTTTACTTTTTTGTCCCTTTAAAGGCCTTGTACAACATAGACATTGCCATTAGTATTTAAACATGTCTGATGATGGCGATCCTGAGTGAACATCATATATTGTCTTTTTAGTGATTATAAATGCTGCATGCCAGATAGAAAAATCTCAGTAATATTTTAAGTACTTTATCTGCAGATTCTGAACTCACATATAATCATCCCCAATTCTGAACCTATACATGAGAAAAATATAAATGAGACAAGTTAAATTTTACTAATGGAAGCCTAAGCTTATTAGAGAAACCTCTAGATCATCAATCTGTGCTAATTTAGAATTGCTTTAATCCCACAAATCTACTTCAGAAAATTAAACCCCTCATATAAGAATGCCATCAATGTAGGTGTTATAAAAATTCAGCCTGTTACTCTTTGCTTAGTTTGGACATTTGCGAGTAGGGAAGATGTCTAGACTTCCTTCCCCCACCACCACCCCTACTCCCATATAAGGATCCCATATCCTAAACTACCTCGTAGTTTATTTTTTGTCAGAGTAGCTAGTGTGCCTCATTACCATACATCACCAGAAAATTTTACTATTATAAGTTTAAATAAATATTTCTTTGAATAAGCTTAAATAAATATTTCTTTGAATGGTATAATCTTCTCAGGACACATTTTCACATTTGTTAGTTTTGTTTCATTTTATAGTTTACATAAATTGAATGGAGCCTAGTACCTTTACATTTTCTTTGTGACTATTAGTGTTCATTTATAAGGTAGCCATCAGAATATATTTATGGCTGTGAAATAGCTTTTGTTTTGTAGGAAAAGTTCTATCCAAATTTTGGATACCTTCTCTGTCGCAAAGAGTCAGACACGACTGAGCAACTGAACTGAACTGAACTCACTCACTGTCCAAAACCCAGACTTTCTTTTGTTATAACCTTCTTACTCTTTAACAAATGTTCTTTCCTTCATTTCCTACTTCTAGGTAAATGGATTTTATGGACCACTCAATGAAAACTGCCTGCTAGGCTGTATTAACTCATCTGGTGTAAGAGACAGAGACAAAAGTGCATACTGTTTTTCCCAAATTTTTTCTCTTCTATCAGATTTCTGTCTGAGCTCAAAATCAAGAAGAGGGATAAGGTTTGGAGTAGAATATTTCTTGATCCTTTTTCCTGTCTGACTGAATTCTGCAATAGTCCTGGACAGGTAGAAGTGCTTTGCGGTTATAACTTGTGAAATAAGAAAAGTCAGAGATAAATATTCTTAAATTTTGTGAAGCTTTCAATTTAAAGCTTCTTATAAATCACTGATATCAACATCAGAAAATAGTTGAAATTATGTTTTTTAATGGAAACCAAAAAAAAAGAAACAAGTATTTGCTTACCAGCTTTATTTTGGAAATGTATGCCTTCTAATAAATGAGCTGTCCCATGCCAGCCCATGAGAGGCCTTCATATGAGCCCCTGAGCTAACTGGTGGTGCTGTGCTTCCTCAGCCTGTACCTGCAGCTGCCAGTTCCTCTGTGTGTGTCCCTGGGGCTGACCCTTGAGCATGGTTTGTCCACTTTCGATCTGAAAATCAGAATACTGAATCACCTAGATCGATAGTTTTTTTTAAAACTTATTTTAGCTACAGTTTTTTGCTAAATGGAATCTTATCTAACACATAGACTTCCTGCATGTGGAGAGGGATACAACAGAACTAAGTATGTTAATGTTATTTAGTAATTCCATTTACTCAAAAAGAGCAGCTATTTAGAGAAATTCAAATCAAAACTACGATGAGGTCTCACCTCACACCAGTCAGAATGGCCATTATCAAAAAGTTTACAAATAACGCTGGAGAGGGTGAAAAAGGAACCCCCCTACACTGTTCATAGGAATGTAAATGGTGCAACCGCTGTGGAGAACAGTATGGAAGTTACTTTAAAAACTAAAAATAAAAGTTACCATATGATCTTGCATTCTCACTGCTGGGCATATAGCTGGACAAAACTCTTAATTCAAAAAGATACATGCATCACAATGTTCACTGCAGCACTATTTACAATAGCCAAGACATGAAAGCAATCTAAATATCCATCTACAGAGAAATGGATAAAGATGTTGTGTGTGTGTGTATGTGTATGTATATATATAGCAATCAAATACTACTCAGCCATAAAAAAAGAATGAAATCCCATTTGCAGCAACATGGATTGACCTAAAGATGATTATACTAAGTGAAGTAATCCAGAAAAAACAAATATCATATGATATCACTTATTTCTGGAATCTGATACAAATGAACTTTGTATAAATATTAATACAAATGAACTTATTTACAAAACAGAAATAGATTCACAGTCATGGAAAACAAATTTATAGTTACCAAAAGGAATAGTTGAGGCAGAACTAAATTGGAAGTTTGGGACTAACATATACACACTCAGTTCATACACACTACTATATATAAAATAGGTAGTTTTTACAAGGATCTGCTGTATAACACAGGGAGCTATACTCAATATCTTATAATAACCTATAATGGGAAAGAATCTTAAAAAGAACATATATACACACACACACACACACACATATATATATTCTTTGCTGTATACTTGAAACTAACAAAACATTGTAAATTAACCACACTTCAATTTTTGAAAGCACAACTATTACTTACTTCATTAATTTTATTTTTTGTATCTAGACAGTAAGCCACAAATACTACTTTTCTCATATTTATACAACCAAGTTAACCCTTCTTTACTGGTGAAGTAGCTGATTATTTCCACTGTGCGATCTTGGGTGGGTCTTGAGTGGGAAGAAGCCTCTTGGCACATAGAAGTTGCTCAGTAAACACTTGCTGCAAACACAAGCACACACTTGCTGATGTGCCAGAGAATTAAAGTACTTCTCCTTTGAGACTTTTTTTCCAGTTTTTTTATCCAGAAGTCTGCTCTGGTGACACACAGTTTAGTGAGGGGTGAGTGTTAACTCATTAGCGTCAAAGTTTGGATTATGTATCTAGTGACACAATCACTTTGTGAAAGAGAATTGACAAATACAGAAGGTCTTAGAGAAGCACAGGGCAGAAAAGGAAGCAACACTTTGTTTCTCCCTTCCCAACTTTAGACTTTGTTTGAGGATGTGTTATTCATTCATGAAAAGTGTTAGATGCTCAGTCATGTCCAATTCTTTGCAGCCCCAAGGACTGTAGCCCACCAGGCTCCTCTGTCCATGAAATTATCTAAGCAAGAATACTGGAGTGGGTAATCATTCCCTTTTCCAGGGGATCTTCCCAACCCAGGGATCGAACCTGGGTCTTGTGCACTGCAGGCAGATTCTTTACTGAGCCACTAGGGAAGCCCCATTCATTCATACCTCAAGTATTTATTCAATATCTACTAAGGAAAGCATAACTCTAAAAGTGGCAAAAGATGCACAGATTAATGAGATACAGGTTCTGCCTTCAAAGAGTTTGTGATAAGCTAACATAAGCAGGGCAAATACTTAAATGTCTACACCATAAGGTGGAAAATGGTACATGCCATTGAAAAATAAAAGCAAGTACAAAATTATTATAAAGACAGGAAATATTTTTCCAGGTTGATGGAAATTGGTATGCAGTTTTTAATTTAAAAAAAATACCAACCTCTAGAGAACAATGAGGTGGTTTGATATCCTCCTGCCTTTATTTTTTATTTACTTAAATACTTTTCCTTTCTGTTGAACTGAAACGTTCTTCATTGCAGGTTGTATCTTAGTCTGTGTAGACTGAGTACATAACTGTGCCTGGCTCATAAAATATACTCAGTAAATATTTGTTGAATGGATGTGTGCATCACTGATAATCAAACTTGGTTTCTAATAACAAAAATTCCATTACAAAGCACATTCAACAAATAACCTCTGTACAGTTAAAAAATGTAATTTTTCACTCAGAAACCAAACTTTAAAAAAAAAAGCTTTTATAAGACTATACATAATTTTCACCATAAAGAGAGTAAAGAATATTTTAGAAAAGACCAGATCTGAGATCTATAAATCTGAATAAAATGCAGACGCATCTATCATGCTTTTCAATTATACTGGTTGTGACAATATGTATTGATGATATTTAATGACAAAATAGGACTTCAGTGAAAGTTGTGAATAAATTTACAGTTCAATTATAGATAAATTATTAATCACACAAAATCCTTCTCTAAGTATTCACCTTGAAGTAGAAATTTTTTTCATATTTAGCACTAAATAATCTCTAAGGTCCTTAAAGTTAAAAAAATTTGTAATTTCATGATTGCCCATGGATGAAAAATAAGTATATTGTATGTCTTTTCTTTGACTACTTATGACATTGTCATTTGTCTTAGAATGAAAAGTATGGGACAGTACCTGTGAGTTCAATGAATATGTCTGAAGTAGCCTCTGGAGGTAGGACGGGAGGACTAAATTAAATAAATTACAATGACCAGGAACTTACAGACTTCTGAGGGATATATACAGTCATTGTTGTTCAGTCGCTCAGTCATTTCCGACTCTTTGTGACCCCATGAACTGCAGCATGCCAGCCTTCCCTCTCCTTCACTATGTCCCAGAATTTACTCAAACTCAAGTCCACTAAGTCTGTGATGCCATCCAACTGTCTCATCCTCTGTTGCCCCCTTAAGAAATCGGAGCCTATTTGTCCCACATGTCAAAAGTCTGGAGGCAGGCAGTCCAGGGTTTGTACAGTAGCTCAACACTGTCATCAGGGATTCTGGCTCTTCTCCTTTCCTTATTTCTCATACTTACTCTATGGGTTTCTAGTCTCATAGTTGAAAATGACTATAGCACCTCCCAGTAGCTAGTCATGTTCTCCTCTTAAAGTTTTACCTCTTTATCTTTTTATTTGTAGTAGGAAGCCTGCCCCCAGGGACTACTTCTTACATCTTGCTGGCAAGAACTTAGGTGGCTATAAACATATTATATGGCCAGTCTTAGGTGAAAGGCAGCTGCAGAAGAAGTGGATTGTGGATATTAGTTAGGATAGCCAAGCAACAGTTTTGCAGTTACTCCTTTTATGTTAACCCTTTGAGCTATAGACTTTTAAGATTTCAAAGAAAAGGCCAGGTATACTTATACATGAAGACATTGTACTCTCAGAAGTCCCTTTCTGTCATTAAATGATACATTCATTAATTCAAAAACTATTGTCTAGTATGTACCAGATACTGTTCCAGGTATTGAGGATAACAACACTGACTAAAAAAGACAAAGTTGCTGCTGTCATGAAGCTTACATTAGAAAATTATAAATATATAAGTATATAGATATGGATATCCATACATGTGTGTATATGTTTTTTTCCACAAAGAAAAATAAAATAGGTAAGGAGAATAAAGAGTGATGATAGTAGGTAATATTCTTTATAGGATGTCTAGCAAAGGGCTCTGATGAAGTGATATTTTAGCAAAGACCTGAAAGAAATGAGGGATGAATGAAACCATAATATCTGGGAAAGAATGTGCAAGTAGAAGAAACAGCGAGTATGCAGACCCTGAAGAGAAACATATTTGGCTTTCTCAGGCGAGGAATCAGTATGCCCATAGCACATTGAACAACAGTGAAATGATAGGAGAACAGTGTAGACTATATGTTGGGCTTTGTAGACCATAGCAAAGACTTTACTCTGAGTGAATTGGAAAGTCATTGGAGGTTTGTGAGCAGAGATGAATACAATTCACCTTACAGTTAAAAGGACTATTGTAACTGCTTTGTGGAGAATAAATTATAATGGGACAAGCATAGAAGCAGGGAGACCAGTTAGGACCCTCTTCAGTTTCCCAGGAAATAAATGATGGTTCCAACTATTGTAGTAATTATAGAGATGGTGAGTAATGATGGGGTTTAGAGACATTTTAATTGTAGTTTAGATATGGCTCTGATAATAATAGAAAAATCAATGATGTCACCAAGGTTTTGGATTAATAACTTAATGAATGGAGTTTCTATTTACTGAGATAGGAATTGCAAAAGAATAAGATATCATGTAGGTAGGTTAGGAGGATGGGGAATCAAAAGTTTGATTTTGAACATGCTAGGTTTGAGTTGCCTGTTGCATGCTCAAGTGCATGTTTAACGATTTATACATTTGTAGATATATACTCTTATCCACCAACTGTTTGGATGACATATAAACCTAGAGGTGAAGGTAGAGGTTGGGATTGAAGATATAAAATTGGAAGTTTTAGTATATGGGTAATATGAATGCCGTGACACTAGATAGGGTTACACTGGGAGTACATAACTAATATTTTTCTATGACTTTTTTTAGAAGAAAGAGAATTTCCTATGAAATTCTAAATAAGTTTAAGCTTGCATATTTCTTTTCACTAACTGGCTTATTGACTAGTAAAAGTTCAGTATACTAACTAAGGACATGGACTCTAAAGCATGGTCACCTAGGTTTGAATCCTAGTTCTTTGTTTTCTGTCTTTGCAATTTAGGCCAAGATATGTAAACCTCATTTTCTTCATCTGTAAATAAGGATAATAATGATACCTCCCTTTAGGTTGTTGTGAAGCTTAATTAGAATAGTGCCATGACACATAGTAAGCACTGACTGAGAAAGAATTAGCCAGTATCATCATTAAACTTCACCAGCTTTTGCTACATGATATAAAATTATTAACAATTTAATGTTCTGCCAAAGCAGGCTATATTTGGGGAGCAGTAGAAAAATTTTCCCCCTGTAATCTTCATTTCTAGACAGATGAAATGAAGACTGAGAATTACTGTTGTTTATAAGCCATTCCCACTTTTTAATCAGGTTTCAGCATCATATTCTTAGTTACTTATCTTCCTGTTTAGGTCACAGTGCTGTCGATATCACCAAGGTGGCTAGAAGACACCGTATGTCTCCTTTTCCTCTAACGTCTATGGACAAAGCCTTTATCACAGTCCTGGAGATGACTCCGGTGCTTGGGACAGAAATCATCAACTACCGAGGTACTGTATATTTGCCCATTGCCTTTTATTTTCATTCTTTTCCAAACAAGATTACTCTAACACTAATACACAATTTTCCTGAAAAAGAAATGTTATTAACCATTTATCACAGTTATTACCATCTTTCTTTTCACTTCTTATTTCTACTCAACTCGAAGATCAGTCTAACAGTATACAGAGTAAAATACTCATAAATCTTCCTTTACATTAAAAAAAAAGGAAAAATTCAACTGTGTTTCTCCTATTCATCAAAATATCAATATTCTCAAGAGAAGGCTGTCAGCATTGAATGAGGAGAATAGTTGACTGTGGTCTGCCTTATGTCCTTTCTGATAGAAGTGAGAGATAACTAATGTGTCTGGTAATTATTTTCATTTGTGAAAGTCATGTTTTTAAATGTAAATATTACATTAATTAATTTATCTGTGGATCACTGAGCAGCCAGTCTGATCTGTTTTTCTGCTTCATCTATCCTCTCATTTTCTGCTCTTAGTTTAGTAGCACATTGAGACCAGCTTGTGGAAAGATAATGGAAAGGTAGTATTCCCCAGTGTTTCCAGTTTTTAACCAGCTACTTCCCCTTCTAAAAATCCAGTTCAGGTGCAGTCTGAATAAAATGTAGTTTCTAAATTGTTTTTGTTGTGCAAATAAAAACAATGCAGAAGTACTGATTTTACAAATAAATGACTTTATTCATAGATCGTAAAATAGTCAAATTTCAGAGAACATCTATACAAGCACTCTAATTTTTCTACAAGAAAAAACAGCAGAAAAGGAATGGAATTGAGACTCAAGACTTAACATTCTTGGGAATTCCCTGGCAGTTCAGTGGCTAGTACTCAGCACTTTCACTCAGGTGACCCAGCTTCAGTGCCTGTCAGGCAGCTAAGATCTTGCAAGTTGTGTGGCACAGCCAAAAGAGAAAAAAGAAAAAAGCTCAACGTTCTTCTCTTTCTACATGATAATGCTCTTCTGCCAATATTAAAATATAGAAAGTAATAGTAGATAAAATTATGTTAAAAGGCCTAAACCTAGTGAAATATTAAATGCCAAATGCTAGCTCTTTGGTCTCTGGCCCTACTTAGGCAAAAATTGCTTTAATTTACACCTGTCCTACTTCTTTAACTTACATCTCTTAGACATTCTTTTGTTTCTGTTTTATTCCTTATTAAAGGAAATAAAGATAGTAAAACTAAAATGGAGCATTAGAAATTAACTGTATGATATCAGAAATCAATTTTAATGAAATGGTTTCCTTCTGTTATTATATGCAGATACTTAGATATTTTTATGTCAGTCAGTACTAAGACATCTTCAGAAAATATGAAAGTAAAATTAAGTTGGAAAAAATTTAACCGTGCTTTACATTGTATAAAAATAAGTTAACCATACCTGGCCTCTTGTAATATCAGGGTAGTTTCTCTTATCATCAGTCCTTAAAAGAATCTCACTGTGATGCCAGGTCACACTTAGACAGAAATTCCAGGACTTTTAAGGAAAAAAACAGAACTGGAAATGGCTGTTTCTATTTCTCCTCTAGGGAAAAAAAATACTGTCAGATGGATTCTCTCTTCCTGTCATATGTTTGTTTCTCCTTCATTTGTTCATCAAATCAGTTGTCACTCATAAGTAAGCAAACTCTTCATGCATGGTTAACTCTTGTCAAGTGTTTCCACCCATGATGATGAGAAATAATAGTTAGGCTTGCATTCAACCTTTGAGCTGGATCACACTTGGTTTTTAATGCAAAAGAGCATTATAATTAATCCTCCTAGGCACTTTAGTTAGGTGTATAGAAAACAATACCATATATAGAAATATAATTTATTCAACAAGTATCTATTAAAAATCTGCTAAATACCAGGCCCTGTGTTAAGTCCAGGTATGCAAAGATGAATAAAATAAAACCCCACCCTATCGTTCTCACTGTGTAGTACAGGAGAGAGACAGATAAACAATGTGGCACTTGTTTCCTATACTGGTTTTTTCGTAAGCTTGCCTTCCTTTGTCAATTCCTTGAATATGAACTTTCTTTTCAGCTTGTCTCTGGCCCTTTTCAAATCTTACACATTATTTCAGATAACCTCACATATACCAGTTGTTTCAAACATCACCTATTAAGTGATTGCTAAATCTATATCTTTACCCAGACCTTGCCTGAGTTCCAAACTCATACAATAGATGTATACCTGCTGCTACTGAATTTAACATCATTGTTACTAAACTTATTTTCTTTTTTTTTATTTTACTTTATTTTACTTTGCAATACTATATTGGTTTTGCCATACATCAACATGAATCTGCCATGGGTGTACATAAGTTCTCAATCCTGAACCCCCCTCCCACCTCCCTGCCCATACCATCCCTCTCGGTCATCCCAGTGCACCAGCCCCAAGCATCCTGTATCCTGCATTGAACCTAGACTGGCGATTCATTTCTTACATGATATCATACATGTTTCAATGCCATTCTCCCATATCATCCCACCCTCTCCCTCTCCCACAGTGTCCAAAAGTCTGTTCTATACATTGTGTCTCTTTTGCTGTCTCACATACAGGGTTATCATTACCATCTTTCTAAATTCCATATATATGTGTTAGTATACTGTATTGGTGTTTTTCTTTCTGGCTTACTTCACTCTGTATAATAGGCTCCAGTTTCATCCACCTCATTAGAACTGATTCAAATGTATTCTTTTTAACGGCTGAGTAATACTCCATTGTGTATATGTACCACAGCTTTCTTATCTGTTCATCTGCTGACGGACATCTAGGTTGCTTCCATGTCCTGGCTATTATAAACAGTGCTGCGATGAACATTGGGGTACACGTGTCTCTTTCAGTTCTGGTTTCCTCGGTGTATATGCCCAGCAGTGGGATTGCTGGGTCATAAGGCAGTTGTATTTCCAGTTTTTTAAGGACTCTCCACACTGTTCTCCATAGTGGCTGTACTAGTTTGCATTCCCACCAACAGTGTAAGAGGGTTCCTTTTTCTCCACACCCTCTCCAGCATTTATTGCTTGTAGACTTTTGGATCACAGCCATTCTGACTGGTGTGAAATGGTACCTCATTGTGGTTTTGATTTGTGTTTCTCTGATAATGAGTGATGTTGAGCATCTTTTCATGTGTTTGTTAGCCATCTGTATGTCTTCTTTGGAGAAATGTCTATCCAAGAAGAAGATAAACTTATTTTCTTTACCGCTACAATACACATTTCCTCTATATCCTCTTTTTTTTTTTTTTTTTTGAATCTTGTAGCTTTTATTTCAGTCATTAAAAGACGCAGTAAATGGAAACTACACTGATTTACATTAGGCATGCACCTCAACCTGATACTGCTGTTAGTTTCTGACTGGCCCAAATCTTAATTTTTTTCATTGAGGCACATCGTTAAATCTTTTTGAACCCTGATACACAGGGTAAGTTAACTTCTTCCTTGTGGCAGTTTAGTATGAAAATTATGTTCACTGGCTAGATTCCTTTAACTAAAGGCCTCTAGACTCTCAGGCAACCTGTACTAGCTCGAGATCATGTGTCATATAGATATTTAAGTGAATCATGGTATAAG
This sequence comes from Ovis canadensis, assembly GCF_042477335.2. Classification (NCBI taxonomy): domain Eukaryota; kingdom Metazoa; phylum Chordata; class Mammalia; order Artiodactyla; family Bovidae; genus Ovis; species Ovis canadensis. The sequence continues at coordinate 89,341,092 of NC_091251.1, forward strand.
GGAGGCAGAGAATCTAGAAAGTTGAAATATATTTTTTCCAGCACTGATAATTAAACACTAGATAAGGAGGCCTACAGTTGAGTACCAAATTACTCTTCTCCTACTGCTGCCATTTCTGAAAGACACAAAGATGTATACTGAACTCCCCCAAAATCTGAAATGAATCCACACAAATAACAGATTATTACCTATCTGGTCCCAGTATCAAATTATAGAGCAATTCCACTATTAAAATTATAGGAAGCAGTTAATGGGACTACAAGAAAAGCATCATCCCACAACAGTAATATGCATCTAGTAGAGTTTTTCATTCATCTGTCAATTGTTTCACAAGGTTAGCATTAAAAAAACACAACCCCAAATACATCTGACCCTCAAATCCCCCACATCAAAAATTGGTCTTTGTTCATTCTCAGATGACAGGATGTCCCAAGAGTGACAAAGGTGGGGGCCAACTCCCCCATAGCCTTTTCTTCAACTATCCCATCAACTGCTCTTCATCTCTTGAACTACCTTCCTTTTCCAAAGAGGTAATGCTGAGGTCAATCAGAAAGGCTTTCTGAGAAGACTGGCTTGGATTTCTGCGTCTTTTCCAGTCGATTCAAGATGAATTGGCATGTGTCAATGAAGCGCTCAACGCAGTTCACAAAACAGACCTCAGCCCGACTGTCCAACTTTGGCCCAGGCTTATCCATGCACTTTTCCCAACAAAGTTCCGTCATCCGGTGCACCAGCTGCTGGAAGCGCTGCTTCTGAGTTTCCACCTCAATGAAATGCTGCAGCTGCGGGTCTACCAAGCCCAAACCGGCCGCGGAGGAAGACGAGGAGAAATCCATCCCAGCGCGGTCACGCGTGCGGAGACGAACTCCACACCAACTCACCGACCTTCCCCTCTATATCCTCTTGAATCTACCCTTTATTTGCCATTCCCACTTCCCTAGTTTTAATTTAAGTCTTATCTTTCCGGATTACTGTAACAGCCTTCACTTCCCCAATTAGCATCTTCCCATCCATTTTCCAATTTGATCCAAAGTAATCTGTTCAAATGGCGAGTTTGATATTAACTAACATTCCTGCATATAGTTCTTCAGTAGTAGTCCGCACAACTCCAGATTAAATTCAGAACTCCTTGATATGTCATATAAGGCCCTTTGTAATCTGATTTCTTCCTACTTTTTCAGTTCCTTCTCATCAGAACTTGCTTTCCCCTAAACTTGCCGTGCTATTCCTTACCTCTTATGCTCTTATCTCTAAGCCATTGTCTCTAGGACAATTGTATCCTATTTCTCTGCTCAGTCACTGTGTACTCTTTTTTTTTTTTTGGTCTGACTTTATTGAGGCATAATTAGTAAGTTAAAAGTGTATATCTTTAGGGAGTATACATAGACGTTGTGAAATAATTACCACAGTCAAGCTGATCAATACATTCATCACTTTATAGTTACTGACTGTGTATGAGTGTGTATGGTAAGAATGCTTAAGATTTACTCTTTGAGCAAATTTCAGGTATACAATGCAGCATTATTAACTATAGTCACCATGCTTTATGTTAGATCCCCAGATCTTATTCATCTTATAATTGAAAGTTTGTACCCTTTGGCCGACATCTCCCCAATTTCCCAGTACATGTTTTTTAAGAGTAAACTTTAAGAAGCTCTCCTCCATGAATGCATTCCTGGTGTCCACTCCTCCGTTTCACCAGCTGAGTTAAGTTTTCTTCCTCCACATCCGCATAGCACTTTGTTCATGTGTTTTATAATAGAAATGACTGGCATATTTGATCATCCTCTGTTATAAATACTCTAATAAACAACATGGGTATAAAAAGTTGAGTGATCTAAATGTGAATCACTATAAATTGAATTGTGAGTCAGATATGGCCTATAATTCTCTTACTGAAGATAAGAGATTTCTCCCCGGAAAAAGATTAGAAACTCATTCTCACTGTAGCTGTTATCTTTTCCAGGGATGTTTGCATTTTAATGAACAAACCTTCTTAGTTCATTCTGATTTCAGCTGAATGCACCTCTAACTATCCAATTTCATCTATCAATCACTAAATAGGAAAAGTATGCAGATGGGGATTCCAAATATTTTGCCTCTGCAAATACACTTACACCTACAATTACAGAAGCCTGTAGAGAAATGTGCACATTTCCTAAGAGAGATCCAGAATCAATGAATCTTTGAAGCCATTTGCCACTGTGAGATCTCTAAAATTACTTATTATATCCCTGTGAAGGTTCAGCAAGAATCCCAGAAAACTAAGAATAAATCATGTATACAGAAGTGCTTGGAAGTGATGCTCTCAAGGTCATATACAGAGGGTAAATCTGTGAAGGAATGTTAACAGTATAATATATGAAATACTTATAATTTTACAAAAAGAAAGTGATTTGGAGATCAAGTAGTCTTTCTTACTTTATTTTTTTTTTAATTTTAGTTTTTTATTTTTTAAATTTTAAAATCTTTAATTCTCACATGCATTCCAAAGAGGTTAATGATGTTCTTAGAAAATTTGCTATGATTAAAAACAGCTAGAACCTAAGATTCTTTACCCCTAGTCCTCTGTTCATTCCATTACAGCAGTTCAGTTCAGTTCAGTTCACTCAGTCATGTCCAACTCTTTGCGAGCCCATGGACTGCAGCTTGCCAAGCCTCCCTGTCTATCACCAACTCCCAGAGTTTACTCAAACTCATGTCCATTGAGTCGATGATGCCACCCAACCATCTCATCCTCTGTCGTCCCCTTCTCCTCCTGCCTTCAATCTTTCCCAGCATCAGGTTCTTTTCAAATGAGTCAGTTCTTAGCATCAGATGGCCAAAGTATTGGAGTTTCAGCTACAACATCAGTCCTTCAGGGAATATTCAGGACTGATTTCCTTTAGGATGGACTGGTTGTATCTCCTTGCAGTCCAAGGGACTCTCAAGAGTCTTCTCCAACACCACACTTCAAAAGCATCAATTCTTTGGTGCTCAGCTCTCTTTATAGTCCAACTCTCACATCCATACATGACTACTGGAAAAACCACAGCCTTGACTAGACAGACCTTTGTTGGCAAAGTAATGTCTCTGCTTTTTAATATGCTGTCTAGGTTGGTCATAACTTTTCTTCCAAGGAATTAAGCGTCTTATAATTTTTAATTACAGCAGAGTATGTCTCAAATCAGTATGAAAATTATCCTTCTAAAATAAGAACCTAGAAGTCCATATATATGCAAAGTTTACTGTTCGTTTTAATGTATTTTGACTACAGGTGAATTTTCTTCTGTCTCTGAGCTGTCCTTTATTATATCTACCATTTTTAACTCCTATCTGCAAGCAAGACCTTTAAGAAACAAGTGCTCTACTAATTAAACATACCTTCCTTTGGTTTCTTGTAAGAGAAATACCAATGGAGATAATATTTGTCACACTACCATTTATGATTCATCTTTGCTTATAAAATACATGATGTGAATACATTATAAATTCATACTTGGTGCAGTACTAGCTGCTATAAAGCAGATTAAAATATTCTAGAATTCCCTGTTATCCCCAATGTCTTTCAGTTAACAGTGAAAAAAACTAAGGTTTGAATAAAAAGGCTTCTGCTTTCTTAGGAGCATTATTTTACAAGCTCTAGGGTGTTTTTTTTTTTTTTGTAAGACTTTATAACCAAAGACTTTGGCATTTCTGACCTGAGTTCTTTGTATTTCCACAAAAGACTTAAGCAGTTCTAGAGATGGAATCTTTAAGTTTTACTGAACTCAGTTTAAGGCAGTGAAGTATCCTTCCTAGAATAGTGACCACAACAGATGTACTTCTCCCTGTTTCTGACCTAAAATGAGATATATTTATAATACTTTTTAAAAGAGAAAAATATGTATGTGAAAATATATAATAATATTCATAGAAGAAGGTATGAAATAGGAAGATTAGTCTACCTGTTTGTGACATAGGGATGATTTAACCAGCGTTATAGGTCTGATTTTTTTTCTAAGTGAGTTAATTTTACTCAATTGTGTAACTGTAAAAATAACTCCCCCACACACAAGGGGTCTTCCTGAGTGCCTAACCTAATATCTAGTCTACTGCTGCCTGCTGCTTTTCTGAAACCACATGCCCAACGTTTATTCAACAGTAGTACTTCGGCTCCACCTATGGGCTAAGAGAAGAGATGGTTTAAGATCCATGACAGTATTTAAATGTAACGAAGAGACACCTCCAAGTAATAAAGTATTTTGCAGCACTACTACATACTCTATAAGTTCCCAAATCGATCATCTGGTGAGACATTGAATGAAATCTAATATTGACTGCTTGGAAGAGCTAGTCATTGCCTGATCTGTGAATCCTCCTGATATATATTGATATACTTGCTGGTGTATATTTACATTTATCCTTCAGTTCTCTTATATTTGCTGCTAACTGGAAGCCCTTACCATTTTCCAATCAACGGCATATTTCTCGTCAGATCCTTTCCCTTGCCTTAGGCCTTTCGGGAAAAAAGAAACTTGGGGTAATACATGTTTTTCTCTTTAAAGAGACTTAAATGCTACTGGTAAGTTAACTTGATATCAACTCCAAAAGCGGAACTAATCTAATAGAGATCTAATTTACCTTAAAGATAGAATTCCTTATATTTAGTATGAGTACAAAATAAAAATTGGCCGATTTTCTGTTATTAGATTTATGCTGATAACCTTAAGCATGAAGCTGTTCTTTCTTTCCAGAGGAAATGTTTAATTTTTCTTTCCAAGATATTTCAAAGATCTATAAAGATCAGATGGTATATGTGTACTTCAAATATGACTTTTCTTGACTCTTCTAATATAATTATATATGTTAAAATGAGAGAAATATTCTTCTTTTAAAAATTTCTTATTCTTGCCCTTTAAAAAATAACATCTTTATTGAAATACAATTCATATACCATATAATTCACCCACAAATTATATAGTTCAAAGGTTTTTAGTTTATTCACAGATATGTATAGCCATCACCATGTCAGTTTTAGAACATATTATCACTTCAAAAAGAATCTCTACCGTCTTTAGCTATCATCCTCCTCCTATCCCCCTAGTCCACTCTCCAGTCTTAAGCAACCACTAAACTACTTCTATCTCTATAGGTTTACCTATTCTGAACATTTCACATAATGGGATTGTATAAAATGTGGTCTTTTATTACTGGTGTTTTCTACCTAGCATAACATTTTCAAAGTTTATCCATGTTGTAACATGTATCCGTATCTCATTCCTTCTTTAAAAACTATTGTAGTAAAAAACAAAATTTATCATCTTAACATCACTAAGTTAATTAAATTAACAGATTATCATTGCAGTTAAGTGGCACTAAGTACCTTCACATTGTTGTGAAACATATCTCCAAAATTTTCTCATTCAGGATATCTGAAACTCTTTACCCATTAAAGAATTCCCTTTTTCCTCCTCATCCCAGCCCCTGGTAACCACCATTTTACTTTCTATTTCTAAGAATTTGACTACTTTAGATATGGTATATAAGTTGAGTCAGCAGTATTTGTCTTTTTATGGCTGGCTTATTTCACTTAAGCTTAATGTCCTCAAGGTCTGTCCATGTTGTGCCATGTGATAGTATTTAGATATATACACCACATTTGTTAATCCATTCATCTGTTGATGGACATTTGGAACACTTCCATTCTTGACTATTATGAATAGCACTACTGTGAACATGGATGTGCACATATCTCTTCAAGACCCTGCTTTCAGTTCTTTTGGATATATACTCAGAAGTAAGATTGATGGATTATATGGTACTTCTATTTTTAATTTTCTGAGGAAATTTTTTCTCTTTTCCATACTGGTTGCACTATTCTACAGTCCTACCAAGACTATGTAAGAATTCCAGTTTTTCTACACTCTCATCACCACTTGATTTTTTGATAGTAACCAATTAATGGGTGTGAGGTGATATCTCATTATAGTTTTGATTTGCATTTTTCTGATAATTAGTGGTGTTGAGCATCTTTTCATATGCATATTAGAAGTTCATAGAAATATCTATTCAAATCCTTTCCGAGTTTTAAAATTTTTTTACTTTTAGTTAATATGCAATGTTCTGTTAGTCTCAAGTGCACAGCACAGTGATTCTTTATATGTATACATATATATTCAGATATATGTGTGCGTTCTTCTTCAGATTCTTTTCCGTTCTAGCTTATTACAAGATATTGAGTATCATTTTCTGAGCTATATAGTAACTCTTTGTTGATTACCGATTTTATATATAGTAGTGTATATATATTAATCCCAAACTCCTAATTTATCTCTCCCCTGACTAGCTATCCTCTTAGGTAATCATATATTTGTTTTCTATGTCTTTGAGTTTATTTCTGTTTTGTAAATAATTTCATTTGTATCATTTTAGAGCAATATCTTTATAAGTGATGTTATATATCTCAGAGATATATCTCTTTCTCTGAATGATGCACTTCACTTAAGGTGATAATCTCTAGGTCCATTCATGTTGCAAATGATGCAAATGGCATCATCTCATTCTTTTTTAAGGCTGAGTACTGTTCCACTTTATATATATATATTTATATATAAATACATATAGATGTATATATATATACATATACATGCTGTTCTACTTTATATATATATATACACACACACACACATACACACACACACATACACACACACACATACATACACACACACACACTATTTCTTTATCCATTTATCTGTGGATGAGCATTTAGATTGCTTCCATGTCTTGACTATGAACATTAGGGTGCATGTCTTTTCAAATTAGTTTTATGTGGATATATGCCCAGGAGTGGAATTGCAGGATTATATGATAACTCTTAGTTTAGCTTTTTAAGGAACCTCTGTACTGTTCTCCACAGTGGCTACACCAATTTACATTTCCACCAATAGTGTAGGAGGGTTCCTTTCTCTCCACATTCTTTACAGTATTTATTATTTGTAGATTTTTAATGGTGGCCATTCTGACTGGTGTGAGGTGATGCCTCATTGTAGTTTTGCTATTCATTTCTCTAATAATTAGTGATTCTGAGCATCATTTCAAGTGCCTGTTGCCCATTTGTATGTCTTCTTTGAAGAAATGTGTATTTAGGTCTTCTTCCCACTTTTTAATTGAGTTGTTCAGTTCATATATATTAAAGCTGTATGAGCCGTTTGTTTGTTTTGGAAACTAATCCCTTGTCAGTAGCATTGTTTGCAAACATTTCCTCCCAGTCCATAAGTTGACTTTTTGTTTTGTTTATGATTTACCTTTGCTGTGCAAAAGCCTTTAAATATTAGGTCCCATTTGTTTATTTTTCTTTTTATTTCCATTACTCTAGAAGACAGACCCCCTCCCCAATATTGTGACCTACGACAAAGAGTGTTCTGCCTATGTTTTCCTCTAGGAGTTTTATGATATCCATTCTTACATTTAGGTCTTTTATCTATTTTGAATTTATTTTTGTATATGTGTGCTAGTCACTCAGTCATGTCTAACTCTTTGTGACCCAATGGACTCTAATCCTGCAGGCTCCTCTGTTCATGGGATTCTTCAGGCAAGAATACTAGAGTGGGTTGCCAGTTCCTTCTCCAATTTTTGTATATGTATATGGTGTTAGAGAATGTTCTAATTTCGTTATTTTACATGTGGCTGCCTAGTTTTCCCTACACCACTTATTGAAGAGACTGTCTTTTCTCCATTATATATCCTTGTCTACTGTGTGGTAGATTAATAGACCATAAGTATATGGGTTTGGGGGCTTTCTGTCCTATTCCATTGGTCTATAAGTCTGTTTTTGTGCCAGTACCATACTGTTTTGATTATTGCCAGTTTGTAGTATAGTCTGAAGTAAGGGATTGTGGATTGAACTTTTAGCTTCATTCTTTCTCAAGATTGTTTTGACTATTCAGAGTCTTTTGTGTTTACATACAAATTTTAAAATTTTTTGTTCTAGTTGTGTGAAAAATGTCATTGGTTAATTTGATAGAGATTGCATTGAATCCATAGATTGCTTGGGTAGTATGATGATTTTAACAATATTGATTCTTCCAGTCCAAGAATACATATATTAATATCTTCCATTTGTTTGTATCATCTTTAATTTCTTTCTTAAGCATCTTACAGTTTTCAGAGTATAGGTCTCTTGCCTGCTTAGGTAGGTTTATTCCTTGGTATTTTATGTTATTGTTGTTCTTTTTGATGTAGTGATAAATGAGATTGTTTCCTTAATTTCTCTTTCTGATCTTGTACTGTTAGCATATAGAAATGCAAAAAAAAATCTGTTTATTAATTTTGTATCCAGCAGCTATACTGAATGTACTGATGAACTCTAATCATTTGCTAGAAACATCTTTCAGATTTCCTATGTATAGGATCATGTCATCTGCAAACAATGACAGTTTTACTTTTTTCCCAATTTGGATTCCTTCTCTCTCTTTTTTCTGAGTACTATAGCTCGGACTTCCAAAGCTATGTTGAATAAAACTAGCCAAAATGGTCATCTTTGTCTTATTCCTGATTGTAGAGAAAATGCTTTCAACTTTTCACCATTGAATATGATGTTAGCTATGGGATTGTCATTGATGGCCTTTATCATGTTGAGGTATGCTCACTTTCTGGAGAGTTTTTATTATAAATGGATGGTAAAATATATCAAAAGCTTTTTTCTGCATCTATTGAGAGGATCATATAGTTTTTATTTTTCAATATCTTAATGTGATGTATCACATTGATATGCAGATAGTGAAAAATCCTTGCATCCCTGGGGTAAATGCCACGTGATCATGGTGTACAATTCCTTTTCTTACTATTTATTTATTTATTTTTGGCTGCTCTAGATCTTCGTCGCTTTGCATGGGCTTTCTCTAGTTGCAGCAAGTGGGTGCTCCCCTTCATTGCAATGCTTGGGCTTCTCATTGTGATAGCTTCTTTTGTTGCAGAACACAGGCTCTAGGTACATGGGCTTCAGTATTTGCAGCACGTGGGCTCAGTAGTTGTGGTACAAGGCCTTAGTTGCCCAACAGCATGTGGAATCCTTCCAAACCAGGAAGCCTCCCAAACCTCACTTATAGTTACAGGTTTTACATCTTCAATCCTTTTTGAGTTAAGTTTTGTATATGGTGGAAGATAAGAGTCCAGCTTCATTCTTTCAAATGTAGCTATCCAGTTTTCCCAACATCATTTTTTTAAAACTATCCTTTCCCCATTGAGTGGTCTTGACACCCTTGTCAAAAGTCATTTGACCATATACATGAGTGTTTATTTCTGTGCTCTCTATTCTGTTCCATTTGTATTAGACAGAGCTCTCCAGAGAAACAGAACCAATAGAATATATATAGGAAGAGATTTATTATGAGGAATTGAGTCACATGATTATGGAGGCTAAGAAGTCCCATGATTTGCCATCTGCAAGCTGGAGACCCAGGAAAGTTGGTGTTATAATTCCATTCCATGTCCAAAGGCCTGCAAACCAGGGGAGTTAATGGATAAACCCCATCGAAGGGCAACATCCCAAGTCAAAAGGCAGGCAGGAAGCAAAAGGGACCATTTTTTTCTCCATCTTTTGTTCTACTCAAATGCCCAGTGGATAGAATGATGCCACCCCCACATGGGGAGGGTGATATATTTTATTTATTTCACCAATTCAAATACTAATCTCATCTGGACATATTCTTTTGGAATTACATATGAATTTTAGGATGAATTTTTCTATATTTGAAAAAAATGCTGTTTGCATTTTAATGAGATTACATTGAATCTATAAGTGACTTTAGGTAGCATGGGCTCTAAGAATATTATGTCTTTAAATTCCTGAACAAAGAATGTCTTTCCATTTATTTGTATCTTCTTTATAATTTCTTTCAGCAATGCTTTATGGTTTCCATTAGTACCTCACTCCTTCTTGTGGCCAAATATTTCATTGTATGTATGGGGTTTTTATCCATTAATCCCCTTGGTTTGCAGGCCTTTGGACTTGGACTGGAATTATAACACTCACTTTCCTGGGTTTTTCTGAATGAACTTTTTGGCTAATCCAATATACATCACTTTTATTTATCCATTAATCAAGGGATGGACTGTTGGATTGTTTCCATCTTTTGAGTATTAATGAATAATGTGCAATTAATATTTGTTTACAAGTTTTTGCCTGGACATATGTTTTCATTGGGCTTCCCTGGTAGCTCAGCTGGTAAAGAATCTGCCTTCAATTGACTCTGGTTCAGTTCCTGGGTCAAGAAGATCCCCTGGAGAAGGGATTGGCTACCCACTCCAGTATTCATGGGGTTTCCTGGTGGCTCATATGGTAAAGAATCCTCCTGCAATGCGGGAGACCTGGGTTTGATCCCTGGGTTGGGAAGATCCCCTGGAGGAGGGCATGGCAACCCACTCCAGTATTCTTACCTGGAGAATCCCCACGGACAGAGGAGCCCAGCAAGCTACAGGCCATGGGGTCGCAAAGAGTTGTACACAACTGAGCAACTAAACACAGCACATGTTTTCATTTCTCTTGGATTTATCCTTCCCTTTTAAGAAGAACAGAATTTAAATAATAGCAAAGATTCCTGGAAGTCTAGGCTACTAAAAGTTATTTTGAATATAACCTGTATTTATTGTTTTGATTAGACATAAAGGAAAGAAAAAATACAGTTCTGTGTCTTCAGAAACTTAAGAAACCAAATGCACACTTCTCACACTCATCACCTTGAGAACTCTTACACACAACTCTGCAAGTACTTGCTGATATACTACTAACTGAATATACAGAGTTGTATTCAGAGGGGCATCAAGGAGAACCTATATCTTTAATGATGTCTTGAAATAGATGATGGACATTTACTGATAGCAAAAGGAAAATGTCCAGGTTTAGGGAAGTCATTGCTGTAATCATGGAGGTAAGCATCCATTATACAAAAAGATTTGCTTAAAGGAGTCTAAATGGGGAATAATGAAAGTAAAAGTTAGCAAGATGTCCTTCTGTATTATATGTATTCTTTGGGTGAAGTTGTTTGTATTAATATTTGATTGATATGACTCTCTTCTCTATTTATCCAACATTTCCCTCCTTAGTCCTAATCATTAATGTACTCATTCATTGACTCAGTCATTCAGCAAACACTTTCTGAGTGCCTTTTAAGTACCAAGCACTGTGCTTGGTACGGGGGAGACAATGATAGGTGAGTTATGCTGTGAAAACAAGGAATTAACAACTTAAGAAGTCAAGACATAATAGCTTCACAAACAACCTAATGTCATGTGGAAAGTGTACCATAACAGATGGATACAAATGTTTGAAAAATATGAAGACTGTGTATAATCCCTCCAAACCATTCTATATCTTGTCACTAGGCACTTAAAAAGTTCTATTAAAAAGTGCTATTCCTTAAAAGTTCCATTATCTCTGAAGAGATTTAAATGCTGCTGGGAGGTTAACTTGAAGTCGTTATTTTGCTTAAAATCCTTCATTGGATTCCCATTTTCATAAGATTAAGTTTAAATTCCCTTGATCCTGCTTCTGTTGTCGAAAATGCCCCCCACTCTTCTCCTACTTCGTTTGTACTTAAAACTTTAAAACTCAGTGTAGGTATCATCTCATCTAGGAAGATTTTCTTGATGTTCCACAGATTGTTGATTAGGTGGGTTTCTTTCCTATTGTTGTCACTTAAGTCATGTCAAATTCTGCAGCCTCATGGACTGTAGCATAACAGGCTCCTCTGTCCTCCACTATCTCCCAGAGTTTGCTCACATTCATGTCTTTTGAGTTGGTAATGCAATCTAACCGTCTCATCCTCTGCTGCCCTCTTCTTTTGTCTTTAATCTTTCCCAGCATCAGGGTCTTTCCCAGTGAGTTGACTCTTCACATCAGGTGGCTAAAGTATTGGAGCTTCAGCAACAATCCTTCCCGTGAATATTCAGGGTTAATTTCCTTTAAGAATGAGGGGTTTGATCTCTTTGCTGTCCAAGGCACTTTCAAGAGTTTTCTTGAGCACCACAATTTGAAAGCATCAATTCTTTGGCGCTCAGCCTTCTTAACAGACCAACTCTCAAATCTATACATAACTACTGGAAAAGCCATAGGTTTGACTATATGGGCCTTTGTTGGCAAAGTGATGTCTCTGCTTTTTAATACTCTGTCTAGGTTTGCCATAGCTTTGGTTCTTTTGTGTATTCTTGCCATCTCATCTTAGTCTCTTCTGCTTCTGTTATATCTTTATGATTTCTGTCCTCTATCATGTCCATCCTTGCATGAAATGTTCCCTTGATATCTCCAACTTTCTTGAAGAAATCTCTAATCTTACCCATTTTATTGTTTTCTTCTATTTCTTTGCATTGTTCATTTGAGAAGGCCTTCTTATCTCTCCTTTGCTATTCTCTGAAACTCTGCATTCAGCTGGGTGTATCTTTCCCTTTCTCCTTTGTCTTCTCTTCCTTCCTCAGCTATTGGCAAAGCCCCCTCAGATAGCCACTTGCCTTCTTGCATTTCTTTTCCTTTGGGATGGTTTCGGTCACTGCCTCCTGTGTATTGCTATGGACCTCCATCCACTCTGTCCAGTCACCTCCAATCATAAGGGATTTGTTTTAGGTCATACCTGAATGGCTAGTAGTTTTCCCTACTTTCTTCAATTTAAGCCTGAATTTTGCAGTAAGGAGCTCATGATCTGAGCTGATTTTTTTCTGTATACCTCCCATATTACCCTGATGATATATTGTCACTGCCCATACTGTACTATCTTGTAGTCATATTTTTATTTTTCCATATTCCCCTTTCTCACATATACTGTTACATATGAATTCCTTGAGGAAATCAGCCAGGTCTTACTAGTATTTTTGTCCGCGGTGTCTAGCATATAGTAGGTTCCCAGTGTTTGATGACGAATGAATAAATAAATCAGTCAGTGAACTTTTTTTTCTTGTTTAGAGGCAGAAGACGAAAGACATAATATCTGAGCTGAAACTTAGGGGATACCTAAGATTCACTAGGCACAGGAAAGGAGAAGGAAAAAAATATTCCTGTCCAAGGCAACATTATTTGCAAAGGCATAGAAATAAGAAAAAGCCCCCCGTGTTTAAGGTGCAGCAGATCATTCTTTGTATCAGAAACTAGACACTTGTCAGAAATAAAGCTCAATCTCAGTATAAACATTTTCCAAATTATACTGGGCAAGCCTTACGCTAGTGCTACAGAATTCTTAAAATAGGATCTTGTATTATTTTGTAGCCTAGTGAATCTTGGGTAGATTGTGGCATTTAAATAACTCAGTTATAGCATGTAGAGAACAGGGAACCTCCACCTACACTGTTGGTGAGAATATAAATTGGTACAGGCACTGCAGAAAGCAATATGAAAGTTTCACAGAAAACTAAAAATAGGACTACCATATAAACCAGCAATTCCACTCCTGGGTATGTATCCAAAAAAGCAAAAACAGTAATGAAAAAAGATACATGCACCCCAGTGTTCGTGGCAACATTATTTATAATTGCCAAAATATGGAACCAATCTAAGTGTCCATCAGCAGATGAATGGATAAAGACATTACACACACACACAATGGACTGCTACTCATCCATAAAAAAAATTATGAAGTTTTGCCTTTTGCAGCAATGTGGATGGACTTAGAGGATATTATGCTAAGTGAAGGGGCTTTCCCAGTGGCTCAGGCAGTAAAGAATCAGCCTACAATTCAGGAGACCCCAGTTCGACCCGTGGGTCAGGAAGATCCCATGGAGAAGGGAATGGCTACTCACTCCAGTATTCTTGCCTGGAGAATTTCATAGGCAGAGGAGCCTGGGAGGCTACAGTCTATGCAAAGAGTTGGACACAATGGAGCTACTAACACACACTATATATGCTAAGTGAAATAAGTCAGACAAAGAAAGATACTGTATGATATCATTTATATATGGAGTCTAAAATAAACCAGTAAATATAACAAAAAAGCAGCAGACTCACAGGTGTAGAGAACAAGCTAGAGGTTACTAGTGGGGAGAGGAAGGAAGGAAGGGGCAATATAGGTAGGGGTAAGGAAGCTATTAGATATAAAATAAGCTACAAGCATATGTTGTACAACACAGGGAATATAGCCAATATTTTATAGTAAGTATAAATGGAGTATAATCTTTAAAAGCTGCAAACCACTATATTCTATGCTTGTAATTGATATAACATTTACAGCAACTATATTTCAATAAATAATTAAATAAACACTAATTCCTGGTCATATGTACATCTCAATCTGTCATTATTTGATTCTCCTCAGATTTGAAGGCTGTTTTTTAGTGTTTATGTGTATGGTAAAATGGGAGTAAGGAGGGGCAATTATTACTGGAAACAGAATTTTTACTTTAGTTTCCAGAATCTAATTGCATCAAATTATGGTTGAATAGACCCTATGGCTCAGATGGTAAAGCGTCTATCTACAATGCGGGAGACCCAGGTTCGATTCCTAGGGTGGAAAGATCCCCTGGAGAAGGAAATGGCAATCCACTCCAGTACTATCACCTGGAAAATCCCATGGACAGAGGAGCTTGGTAGGCTATAGTCCATGGGGTCACAAAGAGTTGGACACAACTGAGTGATTTCACTCACTCACTCAGACCCTATACCTTAGAAACCATCCAGAATGGAATTGCACAATAAGATATATGAATAACTCAAGCATTAAAGGGAGAAATCAAGTCAGCTGATACACTTTTCTCTAAATTGGCCCTCAATGAGACCTTAGTTATGTTAAGCTGCTGCAGTAGCTAAGACTGTCAGTATCAACAGGCTTTTGAACCTAGCATACTAAGTGCTCAGCCTCTTTCTTCCTGGAATATAGAAGTGAAAAGAGTCTTGATGAGATTGTATCACTTCTCTTGAGCTACTGGCAAGGACCTAGGGAGGGAAAATACACGTGCTAACTGTAGCCATTCTTTGTAGTTTTTTGTGGTGGTGGTAACACATAAGACTTATCATTTTAATCATGTTTAACTGTACAGTTCAGCGACACTAAATACATTTACATTGTTTTACACCTGTCACTACCTTCCATCTCCAAAACTATTCCATCACCCCAAACTGGAACTATATACTCGTTAAAAAATAACTTCCTATTCTTCCCTTTTCCCAGCCCATAACAACCACCATTCTACTTTTTGATAACTATAATTTTGAATACTCTAATTACCTCAAAAAAGTGAAATCATACAATGTTTGGCCTTTTGTGGCTGGCTTGTTTCAGCTATTTTCACTTATTTCATAGTCCCTTCAAGTTTCATCCATATGTATATGGATAACATATGTAAGAATTTCCTTCTTTTTTAAGGCTGAATAATATTCCTATATGTATGTACCACATTTTGTTTACCCCTTCATCTGTCAGTGGGTACTTGGGTTACTTCCACTTCTTGACTATTGTGAATAATGCCACTATAAAAATAGGCACACAGATATCTGTTCAAGTTTCTACTACTACTTCTTTTGAATATATACCTAGAAGTGAAATTGCTGGATTATATAGTAATTCTATCTTTAATTTTTTGAGGACTCACCTTGTAGCTTTTTTAAATTTTAGAACAGAAGAAGAGCAGTATGTGAAGGGTATGTAGCTATTGCCATTGTATTAATGATTGAAGTTCTAAGATCTAAATTTAGGTCCTTTCTTGGCCATCTGTAAAATATGTGATCTTGGGTAGGTTACCTGTTTAAACTTCTCTTAATTCGCCTCTAAAATGAATATAACAATGCTTTACTAAATTTTTTTAAGAATTAAATGAAATTATATATGTGATATTACTTGGTAATTTATAAAATGCTATATAAACATTTACCAGATAAACTAGATCTCAGCCCTAGTGCTGTCTTTGATTATTAAATACTATTACTGAGTTATTCAAATCCCAGAAAAGTTATTCTCTTGGGATCTGTACTGGTGTCATACTTCCATTTTCATTCACCACACTGGACAGAATAGTTTCAGATAAGGAGCTAACCCAAGTAGTTTATTTTGACCCTAAGCAGATGCCATACGGTCCACTATCAGAGGCTGCCTTATAGCTTCAGGTTCATTTGGGAATTAATGTTGTATATGTGTATACAAACAAGGCCCTCTAGTCCCACCACTTCCCTGGCTTACACAGTATGGTCCATAGCTCAGGATAGCTCCAGAATAGTTTCAACCTCCTGAAGGTACCTAAGCTAGTTCTCCCAATTCAGGTGTCACTTTCCTTAAAAAGGGTCAATATCACTATTACTGTGGATCAGAGTACAAAATTCAAAATCTGTCTGTACTTACTGCTTTGTCCTGGGTTCTACAAACCAGAGGACCCAAAGTAGCTAAGAATGACAAAGCTAAAAACAAAAGACAGACCCAAAAAACCTCATCCATCCAGCTCTGGAAACAATAGCATTTTCTAAACCTATACAAACATGTGTAAATCAAGTTGTATATACCTATAGTCTTTGGAGTGAAGTTTGATTTTTTTTTTCCTCCTCTTCTTCTTCCTTCTCTACCTCCTATTAATTATTATATTACTTCTTGAATAGCAATAGTAATGATAGTAATAAGGGCAGATTCTCACTAGAGGATTTAAGTAATTGGTTGTGACTCTTGAAACTTTTATTCTTATTGGGATGAAATCAAACTCCTGGGAGCTCACCAAAGATGCTTGTCATCCAGATTGTATGAATAGTGGTTTGAATATCCATTTCACCCAATACATTACTGATGCTCTTCTTCTAGTCACTGCTTTTTTAAGTTAATAAAGTCAAATTTTTGGCTGAAGTTAAATAGAATGCTAAGGAAGCTCCTTTCTTTACTTTTCTCTTCTAAAAGAAAAAAATAAAAATTACATGTGATCATTGTAGAAAATTTGGAAACTTTCTGAAAAGTATAGATAGGGTATAAAAGTATACATAATTCTAACATATTGCAGTAAACAAATACTTTCTATTTTCATGTATGTCCTTCCCATCTTTTTATATTGATCTATACACATATATCTTAACATAGTTAAGATTATACTTTACATGTATAGTTCTACGTTTTAAAATGCATATTATAAGAATTTTCTTGTGTCAGTGAATATTCTTTATAAAATACAAATATTGTATAACATTTTGTCATAAGGATACATCACTGTTTAAATTTCTGTATTCTTTATCTTTTTATTTCTTTCCATTTCTCACTAATGTAAGCAACTCTTAAATAAACACATACAGGAAGACGTCCATTTTCTTAGAAGTGAAATCACTGGGTCAATGACTATGACTATTTAAGAACTTGCTTTTTAAAGAAAATCATCTTTGAGTTGATAAAGGGTTTATGACACATCAACTTGAACACATCTTTGATGACTGTGTAGCTAATACTACTACTACTACTACTACTGAGTCGCTTCAGTCGTGTCCGACTCTGTGCGACCCCATAGACGGCAGCCCACCAGGCTCCCCCGTCCCTGGGATTCTCCAGGCGAGAACACTGGAGTGGGCTGCCATTTCCTTCTCCAATGCATGAAAGTGAAAAGTGAAAGTGAAGTCACTCAGTCATGTCCGACCCTCAGCGACCCCATGGACTGCAGCCTACTAGGTTCCTCCATCCATGGGATTTTCCAGGCAAGAGTACTGGAGTGGGGTGCCATCGCCTTCTCTGACTGTGTAGCTACTCGTATTCAAATAACCCCTACAAGTGTTACTGTTCATTGACTGATCTAATCTTTCATTTCAAACACTAGGAGGCATCTCTTCCTTCTGTCGCCTGTTCCTTGGGATAGAAATCCGGAGATCTGACTGAGCCCTTATACAAGCCTTGTCAGACAAGTACTTACGTCCGTCTTGTTTAGGACCACCTGTTTAACCCACTGCACTCAACATCCATATTTTCCTTTTTTTCTCTTACAGATGGAATGGGGCGAGTCCTTGCTCAAGATGTATATGCGAAAGACAACCTACCCCCTTTCCCAGCGTCAGTAAAAGATGGCTATGCTGTCCGAGGTAAGTGTTTTGGTTTTCTTGAGTATCAACATACTCACATTGGTTTTGGGGGGTTTGCTGGCTTGTTTTGCTTTGTTTTTAGTGTTCTGTTTCTAGATTTTTGGCTCAGCCCAAGTACCTAATGACTGTTACATCTGTCTCCCCCTTGGTTGTCAAAATTCATTCACAGATAACAATTAACCTATACCTGTATATTTTCTGGCACGATCTTGAGTGAAACTTCAGAGAAAATACTGTAGTTACTTGAAAATTCTTACTCACAAATAAATATGTAGAGATTGATAAAGATACTGTGCCATAATTCTTTTGGCCTCTACATATACCAGATAGCAGACAGTCTTAGTCTAAAGTTTTCCAAATGTTTTCTAGTGGAAAACATCTATAGGTCCAAGGAAGACAAGCAGACTCCCACCATGGGATAAAGTGGCCCAGTTTTTTTCTTTTGCTTTAAATTCAAACATCAATAAGAGCTTCACAGAAAGCAAGTGTGAGGGAAACCTCTAAATCCCTAGAAGGTCCTATATTTCAGAGCTCCAAAGCCCCAGATGGTACCAGCAGTTCACGCCTTCAGAATTGCCTGGGATGGCATAAAGCTCAAAAGCAAAATCATTTGCCTCCCTAAAGCCCAATTTAAGAAAACACAAAATGAAAATGCAACTGAATTGCTTAGAAACTAATATCAGTTATATTATATTGGCTGACATCATTGAAGAAACGGCTAAAAGCATTTCCCAGTTTATCAGAGCTGTTAAGAATGCCAGTTCCTTTCTAATGATCATTTATGGAGTCCCTTAGTTGACTGTCTTCATTTTTTATTTTTTTTATACTGTATCTAACCATTAAAATATTTTCCTTTTTCTTGTGATTAAATATATTCACTGATCTCCTCAATGTTGTATCACCAACTCTTAGGCGTATCTTTCTGTGTTGGAGACAGTAGAACAAATGGTTAAAGTTATGGACTTCAAGCAAAGAAAGTGATCTGGGCTCTTGTACCAGTTCCATCTGTGTAACTTTAAGTAAATCAGTTCAACTTTTTGATCCTTGGTTTTCTTGTCTATAAAACTATAATAATTATAACCATACTTACCCCAACAGGTTATTGTGAGGACTAAGTGGGACTGTAGAAAGTCTTAAAGTATCTGGCATAAAAAAAAGCTCTCAATATTTTTAATGTTTCATAATAGTACCTATTGTTATCAATCATATTTACTTAAACCATCTCTGAAAAAAGGATAACATTATCTGAACTGTTATTCTCATAAAACAATGGAGAGGTTAATTCCTCCTAGTATATTCTTTCTCACGAGGCTATCTTAAATGTACCTAATTTAGCTTGATCTCACTAAATTAGTTGTTTTTGTTGTCCAGTCACTAAGTCGTGTACGACTCTTTACAACCGCATGGACTGCAACATGCCAGGCTTCCCTGTCCTCCACTATCTCCTGACTTTGCTCAAGTTCATGTCCATTGAGTCGGTGATGTTATCTAAATTAGAGCTGAAAACAAATAACAAATACCCACTGCCTCCTTTGTTTTCTAAGTTCATTTCTTCTATAATGTTTATTAAGATGAATACTGTTCAGAAAGAAATTATTTTAGTATTCTGATAGCCTCATTGACTCTTCTTTCTTGTTCCCTCTAAAAGGTAGCTTCTGTCTGAACTTTTAATTGGTAGCCATATTGGATTGTTTTGAAATGAAAAAGAATTCTTACTTCCAGAGTAGAACAAACAACTACAGCAGATGAAACACCAAAGGGACAAGAAAGACTATTTTTTTTTATATTCTGAGTAATACAAAGTAGGAGAAAGGAGGTAAATAATATGAGACAGAATTATTCCAAAACAGAATGTTGTTCTGTGATTTTTACCTAAGGTAGCAGCAGCTCAATATAAAACTATTGCTTTTAGTTTTTTTAGTTAGCCCGCATGAACAATGAAAGAGCCTTTCTGCAACTGTACAATCTATCAAAGAAATGTATATATAAAATTACCATTTAGACTATCATAGTCTATTGTTTTAAAGTGGTGGTGTTTTTAGTTATTTCACACGTGTACACAAACACACAGAGACATTTAAAATGGCATCTCACAGTATAAAACATTCAGCAGACAAGCTGCCATGCAGCTAATTCACATTATTTTTTTCCTGTGAAGTATTGCTAGTTCTCTAAGATATGGAACATATAACAGAGATATAACAGAAAACCATTGTGGAAATGGTTACATTTCAAAGTTGGAATGGTTGGTTAATTATGATCAACATCACAATTAAGGCAGCAAAGGTTCTCAGTGAACGAAAAGGCATGGTCTAAGTCTTTTCTGTGCTGTAACACCACCCTAGGCGGTGTTTTGGTGAAGAGCAGCCTTGAGGCTGCTGTTGTGGCTCTCTCCCACTCTACTTCCTGTACCTCTTCTCTCCACCCTGTCTTCCTTTACTCCCATTCCTTCCTCCCCACTCCCTTTATTCTCCCTGTTTTTCTTCTCCTTTGCCTTTGCCTTAGGCCTTCCAGTAATAACCCGTGGCACCTGTGAACATTGCTAACCCTCTAGGTGTAAAGAGGTTCCTAACTTGCTCTGGATCACTAAGCATTAGCCAGTATCCTTCAGAAACATGTGGGATAAAACTCCAAACCAGTTGGAGGATCTCTTGCTTTAAGGTATGTGGGTTGAAAAATCAAGATAGTAACAAGTAGCTAAAGAAATAGGAACAGCTTTTAAAGAATAAGAAAGAATAGAGTATAAAGAAGACAGGAATTAAGCGATGATGATGTAAATTAATAAATCTAAAACTACATTCAGGAGGAGGAGGGAGTGAATTTGAAAGATATAAGCAGAGAAAATGAAAGTAGCACTTACCAGCTAGAAGCAATTCAATAGTTCATATTTTCATTTCAAATATTCATATTTTTGAAGAGTTATTTCTCCCTTCACACTGATTAAGCTAATCATCTTCTTGATGCATTCACAGCCTCCTATAGAGATGTGGATGCCCATTGTCTCACAATTGCTTCTTGATTCATTAATAAAGGCAAATATATCTCAATACCAAGTTCACTCTCTTGAAAATGTTCAATTTGAAAGACTTATCGCTTCAGAATTAGTTTAGGTATGATTTAGGCA
The DNA here is from genome assembly GCF_042477335.2 of Ovis canadensis. NCBI lineage: Eukaryota > Metazoa > Chordata > Mammalia > Artiodactyla > Bovidae > Ovis > Ovis canadensis. The sequence goes on from NC_091251.1 coordinate 89,362,187, forward strand.
AAGGAAAAATTATAAACAAGCCGATAATTATTTTAAAAACCATGTGCAGCAAACAATTCCGGAAAATTAAGAAAATCTTTGCATTTTAAGTTAATTTTTTTTTCTTTTTTACATGCTGATTAAATACATGCTTATGGAAATATAGAAAATCAAAAAGAACATTTTTAAATTACCCATTATCACTGTCTAGCTGCTATTAACATTTATGTACTTCCTCCCAGTAGGTTAAAGTACATACTAAAATTCTGTATAACTTTTTTAATTTTGAGCTAGTTCTTATTCTGTCACAAAAGTCATGTTTAAGAGTTTCTGTTTTGTCCAATTAAGTCCTGTTTGGCCACAGCTGGTTCTCCAATTCACTTGACAGCCTTTAGTCTTCCACCGTAGGACACTTTGGATGAAGAAGAGAGCCTTATGATATAGGAGCACTGCTCAAGTGAGTCGAGAGATAATTTGAAATAATTAATTTTAGTTAATTCCAAAAACCTTAAAATAATATATTTAAGGAAATAATAAATCTTTTCCCAATACTAACAATATATGGGCATTTTTCTCCTGGAAGATGATGATAAAGAATATGAAATGCCTTCTAATTCATCTGTACTACTCCTTGCTCCCTGCTTTCCAGGCAGCAGATTTAAAATCCCAAACAATTCACCAGATTTAATCCCTCAGTGTAAGTGCAGCAAGTACTGGTCCTGTAGTGTTAGTCTTGTCATCTACCTTTGCCACCACTCCAGACTCTTTCTGTAATGTTAACCTTAGTATACACAGAGATACTATTATCCTGTTGCCTATGCACCAGCCTTAGTTTGGTTCCATAGTTAGAGTAAACAAAATCTTAGTCCCTCTGCCTTACTGCTCCATTGAAGATACTTCCTAGGACCTCTGAAAGCTATGCTATCTCTCTGGCCTCCATTTATTCAACCCTAATGTGGAAACAATGAGACTTTTGTTACTGAAAATAAGTGAATAGCTATAAGAGATTTAAAGAGAGCTCCCACGTGACTAGAAAATGAAAATGAGGGATAATTCTAGGGCAAATAGTCTTAGGATGATCATTTTCTATATATTGCCACATTGAATAGTTATCTAATGCTATCAAGTTTATATCAAATGATATAATCAGAGATCTTCAAATAAAGAGGTGAACAAGACTAAAAGTGTTTCCACATTAAAAAGGTGGAGGTAGAAGCAGCTTCAGGGTCTAGCATTAAGCTTTATAAATTGCTTATACAGTGCATTTGCTGTTAGGATTTGGTTTATATTGCTTTTATCACTTCCTTCAAATTAAATTCTACAGTTGCAAAACATAAAAGAAAAGCTGTTAACCGAAATGCCAGAATTGAGGGGTGGGGGGAGGTGGAAAGAGTCTAAGCTTTTACAGAAATCCTTGCAATCCATCCATTGTTTCTAATGGCATACTGTGGCTGATTTAGTTTCTTTCTTTCCAAGCTTTAGGTTCATCTGCCACTGTACCTCCACTTCTGCCCCCTCCCACCCAAGCTGGTAGAATTCATCTTGAAAATGGCAACCGTTTTCTTTTTTTTTTTTTAACGTATCTCTTTAATAGGTTTTTAAAATAAGTATCAACAAGTTAGGTAGATTGATCATTACTTTTCTGCCTTTATGTAAATAACGAGCCTTGTTGGTATAAAATCAGAACTTCTGTTGTAGTTCACTAATTTTTTTATTTAAGTTTTCTATTAGTCTGAATTTGTCTGGATTCCATTCAGTCTTAGAGTGCTCTGCTTCTCAAAAAGGGTAGTCCCTTAACCAGCTGCATAAGCATCAGCTTGTTAGAAATGTAGAACCTCAGGACCTATCCCAGCATACTGAATCAGAATCTGTATTTTAACAAGCTCTCTAAATGATTTCTATGTACGTTAAGAGTTGAGAAGCACTGTTAAAAGGGAAATGGTAAAAATGACTCCTCCATTGGTATCAGGGACTTTCTATAATGTTGGTTGACTAAACCTTCCTTAGCCAACAACAGAGAGGCATAGTTCCCAGGTGGAAATTTTCAGAGGAAAGTGGAGAACCTGGTTAAAGTGAGACATATTCTCTCCCCAGCTAGTGTACCTTCCTTGGTAACAAAGCATCTTGCTTCTTTCACTTAAAGACTGCTTAAGATGTTGGCTTCCCTGACACTCTATACCAGCTTGGCCCCACGTTATATCTAGCCACTCATTATATAATGACATTTGCTTGGAGCGCTTGTGCAGAACACTTGAGATGAGTGTTTTGAGTATATGTGTATTAGAATGTGTGAAGAGGGAAACAGGAAAACAAGAGGAGGACTGAAGAGCAGACAATTTCAAAAAAGAAATATAGGAAGTGATCCCTACCTCAAATGAGCTTATTATCTAGCTGAAGAGATAAAATACATGTTTATAAAATTATTTAAGAAAATTTACAAAGCACAATACTAATGCATACAAGACAGTTTACAAACTTCCTACCTAAGTATTATGGAAATGCAAAGTTCAGTTCTTTATTTTAACAAGATATTAAATTATTATTAATTAAATTAATATAAATTATTATTATTATTAATATTCTTTATTTTTACTGAGCATCAGTGATGAGCTTAGCACTATGTTAGACATAACCTAAGTTATATGGAATTGATCACAGCAATCTTTCTAAACATTCTAAAGATGGTAAATGTTGACTCACATTTTAAAGAAAATAATATACCATGAACCAGCAGAAAAAGGAAGGCATTCAAAATACAGCATTTTGTATTAGAAAATATTTATTGTTTCATTCATGGATTCATTTTTCTAAAAAGATTCTTAGGAGCCACACTCATTCATTTCTTTCACTTGAAAATACTTCATATATTGAACACTTATTGAATACCTATTTTTCAGCAGGTACCAGGAATTTCCCTGAGACAAATAAGCAAATGATTACAAATACATTAAGAAACCGTAATTAGAGTTACTTCAGGAATACACTGGGGAAATAAAAGAGAAAGGGGCAGGAAGTCAGATACGACTTCCTAGAGAAGGTGACACTTGAGCTAAGTCCTAAAAACTAAGAAGTTTTTAAGCAGAAGGCAGGGAGAAGGAAAGGACACTCCAAGCAGTGGGAGTAGCAGATGTTACGGAGCTGAAATATGAGTCATCTTGGTATTCTCGGTACTTGAGAGAGTAGCTAGACTGTAAGATAGACGGAGGACGAGAACCAGAGCCTGTACACACACTGTTTCCTTTAGGTGAATATCTTTAGATGCAGCATGTCCATTTCCACTTCCTCTCTCTCTCCCCTTACCACCTCTCCTGCTCCCTCACACATACACACACACTATTTGCCTACTTAGTTCTGGCTTATCCTTCATATTCAAATCATAAATCTTTTATATCAAGGTGGCTTTCCCTGACCCTCCAGGGTAGTTCAGGTACTGTCAGTGTATGCTCTCATTAAATTGTGTTCCTTTCCTTTAGAGTGGTTTTCTTAATTTATATTTGCATATTCATTAATGTGACTATTTGATTACCATTAAAATCTATCTCCCTCACTATCTCAGTGGCTTTAAGAGTTTGGAGAAGGCAATGGCAACCCATTCCAGTACTCTTACCTGGAAAATCCCATGGGGAGGAGCCTGGTAGGATGCAGTCCATGGGGTCGCTGGGAGTCGGACACAACTGAGTGACTTCACTTTCACTTTTCACTTTCATGCATTGGAGAAGGAAATGGCAACCCACTCCAGTGTTCTTGCCTGGAGAATCCCAGGGACCGGGAAGCCTGGTGGGCTGCCGTCTGTGGGGTCACACAGAGTCGGACACGACTGAAGCGACTTAGCAGCAGCACACCCATAAAAAGACAGGCACTAAATACATTATACATCATAAACCAAGGATATACATATACAATACATATAAATATACATGCATACATATATATAAACAAAATAAGTTTCTTGAAATAATACTCATCTTTACCATGTGTGATAAAATATATTTTCTATTTTTCATTTAAAAAATTACTTACAGGATGATTTTAGAGCCCACCTCTATTTGTGTAAAACAGTGCAACAAATTGACACTGCATTAAAATAGAAACAGTATCTAGTTGTTCGGTTTCCCTGGTGGCTCAGTCATAAAGAATTTGCCTACAATGCAGGAGACACAGGTTCAACCCCTGGGTCAGGAAGATCCCCTGGAGAAGGAAATGGCAACCCACTCCAGTCTTCTTACCTGGGAAATCCCTTGGACATGGGAGCGTGGCGGGCTACACTCCATGAGGTTGCGAAAGAGTTGGAGATAACTTAGCTACTACACAACACCACCTAGTTTTACTCTCTACTCTGTCCCAGCATCTAGTATGACACTTATGACATAGAAGACACTCAGTAGAAATTCAGTGAATAAATGAAAGAAATAAAAAGCCTTAAAAGGTATATTTTAACATATGGTTATTTTAAATATTTTAAAACCATATTTTAAAGTATGGTTATTCCCATTTTTATCAACAAGCAAACTGAAGTTTAGAGAAAAATTTAGTAATTTGCTGAAAATCCTAAAGCTAATAATAGTCAGAACCAGGATTCAGATTCAACTTTTACTCTAAAACCATGCTAATTTCCCCTTGTTCAGGAGGCAAAAAAAGAAAGCGTCTGGGTTGCTATGGGGAGGCAGAAAGCTAATAATATCTCTAGCAGAAAAATAAAAATGTTTATTCAGATTTGAGATGCAATTAGTGCAAAACTCTGAAAGATAATTGACTTCTTAATTTTCTAAAGTAAGAAAATTATGATTAGTTTTAAAATACTGAGTATGGGTATAGATGAAACAAAATTGGTAAAATGTTGATAATTGTTGAAGCAATGATTTCTCTATCTGTTTTAAACTGTTTCATTAAAAAGAAAAGAGAACCCATGAAAGCAGCATAATAAGAATGCCATTCAGGAAAACTGCAGTAGTCTCTTTTTTACAGGTAAACACTGAAAATATTAATATAGTAGGATTCCAAAAACACACCAGAAAGCCAAGAGTTTATTAACTGAGACAAAGTCTAAAAAGCACAAGATACAACATATAGTAAGTAGAAGACACCTAATGTTAATTTTTGTTCCTCTTCACATTAGGTAAACCAAAGCCAGCTATACAAAAATGTGACTTTTAAAAAAGCATTGTATATATATGCCTTTAGAAAAAATATGGCTTGCAGTCACATAAAGAAACAATGAATTTTATATCTCTTCTCTAAAAGAGGGAAAATGCTTTTTATTATTTATAAACATGGCTGCAAATATGATTAAAATATTCATATAAATAGTGTTGTCTTTGCTGTGTGTGTGCCCCAAGACCCTTGCTGCATGCCAGTTACAAGGAGGTAATGGTCATGATCATAAAACTCATTAGGTACATATTGCCTTGACAGTAGTATTGGTCTGAAATCTGTGTTGTATGTGCAGAAAACCCTTTTAAATACGTTTATCTTCAGGAGTATCTTTTCATCCAGCCATTACTGTACTGTATGTGGAAAAAAATTGGATAGGAAGTTTTCTCCATCTCAGTTCTGAAAGTGTTTTCTTCCAGTTTAAAAATAAGCAGTCAGTGGAAATTGTGATGCAGCACTGCCTATGTATTTTGTTTTTTTAGCAGCATTTTGATCTTTCATAAAAAAATAATGTTGTATTGGAAATTCAGGGTGTGAGTTTTCAAATCCTAGCTCTATTACTATCACTTGTTAAAGGTACTGAACCTTTTCTACCTGAGTTACTTCATTCTGCAGCTCATTTCCTTCAAGCATCAGTTTTGCTCAGTTCAGTCGTTCAGTCGTGTCCGACTCTTTGTGACCCCATGAATTGTAGCACGCCAGGCCTCCCTGTCCATCACCAACTCCCAGAGTTCACCCAAACTCATGTCCATCGAGTCGGTGATGCCATCCAGCCATCTCATCCTCTGTTGTCCCCTTCTCCTCCTGCCCCCAATCCCTCCCAGCATCAGAGTCTTTTCCAATGAGTCAACTCTTCTCATGAGGTGGCCAAAGTACTGGAGTTTCAGCTTTAGCATCACTCTCTCCAAAGAACACCCAGGGCTGATCTCCTTTAGAATGGACTGGTTGGATCTCCTTGCCCTACTTCATGCTTCCCTCATAGCTCAGTCGGTAAAGAATCTGCCTGCAATGCAGGAGACCTGGGTTCGATTCCTGGGTCAGGAAGATCCCCCGGAGAAGGAAATGACAATCCACTCCAATATTCTTGCCTGGAAAATCCCATGGACAGAGGAGCCTGGTGGGCTACAAGAGTCAGACACAACTTAGCGACTAAACCACCACCACCACTTCATGTACAAGTCTCCACGAGTGTGTACACACACATCACACATACATACCCTTTTATTTAGGAGGATAGACTAAAAGAACTTCCTATTTAAAAGTACAAGAGTGGAAATTATGGAACAACAAGAAAACTGTCTCCAAAGACCCCAGGAAAGGGCGCATTTAGAACCACTCCTATTGGTACTTGTAAATTGTGGATACCAACGATCTAACTAGTATTATAGTAACAAAACTTTTTTCTAAGCTAGGTGATGAGAAAAGTGTTCCAATTTCCTGAAGCCTTGCCTAATCATTTGAGTCAACTTTTAGAATTCCAAGACTAGGTTCTTATTCCTTGCCATAGGTACATTCTGATGATTGTTCTTGCTTCTGTTCCTCTTACAGCTGCTGATGGCCCAGGAGATCGTTTCATCATTGGAGAATCCCAAGCTGGTGAACAGGTGAGATACATAAGCCTGAAAAAGGCCCTAAAGATTTTAGTTTCATGGACTTTCAGAGTCTAATCCTAAACTTCTGCCATTGTTTTTATGGAAATCTTAGAGAAGGATTAGATGGGTCATCAAAGAGATGAAATGATGATTCCCCTGAGAAAGAATCAAATGAATTCTTTCTTAACTGAAAGAACCTACCTCTAGTCATATACAGCATGGACACAGTGTTATTAGTATATCTCACAGACGTGCCCCACAAGCATTTTCCAGCCCTGTGATTGAATGAATCTTTCTTTTAGTATAAATATTAATGTTCTGAATAGAGCTATAATTTCTAAGAGGTTTTCTCAGACTTTTCCCCAACTCATGTTATAAACAGGAAAACTTAGAAGAAGCAAATTATTTCATCTTTCTTGCTAATCTTTTTTTTTTTTAACTTTATTTTACTTTACAATACTATATTGGTTTTGCCATACATTAACATGAATCCACCACTGGTGTACATGCTAATCATTTTGATTAATTTTACTCATTAGGGAGCTAACCAGAGAACAGATATACATATATTTCTAGTAAGAAATGAAGTACTAAAAAAAAAAATGAAGTACTAATGGGCCACGGTGGACATACAATAGAAGTCCTCTTACTGCTTTTGATACTAGTAATTGGTCATTTGATTGGAAATAAGTTACAAATGGCAAATTATCTTTTAAAATAAATTTAAATTAAATAAATGAACATTTATTTGTCATTAATCTGATGGAGAGCCAAGGCTTTTCTTTTAATAAGTATCTACTATTTGAGTTTCTATTACACCCACAGGGCATTATATGGGATTTCTAGTGTTGGTTTCTTTAAAGTGGAAGAAATTTTAAGGACCTTTGCACAGTGTCTAAGTATAGACTCCTTCTAGATTTTTATTATATTTTTACAGTACGTTTTACAGTTGTTTCACCTACACCTAATTTGACAGGAGTTCTATTTTAGCAGACTTTTTAAAATGAGATGTTCCAAAGGCTTAGCTTAATTTTTTCAGGAAAAATAGAACCCTTTGTACCCTCATATATCATTGGTTTATGGAATATTTACTGAAATAACTTGATACAGTAGCAGCTATCGCCCCAAACTGGTACAAACAAGTTTGGGAACAAACAGTTTGCATCTTAGACCAGTAGTTTACAAGTGTCTAACAGTTTCAAACTTAGAGTGTACTGTAGGCATCATCTTGTTCAGTAGGAAGCGTATGTTAATCTAGTGAGCTGTGAAAGTTGATTAAAAGAGCTCTTTCCTTATTGACTAGAATCAGAAAAAGACCAGCACACTTTTCTGCTGTCACCAAGCACTCATAAGCATTGTATAAAAATAAAGGAGGAAATAATAAATAGAGCAGTTGAACAAAAGCTATGTCCCATACCTTAGCATGTCCTCCCATATGTACTAAAAATAGAGAGGGGTTGAGGAAGTATACAGGAGCATATGATGCTAATGGTGGCAACCCTAGCTCCCTCACCGCTACCAAGGAGTATGTGTACAGAGCTCTGACACTGAACCTAGCACTATAGTAATTAGATCCTTATCCGTGCTATACATAGGCTTATTTCAGTCTTCATGACTGTTTTCCTAACAAAAACAACAACTAGTCTTGCATCCCTTTTTTTTTATATAAATAACTTAGATTATGATCTCATAACTTACTTCACCTCTTGGTCTGTATATCCATCAACAATGGACATCTAAAGCATCCATTTTTTAACAAAGCTCCAAAATATTAATTATTCAAGGAATACTTCTCTGATCTTCAGTTGAGTCTATCCAACATTTATCAAGCACACCTACAGTTTGTACCAAGCACTCTGCTAGGTTGTAGGGATATAAAGTAGATTAATACATGATTAATATTCTGAACAGTTTATATCTAGTGGAGGAGACAGAGTATAAACAACTAAATATAATACAATATTTTAAGTGTTAAACTAATGCTGTCAGTCATGTGCTGCGGAAAACAATAGAGAGGTTAAGCATTTCATCCTAGAAGGGTTAGGAAAATGACATTGGAGCTGGGTGTAAGAGAGTTTTTACAAAAACAGAAATGAAAAAGGACCATACCAAGCAGATAGTATAGTGTAAGTCAAGACCCAGTAGTGTTTGTGGTAGTCACAGCCTAATATACTTAGGCATAGGTAGTAGATTGTTAAGAACCTTATGGACCCTTAAACTTTATTACTAGTTATGACTTCCAACTGAAAACTAGAAGCACAAGAAAAGTTGTGAAATTATAAATTGCCAGCTTCTTGTAAGTTCTCATAAAAGTATGATAGGAAAAAAAGATCAACACTATACAAAAAAACAGGGTTTTTCCTCAAATTACCTGGGATGTATTTTATCTCTAAAAGATGTATCATACACACACACACTTAAATCAGTCTCAGAGATCTTGCAAAAGCCAAATTGCTCGTTTATTGAAAGTACATATGCTTGAGACCTAGAGTGCCACTGCATCCACTAAGACAGTTTTTTATTTACAACATACTTTATTGATGTATGAAATACTTGATCTTAGTCACTTACCATTCGGTCCTATTGATTAGCATTCAATATCAGTTCAGTCACTCAGTCGCATCCAACTCTTTGCAACCGCATGAACCGCAGCACGCCAGGCCTCCCTGTCCATCACCAACTCCCGGAGTTCACTCAGACTCCCATCCATCAAGTCAGTGACGCCATCCAGCCATCTCATCCTCTGTCATCCCCTTCTCCTCCTGCCACCAATCCCTTCCAGCATCAGAGTCTTTTCCAATGAGTCAACTCTTCGCATGAGGTGGCCAAAGTACTGGAGTTTCAGCTTCAGCATCATTCCCTCCAAGGAAATCCCAGGGCTGATCTCCTTCAGAATGGACTGGTTGGATCTCCTTGCAGTCCAGGAGATTCTCAAGAGTCTTCTCCAACACCACAGTTCAAAAGCATCAGTTCTTTGGCACTCAGCTTTCTTTATAGTCCAACTCTTACATCCATATATGACCACTGGAAAAACCATAGCCTTGACTAGATGGACCTTTGTTGACAAAGTAGTGTCTCTGCTTTTTAATATGCTGTCTAGGTTGGTCATAGCTTTCCTTCCAAGGAGTAAGCGTCTTTTAGTCTCATGGCATTGGACACTTTCAATTTCAGTTATGCAATTATGAAGTGCTATCTTTGGACAAAGTTCAAAAAATCCAACTCAATACCTCTATTAAGGAAAAATCAAGATTTGGATAGTTTTTACTTTATATAAAGTATATGAAGTATAAAAACTAAAAGGAGTATTCTTAGCAATCTATAGGAAGTACCTCATGTATTGCTAGAGTTTTTCTAGTTGATTCAATTCAGTTGCCATTTATATGTCTACTCTCAGTGGATATATAAATATCTTTGTATATCTGGGAATATGTTTTACGTTGGGTTTAGTATAAGTGAGCTGGTAGGAATCCTTCAGCTAGCAGTTAGAATTGCTGTGTTGGGATAGGAGCCAAATTTTTTAATAGCTACCCAAAAAACACTTCTTAAGACTTAGTTTAAGCCAAGAAGTAGGGAAAATTACAGGTATAACCTTAAAACTTAAAGTAAATTTGCATAGTATGGTACATTGATCCAGACTAAATTGAGGTAGCCTGCAGGCTAACACACTTCAGTTTAAGAAGCAACTACCTGAAACTCACTTTGGGATTCACTTTCCTGAAAAGGCACTTGGAGCAGGAAAAAGTCTTTTAAAAGTCTGTATTAAATATTTTAATTGCACAAGCTCGTAAGATAGTTTTGACATTAACACCTCTACTAAAAAACAAATATCTCAAACATTCATACTTTTCATAAAAAAATCACCACACTGCAAAATGGTCATGTTTAGTGAATTAAGAAATATACCAGATAATAAGCAGTATCTGGCGCTGAAGAAACAAATTAATGCATTGGGCCCTAAGCTTTTTTTTTTTTTAATTCTGTATATTATCTTGGTAGAAAATTACAGTGGTGTTGTTGTTCAGTCGCTCAGTCATGTCCCATTCTTTGCAACCCCGTGGACTGCAGCACACCAGATCCCCCTGTCCTTCATCTCCAGGAGCTTGCTCAAATTCGCGTCAAGTCGGTGATGCCATCTAACCATCTCCTCCTCTGTCATCCCCTTCTCCTCCTCTGTCATCCCCTTCTCCTCCTGCCTTCAGTCTTTTCCAGCATCAGGGTCTTTTCTAATGAGTTAGCTCTTCACATCAGGTGGCCAAAGTATTGGAGCTTCAACTTCAGCATCAGTCCTTACATTGAGCATTCAGGATTGATTTCCTTTAGGATTGACTGGTTTGATCTCCTTGCAGTCCAAGGGTCTCTCAAGAGTCTTCTCCAAAACCACAGTTTAAAAGCATCAATTCTTCAGTGCTTAGCCTCCTTTATGGTCCACCTCTCACATCCATATGTGACTACTGGAAAAACCATACCTTTGACTATACGGACTTTTGTTGGCAAAATAATGTCTGCTTTTTAATATGCTATCTAGGTTTGTCAGACAAATCCTGGTAGCTCAGCTGATAAAGAATCCACCTGCAATGCAGGAGACCTGGGTTTGACCCCTGGGTTGGGAAGATCTCCTGGAAAAGGGAACAGCCACCCAATCCAGTATTCTGTCCTGGAGAATTCCATGGACTGTATAGTCCATGGGACTCAAAGAGTTGGACACGGCTAAGCGACTTTCAGGTTTGTCATAGCTTTTCTTCCAAGGAGCAAGTGTCTTTTAATTTCATGGCTGCAGTCACCATTTGCAGGGATTTTGGAGCCCAGGAAAATAAAGTCTGTCACTGTTTCCATTGTTTCCCCATCTATTTGCTGTGATGTGATGGGACCAGATGCCATGATCTTCGTTTTTTGAATGTCGAGTTTTAAACCAGCTTTTTCACTCTCCTCTTTCACTTTCATCAAGAGGCTCTTCAGTTCCTCTTTGCTTTCTAGCATAAGGGTAGTGTTATCTGCAAATCTGAGGTTATTGATATTTCTCCCAGCAATCTTGATTCCAGCTTGTGCTTCATCCATCCCAGCATTTCACAAGATGTATTCTGCATATAAGTTAAATAAGCAGGGTGACAATACACAGCCTTGATGTTCCCCTTTCCCAATTTGGAACCAGTTCATTGTTTCATGTACATTTCTAACTGTTGCTTCTTGACCTGCATACAGGTTTCTCAGGAGGCAGGTAAGGTGGTCTGTTATTCCCATTTCTTTAAGAATTTTCCACAGTTTATTGTGATCCACACAGTCAAAGGCTTTAGCATAGTCAATGAAGCAGAAGTAGGTGTTTTTTTGGAACTCTCTTGCTTTTTCTATGATCCAGCAGACGTTGGCAATTTGATCTCTGGTTCTTCTGCCTTTCATAAATCCAGCTTGAACATCTGGAAGTTTTCAGTTCACATATTGTTGAAGCCTAGCTTGGAGAATTTTGAGCACTACTTTGCTAGTGTGTGAGATGAGTGCAGTTGTGCAGTAGTTTGAACATTTATTTATATTAGAATATAATATTTCTGGATAAACCTGAAATGTCTCTTATTCAAATATCAGAGTAAGAGGAAATAAAGTACATAGCTCAATGCCAGATCTGATCTCAAGAATCTTTCTCCAATGACTTGGAAAAAATTAATGAGATCACTGGAATTGTAAGCCAAGAAGGATTACATGCTTCATGTAGTTATTGTGATAATGAGATCATGCATGCTTATTCATTCATTCTGGAAATACTTATTGACTGCCAACTTTGTGCCAGATACTCTCTAGGCTTTGGGATGATAGAGCAATAAATATGTCTGCAAAGGTAATGATTAAAGATGAATGCAAGTACTCAAAAGAAACTAACAAAGGAATGTGAAACATTCAGGTGCTAGCAACAATAAGATTTCATTCCCACCTTTAAGTCTGAAGGGGCAAAGAGAGAAAGTGGTACCTGGACCTGGGAGATTGATAGCTATGGGAGAGGGCCACCTAATAGGAAATGTGGCATCAGTGCTATTAGATATGACATAGCCATCACCAAACTGCAACCCAGCAGGGAAACAGCATGGGGAATAAAAATTGTACATCTCTCTCTCCTACCCTCTCGTCTCTTGTTCAGTCACTAAGTCTGTCCATGTTTTTACAACCCCATGGACGGAAGCATGCGAGTCTTCCCTGTCTTTCTCTGTCTCTCAGAATTTGCTCAAATTCATGTCCATTGAGTCGGTGATGCCATCCAACCATTTCGTCCTCTCTCACCCGCTTCTCTTCCTGCCCTTGGTCTTTCCCAGCATCAGGGTTTTCTCCAGTGAGTCCCTTGCTAGCCCCTCCCACTGACTGATCTTAACCAGAAGCCAGAGTGATAGGAACCCAGTTGAAACAATCTGCGAAAACCAGCCTCTAGGAATAGAAAATGATGATGTGAGCTAAAGAGGCAAACAGAAAATGAAACAAATTTCTGTCTTTATAGGGCTTATATTCTGAAACATAAAATGCACTTAACCGTAAGCCTAGCATAGACTGAGTATTCCACAAATATTAGCTATCGGTTGCATTATTTGCAGCAATAACATTATAGAAATAAGTTTCTTAAGGCTTTTCTAACAAATGAATTTCCAGTTTTACTTTGATTGTACATTTAGTGGAAGGATAGTTTTCCTTAATCATTCCTTTTTTTTTAATGTGGTGAAAAATATGTAACATAAAATGTACCATCTTAACCATTCAAAATGTACAGTTTTTTAGATTATATAATTATATTTGCTAAACTTTTATTATTAATTGCATGGTACACTAATATATTTTATAAAGATTTTCAAGAGCGGTAAATTTTCTGGTCTGCCTTTATTTAACCAAAATGTTTGTTAATAAAATACTATATTTGTCAAACATCAGAACTTCAGCAAATGATCAACATGCTGGTTTTTCATAATTGTCATTCATAAAAATCATATTGCATGGCATTTTTTTAAAGACTATCATATCGCTTTACATATGTTAGAAAATTCACACTGAGTGAGAGACAATAGTGGCAAATACAAGTGGCAGTTCTTCAAAGAGAAAGCAGGGCACCAAGAAAAACATCTGATAGTCATCACCTTAAGTCAAGTGAAAGCCTCTTTGGTCTAAGTGTACCTGTTTGACTTTTTTTATATTTTCCCAAAATGAATAAGACTCTCCTTTTACGAAAGTGGAAAAAAAAGAAAGTATTAGTCACTCAGTCATGTCCGACTCTTCGTGACCCTGTGGACTGCAGCCCACCAGGTTTTTCTGTCCATGGGATTCTCCAAGCGAGAACACTGCAGTGGGTGGCCATTTCCTTCTCCAGGGGATCTTCCTTTTATGGTTTGTTTCAAAAACTGTTACATCTGCAAGAGTTTCCTTTGCAGGAGCAAAGTAAATCACCTCTTTCTTGTGTGTTTCTATTTCCAGCCGACTCAGACAGTAATGCCAGGACAAGTCATGCGGGTTACAACAGGTGCTCCAATCCCCTGTGGTGCTGATGCAGTAGTGCAGGTGGAAGATACTGAACTGATCAGGGAATCCGATGATGTACGTCATTACCAGGTCTTATGGCTTCATTCCTGTGGCAGTATTATAAGTCATGCCCATTTTCTGCAATGTTTATGAGATTAGCCGAATTGTTTTATGTTAGGACCTTACATTGTAGTGTATAGTGAATAAGGAATTGCCTTAGGCTTGAAAACCTTTTATTATAGAAATTGTTTTTATGACCATTACTGGGATTACAGCAGAATTTGAACCACATTTGAGCCAAGAAATTGCATTTGCAAGCAAGGAAAGAAACTACCTCAAGATAAAAAAGCAATGATATTAACTGTTGTCCTACCATCTAGCTGAGAAATTTGCTCATCAAAACTAGCTTCTGACAAAATGTGAAGAATTTACAAAAGAATTTAACAAAGAACATTTGGGCAAGTTCTTGAATACTTCACTAAGCCAAGCATTTAAGCCAAATGACCCTTTCGGCTCTGGTTTTCTATAATTCAGGAAAATCTGTGCCACCAAATTGCAGTCTAGAAACATTAAATTTATGTCAATTCCCCCTCTATTTCCTAAAATAAAGGACTCTGTTCTTTTATAAATAAAGGCCTCTAAGTAGGCCTTTATCTCACTGAAACTACTGGCAGTTATTGAATCCAGAGGATCAGTCAGGAATAAAAATTTCAATGGAAGATTTACTGATTTTGTTTTGGAAGAAGTTTAAGATATCTTTTATTTTTTAATACAAGAATAAATGACAAAATATATTCTCCCAGACTGAACATACAGTAAAATTTGGCCATGCTGAGATATACCCTCTTTTCTTCATTTGAGGATTTTCCTTTTTATCACCCACAAGTACTTACTTCCCACAAGTAAGGCTTATAAAATTCAACTCTTGGCATACAGGTCACATTGTCCTGCTGTTAAAACGGCCCAACAAATTTATTGACATCAAGGAAGCCAGCAGAGCATTGAAATCCAGAACACACTCTGCCAGATGACAAGACACAGTTCCAATATCACAGTATTAGTCACAGTTCATAAATGTAAAAATTATGATCACCATTAATTTATAGAAATCTACTACCAGGCAAACTGTAAGTCTTCACTGAAATTTTTACAGATATTTGGGAATCTTGGCATAGTATTGAACCCGTGATTTATGGCAACAGAATAGTTACCTCCAAACACATTCACTGTATCTATTAGAGTAGAGATCTGTGTGTGTGTGTGTGTGTGTGTTTTTCCTTGAGAATGCTATTTACAAAGTATGAGTCAATATTTGAGTTGGTACATGTTTTAAAAGTATGAGAATCAGTGAAAATGTTTACTTATTCTTTGGGATCAAGCCTAATTTTTCAGGAACCTGTGGTAGAAATTCATGTTCAAAGGATTTTGCAAAGGATTTCCTGTTCCTCTGTATCTTTATATATTCTGAGCCTATCCAATAATGAAAGCATCTGAATAGCTAAATTCTATTGATCGAAATTCAGTCAGATTGCTCTGTTTGAAATTACATGATTTGCTGTTACCATAGGGCACTGAGGAACTTGAAGTACGAATTCTGGTGCAAGCTCGGCCAGGCCAAGATATCAGGTAAGTTCATAAGACATAGAATGTATAGCCAACTTTTGTTTCTACCGTGATCATGAACTCAGGAAAGCATGGCTATTATAAATTCACAGCTCAGTCAATTAACCATTAGCTTTCAGGGATTTTAACCAGTAGCAAAATGATTTTTCTAAATTATATATCCCATGTATGCCCTACTTACTTTTTTATGACGTTAGTAAAGGCAAATGATTTATTCAAAAGCAACATGAGAAGGAGGCAAAGTCATAAGCCTGCATAATCCATCAGTTCAGTTCAGTTCATTCACTCAATTGTGTCCAACTCTTTGTGACCCCATGAACCGCAGCACCCCAGGCCTCCCTGTCCATCACCAACTCCCAGAGTTCACTTAGACTCACGTCCATCAAGTCAGGGATGCCATCCAGCCATCTCATCCTCTGTCGCCCCTTCTCCTCCTGCCCCCAATCCCTCCCAACATCAAAGTCTTTTCCAATGAGTCAACTCTTTGCATGAGGTGGCCATAGTTGATCCTATTTCTAGATAATCCAGAATTTCCCATCCTTACCCCTAGGTAACTGAGAATTTGATATTAACACAGATACTTTCAAAGTTGAGTATTTGTATAATTAGCTGAAAGCCCCTCCTCAACTACCAATAATAATGGAATGATGTGCTACTCTTTATATACAAAGTTGAGCCTACTGTCTTATTATAAGTAGTGTATATCCTTCAGATGATTTTTCTCATGACTGAATATGTTTGCCCTGATTCCATTAGTCCTAATTTATTCAACATTTTGTAACAAAGCTACACTTCTTCCCCTCCTGTGGGGGCAAAGTGAATGGGGTGGCCACAAAACTGGGCCAGTCTAAGTGGCCTAATGGAAGTTATCTCCATGGCTGTCACCTTATTAGCATCATTCTCTTCACCACAAGGCTAACAAGCTCTGGAATGGCATTAGATACTTTCGTATAAATGCCTGCCTTACACCAAAGAAAGTTTGCAGTTGGTGTTTTTGACTATAATGTGTTACAAAGCAATTTGTAAAAGAATTTTCAAACATAAAGTAGCATATTCCTGTTTAATAGCAATAGATACAAATCTATTTCTGTCTTCTATTGTGTGATTTAATTTTTTTATATTATATATTTATTTATTTATATTTTACTTCACAATACTGTATTGGTTTTGCCATACATTGACGTGAAATTTTTTTAATTAAAAAAGCATAGTTTTAAAAATCTCTTCGTTTTAGCACTCTGTTCCATGCCTCATTTCCCCTTTTCCCCCTTGAGTGTCCTCTTTCTCTGACACTAAAATTTCCCTCTGAGTTGAGAAAATATTGTTCTTAGTCATACTGCTTATGGTTCTGCTTTGATTTTCAGACCCATTGGCCATGACATTAAAAGAGGGGAATGCGTTTTGGCCAAAGGAACCCACATGGGCCCCTCAGAGATTGGTCTTCTGGCAACTGTAGGTGTTACAGAGGTTGAAGTTAATAAGTTTCCAGTGGTTGCAGTCATGTCAACAGGGAATGAGGTAAAAAAGGCGGGGGAAGGGGAGGGTTGTGACAAGGGAAGAGGGGTAGTGGGACTTTCAGAGAAAAGCATTTCTGATATTCTGTGTTCTATATTATAAATAGAATATTAAGGATTATAGATCTTACCACATTTCTGTAACAAGGGAATAATAAATGGGCCTCAGGATAGTTCAAGTACAGAAGATGAAAAGGAAGAAGTAGAAACTATATATTAAGAAGCGTTCCCTTCCATTTACTAGAATGAAATATTACAACCAATGGCCTTCCACGCATTCAGTACATATAAACAGAACGTTGACTGCTAGCCGTAGATATTCAGTTGTGCAAACCTAGTACTTAGTCTGCTGGTATAGTGAATCGTGCCTGCTCTGCTGCTAGATGATGGGCCACCTCTGTGGGAGAAGTAATTCAATGAATTGGGACACCAT
Source organism: Ovis canadensis (assembly GCF_042477335.2). Taxonomy (NCBI): domain Eukaryota; kingdom Metazoa; phylum Chordata; class Mammalia; order Artiodactyla; family Bovidae; genus Ovis; species Ovis canadensis. The sequence continues at coordinate 89,379,961 of NC_091251.1, forward strand.
GGCTAGCCCTTTTTCTTGCTTAACATTCCATGTGATCTTTAGTCACCAGGAAGGATTTGAAAATCATTTTTCTCTCTAAAGATAGCATCTCTAGTGGCATGCTATTCAGAATATGTCAAAATGTCATTTCAGTCCTAATTTAGGAAGGGAGATGTAGTCAGTATTCTGAGAACTTTTGAAAAACTTTCTGTTCCCTCTTTGCTTAGGTTATACAGAACTTCAGTTGGAGGCTATAAGGCCAAACTAGGAATATTGAAAAGTGAATCTGCTGGAAATTCAAAGCCTAAAAGCAGAATCAGAAACTACTGAGATTTTTTTCAAGTTATTCCTTAAGATCTTAAACTATTTTTAAAAAGATTAACAGGATTTTTTTTTCTATCTCTCTTTTAATCTCTAACATTCTGAAAATAATCCATTTGCTACCATTATTTTTCATTTCTTAGACTTGGAAATGAACATTTTCAAGGGTCTATTGCCCGTATAGCTCTTTCGGAAAGGACAGAAGAAAAGAATATTTTGTTTTGATAATGGAGAGATAAACAGCATTCTACATCTGTTTACTTCCCAGTATAGGTGTACTGCTAAACTGCTAAGTCGCTTCAGTCGTGTCCGACCCTGTGCAACCCCATAGACAGCAGCCCACCAGGCTCCCCCATCCCTGGGATTCTCCAGGCAAGAACACTGGAGTGGGTTGCCATTTCCTTCTCTAAATAGGTGTACTAGTCATTCCCTAAAACTACTGACTGACCCAAAAGAAACATTCCTTTCAGTTGATCTACACAGTGATGATTTTCTATCCTTAGGACCAACCAACACTATGTTTAGCATCAGAAAGAAATTTCTGTTCAACTGATTGACTTAATGAACTGTTCTTATTTGAGATTTATGTATATGCTTTGTGCATCTAAGTGACTTCATGGGCCTTAGGAAAGCTAAGTAGAATGAGCTAACTAATAGACAGCTATTTATTAGGCAACTTTGTTTAAGCTACATTTTTTGTTTTCCTCCTAATGACTTTGTAGGTCTGGATTCTCAGTTACTTCCCCAGAGTACATTGGCAGTATTTTTTAAGCTACCTTTTATACTCTTTACTAAGACTATTTACTAGTAGTAGGGAATAGTGACAGGGTGAGACTAGAGATGGTACCTACATGGTAGAACCTAAAGAAGATTTTGTAGTTTTAGTTCCCTGCCCCTGTAGACTTGATTATCTTTGAAGAAGCTTTGATAAATCCTGTGTGACTCTCTTTCCCTTCATTTTCTGGCCTGCTGTACTTACATGGTTTTCCAAGGGAATAATGCTTTTAAATTCCATGATCTCTAGTTCCATGTAGTTTGACATTCTTCCCTGTGCTGTGCTGTGCTTAGTTGCTCAGTCGTGTCCGACTCTTTTCAACGCCATGGACTAGCCCACCAGGTTCCTCTGTCCATGGGGATTCTCTAGGCAAGAATACTGGTGTGGGTTGCCATGCCTTCCTCCAGGGGATCTTCCCAACCCAGGAATCGAACTGGGGTCTCCTGCATTTCAGGCAGATTCTTTACCAGCTGAGCTACCAGGGAAGCTCTGACATTCCTCCCTACTCCCATCCAAAGTTAGCTGTTATTAAATTTATGACTCTCTGTCACCATATAGTTCAACAAATGTTTATTGAGTACTTCTATGCCAGACACTATACTGGAAACTAGAGATAAAAGAGATAAATAAAGCATAATATCTCTCCTGAAGGCTTGAGATCCTCAGATAGCTGGAAAACAATAAGAAAAAAATTGTTCATTTATATCAAAGAGACCAAAAGTAATTACATTTGTATATTAATGTGATAAGTCTATAATTTACTCACTCACAGCACAAGCTCCACTTAAGTATTAGTTCTGATTTCTCCTGATAAGTATGGCTTCACATATGCCACCTCTTGAATCCAGTGTGGTATATTGATAAGCAAAACAGTGGCCTTAGGCAGCCCAAAGAATGCCATACAAGATGTCTATGTAGACTCAGTCAGAACCTGCTTTGTATTTTGTGACTACATGAGCTTATTCAGGGTGAAGGAATCATTTTAAAATTGGGAAGCCAGAGTTGCAAACTATAACTCACACAGAATAGCTGATGTAGACATTTGTTAATCTTGACAAACTGTGCATGTTGAAATTTAAGTAATAGCATCCAGTAATTAAATAATTGTGGTCATACATTTCCAACCTTATGCATTTGCTCAATAAATGTTTGTTGAGCATCTGTTACATGCTGAAATACCCATCAGAGGATCTCTTAAGTAAACATCAGACTTAGAAGATAGGAATAATCTATACCTTGAACCAGTTTCCTGAGATATTAAAAAGGAAACTCAGCATTCAGGAGGGGAGCATCAGGCTTTCTTCAGTGGGCCCAGTCATCATAGTACTTCACACAGCCATCCAACAACTGTTCTCTTTGTTCTTCAAGTAACATTTAGGTGCAGGAAATAAGAGTTCTACTAGAAGAGTATGAGAGCCATCAGCATAAAAGCACCATGTCCTGCATAGGAATCAGTATTTCTTATAACAATCTTAGGCAGTTTCCAGAGTCCCTACAAGGGAAATGTCCAGTTTCAAATGTTACCACATTCATGGAAGCCCAAAGCCTGGCTTTCCGTTATGGATTCATTTGTAATCCCTTCTATTCCATATACAAGTTACTATTCAGAGACCATTTTTACCATAAGAAATGCTGTCTACTAACAAGTTGACCTTTGTTTTTTTGGTCAAATTTCCAGAGAAACTGAGGTAGAAAGTTAACTGAAGTTCAAATTTGGCCTTAGAAATGGAGAAAGGATTTTGTTAACTTCACATAAAAGAACACACTCTCTGCAGAAAATTAGAAAACAGTAGTAAAACTAACTACAAGTCATTCTGTTCTTTATTATCGGCATGCACTGGCAATTCTAAACAATGTCAGTGATAAAATATTCCTTTCCACTGAGGCAGTCACTCTTACAACCCCTCCTCTCTCAGCATGCTATCACACTGATGCCAGATAATATTCTGAGTACTGGAGACCACAGCAGCAAGCAAGACAGATAAAGCCCCTGCTCTTATAGAATTTATGTTCTGATGGGAGGATGGAGATAGTCAATAAACAAACAGTGGTAAATTGTATGAATTTTTAAAGCAGAGTAAGATGATAAAGATTGCTAGTGAAAGAGTTATATGCCAGGTATATAATAATGTATTCAATATAATCAATTATTCATTATATTCAATTCTATTGAATAATGTAATTATATTCAATATAATCTATTGAAACTTATTCCATATCAACCCTTTTATTCTCTCCCTTATACAATAAAACTGGAAGCCTGAAAACACAATTTCTTAGGCCTTCTTTCTCTGTGGTCCAGGTATGTTTTGCCATTGGGATGCATTAACATGATATTAGAAGGTGGAAAAAGGCAGCAGCAGTAGAATCTCCTGAACTCAGTAGCATCTCTCTCCTCCAGCAGCCCCGGGGACAGTGGTGACTTCTGGCAATTACTGATCTTTAGTGATATACCTTTTTTCTTTTGTTTCTCCAACTTGGCAACACACTTACAACCAATCCCATGCATTAATTCCTCTCTTTTCCCGCTCTCTCCATTTGAAAAAGCTAAAGGAGTTTTGATTTTCGTGTCTGGACCTGACGGGCAGACAGATAGAGTCCTCTGTTTTACAAAGACTAATTAGGCCTCACTGATGAGGGAAATCAGAGTGGAAATGCGAAGACATTGAAGGTACATGCCGTGTGACTAGAGTTGTGTCCCCAGCAGAGGGGATGACAAACACAAAGGCCCTGGAGTATGGTGCATGCTTATCACGTTTGAGGAACAGCAGTGAAGGCATTGCTGAAGAATAGTGGGAAGGTAGCAAGGTGAAAGGAGATGAAGTTGGAGAGGTAACAGAAACAAGATCCTTTTATTCTAAATAGACAGTGTTGAGGAAGTGGAACATGAAATATCTTAAATTTGCAAATGCTTCCTCTGTCTTCTATATGAATGATTTGGCATATGGGAGGGAAAAGGTGAAAGACCGAGAGGCCCGTTGAAAGGCTGTGGAAAGAGTACTCCAGCAAGAGATTTGGACCAGAATGGTAGTAGAGATGGTGAGAAGTAATCAGATCCAGAATATATTTTGAAGGTAAAATCAGCAAAATAGATTTGCCAGAGAATTCAAAGTAGAAGATAAGAGAAAGTTAAAAGTCAAGATGAACTCTAAGGTTTTGACCTGAGCTTTGATAACTGACCTAAGGAGAGTTATCATTTACCCTGATAAGAAAGATTAGGCAGCAGAAATCAGGGCTTCTTCTTTGGAAATGTGAAGTTTGAGATACTTATGAGAATTAAGAGTAGGCAATTAAACATATTAGTCTGGAGCTTAGGAGAAAGGTTAGAATTAAAGGTACATATTTGAAAGTTATCAGCACATATATATAGTATTTTTAAATAGTACATATATATAAATATAGTATTTAAAGTCATGAGACTGCATAAGGTCACCTAGGAAATCAGTATAAATAGAAGATAGGAGGTGTAACTTTTACACTTAGGCAGCTGTCCCTTCTTCCTCTTTCCCCAACCTTTATATTTCCAAGTTTTATTTTCTAATTTTGACTCTTGATGACATCATCTCTCCATTCCATAAAATATATTGTTTCCCTTGAAACTGTAGATGGTAACTTACAGATCTTTAAACTGGATAGCAGTCTGCCAGCTGCCATTAGCTTCAAGAAATCAAGATTGTGTGATTGTTACCTAGTTACCGAAGTACTAGCAATAAGTATTCCTTCCAGAGATGGTAAGTTTTCATATAATTTCAGTCACCTTCAGCCATATTCCATAACTCATTCATTCATTTTTATTCATTCCCCCCCCACCTCCTTCCGTGTCTCTCCCTCCCTGTCTGCAGCCCTCTCTCTCTTTCTCTCTCTCATGCACATACACACAGAACTAGGTGTATTTATGTCCACTATTTATTTTATTCCATCTTTTGTAAATCCCTTGGCCACTCTAATAACAGGTGTTTGTACAAACAAGTTTATACTTTAGACACATAAGGTCTGTCTAAAATCTCCCTATAGTGTTCTTTGGGGGCTGCCGCAAGCAGCTGTTGCTATAAAAGTAGAATCTTTAAAATCTTTGTCCCTACTAGTAAGAGAAAGAATAAGAAGTTGAGTGTCTACTGTGACCGGTACTGCTATGTGCTTTATGATTAAAGCAACACTATGAGGTTAATATAACTATCCTTCATTTTATGTAAGAGAAAATTGAAGCTCAAAAACAAAGCAACTTACCCAACATCATATATTTCGTCTAAGTGATTAAGCCTGGTTTCACACCTAAGTCTTTCTCTGTAATGACCTTTTTCCACTATTCCACAATGCTTCCCAATTCCTTAAATTTCATTTCCCCAACTTTTTAATGGAAGTCTCTGAAACCTATCAGGTTAGATTTACTGACTCTGCGACCCCGTGGACTGTAGCCCACCAAGCTCCTCTGTCCATGGGATTCTCCAGACAAGAATACTGGAGTGGGTTGCCATTTCCTTCACCACTATTTTTCTTTTAGCCACACTTTATTTCTTGTCCAGATTAAAGACCATGACTCACCACTTGGAAGTTGCCCTCTCTAACACCTCAGATAGCTTCACTCCTTCAATTTATTCCTTTGCTTACTATGGTGAAACCCAAAATGAATGACTCCTTTCTCCACTTTCTCCATTTTTGTTCCCAAGCAGAAAAACAGTACTGAATAAAATTCATAGAACTATGATTACCTGAACAACTACAAATTACTGGCATTTAGTGGCAACCTGGAACTTAAAGTTGTTCAGTAATTCTGATGTAACTGTCCTGTTGGTTTTCTAGCACATTCTTTCAGATCCAATATGATAGTTCATTCATACATTCTACCCCCTCTTCAAACCTCAGCAGCAGCCCTGCTTTCAACTCTTGGCAGATAATCTCACTACCTTTGTGGGGAAAGGTGAAGCTTAAAAATAAATATATCTGTGAAACTGAGCACTATGAGGGCTCCCTCTTCTTCCCGTCTCATTACCTCAAAAATTTCCCCATTCCTTTAGCTATATTCCTTTGTTTCAATCTAAAAAGAAGAAGTACTTCTCCTTCCTAAGAACAATACTTCTACTTTTAAGCCTACTTTTTCTCACCTTCCTCAGAACTTTGATCGCTAAATTATTTCCTGTGTCTTCTGGGTTCTCTATTTTCTCTCTAGTGGTTCATCCTCCTGCATCCAAATAGACAAAGATTACCACTATCACAAGAGAACCTATATTTAAACACCACTTTTCCTCACTGAGCTACTGCATAGTCACCTCCTATCTGCTACTAGATTTGTTGAAAGAGAGGTCAGCAATACTGCCTTTCCTTCCTTACTCTCCAGTCTCTGCTCAGACTCCCAAATCTCATTCAGTTCAGCTCAGTTCAGTTGCTCAGTCTTGTCCGACTCTTTGCGACCCCATGAATTGCAGCACGCCAGGCCTCCCTGTCCATCACCAACTGCCGGAGTTCACTCAGACTCACGTCCATCGAGTTGGTGATGCCATCCAGCCATCTCATCCTCTGTCATCCCCTTCTCCTCCTGCCCCCAATCCCTTCCAGCATCAGAGTCTTTTTCCAATGAGTCAACTCTTCACATGAGGTGGCCAAAGTACTGGAGTTTCAGTTTTAGCATCATTCCTTCCAAATAACACTCAGGGCTAATCTCCTTTAGACTCCCATTCGTATAAAAACTGCTTTCCTGAGTATACTCATCACCTCCTAACCTCCAAAACCTGCTCTGATATTCATCCTCCTTACCATGTATATATCATTTGACATCAGACACATTCCTCACCCACCACCTGGAAACTACTTCATTCCTAGTGCTCTATGACAGTTCTCTCTTGATATCCTGACAACTACTTTTTATCCTCATTATGCCTTTCTCCATTCCCTACTTGGAAAATTCCCTTAAGATGCTGTTCTCTGCTGTGTCCTCCACTCTCTCCAGATTCTCCCTTAGACTTTTCTTCTCATGCCAAATATGTGCAGGCAGCTTCTCATATCTAAAGCCCTAATTTTAACCTCTTTTGTAAATGCAAGCCTTCATTTACAACTTCCTTTGGATATTTCCACCTCATATTCCTTGGACAGCAAGGAGATCAAACTAGTCAATCCTCAAGGAAATCAACCCTGAATATTCATTGGAAGAACTGATGCTGAAGCTGAAGCTCCAATACTCTAGCCACCTGATGTGAAGAGCCGACTCACTGGAAAAGACTCTGATACTGGGAAAGATTGGGGGCAGGAGGAGAAGAGGACAACAGAGGATGAGATGGCTGGATGGCATCATCAACTCAATGGACGAGTTTGAGTAGACTCCAGGAAATAATGAAGGACAGGGAAGCCTGGCATCCTGCAGTCCATGGGGTTAGAAAGAGTCGGACATGACTTAGTGAGTGAACAACAATCTCATCTCCACCATTGCCTAATCTCACTCATCACTTTTCCCTTCCTACTATAAAGAGTGGGATACTTCCTTCCTGACTTACCCCTCCTTTTTTTAATGTGTTGTTGTTTAATTATTTACTTAAATTTTTGTTGGGGTATAACTTGCTTTACAAAGTGGTATTAGTTTCTACTGTTTTTTAAAGGCATCATTCTTCCCTAAAATGTTTATTACCAAGGTCATCAGTGACATTTTTTTCATTTTTAATTATGATAAAATACACATAACAAAACGTTTACCATGTTAACTATTTTTAAATGTATTTTGTTGTTGTTCAGTCACTAAGTCATTGACTTTTAATAATTAATTTTTCCAAAAGAGGAAAAAAGAAAGAAATTATATGTAAGGGAGCTGTTTGCAATGGATGTGGAAATAGTTACTGACATATAGAAGTCTAATATCTTCCCTGTGTTAAGACGAGAAAAGTCTTAGATGCAGACAACTCCATTTCAGTACATTAAAAAGAGAGAAAGTAAATCATGATAACAGTCTTGGGCCCCTTGACAATTCCATCAAGACCATAGGGTTAAATCTCTGAAGGACAGAAACAAAGAGGGAGGTCTCTTAAAATAAGTGATTTCTCTTTTAGACAAATAAGACAGAGAACTTCCTCCTGAGGGTTTAACAAAAGAGATTTCAAATGTTTTGGTTTTTTACTTAAATTTAATTTTGAAGCAATGCATAACAATAAAAATGATAATCACTGAATATTCAGAATAATATTCATCCTCTGTTCTAAAAGTACTTTCAAACTGTCCACTTAAAAAATAGTCACAATTGAGTTACCTTTTATTGGGTGAGAATTTTTAGGACTTCAAGCCCAGGAGACAGTGTCTCAAGTAACCTTGAGAGAACTGCTCCAAGGAAGGGGGGGCGGGTCAGGTTATATAGAAATTTGCAACAAAGAGCAGGTACTCTGATCATCCAGAAAAACATCTACTTCTGCTTCATTGACTACACTAAAGCCTTTGACTGTGTGAATCACAACAAACTGGAAAATTCTTAAAAAGATGGGAATACCAGACCACCTTACCTGCCTCCTGAGAAACCTGTATGCAGGTCAAGAAGCAACAGTTAGAACTGGACATGGAACAAAGGACTGGTTCAAAATTGGGAAAGGAGTATGTCCAGGCTGTATATTGTCACCCTGCTTATTTAACTTAAATACAGAGTACATCATATGAAATGCCATGCTGGATGAATCCCAAACTGGAGTCAAGATTGCCAGGAGAAATATCAACAACCTCAGATACCACTCTAATAGAAGAAAGTGAAGAGGAACTAAAGAGCCTCTGGATGAGAGTGAAAGAGGAGAGTGAAAAAGCTGGCTTAAATCTCAGCATTCAAAATAATGAAGATCATGGCATCCTGTCTCATCACCTCATGACAAATAGATGGGGAAACAATGGAAACAGTGACAGTGTTTATTTTCTTGGGCTCCAAAATCATTGCAGTGATTATAGCCATGAAATTAAAAGACGCTCCTTGGAAGAAAAGTTATGACAAACCTAGACAGCATATTAGAAAGGAGATTCATCACTTTGCTTACAAAGGTCCATCTAGTCAAAATTATGGTTTTTCCAGTAGTCGTGTACGGATGTGAGAGCTGAACTATAAAGTAGGCTAAGCGTTGAAAAATTGATGTTTTCCAATTGTGGTGCTGGAGAAGACTCTGGAGAGTCCCTTGGAGACTCAAGGAGCTCAAACTAGTCAATCCTAAAGGAAATCAACCCTGAATAGTGCTTTGGCCACCTGATACAAAAAGCTGACTCATTGGAAAACACTCTGATGCTGGGAAAGATTGAGGGCAGGAGGAGAAGGGGGCAACAGAAGATGAGATAGTTGGATGGCATCACCGACTCAATGAACATGAGTTTGGGTACTCCGGGAGTTGGTGATGGACAGGGAAGCCTGGCATGCTGCAGTCCGTGGGTTCACAAAGAGTAGGACACAACTGAGCGACTGAACTGAATGGGAGCACAAAACTTTCCATATATGGTTCTAGGTTCTTTGGCTGGTCTAATAATTAAATTGACAGATTACTGGAGAAATATTAATCTTGTACATATAGGAATCCCTTAAAAATATGAGACTTAAAAGCAGTCATGCAATTGAGGTTTGTATGCCAATCTGAGCTGAGAAAGGGAAAGACCCTGGGACGTCAAAGCAGGAGAAGGGCAGTTCACAGGAAGATGAGAAGAGCAGATGTTTGTAATCAGTCGTTCGCCCTGCCATACAGGTAGGTCTTTCAGGTGAAAAATTTTCTCCTGGTAATGGCTCTTTTTCTGGGCCAGGTCCCATATCTAAGTTCTTAGGCAGTCAAGGAAATCATAAAAGTTTTTGTTGAGTCTGCTAGGGTTTGATTGCCTACAGCTCAAAATAATCCACGTACCAAAGAGGTTCATTTGGAGGTGGCATATTCTCCTCCCCTTCTACACAAAATAAATTTCAGCTAACTTTGAGAGCTCAACAAAAAAGGATCAGTGCGTGCTACTTCACTTCAGTCGTGTCTGACTTTTTGTGACCTTGTGGAACTATAGCCCACCAGGCTCCTCTGTTCATGGGGTTCTCCAGGCAAGAATATTGTAGTGGGTTACCATTTCTTTCTCGGGGGGTCTTCCAGGCCCAGGGATTGAACCATGTCTCATGTCTCCTGCATGGGCAGGTGGGTTCTTTTCCACTAGTGCCACCTGGGAAGCCCTCTACTTGTAACTTCATCACTAAGTTATCTGGAACGTGCTGCTGCTCCTCTCTGGTATTCCTGCTGCACCGTTTATAAAATGAGTCTTCCAGGCTGGACAGGCTCCCAGCTCTAATGCAGTGTCACTAGTTCTAAACAGCCCCACCCAAATCTTACAATGAAATCTTCCAACCAACTTTATTTTCTGGAAACCAGCATCTGTGAGAACTTTTCCATAGCTCAAAATTTAACCATCTTCCTGTTTTTCCTGAGCTTTCTTGCTTTGTGAATGACCCTTTCAAGATCCCAAGAATAAAGCTGTCACCAAAGCTTGAAAGAGATAAAAAGCAACAGCAGTATAAAAGAGTAAGCTCCAGGAGTTGGTGATGAACAGGGAAGGCTGTAGTGCTGCAGTCCATGGGGTTGCAGAGTCAGACACAACTGAGCAACTGAACTGACTGCCTGCCTGCCTGAGTACAAGAGGAGAAGAAATTTGTGGGCTCTTTCACCTTCCTCTCCTTAGTTTAACTTCTGACGAATTTAAATATTTGTTATACTTTTCCTGGAAACTTGAAAAGTTGAATTTGGAATCCAGTCAAGGAGAGAAAAAAGGATCAGAGCTTAATGTAAATGCTGGACTTACCATCATAGATAACAACTTCCCCAAACACAGAGACTCAGAAGACCTCAGTGAGGTGCAATTTAACCAAAATGAGAATACTGGTGGCATGGCGTCTTCCCTAGGTGTGGTGGGGACGTCATGACTATCATGATCCTAGTACAGAGACCACCTGGGAAACCTGCTGATCGTACAAAGCTGGGTATATTAAATTTCTGAACAAGGGAGAGCATCACCTTGATAGAGTGCTGGGTTTTCCAAATTTGCTGGCATATTGAGTGCAGCACTTTCACAGCATCATCTTTCAGAATTTGAAATAGCTCAGCTGGAATTCCATCACCTCCACTAGCTTTGTTCATAGTGATGCTTCCTAAGGCCCACTTGACTTCACATTCTGGGATGTTTGGCTCTAGGCGAGTGATCACACCATCGTTCTGGGTCATGAAGATCTTTTCTGTACAGTTCTTCTGTGTATTCTTGCCACCTCTTTTTAATATCTTCTGTTTCTGTTAGGTCCATACCATTTCTGTCCTTTATTGAGCCCATCTTTGCATGAAATGTTCCCTTGGTATCTCTAATTTTCTTGAAGAGATCTCTAGTCGTTCCCATTCTATTGTTTTCCTTTCTTTGCATTGATCGCTGAGGAAGGCTTTCTTATCTCTGCTTGCTATTCTTTGGAACTCTGCTTTCAAATGGGTATATCTTTCCTTTTCTCCTTTGCTTTTCACTTCTCTTCTGTTCACAGCTATTTGTAATGCCTCCTCAGACAGCCATTTTGCTTTTTTGCATTTCTTTTTCTTGGGGATGGTCTTGATCCCTGTCTCCTATACAGTGTCACGAACCTCCGTCCATAGTTCATCGGCACTCTGTCTACCAGATCTAGTCCCTTAAATCTATTTCTCACTTCCACTGTATAATCATAAGGGGTTTGATTTAGGTCATGCCTGAATGGTCTAGTGGTTTTCCCTACTTTTCTTCAATTTAAGTCTGAATTTGGCAATAAGGAGTTCATGATCTGAGCCACAGTCAGCTCCCAGGGTTGTTTTTGCTGACTGTATAGAGCTTCTCCATCTTCAGCTGCAAAGAATATAATCAATCTGATTTCAGTGTTGGCCATCTGGTGATGTCCATGTGTAGAGTCTTCTCTGGTGTTGTTGGAAGAGGGTGTTTGCTATGACCAGTGCATTCTCTTGGCAAAACTCTATTAGCCTCTGCCCTGCTTCCTTCTGTACTCCAAGGCCACATTTGCCTGTTACTCCAGGTGTTTCTTGACTTCCTACTTTTGCATTCCAGTACCCTATAATGAAAAGGACATCTTTTTTGGGTGTTAATTCTAAAAGGTCTTGTAGATCTTCATAGAACCGTTCAGCTGCTTGAGCGTTACTGGTCAGGGCATAGACTTGGATTACTGTGATACTGAATGGTTTGCCTTGGAAACGAACAGAGATCGTTCTGTCGTTTTTGAGATTGAATCCAAGTACTGCATTTCGAACTCTTTTGTTGACTATGATGGCTACTCCATTTCTTCTGAGGGATTCCTGCCCACAGTGGTAGATATAATGGACATCTGAGTTAAATTCACCCATCCCAGTCCATTTTAGTTCGCTGATTCCTAAAATGTCAACGTTCATTCTTGCCATCTCCTATTTGACCACTTCCAATTTGCCTTGATTCATGGACATAACATTCCAGGTTCCTGTGCAATATTGCTCTTTACAGCATTGGACCTTACTTCTATTACCAGTCCCATCCACAACTGGCTGTTATTTTTGTTTTGGCTCCATCCCTTCATTCTTTCTGGAGTTATTTCTCTACTGATCCCCAATAGCATATTGGGCACCTACCAACCTGGGTAGTTCCTCTTTCAGTGTCCTATCTTTTTGCCTTTTCATACTGTTCATGGGGTTCTCAAGGCAAGAGTACTGAAGTGGTTTGCCATTCCCTTCTACAGTGGGCCACATTCTGTCAGACCTCTCCACCATGACCCATCCGTCTTGGGTGGCTTAGTTTCATTGAGTTAGACAAGGCTGTGGTCCATGTGATCAGATTGGCTAGTTTTCTGTGATTGTGGTTTCAGTCTGTCTGCCCTCTGATGCCCTCTCTCAGAGCCTGTGGTCTTGCTTGGGTTTCTCTTACCTTGGACGTGGGGTATCTCTTCACGGCTGCTCCAGCAAAGTGCAGCACTGCTGCCTACCTTGGACGTGGGGTATCTCCTCTCGGCAGCTCCTGCGCCACACCCTCAAAAGGATACTTAAAGTATTTTCAGGACTGGGATTGGTCGTGGGGTGGTTTTAAGGTAGTTTCTAAATGTGGTCTAGGCAGAGACTGATCACATTTTGTAAAGTAGCTGAGTTGCTGAAACAGCTTCATTTTTTCTTTGGAGTAAGAGTCCATATGGAGTTACCATTGTCTCTATTTGATATTATAGGAATATATAGGTCTGAATAAGCTTGTGTTGTAACAATTTGACTTAAGATAGTTTGTGTTAAATATCATGGTTTGGTATAGTTTGCCTGTTTTGCAAGTTGATGTATCTATTTTATCTCTCAAAAACAAAGTTTGTTGGCAAGATAGCCAATTATAAGGCTTTTGAAGAAATTCAGATATATTGAATACCTGAAATTCAGACGAATGGGGAGTTGATAAGAGAGTGAATGGAAACCTAGGGTCATTGAGGAATGGAGTAAGGATTAAGGATTGAAACCTTTGGGAAGATAGTAGACTACAAAGGAAAAAAAATCAACTGTTAAATGTTTGAAAGCTGGAAATACAATGGCACCATTGACAGTAACAGAAACAGGAAATTGAAATTTGGCATTTGGCAGATAAGAAAGTAATAAGATATGAAGATAATGGGTTATCTTTTTTACTTTCTATTGTAGTTTTTCTTTTGTATTTTAACTATAGTATGTTTTAGGTATCATTCTAGAGATGACCAAAAGATGTTAGAAAATTAGATTTCATTTTAACAAGGAATATTATGAATTTATTCTAGTGTATGCAACCTTATAATCTTTCATTCAGTTCTGTGTATTTTCTTTGAAAATGCTTAAAATGCGCTGGAAATCCCACACCCTCATTTAACTAGCTAATATTTCATTATGTCAGTTTTACAGACAAACAGCCAGTAATCTCTAATTGTTCTATTATTTCTGGAACTTTGTGCAGCAAAATAACAGAGAAGAACATGAATGGCAATGAAAATGCCCTATTAACAGGGAAATCTTATTCCTTAGTTGGTGGTCAATATCCTTTGTGAAAAAAATCTTTTCTCTCCATTGGAACTTGTCTGATTAATGCAGTTAAAAAGCTGTAAGTCTTGGCCTTTATAAAATTATAATAAGTTCAATAACTATGTGTTAATTAAGATCAGAAAATCAACCTATATTAGTACTGCAATAGCTCTTTCCCAGCTCTGCCAGTGACAAAGGATATGAGTGGGTTGCAGTGTCACATGGCATCTGATTAAGTTAGATTAGTACAGGATTTGAAGGGAAGTCTCCCAGGTGACAGTGAATAAGATGATCAAAGTTTTTCTCCAGATATTTTAAGGGGACAGTTGGTTGAAAAGCTACTACTTTTCCAACATAAAGCCAAAAGTCCAGCCACATGGTATCACTAATGAGTCAGAAGGAAAGACTGAAGGGGTTTGAGGTTACTGCTTGGCAGTACTGATATAAAAAGTCCTTGGTATTAACCATATTAACAGCCTAAGTGTCTGAAGTATGCAGGCTTGTCTTCAGCCTCCTAAGATAATATTCCAGGTTTTCTCACTTCAAAGATGTACTTTTTTTTTTATTTTCTAATTTTCTGAAATCAAAGTACATCTTAAAATGGTATAAAGTTGCATGTTGAGTATGTGTGCATGTGTTAAGGATCTCCTCCTCTTCAGTATTTTATAATCTAATGAAAATCTATGTTCACATTGTCAACTGATTCCATCTATACTAGCAAGTAGAAGTAACAATATTAAGGACAATTGGAACTAGGTGCTTTTTCAATATTATATATAATAAAGAAAGGACAGAGAATTGCATTTATTTTCTATTTGTCTATATTAACTGAGTGTTCATTATCTCAGTCCTAATAGCTGCCTTTCAAGGTAGTTATTATTATTACTGTGTATTATAAATGGGAATATTATGGCATAACATAGTTGGGCAGTTTGAATTTGAACCTCACCTGAATAAGGTAGACTCTTGCTACTGTGCCACACTGCCTGACTAGGACATCCTAACATAAAAGAAACTTATAATTTTCTTTTTTGACATATAATTGTAGATATTAAATCTCTAAAGGGTGATTCAGTTCAAAGTCATGGAATTGTGAGTGTGTGCAGTTAAGTATTACTTGTGTAAGTTTGCTAATAGAGACAAAATATCTGGCTCTGTCTCCTTCAAATAAGTTTAACTTTTTCAGTATTACTGATCCCGCTTCAAAAAAGATATACAAAAGCTTGAAAGAAAAGATAAAATATCAGTCTCTTCAGACTTGAGAATATCATGTCTCTACGTTAAGTATTCTCAGTGAAAGATTAGAAAATAATAGTGAAAGAGAAAATAGAAAGTTTGTTGTTGTGTGTGTTTTGTTTTTATTTTAGTTTTCAATTTGACCCAGTAAACAGCCAGTGGGAAGGCCACTATCTCCAGAGCACTATTTTGTCAAATTATAACCAAAGCTGGTGTGATATGTGGCCTACTATTTAGTCACTTGAATTTCTGCATGTTTTTTAATTCTGGAGAAATGTTTTCTCATTCTCCTGGCTTTCACTATTTACCAAAGATCCTTTGAGCATATATCTTTCTTGTGCCAGACAATGTTGTAGGTGCTAGATATGCTAAACTCTGTTTATTAGATCTATTTTTTTTTTCCATTAACAATAGGCAGTATTATCCTAAGAAAATAATTTGTGGTGATTTTTTTGGCTTTGTAGTTGCTAAATCCTGAAGATGACCTCTTACCAGGAAAGATTCGAGACAGCAATCGTTCAACCCTCTTAGCAACAATTCAGGAACATGGTTACCCCACAATCAACTTGGGAATTGTGGGAGACAAGTAAGTATTGGATTTTATTTTGAAGTTGTTGTGGTACAAATACAAATTTGGGGGATACTGACTAGGTGAGATTGTTGCTAAAGAGAAAGGGATTTAATACCATAATTTCCACTTATTTCATTCTTCAAAAGCCAAAGATTTGTGGAGGTGTCTATTTCCTTTAGTGGTAGACATTTTTCTGGAAAGCCTTTTACAACCAGAGAAATACGTTGCTCTGCTATGGGTGCTATTCCTATTCACACTTTTACTAGTTTCAAGAAAGATAAGGAAGATACAGGTGAGATGAGTAAGAGAGAAATGTCAAAATTAGCACTAACTGATGCTTTGAAGTTTAAGTACAGTTATTTTCTAGGACTTTTGTATTGATTTTTGTATTCTTGTACAACTTGAGTTTCTTCAGGCTTCACCCACCTGTAAGTACAAAGGGAGGAACATTGACTATAATTGCCCATCTCCAAGAGCACATTACCCCCATTTACTCAATTAACTCAGCTGTCTGCTAAATTCCCCACTTATTTCTCTAAATCTCCAACTGCATCTCACTTGTGATCAAAAACAAGTCTGCTCTTCCTGAGCAGCCCCTTCTATGCAACATGCCACCTTTCACCAGGCACTGTTTCCAGTTCACAAGAGGTGCGCCTGCCCTTAGTAACCCTCAAATATCAGCCTGCTAGAGGCAAAGGTAGGCGACAGATCTGAGTGATGGATACCCTGATGTATCTGTCACCCATAACTGCCTCTTTCTGTCTTATCACCACCTTGTCACTAAGAAAAGCTCATTATGCCTGACTCCTTCTGTAACGATGAGTGCTTTCCCAAGACTCAAATGTGCTTTTGAAGAGGCTCTACCCTACCATTCCACAAGGTATGTTCAGACACCTATAAACCGGACACAGTTTAGTCCAGACCTAACACACAGCATCTTGCCAATAACCTGAAAGGTAATAGTTTTTAATGTTAATCTCACCTTTTAAAGTTCTCTTCTTACCTCTTGATTTTTTCTTTCTCTGAGAATACTGGAGTAGAGGCAGTTAGACATATCTTCAAACATTTTTTTTTAATTCACTATTTATAATTACCTGAAAGTTTAGTGCTAGAGAAGTCCACAGGTAAGTAAACAGCCAACTTAGAACCCATGCTGGTAAAGTCAGTACTACAGGTCACCAGTATTAACTTGACTCAGACTCCCTAGCCCTGGGAAGGGAAAGAAAGAACCCACTGAAAAGACAAGGAGTGGGTTAAATTTGGACCTGACCAGTAACTTGTCTTTTTTTTTTAATTTAAGATTTTTAAGATAACACTTATTTCTTAAAAGTTAACGTGCATAATAGGAAACCAAAAAAATGCAAAAAGCAAAGTCATTCATAATCACAGGCAGTTTACCATTTGATGTGTCATCCTAGGTTAATTTGTGCATTGCACAGCTAAGCATCCATTTGTATGGAAGTATGATCATACAGTTAAGTATCATGCTGTTTCACACATCAGGAATGTTTACTGTTTCAAAGTCCCAAAGCTATAATACACTGCACCAACTCAATCTGGAAGGAAAAAAATATACAATCCTGCCTTCTTGGTGACAAAAATTTCAGAAAAGATAAAAATGGCAATAGTCCTCTAGATAAAGATATTGGCAGAGTTATGATTAAAATACTACATTCCTTAATGTTCAATTAAAAGTAAGACATAAAGCAACAGCATACACCAAGGATAATACTTCTAAGAGGATTCAGCATTATCTGATATAAACTATTAAAGAAATATGTTTCCTTTGAATACTTAACAGTGCATTCTTATTGTACAATCAAGAGATGCACACACATGGATGGTTATCATCAAAATATAAATATGCATCCATCCCTTCCTTTATACTTCCTTCTGCCCCTCTGCTGCCAGCCTAAGTGAGCAAGTGCTAACATACATTTCTCAGAGACAGTCATATAAACTTCAGGCATCTAAATATTGTCCTGATGCAGACACACCTTTAAAGATGACAAAAATTAATTTCTGAAAAGAAATAGGATGAATCCAGGAGTTCCAACAGCACAGAGCAGGCCTGAAGTTCTAAGAAACAAACTCACCAGATTTTGAGTTTGTTTCCTACCCATTGCTGGCTCTGGCCCTGCCACCAAGTGTGTTCATGAGCTCTAAGAACTATCATTAGGTAAAAGGTGCTTTTTGTTTGTGTGTATCATTTTTAGCTTAAGCTGTTCTAGACTATAATTCTCTTCATTCTCTCTTCCTAATGTACTTTTGTATTAAAAAGGAAGTAACTTGATATATATACTACATGCTGCATTGTCTTTCTGTGAAAGCCAAAACACCATTAAAAGGTTACTGTGTTGATAAGCTTATATTTGATTGTCTGGGGCTAATTGTTGACTTGCTATAGACGTTTCCCAATAATTAATGTACCTTGAAAACAGCATATAAAGAACAACAAAACTATAAGCAAGATATAGGCAGTTCTGAGAATATGCAGATCTTTAGTGTATTCTTTTCTTGGACTGTATACCTTACATAAAACTGAGAATAGTTTTTTAAAATACAATTGATGCAAATCTAAACTTCTTCAGTCTTAGAGTGCTATATTGAAAAATCCCAGAGTAAATGGTTTAAAATGCAGAGGTGGAATGTGGGAGGAAAGAATTTATAACTGTTCAGATGGAAATCTTTGCTGGGAATTTAGCAGAGGAAACAAGGTACATTTAATCTGTAGCCTGTTGATATTCTGTGAAGGTTGCCTCCCTCTTCATTCTTCTCTTTCCTGTATAAGACATTTGCTTAGGAAACAAAGGTTGTTATACAGAAGCCTTTGTGTGAAACTCTCCAGGGAAATAAGCAGGGTCTTGGGAGAAACTACCCTATGTTTAAAGCAGGGAGAGAAATAACTCAAAATGTCAGCAAGCACAGAACTGTTACTCAGCTAGGCAGATAAGAGTAGGGAGTAAGAGTACTATTCTTATTACTTTCAAAAGGTTTCAATCTGGGTTTAAATTCTACATGATTAGATTTCTCAGCTCTTATTCTTATCACCTTTCATAACTTTTAATAGTAAATGTTAAAATTGAAGAATAAGACTCTATAAAACATTTGTTGTTTGTGGTCTTTTTAATAATAGCTATTGTGACAAGTGTGAAGCAGCATTTCACTGTGACTCTGATAGATTAGTGATGTTGAGCACCTTCTCATGTGCCTATTGGCCACCTGTATGAAAAAGATGAATTTTTAAACCCAGAGATGTTAATTGAACTTTCCCAGCATTATACAAGTGAGTGGCAGAGGTGAAAATGAAATCTAAATTTCTTGAAATTAACTATCATTATGAAGACAAGAGAATAAATATAAATATGTCAAAACAAGCATCATATAGGTTGGAATGGTCTGCAAGAGTTTTAAAAAGGTGCATTTTTAGCTAGTACAGAAAGGATGAATAGGATTTGTGTAGTTAGGAAGAATGTGTTAACCAAGTAGGAAACAGGGAATGAACAAAAATAGAGAAGTAGAAATGAACAACTTAGGTCAGAACAGACTGTTTAAAATAGGAGGTTTAGGAAGAAGGATGCATGTAAATTTGATAGAAATTTGAGGCCAAATTTTGAAAGGATCTGCAATCCAGGCAAAACTACCCAAGTTGCTTTAAATGTACAGCTTTTTTAAAAGCAGAATTGACATAATAAATAATTCTTTTGGAAAGATAATTTGACCAGGTGTTATCACATGGACTAAAGTTGGAGACCTATTAGAAATAAGAACAACAGTTTATTTCTTGTTCAGTTCAGAAGTACTGATTGTGAATCTTCGCAAATCATCTAGAGAGCTTATTAAACATGATGATTCTGATACAGCAAAACTGGAGTGGGCCAAGATTTAGCATTTCTGACAGGCTCCTAAGATATCAAGCAGCTGGTCCCTGGGTCGCAGGAAGTAATAAGGATGCGGTATATTTAGTCACGTGTCAGGGCTTCCTTGGTGGCTCCTGTAAAGGATCTGTTTGCATTGCAGGGGACCGCCTGCAATGCAAGAGATGCAGGTTCCACCCCTGGGTCAGGAAGATCCCCTGGAGAAGGAAATGGCAACCCACTCCAGGATTCTTGCCTGGGGAATCCCATGGACAGAGGAGGAGCCTGCTGGGCTACAGTCCATGGAATTGTAAGAGTCAGATACAACTTAGTGAGTAAACCATCACCACCACTACAAAGCCTCATTGAAATGGTATGTGTCTATTCTATAGACACAAATAAAATGCTTGCAAAGCCCAGTTATTAGGTCTGTCACAGTCTTACATCCCTCTCTAGCACTACACCATTTCAGCTTCTTCATTCTCTATTAGTAGTTTATCCTTTCTTGGTTTTGGCAGCATCTCTTCCTGTGCTCATTTCCAAGTATAAGTGTCAACCATGGCTCACCCTTGACTATCTTTCCTTCTAATTCTTTATGCTGACTCCCAAATCTGATCTCTGTCTTGAGCTCTATGCCTAGATCTACCTGCTTGCTAGGTATATTTTCTTTTTAAGTTCGATAGGCAGAGCAAACTCAACATGTCCAAAGTAAATTCATTATCCCTCCTTTCCTCTCTCACTGCCCACCCCCACTGCCATCTTATTCCATGTCCTTGAGTTCTTTAACTTACATGCAGAGTACATCATGAGAAATGCTGGGCTGGATGAAGCACAAGCTGGAATCAAAATTGCTGGGAGAAATATCAATAACCTCAGATATGCAGATGACACCACCCCTGTGGCAGAAAGTGAAGAACTAAAGAGCTTCTTGAAGAAAGTGGAAGAGGAGAGTGAAAAGTTGGCTTAAAACTCAACATTCAGAAAACTAAGATCGTGGCATCTGGTCCCATCACTTCATGGCAAATACATGGGGAAACAGTGGAAACAGTGGCAGACTTTATTTTGGGGGGCTCCAAAATCACTGCAGCTGGTGACTGCAGCCATGAAATTAAAAGACGCTTGCTCCTTGGAAGAAAAGTTATGACCAACCTAGACAGCATATTAAAAAGCAAGACATTACTTTGCCAACAAAGGTCCGTCTAGTCAAGGCTATGGTTTTTCCAGTAGTCATGTATGGATGTGACCGTTGGACTATAAAGATATCTGAGCACCGAAGAATTGATGCTTCTGAACTGTGATACTGGAGAAGACTTTTGAGAGTCCCTTGGACTGCAAGGAGATCCAACCAGTCCATCCTAAAGGAAATCAGCCCTGAATGTTCATTGGAAGGACTGATGCTGAAAGCTGAAACTCCAATACTTTGGCCACCTAATGCTAAGAGCTGACTCATTTGAAAAGAACCTGATGCTGGGAAAGATTGAAGGCAGGAGGAGTAGGGGACGACAGAGGATGGGATGGTTGGATGGCATCACCGACTCAGTGGACATGAGTTTGAATAAACTCCAGGAGTTGGTGATGGACAGGGAAGCCTGGCGTGCTCCAGTCCATAGGGTCGCAAAGAGTTGGACATGACTGAGCAACTGAACTGAACTGAACTGAGTTTCCTGGCTCAGCAACTGCCCACACCAGCCACCCAGTCTCCCAAGCCAGAAGAAACCTGAATCGAAAACTTCTAGCTCTCACTCACCCCTGCATTTAAATCCCTTACAGTTTCCCCCATCAGTATTTCTTATACATTCCTCTCTCTTCCTGTCTACCATCCTGGCTTAGTTTGGGGCTCCATTTACTTTTTGTTTAGACATGTGAGACTAGCCTCTTAACTGGCCTGCCTGCTTCAAGTCTTGTTCTCTTCCAACTCACCATCTGTTCTGCTACGAATATGATCTTTCCATGGTGCAAATTATGTACTTATGGCAGAATTGGGGTTTTATTATATATGGGTAAGCATACTCCCCAGTGACCCAGGCGTTAAGAATCTGCCTGCAATGCAGGAGCCATAGGAGATACAGGTTTGATTCCTGGGTCAGGAAGATCCCCTGGAGAAGGACATGGCCACCCACTCCAGTATTCTTGCCTGGAGAATCCCACGGACAGAGGAGCCTGGTGGGCTACAGTCTATGAGGTCCCCAAGAGTTGGACACAACTGTAGTGACTTAGCAAGAGTACTCTAATAATTCAAGAAACTTTCATGAAGTGTTATGCTATATCAGACATTATCTCAGTCTTTAGTACTACAGGGAGAAGGAATTGGCAACCCACTCTAGTATTCTTGCATGGAAAATTCCATGGCCAGAGGAGCCTGGCAGGCTACAGTCCATATGGTTGCAAAGGGTCAGACATGACTGAACAACCTTCACTTCACTTGGTACTACAGAGATGAATAAGATAGTTATTAGTAAGAACTACAAGGAAGATTTCAATTCTATTTCACTCCTCTCTTTCCTCCCCAGCTAATCCATATCCATTACCTCCAGCCTCCTCACTCCAAACTTGTCAGTCTTTACCTGGGAAGAGACACGAATCTTCACTTACTACTTAGTATGTATATATAACACTATAGTGCTCTTTTTTCACTTATCTAGGCCCCATGGAACAACAGATCCAGATAAGTGTCTTTTATACTCATTTGTAGATAATATTGGGTTAGCCAAAAAGTTCTTTTGGGTTTTTCCACAGATGTTTTGGGAAAACCTATGAGACAAATGAAATTTTTGGCCAACCCAATACTACTGAAGCTCAAAAAAATTAAATAAGTTGTTCAGAGTCTCACCCTCTCCTATTATAATCTTTTCTTTTATCTTTCCTCCCACAACTACTGGAACCACTTTTGCAGCATTTATTACCTTTGGGTAATTTATTATACCAAGTTCATAGTGTCTTAGAAGTGGGAGAGAATGAAGAAGACAAAATAAGAAGTCCAACCCAGCCTTGTCCAACTCCAGGATCTTTCTCCTTTTCCTCTACCATACTGTCCTCTTAATTAGGCTTAGCACCCACAATTTACTAATATTAAGGTTAATAAACTATTCTATATCCATTTTAATAGATAAAACCTCTGAGTAAATAGTAATTGTCAGTATTTCAAAGGCCAGAGAGGAAAATTTAGTTTAACTTTGAAATTAAATACTGATTGTATATATGAGTGAATGAAAAGGACTTGAGCTGCAAAATCGTAGCTCTTTAGGTTTTATAGAAGTGGACAGAAAAAAAGGCAGGAAGATTTATTTTTTATTTTCTGGACCCCTAAATAAATCTTATTTATTGTAAAATATACTCTTCCTTCCATACAAAGAAAAGTCCTTTCCTATTATAATCTCTTCTTTTATCTTTCTCCCCACAACTACTGGAGCCACTTTTGTAGCATTTATTACCTTTGGGTAATTTGTTATACCAAGTTCATAGTATCTTCAGGAGTGGGAGAGAATGGAAAGAAAAGGAGTATGGGAAAGAGAAAAGTGTGTGCATGCAATGTGAATGTATAATAATTTCATATTCAGACCTGCGTTAATTCAATTTACAAATGACCCAGATTCACAGATGGCCTATTCTAACCTTTCCCCTACTCACCATCTAAGTAACTCTGTCAGTACTTTAAGAGAAGGGAAAGAGAAATAGCTTTTAGAGAAGTGAAAGGGGGAAAGCCATGAATAGCAAAAAACTGTCAAGAGACAGTTAATCTCCTTATTCCCCCAACTCTCAAGATCCATGCTATTTAGGGGACCCCAATGAGCGAGTAAACTGAACTGAAACTGAACTGAAGTCATTGGCTCCATGCGTTTGTTCTGTTTACTTTGCAATGCTTCCTGATAATCAAATATTTAGAGTTCCATTTGTGTTTTAAAGTATTCTACCTGAGGATGAGTCGTTTACATATTAATATTTATTATTTCAAATCAGATATCCAACACATGGGTAAGTCTGCTGTCCTGAAAAAACAGGAACTAACCACTTAAAACAAAGTTCTCTGGCTTAGAGGAGCAAATTCTGAACAAGACCACATCAGAACCTTAGCACAGCAAGATATGTAGGCATGGCAAGAAGTACATTTTATTTATTTGGGTCCTCTCTCTTTTTTCTTGATGATTTGGCTAAAGGTTTACCCATTTTGTTTATATTTTTGAAGAAACAGCTCTTAGTTTCATTGATCTTTCCCAGTATTACTCTTCATCTTGTCTTTAATTCTGTGTATGTATAGAGTTTATGTGTATCTGAATGTGTATAGGAAAAAACAAGAAATTGTACTTATTTTCAGCTTCCATGGTGGCTCAGATGGTAAAGAATCTGCCTGCAATGCGGGATACCCAGGTTCAGTCTCTGGGTCAGGAAGATCTCCTGAAGAAGGGAATGGTAGCCCACTCTAGTTTCCTTGCCTGGAAAATTCCAAGGACAGAGGAGCCTGGCAGGGTACAGCCCAGGGGGTTGCGAAGAGTCAGATAAGAATAAGACTGAGCAACTAACACCCATACTCATTTTCACCTTTCATGTTCCTTCCATTTTTTTACTGAGTACATCATAAACATCTGTCCATATCATTACATACTACTCCGCTATGTCATTTTAATACCTACATATTCAGTTCAGTTCAGTTCAGTCTCTCAGTCGTGTCCGACTCTTTGCGACCCCATGGACTGCAGCATGCCAGGCCTCCGTGTCCATCACCCACTCCGGAGTTTACTCAAACTCATGTCCATTGAGTCAGTGATGCCATCCAACCATCTTATCCTCTGTCGTCCCCTTCTCTCTCTCCTTCAGTCTTTCCCAGCATCAGAGTCTTTTCAGATGAGTCAGTTCTTAGCAGTAGGTGGCCAAAGTATTGGAGTTTCAGCTTCAGCATCAGTCCTACCAATGAACATTTAGGGCTGATTTCCTTTAGGATGGGCTGGTTGGATCTCCTTGCAGCCCAAGGGACTCTCAAGAGTCTTCTCCAACACCACAGTTCAAAAGCATCAAATCTTTGGCTCTCAGCTTTCTTTATAGTCCAACTCTCACACCCATACATGACTACAGGAAAAACCATAGCCTTGACTAGATGGACCTTTGTTGACAAAGTAATATCTCTGCTTTTTAATATGATGTCTATGTTGGTCATAACTTTTCTTCCAAGGAGTAAGCATCCTTTTATTTCATGGCTGCAGTCACCATCTGCAGTGATTTTGGAGCCCCCAAAATAAAGTCTGCCACTGTTGACACTGTTTCCCCATCTATTTGCCACAAAGCGATGGAACCAGATACCATGATCTTAGTTTTCTGAATGTTGAGCTTTAAGCCAACTTTTTCACTCTCCTTTCATTTTCATCAAGAGGCTCTTTAGTTCTTCTTCACTTTCTGCCATAAGGGTGGTGACATCTGCATATCTAAGGTTATTGATATTTCTCCAGGCAGTCTTCATTCCAGCTTGTGCTTCAGCCAGCCGAGCGTTTCTCATGATGTACTCTGCATATAAGTTAAATAAACAGAGTGACAATATACAGCCTTGATGTACTCCTTTTCCTATTTGGAACCAGTCTGTGTCCAGTTGTAACTGTTGCTTCCTGACCTGCATACATATTATTCTGTAGTAAAAAGTATAATTTGACTGATGGATATGACCCCTTGTTGACAGACATTAGATTGTTCCCTAATCTTTCTCAATTGTGAGTAATTGGTGAAGATCTTTATAACTAAATCTTACCATATACCCACAATTATTTGATAGCTTTTAAATTTCTGTTTTATTCATTTTATGACCATTTATTGAGTGACTGATGTATGCAGAGCTATAGGGCAAGCAGGGGTAAAATGATAAATAAAAGAGCTGCTGCCTTCAACTGCTTGGTGGTGGCATGTGAAACAAATTGTTCATGGCTTTATCCTTAGCATTTAGAGTATTGCCAGCACATGGTAGCTACTCAGTAAATTCCAGGAAGTAATAGGAAAGGAAAGAGGGGAACACTGAATATAGCCTGAATATGAAACTAGTCAAACCTGGGGATATCAAACAGATACAAATTAGTGGGTGTTTGCAGGGCTGAATTACTTCTAGCACCATCCTATTTCTACTTTAAATATGGAACAGTAGATATCCTAGTCTTTTCCCCATGACTGATTCAAAAACCTGTTAGCCTCCTTTTGTCCTCCTAGGCAGCATGAGCTATTATTCCCCACTGTGGAGAAAGTGTTAGACAAATGAGGATGGTTGCATATCTGCGTGAGTACAGAGTTCTGTGTGTGCCAGCCACGACAGTTGCAGCCAGACTTGGTTAAGATGGTAGGCATTTGGCACATAAGTGCTTCTCTATGTTTACATTTTCCTCTTTTCCCTCAGTGTCCTGATGTGGCCTAAACAGGGTAGGAAAAGGATTTGTTCCTGTTGAGCCAGAGTTGTTTTCTTTCCCATCACACTAATAAGCTCCTTAAAAGCCAGGACAAGATCTGTCTTGGTAATCCTGTGTCTACAGCCATGAGTAGGAGTACCTCCTCCAGATTATACAACCCTGCCTTCTTTCCCTATACCACCCTCCTTTTCCATGGTACCGAGAAACTTCCAACTGTGCAACTGTCCAGAAAAATCTCCCAGGGTTCCCTCAAAGTGGGTACCTTCGCCATGGGAGCAAATCAGAAAATATGGCTCTGACAACTAAACTAAATTAGTAACTGAGGCACATCGCAAAAAAAAAAAAAAAAAAAAAGGAAAATGAAAAGCTTTGTACCTAGGATGATTCATTTTATATTTCTGAAGAATGTGGGCTGGGATGGGGAAGCAGAATTCCAAATAGATTTAGGAAGCTTCTAATGTTAAAAGTTGGAGAGTTATCCTACTGACTTCGGGTGAATTTACCATTTACCTCTTAAATATAACAAACAGTCATCATGGTTCAAATACACAAAATCCACTTGGGGAAATTTTTTTTTTAATGAAATTCAGCATTGATTGAATTATATCATTCCTAAAACTGAGTTTAACTATTGAGCTGTTTATATTTCTACATCAGTTTTGAAACGGTTTGGTAAATGTAGCTTTCAAACTGCTGACTTGTACTTTCTATTCTAGCCTTTCAGGGGCTGGAGGGCTGGGAAATTCCCTTAATTAAGAAAAGAATTCCCCCTTCTGGAAAATCGCCATCCCATAAGCCTACCCCATTCAAATCATGCTGGGCTTGTTTGGTTCTGTCATAGATTGATGTTTTGGATTTAAATTTCCTGATCTTACTGCTGCCAATTTGTGAAGCTGCCTCCTCGCATTAAAGCATGAAACAAGAGGAACAAGCAGTAAGATAGCAAATTGGATTCTTTTAAAACTGGCACAGTTAGCAGGAATTAACAAGCTAGACTTAACAGTACAGTGATTATTTGAGCAAAGCCCAGTGCCTTAACATCCTCCAATTTGTGAACCAAACATATCCTAGCTTCCTAGTACTTAATTTGTAGAACTAGAGATCTCATATTATCAGACAAAATTTAGATCTGGATTTAATTGGCTCATATCCTCTTTATAAAGTACCAGCTTCCCTTATGGAATAAATACCCTTTTCTGCTCAAAATACAAAGTTTTAATTTTAAGTCAACATAAAAGATTTATTTTATGATCATTTATTTTCTATTGGCTAACCAAAAATATTTTTTATTATAACAAACGTTATGGTATTAACAAAAGAGTCTCCCTACTCTTAATGATAGACTTCTTCATGGCTACTGCATTTGCCTTTTTTAATCCTTAAGAGTTGCTGTTACGGTTGACATGACCGTTTCTTCCGAGAATTACCTCTAGGTACTATTGTAATTTTAGAAATTTTTTCTCTTATGACCTGGCCCTCATAAAAAGCAATATGTCCAGAAAGCCTTTCCTAATTATTCCAGGCCACTTCTGATCATTCTCTTCTACTCAACATTTGTAACATTTCTTTTCATTTGTATTTTCATTTTAATTAATGTATTTAAATTCAATCAATCAATGTTAATTTAATTGCTCCTTTTATTCATTTTCTAAATTTTTTCATATGTTTTCTGCACTGATTTGTAAACCTAAAGATGGTGACCATACTTTGTTCTATTTTTATATAATTCCATAGTACTTAAAAACCCAGTGGGAATGAAGGAGAACTAAATGATGACTATATGAATATACAGTTTGATCCTGTACCTGAAATAGACACCCAGGACATATTCATTATTCAGGAATTTATCCTTCCTTGACTTCTGAAGAAATTAGTATATGATTAGTTTCTCTTTACCTTTTTTGTGATCTCTGTATGATCAACAGCCGTTATTTTTTCATCTCCAAATCCTAGAATTTTTTCTCACCCTCCTACCGTCATCTTCACTCTTCTTAGAATGATGCAGCTCACAGTTGGCATAACAGATGAAACAAGAAACTAATTAGCAGTTGTTGTCCATCTGTGTGTTTATATTAAATATTTTAAAATAAAACTGCATTTGCATTCTGAATACTCTGTCTGAAATCCATAAAATCTAATCTTGGGTAAAGGTTCTGTCTTTGTTTTGATTTTGCAGTAGACTACATGGTAAAGCAAAAAAAAAAAAAAAATTATGCCAGAATCAGGATTATAGTAAGTTAAGACAGATACAATTTTTTCCAGTTTTATTGAGATATAACTGACATACAGCACTGTATAATTTTAAGGTGTACAGTATAATCATTTGACTTATGATAGGTCTATGTTTAGTTTTATAAGAAACCTCCTTACTGTTCTCCATAATGATTTACCAATTTGCATTCCCACCAACAGGGTAAGAGGATTCCCTTTTCTCCACACCCTCTCCAGCGTTTATTGTTTGTAGATTTTTTGATGATGCCATTCTGACCAGTATGAGGTGATACATGCACTATTGTAAATAGTTCATCACAACACTGTTTACAATAGCCAGGACATAGAAGCAACCTAAATGTCCATTAACAGAGGAATGGATAAAGAAATGTGGGAGATACACACACACACACACACACACATATATATAATGAAATATTACTCAGCCATGAAAAAGAATGAAATAATGTCATTTGCAACACCATGGATAGACCTAGAAATTGTCATGCTGAGTGAAGTAAGTCAGACAGGGAAAGAGAAATATCGTGTGATATTGCTTATATATGGAATCTTAGAAAACAGGGAACTTACTTACAAAATAGAAACAGAGTCACAAATGTAGAAAACAAGCTTTTAGGTATAAGGGGGAAAGGGGAGGAGGGATAAATTGGGAGATTGGAATTGATCTATAAGGCTACTACATATAAAATAGTTAACTACAAGGACCTACTGTATAGCACAGGGAAGCCTACTCAAAACTCTGTAATCTTTATGGGAAGAGAATCTAAAATAGAGTGAATTTATGAGTTATATAACTGAGTCATTTTACTGTACCACTAAAACTACCACAACATTGTAAATCTACTCCAATAAAAAATGAAAAAAAAATCTTTTGACTTACATATATCATGAAATAATTGCCACAGTAAATTTAGTGACCATCATCTTGTGCAGATACAAAATGAAAAAATTTTTTTCTTGTGATGAGAGGTCTAAGGAATTACTCTCTTAACAACTTGCATATATAACATACAGCAATGTTAATTAATCATGTTGAACATTACATCCCTAGTACTTATTTATCTTTTAACTGGAACTTGGTACCTTTCCATTGCCTTATCCAATCCCTCTCCCCCCTTACCACCTGCCTCTGGTAATCACAAGTCTGACCTCTTTTTTCATGGGTTAGTTGGTTGGTTTATTGAACTGTAATTGATCTACAACACTCTGTTAGTTCCTAGTATACAACATAGTGACTCAATATTTCTGTACATTACAAAATGATCACCACAATGTTAGTTACCATCTTCACTATTGTGGATAGTGCTACAGTGAACATAGCGGTACATATATATTTTCAAAATATTTGTTTTGTTTTCTTTGGAAATATACACAGAAGTGGAATTGGTGGATCATATGGTAGTTGTATTTTTAATTTTTTAAGAAACCTCCAAAATGTCTTCCATAGTGGCTGCACCAATTTACAGCCCACTAGCACTGCAGAAGAGCCCCCTTTTCGCCATATTCTTGCCAACACTTGTTATTTTTTTATGATAACCATTGTCTTTTTTATAATAGCCATTCTGACAGATGTGAGTTGATACCTCATTGTGGTTTTGACTTGCAATGCTGTGACAATTAGTTAGCCTGAGCTTCTTTTCATGTGCCTGTTGGCCGTCTAAATGTCTTCTTTGGGAAAATATCTCTGCAGGTCATCTGCCATTTTTAAATCAGGTTATTTGGGGTTTTTTAGATACTGAGTTGTATGAGCTGTTTGTGTATATTGGCTGTTAACGCCTTGTTGGTCATATCATTTTGCAAACATTTTCTCCCATGCAATAGTCTGCCTCTTCATTTTGTTGATAGTTTCCTTCTTTGTGCAAAAGCTTTTTAGTTTGATATAGTCCCCTTTGTTTATTTTTGTTTTTTGTTTCACTTGCCTGAGCAGAATTATTTTAAAAAACATATTGCTGAAACCAATGTAAAAGAACATACTACCCATGTTTTCTTCTAGAAGTTTTACAGTTTCTGGACTTACACTTAGGTTTTTAACCCATCTTTATTTTTGTATATGGTGTAAGAAATTGGACAAGTTTGATTCTTCTGCAGATAGCTGTCCAGTTTTCCCAACACCATTCGTTGAAGAGACTATCTTTTCTTCATTGTATATTCTTGCCTCCTTTGTCGTAGATTAATTGACCATAAGTTTGTGGGTTTGTTTCTGGGCTCCCTGTGTTGTTCCATTGATCTGTGGGTCTGTTTTTGTGCCAGCACCATACGGTTTTGATTGCTATAGTTTTAGTATGGTTTGAAATTAGGGTGCGTGATACCTCCAACTTTGTTCTTCTTTCTCAAGATTGTTTTGGCTATTCATGGCCTTTTGTGTTTTCATACAAATTTTTAAAGTATTTATTCTAGTTCTGTGAAAAATGCCATTGTTATTTTGATAGGAATTATGTGAAATCTGTAGATTGCCTTGGGTAATACAGTAATTTTAACAATATCAATTCTCCAGTCCTTGAACACAGTTGGTGTATCCTTCTGCTTGTCTCCTCTTCAGTTTCTTTCAACAGTGTTTTATAGTTTTCCAAGGACAGGTCTTTTACCTCCTTAGGTTTATTGCTAAGTATTCTATTCTTTTTGATGCAACTATAAATGGGATTATTTTCTTAATTTCTCTTTCTGATTGTTTGTTGCTAGTGTATAGAAACACAACAGACTTATATATATTAACTTTGTATCCTGCAACTTTACTGAATTCATTTATTAGTTCTAATAGGTTTTTTTTGGCTGACATCTTTAGGATTTTCTGTGTATAGTATCACATCATTTGCAAATAGTGACAGTTTTTCTTTTCCAGTTTGGATTCTTTTTATTTCTTTCTCTCGTCTGATTGCCGCAGCTAGGGTGTTCAACGCTATGTTGAATTAAAGTGGTGAGAGTGGACATCCTTGTTTCGTTCCTGATCTTCAAAGTGCTTTTAGCTTTCCACCATTGAGTATGATGTTGACAGTAAGTCTGTCATACATGGTCTTTATTATATTGAGGTACATAGCCTCTACCCATTTTATTGAGAGTTTTTATTGTATGTGGATATTGCATTTTGCCAGAAGCTTTTTCTACATCTATTGAGATGATCATATGATTTTTATTCTTCTTCTTAATGTGGTATATTATATTAATTTGTGGATATTAGACCATCCTTTTCTCCCTGAAATAAATCCTACTTGATCATGATGTATATTGTTGAATTCTGTTTGCTTATATATCATTGAGGAGTTATGTGTCTATGTTCATCAGTGATTTTGGCCTATTATCTTTTTTGTGATATCTTTGACTATTTTGCTATCAGATGATGCTGACCTTGTATATAAGTTCAGAATCATTCCTTGCATCTCAGTTTTTTGGAATAGTGTGAGAAATATAGGTATTAACTGTTCTTTTACTCAGTAGAAAATTTCTAACAGCTGGCCATGAAGTTTTTATTTGATACTTTTACTGAGAAAGATATTATTTGCCTCATGAGATAGCACATTTATTCTTGGATAGCTGTTATGGCAGGAATTTTTTTCTTTTTATTACACTAAGCCAAAGTCTTTATCCCTGTTTCTTTCAGCTATTAGTACTAATTCTGCCCTCATGAGCAACACCAAATAAATTAACTCCCTCATCTACATGACAGCCTTTCAAAGGAAATACTATTTATGATTATATAAATGTTAAGTAGTATCTTCTCTTCCATCCACAGATAATATTATTTGCCCAGATTATCATTCTAGTTATAAATATTGTACACTGTTCATTCCCAAAGCTACAGTGGAGAGATTAAATTGATGTCAGGATTCATTCAGTTCATTTATTGAGTGCCTACAATGTGCAAGGAGTTGGCAGGACAATCAAGAAGCCTAGATAAAATTAGACTATGTCTTGTGAGACAGACATATATTATTGTATCAGCTTTATAAATTTGCCTTTCATCACAACTTGTTTCCTCTCTTTATTCTGTTTAGTTCTTTTGACTTTAAACTCCACTTTTACATCAAAATGCCATTCCTGATTTTTTGCATGTTTACATTAGCTTGGTGCCTTTTACCATAGCTTTTATTTTTATTCTTTCATATCTTTTAAGTGTATCACTTATAAATAAGATCCAAATGGGATTTGAGCTTTAAAAAACTAAATCTTGCATTTGCCTTAAGTTACTGTAACCCTGATCCTAGCTTGTAGTTCATTTTGCTTTACCATGAAGATTGCTATAAATATTCCCTTGATATTTTTCCTTCCATCTTACATTATTTTTACTATTAATAGAACTTGTGTTATCCTTGTCCTTTTCTCTGTTGTTGGTTTAATCCAGGTGCTATTTGTTCCCCTTCGCTCATTATTTTGGAAAGTATGGGGTACTCTACCATCCCCCTCATACTTTCCTTCCAAATTCTGATACTAATAATCAAATATTTATTTCTCCACTGTTATATTTTTAAAAGGTGCTCACTATACCCCTCCTGCACAGCCTTCCCGTTTCCTCCCTGCACCTCCTACATCACTGAGACTTTGAGAATACTTTTACTTCTCCCAGCTACTTCTACTCCCCCCACTTTTAGGCATTGCTGAAATAATGCTTTTAAATCTAGACTAAGTTTTCTTTTGTAGCATACATCTCTACAACTTCTGAGGAATCCATGTTTAGCGTATATATTATAATTTCCCAGTTTGATTGTTATTCATTTAGATTTAGTTATATATTTTCTAAAGGCTTGTGGGTATGTGTGTGTGTGTTTTACTAGTGTTTTCTCTACTCTTCATCTTCCCCTATCTTGAGACCTCTGATCTGGTTAAATTTTTTTCATTTAAAGTCATTTTTTGGTAACATTACTTATTGGTTTATTATATAAACTTTTGCATTTCTGTTTAGTTCTTTTATATTCTTCTATACTGATAGATGAAGAGGCTCTGACTGGGTATAGGATTTGGGTGTTGCAAGCCTTTTTTCTCAGAGTACATTGATGTTAATCTACTGTTTTATAGTTTTTAGTGTTGTAAGTAAGAAATCCAAAGCCAATATTCTTTTTTTCTTTGTTAGTAAATCTAATCTGTCTGACAGTTTGTAAGATTTTCTTTTTATCCTTGAAATTTATTTACATTCTTAGGTTTATACTCTTTTGTCAGTCTTAAACTAGATCGCAATCAGTTTCTAGTGCTTTAAATCAGTGAATGTTAGACATGGAAAGGACCTAGTCCAAATTTTCATTTTAAAAGTAAGGACAATGAGACCCGAAAAAAATGATGTTCATTTTTCAAAGTGATCTCAGTGGTAGAGACAACTTGATTCTAGGCCCTACACACTCAAGCCTTCAATTACCACTTCTGTTTTCTGTCACTGAGCATTTAAATTTTTAGCATTTAGCACTGAATCATTGCTTTTAGATGTTTTTATGTAATATCGATACTCTCAAAGAACCGTGGGTAGATAACTTATTTCAAGTGAGAGTGGAAAGTGTTAGTAAATCAAGATTAATACTAGTATTAGATTTATCTTTAAAAATGGTTAATCACTCTCCTAATTAATACTGCAGTTTTTAATGAATTAAGAATTAAATGATATCACAGTATCCCTTTAAGACCTGCTGCTCTTTGAGGAAAGGGAAGCAACTGCTATATATATATATATGTAAAGTTTAATCTGCTTAATTCCATATCCCTTCCAGCAGCAATGGTGAGACTATATTTCAAATGTAAAAAGTACAGTTTATTGGATATTGATCATCACTATTTGGCATACACAAATTAGATATATATTCTTAGATAACAGTGATAAATAGCTATTTTTCTAAAATAATAGATCAAAGTGTCTTTCACAATGTGAATAACTACTAGAGTTTAAAAGAATAGTAAAATGAATGTAGGTGACCTTGAATCTGTCACTGCCTTTGTGAATTTCATTGACCTCTCTTGTCCTGCCTACATCGTATAATTGTAAAACTAACACATAAGTGTGAGAGTGTGTTGTTCTTTGAAAATGTGAGAATTACTGTCAATTTTATTTCTTAACTATCAACTGATCTTATATATGGAAATAATGTCATATATAAGACATATAAGGCCATATTGTGTTTTCATTTTACTCTCCTCTCTTTAAGAAAATTAATATGCTATGCTCTCTGTTTAACAAAACACAAAATCATGAATTATTTTTAGCCTACTGTAATATCCATGATTATAATCTTTGCTACCTATTTTTTATCATTATTCAGAGTAATCTCAATCTTAGAAAGCAAACGCAATTTTTATTTTTTAAAAGTGAAAAGGTTGAGGTGAGTGAATAAAAAATAAATACAGGAAAATATCAGCGTTTGTCAGATTTGAGAGATGGATACATGGGTGTTACACTATTATTTTGTGTTAGAAATATTTCATCATTTAGAATATATTATGACTCACAAAAAAGAGAGCAAATTTATGACTTGTAAGCAGTCCTAAGTTCCGTTTAATCAAATCTTAACTTAGTTTTCATCTGAATATAGGATTCAGAATTCAGTTCCCCAGAAGTGTACTAACATGTCCACACACGCACTTTTCTTGTCATCCCAGACAGATCCTCACCTGCTGCCTTAGCGTCCTCTGTTTGATGCTTTTGCACAGTCGTCCATTCTGCTGAGAACTTTCCTTTTATGATATGTCATATGGCTGAAAAAAACTAGACAATTACTCTACTTAGGCACTTGACAAGGAAGCAGAGGTTCTAATCCTAGCTCTGCCCCATACTGCTCCACCTAGCCTTTAATATGCCACTTTGCCACTCTGAATAGCATTCTCCTTTCCTGTGAACTAGGGATAATTCATACCTGTTCAATCTACCTCAGAGATTTATTGTGAAATAACAAGTGGAGTTATATCATGCTATATAAAGAAAGGTACAGATCCTCTGACAATTGCCACACTTTGCTGCCTATCCCTCTAAGCCATGATCTCTTACAGATCTACACAGTGAAGGCAGAGTTAAAGAGGTAGGCAGAGGAAGACAGAGAAGCACCAGCCCCAGAGTGCTCAGAGCTGTGCTACTGGACACAGTGACCCCCAAAGACCTTTCCGACTTTAAGATTCAGTGATTTTGTGAATCCACCAGCCTCAGAGTAGAAAGCAGCATTGAGCGTATTCTTTGAAACATCATAAATTACAGTAAGGACTTGCTTGGTATAAAAGTCCTTTTAGTTTATTTCTGCAAATTAGAAAATTTCCTGTGGAAAGTTGATGACTCTTCAGTTTTACAAAAATAGGAAAAAATCTTTCCCAGACAATATGAAAACAATAAATAAGGAAACAAATCATGGAAAAGTATGTTTATTTGCAGTCATCAGCTAGCCTGTCCCAGGAACTTGATCCATATACAAAGATGTCATTGTGTATGTCACTGCTACTTTGTTTCCAGTGACTTTACAACCCTGTAGAGTCAACATGCTATGAATGAAGTACTGTAAAATTGGTGGAATTAGCTAATGTCTCTTTATACTAGCACAAAATGCTATTATGTGTTGATAATAGTCACTGACCATTCACCTAAACCACATTCCACATCACCCTGTGCTTGTAATGCTTTACCATTTTCTCCATAGGCCAACCATTTGGCTCAACTTAATGGTCCAGCAAGGCAAAGGGACCAGAGGGCTGGGCATACAGTAATCAAGAATCCATCACATTCGTATCTTATAGTATTTCAATACAGAGGACAATTTGCTTTTTTTCCTTAAAGCAAAATGAAAAAGATTGATGAAAAATCTGTTCAAAATACACAGTCCAAGAATAATTTAAATACACCCATTTTGAATATATTTCTTCCAAGATGTTCACCTAACCAAATTAACTTCAAAATCCATTTCAGGGATTTTTTTAAAAGTTTTATTAATTTTTTTTAATGTTTACACATAAATCCTTCCTTCATTAAATGCCTGGGTATTTTTTGCTGCATAAGCAATTAACTGGATGAATTCAAAGGATCTCTGTGTTATAGATTGAACTTCGTGTCAGCCATTTTTCAACTTTTACTATTGTTTTGTCTTCTTGGGAGTTCATTCACCAAAGCCAAGCAACCTCCAGTATACCCATGGACAGACCAGTGCTTGGGGTGCAGGAGAGTTCTATCTAGATTCAGTAAGAGAGCCTAATAGTAAATGGAACTATTTAGGCTGAAACCAGGCCTGGGTTATTGAGCCATTTGGACTTTTCAAATATAGTTCTATGAATGTATTTGAGGTCCAATCTATGATATTCTTCTGTGTTAGTCATTGATATTCTCCTAAATAAAAACTGCCAAATATGCTAAAGTTGAACTCTGCCAGGTTGCTGGGTATGTTTGTATGATAACTTCTCTCAGTACTTCCAGTAATATCAACAACAACAACCAAACTTCCTTGAAAACTTGTTTTGTACCAGGTTTTATTCCATAAA
Organism: Ovis canadensis; assembly: GCF_042477335.2. Taxonomy (NCBI): domain Eukaryota; kingdom Metazoa; phylum Chordata; class Mammalia; order Artiodactyla; family Bovidae; genus Ovis; species Ovis canadensis. Next base: position 89,416,704 of record NC_091251.1, read on the forward strand.
CTTATATGTACTGTTACTTAATCTGCATAACAACCTTATAGTATCCCCACTTTATAGATGGAAAACCAAGGCAAAGAATGGTTAAGCAACTTATCACTTTTCCAGAGTTCTACATCTCCCAGGTCGTAGCACCAGGATTTAAACTCAGGCAGTCCAAGTTCAGAGCTCACACTCCTAATCTCCGTGCTGTACACCTCCCAGCTTTGTCTCTTGTGGAGCCTCTTGGGTCGATCTCAGGTTTCTTTTCTTACCTCTGTCACTCCTGGATAAAATACAAAATGATGCTGTACTTAAAAATCAGCCCATTCCTTAAGACCTAACCAAATTAAGTCATATTCCCTCTAAAGGGTCCTAAGTCTCTAGCACCTAGAGTGATCAATTTTCCTGGTATGCCTGAAATTTCCTAGAACATGTAACTTTCATGTTACATGAAACCAAATCCGGGATATTCCTAGGCAAACTGGGAGGGTGAGACAGCCTACTTACACTTTACTGTGTCCCCTCTTTATACCGCCTTGTTATATAGAGCAAAAAGCCCATGAAAGTACCAGTGACCACTACTTCTGCACTTACAAGTTTCTTTCTTCACAAGTTATGCTCCTACTGCATAGAGACCTTTTTGATTCCCACTTCATACAGAATTTAGTGCTGTGCTCACGTTAATGCCTACTCACTGAATAGGCGGTTTAGTTTTCAGCAGGCACTATATATAAGAATCTTTCCTTGTGTGTTAATTTGTTTGTCTTTTTTTTTTTTCCAGCCCAGATGACTTACTCAATGCCTTGAATGAGGGTATCAGTCGTGCTGATGTCATCATCACATCAGGGGGTGTGTCCATGGGGGAAAAGGTATGAAAAAAATGGGGTTCTTGAAACAAGCTTGATTAATAGTGGTCTGGTAGACATCTTGTATCCATAACGAGACCCCCACGAAGCTGGAAATCCACAGGGGTTCAGAAATTCCTGAGCATTCTAAAAGGGATACAGTACAATAGGTCAGACAGCTTACCATCTCAAATTAAATCCAGCAGTGAAGGTGTTAAAGTATAGATATTAATAGGTATTCTCCACACAGCAGACAGATTGCTGGGATAGTCTTCCCTCAAAGTCTCCTAGAGGTCTTGAGCAGATTGCTGCCATTTTCTCCCAAGATCACAAAACCTAGGGGCTAAGGCCTACATTGTCGCAAAGCTGTAAAAAAATACTTTGCATTACCATCAAGCTACCTGAGGGGCTCTGAGCATCATAAGAGCAGACCCTGAGGTTAAGAGTACTTAAGTGTTATGTTTATTATTTCTAGAGTGTTTCATGTAAAAGTTTTCTTGGTTGCTAATGAACTTAATAATGGGACAGTAACCATTTGGCAGACCGAAAGTTTGTTTTTCCAGGACTTCTGAAGAGGCAGCAAGCTTTTAATTAACATAGGCTTGGCAGTTATGGCTCAGTTATGGTAAGAACAGAACACTCAATCTTAACCTTCTTTATTAGTGCTAACAAAGATGTCATTTATCCTAGGGATTTGCTCACAGGTAAACAGCCAATATAGTAAAGCATATTGGTTTTCTTTATTTTACTCTCTGTGTAGTAAGATACTTACAATAATCCTTTAATTTACTAAGCAGGCTATTTTAAGAACTTGGCATCCCAGAGTACTCCATAGTGTTATCAGTCGTGTTTGAATGTTTGTGACCCTATGGACTGTAGCTTGCCAGGCTCCTCTGTCTGTGGAATTCTCTAGGCAAGAATATTAGAGTGGATTGCCATTCCTCCAGGGGATCTTCCTGACCTGGGATTTGAACCCAGGGCTCCTGCATTGGAGGCTAACTATTTACCATCTGAGCCACCAGGAGCTAATAATTGTCCTTCCTACCTCCTCGAGGGGGGAATGAGATGAGAGAAGAACCAGGAAGAAAGAGATAAAGTATCAATGCAGCAAACTCCTGCCAGCCTGCAAATTCTAGTCCTCAAAAGAATTCCCATGTACTTTAGTAGCAGAAAGAAAGAAAAGTATAAGAGAGAGAACATCTGTTTTACCCAAGGGCTGAGTCTGAAAATCAGTCACTGAAAACACAGGAAAGTAAGTCAAAGAAAGATCCAGAAGCATTATGTAGCAGACATGAATTTTAAGTATAGAAACTCAGGTATGCAAGAAATGTATTTACTTGTTTAAACTTAAATTCTACTATGAGCACCAATACTATGTAATTGGCAGGAAATTTACTTAAGCCACTACAAAATTAATTGCCTCCAGGAATTATACCTAAGAACGGGCAGGGGCTTGAGAGGCAGCAGGACACCAAGGAGATACACATCTGGTCACCAGTCTTCACAGCATACATCTAGAGTGTCCTTGTCATGTTACTATATATCTCAGGTCTTTGCTGTTTGGGGACCATACTAACAGCACTGAGATCAAGTGGGAGGCTGGAAGCCTTAGAGCAGAGGGAAGGGGCCCCTGCCGCATGTGGGACCCACAGACCTCGAACCTCTTCTCAGCCAAGGAAAAATGACTCTTCACAGTTGCTTCCTTTAAAATCCCTCCCCAGTCCCACCTCTTCCTCCACAAAGCCTTTTCAAAAAATTTTCATTTTTCATGTATCTGCTTTTTGCCCTAAAAACTAAGGAATTTTATGCATTACTATAAATTCTCCACCACCTACAGAATTGTAAAATAGCTCAAAGACAATGAAAGGTATCAGTTCAGTTCAGTTCAGTTCAGTCACTCAGTCATGTCCAACTCTCTGCGACCCCATGAATTGCAGCACGCCAGGCCTCCCTGTCCATCACCATCTCCCGGAGTTCACTCAGACTCACCCCCATCGAGTAGGTGATGCCATCCAGCCATCTCATCCTCTGTCGTCCCCTTCTCCTCCTGCCGCCAATCCCTCTCAGCATCAGAGTCTTTTCCAATGAGTCAGCTCTTCGCATGAGGTGGCCAAAGTACTGGAGTTTCACCTTTAGCATCATTCCTTCCAAAGAACACCCAATACTGATCGCCTTTAGAATGGACTGGTTGGATCTCCTTGCAGTCCAAGGGACTCTCAAGTCTTCTCCAACACCACAGTTCAAAAGCATCAATTCTTCGGTGCTCAGCTTTCTTCACAGTCCAACTCTCACATCCATACATGACCACTGGAAAAACCATAGCCTTGACTAAATGGACCTTTGCTGGCAGAGTAAAGTCTCTGCTTTTGAATATGCTATCTAGGTTAGTCATAACCTTCCTTCCATGGAGTAAGCATCTTTTAATTTCATGGCTGCAATCACCATCTTCAGTGATTTTGGAGCCCAAAAAAATAAAGTCTGACACTGTTTCCACTGTTTCCCCATCTATTTCCCAAGAACTGATGGGACCAGATGCCATGATGAAAGGTATAGATAACCATTAAGGGTACCCTAGATTGAACACCCAGTAATTGTTTCTTCTTATTTCAAAGTCTCTTAATTCTTCCTAGGGCTTCCCTTGTGGCTCATCTGGTAAAGAATCCGCCTGCAATGTGGGAGACCTGGGTTTGATCCCTGGGTTGGGAAGATCCCCTGGAGAAGGGAAAGGCTGCCCACTCCAGTATTCTGGCCTGGAGAATTCCATGGACTATATTGTCCATGGGGTCGCAAAGAATCGGACATGACTGAGCGACTTTCACTTTGAGTTCTTCCTAACAGTGTCTCCCTCACCTCACATAATCAGAAAAAAGGGCTGGTCTCATAGGTTTGCCCTGATTATTAAGCACCAAAGGTGTTAATTAATCATATAGGTCACCTTGAGCATGGCTCCTAGAGCCATATAGCAGTAGAATATTAAAACTAATCAACAGTATTCCAAACAAACAATTTGTTAAAATATTCTTTCATCTCCCTTATTTCATTTATTCCTATGTTTCTTGTTCTGCAAGATCTTGGCTTAGCAGTCTGCTTTCTTAACACCTTCTGCTTCCATTCCAGAGAGTCCTGGGTTTCCTGACTCAGTCTAGTGGTACTGTATAAAAGTGACCTAAGCTGTATCACCTCAGAGGTCTATACCCTAGAGACTATTCTTTGAAGCATCAATTGTTCAAAATTCCTATGAAGGTCCTTTTTCCTAGTGCTCTGGATCTGTCTTTGTTTAGACACAGACTATTTACTATAGCTTACAGCAGTGCCTTTACACCAGCATCAAAGTGAAACAGGAACTTTCCTTAGGAAATAGATGTTAAAAGATATTAAAGTAAGACTCTGTATTTGGATACAGTATGTAACAATTTCATAAAAAATTTTGGTCAGTGTTTTCCCTGAAGGTGAAAACACATCATTGACAGTATAAGCATTGTCAAATCTCCAGACAGACACTTTCCATAAAGCATATAATTTCTGAAATATTATATTAATGACATTTTACCTGCCTGAATCTAACCTAGCACACAGTGAGCCTCTCTTCTCAGATGTAACAGTAATTTCCTTTCCATGAAATTCTTATAATGGTAACATCAGACAAACCTATTTCTAATGTCTCTTTTTATAAGATAAAAGAACAAACCTTCATGACTTTCTAGGAGCCCTCTAGGAAATTTCAAACATAGTTTTAGGCTTAAAAAATATTCTGCAATTTTTTTTCTATATTTTGGTCTGATCTTTAGAAGGCAAAATCAAAAAGAGTTGTCCAAATAAAATGAGCCCTTGATTAAGATCATGGATATCTAAGAAACAGTTCTTGGTTACCTAATTTTTCAAAGCAACAATAAAATATTTGAAAATAAGCATAGAGAACCTGCTTGCTATGCTTTTTTATTTCCTTAAATAATCAAAGACAAAATAAAGTAAACAAAAAGCACAAAAAGGCAGATTACACAAAAAGAAAACACTACATATCATAGGGAAAGCATTGGTCAGTAAACCGAAGAAGTAAGCTCATCAAAACTGAGTGAACTTACTAAAATTTTAATATATATATCAGCTTCATTTCAAACATAGGTATTATAAACCAAGGCAAATCAAAGTCACTTTCAGAGTTTTATCCTTTATTATGCTTTTTTAAAATGTTTTGGAACAACCTGACACTTTACTTTAGAACTAAGAGTGGTCCGCAGATCCAAGAGTGTCCTTGAGACTCTTTAAGCAGGTCTGCAAGGTTAAAACTATCCTCATAATAAAACTAAGTCTTTATCTGACTTTTTTATTTTCCTTCTCTCATGAGTGAATAGCAAGTTTTCCAATGTTGGAAGATGTATGATCTCATCAGACTGAATACTGAAGCAAATAAGAGAATCTACCTGACTTCTCTTAAGCTGAACATTAAAGAGAGTTTTTAATTATAAAATGCATAAACAATAAATTACTTACATTAACGTGAAGTAGTTCATCATTGCTATTTCCAGATGAACCAACAAATAAATACTTTTAACTTCTTAGTTTTAATTTCTAACACAGTAAACATTGATAGACATAAGCCACATAAATAAAAGCTCAAGGATCCTTAATGGATTTTAATTTAAGAGAATATAAAGGGTCCCGAGACCAAATGTTTTGAATATTGTATGTCTTTAATTTTTTAAATGAAAGAATACGTATAATTATACTTGTCTGTCATTATTACTCCAATATTTAAGAAAATAACTAATGTCTATCTCATAGTGAAAACTAGGGGACATAGATAATTGACAACTCATATGTAAGCATTTTAGCAGACTAGCTAAGTTCATATACACACAGAATACAGCTTTGTAGAGTAGACACATCCCCATTTTTACCTTCTTAATGGAGCAAAAATGAAAACATATTCATTAACACAACCCAAAGGTATATCCTCCCTATGACATATCAAAATAATAGGCAAAGTACATTAGCTTAAAGTTATGTTTAGTAAACAGTGATCCAGTGTTCTATCTTACTTAGAAATCATCTAGGTTTCCCATGATTGTTCATTAATTAACCAATTTAATAACTTTAAGATTTTAAATAACTTAGAGATCTTGAAAATTATTTTTTCAAGCTGACATTCTACAAACATAATTACTATTGAAATTAAAAGTTTGTCAGAATAATGATTCAATTTCGTTGAACCCAATTTTAGATTTTTTACAATCTTAAGTATTGTATAAAAATAGCATTAGCTTCTTTGATGAATTAATCTATATAATTTAGGAAAAAACAAACCCGGGCAAAATAAAATGCATTTGCCTACTTAACACTGATAAATAAGATAAAGAGCATGGCTGGATTTACTTATTAACCAAAATAATAAGCTAGTCTCATTTGCCAAAGATTTACCTTAACTGTGTGAACTTTGATTCTTGAAATTGTAAGAAGAATATTTTTTTAGCATAGCATATTTAAAATATTATAAGATAAATTTTCTTACTATCTGTGAATTTTAGGAATATTCAATTTATGTAAGTACTTAATCTCTCTAAATCAATCAGAATAGAGCACCTTTAATTTAAGAGACAATAGAAGTATTTTGGTGTATTGGCAAAGCAAAGTTTATTGTGGGCCTGTGGTCAGGACTCTTCTCTCCAAGTCCTGGTGAAACCAGAGTTGGGAATGAGAGGCTTTTGTGTTGCTCCCACCAGGGGCAGAGCCAGGGTAGGGGACACCCTGAATCTGCAGTGTGCCCTGAGAAAGGCCCACTCTGGATGGTGGTCTTACGGTCATATAATTTATGAATATCCTCCAGAAGTAGGAAAACACTTCACACTCTCAAAGCAAGATAAATGGCTTTCTGGATCAGACACATAGTCACACAACCACATAAAGAATATATAGCTTCATCTCTACAATTTCAATGACACGAGAAGAGTAAACACAGCAACAAACAAAAAACTACTCAGTCTACAAATAAGGAACTGTTTTCCTTCCCAGAGGAAGGAAAAATTCTTCATTGATTTTGGTTCAAAATGACATTAAGACAAATAAACTCACAAAACCAACAGACCAGATTCTCTGTCTTCTCTTACCCAACAGAGAATAGATTTCAATCATCCATTTATAGGAGTCACCAAATGATGAGATCATAAAACCAAATTCTCAATCACTGCTGCTACAAAGGGATTACCTTAATGACCATGCACAGAAACAGAAATAGAGCCAAAATTAGTAGAGGAGGCAAAAATAGAGAAACCAACATTTAGCAGTTTTCAAGTTTCATTGCTGCTTGGCATTCACTGTAGAAACCAAGGAAAAATGTATCCAGGTTTAAACCACCCATAAAGTAACACTTTTCTGACAATTGACTTTACTTGGCTTTGTCAGATAAATCAATATGGCGTCTCTGTGGAGCCTTCAGAATTGAAAGATAAAATCATGAATCTCATATATTTTATTTTATAAAATTAACATGTGTCAAAGATTTTATTTAACTCATTAATTAGTGAAGGAACTAGTAAGATATTACAGCTGGTTCTAAGAATTCAAAAAACACAGACACAGATAGGAGGTCCAAAATGCTGAAATCAGTTTTCTAATAGATGTTAAATTGCTCTATATCTGGAGGAGAATAGTCAATTAACAACTCTACTGACAGAATTGATTTTTATTTCTTTAGATACTAATCATGTTCACTATTATTTTTCTGCTGATTAATTTTTGTAGAATAGCTCAAAGATAGCAAAAGGCACAAATAACCCAGAAGGTTATTTGGACATCAGATAATCTTTTTTACCCATTTCAAAGTTGTTCACAATTTTTCTGACATTGTTTTTTCTTGCTTAAATTGAATGAAAGACCAGTCTCTTTCATTGATTCATGTTTCTTCTTCATATCTGGATCTAGTTCTCAGAACATCAGAGATCCTTGCTGTTTCTGGAGATAGAAAAAACAAGAGCAATGATGATTCTCAGCCTTTATTGCTACATCTGGTACAAGCTTTCTGTCACAAGAAACATGAAGCATTTCTTCATGTCCAAAAAAGAATTGAGGGGTGGGGGACTAAAAAAAAAAAAAAGAATTGAAAAGGGGCATTTTTTACAACAAAGATGATTTTTTTTCAAGAAAAATAAAATACTTTCATTCATCTAACAAATATGTAATGAGTGTATATGCTTTCCAAACTCTGTATCATTATCCTTAGAGAGCCCTGCGTGAATGGCCTCTGCCTGTCTCTTCACCTCCCCTTATGCCTTTCCCCTGCTCATTCACTACCTTCCATTGTCTTTTCAGTTCTAGACACACTCTTTACTGCTCTAGAAGCTTTTGAATTCTTGTCCCTCCACACCTCACATGACTGAATCCTCCTCATCCTCACCACCTGTTTTAAAGCAGTCTTTCCTTATTCTCCACTTCACACCATTGTTCTCTATCCTAGCACCTGCTTTTTTCCTTCAGAGTATATTCCACACTGGTTTGCTTATTTTAGGCTGTCACACCCACCAGTAAACTATAACAGGACATCTTTGTGCCAGGGACCTTGTCTGTCTGGTTTACTAGTGAGTCTCTAACACAAATAGAATTCCTGATACATAGTTCAGTTCAGTTCAGTCACTCAGTCATGTCCGACTCTTTGCGACCCCATGAACCACAGCACGCCAGGCCTCCCTGTCCATCACCAACTCCCGGAGTCCACCCAAACCCATGTCCATCAAGTTGATGATGCCATCCAACCATCTCATCCTCTGTCATCCCCTTCTCCTCCTGCCCACAATCTTTTCCAGCATCAGGATCTTTTCAAATGAGTCAGCTCTCTGCATCAGGTGGCCAAAGTACTGGAGTTTCAGTTTCAACATCAGTCCTTCCAATGAACACCCAGGACGGATCTCCTTTAGGATGGACTGGTTGGATCTCCTTGCAGTCCTAGGGACTCTCAAGAGTCTTCTGCAGCACCACAGTTCAAAAGCATCAATTCTTCGGTGCTCAGCTTTCTTTATAGTCCAACTCTCACATCCATACATGACCACTGGAAAAACATAGCCTTGACTAGATGGACCTTTGTAGGAAAATTAATGTCTCTGCTTTTGAATTTGCTGTCTAGGTTGGTCATAACTTTCCTTCCAAGGAGTAAGCATCTTTTAATTTCATGGCTGTAATCACCATCTGCAGTGATTTTGGAGCGCAGAAAAATAAAGTCAGCCACTGTTCCTACTGTTTCCCCATCTATATGCCACGAAGTGATGGGACCAGATGCCATGATCTTAGTTTTCTAAATGTTGAACTTTAAGCCAACTTTTTCACTCTCCTCTTTCACTTTCATCAAGAGGCTCTTTAGTTCTTCCTAACTTTCTGCCAGAAGGGTGGTGTCATCTGCATATCTGAGTTTATTGATATTTCTCCCAGCAATCTTGATTCCAGCTTGTGCTTCTTCCAGCCCAGCGTTTCTCATGATGTAACTCTGCATATAAGCTAAATAAGCAGGGTGACAGTATACAGCCTTGACATACTCCTTTTCCTATTTGAAACTAGTCTGTTGTTCCATGTCCAGTTCTAACTGATGCTTCCTGACCTGCATGTAGGTTTCTCAGGAGGCAGGTCAGGTGGTCTGGTATTCCCATCTCTTTCAGAATTTTCCACAGTTTATTGTGATCCACACAGTCAAAGGCTTTGGCATAGTCAATAAAGCAGAAGTAGATGTTTTTCTGGAACTCTCTTGCTTTTTCCATGATCCAGCAGATGTTGGAATTTGATCTCTGGTTCCTCTGCCTTTTCTAAAACCAGCCTGAACATCAGGAAGTTCACGGTTCACATATTGCTGAAGCCTGGCTTGGAGAATTTTGAGCATTACTTTACTCGCGTGTGAGATGAGTGCAATTGTGCGGTAGTTTGAGCATTCTTTGGCATTGCCTTTCTTTGGGATTGGAATGAAAACTGACCTTTTCCAGCCCTGTGGCCACTGCTGAGTTTTCCAAATTTGCTGGTATATTGAGTGCAGCACTTTCACAGCATCATCTTTCAGGATTTGAAACAGCTCCACTGGAATTCCATCACCTCCACTAGCTTTGTTCATAGTGATGCTTTCTAAGGCCCACTTGACTTCACATTCCAGGATGTCTGGCTCTAGATTAGTGATCACACCATCGTGATTATCCAGGTCATGAAGCTCTTTTTTGTACAGTTCTTCCGAGTATTCTTGCCACCTCTTCTTAATATCTTCTGTTTCTGTTAGGTCCATACCATTTCTGTCCTTTATCGAGCCCATCTTTGCATGAAATGTTCCCTTGGTGTCTCTAATTTTCTTGAAGAGATCTCTAGTCTTTCCATTCTGTTGTTTTCCTCTATTTCTTTGCACTGATTGCTGAGGAAAGCTTTATCTCTCCTTGCTGTTCTTTGGAACTCTGCATTCAGATAGGTATATCTTTCCTTTTCTCCTTTACTTTTTGCTTCTTTTCTTTACACAGCTAATTGTAAGGCCTCCCCAGACAGCCATTTTGCTTTTTTGCATTTCTTTTCCATGGATATGGTCTTGATCCCTGTCTCCTGTACAGTGTCACAAACCTCATTCCATAGTTCGTCAGGCACTCTGTCTATCAGATCTAGGCCCTTGAATCTCTTTCTCACTTCCACTGTATAATCATAAGGGATTTGATTTAGGTCATACCTGAATGGTCTAGTGGTTTTCCCTATGTTCTTCAATTTAAGTCTGAATTTGGTAATAAGGAGTTCATGATCTGAGCCACAGTCAGCACCTGGTCTTGTTTTTGTTGACTGTATAGAGCTTCTCCATCTTTGGCTGCAAAGAATATAATCAATCTGATTTCGGTGTTGACCATCTGGTGATGTCCATGTGTAGAGTCTTCTCTTGTGTTGTTGGAAGAGGGTGTTTGCTATGACCCTCTTGTTGGAAGAGGGTGTTTGCAGTTTCTTGGCAAAACTCTATTAGTCTTTGCCCTGCTTCATTCTGCATTCCACGGACAAATTTGCCTGTTACTCCAGGTGTTTCTTGACTTCCTACTTTTGCATTCCAGTCCCCTGTAATGAAAAGGACATCTTTTTTGGGTGTTAGTTCTAAAAGGTCGTGTAGGTCTTCATAGAACCGTTCAACTTCAGCTTCTTCAGTGTTAGTGGTTGGGGCATAGATTTGGATTACCATGATATTGAATGGTTTGCCTTGGAGACGAACAGAGATCATTCTGTCGTTTTTGAGATAGCATCCAAGTACTGCATTTCAGACTCTCTTGTTGACCACAATGGCTACTCTGTTTCTTCTGAGGGATTCCTGCCTGTAGTAGTAGATATAATGGTCATCTGAGTTAAATTCACCCATTCCAGTTCATTGTAGTTCGCTGATTCCTAGAATGTCAACGTTCACTCTTGCCATCTCTTGTTTGACCATTTGCAGTTTGCCTTGATTCATGGACCTGACATTCCAGGTTCCTATGCAATATTGCTCTTTACAGCATTGGACCTTGCTTCTACCACCAGTCACATCCACAGCTGGATATTGTTTTTGCTTTGGCTCCATCCCTTCATTCTTTCTGGAGTTATTTCTCCACTGATCTTCAGTAGCATATTGGGCACCTACTGACCTGGGGAGTTCCTCTTTCAGTATCCTATCATGTTGCCTTTTCATACTGTTCATGGGGTTCTCAAGGCAAGAATACTGAAGTGGTTTGCCATTCCCTTCTCCAGTGGACCACAGTCTATCAGACCTCTCCACCATGACCCGCCCATCTTGGGTTACCCCAGGGCCATAGCTTAGTTTCATTGAGTTAGACAAGGCTGTGGGCCTAGTGTGATTAGATTGACTAGTTTTCTGTGAGCATGGTTTCAGTGTGTCTGCCCTCTGATGCCCTCTTGCAACACCTACCATCTTACTTAGGGCTTCCCTTGTAGCTCAGTCAGTAAAGAATTTGCCTGCAGTGCGGGAGACCCCGGGTCGATCCCTGGGTTGGGAAGATCCCCTGGAGAAGGAAATAGCAGCCCACTCCAGTATCCTTGCCTGGAAAATCTCATGGACAGAGGAACCTGCTGGATTGCAGTCCATGGGGTCACAAAGAGTCAGGCACGACTGAGCGACTAACACACACACACCATCTTACTTGGGTTTCTCTTACCTTGGGCGTCGGGTATCTCTTCATGGCTGCTCCAGCAAAGCGCAGCCGCCGCTCCTTACCTTGGATGAGGGGTGTCTCCTCACTGCCGCCCTTCCTGACCTTCAACGTGGGATGGCTCCTCTAGGCCCTCCTGCGCCCAGGCAGCCACTGCTTCTTGGGCGTGGGGTTGCTCCTCCTGGCCGCTGCCCCTGGCCTCGGGCGCCAGGTGGCTCCTCTCGGGCGCCGCAGCTGACCTCGGACGCTGGGTAGCTCCTCTCGGCTGTTCCTGCTCCGTCGCAGCCTGGCACTCTCGCTTCTGCCCCTGACCTCGGACGTGGGGTAGCTCCTCTTGGCCGCGCTTAGCGCCCCGGCTGGTCGCAGCCGCCTGCGCTTAGTGCGCCGGCTGGTATAAATATATATTAAATATAGAGTATATGTTGTCTATATAATAGTTATATATATATACACACATTCATATTTATAATGTATATAAAATATATGCTACAGAATAGCACAAAAAGCAAAGAGGAATAAATAGAATTAACATGTTTTAAAGTTCTTACATTTGGGGGAAATGATGAAAATACCAGATTATGATGGACTGTAGTAAGTTAAGAATGCATTTTGTAATCTCTAAAACAACCAATAAGAGAATGTGTAACTAACAAGCAAATAGAAGAGAAAGAAAATTTAAAAACAAGAAATTTTGGTAAATCAAAGGAAGACATGAAAGGAGAAAAAAGGAAATAAAAACAGAAGTGACAGCTAACGAATAGGAGGCCCATAGTTTTAAATCCAAATATAGCAGTAATGAGGGACTTCGTGATGGTCCAGTGGTTAAGAATCTGCTGTGCAATGTAGGGGATGTGGGATCAGTCCCTGGTGGGGGAGCTAAGATTGCACATGCTGCAGAGGAACGAAGCCCACACCTGGCAACTACTCAGCCTATGCACCACAACTAGAGAGCCCAGGCATGGCAACAGAGATGCAGCACAGCCAAAAATAAAAACAAATGGATAAAATTAAAAATATATAGCAGTAATTATATTAAGCATAAGTGGACTGAGTCCTCCAATTAAAAATTGTCATTTTAGATTTTAAAAAACAACAAATTGTATGATGCTTGTAAGAGACCCACCTTAAATATAAGGACACAGCTACTTGAAAGTAAAAAATGAGAAAAAAGTTAAAGAACAGCTAGTTGGCTGTCTTGATATCAGAGAAAATTAAGGTAAAAAGGATTACTAGATATTAAGAGGAGGGACATTTCCTGTTCCTGTATTTACGTGGATCAGTTCGTCAAGAAAATTCTAAATTATTTCATCTAATAATAGAGTCTAAAAATAATCATGAATCAGTAATAAATCTACTGTCCAGCCCTGGGGATTCAGGGGAGACTTGAGATTGAGAATAGAGAGAAGAGCAGAAAAAGAGTAATCCAGACAAAAGCAGAATATTTTCAGAGATTTAAGGCAGTTCAGTTCGGTCACTCAGTCGTGCCCAACTCTTCGTGACCCCGTGAACCACAGCATGCCAGGCCTCCCTGGCATGCACCAACTCCCAGAGTCCACCCAAACCCATGTCCATTGAGTTGGTGATGTCATCCAACTATCTCATCCTCTGTCATCCCCTTTTCCTCCTACCCTCATCCTTTCCCAGCATCAGGGTCTTTTCAAATGAGTCAGCTCTTCGCATGAGGTGGCCAAAGTATTGGAGTTTCAGCTTCAGCATCAGTCCTACCAGTGAATACCCAGGACCGATCTCCTTTAGGATGGACTGGTTGGATCTCCTTGCAGTCCAAGGGACTCTCAAGAGTCTTCTCCAACATCGCAGTTCAAAAGCATCAATTCTTCAGCACTCAGCTTTCTTTATAGTCCAACTCTCACATCCATACATGACTACTGGAAAAACCATAGCCTTGACTAGATGGACCTTTGTTGACAAAGCAATGTCTCTGCTTTTCTATTTGAGGCAAGAAAATGTGAAAACTGACAGCAATATTGACTTGTAGGAATGTTGAGAGAGAGTGAAGAAGAGGAATGGGGCTGGTGGGAAATGGATTGCCTGATAAGAGCAATGATTGGCAAAAGAAGGCTAGAAAATATCAATACAAGAATCCTAGCTATGATCATTTAAAAGATGAAACTTATTTCTGGAGACCATGGAGTTATTGAAGTGTTATATAGTGATTTGATCAGATCTGTCTGTCTCACTACTGTCAAGGGAATGAATTGGAGAATTGGCAGAGAGACGTGTTTCAGTAATTCAGGTGAGATGATGTTGGCTGAGGCTGTAGAGATGGAGAGAAGGAAGTAGCTTTTAAAAATAAAGTATCTCATAACTTGTGAAATATTTAATATTTTAGTAGAATACTAGACTCTCTTGAATTAGTGAGCAGGAAACTCAGTAACAGAAATTGCATTACTTTGGAGAAATTTTTTAAACTGCTATTTTTTTCTTTATATTTACAAAACCAACTACAAGGCAGTGTTGCCTTTCCTTTCTGAAGATCAGGTTTTGTCAGATTGCTCTGGGTTGATCATAATCTTAGGTTGGTTGTGTTTGTAGTCGCAGAATATGAAGTTGGAGCAATTAAACTCCCTTAACTTTCCGTTTAGAGCTCCCTCCCTAAGTTTTCAGTTGACTTATTTAGACTTGGTAATCTTGGGTAAACTCCATTACTTTGGCCACCTCATGTGAAGAGTTGACTCATTGAAAAAGACCCTGATGCTAGGAGGGATTGGGGGCTGGAGGAGAAGGGGACGACAGAGGATGAAATGGCTGGATGGCATCACTAACTCGATGAACATAAGTTTGAGTGAACTCCAGGGGTTGGTGGTAGACAGGGAGGCCTGGTGTGCTGTGATTCATGGGGTCGCAGAGTTGGACACGACTGAGCGACTGAACTGGACTGAACTGAATCTTGGGTAAATGTCCAAGTCTCTCCTCAAGGAATGCACATTAGTTCAGCTCATTAAGCAGAACAGCATGGGATGCATACACGTGGCTTCCCTGCCCAAGCACAACTTCTTAAGCCATATTTATTAACATCCTTTCTCAGACAAAATTCTATCCTAAAAGAGAGACAACAGCCTATCAAGTAATAATTTATATGTTAATGTGGTTATTTGGTTTACTCTCTAACTACTCCTTTGGAATGTTCTTTCTATGAAGGAAGGAACATTGCCTCTTTTGTTCAAGGCTGCATCTCCCTGTATATTGATTGATATTCAGCATACATATGTTATACTTGATAAATATTTACTGAATGAATAAATGAGTGAGGAATGAAGAAATAGTTGTCATAAATCAACTTCACTAAAATAGGTGTTTCTTTTCATTTCAGTCTTGTACATTTTTTTTTTCATTTAAAGTCTGAAAGTCTGATATTGAAATGTTTGAAAGTAAAGTAATTATTTTTCATATTTGCAGGACTATCTCAAGCAGGTGCTGGACATTGATCTTCACGCCCAGATCCATTTTGGCAGGGTTTTTATGAAACCAGGGTATGAAAATAATCTTCTTATCTAATATATGGGTTGGTTTGGCTTGCTTTGACTAACAAAGTTTTTAAATGCTTTCCTACTACATTTTTCTATTATGGATTATTTATTCTAATAAAGGAATGTTACAGTATTAGAGTTCTTTGAAAAAGTATATATCCTGTCTGAAATGGGAATTAATCTTCTTTATTAAACACTGGACCTGGTTTAAAAAGAAGCAAAGCAACTTTCCAAACCTTTTCTCCTTTTAATTTCCATGTCTAGTTCCTTCCTTCTCTTTTTTGGCTCCTTCTCTCACTTAAAAACATTTTAGTATGAAAATTCTCAAACATACACAAAAGCAGAGAGTATAATGAAACCCACTATACCCCATAACCCAACTTCAGTAACTATCAACATTTCTCCTTAATTGTTCTATCAATCCCTTCCTTTACCTTTTTGGGAGGACAGAGGGTTAGATTGTTTTAAAACAAATTCTAGACATAGCATTTTAGTATACGTCTCAAATATTAATAATAACAGCAGAATTACCTTATATAATCACAATGGTATTATCTCACCTGAAAAAATAAATAAGAACACCTGAATATCATCTAATTCCCCAATCATATTTGAAAAGTCTCCCGAATGTCAAGGAAGAGTATGCCTTCTTATGTATGTTTTGTTTGAATTAGGATTTGAGTTAGGTCTACTCAGTGTATTTGGTTGTTGACTCTCTATTAAACAAGAACATTTAATACCCACCCCCACTCCCACATTTTTGGTATGCCATTGACTTGTTGCAAAAACTGAATCCTTTGTCCTTGTGAATAGATTTGGCTAATTGCCTCCTTGTGGTGGTGTTTGGCTTGTTTGTCTCTCTCTCCAGTATATTCTGTCCACTAGAAGTTAGATCTAAAAGTTTTATTAGATTCAGATTCACTTTTTTTCTTTGCAAGAATACTTCATGAATAGTATTTCATAATGCTTAGTACCTCCAATGAGGAAAGAAAAGTAAACACATACCTAGATCTTACATATCTCCTAAAAATTAATAACTCCCTGAGGAATGGCTGGAGGTTTTGTGATCCATTATAAATCCTCAAAGAATGCAAACATTGGTGTTGATACAATATGTGTGGCCATGTCTTTAAGCAATAGCCTGTCTGTTCAGACCGCTGCTGCTCTCTAAGTCTGTGATACATAAACATTATAAAAACAGTGTTGAAAAGCCTCAGTGTGTGGGTGAGCATTTCAGCACACTGCCGTGCTATCAGGGACAACAGTGATGATGCTTTAGTTCAAGGTTATACTCTGATGGGTGCTCATGTGGACCCTGAGAGTAGAGGTGGGACCTACCAGTTATTGCAAGTGAGCTGTAATAGCAGAAATAGCCGGGAAATGGCAGAAATTTCTAGAAAGAAGCCTTTTTTAAGTGTCAAGCCAGCCCTTCTGATCTCCCTGATTTATTGGGCACCTCATGTACGTTCTAAGACAGAGATTGGGCTTTATGTTTAAGTATCAAGTTAAAATAATCCCTAAAGCCTTTCCACAATCTAATAGAATTCAGAATTCTTAGTGTTGTATTTCTGTAGTTGCTCCTATATGGCTGCCACTGACAGGACCTTTTTACTATTGAAGCTGTTGGATTGGGATCATTCTTACTAAGAATATTTTGTCTTAAGCAAATATCTTTATGCTATGATTACACAGAGACTTTTTAAAATTCCTGTCCCCGTGGGCAGTACTAATTTGATTAGAATACAGAGAACATCCCATGAGTATGTCAACGTACTTCTCACTAACTGCAAAAATTGAATTGATTATTTCTCTACAGTGAGAAAGAAGCTGACATTACTTGCCCTCACCTCTAGGGGAGAAATATTTGTGTAATATCTATTATTTAAATTAATCTTAGCACCTATGATATATAATAAGTACTCATTTTATTTTTAATCTGTTATTACCATTCACTTCAGCTATAGGAGTTCATCAGTTCCTACTATTTATTCTCCTTCCTTAAAGTCTAAAAGCTGTTACATTCTGATCTCAAGAGGGAAAAGGAACAACAAGTGTTGAGTTTTAAGGAAATAGCTTTCCAGATCCTAAACAGAAACTTCATAGTCTAGCAATAAGACAGTCATGATAGCAGTGCACAATTACGAAATGTTTTATTATAATGGAATCTTTTTAAAACGAATATCTTTAGAGAAATCACAGTACCTGTCTGCAAGATTCAAAAGATGATTTAAATTAGCTTTAAATACATAGAGGGAAGGTGTCATGTGCTCCCTCCTCACTCTTAGTTTTAGTTTGCTACAAAAAAGTGGTTTAGAACTTTAAATGGGCTTCCTTTAATTGGCCAGAATTTTCTGCTGTCTGAAGATAAGAATTTGAAGTAATTGCTACTTAATAGTAGAACAAGAAATATAAAAAGCTGAATAACAATTTAGCTTTGCTCTTCCCACATACAGTGCATTCAGAATGCAACTAACCTCTTTCATTTTAGACAAAGAGATACTGAAAAAGCATTTGGAATATTATCAACCAGATCTACCAATCATGGTTTTTATGGGTCATCTGCAGTGAACATAGCTGTTGTCAAAATGTACCTTGGAAATTATTTTCATCACACAGTAACAATAATCGCCAAATAACCTATCTATAAATAGATAAGACAGTCTAATCTGTTTTCTAAAATACATCAAAGAATCAGGAAGTAAGCAAAAAAGGCCTCAATAGCCAAAAATAGATGTTATGAAACCAATATAGTAACACTTAACAGCATACCCTATGAGAGCCTTATCTAATTATGAACAATAATGTTAGAAAAACCGTAGTTCAAATCTTTGTTTCCCCATTTTTTATCTGAGTGATTTTGGCTAAATTGCTTAATCTCTGAGTCTCATTTTAGTCATCTGTAAAATGGAATAATAATTGTCACCTCATAGGATTTTTGTAAGAATTAAATGAAAGAATCGATATAATGCTTAGATGTTTCTTTAAAAGTGGTAGTTTCTATTATTATTCTAACAATATAACTATAACTACTCTCTGGTTCCCAAACCTAAAGCCAGCTTTAAGGGTCGAGATGATGGCAGTCTCATATGAAGGGGACCCCAAAAAATAAAACACTAGGGGGAGAAAAAGCAGAAGCGAGAGCTGTAGAAACATTGCAGCGTGTGCTGCCGTGTTATGGTTTAACACTGGTGACCCAAGATCACTGTATCACAGCAGAGTAGGATTGGCTAAGAATGAGGGCTGCAATTCATCAAAAATGTTAATGTTCATCGTATTACTGCAAAAGCTTCTGCGTGAGTGATCCTTTTCTCATTCAGCCCATCAGTGAAAATAGTAAAAAGGAAAACAGGTTGGGTAGTTTTTTTAGTTACGTGGAAATTTTAGCATTCCCTAAGAATTGTGCATCATTCAAGTTTCATTTATATAATAAAAATTTTAGCTGAGATTCTGTGTGAGGGGTAGTCTATAGAAAAAAAAAAATCACTCTTATTTACTACCTGCCCCTTCATGGCACTCACACCCCTCTCCATCACCCCCGTGATGAGGATTCCTGTCAGACCCTTAAGGAAATATAATTTGAGAATATTTTAAAATTGTTATTGCTTTAAGGGCACTCAAAGCCGATGCACTGGGACAACCCAGGGGAATGGGATGGAGAGGGAGGTGGGAAGGGTTTCAGGACAGGGGGACACACGTACACCCATGGCTGATTCATGTCAATGTATGGCAAAACCCACCACAATATTGTAAAGTAATTAGCCTCCAATTAAAATAAATTAATTTAAAAATAAATTTTAAAAATTATTATTGCTTTAATTTTGTTCTAGTCATGATATTTTGTTTTGATGTTTCAAAAAATTCCCTTCATGGGGAAGCTTTAATATTTATTGCTAAGTATAGTCTTAAAGGGCTAAGAAATACTCATCTTCAGCAATAGGCAGTTATCTGATAGACATGTCTTACCAGATGGTTGTCTGATAAAAAGAATGATTGTTACTGGTTAGCAGGAAATAAACACATTAGAAATTGTTAAACTAAAGGTCTAGAGAAACGGGTTTGGGATACACTTCTTTGGCAGTGGGAAAAAGGAAACAAAGTAAGCTACAGAAAACCAGAAACAGAAGATGCTAAAAACAATTTAATTGTGCTTCACTGCAGGTTATAAAGGTTTAAAGGAGAGTCAACAGAAAAGTATTTTTAGAGAGTAAGTGATCTATGAAGGACCATATAACAAGAAAACTGCAGTATTTAATTTACTCATCAAATTGCTTAGCAGTCACTAACAAATATCCTCTATTTTTCTGCTAGCCTACCAACGACATTTGCAACTTTAGATATTGATGGTGTAAGAAAAATAATCTTTGCACTACCAGGTAAGAATAACTTAAATACTTTCTTTTGCTTTTTCTGGAAAAATAACCAAAATCTTTTTGTGCCCCAGGTGACCAGTCCCCTATCAGAACACATGATTTGGAATCTGAAAGACCTGGGCTCAAGCCCCAGCTTTTCATACTGTATGACCTTGAAAAAATCACATAATCTCTCTGAAGCTGTTTCTTCGTCTATAAAATGGGGCAAATATATGCTTCATAGGGCTTGTGTAAAAATCAAATTAGATAGTACCTTTCAAAGCACAATTCAGACCCTAAGATGATAAGTGTTACCTGTTACTGCATCATTCTGGGACACTTAAAGGACACTGGTCAAAGTTAGCAATATAATCATCTCCCGCAACTAGAGTATTGTGCTCAAAGGGCCTTGAATCACCCCTGCAGATACTAGAACAGCAACAACAACAGAAATACAACATTGCATCTACTTGTTATTTTTTCAACTTCTAATATTATCCTCTGATCTGTAAGCAATGTTCCATTCTCTATTTTTTGGCATAGATTCCTTCAAAAAATAACCTACTTATTCCTTTCAGATGTACAAGTCTGGTGGCTTTGGGATGCTTATTTGCTTTTTTATAGTTAATAAATCTCAGAGATATAAAAGGCAGGCAAAAAATTTTAGAACTTAAAAAACATCATTAAAGCCCCTTATCTATAAGCATAAAAGAGGTTTGATTTCTCTCATATTAAGAGAGAGGGCATGTAAGTAGAGTTTTAGTTCTCAAAATTTATCTGTGGTATAAAACTCCTTAAGGCCTTTAATATAGCCCTAGATACTCTGAACACCATTATGTAGAGAAAGGATAACCTCTTTCTAGCTTCATTTTGCTTAGAAGAGACTGTTTATGTTGTCTACAGAAGATATGACTTGGCCTATGAAGTATGTTGTAGTGGGAGCCTGTTTTGCCATTACTAACAAAGTGTTGTTTATCTGCCAAAGAAGTTACAATTAAATAGGCTACTTTTCAAACTGTTCCTCTGAGATTTTCTATGCTCAGCCTGAAGGTACCAAAAGAGGGCAGCAACAGTGCACATGTTCAGATTGTAAAACCAGCAAAGTGGTTCTTTTTACAAGGATTTGAAAACTCAGAACTGGATTTTGCAAGTCTTGTGTATCTACTTGTTCTTTTTTTTAACTTTTTAAACAGTGTGTTCACTGTAAAACATTAGAAAATACTTAAACAATAAGAAATGTTATCCATAATCTCCCTTACCCTAAATAACCACTATTTTCAGATTTTTGGTGTTGGTTCTTCTAGTCTCTTTTTTTTTTTTTACATCGACCAATTCATTTTTAATAGAGTAATTTTATCAAGCAGTAGCATTACAGGAATACTGTAATCATTGTTGAGCTTTTTTTCTTTTTCCTTTTTTTTGCTTTCCCAGAAAAATTTCCATCTGTTTACATTTTGATTCAAGAGTAAAGCAATTAATTGTCACTAAGAGTCTGCTATCCTGTGGAATAACTCAGAAAAACAACAATTTTTTCTACTGAAATAATTGTGGCACTCATCACTTTACAACTTTAAAAAAATCTCTTTTTAACTGTTTTTGTAGGTAGAAGAAAATTAAAGGTATGGTTTTAGCTAGTAATAGGCTAAGCCAGCCATTGCCTTTTATTTTGGTGATGAAATTAGCATCACATAACCAGGCCAAGGGAATCTAAAAGCACAAGCCATTCCCTACCCCCACTATATACACACACACACAGTCACATATCACTATATAAAAGTATCAGTAAAATTATAGCAAGTACAAACTGATTAGTAAGGGCTTCAATTAGGGCTCTCAGGAAAGCAAAAATAAATGGTGTTCAGCAGCTTCTGTGCATCAGAAGTCTGCATTTCACTGGTAGATCCAAGTGTTTACACGCTCTGTGCCATTTGGTTGACTGTAGCTCTATTCTGGCATCCTTTTGGATTCAAGGTGATTCAAAAGAGGAAGGCTAGGGATTAGTCACTTCATTCGCTTGGATACCTGAAGGTGTAACATTCATGATTTTGGGGGTGAATTTCTATGTGTGCAGTATAAAGAACTGCTTGCTTGGCTTCCAGGGAACCCTGTGTCTGCCGTGGTCACCTGCAACCTCTTTGTTGTGCCTGCGCTGAGAAAGATGCAAGGCATCTTGGATCCTCGGCCGACCATCATCAAAGCCAGGGTAATGTTTGCTAATGATCAGAAACCAAAACTGAAGCCTAATAACAAATAAGGATATGATTTTTTAACTGCCCAAAACAAACATCTAGAGTTTTATATTGTTGTTCAGTCACTCAGTCGTGTCCTACTCTGTGCGACCCTCTGTAGCACACCAGGCTTCCCTGTCCTTCACCCTCTCCCAGAGCTTGCTCAAACTCATGTCCATTGAGTCACTTTTGTGGGAAAATATGATTATATACCTCTCTTCATGATAGAAAACAAATGGAAAGGAGTCCCCTTTATTCCCTTCCCACAGTATTCCACGACTCCTAAAGGGAATAATTTTCTTCAGCTAGAAGTCCATTTAGGAATGGATATGTAATGACAAAATGGTCAATAGAATACTGAACTAATACTAAACCCTATGGAAGGAGGGATAAAAATTCTCTTTTCCCTAGGTAAATTTACAGAGAATAGCAATTTATTTGATCACTTTTTCTGTGACCCCACTGATCAATTTTAAACAGTTCAGAAAAAGACAGTTAAAGGACTAGAAAGAGAAAAAGAAGGAGAGGGTGACCATATTGTTTGGAAAAGGACTACTAAGGCTGGAGTTATACCTGCAGTAAAAGTCAGTCAGAAATTACAGTCCCCTTCTCACCACACTAACTTCAACTTGATTTACTACTAGTCAGCTAACTATGTAATATAGTTTCTGGGTAACTAATGAACAATTTTCCTGGCAATTTAAACTAATACTAAGCCAGTGCTTTTCTTTTAAGATTTACTGAGGTATAATTTATATACACAAATTGCACATATTTAATGTAGACATTTTGAAAAATTTGGACAAACACAGACATCCATGATACCATCACCACAGTCAAGATACTAAACAACGTCCATCACCTCCAGAAATCCCCTTATGTTCTTTGATTTGTTTCATGGTCAGAGCATTTAATGTGAAAACTATCCTCTTAAAGTATCTTAATATGCACAGTACCACACAACTATAGGTAATATACTGTACAGCAGATGCCTTAGAGCTAATTCACCTTGCATAACAGAAACTGTATATCCATTGAGCAGCAGTTTCCCATTTCTTCCATCCCTCAGCTCCTGACAATCACTGTTCTATCCTTTGCCTTTGTGAGTCTCACTGTTTTAGATACTTCCTGTAAGTGGAATCTGGCAGTACTTTTGTAACTAGCTTATTTCACTTGGTATGGTGTCCTCTAGGTATATCCATGTTGCCTCATGGGAAACAGTATGGAGTTTCCTCAAAAATTAAAAGTAAAATACCATATGATCCAGCAGTCTCACTTTTGGCTATATGTCCAAAAGAATTGAAATCAGGATCTCAAAGAGATATTTGCACCCAGCATTCATTGTAGCATTATCCTCCTCTATAGCACACATAAGGAAGCAACCCAGATTTCCAACAACAGATGAATAGATAAGGAAAATGATGTGTATGTGTACAATGGAACATTATTCAGCTTTTTAAAAAGGTTAGTCATTGATCTTCACAAGATATAATTGAATGCCTGTTAAGTGAAAATATTATGGTCTGTAGTTTGATTTAAAACAAATATTGAAAATGATAGAACTATGATTTATAGGAAGTGTAAGCCAGTTTTATTATTACTGGGAGATGAAAATTATAACTAGGTTATAGAAACTTTGGGAAAATGAAGTCGAAACTGATCTGTACCAGCATGCATAAGAATTTTAATGTTACATGATAAATTTCAGATGATTTGTGGGGCAAATGAGCTCAAGCCCCTCTCTTTTAGACTAATGAAATCAGTTCTTATAACTTCTCTAGTACTTTTAAGAATTAGTGTCAAGCTCCTTTAAAACCACTCTTTGGAAGCTTTGACAAGACTTAGAGCCCAGGCCCTCAATATCAGCCAGGACCTAGAGCATGTCACCTGGGGCCTCCACTCAAATAGAATCCCCTTTGTCATCTGTTTTCTCACGAACTCTCTTCTCTAGTCTGTGCAGCAATTAGTCCAACCTCTCCCCCCGAGTCTCCTGGAGCTTTCACCTTCCCATATTATCACCAGCAAATGTTCCAAACACATTCGGGTTTCGGCAGTTGTCTAAAAGTCTTCTTTTGTGCCTGACCTCTTATCATCAGTTGCCTTATTTCCATAATTCTTGATAATTTTAGTTTTGCTTCAGCCGCTCACATGCCTGTCCTTTTCTATGCCATGAAGTGCTCCATCTCAAAACTCACCAACTCTGGTATACAGTTCAAGAACAATGACAAGTTACCTACCAGTAGATATAAAAGAATTCAAACACCTCACCCTTTTTCCTCAGTCCAAAAGCCCCTTCTGGCTTTAACCCTTTTCTCATCCAGCCTAAATCCTATGGTGTATCACTTCAACTTTTTCTAACACCCTCAGTTGTTTTTTTTTTTTTCCTGCCTCTCCTTGCTTCTACTACAATCACTCTAAGAATCCACAAAGTTGAATCAATTTTCCCTTTTTGTCCTTCACTTTTATTCCCAGGGCACTGAGTACAACTGGAGAAGAGTATACATCTTTTCGAGTTATCACTTCCACTTTACAAATCTCAGAAGGGGCTAAAATTCCCCTTTAAGAACCTTTTATATCTTGTGGATCAGCTTTTTCCATTCCTTACTCCAGCCTTCCAGATCCTCACCGTTCTCCTAACATCCCCTCTCCCCTCCACCGTCCACATTCCCTGTGTTTTGTAGCCAAATAAACCTGATTTGAGTAATGGCACCAACATTTGATGGTTTCCCTTCCTCTAACCTTGCCTGCTTTTAAATCCCTTTTCTGTCTAACTAATCATTGTCAGCATCTCCGATTAAAATTCTTCAATGCTTGCCATGACCCCAGGGTTAAATTCAGACACTCAAGTGAGCATAGGAGGCCCTCCGTCCCAAGGCGTGTTTTCCCTCCAGTGTTATCTGCTTCCCATCCTGCATTCTGACCATACCAAGCTTTTTACTGTCTCCAGGATGAGCATGAGATCGCCTTCCTAGGAGGGTCTCTCCTAACCACCACCTTCTCTTTTCGCAGCTTAGAAAATTCCTTAATCATAAGACTCAGGCATCATCATGCCCTCTGTGAATCCTTTCCCAGTGTCCCTAAGAGGGCTGATTATTTACTTCTTTGTGCCCTTTTATACCATATAAATGGCTCCATAACAACTTTATTATACTCTATTTACATTAATTACTTACTATGCTAGACAATTCTTTGAGGTCGCTTCTCTAAAAGATGGGAAGGACAAAATATTCTCCCCTTTTTTAACTAACAAATTTTGTTTTTATAGCACATCCAGGTTTGCAGCAAAATTAAGCAGAAAGTTCAAAGAGTTCCTGTATTAATTCTCCTCCCCACCCCATACATACATACATACACACACACACACAATCTCCCCAACTGTTGATGTCCTGTACCACAGTGGTACATTTGTTATAATCAATGAACCTACAGTGACCCAAAAGTCCATAGTCTACATTAGGGTTCACTCTTGCTGTTGTGTATTCCATGGGTCTTGATAAATATACAATTACATGTATTGACCCCTGGGTTGGGAAGATCCCCTGGAGGAGGGCATAACAACCCACTCCAGTATTCTTGCCTGGAAAATCCTATGGACAGAGGAGCCTCGCGGGCTACAGTCCATGGGGTCACAGAGTCGGACATGACTGAGCGACTTAGCACACATCACGCACCATTGTAGTGTCGCACACTTTCACAACCCAAAAACCCTCTGCACTCTGCCTGTTCATTCCTCCCTCCCTACTAACCCTTGGTCTTTTTACTGTCTCCATAGTTTTGCCTTTTCCAGAGTATCATATTGCTGGAATCATGCAGTATGTAACCTTTTCAAATAATCTACTTTCACTTAGTAATATGAATTTAAGTTCCCTTCATGACTTTTCATGGCTAGATAGCGCATTTGTTTTTAGCACAGAATAATATTCCTTTCTCTGGATATGCCACCATTTATCCACTCACCTACTGAAGGGCATCTTCATTGCTTCCAGTTTTGGCAATTATGAATAAAGCCGCTAAACATATTTGTGTGCAAGTTTTTGTATGAACATAAACTTTCAGTTCACTTGGGTAAATACCAAGGAATGTGATTGCTGGATTGTATGATAAGATATATTTAGTTTTGTAGGAAATGCCAAAATGTCTTCCAAAGTAGCTGTACCATTTTGCATTCCTGCCCCAGTGATGAGTCCCTGTTCTTCCACATTCTCAACAGGATTTGGTGTGGCCAGTGTTTTGGATTTTTGGCCTTTCTTGTAGCTATCTAGTGGTATTTCATTATTGTTTTAATTTGTAATTCCCTATATGATGTTGAACATTTTTTCATATGCTTACTTCTCATATGCATATCTTCATTGATATGGTGCTCAGTTCTTTTGCCCAGTTTATACTTGGATTGTTCATGTCCTTATTGTTGAGTTTTAAGAATTTTCTGTATATTCTGGATAGCAGGTCTTTATCAGGCATGCTTTGTACAGGTATTTTCTCCCAGTCTGTGGCTTTTCATTTCATTCTGTTGACCTTTCTTTTTTTCCTTTTCTAATTCTCTCCATTAGATATAGTTCTTCCACCAAAAGACATGTGTATATTTACTCATGGTACATCATTATTTTAAGCACTGATGCTCATAGTAAATAGGTGCTTTCTTAAGCTGCAGCTAACTGATGAAATATACCAGAACTATAATATTAGTACAACTAAATATATTAGTGAATAAAGTATTCTGCATTTCAGTAAAATAGCACAAAAACCTGATTAGCTTCATCTCTTGCTACAAAAGGAACAGCTCTTTGTGAGGCTGTGAAAAAAAATTCATTCACTTCAAATTGATGCAGTTCTTATTTCTTAAATTAACATAAATACACTCCTTTAAAACAATCCCATTTTGTAGATGAACAAACAGGTATGGGAAAGCAAAATAGCTTTCTAGTACAGCACGCCAGTTAACAGTAAGACTGGGAGTAGAACCTAGGTGCTGGTATCTTCACAGTCTAGTATTTGCTCCACTGCACTGCCATCCATGAGCCAGTCAGTGCCACTGCTGGGGAAAAGCTTAAACATGTAGCAAATGACACAACCATGTGATAGTTCTTAGGGTTTAGAACTGGAGAACACACACACCCATGGGGAGAGGTTGAAAGACAGAGATTTTTGTCCTCAGGTAAGCACAGAATAAATTAGGAACAAGGGCAAGTTACCCCCTCAGTAGATATGAAGTAGCGTATAAACAAGTAATATCACATAAAAGAGTTGAGTGTGATTTAATTAAGGAGAAACACCCTTGAATTAAATTTTAGTCTAGATTCCAGAGAGAAAGCATAATTAGAATAATTGTTGTTGTTCAGTCACTCAGTCGTGTGCCACCCTTTGCGACCCCATGGACTGCAGCACAGCAGGCCTCCCTGTCCTTCACCATCTCCCGGAGCTTGCTCAAACTCATGTCCATTGAGTCAGTTTGCTATCCAACCATCTCATCCTCTATTGTCCCCTTCTTCTCCTGCCTTCAATCTTTCCCAGCATCAGGGTCTTTTCTAATGAGTCGCATCAGATAGCCAAAGTATTGGAGCTTCAGCTTCAGCATCAGTCCTTCCAATGAATATTCAGGATTGATTTCCTTTAGGATTGACTAGTTTGATCTCCTTGCAGTCTAAGGGATTCTCAAGAGTCTTCTCCAACACCACAGTTCAGAAGCGTCAATTCTTCTACACTCAGCCTTCTTTGTGGTCCAAATGTCACATCCATATGTGACTACTGGAAAAACCACAGCTTTGACTGTATGGACCTTTGTTAGCAAAGTAATGTCTCTGCTTTTTAATACACTGTGAAATATTACTCATTCATAAAAAAGAATGGAATAGCACCATTTGTAGCAACATGGATAAACCTATAGATGATCATACTGAGTTAAGTAAGTCAGACAGAGAAAGACAAATATCGTGATATCACTTATATATGGAACCTACAAAAAGTACAAATGAACTTACCTACAAAACATAAGTAGACATATAGATGTAGAAAACAAACGTGATTACCAGGGAGTAAGGAGGTTGTGTTGTTGTTTAGTTGCTAAGTTGTATCCACTTCTTTTGTGATCTCTATCCATGGGATTTCCCAGGCAAAAATACTGGAGTGAGTTGCCATTTCCTTCTGCAAGGACTCTTCCCAACCCAGGGATCAAACCCATGTCTCCTGTATTGGCAAGAGGTTCTTTACCAGTGAACCACTAGGGAAGCTCACCAGAGAGTAAGGAGAGGGAAGGGATAAATTGGAAGATCAGGATGACCTCTACACGCTACTATGTATCTAGTGTATATAAGATAGTAAGGACCTACTGTATAGCACAGGGAACTCTACTCCCTTCCCTGCAATGGCCTACATGGAAATGAATCTAAAAATGAGGAGATGTATGTGTAACTGATTTGTTTTGTTTTACACCTGAAACTAACACAACATTGTAAATTAGTTGTACTCCAGTGAAAATTTAAAAAATGAAAGAAAGTAACTATCCCTTTTATATTAAAGATAAGTATATGAATGAGTTGCTAAATCAGCACCTCAATAAATCTGTCTGATGGATGGATGGATACATGGACAAATGAATGGATAGACAGACAAATCTATATTCAGCTTGTTTGTTGAGGTCTACCTCCTTTATTTTCGGTGTTAAAATGTCTGCCTTAATTTCTCAATTTATAGGTCAAATTAGACTTCAAAAATAGACTTTGTATTTTTCATCTACCCCTTTCCGTACTGCAAGTACCAACTTCTTAGCCTTCTTTTCTCTTCTTACCAGAGCAACCCAACCTCTGGACTTCTTATAATAACGTAATGTGGCAGTGGTGGAGACGGCAGAATGCCAGGATATTTCCCAGTCCATTGCACTCTTTGCACGACCACCACCACCCTATAGTTTTAAGAGATGATCCAGTTTAAGTGTGATTGAGTTTGTTTTCCTTTCCTCTTTTTCCTGTAGTTATCATGTGATGTAAAGCTGGATCCTCGCCCAGAATACCATCGGTGTATACTGACTTGGCATCACCAAGAACCACTACCTTGGGCACAGAGTACAGGTTAGTCATTCACACCTGCAGGTATCTCTTTGCACCCATTCTGTGAAAACACAAATTTATGTCTAACCTCCTTCCTTGAGTATACCTAATTTTGTAATTATTGTACATTTTCCCTTTTGAGAGATTAGATGTTAAGTAATTCCTAAATAGTGTGACATAACAGGACAAGAGTAAAAAAGACTAGTAATTGTTCAGTTATTCCTTGGAACTGTGTTTCTAGACAAACGTTTGAAATACAAACCTGGAATTACAGAAGATTTTTACCTGTTTGTTCAACCAGTAAATTCTAAGCATAACTTTGGTTTTAGGAAAAGGAGGGGACTTTGGCTATGCCACGCTGAAATGTGGCATTAAAGCCCAAATAGACTGTGATTCTCTGTAGCCTTTACTATCCTCTAGATATTGGTAAGATCTAAGGACTCAGAAATCAATTGAGTTCTATAGTTACCTGCTGTAGACTTTAAGTTTTTATCCCCAACTTCTCTAGTCATATTTTACCTGACTTTTGATGCAATTCCAGAAAAAAATTTAAATAAAGATACTATTAAGTACAAACATCAGTTAGCACAGTGAGTAAGTACATGGGCTTTGCCATCAGAGATTGCTTGCAAATTGGCCACCACCTAGTTAGTAGGACCATAGGCAAGTTACCTAACCTCTTTTGAGGTGTCAAGAATTAAATAAAGTAGTTAAGTAAAATGCCTACCACCTTGTCTGGCACTTAAGTAAATACAAAAGAAATGGTAGCCACTGCTGTTATTATCATAATTATTTTAATAGGTTTTAGAAGCCTATCTTAGACACACATCACACGTTAGCCTGAATTGAGAAAAATCGATGGCCTTTTCCACAGTGCTGTAAAATTTTGGTTTCGTTCTCTTAAACAATATTTCTTAATGTTTATTTTTTAAAGTTCAATGAGAAGGTAGTAGGATACAGTGGCTAGGTCACCTGAAAAAGATACTGGGAAGTCGGATCATCTTTCTTCCTCTTGAAGACCTGTGTTTCTGTTCATCAGTTTTTATGTTGAGAAGAACTACAGGGCTCCGCATGCACACACTGTGGTGCTGCTGCCGCTGTAATAAGGTATTTCCTCCTAGGTAATCAGATGAGCAGCCGTCTGATGAGCATGCGCAGCGCCAATGGATTATTGATGCTTCCTCCAAAGACAGAGCAGTACGTGGAGCTCCACAAGGGCGAGGTGGTGGACGTCATGGTCATCGGACGGCTATGACGGTCACCCGTGGGAGAAAGCTTTGATGCATGTCCACATATCATTGACTGTATCCTGTAATATGCAACGGCACAGCTAGTTTTTCTGATTTGGATAAAAGTTAATCTGTATAGTCAACATCTTGAACTATATTTCAAAAGAATTTAAATACCTTTTAAAGAAAAAAACACCTAAAAATAAATCTTAACAGACAACTCTATTCTGATTATATCAAAGCAAATTTTTCCTTTCTTGCAAATTGCTTTGTGTGTTCAATGCTAGGTCTGATAGCGATAGCTTTTAGTAGACAGCAGTAGGTGCCTGCAGAACTTGTGTTTTTCTCATCTTTAAAATACAACTACTTATGCTCTTAAATCAAGGCTGTCTGCTTATTTATACTAGCGTAGGCAACACTTGGATTTCCCTTCTTAGTATGCTTCATAACTGCTTTACAGAGAGCTTCTGCTTGTTCTTTATCATGTATCGTGTTTATGTGCGCAGTGCCAAACAAAGAGTGACTGGGAGGCGGTCCTGCCCAGCCTCAAGGAGAGCCATCCCCGCAGAGCGTCCGGGGAGGAGCCTCTCTCATCCCAGTAGCCTCGTGGCACAGTACTCTTGGGCAGTAACTGGATACCTTTTATTTGAACAAACTGGGGGAAAAAAATGCTTCCTTAAGTGCTGACAGCCTTTTTAACCAATACATTTAAAATTGTACAGAACAAAAAATAAAATCAAAGACTGATCTTGTACAGATATTAGTGTTACCAGCATTCATGTGGAAATCAAGAGCAAAGAAAAAACAATGTTAAACAACTCTGTACCATAACATTTTCTGTAATGATACTGAAACTTAATGAATAAAAAAATCCTTGGTCATTATTTAAAATCCATTGTGTGGGCCTTGTTATTTTAGCAAGAGAGAGAGAAGATTATCATGTCATTCTGATGGGTGCTGCTTGGATAAAAGCAGTAGTTAAGATGGCTCAGCAAGGTGAAGTGGTATAAAGAAGAGTTTTTAAAATATAGGGTAGTCTCTATTTTACTGTAGCACTGTACAAATATAGGGAAGAACCTACAGTTGGTCTGGTCTTCCCAGCCATAGCTGGAGAAACTAAATTTTTCTTTCAGATGTCATAGAAATAAATCAAACATCTACAGTTTTTTGGAATAGGAGGGAAAATAAGTAATGAACAAAAAAATTTCCAATAAGTACCTGGACTCTTTTTTTATCATGATCAGAAGTAAGAAAGGGGAAAAATCTGTATGACCACAGAAAATACAACAAATAAAACATATGCTGTCCACAATGGGTTCTTTAACAAAACTTAAGGGCACTTTTCAAACAGTGGTAACCTGGGACATTAACATGCTGTGTAGTTAGTAAACCAAACAACAAACATTAGTTTACTAGTGAACCAGAAGCTAAATGATGGTGATGAATAAAGTTAAGTTGTGAACAATAAATAGTTGATACTGATACTTGATATTTCCAAAATTGAAAATAAAATGTTCTTTATTTTAAATGTATATTTTCAATTTAAAAAGATAAGGTTAATTGAGGTCAAATGAAAACCCATGCAAAGAGTTCTTTACCTCCATTCATCCAAGAAACATCTATGAAGCATCTACTGTGTGCTTGAGTTTTACCAGGATGAATAAGGATAAAGCTGACATTATATTCCATCAAGAAAGATTTTTTAAAAATGTGAAAGTAAGCATAATATTTGATGTGTTTGATATTTCATAGTACATGATAGAATTATAGAATGTGATAAATGCTATTAATATAATTCAGATTTAAAGAGTTGGAGGTGTTCAGATGGGAACCTCTTTAAGATAAGATTTCAAAGGGTAAGAATAATGCAGAAAGAGGGCATTCCAAAAATAGAATTATGTGTAATTAATAATAATTTTTATTACAGAATGTAAGACTCACAAGGGCAGTGATTTTTGTTTGTTTTGTTTACTGACATCCCCAAGTCTTTAGAGTTTCTGACATATGTACATAAGTATAGGCGTATGTAACTATTTGTTCCGTGGAACATATTATACAGAGCTTACTATGTGCCATTCACTTTTCTAAGTATTCTTCATATGTTTCATTTTCACAGCAATGATGTGTTACTATTCCTATTATAATGAGAAAACAGAGGCACAGAGAGGTTAAGGAACTTGTCCATGGTAACACAGCTAATAAGAGGAGGAGCCAGGATTCAGACTTAACAATCTGGCTCCAGAATCCATATTCCTAAAAACTCAGCCATAGAAACAGAAAACTGATATATTTGTAAAACCAAAAAGTACATGTTTGAGGCCCAAACTATGAAGTTCTCAAATGCCAGGGTAAGGAGTCCAGATTATCTAGAGACAATTAGACCACTAGAGATTCTTGATCAGGGAAGTATTAGGATCAGAGCCTTTTTTTTTTTTTTTTTTTTTGGAAAAATTGCTCTGGCAGCATTGAACAGGATAGATTGGATTGGGGGAAAAAACTGGAGAGAGACACCAATTAAGAACTGATCATGTTGTGCACGTGAGGAGTGACGACAGCCTTAACTATAGTGGTGGAGGTGATGGTGATGGGGAGGTCGTGACAGCTGAATGCACCTTTGAACAGGAAAAATCGAAAGAATTTTATGACCGATTTGAAAGTTTAGGAAAGGAAGTTAGACAAAGAAGACATGATTCAAAGTCTCTTGTCATGGCTGACTGGGAACATGTTCAACAATTAACCAAAAAGTAAAGTCAGAAAAGTGGATTTTCTGCAGGAGCTGGTAAGTTTAGACATGTGTTTGAGATGCCAGAGGAGCCCTAAGGTAGCCATGTCCTGTTGGCATTTGAAATATAGGTTAGGAGTTCCCAAAAGAGATGCTGGCTGAATTTAATCTTGGGGATCACTCACATAAAGGTGATATTTGAAATTTAAGGGTAAATAGGAAAGTTTATCAAAAAAGGACTTGCCAACAGGACAGGCTTGTGGAGCATCTTATTTTGAAGTGTTGCTGGAAAAAGCCATGAATGGAATGAAAGGAAAAACTGTAGAAGAGATGGACAGGGTGCTGCAGTATCGCAAAACCAGGGAAGAGAATTTCAAGAAGGAAGGATGTGTGTTAGTTGCTAGGTCGTGTCCGACTCTTTGCAACCCCATTGACTGTAGGCTACCAGGCCACTCTAAAGGAAATCAGTCCTCAATATTCATTAGGAAGACTGATGCTGAAACTGAAGCTTTGGCCACCTGATGTGAAGAGCTGACTCGTTAGAAAAGACCCTGATGCTGGGAAAGATTGAAGGCAGGAGGAAAAGGGGACAACAGAGGATGAGATGGTTGGATGGCATCACTGACTCGACCAACATGAGTTTGAGCAAGCTCTGGAAGATGGTGAAGGACAAGGAAGCCTGGCATTCTGAAGTCCATGGGGTTGCAAACAGTTGGACATGACTGAGCAACTGAACAACATTTTAGAATTATGCATATATGGCATATTATGATTGATTGTCTTAGTATTATCGTTGATATTTAAATAAAAGATTGTAAAATAAATGCTATTAAGTGATGTTGCATGTTATAGCAAGTTGATTCTTTGGATGGCTTTTATTTTTGAAGTTATTTTCTAACCAACAAAACTTTCTGGATCTAACCCAGAATTAACTCCTGATCTTCATGAAACCCTAATAGGTAAGTTATTATCATTCCTAGTTATAGAAAGTGGGGATTTATGTAAGTATAAAATTCAAAGAAAATTAATTGTGTATCTTATCCCAATGATGATGGATCTGTGTTAAATAATACATTGTATTCTAACAGCCTTATAAGAAGCATGGACCTCTACTCTCTGTTATAGAGTTATATTTTTATAGAGTTCATTAGTAACTTGACTTAGAACCGAGAGGTTAAAAAATTGCTCAATTCTGACCATTTTTTTATAGTCAGTTAGCAATATTTCTCCTGTAGTCTTTTTTTTCCCTGTAGTCTTTTGTAATAATTCAATAATTTATTTAACAAGCATATATTAAGTTCCTACAATATGCCAGGCTCCATGATAGATTCCAGGGATACACTGATAAATGAGACAAAAACTCTAGTATCCAAAAGGAGATAGATGATGAAAAAGCAAAAAAAAAAAAAAAAGTAAATACAGATTATGAGAAGTCTATGAAGAAAATCCTATTATATATTAGAGAGTAACTGGATGGAGGCCTAAATCACCTTCAGTAGTGTCAGGGTCCAGCAGTTAGGAAAGGCAGAAATCACACTGAGACTTCAGTGTAGGAGTACTAAGTTAAATTTGTGTTGGACGTGTGGAAAAGCACAAAGGAAACTCTGAGATGTCAGAGATAATAACTATGGGAAGCAGATACCACAACTAGGGCTGGGGAGATGGGAGGAAAGGTTAGAATTATCAGAATCTGGAAGCTCATAGGTCAGACCCCTGGGAGGTAGGGCTCAACCCTCCAAGGAAAGGGCACTGCCCAGATGTTGAATGGCTAGAACCAGTTGCCATTGCCAGGGTGACACACACAGAATCAAAAAACAATCCGGAAGGAACATAAGTCCCTTCTTCCCACCCTCTGCTTTCCAAGTTCCCTGTAGTCTAATGCAGCCTGTTGTTGAACCTAGCAGGAAGCCAGCTGGCAAAGAAAAAACAGAAATGTAGCTAGCTGAGTTCCAGCCCCAGCTCCCACTGTATTCCGCACTGCAGAATACCGTGGTGGATTTGGCGCTGGGAGGCAGTCCCTTGTCCAGGAAGTGAGGAAAGTGTTCTCTAAGCAGGTGATATTTGAGCTCAGAGCAGAAAATAAGCCCCTCATGTTAACTGAGAGAAGAACATTCAGATAGAGGGAAGGGTTTAAAGAATACAACCCCAGAAAGGAGACTGAAGCGCCATGAGGGAGGGGGCAGGATCTAAAATATAGTTGGAGACGACTGAAGCCAGGATAAAGCAAGGTCATGCTCACACAGGTATAGGCTCTTGGGTGTGATACTAAGTACACACATACCTTATGATGTATGTCAAATAGCCTGATAGCACGAGAAGCCACTGAAGGTGAAAAAAAAAAAGACTTATTTAGTAAACACCTATTGAATACAAGGCACCACTCTAGACAGGGGCTCCTGCAGACAAGGAAGCCACCCTCCCTGCTTCCTACACCTGTTCCTCTCTGTATTTTATTTCCTGGTTAATGGCACCACCATTTGCCCAAGTTTCCCAAACCAGAAACCTCTGAGTCATTCTTTCTTCTCACTTCCCACATCTGATTAGTCACTGAGTTCTGTCAACTCTACTAATAGTTCCTACATTGACCCATTCTTTTCTAGTCCCACCGCTACCATCTTAATCTGACGCTTCTGGAATTGCCCTCCCCGAATTCACCCTTCACGCTGCTACCAAAGTGGTTGATCCAGAGCATAAACCTCTCTGTACTAAAACTCCTCATGAGAAAACTGCAACAGATGAAGTCCAAGCCCCAGTCACAGCGGCTAAAGTCCTGCAGGATCTAGCCCCTCCGGCATCCACAGTCATTTTCACCTCCCACTTCACTTAACACCAGACCATTTGCAGTTTCCCTTCCAACCATGTCATTTTATGCCTCAGTGCCTTTGCTCAGGCCGCTAATCTTTCAAGATTAACCTTGGGCACTAACTCTTCCAGAAACCCTTCCCTGAGTCCCCAAATTGGACTAAGTGCCCCTTATCTGTGCTTCCACTTCTCACTACATCCCATTGGCATCACCCCTCCCCAACTTGATGGCAGAGGCTGTTCACCTCTGTAGCCCCAGCTTGATGTGGTGCCTAGGAAATAGTAGGTACTCGTCACTAAACTTACCGACAGAATTGACCTTGGATAGTACTCAGCAGGGAGCCAGAGACAGAACCTGACAAGAAAACTTCATATCCCATGCTTAGAACATGCAGCAGAGGGGACCCCACGCAGGCATGAGCAAGTGGGCACATCACGTGAGGCACAAGAGTGGAGGGTTAATTGGTATGGACCCCACTTCAACAGAGTGCCTCAAACTCAGAACTAGGGCATCATCTCCAAGAACAGTTGTAAGTATGATTTAATACTCTGTGCATCTTAAAAAACATTAATATGTTAAAGATGAATATTTAAAATATACCATGATTTTGATTTCCCTCCTTTGCTATTTCTTCATGTTTTTAAGATACCGGTAGGAAAAAAAAAAAATGGAAGTGAGAAAGAAGCATTTCATCAAGACATCAAAATTAGTAACAACAACATGGAAGAGGTGAGATCACATTTATGCAAAAATGTTTCCTGGCCCTGATGCAGGAAGCACGGAAAATGGCCCGTGATCATGCAACAAATATGCTGAATGAAGAAGTGAGTGACAAGAAATCTAGCCAATGATACTCATACAGTTAGAACAAAGATTTGTCCATCCAGAAGAGGGCATTCCGGATAGAAGCAGGAAAGGGAGTGTCTGAGGCAAAAATAACAGGAAATCCTTTGATCTCACACATGTAGAGGCTGCCCTTGTTGGCAGACAGAGCCAGTTATACATGGAAAGATATTACCAGAGTCTGCTGCCAGTAGACACCCCAGTGATACATCCAGTCCTCAATTCTGGGAAAGCTGCCCTGATATATATCCTATGGGAGTGGATGCTGTAATCTCCCTGACCCCAGCACCTGGTCCCAAAGGGAAGTTACAGTTCTTAAGGAAATAGAAACCCTATTATCCACTCAAGAACTCAGACGATATTTATTCTGAGAGACTGAATGTTCTCTGGGCCCTGTGCAAAACAAGTGTTTGAGCCTGCAATCTGGTGACCCAAGTGAAGTAAATTCACCAAGGTAACACCCTCCAGTCCTGAGTGATTGGTTAGTATCCCCCTTATGCTCTTCCATCCTCAGGAGCAGGCAAGAAGGTGGCTAGACGGGTGAGCACCTGCAGCCCTCGACCATAACACGAAGGTGAAGAAGGACAGTCTGACAGGAAAGCCACACAGAAAAGCAAAGACAGTTCTTCAAGAGGGAGGAGATCTTCAGACAGAGAATACTGTGTGTTTCATTACATTCATCCATTCATCCAACAAACAATTACTGGGTTGGGTGCCTACCACAGCCTGTGTCAGAATATACTAGAAGCTGAGATATAAAGATGCTTTACGAAATTAAAAGATGCTTGCTCCTTGGAAGAAAAGTTATGA
This sequence comes from Ovis canadensis, assembly GCF_042477335.2. Lineage (NCBI taxonomy): Eukaryota > Metazoa > Chordata > Mammalia > Artiodactyla > Bovidae > Ovis > Ovis canadensis. Next base: position 89,454,166 of record NC_091251.1, read on the forward strand.
CCAACCTAGACAGCCTATTAAAAAGCAGAAACATTACTTTTCCAACAAAAGAAAAACACTGGCTTTTCCAGTGGTCATGTATGGATGTGAGAGTTGGACTATAAAGAAAGCTGAGCACCGAAGAATTAATGTTTTGAACTGTGGTGTTGGAGAAAACTCTTGAGAGTCCCTTGGACTGGGAGGAGATCCAACCAGTCCATCCTAAAGGAGATCAGTATGGATGTGAGAGTTGGACTATAAAGAAAGCTGAGCACAGAAGAATTGATGTTTTTGAACTGAGGTGTTGAAGACTCTTGAGAGTCCCTTGGACTGCAGGGAGATCCAACCAGTCCATCCTAAAGGAGATCAGTCCTGGGTGTTCATTGCAAGGACTGATATTGAAGCTGAAACTCCAATACTTTGGCCACCTGATGCAAAGAGCTGACTCATTTGAAAAGACCCTGACGCTGGGAAAGATTGAAGGCGGGAGAAGGGAATGACAGAGGATGAGATGGCTGGATGGCATCACCAACTCAATAGACATGAGTCTGAGTAAACTCTGGGAGCTGGTGATGGACAGGGAGGCCTGGCGTGCTGCAGTTCATGGGGTCGCAAAGAGCTGGACACAACTGAGCGATGGAACTGAACTGGGGTATAAAAAGGCCTCTGCCCTCTAAGAATATCACCTTCTTTTGAAGTTTTTCTTCACAGAAGCTCAGAGTGGCTTAAATAGTATGTTTAAAGTCTCTGAAGATTCGGATGTAGTTAGATTGAAGGACAAATAATCACTTGAATGATAAATGATAGTGTTTTCAACTCCTCAGTACGGTATCTTTTCCATGGTGATCCTGTGACTAAACGGTCTTTTCTCTCCAGGGAAGCCTCTGAAATCTTCACACAGCAACTAGAGCTGCAGCTCCGGAGCTGGGTGGGATGCTGGCGACATCTAAGCCCAGGCACTACTTTCAGATCTGCTCTGCTCTTACTTCAGAGACGATGTCAGCACTTTATGATGCGGGAGCCTGAGAACAATGCCCAGGGCAGCCTGGCCCCCTGTGTTCTTTACTAAGTGGTTAGTTGCCTGCCCAGTAGACTGAAAGCACCTTCTGCCAAAGAAATGTGAGAAGAGTTGAAAACGTGCTATTTGGAGACTATTCTCCTCGTAGACATCCAGGAGATCTCCAGAGATCTAACTCAGCCTCACTTCTCCACAGTAAGTGACTGCCTGCCTCCTGCCACTTTAGTCTGAACCTGAGGGAGAAGGAAAGGAGAGTTGAATGAATCCTCATAATCTGAGGGCAAAATGTCTACCCTCTTTCCGTCTTTCCCTTTTCCTTTATAGTTTCATTTCCTTCTGGTTTCAACCGGAACAAACAAGAAATCGCAGATTCTTAATACCTGGCTATTGAACTTCTTAAAAATAATTTGAGAGTTTGTTTAAAACAAGTTTTCTGGATGACTTTTAAATTCTGATTTTTTCAAACTGTTACCCCAGTTTTCTCCCATAAGTGACTGAATTGGATGAATTTATGGAGATAGTCGTTTTAGATTCTTCAGATGGGAGAGAAGATCTAGAACACAGGGTTTTCTGTTCAAAGTGGAAAGGTTAGCTGGAGCCACACTGTCAGAAGAGAGGGGGCCCATAACAGTTAGATCGTCTCAGATTCAACTTCAATTGCGACCTAGGATTTCAATGGGCCAATCTAAAAATGTGTTTATTACTGTGTTAAGAATCTTGGGGGGAAATCTAAGGAAATGCTTTGCTTCAAAGTGCTACAAAGAATGAATCTCTAAGCACCAAGTAGTATTAGAGAGACCAGCTCCAATATGTGACAGGTAAACCTATCATTCAAGAGCTTTCACATAATTACAGAAACAACACACTCAGAAGAAAAAGACAGGAGAATCTGCATGGTCAGTACCTGGGTGTTCACTATGGAATTCTTTCAGCTTTGGTGCAGCTTTGAAAATGTTTTATAATAAAATACCAGGGAAGGCAAAGCCTCCATGAAAGTAGTAAACAGCCAACACGCAGAACATTTTCAGGGACATTCATAGAAGCCCTGTCTGATTTCAGTGGTCAGAAAAACTACCCAAACCACTTCCACCTCAGTTCCCACTCTCTCCACTTCCTAATTTCCATTAAAACTCAAGCTGCCAAAGGTCCGGAAATTTTCCAGTAACCAATAACCACATCATCATCACCATCACAGGGTGAAGAGACCTCATAGCTGTACTATTTTTAGCACTAACAGGGCCTTGGTCTTTCTTGAAACATCACCCAGATGGGGGAGGTCCTAGTGACATCATGGAAGTCTAGAGCAAAGCTGAAGTAATTCCATCCCTGAAATGTTACAAGTCATTGCTTCTCTGTGCTTGGTTTCCCATTAAAATCCTGGCATTGGTTTCTGGTCTGTAATCAGATTTAGTTTGGAATCTGTTTTGTTTTACTAAAAGTAGCCAACAATACTTTTCAGATGAAAATCTGTACTATAATTCTGCAGAAAAGTACAACCTGATGTAACTATCTGCTGAATTAATCTCCACTTAACTGGAACTAAAAAGAGGAACAAGAAAAACTGAGAGGATAAAGCACTAATTAAAAGAAATAAGGGATGCGAAGAATCTGCAAGTGATAGGATAAATTAGGGTTCATCTCAAATAGAACTCAATTGTTTCATGTTGTCCTTGCTCCACAACACACAAAACAGCTTTCTCTGTAATAGCACTCCATATCTCACTTGCTTAATTAAATGTATAAGACATTTAATGGGCCTGGTGAAAGGCATAGATTATTGGAAAAAATATTAACTTAGATGGTGAAAACTAATGCACCACCCTTGTTAGGACATAATATAACAAAGGGTTCTGTATATCAGTGAAATGATGCTAGTGTTTCCATGGTGGCCTATAGCAACCCTACTTTGTTTCTCTGCTTTAATCCACACATTAATTCAGCACATATTTATTGTAAATCTATAATCCATACATTCATTGACCTTTTAATGTGATTAAGCTATTTTTAGTACTAAAATTTATTTTTTGAGTTCTATATTGTAGATAGACCTCTACTGCACATGTAATAGTAGTAAAGCAAAATAGTATGAACTTTCATAACGAATTTGCATAGTCTTGTTTTACTCTTAAAATATTTTCATAGGCTCTATAAATGTTCAGCTTATTAATACAATAATGCTATTGCCAATTTCCCCCCAACACTTCTGCTCTAACTTTTCATCATCAAGGCCATGTTCACATGATTCGTTCTCTGACAATTCAACAGTCACAGGGTGATACAAGAGAGATATAAATGCATTATTCATGTTTTACATTTATCCTGACTAAAAATGTATCCATGGATAATGATGAAAATGTTCTAAAGTAAGATTAGGAGATTATGGTGCCAACCGCACAACTCTGTAAATACACCAAAAATCATTGAATTGTACTAACCCTTTAAATGAGTGAAGTTGGTACATAAATTATATCTCAGTAAAACTATTTGAAAAACCTATCCATGGATAAAATTATTAGGAAGACAAAAATCACCTGTGAAAGCCCAGCCCACACAAATTAGAATTATTCTGAATCACCAGAGTTTATCACATTATTTCTGTAAGGGTTGCTCATTGGCTAAGAAGGCTGGGGTCTGTGAGCGGCTGCTCATCTGTGATCCCCGCATGAGAAAGCGCAGCAGAGCACAGGGGCTCTTCAGAGGGAGAACCGCGGAGCACCTACTGCTCTTTGAGGGCAAATCTTTTCCCAAACACCAGTTGAACCATTGGGTGCCATTTGTTCCGGTAAATTTTACAGGAGATTGTGATGTTCCATACAGGTCCACACTAGGATTAGTAACTGCTAGTTTTTGTTTTTTTTTAGAAAATACTGATATTTAATGTCATGAGAAAATATTAGTATATATTACACATATGAAGCAATATTAAAACTTCCAGTTTTACAGACATAAGGTTTATATGACTATGGATATATATATATAGAGAGAGAGAGAGACATATATATATATATATATATATATATATATATATTGATATAGACAGAGCTATACCAAAACTTTAATACTATCTCTAGGTATTAAGAGTAAGCCTAGTAAATAGTTAACAGCTGACCCTACTTTTGAACTACTGACAAAACTTGCGTGCGTGCACAGCCACACAATTGGTTTCACAGAACAATTCATACACTTTAAGAATTGTTAAATACTGCTCTCCCGACTAATTGAGATAACTGAAGAGATTAGGGATGGGGCCTTTGGTGTGCAAAGTATTAATCTCAAACCACAGTTACAACAAAACTAGTTAACATTCAGCAAACATTTCCCAGCCATACGCATAATCCGAAAGTACCAAAATATTTCCAGAACAAGTGCTTAGCAGCAAACAATTTTCAAAAATCCTATCACATCAGAGAAGATAAAAGATTCTATTTCATTTCCTGCTCCTTGGCTGATCCCACCCTTTGTTCCACGGTGCAAAGGGGATGCAAGGGGCCAGTCCTGGTCTTGGTGGCCAGTCCCCTGGAACCCTGCCTTCCTCTCATTCTCTCCTCCCTCTCGGTGGCCCTGGATCCAAGCTGCTCTTGTTCCCCTGAGAGATCATTTGCCCTCTGGAGGCTTTTTTCTCATATCCAGGGATTCTGGGGGCCACATAATGACTGCCCTGGGAAAGGGCCACAGGGCAGATACAGAGTAGTCTGTGTTTGTGAGCAGCGGATCTACCCTCCAGCATGTGGATGTTGTCACTTTATAAGAGTGATTTTTTTTTAATGTGCACTTTATCACCCACTTCTGAATGAGCAAGAGTCAACCACTGCATTTTATCAAATCTAAAACCCATTATTTATAAGATATACTATTATTTTATGGGCCAATGAGAAATAAAAATGCAGCTAATTAGATAACAATGCTTTCTTACAGCTTGGAATTTTCCACGTGGTATTTATCTATCACCCTCTGTGCCCTCATTCTCTGTTTCTTAGAGGAGTGCTCCACTCTAGTCTCTGGGAACTTCTTCCAAGCCTCTGATGTGCATTCTGCAAGTTTTACACTGAAAATTTCTTAATCTTACCAGACAGGGTCAACAAGAGACTTTAAGATATTCATTAAGATCACATTTTAAATGGCAATTAAATGTAACCCAGGTAGTACGACCTATGTGTATCATTTAACATAATCAACCATGACACATGCAGCCAAGTGACGACCACCAGGCGATTCTGTCCCCCCTGCACACACACACACATGCATGCACGCACACGCATGCACACGGACACACACGTACACACACGCACACACACGTACACACACGCACACATGTACACACACGTGCACGCATACGCACACACGCGCACATGCACACACACGCACACACACACACACCCCGTGAGGTGTGATCACAAGACATACTCCATTTCAGTTTTCAAGCTGAGGAAAAATATGTTCCTTAGAATGAATGAAACTTGGGAAATATGAAACTAGCAGTGATGAAGAAGGAGCCCAGCCCAGCAAACAATGGGGAGAGAGAACCTCTGGACACGGGGTCAGGGGTGGTGGATCGGTGCGAGCGCCATTTGGGTGTTCACTGTGCGCTGGGCATGCCATTCAGTGTGTTTTTATGCATCATTGTGTCCGGTGGGCCCAACACTGAGTTGAGGCAGATGGTTTTATCCTCATTTTACAGATGAGGAAATTGATCTCAGAGATGTTAAGTAACAGGCCAAAGGCACAAAGGAGCAGGTGACAGAGCCCAGATACGAACCTAGATGTGTCTGACTCCAATATCCTTTAGATCCCCACCACACCAGTTTCCATGCTGGTCTTACGGCACTTGGGTTCTGAGAGCAATTACACTTGAAGTTGGTCCGGTCCCAAGTATTCCTGAAGGGGGTTACTTCAGAATTTTATGGAGTGAAAAAGGATTGTCTACAGTGACTCACAATGTACGGCATGAGAACTACACACTAGTGATGAAATGGTGAGATGAGCCTGTGTAAGTGTATGCATATACACACCTACCAGTTGGGAATATAGAGAGTTGAATAGGATGCTCTGGCTCTTTATAGGAAGACAATACCCAGGCTTCTCAGGACCCTACATTGCACAATGGTTATTTGAGTCTATATTACTAGACTCATGTTATCAAATGTCCTCAATGACTATAGGAACCCAGGATTTCACTTATTTGGCAGTTTCAGGCCTGCTGCAAGCTACAGACTCATGATTGTCTGGCTCTACTCACCGAAAGCCATGATCAAGACCATCGAAAACAGCTCAGCTCAAATATAGACAGCAGCTCTCTGACCACTGATAGAGTTAATGAAACTCTTTCTAAGGCATGGATCTCATGTGTGAAATGAAAGTAAGGATTAGTGTTGACATTTTCTTCCTTTATGTATGCCTTATTTTCCATTTTTGTTTCTTTCACAAAAGACTTCATCATGAAAAAGAGGAAGCCCAAACTGAAGTGAGTTAAAACTTTGCCTCCAAGAGGATTGTGGCTTGGCCCTGAGTTGAGGTAAGAGGGGATGGTGCATATGGGGGTTAGGAAGGGACCACATGGAACTACTTCTCTTGATCTCTCTCTCCCTTTAGCTCTCCTTCCCAGGCTTTTCTTTTTTTTTTTTTTTCAGCTGCACCAGGTCTTAGTTGCGGTATATGGCATACTTTAGTTGCAGCATGCAAACTCTTAGTTGTAGCGTGTGAGATCTAGTTCCTTGATTAGGGATCAAATCTGGACCCCCTGCTTTGGGGACATGGAGTCTTAGCCCCTGGACCACAGGGAAGTCCCTCCAGGCTTTCTTTTTCTCTTTTCCTCTTCTGGGAAAGATAAGATGCTGTCCTAAAGACATTGCTTACAGGGATCAACACTTCTAGACCTCAGGCAGCGACGTGGCAACTGACAGAAGAGAGTCTGTCTGGGATGAGAGGGATGAAAGTGACTTGACGCTGGCTCTGGGAAATGAAGGGTGAATAGCTGCTCTGATATTGCTGATGACCCTGACCTGAAAGCCTGCTGACCTCTGCTTTCCTTCCTCTGTCATACCTTTCTCTCATCTGAAAGTGTGCTTTTCTTATGATTTCTTGTCATATCCTAGGAGATCCCCATATATTTAGGCCCCAAATAATCCAATTGATGTTTTCATCCATCTTCCCTCCTCCAACCTCACTTCCTTCTTCCTTGTATTATTATTCCCGTCCATCTTTCCAAGCACCCAAGGCAGGACTGAACTGTAGGCAATGACATAAACTCCTCTCATCAGTCTGTGAGCTTCTGATTCGTGGTGTGGGGACTTAAAATCTCGAGTAAGTTATTTTCCCTCTCCAAGCCTCATGGTGTATAAAATGAGGGTCTTAATAATGCTACTTCATAGTGCTTTTAGAATCAAATGAGATAGCACACATAAAGCTGTTATAGCGTGCCACAAAGCAAGAACTAAATAAATGTGGTTGATTATTGTTTTCTATCCTCTCTGTTTCAGCTTGTCATTTTGTCTCTCTCTTTTATTCCTGAATGGTCTTTCTTCTGTCTCATTCTATTTACATTTTGGCTCCTCTGGACTATCACTTCCTCTTGGCTCATTTTACTTTCCCTGTGTTCATGTAAGATGCACTGAAGTTGGGATGGGGAGGGGACATTGTGTTGTCCACAGCAGAAGGTCTGATGGGAAATTCCCAGAGTCACATATTCATGGGCTGTCAAGCAGGAGTGGTCTCTGTGCCCCTAAACTCTGGCTGGGACGGAGATGAGACATGTTCACTACCCTCTAGCCTGGCCAGGGAAAGGAAGAGAAGGATCTCTGAGAAAGGACTGAGGTGGAAATAAATCTTCAGGACTTACCACTTGCCAATTAAGGACCCTTCCTCTGAACTGGCATGGAGTTTGTGAAGGGGAACAAGTGATCTTTTGAAGGCTTGAACAGTATTGCCTTCTGGGGCCTTCTTCCCTTGTTGGAATTCTGTGATTTCTGGCAGATGAAAGATCAAATCCCATGATGTAGAGCCACTGTGTGTGTTGAAGCAGTTGTGAGAGAGAGCAGAGACACAGCAGGAGATGCACAGCTGTCAGTGACTAGACAGAATCCACTGTCCACTAAGCCTCAGTCATAGCTGGATGTTTTAGGAAGAAATGGTCTCAGGTTAGTATGGCTTCGATACTCTACTCACAATAAAAGGGCTTGAGACCTGTGCAATACGGGGAGGATAGTGGTAGCATTTAGGAAGATAGAAAATAATGGTTTGGCTAGGGGGATATATGCTGAGAGTCCTCTCCTCACCACCCTAATTCCTGTTGCTAGCACAACACCCCAGACACTTTTTGTCACATGGATCTGATCCAGAGTCTTTGTAACCCTTATCATCCAACATTTTCTTTTTCACTTGCTTACTCTGTCTCTCCAGAGAGAGTAACCTACATGTAAGTGAAAGTGTTAGTCGCTCAGTTGTATCTGACTCTTTGCAACCCATGGACTACATAGCCCGCCAAGCTCCTCTGTCCATGGGTTTCTCCAGGCAAGAATATTGGAGTGGGTTGCCATTGCCTTCTCCAGGGGATCTTCCCAACCCAGGGATCAAACCTGGGTCTCCTACATTGCAGGCAGATTCTTTGCCATCTAAGCTAATAGGAAATATGTATGAGGGCAGGGGTATTATCAGTCTGATTCAGATGGATCTCCAGTGCTCAGCACAGTGCCTGGAATACCATCAATGTCGATCAAATATGTTGAATTAATGAATAAGAGCATTCTGTCGTATTCATTGTTTGTTCTCTGTCTCTATTCATTGGACGTCTATTCCTTCATTTTCCTGAGGTTTATACATAAGCACAATGAAGAAGAGTAACAGAAAATCTCCCACAAGGATCGATGAGAAAGATGACATCTGTGTCCCAGACTCCAAGGATCCAGGAGAGCTTCAAAATATGTTGAATGGAGGAGAATACGCGCCTTTTGTATCTCCTCCCATATTAGAGAGCAATTTTATCCAGGTAAATGATAATTAAACCCTGAATTAAGTTCCAATAACCTCAATAATTAATTTTCTCAAAGACAATGAAAAAGGTTGGAAAAATTGTTTTAATATTTTAAAAGGCATTGTGTGATAGAATGAAAGGGGATAGTTTGGGAACTTCAAACAATCTAAATTAATTATAACGTAAAAGGAAAATTCATTTCAAATTTCCTCAACAAACTCTAACCTAGAAATTCTGTCCCAACTCTACTGAAATTATTCTATAATCTTCCCAAAATTATACAAAGAAAGTATAATTATTTTAAAATATTCTACCACAGAGAAGCATTCAGATAACTTCTTTCTTAACTTAGGAGACATTTTAAAGGATAATATCTACGACACAACTAGGGATTAAAATGCATTTTCCTTCTTAGTTTTGAAGGAAACTATGCTTGTTAAATTGTACCAAGGAGAGAAGTTTCCTTCTCCTAAAAATGTACCTACATTAATGAAACTACGCTTCAATGCATTTGGGAGCAGTTCTAAATTTCCTCTAAACATTCAACATTAAACCATTCAGACCGAGGGTTCCATATGGTCCGATGGTTATGATTCAGGCCTTCCACTGCAGGGGCACATTTTTGACCCCCCTGGTCCTGGAAGTTTCGCATGCTCTGAGGTGCCGAAAAAGAAAAGAAAAAAAAAATCCAGACAGAGAAATGGAGAACTGAATTAAATGATGTAGGGCCTACCCTGAAACCTCTTAAGGTGTCACAACCAAGTCGAACACAAAACACACCCATTTAAGCAGCTCCCCAGCTGATTCTACAAAGAAATGACAACATACACATGTCCTCTGCACTGATAGGAGAGCTCTTCACCTCTAAGAAGTCGTAGGGAGGGAGGTGACGCCTCAAAAAATACTAATGTTTAAGTCATACCCCAAAACGCATGTGATGTCATGTTTTGATTTAATTCACCTTCTGTGTGCTTCTTTCCTAATAATCTTTTTATTTTTCTTCTGCACCTTTCTCAAATAAGCATTTTCGAGCTTTAATGAACACTGGGGTGGTGGTGCAGTCAGCTTTCGATAACTTAAATATTTCCCCATGTCATAACTAGATAAGTTACTCCCTTCAACACACACAACCTCTTGTGATTACTATGTCTTTGGCAGCAAGTTATCAAGGACCTGATTCAAGTGTGAGCAAAAAAGAACACTGATTATCTCAAGTAAAGTGGTGGCTCAGATGTAAGGAGTCTGCCTGCAATGCAGGAGACCCAGGTTTGATCCCTGAGTCGGGAAGACCCCCTGGAGAAGGGAATGGCTACCCACTCCAGTATTCTTGCCTGGAGAATCTTATTGGCAGAGGAGCCTGGTGGGCTATTGTCCATGGGGTCACAAAGAGCTGGGCACAACTGAGCGACTAACACAGATACAGATTGAAAGACCCGCAGGGCTGCGACTCATTTGCAGGACCCATCAGGGTCCCAGCTTCTCTCTTTTTGTCCTGTTACCTACAAATTTCTCCCTTCAGGACATCACGTGTGAGCAGGACGTGACAGCTGCCAGCAACAGAAGGGGCATCTCATCTCTGCAACTGTGAGAGCTGAGAACCCTTTCCCAGAGCCACCAGGAGGCTTGGTCCCATGGGACAGGCCTGAGTCACATGCCCCTGCAGAGAGCAATCACTGGCCAGGGGATGCGACCACCATGACTAGTTTGGGTGGATGAGAAGTTCACTCATTAGCTGGGGGCACCATCCCTGAGGGGTGGATCCTGGACAAAACCAGAATTCTATTAATCAGGAAGAATAGGAGCATGGCTTTGGGTAGGTAATCAATAGTGTAGGCTGCAATCTCCTTCTAAATAGATTTGGTTTTCGGTAATTTACTTTTTTGCAGCAGTTAATATGCAGCTGAGAAACCAAGTGTTTTCCCTCTCTGGCTTCCTTCACACCCCTGTCCACCCACTTTCCGGTCTCCTCCTCCTCCAGCCAGCAGAGATTCTCCTGGGTGCCCAGCCAGTCCATGTGCCACGTTGCTCAGGTCTGATTTAGAGGCCCTTCCTCCAGGGACCTTTTCTGACACTATGGCCAGGGTGTACCGAGCTGGCTGATTGGTAAGAGTTCAGAAAGTTTACAAGTCGGTTGTTAAACACAGACATCATTAAGAATTAAATAGCATAACCTTATAAATAAAACTATATTCAAAACAAAGGCAACAAATACTCAAAATTCATCATTCATTCTACTACATTTTACTATTATCTTGGGGTTATGGATACAAGAGTTTGACTTCTGTGAGAACCAATTGGCTGTGTGGAGTACAACATAGAACAGTATATGACTGTAAATTGTTTGCTACAATTTATAATAAACTTATATCTTCTCTGAGAAAGGTAATTACACACGTACCTGCCTTCTTTCCCACTAAGTCAAGTTTTCTGTCATGCACCCCACAGCACAGTACCCTGAACTTGTGCTCAATAACACTTAAGACACTTAGTGACATACTTGTTTAATGTTCATCTTCCCCAGTGGACCACAGAGATCAGGGACCATGTGATATCTCCAAGAAGTCACATAAGCAACAGCATCATGGTTCAGTTCAGTTCAGTTCAGTTGCTCAGTTGTATCTGACTCTTGGCAACCCCATGAATCGCAGCACGCCTGGCCTCCCTGTCCATCACCAACTCCTGGAGTTTTCTCAAACTCAAGTCCACCACTGAGTTGGTGATGCCACCCAACCATCTCATCCTCTGTCGTCCCCTTCTCCTCCCGCCTTCAATCTCTCCCAGCATCTGGATCTTTTCCAATGAGTCAGCTCTTTGCATCAGGTGGTCAAAGTATTGGAGTTTCAGCTTCACCACCAGTCCTTCCAGTGAACACCCAGGACTGATCTCCTCTAGGATGGACTGGTTGGATTCCCTTGCAGTCCAAGGGACTCTCAAGAGTCTTCTCCAACACCACAGTTCAAAAGCATCAGTTCTTCGGCACTCAGCTTTCTTTATAGCATCATAGTTCATCTCTCCTTTCTTCCTACACTGTTTGGGTAAGTGAGGTTGTTGAGGCCACAGACCTTATCAGAACTTCCCTCTTCCTCTTCTCTGCCTCAGGTCAACAGGAGAGGTGAATCCATTTACCTTCATAACCGAGCCAACTGGGTGACCGTAGGCATCTGCTCTTCCAGTCCCACCATCAAGACCCCTAACGTGATGTTGCTGGCTCATCTAACACCCACCGCCCAGAAAGATTCAGAACCCCTATTTAAAAGCCTCCTGACATCTCCTTCTCCAGAAAATCTGGTGCTTACCAGGTGAGTTACAAAGGAAAGAGGTTCACGACCTGTCAGAAAAAGACCCTTTACCCCGGAGGAGATGAGACTAGAAACACAGATGGGAAGTGCTCCACATCTGTTTCCTGCTACAGATGACAGACTCACATCCTTAGAGTCCGGGGAGGCAGTCTGACAACCTGGCAGTCAAAACAAGTGGTTCACCTTTAACTTCTCAAAAATTAACCCTAGGGGACTTCCTCGGTGGTCCAGTGGCTAAGACTCCACACTCCCAATGCAGACACTTGGGTTCAGTCCCTGTTCAGGGAATAAAGGTCCCACATGCTGCAGCTAAGACCTGGCACAACCAAATTAATTAATTAATTATATAAAATGAAGCCTGGCATGCTGCTGTCAATGGGGTCGCGAAGAGTCAGACATGACTGAGCGACTGAACTGAACTGAATGATCAGGAACTTCCTCCCCCACCATCCCAACTTCCATCAGGATTAGTTCTGTTCTTGTCTCAATCCACCAACTTGCTGTAGGACCCACAGCAAACCACTCTCAGTCTCAACCTTGCAGGACTAACTAAATGGGACAACTTCTCCTGAATAAGTAATAAATAGCTGATGTACTAGTTGATAATCTTAGGAGTATGATTCAGGTGAGTTGGTCTTCAGGAGCCTGATTATATGTACGAAAAATCAAGGTTTTTAGCCTCAAAAGCCATGAGCCAGACCTGGGAACATGTGGCCACAAGAAGGTCCTGCCCCATCCCACGCCAGCTCCTCCCCAAACCTGTTTGAGAGACACACCTGGTGTCCTGTCTCGCCCCACAAACATCTACAACAGGAAAGGCCTTGTGACAGTTTCCAATCAGGCCTCCAGATGATATTTGCATTTGTCTGCAGGTTTCTCCCTCTGCAGTTTGTGACTCTCTCTGTACATGATGCCGAGAATATGCGCATCAAAGTAAAGCTGGTGAGTGGCCGAGCCTACTACCTACAGCTCTGCGCCCCTGCATGCAAACAAGACACCCTGTTCTGTCAGTGGGTAGAGCTCATCTCCCTCTTGAATAAGGAGAAAGCCAAAGCTTCCAAAGTGTCGGAAGTCTCCAGCCTCTCAGAAATCACAAACAGCACAGACATCACAGGCTCAGTGGACATCATGGATATAGCAGCTTTCCCCGCCATACAGACCTCACACCTGTCCACATGTTCAAACCCCAACAACGATGTAGAAAGCATCGATTTCTCGGAATTCACAGACATCACCGATGTCACCGACGTCACAGATATTCCAGAAAATGAGGTCACTGAGGCCCCAGATATAAATATTGTCACAGAAGTCACGGAAGTCACAGACATCTGTGAAGTCACAGCAAGCTCAGGGGTCAGAGTGGTGTTTGAAAATGATGACATACTCAAGGCCAAGCAAGAGGAAAAGGTATGTGACATGGAAGACTTTCATTCTCTGATAATTACTCTCTTTCACTCTCTTTGGTGAGCTTCATGACATTGATTATTGAAATAGTATGGAACTTACTCTGATTAACCTAACATTAAGAATGAGATCTGATCCCTGAACCCCTGCATAAAAGAGTTATAAGATGTCCCCTGAAATAGGCAGTGACCATCCATACCATAAAACTTAACCCTGTATCAGGAGGCATGGGAGGATAAAAAGAACTTTGGTATCAGAGTCAGAAATCCTGGGTTGGAATCCTTCCCTGCTGGCTTCGCGTTAGTTTGGCCGAGTCACTGAACATGCATCTCTCAAATGAGAATATTAATATCATGTAAGGGTTATATTAAGGTTTAAATGTGCACAAATGTATGAAGTACACTGAAGGATGGGATGAAATTTCAATCAGTAAAAGTGAGGATGAAAATAAGAAAATAAATTCCCCAAAGAAGTGAGCAGCTTTAGAAATGGCCAGAAAGTAGAAAAACACAGAGCCATATCCAACAATATATCAGTTTGGCTGCAGCATAATATATATGGAAAATATTAAGATATAGGATTGGAAAATTGCTTGCAAATCTTAAATGCCAAAATAAGAAGTGTAGACTCAGTCTTTGAACAAACCTTAGCCACCAAAGCTCTGTGTAAGGGAATGAAGGGGCTGTGTTTTTAAAAGATTATTCTGACGGCAGGACGGATTGTAGGTAAAGAGATTGGTGTGTAGACTGTAGCTGAGAAATCCCCACAGGGCCCAGGACAGAAAAACAACAGAGGGCAAAGATGGACATTTCACAGAAGAGACCACTAGCTACTAAGGTTAGCGGAAAAGCTTAACCTCACTAGTAATAAGAAAATGCAAACAAAAAAATATTTCATCCATAAAGCTGCTAAATAAGAGATCAACACAGTCAGCATTAGTAAAGTTGGGGTCATCTTGGAGTTTCTAAAGATTCATGGCAGGGTGAGAATTAGAACAAACTTTCCTGAAACCATTATGAGTCAAGAACCTAGAAATGTTGACACCCTTTGACTCAGTGATTTCACTTTTAAGAATCTTTCTTAAGGAATTAGTGAAGTCGCTCAGTCGTGCCCAACTCTTTGTGACCCCATGGATTGTAGCCTGCACCAAGCTCCTCCGTCCATGGGATTTTCAAGGCAAGAGTACTGGAGTGGGTTGCCATTTCCTTCTCCAGGGAATCTCCCCTACCCAGGGATTGAACCCGGGCCTCTCACATTGTAAGATTAATCTTAAGGAATTAATCATCAATAAGAATGAGGATCTAGCTATAAAGATGTTAATTGTACCACATCTATACTATGTTTATAAAAATAAAATAATGATAATGAAGAAGTAACCTAAACATCCACCACAGAGGAAGGGCTAAATGAATTTAAACCATAAAGGGCGTGTGCCATGTTTATATCATTCAGGAGCAACCAAAGTGACGGACAAGACTATATCCACTCAGTAAATACTGGTTAAATGAACAAGTACTCTGTAGCTGCTAAAACTGTTGGAGAATTTTTCTTTACTTGGAAAAATGTATATGATGTAAAGCTGAATGAAACATGAACTGGAAGTTACCATCCTTATTACACAAAAATGCAAGTGTATTCATAGATAATAGGAGGGAGAGAAAGTCGTGTTGTTAATAGTTATTTCTGGGCTTCCCTGATAGCTCAGTTGGTAAAGAATCCGCCTGCGATGCAAGAGACTCCAGTCCAATTCTTGGGTTGGGAAGATCCTTTGGAGAAGGGATAGGCTACCCACTCCAGTATTCTTGGGCTTCCCTTGTGGCTCAGCTGGTAAAGAATCTGCCTGCAATGCAGGAAGAATCCGCCTGCAGTGCGGGAAAACTGGGTTCGATCCCTGGGTTGGGAAGATCCCTGGAGAAGGGAAAGGCTACCCACTCCAGTATTCTGGCCTAGAGATTTCCATGGACTGTATACTCCATGGGGTTCCAAAAGTCAGACACGACTGAGCAACTTTCACGTCCTTATTACATAAAAATGCAAGTGTATACACAGACAATAGGAGAGGGGAAAGTCATATTGTTAATAATTTATTCCTAGGTTGTGGTCTTATAAGCAATTGATGTTTTCTTCTTTACAGGTTTCTGAATGTTCTGCTTCTTATAATAAAAATAATTTTTATTTAGAAAAATTCAAGTAGCTTTACAAAGTTTTTAATAACATAGGGAGATTTTTATAATAAATTTTAAAGTGAAAAAAATATGGGCTACAGCACTGCAATACGATCACAAAACAGGCACATTCAAAATAAATAAATGGAGAAAAAGACCAGAATGAAATGTACCCCAGTAGTTATTTCTGGCCTGTGGCATCAAGAAGCAATAATTTTCTCCCTTTCACTGTATATCTTTTAGGATTTTCTAAATAGTCTATGAAATATATATGTTACTTTCATTGTCAGAAAAAATGTTTAATTTTTAAAGAAGATTACTGCATTATTTTCAAAGAACAGTATAGAGGTAGTGGACTAGGTAATGACAAAAGGGGGAAGAAGGTGCAGATGTCAGGGATATTAGACAAAATCTTTCAGACCAGCTGGCCTATGGCTCTGAGGCCTGAGAGAGAGTCTAGGGGAGGCGAGGAGCAGCAGAGCAGTGGTACTAAAAACAGACGCCGGGGCACTAGGAGACCGGCTGAGATACTAGAATACTAAAGTTTAGGTCTTTTGAAAAACAGACTCTTTAGTATTTTTATGAACCTCCAACTCCCGTCACCTATTAGATGCTCTTAAGTCAAGAGCAACTTTGGATGGAGAACAATCGGCAGCAAGACATTTCTAGAAAACCTTCCTTTCCCTGCCAGTTGAGGGAGAGGAAGCCCTGTGACTGAGTCCTAATTTTCCTTCTTGAGGTGCCAGTGGTGTGTGTGACCGTGTGAGGTTTCGAGTGTGCTGTGTCAGGTCCCCACGCCGCCAGCCTCCAGTGCCCACCTAGGCTCCTCTCAACAGCTGTGCAACACCAAGCCTCATCCCTTCATCACCGTGCTTGTGCACTCGAGGGCCCTCAGTAAATATGAATGACATGATTACTGCTTCGTAAATAATCTGTTTCTGTGTGATGCTCTTCTGTTACCTGATTTGCTGCTGCTTGTTATTTTCAAAGGAAAAAATGGAAAACATTCTGAAGTCTGGGTGTTTACGAGATACAAAAAGTAAGAATGAGTTTAGAGAATCCTCAAAACATGTCACCATCTCAAACCTAACACTGACTTTCGAAGGTGAAAGATGTTTTCAAACTACCTTGACTCCAGAAGAAGATGAGACAGACAAATCCAAAGAGATGAGCAACAGACCCTCCGAAATAAGGACAATGGACTCTGAAAGCACAACTCTCAAGGCTGAAGAATCCAGGTATGTGAAGCAGGGAGATGCCAAATGATGCTAAGATATGAAAAACGTAAATAAGTGCATGCTTTAAAGTCCCTGCAGGACTTCCCTGGGAGTCTGTTGGTTAACACTATACCCTTCCAATCTAGGGGGCTTGGGTTGAATCCCTGGTTAGGGAAATAAGATCCCACATGCTGTGTGGTTAGACCAAAAATAAAGGAAAAGTAAATAAAGTCCCTGCAACTCAGGCATTTGTCATGGAAGATTCTCAGACATACGAATGACGTATGAATGATGACATAATCTCAGACATATGAATGATAACATAATCAACTCAATAATCCACATTTGGTTTAACCTTGTCTAATTTTTATTTTCACACCAACTTTTTACACCATTCAGTTGGCATTCTGAGCTATCTGCCTGGTATAGATGGTGTGTGCTGAAGGAAATAAAATGGAATCATGGTGTCCACACTTTGGAGTTAGGGCCATTGATTATCTGGAGTAATTATGGGTACTTTTATCTTTACACTTCTATTTTCTTCTTTACATGTCCCTTACACTTTTCTACACTTCCAATGAATAACTGAATAATCTGAAAAAATATTTTTATAATTATAAATTACAAGATGAATGTGAGAGACACTGTGGTATTATAAAAATAAAAGTTAATATGTTTATTCTGGAGTAACAGCTATCAAGAAACCAGAGAAAATCATAGAGATCTAAATGCTATGTTAGCAAGAATGAAAATCAGGAATGTAATGAACTATGTCTAAGTTATTTTTAAATATAAAAAGGAACAGGGGAAAACAGGGAAACAAACTTTTTAAAGGTATGAGTCATTCATTCATTCAATAATATTTACTGACCATCTTCTATGTGCTGGAGACTGGGCATACATCAGTGAAAATAAGTCATGCAGAGTTTCATTCTAGTGAAGGGTATAGATAATAATCAAATAGAGTGTATTATGCCAGCTGGAATGTGCTGTGAGAAAACAAAAAGTAACAAGCATCTGAGGAGGGAGTAGGTCTATTTTATATAAGTGGTCAGGGACTGCTTCTCTGAGGAAGGGCAGAGATCTGAAGAAACGGTGGAGCACTGGTGGAATGGAGTTTCAAGATGACTGACTGTGTAACAGTTATAAGAGGGCCATGTTAGGTGTTCAGTAAATGGTCAAGATTGTCACTATTAATTCATTTCCAACACCAAGGATAAGAGAAAGTTACCTGTTCTGTCAGGAAAAAAATCTTAATCGACTGAGGAGTAATCGTTCAAAACTCTCTTTTTCACCTCCTTTCCCAGCTAAGTAGGGATCCAGGGAAGCAAAGGAATATGGATGATCCTTAGAAGATTCACAAACCTTGAAGTCAGAGTAACATTTTTTTACTCTTTAGCTCCTGGGCAGCCACGTTTCTCACAGTTCTAGAGCCTCTACATCCAAGTGTCAATACACTCCAGGTGTTGCTGGATCTCGATTATGATTTCAATGGTCAATTTCAATTCAATTTCAATATGATTTCAATTTCAATTTCAAATTTTGATTTTGGTGGTCTGCTTAAGCAAAGCGTTGTGTCCTAGCAAGGGTTTCTATATCAGTGGTTCTTAATGTGTGGCTGGTAAATTCTTGAGATGGGCTCATCATTTTGTGTTGTAATAAGCCTCCAAGTAGTTCTAGTATACAACCATGTTTGAGGACTGTTGCCTTATGAGAAGCCAGTCCTAGAAACACAGTCGGATTGAGCAAGGAGTCCTCTCTTGTGAGCGCTTCTTCTAAGGCCCAAGAACCAAAATGAGGGTTTCTCTTCATAGCCATAGGAAGAACTATCAGTTCAAATTCAAGGAAGTCCACTTCAGAAAATTTTCCTATATGACCAGATGTTCTGAAATTTGCATTAAAAAGTATATTTAAAATCAATTCACTGTATTTTCTTCTCTGATCGCCACAGCTGCTGCTCCTGCTGCTAAGTCGCTTCAGTTGTGTCCGACTCTGTGTGATCCCAGAGATGGCAGCCCACCAGGCTCCCCGATCCCTGGGATTCTCCAGGCAAGAACACTGGAGTGGGTTGCCATTTCCTTCTCCAATGCATGAAAATGAAAAGTGAAAGTGAAGTCGCTCAGTCGTGTCCGACTCAGCGACCCCATGGAATGCAGCCTACCAGGCTCCTCCGTCCATGGGATTTTCCAGGCAAGAGTACTGGAGTGGGGTGCCATTGCCTTCTCCAATTGCCACAGCTAGGCCTTCCAAAATTATGTTGAATTAAAGTGGTGAGAGTGGACATACTTGTCTTGTTTCCTGATCTTAAAAGAAATGCTTCCAGCTTTTCACCACTGAGGGTAATGTTAATTGTGGGTTTTTCATTCTTTGTTGTTCAGTTACTCAGTTGTGTTCAACTTTTTGGGACCCCATGGACTGCAGCATACCAGGCTTCCCTGTCCATCACCATCTCCTGGAGCTTGCTCCAATTCATGTCCATTGAGTCGGTGATGCCATCCAACCATCTCGCCCTCTGTCGTCCTCTTCTCGTGCCTTCCCAGCCTCAGGGTCTTTTCTAATGAGTCAGCTCGTCGCATCAGGTGCCCAAAGTATTGGAACTTCAGCATCAGTCCTTCCAATGAATATTTAAGATTGATTTCCTTTAGGATTGACTGGTTTAATCTCCTTGCAGTCTTAGCCTTTATTCAGTTCAGTTCAGTTCAGTCGCTAGTTGTATCTGACTCTTTGCCACCCCATGGACTGCAGCAAAGCCTGGCCTCCCTGTCCATCGCCAACTCCCGGAGTTTACTCAACTCATGTCCATTGAGTTGGTGATTCCATCCAACCATCTCATCCTCTGTCATCCCCTTCTCCTCCCGCCTTCAATCTTTCCTAGCATCTGGGTCTTTTCCAGTGAGTCAGTTCTTCGCATCAGGTGGCCAAACTGTTGAAGTTTCAGCTTCAACATCAGTCCTTCAATGAACATTCAGGACTGATTTCTTTTAGGATGGACTGGTTGGATCTTGCAGTCCAAGGGACTCTCAAGAGTCTTATCCAACACCACAATTCAAAAGCATAAATTCTTCAGCGCTCAGCTTTCTTTATAGTCCAACAGTCACATCCATGCATGACTACTGGAAAAACCATAGCCTTGACTAGACGGACCTTTGTTGGCAAAGTAATGGTCTTTATTCAGTTGAGGTAAATTCCCTCTATGCCCAGCTCCTGGAGTTTTATCATAACTGAGTGTTGAGTTTTGTCAAAAATTTTCTGCATCTACTGAGATGATCATATGGTTTTTATTCTTCAATCTGTTGATGTGGTATATCACACTGAATATTGGGAAAATCCTTGCATCCCTGGGATAAATCCCACTTAACTGTGGTTAATGATCCTTTTAATGCACTGTTAGGTTTGGTTGGCTAGTATTTTGTTGAGGGTTTCTGTGTCTATGTTCATCAGTGATATTAGCCTGTAATTTTCTCTCTTTTTTGTGGTATCTTTGTCTGATTTCGGTATCAGGGTGTTGCTGCTGCTGCTGCTGCTGAGTCGCTTCAGTCGTGTCCGACTCTGTGCGACCCCATAGACTGCAGCCCACCAGGCTCCCCCGTCCCTGGGATTCTCCAGGCAAGAACACTAGAGTGGGTTGCCATTTCCTTCTCCAATGCATGAAAGTGAAAAGTGAAAATGAAGTCGTGTCTGACTCTTTGCGACACCATGGACTGCAGCCTACCAGGCTCCTCCATCCATGGGATTTTCCAGGCAAGAGTACTGGAGTGGGGTGCCATTGCCTTCTCCAATCAGGGTGTTGGTGGACCTCATAAAATGAGTTTGAGGGTATTCTTCTAAAATTTTTTGCAATAGCTTCAGAAGCATAGGTGTTAGCTCTTCTGTAAATGTTTAATAGAATTAATCTGTGAGGCCATCTGGTCCCAGACTTTTGTTTGTTGGGCGTTTTCTAATCACAGATTCAATTTCAGCACTTGTGTTTGGTCTGCTTATATTTTCTATTTCTTTCTAGTTCAGTCCTGGGAAATTGTACCTTTCCAAGAATTTGTCCATTTCTTCTAGGTTGTCCATTTTTTGGCATGCTTCTAGTAGTCTCTTATGATCTTCTGTATTTCCGTGAGGTCAGCTTTAACTTATTTTTTTCATTTCTAATTTTATTGATTTGAGCTCTCTCACTTTTTTTCTTGAGTCTGGCTAAAGGTTTATCAATTATGTTTATCCTTTCAAGGAACCAGCTTTTAGCTTCATTGATCTTTTATTTTGTTTTCTTCATCTCTCATTTATTTCTGCTCAGATCTTTATGATTTCTTTCCTTCTACTAACTTTTGATTTTGTTTGTTCTTCCTCTAGCTGCTTTAGGTATAAGGTTAGGTTTGTTCATTTGAAGTTTTTGTTGTTTCTCGAGGTATGATTGTATTTCTATGAACTTTCCTGTTAGAATTGCTTTTGTTGCACCCTATAGATTTTGGGTCATCATATTTTTGTTTTTATTTATCTCTAGGCATTTTAAAAATTTCCTCTGATTTCTTCAGCAATCCATTATTTGTTTAGTAGCATATTGTTCAGTTTCCACATATTTGCATTTTTTGTAGGTTTTTTTTTTTTTGTAATTTCTAAGCTCATAGCACTGTAATCCAAACAAAAATACTTGAGATGATTTCAATTTTCTTGGCTTCTCTGGTAGCTCAAGTGGTAAAGATTCCGCTTGCATGGAAGCATATACATTACCGTCTGTAAAAGAGATAGCTGGTGGGAATTTGGTATATGACTCAGGGAACTCAAACCAGGGCTCTGGTTTGACAACCTAGAGCGGTGAGAGGTGGGAGGTGGGAGGGAGTTTTAAGAGAGAGGAAACATATGTATACCTATGGCTGATTCATGTTGATATATGGCAAAATCCAAGACTATTGTAAAGCAATTATCCTTCAATTAAAAATAAATAAAATTAAAAAGTAATCATCAGTCAGAAGGAGTGAGGGAAAGACAAAGAATGTAAGAAACAAAGGTATAGAAGCAGGTGCCACTCAACAGGAAATGTACTTTCTGCTATGTACAAGTATGACTTTCAGAGAAAAGCATACGATTTCTAAAAAACAAATGAGATAAAAATGAATCCATCCAGTCTAGCAATTTTTCCCAAACAGTAATTAATCAGGTGTGATCATTCTGACATCTTCCTCTGCTTTATTTCATTCAATATGTCTCAAATTCTGTCCTGCCCCCTGTCTAAGCTTTCAGAAACACACAATTTCAAAATCTTAACAAGGTGAACTGTTTAAATCATTTCAACTTCTTCTTTCCTCACCCTTTTGCAAATAATGGATGCCCTGAAGCACTGGATTAACTTTAGTACCTTAAAAAAACTTTAAAAAATAATAAACATTTTTAAGATATAGTTTTAGATTTACAGAATAATCGAGCACGTGGTACATACAACCCGACACCCAGACCACTGCCGCCTCCTTGCCCTCCCTCATCCCATCCCTCATCCTGTTTGCCCTGTTAGTAACACTTGCATAGTGTGGTACCTTTGTTAACAGTTAATGAACAGAACATATATTATTATTAACTATAGTCCCTAGTTTAAGGTTCACTCTCTGTCTTGTACAGTTTTATGGGTTTTGACATATGCACACTGACTATGTATCCACTGTTACATACAGAAAAGCCTCACCTCCCTAAAAATTCTCTGAGCATTAGGCTGCTCGTAACATTTTAAAATGTTAAAAATTGTAAGGATGACTTGTTTCTAGGTTGAAGTGATCTGCAAGTGTGAATTTTTTTACTCTCACTGTTATGATCAGTATTAGAAATGAGAAAAATGAATGCCTATATAAATAGCAAAAATCTTAGGATTTTAAAGATTACGAAGGATCTTAGTCAGCAAATCCCAAAATCTTCCAGGCTCTGCCCTTTAGTCTCTCAGCTTCCTGTATCATTTATCTGCTGACTCTGCTGTAAAGAAAGAAAGAAATAGATTTAAAAAACAAAGCAAAAAATGAATTTTGGTTCTAACTAATCCTCTTAAGTCCAATGTAATCAAGCATAGATTATATTTTATTGCCTATTTACATCAGGAACATAATGACTAGCTAGAGCCTAATTTGAGAATGTTCATTATAATTGAAAGACATAATAAAATCAAAGAACAGAATGGGATTCACTGATACTTAGTCCTGGGATATTTGTAGGATTAAGTCAGGATACTGTGAGAGTGATAAATGAATTCTAGTGTATATTTTTCTTCTCCAAGACCATGGATTTCAGTGACACCTTTCTAACCGTGTACTTTGAAACAATGAAAAAAAAAAATTAAACAATGACCTTGTTGAGTATTTTGCCCTCAAATTCATTGGCCTTTAAAATGTAAATTGAACAATTTAAATCTAGATGAGTGAAATACTATGGAAAGTTCTATAATGTCACTTTGGGTACTTTAGAAATGAAGGATTTACTTTATGGAGCATATATATTCCTTTTCATACCTTGGCAATAGTGTTACTGTGACTCTTCCCTTTGTTTTAAAGAGGATAATGGCAAGCTTCATTTTAGTTTGTGCCTCCTCTTTTAAAGCACACTTATTTGATACCTCTCAGTCTATTGAAAACTTTTATCATTAAACTCAACCTTATTTAAATCACCAGACCCATTTGGTAAAGGTTATAAGTATTTGCAAACTTCTCAGAAAATTACTACTTTAACCTTTACATTTGAAAGATTCACTAAAGAATTTGAACTGCATGAATTTGCCAGATCCTCTAAATGGATCAGAATTATTTCTCTGTATTTTATCTGAGAAGATATTATATAAGGATAATTATCCTTCCTATAACCTCTTACTCAAACAGCAAAACTTCCAAAATAGCTATTACAGTATAGCCAAGAAACAAAGATTTGGTGAAAATTAACTGACTTAAGTTGATATTTTAGCATTCAGTAGGTTAAGGAAATAAGTATTTTAATTACTGATTTTAATTTTAAAAGTCAGACATACAGGGACTTGCCAGGTGGTCCAGTGGTTAAGATTCCATGCTGCCAATACAGGAGGTTGGATACCTGGTCTGGGAACTAAGATCCCACAGGCCATGTAGCATGGTCAAAAAATTAAAAAATTTAAAAAAGGTATCAGGCATGCAGAAAATAGCCTTTATCCAAAGATATCTCTGAAAGTAAAATAGTCCAAAAAACTGACAGCTAGTCCCCTACTTTATATCCACTAAGCTGTAAGAAATTCTAATAACTTGGATGAATGATTGAGGTTATTCACCTAGAAGATTCCCATCAAGGCCACCAAGATTGTGATGAACAGCTAGCAGAGGTGGGCAACTGCAAACCCTGGCACCCATCCATTCCAGAATATACCCCACATGTCTACAAGAGCATATATTCCCAATGCAACTGACTCCATTTACAGAAACCCCTGAACAGCAGCAGTTAGCTTCTTTCAGTCTCAACCCCAAATGAGTTTTTAGGGTCTGGAGATGTAGCATGATAGGGATCCTTACAGCTTCATTGAGTGACAGGTGATAGCCATAATAAAAATAGATTATATGTAATTACATACAACTCATTTTTATGGCTTTTATAGGTTGGACAGCTTGCATGTTACATAAATTTAGGTAATTTTACTCTAAGATGTATTATAATGGATAATACCCTTGGCTGGGGCTTCCCACATGGCACTAGTGGTAAAGAACCCACTTGCCATTGCAGGAGATATAAGAATCGTGGGTCAGTCCCTGAGTTGGGAAGATCCCCTGGAGGAGGGCATGACAACCCTCTCCAGTATTCTTACCTGCAAAATCCCACGGACAGAGGAGCCTGGTGAGCTACAGTTCACAGGGTCGCATAGAGTTGGACATACTGAAACAACTTAGCAGGCACATGTGCACCCTTGGCTTACTAAATATATGTTATTACTACATTGGAAAATACTCTGATGCTGGGAGGGATTGGGGGCAGGAGGAGAAGGGGACGACAGAGGATGAGATGGCTGGATGGCATCACTGATTCGATGGACGTGAGTCTAAGTGAACTCTGGGAGTTGGTGATGGACAGGGAGGCCTGGCGTACTGCGATTCATGGGGTCGCAAAGAGTCGGACACAACTGAGCGACTGAACTGAACTGAACTGAAGTACTTAGAGAATGGTTGTTTTCTCATACCTAGTAATTCTTTTCTAAATATTTGCGGTTATACTGGCCAAACTTTGAAATGTGCTATTTATTTTTACAGGAGCAGGAGAACTGATTCAGACACTTCAGGTATGGACCAAATCCCACCATATTTCTCTGTGATCCCTGGTATCAAGCAGTCACCTCAGGGCCCTAGAACAGAGTAGCTAAGAACAAAGGAATCGAGCCAAACATTTTGAGGCATTCCTTTTCCTGTCTTTGCTTCCTTTTGAGAGTCTGTCCTACAGAAACTGCCTCAAAGACTACATTCATGCTATCTTTCAAGCAGTAGGCAACAATTTGCTCTTTTCTGTGCTGATAGAGTTCCCTAGTTCCCAGGATCTCTAACTCGCAGGGCAGGAACCACTCCCAAGCTATTTCTGCAAGCGGAATCAAACATGATATGGCCTGTTACTCCTGCTGCTTTGGAAGGGCAGTGATCACAACTCAATCTCTTGGTGAATCTAAAATCTGCTAGCCCCTCTTTTCTTCCTGCTTGTGTCTTCGTCTTCTGCTTTGCTGTCAGGTGATAGAATTAACGTTTTCTTCTGGCAGCTTTTTCTTCACATATTCCCACATCTCGGGATCATTAACTGGTAACAACTGTTTGAAGTAAAGGCTGTCATGTAAACACTAGTGGAGAGTTCTTCCCTTGCTTGCTGCTGCCCCACTTCTGAGTGACTGTCTAACCTCTGGGGAGGAGAAGAGACCTCTGCTCCAGTCATGCACATAAAAGAACATCATGGAAGGAACACAAAAAATCACATTTCACTGAACTTAAAAAGGAGGGAGAAAAATACCAGAAATACTTGAAGGTGTTTTTTTGTCACATTTGCAGGAGTCCTACAAAAGAAAAGAAAAGAAAATGATTGGTGGGGAGAACTAAATGGGAAAGGGGATCAATCTGTATTTTTGGGGGGAGCACATGCAGAAATATATAAAATTGTACACATGAAATTTATATAATGTTAAGTAAGTAAATATTAGCTCGAAGTTTTTTTTAAGCCAGTGATTATAGAAAAGCTGTTTATACAAATGGGATTCATCTTTGGGCCTTCCCACTGGACTCTACTATCCAAAAGTACCAGAGGAGCTTCACTATAATGTGTTTTTACCTATATTCTAATCTATAGAACTGAACCTGAAAACAAATGCTATTATAGTTTATAAGAAAAATATAAAATTTCCCTCACAGTATACAGAATTTTCATCTATCAATTTATCCCAAATTTTATTTCAAAAAGAAATCAAATCCGTAAAAATTCCCAAGATATGCTATTATAGGCAAATATTTTCCTCTTATTTTCTAAAGGCAATATTAAATCTAGCAAAAGCCTTATAACTTAATACATAATTAGTAGCTGAGCATATAATTAGTACATTCTTCATACATTCTGAAGTACTCCTTATTTAAGCCATGGAAATTTAAAATTAATATAGGACATTGATACTTTCATTTTCATCTTATATGTGACTGATTCACCTGCCTCCTGGCACAAACTCAATTTTGTTCAACTGAACAAACATTCAGTGCCCATCTATAATATATGAAGCACTGAGACAGACTCTGGGAGAGATTAAAAATAAATAACAGGACATATAAATGGCCTCAAGACAAGTGCACAAATAATGTAAGTCGGAACGTTACAGGCCCTCTAAGAGAAAAGTAGAGAACATACTTTTTGCTCAAAAGAGAAAATCATGAAGGAGTCTATGAATATGACAATTTTTGTGTTAGGAAAGCAGAAACAAGAATATCCGACTCTGTGCGACCCCGTGGACTATACAGTCCATGGAATTCTCCAGGCCAGAATACTGGAGTGAGTAGCCTTTCCCTTCTCTAACCAGATCTTCCCAACCCAGGAATCAAACCGGGGTCTCCTGCATTGCAGGCAGATTCTTTACCAACTGAGCTACTAGGGAAGCCCGATATAAGCAACAGGGTGGGCAAAATCACAGGGCTGGGACAGTGCTGGGCATATTCAGTTTAGGAGCAGTGAGAGCAAGGCAGGAGCCAGTCTGGAGGAGTCTTAATCCACACTAAGGAGTTTGAATAGTACTGCTTGGTAGGTAAGGAGGATCCACTGAAACGCCAGAGAAATGAAAAAATTAATATTACATTTTAGGTAGATTACTCTGACTGCAGTCCATAAGAGAAGCTGAAGCAGGTTAGAGGCAGAACGTCATTATAATAGTCTGGGGGAAAGATACCCAAGTCTTGACCAGGTAAGAAGCAGTGAGATGGAAAAAGACCTGAACACACAGTCAACAAGCTTTAACGCCTATCTACTTGTGAAAACAAGAGAGAAAAGGGAAGTAGAGGCAACATGACTAGGAGGTACTGAGTCCGTGAAACAAGCTGGGAAAGGAAGACAATCTGGAAGGGAAAGGTGAAGAAATAAGCTGTGAAACACTTGAGCGTAGAACTGAAAGCCCTAGATTTTGGTTCCGTTTGGCCTGTTTCACAAATGTGTCATTTAATCTCTCTGGGGCTCAGTTTCCTCAGCTGTCAAATGTGAGTGCATATGGGTCGGGGAATGAAGCCGTGACTGGCTGTCTCAGGGCCCTTTCTGCTGCTGTGGTTTGTTAGCTCGTGTTTGTGGTCCTGGTGGCCCATCTATGTAAATTTTAGCAGGCAGCTTGACATGGGGCTCTGGAAATGAGGAGTTGAGGAAAGATACAGCAAACATGCAGCAAAATTCCACCCCGAGCTGTTAAATCATGAAGCTGGTACAATATACAAATTTGGCATGCAGTTTTCACCAAGTATTAATTATTTTCCCTGTTTGTTTTCTTTCCTGTACTGTCTCATTCTTTCCACTTTCCTTTCCTTTATCCTCTCATTTTTCCTTACTTAGGCTTGTACAGTTTTTCAATTTTCCCTCTGATTTGCATTTCTTTCCCCCTTGCCACACTCCTCTGAATCACTTTTTTCCCCTTTCACATTCCCTTACTCACACTTAACACTCTTCACCCCAAGGAAGCAAAGATTAGTAACCTTGTCATATTGAATTTAGACTGAATGTAGACTGAAAGTAAGTTTGTAAATCTGATTTCTATTTTAGGCAGAAGCCAGAATAATAACTGTTCCCACAAGAGTAAATCAAATCACTGTTTCTATTAACTTCATCAGATTCACATTCAACAACTCTAGGTCAAGGCTAGTTGGGGACAGCAGTCTCCAATTCTTTCTAACCTCTAAGCAGTTTGGAAGAATTACACTTTTCCTCCTTTTTGAGTAGGGTTTCAGGAAAAGCAGCACTTCACATGTACTGTTTTTATGAAAAGTCTACAAGGTAGGGCCCAGGCTAAACCCATATCTTTGGATCTGGGTCCATCTCTCTCCTTTCTTGACTTTCCATTTCTTACCTTTCTAAGCTTTATTCTCTTTAATTTTGCTGATTTTCTTTACAATGACCCCCAACAGCAGGCTTATCTATGATCCCCTGGCATTTTTCCAAGATGGAAAGAAATGAGACAAAAGACAGAGATTAAGAAAAGAAGAGAGAGGGAAATCATTTTTGAAACACTGGGCATGTCCTCCCCTCCCCCACCCATCTATCTTTTCCATTTTCTCCTTAATTATGGCAAATCAAACCCCTGGAATTGTAATAAGTAATGGGAGAATTCTAAAAGGGAAACTGAAATTTAATAATGGGCTCCATTGGAAAGAATAAAGACAAGTTTGATGAGGTTAGAAAATCATTTGAATTTAAGACTCAAGTTCTCTCTCTTTCTGTTACTTTCTTCTCTCTGGTTTTTGGCCTTTTTCTTTCTTTCTCATTTCCTCTTTCTAGGGATCTCACTTCCACTTTGCTGGACTATTTTCTGGCTCTCTACTCTCCTGTCAAATCCTCTCTAAATTCCTCAATCTCGTGCCTCATCTGTCCTCCCTTTCTCAGGGGAATGGATGTGAGGAAAGGAAAGTAAAACAGGAAAAGGCCAATGGAAAAAACATATAAGACAACTTAAAGGTAATTTTTGCACTTATAAGTCTCTATAGATGCAAATGACAGACACGACACGTTCACAAAAAGTTGTCAGTAAATGGAATCTTTTAACAGTGAATCATATTACTTCTACTATAGTAATAATAGGGGTGGAGTTGGAATGTTGAGGGTTTTGTTGTGGTTTCTGCTCTAGAATCCACCAGGGGTCAAAATGTAACATCAGTAGGGCGAGAGGGCGCTTCAGGTGAGGCACGGAAGAGAATTGCTCGCTGCTGCTCCTAACAATGATTCCTTTCATTCTCATTGCTACTCTTCCTCTCTGCTCCCTTATCGTACTCTTTCCCAACCTGCTTTCTCAGATTAATCAACACAGCCAAAGCCTCTTACTTTCACACCAAAAATTAGACAAATACTTATAAAGTCCCTAGAGGGCTGTCATGTACAACTGCAGAGATTGTACACTGCCCAGAGCTGGGGGGCCCCATTCACAAGGTAGTCTCTGTGCAATGAATAACTTGCCCAGCTGTGTGTGGTGGCCAACAGCGTACTAAGTTTCTCTGAGACATGCTTTACAGTGAGCTATTTATGAATGAAACTTCTCTCATTTGCCTCTCCTAATATAACTAATGCTGTGTGTGTGTGAGAGAGAGACTGCATATGCACACACATACATTTAAGGCTAAATTCACACAAGTAAAAAGACAGTTGGTGAAGCAGAGGCGACTCCAGCAAGAAGCACATGCCCATCTTATTAGGGTTCTGCTGATGGAATAGAGGCGCCTCCCCTTTTTTTCCACCTTTCTGTCACTCCGCCAACTAAAGTCAGCTTAGCACTTGAGCACTCAGTTTATTAACAGGGCCTCACCCAGATGTACACCATCGGCCAGACGCACCAGAGAAAAACAAATGTGGCCGAAAAATATCAAATGTTCACACACATTAATCCCCTGGCCTCCACATACACTCCTCATTCTGTGTTGTGTTTTGTCACTTTTTTCCCCCATTAAGCATGCTCTCAATAAAATGTTCTCTGGTGCTAGACTGTGAAGGATGGCACTCAGAGTGACATGCTGGTTCCTACGCCCACCTAGGGAGAGCTCCAAGCCTGGCTATTTCTCAATATAGCCTTTAGAAGGGGAAATTCCTTTTAAAAGTGAACCCAATATACTACAGCAATTTCATCCTTTGACTGATATATTCTATAACAAGAAATTTCAAATACTGTGGTCTCATTAAGAGAGAGCTACAAATGCAAAGAAGGGCAAAAATAATGGTATATATAACATATTTAGACCTTGACTTTGGAAAAGTGGCTCCCAAATATTTAAATTGTGAATTACTAATATATGAGGAAAGGTAGATTTTTTTAACATGGTGAAAAAAGTTTGCTACTAATAAAGACTTCATATTGATATTATTACAACTGAAATCATGTGAAAGTTACTAGGCCCCTTATTTACAATAAGCATAAACTATGTGTGTGTAAATCTCACATACATTTGACTAATTTCAAGACTCAGTTTAGCACAAATCAAGAACTTGCAAATAATTCAATGACAATGTCTACAAACTCTAAAGAATAAAAGTCCATAATTTTAATCTTGACTTCTTGATTTACTAGGTAACTGCATGGTAGAAGTAATTTTTAAAAACAAAACTTTTAAGAAATTCCTTTAACACTATATCAACTTCTAGATTTAAAAAATTATAACTTACCTGTCCAAAGGATATTTACTATTTTATTAAGAAGAAATACTGTATTATAAATGTAATTTTACTTATTTCAATCACTTATTTTACTCATATCTAGTTATTTTAAGTTTTACATATAACAGTAATAACTTTAAAAGATTCTGTATTTCAGACTTTCGAATTAACTGAACTAACTCCATCTTTTTTCTTGACCAGATAAATGTAAACTACTAAATTAAAAGCAAGCACAGCTCAAGAAATAACAATGGAAGGAAGGGGAGACAAAGCAGCATCTTTCATGTGGCAGAAATAAAGACTACTACTAATCATTAAGCATTTGATCCATGTCAGTCTTTCTTAAATCTTAATGATTGTTAATTGTGGATATTGATTTTAAAGTGAGTAGAGAACTGTATACTTCATAAACTCCATTTTTATCTGTAGGGCTTCTTTTCTGTGGGACTGTTGAATGAATATGTTGTTCTCTTTGGTTTTACTTTTATCATTTGGACATTAGCCCACCGCTGTGTGGTCTCTAACACGGGGTGCCCCAGGGTCCTCAAAGCCAGGACCATATTATTTCCATCTTGTGTTTCAGTGAGCACCTGGCCTAAGAGGCAGTACTTATGGAATCAACAACTGCCATTTTCAAACAAGTTTTTAAAATTCTCTAACTTTTAAAGATAAAGGAAATACAGACAGTCCCCATCCAAAGAATCGTTTGGATTTTTTTTTTAAATTACTTATTTGGCTGTATCGGGTCTTGGTTGCAGCGCATGGACCCTCTAGTTGTGTCCTGTGGGCTCAATAGCCACAAATAGGCTCTTATTTCCCCCACCAGGGATCAAACTCACATTCCCTGCATTGTAAGGCAGATTTTTAACCACTGGACCACCAGGGAAGTCCCTGTTTAGATTTTTAAAAGCCACCACTTACCTATTTTCAAAACTTTGCCAGTCATTCTACCATATGCTTTGCATAGATCCTCAGTCTTCACAGTAATCTGAGGGGTATGATTACTTTCCTGTTTTGCAGACAGATGGTGAAAGTGAAGCTTGGACAATTAAGTTACTTGTTCGAAATCATACAGCTAAAAACATATGTGTGTGTGTGTATATATATATTTTTTAATTTTATACAAATAGTACTGGTATTTCCTACCAGTGACCTGAGTTGCAATAACAAATATGTCTCCCCTCTATCTTCCATTTCATGTCCCACAGACAACGCTTTAGAACTGCATGGTCCAATATGGTAGCAAATGGGCATGTATGGCTCTACTGAGCACTTGAAATGTGGCTAGTGCAACTGAGAAACTGAATTTTAAATTCCTTTTCATTTTAATTAAAAAAAAATGAAGCAGTGTAGCATGATTCTTCATTAAACATAAATATTGTTATGTTTTTTCACTTCAACTCTTGGAAACTTAGCATCTGTACTGTGATCAAGTGTAAAATATGCAATTGATTTTTACACCTTAGTATGAAAAAGAATGTAAAATATCCCAGTAATTATTATATAGATTGTATATTTAAATTATAATATTTTAACTACATTGGGTTAAAATTTAGAAATTAATTTCATGTGTTTCTTTTTACTTTTTAATTGGCTACTAAACAGTGTTTCACAAAATTATATATGTGGCTCATTTTATATTTCTATTGGACAGTGCTATAGAGGAAAACCCTCTACCCAGCCCCCTTGGCTCACAGCCCAGGAGATTCTTCCCTTCTTTCCTTGCTGTTCCAAAGATGAAAGGGATTCCTTTCCCACTTCTACAATCAGAGATGAAATAGGGAGCAACCAAGAGAAGATTAATATTAGGGTCATTTTTAAGATATGAATATATGTACACTAAAAGTTTCTAATTTGGAGTTGACTGTCTCATTATAGAAAATGCTTTGTTGAGAGTGATTATCTGGAACAAACTGGTTCTTTAGGAAGAAAGTCACAACTAAGACTGAGTAATATTACCCGGTAACAGAGTCCTTTAAAAGGCAGTACCAGACCACACCAACCGCGGGTGACTATGTGCAACAACTAGATCTTTCATACATCATGGCCCCTGCACAACCACGCTGGAAAACAGGAAATGCCTTCCGAAGTTAAGACATTGTTATCAGATGACCAAATGATCCTACTCTAGGTATTTACTCAAGAAAAATAAAAACATGTTCACAAGACATATGTTCAAAACAAGACTTGTACACAAATATTCAAAGGAGTTTTGTTCATAATAACCAAAATCTGAAAACAAACCAAATACCTGCCAGAAGATAAATGGTTCAACGAACTGTGGTGTATTCATAGAGTGATACTGCTTCATAACAACAACAACAACAACAAAAATATGCAACAACAAAGTCAGGTATAAAAAGAACATACGTATGAAGGACTTCCCTGGCAGTTCAGTGGTTAAGACTCTGAGCTTCCAACGAAGGGGGAGTGGGTTCAATCCCTGATCAGGGACCTAAGAAAGATCCCACATACTCCTGCAACACAGCCAAAAGGAAGAAAAAAAGAAGAATACATACTATATGATTCAGTTGAATTGAATATTCACAAGACAAAATCAATTTACAAAGACAAATTAGTAATTTTCATGGAGTGGAGGTGAGCTACAGGATATTGACAACAAGGTGGTAAAGGAAACTCTGAGGTGAAGGGAAGTTGTATATCTTAACTGGGGTGGTATTAATAATTACATTGGTGTATGCATTTATCTAACTTACTACTTTAAAGTGGATGCATTTTTATTGCATATAAATTATACGTCAACAAAATGATTTTTTAAGGCAGTACTATATTTTTATAGCAAAAAGAAACTCTAGGAAGTTCATCCTGAAGTTGCAAATTTTTATTAGGTTTACACACACACACACCCAAACTTACTTGCTCTTAATAATGTACTGAATTTTTTCTTAAAAATAGATTTTTGGTCAGAAAATTCATAAATATTCCACAATTGACTTGTTTCAGCTTCTGCAATACTCATTCTTTACTATGTAACACATAAGACAGGTTTATAACATTTACCTAAGATTTTGGAATTTTGTACTAGTACTCCTTTATCTTATTTTCCACATCTATAAAAATAGTTCATCTGATAACACATCAATTCCTCAGTACAGCACTGTCCAGTAGAATTTCTATGATTATGAAAAGCTCAATATCAGTGCTATCCAATATGGCCAGCATAGCCTTAGACCAAAACTGTTAAGACAATGTCTATTATTATAAGAAAAAATATTTTCATGATCCATTACACTTTAATACAAAAAAGTTTTAAACTATACTTTGGAAATCTTTCAATAAAATGAAGGTGATGTTCTATGTGAAAGGATAAATAAGTGGTACATATAAATACCAAGTATTAATCTTGAGCATATCTGGTTGTCAAGTTAGGTGGAATGGTCTGTTAATGTCAATATTTAAGGAAAATTCAACTAAAGACCTAGAAGCTAATTACATGGCTGGTTTGAGTACCGTGTTACCTCTCTAGGAAGCAGATGATCTCTATAATTTAGATATGAAGTCAGTCCTTAGATGTATAATATTCATTAGAAGGGCCTTTAGACATAAATAGACTGAGGCATCAGAAGTATGCCCTTGTCCTCTGTCACTGTTATCACCACAGGACTCTGAGGGACAGAGATGGCTATTACCTTCCTGGCTACTGGGAATGCTACTGGTGCCACTGCATGGGACCAGGATAAAGTAGAGGAATCCCAGATATTCCGGCTGGAAAACTAGCACGAGTGCTACAGGAAGCAATTCCCACAGTCATAAATTTTACCTGGAAAATACATTTTCTGGTGCACTGGTGAAGTTCTGTAGGAGTAATTTTTAGATCAAATAAGATTTTGTGGGTTTTGGAACTGATTTATAACCTCACCATAACTATAACTTGTCTGTTATTTGAGAGATCCTTGTATCATAGCTCAGTCGGTAAAGAATCCGCTTGCAATGCAGGAGACCTGGGTTTGATCTCTGGGTTGGAAAGATTCCCTGGGGAAGGGAAAAGCTAAACACTCCAGTATTCTGGCCTGGAGAATTCCATGGACTGTATAGTCCATGAAGTCACAAAGAGTCGGACATGACTGAGCAACTTTCACTTACTCACTCACTGTATCTTTAAATACGTCAAGCAGATCCAGAGTTTGCAGGGCAGGAATTCTCTGTGGCTCACTGAACACCTAAGTAAAGGCATCTTACTAGGGCAAAAGCAACACAACTTCTGAAAGGGAAGATTCGTGCCACAAGAATCTATGAAAGTTCACTAAGGCTAAGTGAAGACAATGGAGACTTTATGGAATTTTAGAGTATGAATTTATTTGAACTGTCCACACCT
The DNA here is from genome assembly GCF_042477335.2 of Ovis canadensis. Lineage (NCBI taxonomy): Eukaryota > Metazoa > Chordata > Mammalia > Artiodactyla > Bovidae > Ovis > Ovis canadensis. Next base: position 89,489,368 of record NC_091251.1, read on the forward strand.
TTTGACAAACTGCCATATCCAAAGTGTTTTGCTATGTGTAGAAAGCAGCCCTGCTGTGGGAGTACAGCATTTCCTATGCTCATAAGAAAGAAAATAAAGGTTTTCTGCAAGGACTAGGGCAGGTCCTGGGTGGGTGTAGGAAACAGTGAACAGCTATTGTTCGAGTGAATGTGGACACAGACAACAGATTGTGATAATACTTTAAACATTATTTGATTTTACCTCAGTTCAGTTCAGTCACTCAGTTGTGTCCCACTCTTTGTGACCCCATGGACTGCAGCATGCCAAGTTTCCCTGTCCATCACCAACCCCTGGAGCTTGCTCAAACTCATGTCCGTCAAGTCAGTGATGCCATCCAACCATCTCATCCTCTGTCATCCCCTTCTCCTCCTGCCTTCAGTCTTTGCAAGCATCATGGTCTTTTCTAATGAATCAGTCCTTTGCATCAGGTAGCCAAAGTATTGGAGTTTCAGCTTCAGCATCAGTCCTTCCAACGAACATTGAGGACTGATTTCCTTTAGGATGGATTGGTTTGATCTCCTTGCAATCCAAGGGACTCTCAAGAGTCTTCTGCAAAACCACAGTTCAAAAGCATCAATTCTTTGGTGCTCAGCCTTCTTTATGGTCCAACTCTCACATCTATACATGACTACTGGAAAAACCATAGCTTTGACCAGATGGAACTTTGTCAGCAAAGTGATGTCTCTGCTTTTTAATATGTTGTCTAGGTTGATCATAACTTTTCTTCCAAGGAGCAAGTGTCTTTTAATTTCATGGCTGCAGTCTCCATCTGCAGTGATTTTGGAGCCCAAGAAAATAAAGTCTGTCACTGTTTCCATTGTTTCCCCATCTATTTGCCATGAAGTGATGGGACAGGATGCCATGATCTTCATTTTTTGAATGTTGAGTTTTAAGCCAGCTTTTTCACTCTCCTCTTTCACTTTCATCAAGAGGTTCTTCAGTTCCTCTTTGCTTTCTGCCATAAGGGTGGTATCATCTGCATATCTGAGGTTATTGATATTTCTCCCGGCAATCTTTATTCCAGTTTGTGCTTCATCCAGCCTGGCATTTCACATGATGTACTCTATAGATGACCTGGAAAACTCTATAACTGACCTCAAAAAGATCAGTTTTCATTCCAATCCCTAAGAAAGGCAATGCCAAAGAATGCACAATTGCACTCATTTCACACACTAGCAAAGTAATGCTCAAAATTCTCCAAGCCAAGCTTCAACAATACATGAATCGTGAACTTCCAGATGTTCAAGCTGGTTTTAGAAAATGCAGAGGAACCAGAGATCAAATTGCCAACATCCGCTGGGTCATCGAAAAAAAAGAGGGTTCCAGGAAAACATCTATTTCTGCTTTATTGACTATGCCAAAGCCTTCGACTCTGTGGATCACAATAAACTATGGAAAATTCTGAAAGAGACAGGAATACCAGACCACCTGACCTGCCTCTTGAGAAATCTGTATGCAGGCCAGGAAGCAACAGTTAGAACTGGACATGGAACAACAGACTGGTTCCAAATAGGAAAAGGAGTACGTCAAGGCTGTATATTGTCACCCTGCTTATTTAACTTATGCAGAGTACATCATAAGCTGGAATGAAGATTGCCAAGGAGAAATAATCATAACCTCAGGTATGCAGATAACGCCACCCTTATGGCAGAAAGTGAAGAGGAACTAAAGAGCCTCTTGATGAAAGTGAAAGAGGAGAGTGAAAAGTTGGCTTAAAGCTCAACATTCAGAAAACAAAGATCATGGCATCTGGTCCCATCACTTCATGGGAAATAGATGGAGAAACAGTGGAAACAGTGGTGGACTTTATTATGGGGGACTCCAAAATCACTGCAGATGGTGACTGCAGCCATGAAATTAAAACACACTTACTCCTTGGAAAAAAAGTTATGACCAACCTAGGCGGCATATTAAAAAGCAGAGACATTACTTTGCCAACAAAGGTCTGTCTAGTCAAGGCTATGGTTTTTCCAGTGGTCATGTACGGATGTGAGAGTTGGACTATAAAAAAAAGCTGAGAGCCGAAGAATTGATGCTTTTGAACTGTGGTGCTGAGGAAGACTCTTGAGAGTCCCTTGGACTGCAAGAATATCCAATCAGTCTATCCTAAAGGAAATCAGTCCTGAATGTTCATTGGAGGGGCTGATGCTGAAGCTGAAACTCCAATACTTTGGCCACCTGATGCAAAGAACTGACTCATTGGAAAAGACCCTGATGCTGGGAAAGATTGAAGGCAAGAGAAGAAGGGGACAACAGAGGATGAGATCATTGGATGGCCTCACTGACTCAATGGACACGAGTTTGAGTAAACTCTAGGAGTTGGTGATGGACAGGGAGGTCTGGCGTGCTACAGTCCATGGGGTCGCAAAGAGTCGGATATGACTGAGAGACTGATGTGAACTGAACTGAACTCTTTATATAAGTTAAATAAGCAAGGTGACAATATACAGCTTTGATGTACTCCTTTCCCAATTTGGAACCAGTCCATTGTTCCATGTCTGTTTCTAACTGTTGCTTCTTGACCTGCATACAGATTTCTCAGGAGGCAGGTCAGATGGTCTGGTATTCCCATCTCTTTCAGAATTTTTCACAGTTGTTATGATCCACAAAGTCAAAGGCTTTATCATAGTCAATGAAGCAGAAGTTGATGTTTTTCTAGAACTCTCTTGCTTTTTCGATGATCCAGCAGATGTTGGCAATTTGACCTGGTTACTCTGCCTTTTCTAAAGCCAGCTTGGACATCAGGAAGTCCTCGGTTCATGTACTGTTGAAGCCTAGCTTGGAGAATTTTGAGCATTACTTTGCTAGTGTGTGAGATGAGTGAAATTGTGTGGTAGTTTAAACATTCTTTGGCATCGCCCTTCCTTGGGATTGGAATGAAAATGGACCTTCTTCAGGCCTGTGGCCACTGCTGAGTTTTTCCAATTTTTTGGCATGTTGAGTACAGCACTTTAACAGCATCATCCTTTAGGATTTGAAATAGCTTAGCTGGAATTCCATCACCTCCACTAGCTTTGTTTGTAGTGATGCTTCCTAAGGCCCACTTGACTTTGGATTCTAGTATGTCTGGCTCTAGGTGAGTGATCACACCATTGCGGTTATCTGGGTCATTAAGATCTTTTTTGTATCTGTGTATCCTTGCCACCTTTTCTTAATTACTTCTGTTTCTGTCCTTTATTGTGCCCATCTTTGCATGAAATGTTCCTTTGTTATCTCTAATTTTCTTGAAGAGCTCTCTAGTCTTTTCCATTCTGTTGATTTTATCTATCTGATCCAAATGGTCATTGCTCAAAAGAGAGCAACAAGCTTAAAGCTCACCAATAAAATATTCCTCAGCCATAAATATGTTAACATATAATTTATTGATGCCTAAAGTACTTATAACATGCTAGATTACCTGGTGGTTTTAAAAATATGTCCACAGATACCCGATGCTCCTCCCTTCAAGAAATTTGCCTTTTGGGCCCTTGCCTTGGATGTAGGCGGGACTTACTGGTCTGCTTCAGTGGATAAAGTGCAGTGGGGGTGGTGTGGTTTTGAAGGCTAGGTCATTAAAAAGGCCCTGCAGTTTCTATCTTGGTTGTTCCTCTCTTTGATTGCTTATTCTGGGAGAGGTCAGCTGTCATGTCCTAAGGAAACTGAGGCCCGAAACTGAGGCCCCTAGCTGACAGCTACCTGAGGAATATTCCTGAAAGCACTTCCTCCAGTCCAACTCACTTCAGATGACTACAGGCCCAGATGACATCTTCTGGAGACCCCCATCCAGAGCCACCCAGCTGAATGGAGCTCCTGCTTTCCTGCTTTCCTGCTTTCCTCAGCAACTGGGATTAGGGGACTTCCCTGGTGGTCCAAGGGCTAAGACTCCGAGTTCCCAATGCAGGGGGCTCCAGTTCCATTCATGATCAGGAAACTAGATCTCACATGCCACAACTAAGAGTTCCCACACTGCAACAAAAATGGAAGATCCCTAGAACTGAAACTAAGACCCCGTAAAATAAAATAAATATTAAAAAAAAAAACTAAATTTACATTTGTGTGCATTTTGTATCACAAAATCTCAATTACCCTAATTCTACTATTAGAAGAGCTTGTCCTTCTGGGTATATTTTATATAAGAACTTCTAGATGTTTTTTGAAATCTGTTAATATATTTTGGATACTCTTTGAAATAGCGCAATGTTCTCATTAAAGCTAATTCAAATGTAAACGGAAAAATAATTTTCCTAACATAGCATAGAGGAAAGATAATTATTACTCTTCTGATGCTTTACGAGGAGCTGGCTCTTTTCACTGCTAAACACAATTGTGCTAAAAGATGATTTTCAAGGAATAATTGTTCAACTGTGTGTGTGTATGTTAGTCACTTAGTTGTATCCGACTCTCTGTGATACCATGGACTGTAGTCCGCCAGCTCGTCTGTCAATGGGATTCTTCAGGCAAGAATACTGGAGTGGATTGCAATTTCCTTCTCTAGCAGATCTTCCTGACCCAAGGATCAAACCCGGGTCTCCTGCATTGCAGGCAGATTCTTTACCATCTGAGCTATAGTTGAATAATGGCTTTGACTTCTAGATTACCAGATAAGAAGAAACAGGAAACCCTCAGTTTCTGCATACTTTCAAGAGCCTTTAAACTTCGGTTTGTGTATTACAAATTAAATTTAAGTACCAAAGAAAAAGTCAACAGTTCACACATTTCACCATGATCCTAGGTGCTGCTGCTGCTGCTAAGTCGCTTCAGTCGTGTCTGACTCTGTGTGACCCCAGAGACGGCAGCCCACCAGGCTCCCCCGTCCCTTGGATTTTCCAGGCAAGAACACTGGAGTGGGTTGCCATTTCCTTCTCCAACGCATGAAAGTGAAAAGTGAAAGTGAAGTCGCTCAGTCGTGCCCGACTCTTAGCGACTCCATGGACTGCAGCCTACCAGGCTCCTCCGTCCATGGGAGTTTCCAGGCAAGAGTACTGGAGTGGGTTGCCACCTTCTCTGATCCTAGGTGTATTCATCTCCTATTATAGACTTAAAAGGGGCTGGTGCACTGAGACGACCCAGAGGGATGGTATGGGGAGGGAGGAGCCGGGGAGGGGGCAGTCAGGATGGGGAACATGTGTATACCTGTGGCGGATTCATGTTGATGTATGGCAAAACCAATACAATATTGTAAAGTAATTAACCTCCAATTAAAATAAATAAATTTATATTTAAAAAAGAAAAAACAAAATCAGTGCATTTGTATTCTTGTTGCCAAAGTGTTCTCAGTTCTTCTGTGCCCCAAATCAACATCACAAGGCTTAGGACACTCTTGTTTGCTATTCCAGCCTCATGCATTTACTTCAAGTGTTATCCAGGAGCTGAGACCTGAAAGCTTTCAGTTTAAGTACTCGGTTAGTCAGGCCCTGGGACTAGCTTCACACTGTTTACTTTTACTTGAATTAAAGCAGTTTATCTTCTCAAATATGGTTTGAAAGTTTCTACTAAAAAATACTCTGGAAAGTGGCCCTAAAGTGTTCTCTGTGGTACTCCAGATCTCTTATTCAACCCAACACATTTTTAAAAATTTAGTTGAGGGCCAATGCATATTCTGTTTCTCCTAGAGTATACCACATGTGAAAGTTAGGACTTTTCCAGGAGAAAGAAGCTTGCAGAGTCCCAGATATCTGTTTCCACTGAGGTTTTGCAAATTCCTAATCAGAATTATCTCCTATATGTGATCTGCTATTTCCATCAGAAATCCCTTCCTCGGGCTAAGACTTCTCTACCCTGTCTCATGGCAGGGGTGTGTATGCTCTGAACTGATGTATCCACTAAACAGTCACACATAATAAACCCTTATAATCTGTCAGGTGTTAGAAACAAGATATCTAAGCTTGTCAGAGACATATAAATTCAGAAGTAAAAGTTAAGTGCAACAAAATAGTTACACCTGTTACTACTTTCAAAGGAAATTTTTGCTTTCTAATTCTCTATCCTATTAATCAGATGAGGATTTATTGCAGCAACTGGCATGACCCAGGAAGCACAGGACGGAGGTGGTGAAGAACAAAGTTTTCTTTTTTGTGTTTGTTATCCTATCTCCCTCCTTCAATACAGTACTATCTAAGAGCAAAAACAATCATATTTAGGCAGAAATTATTCTTAAGATGGGCTAGTCATAGGCCAAAATTAGACAAAGCTTAAGTTTTTCTTTGATCCTTTTATCATTCCTATTCCACATACTCACATCTGTTTCATTCATTCATTCATAAAATATCTACCAAGTACTGTCTATGTATTCCCCTGGAGTAGGAAATGGCAACCCATTCCAGTATCCTTTTCTGGAGAATTCCACGGACAGTGGACCCTGGAGGGCTACAGTCCAAGTGGTTGCAAAGAGTCAGACATGACTGAGCGACTATGCACGCATGCACACGTCCACATGTTAGGTACTGTTTAAGATACTAAGGAATCTAAAAATAAGTAGTGGTGAATAAAATAAAGTCCTTGCCATTACATTCAAAATAACAAATATGCAACATATCAGGTGGTGAATAAATACAGTGAAAAATAAAGTTGGGGAGAAGGGATAAGGAGTGATGGAAGGTGGGGTGTGAGAGATGTTCTAGGTTTTATCTAGAATAAGACAGGCCTCCCTGATAAGATAACGTTTGAAATGAGACCTAAAGGAAGTGAGGGGGGAGTAAGCCTATGGATATTGGATGTTTCATGCATAAGAAAAAGCAAAGGCAGAGGCTCTGAAGCAGAAGCTGTTGGACTCTTGTCAGGAGCAACAAAGATGATAGCATAGCTGGTGGGAAATGAGAAGGAAAAGAGTAGTAAAAGTTGAGGTCAGGGAGATCATGCCAGGCTGCAAGACTGAGCAGAGCAGCGACTCGATCTCACTTTTACTTTAGCAGGATCCCTGTGGTTGCAGTAACCAGAAAAGGAAATATGGGTGGGAAGAGCATACTGCAGGCATTCAGGCAACAGATGATGATGTCTTGGAGTAGGGTGGGAGCAGCCGGGTTGGTGAGAAGTGGTTAGAGAATGGAATCATTGTGAAGGTAGAAATAAAAGAATCTCCTGATGTGCACTGGGAAAGCAAGCCTCAACAACTGGAAGGGTGGCATTACCATACACTGAAATGCATGAAACTGGACGAAAATGAGAAGTTTGACGTGTTAAATTTTTAATGCTCCCTAGAAATTCAGGAGAAAGAGGTGGCAACCCACTCCAGTATTCTTGCCTAGAGAATCCCGTGGTCAGAGGAGACTGTTGGGTTGCTGCTGCCAATGGGGTTGCACAGAATCGGACACGACTGAAACAATTTAGCATGCATGCATGCATTGGAGAAGGAAATGGCAACCCACTCCAGTGTTCTTGCCTGGAGAATCCCAGGGACAGAGGAGCCTGGTGGGCTGCCGTCTATGGGGCTGCACAGAGTGGGACACAACTGAAGCGACTTAGCAGCAGCAGCAGCAGCAGCAGCAGCAGCAGCAGCAGCAGCAGCAGCAGCAGCAGCAGCAGCAGCTAGAAATTCAAATGGAGATGTTGAGTGAGCAGTTGAATAGGTGATTCTAAAGTTTAGGGTAGAAGTTCAGGCTAGAGATAAACTTTGGGTTTATAGTGTAAAGATGGAATTTAAAGCCACTGAGACTAGAGGAAATCATGCTGGGATGAATGATAAAGAACATGATGATAAGAATATTTCACTCTGTTAACGCATATAGTGGTGGACACTGTTCTAAGCACTTTACATAGACATTTCATTTAGTCTTTATAACCACTGGAAGTAGCTACTTTTATTATCCTCAATTTATAGATGAGGAAACTGAGTCTTGGAGACATTAAGTGACTTTCTTATGATCAAACACCTAGTAAGTGATAGGGCTGTCTGTTCAAACCTAGGCAGAAAGAAAAGTAAAATATTGTACGTGAGAGCCCTGAGACACTTCAGCTTTTAGCATTCAGGGGGATATAAAAAAGAACTAGCAGAGAAGACTGACCAGGAGGATCGAGTGAGTAGGAAAAGAAGCTAGAATGGTACTTCTCTTGCCCAAAGGACAAAAGGAGAAAATGCTCATGGGTGTCAAACGCTGCTGGTGGCTCAAGGAAGATGAGGACAGAACACTGGCCTTTGCATTTAAGAAAGTGGCTCTTCACAAGGCTGCTTTGAAGCAGAGGTGGAGTTAAATCAGAGTGGTAGTGGTGGGGTTAAATCTCTCAAAGTCAGAGAGGGTGTGAGAGAGGACATATAAGGTGTCAGAGTTCAGCTCTTTGGAGTTCAGCACAGGTACCACTCCAGATCCAGTCATAGGTATTCACATATGGATATGAATCAAAGTAACTGCTGAGATGAACACATTAAAAAAATAGAGATTTGACTGGAAGCTTGGTGAGGAAAAGATATGGGTAACATTATAGTCCTTTTCAAGGAGAACAAACTTGATTTCCTTTCGCTTGGTGTTCAGTCTTGGACTTTCCTTTGTTAGATAAATTTCCAAGCTCCAAATTTGCTTTCATCCTCCCTCCAAAATAAAAATTCTCCTGGGTCATGTTTTATTTCCTCACATCCTCAGCCTGGTACAGAACCAGCAAAGAAGGGTACAAATAAAAGTGTGATAGATGACTAACATCCTAAATATTGAATAGCCTACCCTGAAGTTATTGAAGACTACTTGCTGTTCCCATAAAAAGCCCATGTTTGTCTCTGTGGACTGCACTTAGTCATTCAAATTGATTAAAATTTTATATCTATCTTTTAAAAGCCATATGTGAGATCTTTTCCTATTATTGTAGGTATTTTCATAGTAGTTTACTCTCCATCCCTCTTGTCCCCTAACCCCCACCATTAGAAGTTAGTAAAGCTTCTCTTAGTATTAGACTACCTTTCTCAAAGTCCACAGAGCACCTTATTTCCATACTTTCCCTTGTATTTTACCTGTGTGAACGTGTCTCAGCTTGTCTATTCTCTTACCTTTTTATAGTCCAAGACAGGGACTATCATGCATTTTGATTCCCTATAGACCAGTGCTTAGCACAGAGGAAGTACTCAATGTATGTATCTTAAATTAATGAGTGAATATGAAAGTTGATTGAGTTGAATTAATACTGACCTATACTGAATGATCCCAAAGCTAAATGCAGACAGTGAGACATCCCATTTCACATGTCAACAACTACATAGTGTTCCTAGCTTAAGGTCATAATATTTCTAGCTAAGTTTATGAAAGGTTAAGAAGTACAGGATTATAAAATATCAAAATAATAACAACTAAGCCCAATTAAATTAGAAGTCTATGGTTTGTTTTCTGGGATTTTTTTTGCATTTAAGAAATTTTTAGATATTTGTTGAATAATTAATATGCCTACTCATTTGTTGTTTCATAACTTCTCACATCTGAATCAGTGAGTATTCTTTTAACTTACATTATTTCTGATCACCTGGTTCATACAATTATGAAGTGATTAGGCTATTAATTCAGTTATGAAAATTCAGATTTCACTGGTACACAGAGGTGATAAAACCAAAGGGATATAATAACCTTAGTTAAGAATTTCCTATCTAATGGTTATAATCTTGAAAACAGATTTCAGACTTGTTGCAAATATCTGAAATGCAATATTAATATACTTCCCCAAAACCTTTAATGACATAAAATAACACAATATTTTATTACATTAACATGTAATAGAAGCTGTTGTCAGATGATGGGTTGAGCAGATGCCAAAATGAGGAAGGAGGAAGGGTTTTTACTATGATTACTCTCCATGGTACACTTGATTTTACAGTTTGGCTTTCATTACTCACCCAAAGGACTTAGTTACAAATTTGCCAGAGTGATTCAGTGGGTGAACTGCTTTGTGACAAGGATAGACAATTCTTCTGATTGGATCTTAAACCACAAATTGCCCATTTTTTTCTATTTTGGGATGAATATCATATTTTTTTCAACCACTGATGCTATCCATGTTAGATTCCATATAAGAAGGACACTTCCAGAATCTTAAAACTAGAAAGAGAAAAAGGTAGTTAACTTGTTGATTTACACATGAGAAAACTGAGGCCAGGGAAACTTGACAGGCACCCAAATCACAGAACTAGTTAATATCAAAGCTAAAACTCAAATCCAGTCACTTTGCCTCCAGTTTCTGTATTTCTTATTCTTTGACCTGTCCTTCATTTGCACATAAGACAAGTAATCTGAGTGACTTGGGGATTCTGGAAATGGTTCTATGCATCAGAAAATAAAATAAACTTTTTATTTGCCATAGGTTCTACCCTCTTTGAAGATGAAAATACCTTTAGAAAGTAAAAATAATAATTATAACGTTTGTATAGCACTTCACAAAGGAATGTCAACATATTTGGATGTCGGTAGCTGCTATCTCACAGATAGTTGTCAGCATTTTACTAGGATAAGATCCTGTGACAGAGGAGTCTAGGGTAAAGAGAGACTACTTTCTAAGGAGGGCATTTCTTTGAAAAGCTACATCAGTGATTCTAACTGGAGGTGAGTTTGTCCCCCAGGAGATCTCTGACAACGTCTAGAGACATCTCTGGTGGTCACAAATGGGGGTAGTGGTGCTGTTGGTATCTAGTGGGTAAGAGACCAGGGGGGATGCTGCTACACATCCTAAATTGCACAGGACAGCCCCCAAAGAATTATTTGGCCCAAATGTCAATACTGCTGAAGTTGAGAAACCCCGAGCTAAAAGGAAAACAAACAAAAACTCATCGAGGAACTAAAGGAAGTTTCTTGAATTATTACTTATTTCACGTATTTAACAACTCAGAAAAGGAAATCGATCTCTCTTCTCACACACACACACTTTTTTGTTTCCTTTCCTTCCTGGATATGGCTAACAGTTTCCAGGGAATCTTGACGAGTGTTCACGTGGATTTCCTTGCACTGGATGTGGGTTGGCCCAGGTACCTGAGTTTTGTGCAACAGCTGTGGCCCTCTTCTGTGGCATCCTTCCTGTCTGGTTTTCAGAATTCGGTTCTAGCTGCTAGCTTTGTGAAGTCTTCCATGGTAGCAGAGAATTCTTTCGTGGCACACCACACGCATCCAGGTGTTCGGGTATGCCATGGTTCTTTTTTACACAAATGTTAGACTGTGTGACGTGCTTCACAGGACAGGACGAGTAGCTTCAAAGGGAACCAGATTTTCTTCAGCAGCTGACGGACATTCAGGGAGATAAGAAAGGTCTGTAGAGCGTGAGCCCGCCCACTGCGTCTTAGCAAAACCTCACGTCCTCACATAACCTGGCCAGTGAGCTCAAGCCAAAAGCAGTTCCCTAGTGCCTGAAAGCCCGTAACACCCCGCGTTTTCCACTTGAGGAGCGCGAGTGCGCGCGCGGCCGGCCCCTCGGGAGCTGCAGAGCGGACCAATGAGAGGGCCCGTTCTCCGCGCCGGCTCGGGATTGGGCGAATGGCGCGAGCCTCTCTGCCAAACAGCGGGCAGACGTGCAAAGGAGCGGCTGGGATAGGCGCGCCCACTGCGCCAGAGTCCCGGGAGCGCGTGCGCGGTCTCGCGCGGTCTCGAGGTGGAGTCACTGGCGGCGACGGCGGCGACTGGCGGTGGGGCGGGGGCGGGGATTTAAGATTGTGAGGTAGGGAATCGCGAGTTTCTGGATTCTTTATCCGGTACTTTAAGTGCCGCTGGGAAGCTGTCGTTTCTGCAGTGTTTACAGGAGGCCGGGGCGGGAGGAGCGGCGGCCGCCGTGGCGCGGAGGTAAGAGGCTGACCGGCGGCGGCTCGGTGTGGCGGTCTTAATCAACAGGTCCCCGCGAGCGGCTGGGGGAGGCGCGGCCGCGCTCACCCCCTCCCCCACGCGCGGGCCCGGGCGGGACCCCGGGCTGCTTCGCGGGCTGCTCCAGGCAGCGGGAGCCCGGCCGGCAGCGGAGGGTGTCGGCTCAACCTTTGTCCCTCGGAGGAACGCTGCCTGGCGGTGCCCGCTCCCTCTGCCTGGCTAACGACCCACCACGGCGGGTCTCCTGCTCGCCCGGCCCGAGGCGCAGGGAGGCGCCTGTCCTCTGCGGCCGCGCCTCGGGGTTCGCAACTCTCCGGACTCGCTCCAGGCCGGGTCCGGGATCGTGGCGGGGCAAAGAACACTTTCCTCTGGTAGACGGAATGTAGTCGTCGTTTCTCTGCCTGACTCAGCTGCTGATATTCGGCTCCTCGCTGCAGTCTTGAAACAAATAAACAATTCTTACTTCCTCGTAACCATTTTTAAAGAAAAGCCTAATCCCGTTCATGGTTTCTGGTAATTTAAGTTTGCAGGTTGAAATTGGAAGCCTATAAATTGTTGTCAGCTGCGTTTAACGAGAGGGTTTAAACAATCTTGGGTGCAAATTATGTAACTTCCTAATGATAATAACTCACCTTCTGTCTAGTTGATTGACATACGGTAATATGTTCAGAATTTAAGTTTCCGTCGAAAGGTTTTTCCTGGCAGTTGACGTTCAAATTAAAATCTCATACCGAGGAGGTTTTTAGAAGTAGTGTTTTGTCTCCGTTCTTGTTTAGAATTGTGAAAATTTAGATTTGGCAAGCCCTTGGAACAAACATTTTGAAATTTCGGTTTTAATGACAAGGTGAAAGGTGTTAATATTTGTGTTTTTCAAAAGTGTTACGTGTTAATGATAGTGGTCTAATTATGCTTTTGGATTATACCAGAAATTAATAACCTAATAAATTCTTCAATAGGAACAAGTGGCATGCTGGTCATTGGTGTCTTTGAAGTGTAAGTATTGGGATAATGAAATTATTAAATAAGCTCCTTTGGATAGTAAACTACTATTTACTAGATTTCTGTAGATTTGCATGTTATAGGTTTTAAAAGGCTTTCTATACTATTGTAGCAGGTGGAAGCTATTATAGTGTAGGAACTCTGTAGATGAAACAGTCAAAAAAAAAATACAGAAAGAACATCATTTTATCTTTGTTAAAGTCAAGTAAATCTTACCATGTAGTTGACTTTTGGCCACACAGACTTGAATTTGAGAAGATTGACTCATTAATATTAACGTATTTTAGAATGATAAACTACAAAAGGATATGCAAATTTTACTTGAGTGTTGCCCAAGGTAGTAGAACTTCCCTTGTAGCTCAACCGGTAAAGAATTTGCCTGGAGTGCAGGAGACCTGGGTTTAATTCCTAGGTTGGGAAGATCCTCTGGAAAAGGAAATGGCTACCCACTGCAATATTCTTGCCGGGAGAATCCCGGGAACTCTGCCTGGCAGGCTACAGTCCATGGGATCACAAGAGTTGGACATGACTTAGCGACCAAACCACCACCACCAAGTTAGTAGGGTGAGTTTAGAAGTTTATATGCTCTTTCTGAATGATTACTATATGATTAAAAAGCTCGTCACAGACATACAAGAAATTTGGCCCATTTTTCGTATCAGTATCCTTGTTGAGTTGGAAATAATCTTTAGTCTTTGTATAGTCTAACCTATTCATTTTCCAAGAAAAGGAAAGTGAGATATATGGATAGATTAGTTGGCAGAGTTGGAACTAAATGCTAAAATGCTTGCCTTCAGATTCCAGTACAGTGTTCTTTTCACTATATACTATTGTTAAATAAACTGATAAGTTAAACTCTTCTGAAAAATCATATATGGAGCCAGCAGAGTTGATTTTTTCCCTTATGCATTTTTTCTTTTTCTTTTTAAAATAACCACTAACCACAATTAATTCATTCCTTGACTGAAGGGTTATTCTCAGTTTTTCAGTATTTCAGACAATGTTTCGTGAACATCCGTATGTGTATCTCTTTGAACACATTTGTAAAGTTTTCTCTGGAATGAATTGCTGGGCCATAGGTTGATGTGCATTTTCAACTTTGCCAGCTGCCAAATAATACTCTAAAGTTGTAAAAATTTACAGACCTGCCAACAGTATATGAGTCACCCTTATCCACATTTAGAATTGCCAGATTGGCATCAGATTTTTTAATTTGTGCCAGTCTGATGGGTGAGAAATGATATAATTATTTTCCTTCTTTTCACAAAGGTTTTAACTTTTAATTTTGGTGAAGTGAAATTAACTCTTTTTGTTGTAGTTATTTTGACAGATACATAGAGCTATGCAACTACCAAAATTGAGACACCCAGTAATAGTTCCAGCCCCTGAAATTCCCCTGAGCTGCTCTTTTATAGTCTTTAACTGCTGGTAACTGATATTGATTATTGTCTTTTCCTGTAATTTGTCTTTTCTAGAATATCAGGTAATGGAATTATATAGTATTTAGCCTTTTGAGTCTGGTTTCTTTAATTTAGTGTAATACTTTTGAGTGTTTCTTGATGTTGAGTATATTAGCAATTCTTTATGTTGCTGAATATACTATTCCAGTGTATGGATGCATCACAATTTATCCATCTACCAGTTGAAAGACATTAGAGTTTTTTGTTTAAACTACGAATAAAGCTGCTATAAATCTTTGTTAGCAAGTTTTTATGTGAACACAAGCCTTCATTTCTCTTGGATAAGCACCTCCAAGTGTAATTTCTGGGTCATGTGGGCAGTGTATGTTTAACTTTAAAAATATGTATTAGGTAGAATAGTGGCCCAAGATGTTCTGCTCCTTGGAAAATGTGAATAAATTAGATTACATGACAAAAGTGAATTAAAGTTGTAGCTGGAATTAATCAACTGACTTTAAAATAGAGTTTATCCTGGGGTTATCCAGGTGCTGTGCCTAGAGTATCACAAAGATTCTTAAAAGGGGAAGAGAAGGTAGAAAAATGTAACAGTGGGAGCAGGGACAGAGAGATGCAGAGTTCTTGGTTTTGAGGTTGGAGAATTTGGGGCATAAGCTAAGAAATATGGTCTCTTGATAAGGCCAGGAAATGGATTAATCTTTAGACCTCGTGGAAAAGAATGGAGTTCAGCTAACAACTTGATTTTCACCCAGAGAGACCTGTGTCAGATATTTAACCTACAGAACTGTAAAATAATAAGTTTATGTTGTTTTAAGCCACTAAATTTGTGGCAACTTGTCACAGTAGTATAGGAAACTATACGCTCTAAAATGCATTTTCCAAAGAGGCTGAATTATGTATATTCTCAGTGGTGTATGAGTATTCTAGTTCCTTTACGTCCTCATCAACACTTGGTATGATCACTCTTTTTAATTTTAGTCATTGTAATAGGTATATATATATATATATATAAAAAACAGTATTTCATTGTGGTTTTTATTTGAATTTTTCTCGTGAATATTGATGATGAGCATCACTTCTGTGCTTACTTGCCATCTGCATATCTTTGATGAAGTGTCCAAGTTCCAAATCTTTTTCCATTTCTAAATTGAATTTTCTTACTGTCTGATTTTTTTCTAGTCCTTTGTCAGATACATGGTTTGCAGAGACTTTCTTCCAGTCTGGCCTGCTTTTTCCTTCCTTCTCAGCTGTGTCTTTTGAAGTACAGAAGTTTTAAATTTTGGTTAAGTGCAAAGTATCAATATTTTCTTTTATGAGTCTTAGTTTTGGTATTTTATATAAGAACTCTTTGCCAAACCAAGATCACAAAGATTTTCTGCTATGTTGTCTTCTGTAAATGATATATTTTACCTTTAGATCTGTGCTATACTTTTGAGTTACTTTTTGTGTAGAGCTGTAAGTTGAGCTTCATTTGTCCAGTTGTTCCATGTCTGTCTGTTAAAAAGACTATTCTCCATTGAATTGTCTTTGTTTCTTGGTCAAAAACCATTTGACTACATTGTGTGGGTTTCTTTCTAGCCTCCTCTGTGTTCCATTGTTGTATTTGGCTTTTTTTTTTCCCCCACCAGTATCACAGTGTCTTGATTAATATAGCTTTAAAATGAAGTGTTGAAATCAGGTAATGTGAGTTCTCCAACTTTTTTTTTTCAAAATTGTTTTAGCTATTTTAGTACTTTTGCCTAAATTTTATAATCAGCTTATTGCTATAAATATATATAAATTCTGCTAGGATTTTGCAGGTCAGGAAGCAACAGTTAGAACTGGACGTGGAACAACAGACTGTTCCAAATAGGAAAAGGAGTATGTCAAGGCTGTGTATTGTCACTCTGCTTATTTAACATATGCAGAGTACATCATGAGAAACGCTGGGCTGGATGAAGCACAGGCTGGAATCAAGATTGCCGTGAGAAACATCAATAACCTCAGATATGCAGATAACACCACCCTTATGGCAGAAAGTGAAGAAGAACTAAAGAGCCTCTTGGTGAAAGTGAAAGAGGAGAGTGAAAAAGTTGGCTTAAAACTCAGCATTCACAAAACTAAGATCACGGCATCTGGTCCCATCATTTCATGGCAAATAGATGGGGAAACAGTGGCAGACTTTATTTTTCTGGGCTCCAAAATTACTGCAGATGGTGACTGCAGCCATGAAATTGAAAGATGCTTGCTCCTTGGAAGAAAAGTTATGACCAACCTAGACAACATATTAAAAAGCAGAGACATTGCTTTGCCAACAAAGGTCCATCTAGTCGAAGCTATGATTTTTCCAGTAGTCATGTGTGGATGTGAGAGTTGGACCATAAAGAAAGCTGAGCACCAAAGAGTTGATGCTTTTGAACTGTGGTGTTCGAAAAGACTCTTGAGAGTCCCTTGGACTGCAAGGAGATCCAACCAATCCATCCTAAAGGAAATCAGTCCTGAATACTCATTGGAAGGACTGATGCTGAAGCTGAAACTCTGATTCCTTGGCCACCTGATACAAAGAGCTGACTCATTTGAAAAGACCCTGATGCTGGAAAAGACTGAAGGCGAGAGGAGAAGGGGATGACAGAGAATGAGATGATTGGATGGCATCACTGACTGAATGGACATGAGTCTGAGTAAACTATGGGAGTTGGTGATGGACAGGGAGGCCTGGCGTGCTGCAGTCCATGGGGTCACAAAGAGTCGGACATGACTGAGCAACTGAACTGAACTGAGGAGTTTGAAATTGTAGATTAGTTTGATAATTGACATCTTAACAAAATAGAGTTTTCCAATCCATGAACATGATGTTTCTCTCTATTTAGGTCTTTTATTTCTTTCACGAATGTTTCATAGTTTTCAACATGTAGATCCTGCAAATGTTTTATTAGTTCTCTACCTAAGTATTTCAGTTTTTTAGTCCTATTGCAAATCTCATTTTTAAAACCTTGTCTTTCCAGTTGACCATTGCTAGTATGTAGAAATGCAATAAATTTTTATATGTTGCCTTTGTATTCTGAGTTTTTATTAAACTCATTTATAACTTCTAGGAGCTTTTTCCTGTAGATATCTTGGAATTTGTCTAAGGAGGCAGTCATGTCATTTATGAATAGAGAAACCTACCTTCCTTTCCTGCATGTCTTTTTTTTCTTGACTTTTTGCAGTGGCTAGGACTTCCTGTAGGGTTGAAAGGGAACATCCTTGCCTTGTTCACAATCTTAGAGCATTCAGTCTCACCTTCAAAATATAATGCTAGATGTAAGTCATTTTGTAGATTCTCTAAATTATATTAAGGAAATTTCCTTCTGTTCTGAGGTTGCTGAGAGTTTGAGGGGGGTTGTTTGTTTGCGATTTTAATCATGAATGGATGTTGAATTTTGTCAAATGCCTTTCTGCATCTATTGAGGTGACCATTTGAATTTTTTAAATCTGTTAATACGGTGAATTACACTGATGAATTTTTTCAATTTTGACGCAGCCTTGTGTGTTTCTGGGAATAACTCCAGAGTTGTTGCAAACTAAATAATTTGGGGTTCTTTTCCTTTGATATTGACATTTTTCTTAAAAAGGAAACTGAATATAAGATTTTATGAAAGTGTTTATAAAGTCATCAAAATCAAGGTATTCATTAACAGTTATGTACATTTCATATGTTGTAGGACTTCTTTATCTATACTGGAGTTTATAGACTGTACTTTACCACTATGGGACTCCTGTTTCAAATTACTAAATGAAGAAAGAAAATGTTTGTAATACTGTAATCAAGCATTTCTTCATTCTGGCTTAATTTAAGCAAATTGTTTAAGTGTATTTGGGTAGTGAAGTATGTTTTGAATGAAGATAAAATTATTTAATTGGGAGATTTTTTACTTGGAATGAAAGCAGTGGGAATGTCACATACCACGAGGGGTGGCAAGGGTGGAGAAAGCTCCTTCAACATGAGAAAATCAACTAGACCCTTGAGTAATCACATAAATGTTTGGTTTAATCCAAGTGTAAGGAATTCAGTGAATGTATTAAAAAGTGTGAAGTGAAGTATAAACTACTTAAAATACCAGGCTCTGATTTGCTATACTGAAGATGTTCTTCATGAAAAAATGTAGGTGCATAGTAAAAAAGGTACATGTTTATTAAATATGTTTTAGCATGGTGAATTGTGAAGTTTTTCCTCCATCAGTTCCTACTACAGAAGACACTTTAATTATTAAGAATAAGTTTTCATGGGGAATTCCCTGGCAGGCTAGGAGTCTGCACTCCCCCTGCAGGAGGAGGCACAGGTTCCATCCCTGGTCGGGGTACTGAGATCCAAAACGGAGATCCTATACCTTACCACCTTCCCTTCAAAACAATTAACAAGGGTTCAGTAACTTCATAATCAAGCTATTTAATTTTATCATTTTTATAAATTTGAGCTTATCATGCTTTAAACATAAAGTTTCAAGCAATTTCTCTCATATAATTTTGAAGTTCCTTCTTTCTTAAGTTAATAGTTGTCTCAAAGACACTAAACATTGAAGTTTTGAGGCTTCTGAGGTTCTTTGCATTTTTGATACTTTAAGGCAGGGGTTGGCAAATTTCTGTAAAAGGCCAGGTAGTAAATATTTTAGGCTTTCCAGATTGTACCAGTTCTGTTGCAGGTATCCAACTCTGCTGTTAACAGTGCAAAGATGGCCAAATGAATCTGTGTTCCAGTAAAACTTTGTTTATAAAAACAAGGTATACCTTATTTGGCCTGTGGGCTTAGTTTGCCTATTTTGATTTTGGGCAAAGTCAGAAGGAAAAATGAAAATAATTTTAGTAATGTAGCAAAAAGACTTTAAGATCAGCTGAGTTGGAAGGTTATTTAGTGCTGTAATTCCCAGCCACGCCTTCATTTTCCTTATCTTTAACAGGTGGCCATCTAGGAAGATGATTGAAGAAGATAAAATAGGGTATGGAAGGTACTGAGCAAAATATTCTGACATGTGGTAGTTACTTAATAAGATTTGCTCCTACCACCACACCATTTTATGTTATTTTACAGTGTGTAGTTGTCCAAATATTAGAAATTATGGTTGTATTTATATTTCTAGCTAAATTAGCTTTTGAATTATGCTTATTGGACATGTAAGTTGTAACTGTTTGGCTTCACAGTAGTATCAGAAACTTCACATGAAAAAATTGAGAGTTTGTGTTAAAATATTTCTGTTTTGAGGATTTTACATTGTCACAAAAATGCATTATAATGTCACTTAAAATGCCTTATTTTGATATGACCTAAGAAGTAGGTTTTCTGTATTTTGAGTGCTTCAGAAGTGCCTGTAAGATTGAATGTATTTAAATTAGTTGACTCCTGTGAGTGAACTGAACTGGGCGCTCTGCTAGGATTTGGTTGTACTTTTAAAAGTACTTAAATTTAGATGCTCATTTTTGTTTAATGTTTGGGACATAAGGGATGCTTCAGAAAGTTGTTATTCTTTCTTTCTGAATTTCTGTCCAGATAGAGCTGGATTTGAAATTTTAACTCCCCTCGCTCCTCAAAAAAAAAAAAGAAAAGAAAAGAAAATATCAGTGCTTTTGGCAGATCAGAGGCAGAGATGCCACATACGTGGCTGTTGGATTAATTTTGCTCCAGTAGTTGGTGGCAGGACTGGGGTTGGATCTCATGTACCAAATTGGTTATCTTTTTAGTACTCAATGAAATCATTGCTCTGTTGTGTGGCTTGTTAGCTCTGTTATTACCTGCCTCTGGACTCCCAGAAATTGTTTTCTTGTCCCATGTTCTCCATTTTTCCCTTCAAGCTTAAGCAGAAGCTATTGCAAAGTCTTATCAGATTTTACTAAGAAAACTTTATATTATTGTTTAATCACAGTTATAACTTAGAATGCAATTGTATTACACTTAGTGTGAAAGAAAAGTTTGTTTTTAAGCAGATTTTTAAAATTCAGCTTTACATTGATTATATTATCTGTATGATACTTATGTATGAGTTGGTTTTTCTTTGGTCTACAAGTAATCATTAAACTAGTTTATTCAGAAGATTATAGGTAAATACTGAATATTTATAATGTGGAGACTTTGGGTGGGATATAAGGAAGTATTAGATGAAGTCACTGCCCTCAAAGGCCTGGCTTTGAAGTAAGTATGGATAGTCCCTTAGAGACTAAGTTGGATTAAGAGAATTTATTAGTTGTTTGAAATGGACAGAATCACAGAATTTCTTAAATAATATGCAAATATATTGTAAGGTTCCTTTTATAGTGTTGCAGACTTATAATTTTTTAAAAATTATATATCAAGGTTTATTTAACTGTGTTGCTGTTGGTGAGTTGTTTCTAACTTTTGGTTATTATGAGTAAATGTCCCCGTGAATGTTCCTGTAAGTTTAGTTTATGAAAGTGCATGTGAACACATGTTTCTCGGGGGCTCTGTTCTCTAGTATAGTGGCCACCAGCCACATGTGGCTGTTTAAATCTGGATTAACTAAAATTAAGAATTCAGTTCTTCAGTTACCCATGCCACATTTCAAGTGCTTGTTAGCCATATATGGCCAGTGTGGCTGTGTTACTACCGCACGATGCAGATACAGAACATTTTCATTATTGCATATAACCATCAGGGCATTCAAGGAAATTTATCATGAATCCCAGAGTTAAACCTCTGGGCAGGTGATTTATCTGAGGACTATGCAGATAAGCAAATAAGCTACAGATGTTTTTCAATATAATGATTCACTTAGAAGTAAAGTAATCAGTAGATACCTTAAGAGTTTATGAAAGGAAATTTGGTGGTTCTTTTTAGGCATCTTAAAGGGACAGTGTTCTTTTTATATTTTAATCTTTTATACTTTATTTCTTACCCTTATACTTTCTGCCTTATCCTTTTATTTAAATTTTATAGTGAGAATAGTATTTAATTTGGCTGAATCACAGTATTTCTTTCCCCTAACCCTACCCAGAACTGTATCCTTGCCCCATCTCTTAGTTTATCATCCTTTGTATCGTTCTATACATTAACAACTTTGTGACCAAATAGAGGCTCAGAGACATTATTTTATCCTGATTCCTGTTGTAATTGATAGCAGGTATTTGAACTCAGTTTATTTTCTCCAGAGCCCTTGGATTTTTCTACTTTGTATTTTAGCTTGCTTTTAGATTTACCTAGTTTAACACTGTCTTTTTGGTAAGAATCTTTTTTAGGAAAGACATCTTTAATTTAGTGTTTAAATTGTACTTGAATTAAAGTGAGAACTTTGAACCTGTAAATTGTAAGCTCCTTAAGTGTAGGGGCTACATCTTTTTAATATCTCATTGGTTAATATGGCACATGGTAGATGGATGTATCAGTTTGCACTTTTTAATCATTTACATATTAAACCTTAGCCTTACTTGTAAGTTTCATCCCAGAGACTGTTCTAACCTAGTCACCTCCTGTAGCCTGAGAGAATTTGAGATTCAGAACAGTTCCATTTATTCGGCATTGACCATAAATGTGTTTATTGATGGATGGGGGGGATTGCCTAACTTTCACACGTTCTTAATTAGCTTTCTTTACAAATATTAAATGTGAATGGATGAATTATGGGCTTTTCTGATAGACATCATAGTTACAAACCTTGCACCAATTAAGTACTCATACTGTGGAATCAGATTGGTGCTTCTTGACTTGTGTGTGACTCTGGGCAGGTTAACCTGTGAAAATCTGATTCCTTCTCTGCAGAATGGGGGTTGTACTTATGCCTGATTCAGAGGTTGTAGGGCTGTCTGAGGAGGCCTTACAAATAGCTGTGAAAAGAAGGGAAGCGAAAAGCAAAGGAGAAAAGGAAAGATATACCCATTTGAATGCAGAGTTCCAAAGAATAGCAAGGAGAGATAAGAAAGCCTTCCTCAGTGATCAATGCAAAGAAATAAAGGAAAGCAATAGAATGGGAAAGATTAGAGATCTCTTCTAGAAATTAGAGATACCAAGGGAACATTTCATGCAAAGATAGGCTCAATAAAGGACAGAAATGGTAGGGACCTAACAGAAGCAGAAGATATTAAGAGGTAGCAAGAATACACAGAAGAACTGTACAGAAAAGATCATCATGACCCAGATAATCAATATGGTGTTTATCACCTAGAGCCAGACATCCTAGAATGCAAAGTCAAGTGGGCCTTAGAAAGCATCACTATGAATAAAGCTAGTGGAGGTGATGGAATTCCAGTGGAGCTGTTTCAAATCCTGAAAGATGATGCTGTGAAAGTGCTGCACTCAATATGTCAGCAAATTTGGAAAACTCGGCAGTGGCCACAGGACTGGAAAAGGTCAGTTTTCATCCCAGTCTCAAAGAAAGGCAATGCCAAAGAATGCTCAAACTACCGCACAATTGCACTTGTCTCACACACTAGTAAAGTAATGCTCAAAATTCTCCAAGCCAGGCTTCAGCAATATGTGAACCGTGAACTTCCTGATGTTCAAGCTGGTTTTAGAAAAGGCAGAGGAACCAGAGATCAAATAGCCAACATCTGCTGGATCATGGAAAAAGCGAGAGAGTTCCAGAAAAACATTTATTTCTGCTTTATTGACTATGCCAAAGCCTTTGACTGTGTGGATCACAAGAAACTGGAAAATTCTGAAAGAGATGGGAATACCAGACCACCTGACCTGCCTCTTGAGAAATCTGTATGCAGGTCAGGAAGCAACAGTTAGAACTGAACATGGAACAACAGACTGGTTGCAGACAGGAAAAGGAGTACATCAAGGCTGTATATGGTCACCCTGCTTATTTAACGTCTGTGCAGAGTACATCATGAGAGATGCTGGGCTGGATGAAGCACAAGCTGGAATCAAGATTGCCGGGAGAAATATCAATAACCTCAGATATGCAGATGACACCACCCTTATGGCAGAAAGTGAAGAGGAACTAAAAAGCCTCTTGATGAAAGTGAAAGAGGAGAGTGAAAAAGTTGGCTTAAAGCTCAACATTCAGAAAACGAAGATCATGGCATCTGGTCCC
This sequence comes from Ovis canadensis, assembly GCF_042477335.2. Taxonomy (NCBI): domain Eukaryota; kingdom Metazoa; phylum Chordata; class Mammalia; order Artiodactyla; family Bovidae; genus Ovis; species Ovis canadensis. The sequence continues at coordinate 89,512,537 of NC_091251.1, forward strand.
ATCACTTCATGGCAGGTAGATGGAGAAACAGTGGAAACAGTGTCAGACTTTATTTTTCTGGGCTCCAAAATCACTGCAGATGGTGATTGCAGCCATGAAATTAAAAGACGCTTACTCCTTGGAAGGAAAGTTATGACCAACCTAGATAGCATATTCAAAAGCAGAGACATTACTTTGCCAACAAAGGTCCGTCTAGTCAAGGCTATGGTTTTTCCAATGGTCATGTGTGGATGTGAGAGTTGGACTATAAAGAAAGCTGAGCACCAAAGAATTGATGCTTTTGAACTGTAGTGGTGGAGAAGACTCTTGAGAGATCCAACCAGTCCATCCTAAAGGAAATCAGCCCTAAGTGTTCATTGGAAGGACTAATGTTGAAGCTGAAACTCCAATACTTCGGCCACCTGATGTGAAGAGCTGACTCATTTGACAAGACCCTGATGCTGGGAAATATTGAGGGCGGGAGGAAAACGGGACGACAAAGGATGAGATGGTTGGATGGCATCACTGACTCGATGGACATGGGTTTGGGTGGACTCCGGGAGTTGGTGATGGACAGGGCGGCCTGGCGTGCTGCCAAAAAGAATTGGACACGACTGAGCAACTGAAATTAACTGAGGGAAGGAAAAACCTTTTTCTGTTTCCTCCTAGCTTTGTCTGGGGCTCTGCAGATTAAACTGACAAAAGACAGAGTTAACAGAAGAAATGGTTTGTCACTTATGTATATGGAGGGCTACAGAGGAAAGAATTGGAAACCATAGAAGCAGTGAGTCTGAGCGATAAATTGTGGAATACAGACCAGACAAAGAAAGGAAAGAGGCTTTGTAGGGCCTGCAAATTGTGGGAATGTAAATATGTGGGAGCAACTAGTGAATATACAGATTATTTTAGTCAGGTTTGTTATGTAGATTTATGTCTGTGTCATCTGCATTGATAAGAGTCAACTCTGAGGATTGAGTTCCTCTTTCTGGTAATTAGAAATGAAAATTCATGTTACCTTTAAAAAGGAAAATTTATGCCCTGCCTTTTAAGTCTGATAGGGAAAGGCAGTTTTTTTTTCTGTTGTATGCTGTTTTCTAATCGCCTTATCTCAAAATAACCCTTTTGCCAAAATGTCACCTTTTGAAGTGGAATATTCAGATCCCCTCAGAGTCTTATTTTGAGGATTAATTTAAATGATGTATCAAGAATGATTAGCATAGTACCTGGTATATATATTAATCACTTCATAAATTCTTGTCCATAAATAAGAGAAAGAATACAAACCTGTTTTATGATACTTACATGGACTAACAATGAACTGTATTGTTTTCATAAATATAATAGTATGATTATCAATAATTTGATTTAAGCAGTTTTGTAGGAATTGTGTGAATTGGTTATCATAGGCTGAGTTAGTGATGGATAATTATAATTTTGTGTTGAAGTAAAGCTTTTATCATCTCTGAAATAATAGTGAAAGTCAGTGGGGGCAAAACAATTTGTTGCTCTATTTATAAACAGCTTACGTATGTAGTGAGATCAAGTTCTGCTCAGCATTGCTAGTTTCTCTTATTGACTCTCAAGCATTAGTCAAGGGTATTTTTCACTAGGTCATTTTTACTACACTTTAAAATAGGCTTAAAAAAACAGTTTTTAGAGTTGAGTTTCATTATGGGGATTTAAAATTTTATGTTTAGAAACCATTTGTTTAATTTTACTCATGTTAGAGTGCTTGAATTAGTGTTTTGTTCACTTTTTTCCTTTTGTGTAATGGAAGCCTTTCATATATGGCTTGGGTCTTACATTCTTTCCCATTTATACAAGTTTTCTTAGGAAGCTCTTCCACAAGTAATTCCTGTAGCATTTTTTGCAGTTGTAGTGCAGCACTTACCAAATAGCATTGAAGTTCTGTAGAGGTTTTGTTTGTTTGCTTGTACACTTATACTTGTTTTTCATACTAGAATTTAAGTTCCTTACGAATTTAGACACTCTGCTTAGCAATCTTCTTGCCAGTGACTATCCCAAGTTTTTGTACCAAATGAGTACTTACACTGTTGAATGGATGAATAGTTTAGTAACCTTTTATAACTATAGGATTTCTGTACAATAATCTTTCAGATTGACCTTTCATTCTTATTTCGTATAATGTCCTCATTATGTTTTACTGCCTTCTAAGACTAGTCAAAATCACAACATTACTCATATCCTCAGTCAGCAGTTTTGTAGTGCTAAAAGTTCAGTGGATTCTAAACTTGGTGACATTTGTACCCTCATCAGTTTTCTTCTCAAATTCGCCTTTCCTGTTTTGATAACATAACTTCTGGTCCTGAAAGTATTCTCTATGGATTATTTATTTTAGTCAGTTTTTTTGTTCTGATAATTCTGAACTGATTATTTGGCATTCCTTCAATGACAATGCAGATTTTTTTTTAATTGCCTATTGTTGAATTGCATACCAATAAACCATCTGGGTAGGGATAATCATCTACTAATGTGCTGACCTTTGGAGTCTTTTTTTTTTTTCCTCTAGTAAACTATAAATCACTTGAAGTCAAAAGTTGGTGTATCTTAACAATGCACTTTTAGAGACCTGCAGCTTGTGATACATGAGTTTCAGGGAAGGAAACGATTAAAAGGATTGACAACCTAAGATTAAAGGGGAAGGAGAAAATCTTTATAAAATAGGGATACAAATAGGCATCTAGAAAGCAAAATCTTAACCCTGTGATTTTGGTAATTAGGATTCTTTGAGTTTGTGATTGTGTATTATTAATATGATGAAAGATGAACTTGACTTACTATTTTATAAAGTGTTAGTAGTCTGTTTTGGAGTTTTTCTTCAATGCTGTTACTCCTTTGGTAAACTGGTTTCCTCTCATTTTTAAATTACAGGTGTAATGTATTCATTTTTGTGTGGTAGAAGACGTCCTGACTTCTGAAGAGTTTTAATGATTGCTTAAGTGATTTATTTATAAATTCTTATTGTTGAATTATTTATAAACTCGTTTAGGATCTTAGGGATAATATTTTGATTTCTTCTATTTGCCTAATTGTTCTAGAACTCTTGAAAGGGCTTTGGTGCTTCTGCTAATGTTTTGTACTTTAAGAAGGTAGTTGTAATTTTAAAAGTCACTACTTTTTCTTTCAAAAAAGTATTATCTATGTGGTTTTTCCCCCCCTCAAATTATAAAAGTAACACATTTTTTGTCAGTGTTTTGTAAGGTGTCCAAATTGTGCAGGAAGTAAAACCTGATAAATAAGTTATCCTTATTTTTCAGATACTAAGTGAAAACAATATTCCATATATTTTTCTGGATTTTTTGTGAATAACTTAATAAACATTTTTATGTGCATTTATAAAAATGGGATGATATGTATGTGTGTGTTTGTCACTCAGTCATGCCTGACTCTTTGCAACCCAACAGACTGTAGCCCTCTAGGCTCTTCTGTCTATGGGATTTTCTAGGCAAGAATACTGGAGTTGGTTGCCATTTCCTTCTCCAGGGGATCTTCCCAGCCCAGGGATCAAACCTGGGTCTCCTGCATTGCAGGCAGATTCTTTACCATCTGAACCACCAGGGAAGCCCCTGGGTGATATGCAGGTACCGTTAATTAATTCACTTGCTTTTTTGTTCCATGTCAGTTCATATAGGGCTTTATGCTCTAGTAGCTACATTTAAAAAATTTGAAATAAACAGGTGGTATTCTTTTTTTCTTCCATTTTTTTTTTCTTTTTTTGCCACACTGTGCAGCTTGTGTGATCTCAGGTACTCCACCAGCGATTGAACCTGGGCCACAGCAGTTAACACCTGGAATTCTAACCACTAGACCACCGGGGACTCTCTTAATAGTATATTCTGTTTAACACAGTGTCTGAAAAATTACCATCTCTGCATGTATGAAATGCAAAAAATAATGAAATGTTTTGTATTCATTTTTCCCCCATGAAAGTGTGTGAAAGTGTTAGTTGCTAAGTTGTGTCCAACTCTTTGCGCCAGTGTCCAGCTCAGGCCACCAGACTCATCTGTCCATGGAATTCTCCAGGCAAGAATATGGGAGTGAGTGGCCATTCCTTTCTCCAGGGGATCTTTCCAACCCAGGGACTAAACCTGGGTCTTCCTGCCTTGCAGTCAGGTTCTTTACCATTTGAGCCACCAGGGACGCCCCCCCCCCCCCCCCCCGCCCCCCGTGCTGAATCTTTAAAATCTAGTGTGTATTTTATGCTGATAACACATCTCAATTAGAATGATAGACTTTCATTGGAAATACTTAATCTATATTTAGATTTTTAAAATTTTACAGTTGAAAAAGTAGAGTAACATACCCAAATTGTTCTTAACATACTCTATAGGATAAATTTCCAGAAAAGGAATTGTTAGTGAAGGTTTATTTAAAATTTTTGGTATTTGTTGTTGTTCAGTTGCTCAATCATGTCCGACTCTTTGTGACCCCATAGACTGCAGCATGCCAGGCTTCCTTGTCCTTCACTGTCTGCCAGAGCTTGCTCAAACTCATGTCCATTGAGTCGGTGACACCATCCAACCATCTCATCCTCTGTCATCCCCTTCTCCTCCTGCCTTCAGTCTTTCCCAGAGTCAGGGTGTTTTCTAATGAGTCTCCTCCTGGCATCAGGTGGCCAAAGTATTGAAGCTTCAGCTTCAGCATCAGTCCTTCCAATGAATACTCAGGGTTGATTTCCTTTAGAATCGACTCCTTGCAGTCCAGGGGACTCTCAAGAGTCTTCTCCAACACCACAGTTCAAAAGCATCAATTCTTCAGTGCTCAGCCTTCTTTGTGGTCCAACTCTCACATCCGTACATGACAACTGGAAAAAACATAGCTTTGACTATGTGGAGCTTTGTCGGCAAAGTGATTTGTCTCCTTTTTAATACACTGTCTAGGTGTGTCATAGTTTTCTTCCAAGGAGCAAGCGTCTTTTAATTTCATGGCTGCAGTCACCATCTGCAGTGATTTTGGAGCCCAAGAAAATAAAGTCTGTCACTGTTTCCATTGTTTCCCCACCCATTTACCAAGAAGTGATGGTACCAGATGACATACAACAGTGAAGTTAAATGAAGCAGTCAAGTGAGAAAAGATGAATTTTCCATAATCATGTTTTAAAGGTAAAAGAACAATGTAAATGTGATTTGTTTTTTTTTTTTAAAAGGAAGCCTGTAGTTAGTATGGTATTGGTTTACAGAGACCATTAGCACTACAGAGCCTCATGAAGGTTCACTTCTCTGGCTTTTAGTTCCTCTTCTGTAAGTTTTAGCTCTGAAACTTAGCTTACAGAGCTTGCATGTCTTCTGGAAAATGGGGATATCTGACCTGCTCACCTTTCAGGGCACCTGTTGAGATCAAATGAAATAATGTGCTTGAATTACTATAAAAACTGAAAAGCTTTACACATAAACGTGTAAGATGTAAATATGTAAATCACTTACAAATTTTCATTTCTAGCCTTTGATTCCCTAGCAGTTAACAGCAAGACAGAATTCCCACTCTAAATGCAATACTTCTAAAATGCAACTTATTGTCGTTCCAGTTCTCCCCTCTCCTTTTTTTCCATGGGAGAAAAACCTTATTCTCTGAATTTTTCTATTTTAAGGTCCTGTAATTTCTGCCAGGTTCAACTATCATGCTCAATATTTTACAGAATTGTATTTGGTTCCTGGTCTCCAAAGCCAGTCAGATCATCCTTTATTATAAGCATTGTTTGAAATTATCCCTTTTCCTTCTGCTATTTCCTTTATCCTCCCATGCATAAAGTATTAAAACATTGTCTCTATTGACTGCTCTACTTACCTTTCTCTTAATCAACTGATTACAATGTTAAAAAAAAAAAATAAGATTTTAACTTTCTGAAAACTTCTTTGTTTCCCATTCTTTTAAAATTCCGAAACCAATAGTTTCCCATTGCTTGCAGGAGAAAATTCCAGCAGTTTAGTTTGCATTTAGAGTCTATTCTGGCTTTATCTTCTATCTCTTACACTGGCTCTGTTCCTTATCAGACTGTTCTTGTTCTCCCAGCCAGGCCATAAATATTCTTGATTGGTAGCAATATTACTAAAAAGCCACATTGCAAGTAATTTTATCCCACAAGTTTAAAAATCCATTTCTAGTCAGTTTGAAAATGTTATAAGTTATCTTTTGTTCTAGTTCCTTTTTTCAGAAACTTTACTAATCTTTTGGATGCATTTAATCTTTCATTACCAAGTAGTTGAAGGTGATAATGGGGCAGTTCAAGTAACCAAACATTTGATATCTTTGATACTGTTTGGCTTTTAACCAGTTCTTTCTATGAGTTTGTGGCCTTAAATATCTCCTAAGACCTTCAGCCTTGTGTTTGATACAAGCAAATGGAGAATTTTCCCACTGGGGGGAAAAATAAAAATCATAATACTTTTCACTTAAGAATATTACATGATATATAGGGAGCTTAGTATTGTCCGGTAAAAAAAAAGATTTCTTATTCCTCCGCCAGTTTTTAACATTGCAAGACATTAATGGGCCATGCAGTTTTGCCTCTTCTGCCATATTCACCTGACCTCTCGCCTACTGACTACCACTTCTTCAAGCACCTCAACAACTTTTTCCAGGGAAAACTCTTCCACAACCAGCAGGAGGCAGAAAATGCTTTCCAAGAGTTCATCGAATCCCGAAGCATGGATTTTTACACTACAGGAATAATCAAATTTATTTCTTGTTGGCAAAAATGTGTTGATTTTAATGGCCCCTGTTTTGACGAATAAAGATGTGTTTGAGCCTAGTTATGATTTAAAATTCATGCTATGAAACTGCAGTTGCTTTTTTACACCAACCTAATACCTACTATCACCATCACTGCTACTCAGATTCACTTAGTAATCATTCTAGTTTTGTTCTCTGTAAAATACCATCTGAGGATGTTGTAAGGAGTATATGATACAAAGAACTTGAAACCTGGATGTGTTTAAGAGTGCATGTAATAACTGTTGAATGTTTATTCTTTATTTTTGGCTGCACTGGGTCTTCATTGTTGCACACAGGCTTTGTCTACAGAGCAGGGGCTACTTTTTTGTTTTGGTGCATAGGCTTCTTGTTGCTGACATGGGCACTCGGGCAGGTAGGCTCAGTTTTGTGGCACACAGATTTAGCTGTGGCTCCGCAGCATGTGGGATCTTTTTGGACCAGGGATCAAACCCATGTCCCCTGCATTGGTAGGTGGATTTTTAACCACTGGACTACCAGGGAAGTCCCACTGAATATTTATTTTGAGGTGCTTCTTGGGCACAATACTTAGCTTCTTTAAACCTGTTTTCTCTTTTGTCGTTAGGTATAACACTAATACTTACACTTGTATACTTGTTTGAGGATTAACTGTGTAAAGTATGGTAGCACAGTGTTCAGCACACAGAGTTAGTAAATATTAGCTTGACCATTAAATGTTTTGTCTATACATTTTTTAAAACAGTTCTAGTTTTTGTTTTGGATCACAGTTCACAGCATATGGCATCTTAGTTCTCTGACCAGGGATCCCTAACCCATGTTGCTGGCTTTGAGAGCACAGTCTTAACCACTGGAATGCCAGGAAAGTCCCATCTTTACATTTTTAAAGTCTTGTTTGGGCCACTTTTAATGTAAATATTCCTCAGTTTGTATGCATGTTTAGTCTCTGGCCAGACTGTCATCATGTGATGGTGATGGTGGTGGAGGTGCCGGAGTGTAGTATATGCTGGAATATGTTACTAAAATTGTATTCGCACTGCCACTCAGGTTCCAGTATGCAGTACAAGGCAATTTATTTGGCAGTGGTTTTTATTGCATTTATTGAGCTCTTTCCATCCACTGCCAGGGTGACCCTTGAAATAAATCTTTTCCTGAACATTTTGAAAGGCAATAGATTAGATGATATTAAGTATCTTTCAGCCTCCCTATTTATTTAGAAACCGACAGTACTTGAAAAAGAGTTTTGTCTTGGAAGTCTGAGAAGCTTAATGAAAATTATTGAATGAGTGAATGCCTCAATTTTGGGTTAGTAATTGGCTTGGTTTAATTCAGGGACTCTTAAAGTGAAAGTGTTAGTCACTTAGTTGTGTCCAACTCTTTGCGACCCTGTGGACTATAGCCAACCAGGCTCCTTTGTCCGTGAAATTCTCCAGGCAAGGATGCTGGAGTGGGTAGCCATTCCCTTCTCCAGGAAATCTTTCCAACCCAGGGACTGCACCCTGGGCTTCCACATTGCAGGCAGATTCTCTACTCTCTGAGCCAGCAGGGAAGCCCTGGGGTCTCTCAGCTTTGGTATTATTGACATACTTTGTACTGGATCATTCTTGGCAGGAGGGTGCTATCTTGTGCATGTTTAGCAACGTATCCCTAGCCTCTGCTATGTAGATGCCAGTAGCACCCCTCAGCACAGTCCTGACAGTGAATATATCTAGACATTGTCGAGAATTCTCCTGGTGGGAATAGATGGGAGGCAGAATCTCCTGTGATGGAGAGCCACTGTGAAAATCTAGTCTTCTTATGGAGAAGCTCTATACAGTCAGCAAAAACAAGACAGGGAGCTGACTGTGGCTCAGATCATGAACTCCTTATTGCCAAATTCAGACTTAAATTGAAGAAAATAGAAATAGATGGGGAAACAGTGTAAACAGTGTCAGACTTTATTTTTTTGGGCTCCAAAATGACTGCAGGTGGTGATTGCAGCCATGGAATTAAAAGACACTTACTCCTTGGAAGAAAAGTTAAGACCAACCTAGATAGCATATTAAAAAGCACAGACATTACTTTGCCAACAAAGGTCTGTCCAGTCAAGGCTATGGTTTTTCCTGTGGTTATGTATGGATGTGAGAGTTGGACTGTGAAGAAAGCTGAGCGCTGAAGAATTGATGCTTTTGAGGTATGGTGTTGGAGAAGACTCTTGAGAGTCCCTTGGACTGCAAGGAGATCCAACCTGGATCTCCATTCTGAAGGAGATCAGTCCTGGGTGTTCTTTGGAAGGAATGATGCTAAAGCTGAAACTCCATAAGACTTTGGCCGCCTCATGTGAAGAGTTGACTCACTGGAAAAGACTCTGATGCTGGGAGGGATTGGGGGCAGGAGGAGAAGGGGACAACAGAGGATGAGATGGCTGGATGGCATCACCGACTCATAGACATGAGTTTGGGTGAATTCCAGGAGTTGGTGATGGACAGGGTGGCCTGGTGTGCTGCAGTTCATGGGGTTGCAAAGAGTCGGACACGACTGAGTGACTGAACTGAACTGATTTATAAAAGTTTATAAGTAAGTCTTTGATAAATTTTCGCAAATCAACATTGTAGGATACAGATATTTAACAAATTACAAATGCAGCAGTATTTTTTCCATGTTGTCTTTTTATTTTTAATCTCAAGGCAATTGTGTGGCCTAAAATTACGGACTAAGAATGGGAGCTTGAAAACTAAAATCGTTCTGTTGCAGATATGTTTTATATGCAGCTCTTGCCAGGAATGTTCAAAGCTACTAAGTCTTTGAAACTTTTCATCTGAGAAAGATGTGTCTTCTAAGCTATTGACATTGTCCTGTTGATACCCAGTTAAATTGAACAGGAATCCTATCTTCCTTTTTTTTTTTTTTGTCTGTGAGAGCAATTGATTTTAAGTACCTTTAAATTGTATGTTTCTTCTACCTCCTCATTTGATTTCTCCTTTGAGGATATTTTTCAAATGAAGGAATTTTGCTTGTGTTCTGTCTGACATAGTACATTCTAAATAAAATAGTTTTAAAACTGAGGATAGCAATGGCTTCTTTGGAATGCAGTTATCTGGATGATAAAGGTTCCTTAATTTGAAACTGAAACCATGAATTAGGTAGAATTTTAAAAATTCCCTTATAGGATTTGTCAGAAGTTCCATTAAAAAATAAACCCGGGATATTTGCATTTGGTCTATTTCTTAAGGAACTTGGTTTGTGAGTTGTATAAATCTGTTTTGCTGCTTAAAAAAAAATTTTTTTTTACATTGTACTTCATGAATTAATCTTGCTTCAAATATATTATTTTTATTTTTAAAAATATTTTTTTAAAGTATGTTTAGTTTTTCATAAAGAATAATTGGGAAAAGTAGTGTCTCAGTTAAATCTTTGGTGAATTTATATATTTTTGCTTAAGTTGTTGTCAGTAGTAATTTCTGAGCTAATGCTTTTCATGAGTAGCCTACATATAGTTGACCCTTGAACAACACAGGTTTGAACTGTGCAGGTTCAGGTGTAGGTGGATTTTTTTCAGTAGTAAATACTACAGTGCTACAGGATTCATAGTTGGTTGAATCCATGAATGGAGAACTGTGGATATGGAGAAATCACCTATATAGAGAACCTCCTATAGGTTATACATTTCCACTGCACGGAAGGTTGGTGTCCCTGTATCCTGTGTCATTCAGGGATCAATTCCGTTTAAGTTTTAAACTGTATTCAGTTTTAGATATAGCTAAGTTTCTTCTCTGTGAAGATGATGCACAGGGCATTCATTGTTGGAAAGTAGAATCTGTGCATTGAGCTAAACATTTATTGATGAAATAGGATTTTTTATGTGATGTCAGTGTATGACTTGGTCTTTTTACAAAATTGGTTTTGTTAAGATACCATTTGATGCAGTTTTAAATGTATTATTTAAAGTCAGCTCAGTAAGTGTAATACATTAAAATTCGTTAATTTTACATGTTCAATCTGAATTTTGAAAACAATTTTTTAAGGTATTATGTTGTATAAAATTCACGTTTTATAAGTACAGTTTGAGTTTGTTAAATTTATATCATGTAGGAGTTACTGAAATCTAGTTTTACTACACTTCCATCCCGTGAAAAAGTTCCCTCATCTCCTATCATAGCCAGTTTTTACGGCCACCCTCAGCTGCAGGAATCCACCAAAATGCTTTTCTAACGGCACTAATTTTGCCTTTCCTAGTAATTTCATATGAATGGAATCATCTAGAATGTACACTTGTACCTGGCCTTATGTTTTTGAGGCCATCCACGTTATTAAGTAAGTAAAGTCGCTCAGTCGTGTCTGACTCTTTGCGACCCCATGAGTGGTAGCCTACCAGGCTCCTCTATCCATGGGATTTTCTAGGCAAGAGTACTGGAGTGGGTTACTATATCCTTCTCCAGGGGATTACTGAATAGTATTCCAGTTTTTAAAATTTATCCTTTCATCAGCTGAAGGACATTTGAATTGTGTCCAGTTTAAAGCTATCATTATTAATAATGCTTTTATGAATATTCCATTTAGATCTTTTTTTTACAAATAAAAAAATATATTTCTCAGATGGAATCACTGGATTATATATCATAAGTCTATGTTTAACTTTTTAAGAAATTGTCAAACTGGTCACCAGTTCATGTTCTTACCAGTATGAGGGTTTCAGTTTCTCCACATGCTTTCCAAAGCTTAGTGTTGTCGGTCTTAAATTTTAGTGATTGTGTTGTATTTGTAATGGTGGTTTAGTTGCTAAGTTGTGCCTGACTCTTGTGATCCATGGAGCCTGCTAGGCTCCTCTGTCCAAGGGATTTTCGAGGTAACAATACTGGAGTGGTTAGCCATTTCCTTTTCCAGGCGATCTTCCCAACCCAGGGGTCAAACCTGGGTCTCCTGCACTGCAGGCAGATTCTTTACCGACTGAGCTACTAGGGAAGTCCTGTTTGTAATGGTATTTCATTGTATTATTTAACAGCTCTATTGAGTTATGATTCGGATACCATGTATATATAATTCATCCAATTCAAGTGTACATTTCAGTGACTTTACATATATTCAGAATTCTGTGATCATTACCACAATCAGTTCTAGAATATGTTCATCACCCCTCAAAAAAAACCTGCATCCCTTAGCCGTTCCCTCCCGTCACACACACACACCCCCACACCCACCACCCACCAGCTCTCAGCAGTCGCTAATCTACTTTGTCTCTCTAGATTTGCCTATTCTAGACATTTTATAAATGAAATCATATAGTACTTGGTCCTTTGTGACTGGCTTCTTTCACTTCTGTTTTTAGAGTTCATCAGTGTTGTAGCATGTATCAGTACTTTTACTGCTCAATAATATTTCATTTTGGTTGTACTATTTATTCATTTATCGGTTGACAGACATTTGGATTTTTTCCCTCTCCTTTTTGGTGTTAATACTGCTGTAAACATTTTTGTGCAAGGTTTTTTTCATTTCTCTTGGTTGTATACCTGGAAGTGGAGTTGCTCTATGTTTAGCCTTTTGAGGAATTGCCAGACTGTTTTACAGTGTAAAACTGTTCCCTTTGACATTCCCAACAGAAGTGTATGAATTTCAGCGCTGCTTCTTTTTTTTTTTCAATCTTAGCCATCCTAGTGGGTGTTGTGGTGTCTCATGGTTTTGATTTCTGTTTCTCTGATGACTAATAATGTAGAATATCTTTTTATGCATACATTTAATAAAGCCATTTGTATATCTTCTTTGGAGAACTGTCTGTTGAGGGGCTCTTCCCACTTTAAAATCAGACTGTCTTTTTACTATAGAGTTGTGTTTGTTATATATTCCAGAAAAAAGTCCTGAATCAAGTAAATGATTTGCAAATATTTTCTCCTTTGGTGTACACATTGTTCACATTCTTCATGGTGTCCTTTGAAGCACAGGGTTTTAAAATTTTGATCATATCTAATTTATCTGTTTTCCTTTTGTTTCTTGTATTTTTGATGTGTCTTAAGAAACCATTGCCTAATCAAGGTCATGAAGATTTATGCCTAAATTAAGTTTTATAGAGTTCTTATGTGTGTGTTTTTGACCTGTTTTGAGTTAATTTTTGTATATGGTATAAGGTAAAAGTCCAATTAATTCTTTTGCATGTGGGCATATGGATATCTAATTTTCTTAGCGTTTTTAAGAGACTTTTTTTTTTCCTTTTTTTTCCTCCTCATTTAATTTGTCTTGGTACTCTTGTTGATTTGCCTGTAAATGTTAGAGTTTATTCTGGTCTCTTAATTCTGTTCCATTGATTTCTGTCTATCCTATGCCAATATCTCCTTGTGGTTTTATTAGCATACTTAATGATGTTGAATATTTTTCCAGATGTTTGTTGTTTGTATATCTTTGGTCAAATCTTTTGCCTCTTTTAAACAGTTACATCATTTGACTTACAGAGTTGTAAGAGTATTTATAGTGAATATAGGTATTCTGCAAGTATTTCTCATTTTTTATAGCTTGCCTTTTCATTTTCTTTACAGCATCTTGTAGTGGCATATGTGGGGGTGGCATATTCTGCCACTCTTCAGTGGATTCTAAAAAGCTTGTGGAATCAACAGATCTTGGCAACTGATTAGAACATCTTGGAGATAGTAGTATAATTAACAATAGTAGGGAAGAAGTTGAGGTCAGTTTAGGATATATTGAAATTGAGATTCCTGGTGACATCCATGTAAAAATGTACTTTCTGTTCCTTCAATTTGGAACCCTTTATTTCAGGATATTCCCACAGCTGACTTTTTTTTTTTTTTTTTTTTTTGTCATTCAAGTCTCAGCTCAGTTATCACTTCCTAAAATAGACCTTTCCTGACCATCTTATCTAATGTTGAACCTTCCAAACATCATTCCAAACATGTTTATTACATAACCCAATTCTGCTTTCTCTGTACTCCTTTCTCTGAAGCCATCTTACTGTGTATTTGCTTTTTGTTCTGTGTTACCCTATCAAAATATAATCTCTCATTAGGATAGAATCCGGAGAAGGCAATGGCACCCCACTCTAGTACTCTTGCCGGGAAAATCCCATGGATGGAGGAGCCTGGTAGGCTGCAGTCCATGGGGTCTTGAAGAGTCGGACACGACTGAGCGACTTCACTTTCACTTTTCACTTTCATGCATTGGAGAAGGAAATGGCAACCCACTCTAGTGTTCTTGCCTGGAGAATCCCAGGGACGGCGAAGCCTGGTGGGCTGCTGTCTATGGGGTCGCACAGAGTTGGACACAACTGAAGCAACTTAGCAGCAGCAGCAGCAGGATAGAATCCTCTCTGTCTTGGTCTTCAATGTCACGTTAACATTTCCCCCTCTGAATTAACTGTGGTTCCTTTCTGTCAAATTCTTTCTGGATCCTAAACTTCTCATTTTCTTGGCCTTATGAAACCATTTATAAAGTTTAAAATTGATCCAGAAGTTGTAGTTAAAGCAAAGAAAGAAATCCCTTAAACTGCATTTCTGTTTGAGCCTTACCTAGAGATAAAAAATGTCATTAAAAATAATCTACAGAAGGGGCATGCCCTTTTTCTTTCTCATCATTGACTTCAGGTAATTTACATTGATTTTAATTGATGTTCATTAGTGATGGGTGTGTGTACATTTTTATTGCTTTATACTGAGAAATCCTAGTTATCTGGAAACAGAATTGTATATCATATTGAATTAATTTTTCTGTCCTTTCCCTCTCTCTAAAAGATTCTGCAGATTTTTACACTTGATTGTCTCTTTTCTGTTTTACAGAGTAAGAAAGTCTGAGTTTTGCGAAAAAAATCAGAAAAGAACTAAGAAGATAGTCGACAAGAACTTTCCGATTTGCATAATGTAAGTTCTTTTCACTATTCTTGGCCTGAATTTTGTGTTAGCTGACAAAGCTGTCTCTATGGAAACAAATAGTGCAACTTCTGAGAATGTCAGAGGAATGCTGATCACTTAATATGAGACTTTCCAGCTGCTGGTCAAAGGGCATTACTCCTAGGAGAAGGGGAGGAAGGATGACTTAAAAAAAATATCTGGAGTTCTAGATGCTAGTTTAGACCAAGTATGTTTATGCCATGAAGTGTATGTTTTACATTTCCCTCTGCCTAAAAGCTAGGATACTGATTATATTGGAACTCACCTTCTTATAGCAGTTTGTGTTTCCTGGCTCTCATATAAGTGGTTTTGTTTCTTGGTATGGAGTTTTCAGTGGGCCTGTATCCCTCAGGCTATTTCAGGCCCCCCAGTCTTAATTATTTGTACTTATTGAAACTTACTTAGCTTCTTTTTACCCCCTTCTTCTGTATTCAAGTCACAGAAGCAGAGGCCTTTTTTTCTCGCTATTTGAAGTTAGCATTGAAATTGCTTTGGCCTGTGAGCCTGAAAATTCATTTTCTTCTTTTGTGGAATACATAAAGAGAGTTGTTTTATTTATTTATTTTTTTCTTTCCACACCCCCTCACCACCCCTAGTCCCACGAGGTGGAATGTATAAGCTGGGATTCTGATGAGGATTTGAAATATGGGCCTTCAAGGTGTTTTTGAAACAGTTAATTTATAATTAGAGGATAAAGAAGAAAGGGATACTCTTTAGGGCCAGCAGCTTGTAACTACTTTAGCTGCATAAGGCAGTTTTTTATTTACATATAAGGAGGTAATTCTCCAGTTCAGTCATTTACCTGCCTCCAATTGCGAATCGTCAAACAAAGGAATTGTTTTTTGTTTTCTTTTTTGAGAATGAGAGTATAATTCCTTTGGATTGGTACTCTTTCACTGTTTATTTTTATGTGTTGGCTGCATAAATAAGCTAGAATATTCATGGTTTGTCTGTTTAAAAATTATAAAGATCTTTAATTTTAAAACTATGGGACACAGCATAATGTTTCTTTGATTGTGGAACAATCTGTCTTGCACCTCATGAATTAACTCATGAGTGTTATTATTAAGTCTTGGGGTTTTCATACTGTGAGATCATTATGTAATTGAGGTGATCTGGAAAATTTTCCTAAAATAGTGGCTTGTGGTAGATCTTGAAAGTAGAACATGAAAGGAGAAGCAGTTCTTATTTCTTAGTTCATAAGGCGTTTGGGCAGGAAGAGAAAGATGTGGGATAGGCAGGCACAAGTGAGGAAGCTAACTTAAGACTTGCACAGGGAAGTAGTAAAAGATACAGTTAGAAAGTTGGGATTTTACCTTGTGAGTTTGGCTTCTATTCTCTAGGCAATATGAAAGCCATCAGATGTTCTGAACATAGGAATAGTTTATTCATATGCCTAGTTAGGTGTTTATCTCTTACTAGTTATCAGGGCTATGCAGATCAGTAAGATCCCTTAGATCATTTATCTGTATGACATATAGTCACCTTGAAATTGTGTTAAATCAAAACCTGTAACACCCTTTAATTTTTCTCCTCTCTCTCATTCCCTTCTCTTGAATTCTCCATCTTGGTTAATGACATTGCTGTCCACCTAATGACCCAAAGATAGTGTCCATGAAATCATAGTGCCTGGATCATGTTCTGAAGCCTGCAGTTTGCTTGGTCCTATGCGAGGTAGGCAGTGTCACAGATCCAGAGATAAGTCAGTGTAATTCTTGACTTCCAAAGGTTTCTGGTCTGGTGGGGCAGACAGACAGATACAGACTACGGCAGTTGAGTTTGATCGAAGTTGTGATAGGGATTAAGAGGAGGCACATATCCAATATGGAAAATTACGAAAATCCAGAGGAGGATGTATGTGAGGTGAGAAAAGTAGACACGGATTAGGTTCTAGACAGTCTAGTTCTAGAGCCTGTACTCTTAAATGCTGTGCTGCCTTGGGTAACTGGGGAGACATAGTGGCATTAATTAGAGTTGAGAATGGAGGAAAAGGATCGAGGAGTGTAGAGGAGATTAAAGGGAAATAAATATAAGTTTAGTTCTGGACACATTAATTTCTAGATTCCTTTGGGAAATTTTGGTAGATAAACTAATGGGCAGGTAGATAAACTAATGGGCAGGACCCTGTCTGTAGCTTTAGTACCTCAGGAAGGGGTAAGTGCTCTATTAAATTTATGTTCAAATCACCCCTCTTTTTTCAACCTTTGATGGCTTTCTTACTGCCTTGAGATTAAAGGCTTATATTTATAAGACTTTTTGTAAGTTGGACCCAGTCAGATTTTCCTGCCAGTATTCTCTTGTACAAACTGTCCGCTATAATTCAACTAGCTTTGTTTATGCTTTCCCCAAACTTTATATTTTTCTGTCTTTGGTTCATATGGCCTCTTTTCTTACTCTTTCATCCTGTCCTCAAGGCCTACTTCAGTCCCTGTTCCTCATTTATAAAATAGGCATATTTGGAAGTACTTTTAGAGTTGTAGCAAGGATTAAGCGATTGAATACTGTGTAAGGTGCTTTCAGTAGTATATGGCATAGAATTACGAGCTCAGTAAATGTAGTTGTTAATACTACTACTGCTGCTGCTGTTACTACATCCTTCTTCTCTTCCTTTTGCCCTGCTGTATGTATGTAATAGAAACCCCAAGTTTTAGTAATTCTGTAACCTATATAATCTCTTTAATGTGGCTTTTTTTCACTCTAACCATCTTAGTTTAGGACCCCGTTTCTTACAGTTACCCTCCAATTGGTCTCATTGCCACCCTTCAGTCTCTCCTCTAGCCTTCTACCAGAGAGATATTTATCTAAAAGTGAGTGTAATTGTGTTTTCCCCTGCTTTAAATTCTAAAATAATTCTTACTACTTTCAGGGTAAAGGTCGGAGTCTTTAGGTGTTACCCTTTTCCATCTGGCCCCCTGCCTGCCTTTCTAGTGTTATCATTGTTCATGTATGGCATATTCCCATTGTCCCATCCAGCCATTTTGCATTCTTTTCCTGCTTTTACAGCTGCCACATTCTCTTGCTCTTCCTTCCTTTTGGTCTTATGAGTCCCTCTGCCTGGAACAGATTGTTCTGTCTGGCTAATCTTTAATCTTTCTTTTTTTTTTTTTTTAATGCTGCTGGAAGAGAGTATCCTTATGTTGTGAGATTTGCTATGTCTCTTTATCACAGACTAAATTTTAGAGCCCATCATCTGTGAATTTACGACACTTCTAAGTTCAGTTGAACAGATACCTGATGGGCATCTTCTATATGACATGTGTTGTGTTTAGCCCAAGGAATATAAAAATAAGACACGAATGACCCATTTTTAACAAATTGAAAATCTAATGAGAAATCGACTGGGAAGAATGATCATTCGTTTTCTTTGCTGTCTCTCCGATGGACTGTGAACACTCTAAGGAAAATGACCAAAATGGAGATTTAAGTGGATTATTATCAGGTTGCAGAAACTTTCCTGAGAGTAAAAGAGTAGATCCAGGTGGACAAGCATGATCATAGTCCAGGCATTAGAACTTCAACTGAAATTACCTGGCCTAACTTCTCTTGCATAATTATGATTTCACATTAGTGAGTATGGATACAATCTTATAAAACTTAGTTTTTAAGCTAAGTTTTAATTTCAAATAATTTTTGTAGATAAGCATATGTATAAGTAAAATATTCTATTAAATTTGATTTTTAATATCCTATAAATGTTGTAAATAGAGAAAGTTGAAAGTTTTAATTTTCTGAAAGTATATATGCTCCTAAATTTTTAAAATTAAATATAGCAATATAGTGGCTCCTACATAAATATCTGTTTACTTGTAATGAAAATATTAAATAAATTAAATTTGTATTTGTATATTATCAGTATTACAGGGCTTCTCTAGTGGCTCAGCCGTAAAGAATCCACCTGTTAATGCAGGAGACACGGGTTCAGTCCCTGGGTCCAGAAGATCTCCTGGAGAAGGAAATGGCAACCCACTCCAGGATTCTTGCCTAGAAAATCCCATGGACAGAGGAGCTTGGTGGACTACAGTCAGTGGGGCGCAAGAGTTGGACACGACTTAGCGAATGAATAACAACAGTAATAACAACAATAATCAATATTATAAAACTTAAGAATTATCTAACATTCTGATAGCTCTCATTTTTAATGAAAAAGAAAGCAAGTTAATGATAAATAAGGTATTTATATGTAGATCACATAAATAGAGAAACTAAAATTTGGATGGAAGACAGAAAAATCTGAATTCTTGTGAAGATGTAACTTTTGTGGTCATGTAGCTTGCACCTATTAAATATTTTCCTGATTGCTGATCTAGTAGTTTTCCTGGTAGTCTAGGTGGGTTTGTGTTAAACCATCTGTGACAAGTGGTTTGCTTGAAAGGAGATTGCCTGGCATTAGGAATATTGTCTGAAAACTCAGCTTTTGCTTTGTTGGCATGTTCTCTAACAAACCTATTAACTGAAGTGCAGCTCAACTCAAGGAGGTTATTATTGTAAATATTTTTGAAAGTCTTGAGCAAGAGAAGACTAATTAGTATGTGGGTTTATACTTATATAAACAATCTGCCTATTTATGCCCAAGAAATGGCTTGATGAAACAGCCATTGTCATCCAGTAAAATATTTTTCTTGTCTAAAATATGTTGGATTTTTAAAATAAATAGAATCAAACTAATGCTAAGAATTACTAAAAGTATAAATACTTTTTAGTTCTAAAACTTATATACCTTATTTCATTTGAAACTCAGAACAGTTCTGTGAATAAATTTCCCAAAGGAATCTGAGGTTCAGAGAAACTAGTCTTAAGTCATAAAACTAGAGGAAGTAGCAGATCCAGAATTAAAATACAGTTTTCTGGTCTCCAAGTCCAATATATTCTTATTTGCTGTACAGTATGACTTTAAAACATTTTTGAGTGGTAGCAGATAATACCATTTTCTCTAAGTGAATCCTCATAAAGAATTAACCCTAATTCTTTTTTTAGTGTAACCAATTATAAAGACTAATAACCAACATAGTCGTTTTCTCATTTTAATCTTATAGGTGTGGTTTTATCTTATAGAGGTGGTTTTATCTTGTAGATGCCTTAGCTGGTAATTAAAATTTCTTTTTCATTTCTTTTTCATAAACTCTTAAAAATTGTCCCCTACAATGCTGCCTTATCTCAAGTGAGTTGACAACATAACTTGCTGTATGTCAGGTTCTTTAGCAGTTAACTAGGAAGGGATTTCTGGAGAAGGAAATGGCAACCCACTCCAGTATTCTTGCCTGGAGAATCCTGTGGACAGAGGAACCTGGTGGGCTGCTGTCCATGGGGTCACACAGAGTCAGACACGACTGAAGCAACTTAGCGTGCATGCGTGCATGCATCGGAGAAAGAAATGGCAACCCACTCCAGTGTTACTGCCTGGAGAATCCCAGGGACGGGGGAGCCTGGTGGGCTGCCATCTATGGGGCTGCAGAGTCGAACACGACTGAAGCCACTTAGTAGCAGCAGCAGGAAGGGATTTCAGACTCGTGTATATTAACTGACTGTAGAATATTATGTTGAGACAACTATAAAGGTGATTAAAATACCTTTTTACCTTAAATATCTTACTCTCTACTAAACTAGTACCC
This sequence comes from Ovis canadensis, assembly GCF_042477335.2. Taxonomy (NCBI): domain Eukaryota; kingdom Metazoa; phylum Chordata; class Mammalia; order Artiodactyla; family Bovidae; genus Ovis; species Ovis canadensis. Next base: position 89,532,698 of record NC_091251.1, read on the forward strand.
AGAACTTTCTTATTTTTCTGCTTTGCTAAACTTTCTAATATTTCATTTTTCTCAGCTGTAAAATTAAGCAACATGCTTCAAATACTTGAGACAGCTTTTTTCTTGAAACATCTTGATATCCTCAGTTCTGTAAAAGAAAGGAAACTATTTAATCTATATAGCAAAATAATTTTATATACTTTTGAGATATTTTCTATGTTGTTTAGCAATAGAGATTGGAAGTAGACGATGTAAATTCTACTTTTATATTGTAATTCTTATACTTTTTTTCCCCCCCATCTTTCCCCTTAGATTTCCTTCATGGATACATTTTCATAGCATTATTATGTGATGTGAGAAGTTTTTTTTTTGTTTTGTTTTTTTTTGAAGTAACATGGATTTTATACTACAGAATCAAGAGATTGGCTTTATAGGAAAAATTGATTTATAAAGAGTGGTACAGGTTTTTATAGATAACCATGACAACATCCCATATGAATGGGCATGTTACTGAGGAATCAGACAACGGAGTAAAAAATGTTGATCTTGCATCACCAGAGGAACATCAGAAGCACCGAGAGATGGCTGTTGACTGCCCTGGAGATTTGGGCACCAGGATGATGCCGGTGCGTCGAAGTGCACAGCTGGAACGTATTCGCCAACAACAGGAGGACATGAGGCGTAGGCGAGAGGAAGAAGGGAAAAAACAAGAACTTGACCTTAATTCTTCCATGAGACTTAAGAAACTAGCCCAGATTCCTCCAAAAACTGGAATAGATAACCCTATATTTGATACAGAGGAAGGAATTGTCTTAGAAAGTCCTCATTATGCTGTGAAAATATTAGGTAAGTAAAAACAGTAGAAGAATTAGAAAATGTTTTGTTGTTGTTTATCTCGCCTTAACATAAATGTGTATAGGAGGGAAGAGTTATATAAAGAATGTAAGTAGTAACAATTTGAATTCAGACCAGGATCAGTTTTTTTCTTAGAAAGACCATATAACTTGTTTTCTGTTAGCCATGTAGAACTGGAGCATGTATCCTAAATGTTCAGGATATATGCTACAATGTGATTTTTATATTTAATCTTTGAAGTAAAAATTCCTATCTAAGGCCTGACCTTTAAAGCTTTGAAATTCACATTTCATTTCAAACTCAAATTTTATATAAAAATTACTGAAAAGGAATTTTTAGATTTTGAATTTCTGATTTCTTTAAGGTTTATGAAATAATTTAATAATTATTAATGAGAAAAATTTGGTGTCATTTCTCTGGCATGATATGCATAAAACATGGCTTTAAAGTCCCTATACTAACTATTCCTAAATTTCATTTTGTGAGGAAAACCAAAAACTACTGCTATGATATATTAATGGGCTTCCCAGGTGGCACTAGTGGTAAAGAACCTGGGCCTGCCAGTGCAGGAGACATAAGAGATGCAGGTTCGATGCCTGGGTCCAGAAGATGCCCTGGAGGAGGGCATGGCAACCCACTCCAGTATTCTTGTCTGGGGAATCCCATGGACAGAGGAGCCTGGCAGGCTATAGTCCATAGGGTTGCACAGAGTTGGACACGATTGAAGCAACTTAGCATGCATGCACATGATGTATTTATAGATACAAAAGAATTCTGTGATCAGATTTTGAGAACGGGTTAAATAAGTTAAACAGCTTCTTATTACAGTACTTCTTGTAGCCTTTAGAATACCGATAGGCATTGTGAATTTATAAGAGAGATCGATATCAAATGGGTGTTTCCAAACTTAAGTATTTTACCATTGAACTTACTGCTCTTTCTTCCTCTACACACAAAAGAGAGATCTCTGAACTCGTGTCAGTGGTGTACATTAACTTGTGTTCCATTAAAACCAGGCTAACTCAAAGGAAATATGTTTATTTCTTAATGATTTATAATTATAGATGTGAAAAGACAGATACTTCACTTTGGAAGGAGAGGGTTTTCATTGTTGTTTTACCATTTATTTGTTTATTGAATCCTTTACTTGACGCTATAGCAGATGCCTTTCTGTGTAATTTTTAAAGTAACTCTGTTAACAGGGCTCTGTAATATCTATTTTGGAGAAAAAGAAATTGAACTTTATTTAAATTACTTGTGTAAGACTCCATGCTAAGTAGTAGGGCCAAGTTTTAATTTGCCTAATCTGGATATGCAGTTGTTATACTGCAAAGAGCAAAGGGTTTGAGTGGAAACTGACATCCATCCTGTTCTTCACTCAACCAGAGCTTTGGCTACCAAGAATGCAACATCTTTTTCTTACTTATTCAAAGTTAATCATCTATATAAATGTACCATATACTATCTGTCTGTATATAAAAGTACCATATGTACTATATATTTGTATATGTGTTTACCATATATACTAACTGCAGTCTAGAACAATTTCTGCTACATCATAACAACTGCTTTTTCTTTGCTATACCTTTACAAAGGATTCATATTTCTTGACAGAAAGCATTGTGTGTGTTTTTCTGTGATTTAAGAAATCATAGATGAAGTGTGCAGAAAATGCCTAAATGGTAATAATGAAAGGCATTATAGTAAAAACAGAGAGATTACGCATTTTAAAAATGCATTTATATGAAGGAATTTTATGCTGTTTTTTCTTAAGAGTTTTGTTAGAGTAAAAATATATCATTGCCTCTTATTGGCATCATCTCATACCACTTCATTATTTTTTTATTTAAATACTCTAAATATTCTCTATGACTTGGAGAAAACTTACATTGTAATATATCCAACCCAAGCCTAGTTTGAGTCTTCTGGGTTTCTATTTAAATTTCTTTGAGATTAATGTATTTGTCCATTTACTTTAATTGAATTAGGCATAAATGTCCATGTAGTAGACAAGACTCATGTAATCTCCATGAAGAAACAGAATTCATTTGTGAAATTTTTATTTATTTTCTTGCCTAACCACAGAAAATTGAAGACCTGTTGCTTGGTTTGTTATTCTACAAGTGTAGTTAAAGGACAACTATATTTTCTTCCGACTTGCAACCCACTGTGGTTTTAAAAATTATCTTTGTGTAATCCTTGAACTTAAGGCTGTTTTACATCATTTATTTTAAAGTAATTTGGAATTTAGTACCAGCTGTCTGTAAGTCATTTCTTGGATAAGGAGAGTATTTCATGTTTTGAGAAATGAGTGATAGATTTAATTTTAATGCACTCAACACAGGTGTGTTATTTGTAGGAGGCATGAAAAGTTATCATAAGTTATAAAGTTGTTTTTGTCAGTCAAATCTTTAGTTTTTGAATGTACTGAGTTTTAAGTTTTCACTTTAAAATGAAGTATAATAGCTTTGTACCAGACATTTTTTCCTGTTTGTAATTTGCTAACACATCAAATTACAACAGTACTCCCTAAAGTTATATAAGTCTCCCTGCCAGTGTTTAGATTAATATGCACGTGCCAGGAGACAACTTCTCAGCTTTTTCCACAACCAGAAACAGCAACCTTGTTTTAAATGAGGCAAGGATGGGGCAACTGATTTATTTCTCTGAAAGGGAGCCGTCAGTTTCCAAATGATACATCGTCATTTATCTGTGAGTAGAGGGAATTCTCATTAAAGAATTGAAAGTGTGTTTGGAAAGATTGGATACTTTTAATTGTCTGGGTGGTGACTTTTAAAAAATATTTATAAATTTGGCAGTGTATAGTATTAAATGTGCAGGGATGGATAGAAAATATTTGGAAAGGATGAACTGAATTTTCTTGTGTAAAAGCACTTAGAATCTTATTGAAAATTAGAAAATAGTGATGTGGGAAAATTAAATGAATAATTAATATTACTAGAAGGCAATGGCACCCCACTCCAGTACTCTTGCCTGGCAAATCCCATGGATGGAGGAGCCTGGTAGGCTGCAGTCCATGGGGTTGCTAAGAGTCAGGCATGACTGAGCGACTCCACTTTCACTTTTCACTTTCATGCATTGGAGAAGGAGGTGGCAGCCCACTCCAGTGTTCTTGCCTGGAGAATCGCAGGGACGGGGGAGCCTGTTGGGCTGCCATCTGTGGGGTTGCACAGAGTCAGACACGACTGAAGCGACTTAGCAGCAGCAGCAGCAGAATAAGTTATAAGAATTTTGATACATTAAGGAGCCTTCCTTAAAATTGACATGAGTTGTTAAAACTTCCTATGAATGAAATATCATTGTCTTATTCTCTTTCATAAGTAAAGATACAAACTACCTTGTGAGAAAAATTCTGAAAAAAGAGCAGAATGTAGGTTAGAGTAGAAAGAGAGAGAATAGGGTTATCTCAGATGTCTTTATAGCTTTCACTGTTTCATTGATTCTTGTAATCACAGATAACTGATTTTGGGTCAGGACTGTGGACAAGTAAATACAGTAGACAGACTGTTTAAAGGGAATAACTGGGAAACATTGCTGTCTATCATAGACATGACTCTGATTATCACATTTGTGAAGAGACCTTAGGAAACGCGCACATACCCACTCAACACACACCTATAGCAAGTTATAGGTTTTGTGGCTGATAAGGACATTCTTGAAATTTGTGATTAAGGGCTTTCTAGTTTTCACCAGATGCTGTTAGTGATAAGAAAAAATTTAAAACACACACACTGAGGGGAAGAAAACTAGGATAAATAAAATATTTTTATATTAATAATACTGTGTTTCAGTCATTATTAGTACCTACATATTTTTGCCAGGTGTCTCTGTATATTCAAACTATTAATGCTAAGTCAATAGTATTCTTGTATTTGATGTTGTAAAGTAAAATATTTCTTCACATTTCTCTGATGTTATTTGACTTTTGCTTGATCATGGGATATACTAGAATTGTGCTGGATTGTGATGAACTTTCATTTGATTGGCTTTTAAAATAAAGTTTATTTAAAGTCAACAACAAAAAAAATTCCAGTGCCAATAAACTTCCAGTTCATACTATTTCTGAGAAGTTAATTATTCTTGCTATTAAATTTTTGCTCAACTTCTATAACTATTTCCAAACTTTATTAGCCATTCCTTTGAGGGACTTTTTGTCTGAAAGTGAAATGGTTAAATCTATTGGTATTAAGCTTAATATTTAAAATGTTGGGACTGTTTGATGATTTTTTGATTTGTTCATATTGCTAAGATTAGAGCTAACCTAAAATAAACATTAAAAAATTCATTAGAATATGTGTATAGTCATACAGTGTTTGGTTATTAAATACGCATAATTCTACAGAAAAAAATTAACTGCTGTACCATTTGGTCTTTGACACAATGTGTCAAAACTTCATTCCACCTGTTAATATAAGTATTAATAGGTTTTAACTTTTTCACCCTAGCAAATATGTTCAGAAATGTGCAACATCATTGCATATTCCAGGGGTACCTGGAGTCAAATGTAGAGTTTAAATACTTTTTACCGTCACTTGCTATTGATCTTTGACAAGTTATTTCAGTTTCCTGAGTCTCAGTTTCTGTATTTTCTTGAGGACCAAGTGAAAAGAAAGCATGTATATAAAAGCATATTGTACATTGTAAGTTTGATTAAAATTTAACTTATAAGAAGCAAAAGCCACCAGAGATCATCTAACTTTTTAGTCCAAGAAATTAGCTTGTGGATTTTAACCAGTAATTTTTTAACAGCTTTATTAAAATTTAAATCATATACCATAAAATTCTCTTTTAAGTGTATAATTTATGAGTTTTTAGTATATTCACAAGATTGTGCAGGCATCACCATTATACAGAGTGTTTTCATAACCTCAGATAGAAACTCTGGGCCCATTAGCATTTACTTCCTATTCTCTCTTCCCCCTAACTCCTGACCACCCTAATCTACTTTCTATGTATTTGTTTATTTGGAATATTTAATCTAACTGAATCATGCAGTATGTGGCTTTTGTGACTCGTTTCTTTTCACATAGCATGTCTTCAGGGTTCATCTGTGTTGTGGAATTCATTGCTTTTTATGGCTGGATAATATTCCACTGTATGGAAATAACCATGTTTTGTTTAATCCATTCATCTGGTTGGTGGAACATTTAGGTAGTTTTACCTTTCTTCTGTTGTGAATAATGCTGTTATGAATATTCATGTATAAGTTTTTGTTTAAATACCTGTTTTCAGTTCTTTGGGATATATACCTAGGAATGAAATTGCTGGATCAAATGGTAGTTTTGTTTAACTTAGTGAGGAACTGGTATACCTTCCCCAGTACCTGCACTGTGTTACCTTTTCACCAGCAGCCTGCGGGGGTTCCAGTTTCTTTGCATTCTCACTTCTGCTTATTACTACATATCTTTTTAATTTTAGCCATCCTACTAACCAGTAAGTTTTTAAAGAACTGTAATAAAATAGATTAAAGTATATTATGTTGCACTTAAGTATTCATATATCTTTATTTCAAATAGGGATGTACATACTGAGTTGAAAGATACACATTTTATTTCTTTTTTAAAAATTTATTTATTTTAATTGGAGGATAATTATAATATTATGATGGTTTTTCCCATACATCAGTATGAATCAACCATAGGTATATGTGTGTCCCCTGTATCCTGAACTCCCCCTCCCACCTCCCTCTACCCTGCCCCTCTGGATTGTCACAGAGCGCTGGCTTTGGGTGCCCTGTGTCATACAGCAAACGTGCACTGGTTATCTATTTTACATATGGTAATGTATATGTTTCAGTGCTGTTCTCTCAAATCATCCCACCCTTTCCTTCTCCCACTGAATCCAAAAGTCTGTTCTTTGTGTTTCCTTTGCTGCCCTGCATGCAGGATCGTTGGTACCATCTTTCTGGATTCCATATATACGCATTAATATACGGTATTTGTCTTTCTTTCTGACTCACTTCACTCTGTATAATAGGCTCTAGGTTCATCCATCTCATTAGAACTGACTCAAATGCAGCACCCTTTTATAGCGGAGTAATACTCCATTGTGTATCTGTACCACAACTTCCTCATCCACTCATCTGTGGATGGACATCTAGGCTGCTTCCATGTCCTTGCTATTGTAAATAGTGCTGCATTGAACACTGGGGTACATGTGTCTTTTTCAGTTCTGGTTTCCTCAGGGTATATGCCCAATAATGGGATTGCTGGATTGTGTCGTACTTTTATACCTAGTTTTTTTAAGGAATTTCCATACTGTTCACCATAGTGCTTGTATTAGTTTGCATTCCCACCAACGGTGTAGGGGGTTCTCTTTTCTTGACACCCTTTCCAGCATTTATTGTTTGTAGACTTTTTGATGATGGCCGTTCTAACCATGTGACATGATAATACCTTATTGTGGTTTTGATTTGCATTTCTCTACTAATGTGTGGTGTTGAGCATCTTTTGATGTGTTGATTAGCCATCTGTATGTCTTCTTTGGAGAAATGTCTGTTTAGGTCTTCTGCCCACTTTTTGATTGGGTTGTTAATTTTTCTGGTATTGAGCTACGTAACCTGCTTGTATATTTTGGAGATGAATTATTTGTCAATTGTTTCATTTGCTATTAAAGAATATGCATTTTTAATGGATTGCTAACAGAAGTTTGTGAAATAATATCCAAGTCAAACCTAGTCATGTTATAGAGAGGTCCAGAGACTGAAGTAGATTTTCCAGTGACATACATTGCACTAATAAGTAAACCAAGCCATAACCAGGACCCAGATATTCTGACCTCAAATTTAGTTCTTTTTCTTGCTCACCAAATTCATTACAGTTTTATCTAGAGAAAAATCATGAAATTTTTGTACCTGATTGAGCAGTAATCATTTCAGTGGTGTTTCTCTGTTGTCCTATATTTGGAGCTAAGATGTTTGCTCTGACTTCTCTCTCAACTGTCTTTGCTTGTATACTTGTCTAGAATTTGTTTTTAATCTGTAACCCAATGTATTAATGATTAATTACTGTTTAGGGTCTTTCAGGAGCTTCTGATTATTTTTAATAAATGCATTTTAACCTAGTCACTAAAAACCAAAGTTCAGTGATCTGAATTTTATTTCCTTAAATTTAAAAAGAAAAAGGAAAGACTACCCATCCCAACTTAAGCAAGGATTTCCTAAGTGGAAGTTCTAATTTCAGCTCAGTGGATAGATATACTGAAATTGGTATAATTTTTTCATTTGTTGTTGTTTAGTAACTAAGTTGTTTCTGGCTCTTTTCCCACCCTGTAGACTGTAGCCTGCCAGGCTCCTCTGTCTGTGGGATTTCCCAGGCAAGAATACTGAAGTGGGTTTCATTTCCTTCACCAGGAGATCTTCCCGACCCAGGAATGGAACCTGTTGTCTCCTGTATTGGCAGGCAGATTCATAGCCACCAGGGAAGCCCCATAATTTCCTCATCCTCTATGCTATTAAGTTCCTCACCTGAATAGTCAGTTTGACTATACAGTTTAGGAGAAAAGAAATCTTTAATAGAAGTTCTCAGGAAGAAGTCATGAAGCTGGTTGAACTACAGAAGTTTCTGAGGATAGGTTGAAAAAATTGGTGGAAGAATCTTATTGCTTGAATAGGTCCCTAGAATCTATTTTCATGTGAGGTAAATGATAGCAATAAGTGAAGATAACAAAACTAAATCTAGGGGAGATGATTATCTCCACTGCTTTTAAAAGATCTTCAGAAATGGAGATGAGCTTCCTTGAATAATTTTATTGTTTACCCTTACAGCCAAACAGTTCTCCAGAGTCTTGGGAATCTGAGGGTAGAATTTTCAGATAGAGCAACTCTTAGTGATTGCTTTCTGTTACCTATTTTAGTCTTCATTCTGTTTCATTCGAGGCGGTCAGGAGAGGGCCAAGAGGAAAGGGAGCATTCAGGGCATGGATTTGTGGACGTGTGTGTGTGTGTGTGTGTGTGTGTGTGTGTGTGTGTTTAGCTGATTAATTATCCTCAAACCAAATGTCAGTGATTTTGTGGACGTGTGTGTGTGTGTGTTTAGCTGATTAATTATCCTCAAACCAAATGTCAGTGATTTTGTGGACGTGTGTGTGTGTGTGTGTGTGTGTTTAGCTGATTAATTATCCTCAAACCAAATGTCAGTGATTTTTCTTACTTTTAGATAATATACCTTTTCTTTCAACATAAATGATCAAGATTTAGCTATTATATGAAATGTTAGAGCAGATAATGCAAACTTAATGTTTATGGAACATCAAATAAGAGGAATGGATCAGACTGCAGGACAAGGAATTTGAACTAGATACAAAGCACTTGCTTGTAGGGAAGTTGTTACAAACCAGAATTTATCAGCAAAGCCAGATTTTGTACGTGCACGTTTGTCTTTCCCTCTGCAGAGTGTTCCCGTTTCTGTCTGACCTCTCGCCTGCCTTGTTGTGAGTACTGCTCTGCCTCAGTACTCCCTTCTTTGCTCACTCCCTGCTCTACAGTTGTGTCATTTTTTTCTCAGTAGCCCTGTAATTCTCCATTTATGTCTCTACTTCTCTGTGTAAAGAACCATGTGGTTCTTTTTCTTTGTGCTTATTGTGTGTGGGAATGAGGAAGGGAGCTTCTGATCTGTATATGGGGAGATCTCCCCTTTCTCTATAGTCTGTCCTCTGTTGTTTATCTTCATCATTATTGTAGAAGTAGGTATGTATTTGACAGGATGGATTTAGCTGCATCTGATTAGATTTTTCATATTTCCTCTGGAATTGCACAGAATTTCAAATAACTTAAGTGGTTTTTGTTTAAGTATCATATAATGTAATTACTGTGTCGACAATGGAACATTTCTTAAAGTGTGTAGAAAATGTGCTGTTCTTGAGTAACATGAAGTGCTTCTAAAGATATACCATATAAAAACAAAGTTTTTTAAACCTACAACAAAATACCTTTTCAAAGTAATAATTTTTATGAAACTAGAATGTGTCAAAAATGAGAATCCCTGAATAGATATTGCTAACAATTATTTTTCATTATGACATCATACTTAATATGAAAGAGAAGACCCTTTATCAGAAGTCCATTCAGAATTTTCTAATAAAATTCATTATAATCAATATTTTAAGACTAATGGTATAGATATTTGTTGCTTTCTATGTGACTTTAAAACTTCTTTGGACAGAAGCAGCATAATTTTTAATGTCTGTTAAATTTATAAACTGATAAAATGAATATTTCTTTATAAATAAGTTTTTAGCATTTACTGTTTGATATTTTCTCTTAGATATTTCTTTAACTACATATAGTTTAGTTCATATCTTCTGTCAAGCTACTTATAATGAAGTTTTAAGAACTTCTGAGTGTTTGGTAACTTAATCTGTTCTGTTTATTCATTAAACATTTTTAATGGAAATTTATTTGAACCTGAAGCATGAGTGTATGTGAGGAAGCTTTCTTGCCTAAAAATACGATCTGGAAACTTTTCTAGCTAAATTGGCCATGAAAGCAGATATGGAATTTATCTGAAAACTGTCCACATAAATCACACTTACCAAATTTGCTGTCTAAATTAGTTACCCAGGCTGGTGCTACACAATCAAAGATGTTTTTACAGTATTTCTCAAAAAGCTACATGGCCTCTACATTCACAGATTGCAGTTTTGGTTTCTTTTGCTGAACCTTCCCAGTGTACTATCTAGCATATTATTGTGATTATGTTAGAATTGAAATAAAATATTCTGAGAAAACACTTAAAGCACAAGACACTTGGTTAAAATAGCAGAAATAAATGCCACAGTACTGTGAAAGTAGCATTTGGAGGGTACATTATATGTGTGAACATATACAAACACAGTTAACTAGAAGAAATTCTGTCTACGGATACATGGTACAGTAGAATGTGTAAGCATCTCTAAGTGCTAGTCAGTGTACATTACATGATTCTGTATTAGGTGAGAAGACATCTCAGGTCAGCTTTTCTGAAGCAGATGAATGACATATCACAATTAAGCCCTAAAATCTAAACAATGATAATAATGATGTTTATCTTTTTAAAATCCCTCAGCATGGCAGGAAAAGCATTTCCTTGGAAGTCAGAGAAAAAGATTTCTTCACCTAGGTGCCATTTTTGTGTGTGACTTCATTTTCTCCATCTGAAGAGATTTGATCTGAACTATGTTTGTCTCAGGTTTTGGTGGTTTTTCTAAATTGGGAAAAATTTGTTAGATTTTAGGAGGATTAAAATATATGTATTTATGCCTATAATACAGTTATTGTTCTATATCCTTCTATTCAATATTGGCAGTGACCAATGTGAAATTCAGGCCAAATTTGTATCAGGCCACCTGATGTAAAGAGCCAACTCATTGGAAAAGACCCTGATGCTGGAGAAGATTGAAGGCAGGAGGAGAAAGGGGTGGCAGAGGATCAGATGGTTAGATAGCATCACCAACTTAATGGACGTGAATTTGATCAAATTCCAGGAGACAGTGGGGGACAGAAGAGCCTGATATGCTACAGTCCGCGAGGTTGCAGAGAGTCAGACATGACTTAGTACCCGAACAACAACACACATTTGTAGGTTTTTAATAATGGTTGGTGATATTTTATTGTAAAAGCTGAGCTTAAGTGCAAGTGATCTCAGTGTCGTCTGGCAACATTGACTGAAGTACTAAGTCTGAAGATAACTTCTAAAAAGGGATAATTTCAGTGAAAACAGTTTTTACTAATTAAACAAAAAATGTGAGTAGGACTTCATAAAGGTTAATGGAATCGTAAAGGATAATAATTAACAAAATTAAATTGGTCTTGATAACCTTCAAAATTTGAACCCAAAATCCAGTTAAATTTGTAATTTCTGGCTCATGGCATAGTCCTTAAGTTCTCCCAAAAGCCTTTACTTAAGTAAAGTAAGATCTGTCCTATCCCTATAGATCTTATGTTGATCCCTGATTTCCTGAGAGAAAGACATTTCCAGTTTGATCATGAAATTTCTTTCCCTGGATTTTAAACTGTCGTAGATGGTCTTTATGTCTTTGAATTCCTCAGTATGAGCACAGTTTGGACAGATTTAACCAGATTTTATCTTTCTCTGGAACCGTATTCCTTACCTGAGGTCCTATCAACATGAGAAGGCTACTCACTTCTTAGAATTTGAAAGCAATCATCCCTTTTGGACTAACCACAAAAATTGCCTATTTCCTGTCTGTGCAGAATCTCAGCATCTCAACTATTATCTGATCTCCTGAAATAAGGTCAGTGATCTTTAGTTTTATCTCTCATTAAGCCATTCCTAGTTTAGATTCAGAGAAGGCGATGGCACCCCACTCCAGTACTCTTGCCTGGAAAATCCTATGGATGGAGGAGCCTGGTAGGCTGCAGTCCATGGGGTCGTGAAGAGTCGGACACAGCTGAGCGACTTCACTTTCACTTTTCACTTTCATGCATTGGAGAAGGAAATGGCAACCCACTCCAGTGTTCTTGCCTGGAGAATCCCAGGGATGGGGGAGCCTGGTGGGGTGCCATCTTTGGGGTCGCACAGAGTCGGACACGACTGAAGCAACTTAGCAGCAGCAGCAGCAGTTTAGATTATCCTACCTTACCTTTCCTATTTCCTTGGGATATTTACATATATTTAAAATATTCTAAAAATGAAAATTATATGCTGTGTTTACCACAGAAGTGAAAAACGGCAATAAAAGAATTTGTCACAAAGGAGTAAGTAGAATAACTAATGCAGACACAAAAATTCAGTAGAGCAGTCAAGGTTATTTAATATAGGAGAAAGTGGATTTGGGTACTTTAGTTATTCCCAAGTATATCATGTCTTAAAATACTACAGCTACAACTGCACAACTGCTGTTAATAAAATGTGTAAATCATTGGTTCTTGAGAGTACCTAATCAAATATATATATATATATATATATATATGTGTGTATATATATATATATATAATTAAGGATGACGGGATTCTGGTTGTGTTTAAGGTAGAATTCAGGACATAAATATCTTTGTAAATTTCCTTACTGATTCTCATAAATATCTTTGATTAAAAATCCATTGTTCTGATATAGTAAGAAAATTATATTCAGTATGTTCTACTTAAGCCTGCAGGAATGTTTATAGAATCTGTGTAATTCTGGTCATTAAGGAAAAAAAAAAGATCTAGCAGAAAAGTGGTCAAAAGATAAGCAGAAAATTGAGGGAAAAAGAAACATAAATGACTGTTCACCTTGTGAAAATATATTGAAACTCACTACTGGATAAAGAAATAAACATGCTTTCCTAACCAGATCACCAAAAATGAAAAATTTGGTCTGTTTGTAGAAACATGCACTCAAGTTTTTTGATGGTAAGAGTATGAATTAGTACAAAACTATGGGGGTAGTTTGGCAACATGTGTAAAAGTTTTAAATATTTTTATTATCTGATAAGTGAAAGTCGTGTCCGACTCTGCAACCCCATGGACTATACAGTCCATGGAATTCTCCAGGCCAGAATACTGGAGTGGGCAGCCTTTCCCTTCTCCAGGGAATCTTCCCAACCCAGGAATGTAACCCAGGTTTCCCACATTGCAGGTGGATTCTTTACCAGCTGAGCCACAAGGGAAGCCCTAATAAGTAATTTTATGCTAAGAATTTTTTCTATAGACATTGGAAAATATCAGATTGCAAAACAGCATTTATAAATGTAGTCTCTGTGGTTAAGACCAGCATTTTTTATAAGTCTTAAAGGCTATATAGTATAACAAAATAGTACCAGTAGTTATAGCTGAAAGGTATGACTACAGATTTAAAAAAAATTTTAATGTCCATATTTTAGTGTCTTTGTGGGTGGCTTTGGTACATAGAGGTTATGCAGAAATACCTTTGCCTCTAAAAATTTAATTCTCCCTGGGCTTGAAGAGACACAGTAGGGAGATTGTTACCTTCTGGGCTGACTAAAGTTGCTTATTGATTTGTCAGCAGTGAGATCTGAAGCATCTGATTTTCTCATTGCCCTGACAACCAGGCTAAGCCCCTTTAAACAGTTAGTAAAATTTTAAACCGAAATCCCATAATCTACTCAGAAAGATTATAGTCTTCAAGAGAGTATAGTCAGTTACTTTGTTGATTTTGTAATTCTTTTTCCTTTTAAGGTATTTAAAATGTCTTCCTGTTTTACTCTAAAGATACTTTAAGGCTATTGAATTCTTCCTACTCTGAGAATTCTTTATATACTTAGGTAATTTCTGTGGTAACTTCTTTGAATTTGATGAAATCTGATGTTCCATATTCTTCCCAGCACTGCTTTATTGATGTAGTTGGCAAAAAATTTTATGTATCTAAAGTGTACAATCTGATGTTGTAAAATATACCACAGTTAAGTTGATTAACATATCTGTCACCTCACATATTTACCTTTTGTGTGTGCGGTGAGAATGCCTAAGATCTACTGTCAGTACATTTCCGGTATACAAGACAGTATTATTGACTGTAATCACCGTGCTACCCATTAGATCCTCAGAACTTATCCACCTTAAAACTGACAGTTCGTACTCTTTGATCAACATCTTTCAGTTTCCCCTGTCTATATTTTGTCTATTCTTGTAGATAATCATTAACTTGATAAATCATTAACTTATAGCTAATTATTTAGTTCTGGATCACAACTTCTTAGGTTGTTCAGATGACTGTTTTGACTTTCTGATTTTTTTACTGTCTTTTTTGAGGGGGACTACATTTAAGTTACTAGAGAACTTTTTTTTTTTTTTAACTAAAGCAGTTTTGATTTTGGGGTGGGGGTGGAAGATGGGGAACTTCAGAAGAGCTTAGAAGAGCTATTCTAATCTATAAAATATTAAACTACTATTTAGTAGTAGGATATAAGAATTAATAACCTTTCTGCAAGCCCTGTATGAAGAATACTAACAGAAAGACTTAAACCAAGAGTTTGTTTTTATTATTATTATTTTTTCATGGGACTATATAAGACAGAGATGTACATAGACAGTACCTACTGTTAGGTTTTTTCCCAGAATCATTTACAGTTTTAATTTTAGACAGCATCTTAGTAGGTTTTTTCTTTTTGGATACATAGGAGATAGTGAGGAGGCATCTTCGAAATGATTTTGTAGCTCACTTGAAGTCAAAACATTTCTGAAAAAGTAATGAGCAAGTTTTTGTCATGTCAGTATGAGTGTAGACTATAATGTTACTTGAAGAAGATTTCAGTTCTGATAAACCAATAGGCTAGAAACAGATCCTGTTATAAGAATTTGGTTGTATCATAAATCACTGGAAAAGAAGAGATTATTCAATAAATGGTGTTAGAATAATTGGTTAACCGTTTGGAAGAAATGAAGTTCAAATTTCCCCTCAAATCTATACAAAATTAATTCTAGATGGATTGAAGTTACCTGTGGAATAGAAACCATAACAAGTTTTAAATGTGGGTAAACATTTAATAACCTATGAAAGTGAAAGTTGTGTTCAGCTCTTGTGAACCCATGGATTATATATATAGTCCATGGAATTCTCCAGGCCAGAATACTGGAGTGAGTAGCCTTTCCCTTCTCCAGGGATCCACCTATTCCGGTGTGATTTCTCTCACTGTCTCTATGCTTATAAACTTAATGACCTAGGAGAAGAAGTTTATAAGCATAGAGACAGTGAGAGAAATCACACCGGAATAGGTGGATTATTCTCAAAACGTAATAGCCAAAAATATCTACAGTAAAGTTACCACAAATAAAATTAACAGAAACATATCTACCTGTTGAGGATCAGAGAAGAGGCAACATGTGGTTCTTATCCATTTTGGAATAACCTCCTTCAAGAAAAATGTATGTGCTACATATGGACACTAATAGGAACATGCAAACATACACATGCCCCAATTTTTCAGTATCATCTTAGGAGACTCATATGTTCATAAGAGTTCTATGAACTCTATGACCACAGAAGAAGTGCTTGGTAAATACGAGTAAGCTTCAACATCCCTGTTGAAGAAATGGAAGGGTTTTAAAAATGATAATATTTGAATATTGGTAATGGGATGTGAATTAGTAAAACCTCCCTAGAAAACTCTTTGGCTTTTAAAATGTCAGGATGGTATTTTAAAATGCCATTTCTTGAAATTATTTTAAGGAACATCAGAATCTCAGACATATTTTTACACAGCAATGATCATTATGTACAGAAATGCTTATTACCTACACTACAAAAAAATTGGAAGCATCCTAAATGCTTGATTTAATGTAATGGTTATTATAAGTTATAGTTTTAGACATGATGGAACATCAAGGAGCTATTATATATGTTTTTGTAAAGACTGTTTGATGATTGGGAAAACTAAATGTCCTGTTAAATGAAAAAAGGAAATGCCATGAGGTTTTTTAAAGTTGTCTGTAAGTGATGGGACTATTGGTGGTTTAAAATTTTTTGTTCATTTATGTATTCTACCCCCCCTTATTTATTTTTATAGTGATATATATTTTACATAATTAAAACACTTGAAAAAATGTACTTGATTCTGTTGTATAATTTTTAAAGAGTTTTACTTAAAAATCAGTAAAATGACAGTGATTTGATACTCAAAAACTAGATAAGTTTTTTTTTCCAAAACTTAAATTGTTATTGGTTCAAGAAATTTTATCTTGAGACACTTGTGGAATTAAGACAGAAAATTAATTTTTGGATACCTTTTCCTTCTCCTACTAGAAGTGGAAGACTTGTTTTCTTCACTTAAACATATCCAGCATACCTTGGTAGATTCTCAGAGCCAGGAGGATATTTCACTGCTTTTACAACTTGTACAAAATAAAGATTTCCAGAATGCGTTTAAGATACACAATGCTGTCACAGTACACATGAACAAGGCCAGTCCTCCATTTCCTCTTATCTCCAACGCACAAGATCTTGCACAGGAGGTATGTATTCTGAACATCCATTGACATATACAAGGTAATTGTTAGTGGTAGTGAGGCAGTATTCTTGGAAAATACTGCTGTGACTCTAAGGTTTATTAGAATTAATTACTACTGATCATATGTTGTAATTTATGTGTTAGGAAAAATTCACTTACGTGTATTTTATCCTGAAAAAAAAACTATACTTAGTTCAAAAATAAGACTCCGCTCCATGAAAAGAAGAGCATTGGTTCTATTTATACAGCTGAATATTTGTATAGTAAGAGGAATATTTGTCTAAATTGCTAAAGGGGAAATTTAAAAAATACTTTTAGTATGGTTTTATTTTAAGCAATATACATTGTAAACTGATAAATCAGTACTGATGAGATTAAATTATGTTAGATAATCAGGTATTATACATAAATTCTGAGATTTGTTACTTGTATTGAATACATATAGAACTCAATATATATTTAGAAACGTCCTTTTCTAGGTGCCAAAACTAGAGAACAGGCTAGTTCTGATGCTGTCATTGCTGTGATCTACTTGTGGTCAAATTGATTAATCTCAAAATTATTATCTCTTAGTTTTGATAGGGGAATTACTTTTAAAATTATTTAAAATAACCATAAGAATTGTTAGAGAATTACTGGATTCCTATTTTAATCATGAGCTAACTTTTATTAAAAATGTATATATTAATTTATTTCTCTGTTTTCATCAATGGTGATAACTTTGGTTTTGTTAATCTGCATTGTTACAAAGTGCTGTTTTTGGTACTGGAGTAAGGAAATAGAAAAAGGAGGAAAATCAGAGATGTTGATAGTGAGAACATATATAATGTTTGAGGAAAAATAGCCCACAGAGCAAATTTTAAATATTTATGGTAGAAGAAAAGATTGAAAATAATAACATACAGTTCATGTGATTAGAAATTAGAAAGGGAAGTAAATGAAAAAAAAGGAATTAAATTACTTATATAAATTTAACATTAAAAGTTTCTCTTTTTTTAGAGAATAGGAAAATAGAGAAACCATTGACAAGTTAGATGAAGAAGAAAACACTAATAATGTTAGCAAAGATAAAAGCATAAATTATAACAAATTATAAGTTTATATTATTAAGTATGAAAGTGCTATCACCTGGGTTGTTTTTGTAAGAAAATAAAAATTGCCAACAGTGACTTACAGATAGCTGAAAAAAGTAGTAATAGTAGGTAAAATTGAAAGTTAGAAATCTACTCCTCAAAAAACTGCCAGCCTCAGATAATTTTACAAACTCCTTCAAAACATTAGGGAACATATAATCCTTATGTTAAATAAACTTTTCACACATAAATATTGACTATTTCCCATCTCATTGTACTTGGATAATATAATCTAGATACTAAAAACAATAGTAAACCAGTATACTATACTGGTGACTATGTGTATGTGTGTATGACTGTATACACACACACACACACACACACACACAGGTGACTATGTGTATGTGTGTATGACTGTATACACACACACACACACACACACTGGTGACTATGTGTATGTGTGTATGACTGTACACACACACACACACACACACACACACGACTTCCCTGGTGGCTCAGAGGTTAAAGCATCTGCCTGCAATGCGGGAGAACTGGGTTTGATCCCTGGGTCAGGAAGATCCCCTGGAGGAGGAAATGGCAACCCACTCCAGTATTCTTGCCTGGAGAATCCCACGGACAGAGGAGCCTGGTGGGCTACAGTCCATGGGGTCGCAAAGAGTGGGACACGACTGAGCAACTTCACTTTCACTTTTCATATATATATATATACACACACACACGTATATATATACTTGGTGACTATATTCACCAAGTAGAGGTCAATTCATTTTATGAACATTAATATAGAAATCTTAAAATATGAGTAACTCACATCTAGAAATATATTAAAACAACAGTTTACTGTGTGCTAGGTAATGTGCTAAGCAGTTTATATGTATTATCTCAATCTTTTAAGAACCATGAGTAAGGAAACAGGCTAAAAAAAATTCATAAGCAGAGTTTATACTAAGTGGAAGAATTTCTTGGCTTGAGGAAAATTTTTAATATAATTCATTATAGTATAGTGGCTGTTCTGTCACTCTCATATAAATTTATCTTGTTAATCTAACTCTAAAATGTCCTCTCTGATTTAAAATGTAGTTACATAAACATATGATTAAAAATATAAAGTAGCATAACTGTTAGAATAGCTTTTTTCTCATATAGTCATTATTAGTCTATTTTATAATGTATTTGTAGAAATTTTCAAGAAGGAAATCCTTCATTAATAGTCATAAATAAAAATGCTATTGTCAATCATGATAAGATAGAAAATTCTGAGAAAAAACATTTTAAAAATGTTTTTAAACATTTTCTCTTTAGTGCTTTTCTGTCTTACGAATAGTTTTTACAATTTTAAACCCTCCCCTTTAAAAAAATCTATACAAATGTCATATTTTCTGTAACCTAGGAATAATCTTTGTTTCTTAGGTACAAACTGTTTTGAAGCCAGTTCACCAGAAGGAAGGACAAGAATTAACTGCTCTGCTGAATGCTCCACATATTCAGGTAGAAAATGGACAGAGCATTATTTTTGTGGTTTTTCCAGCATTCAGTATCACTTTGAATCAGTCTCTTGGACTAACAAAGAGCTCAAATATTATGTAGCCTATTTTGATTGTTGTTGTTGTTGTTCAGTCACTCAGTTGTGTCCAACTCTTTGCAACCCCATGGACTGCAGCACTCCAGGCTTCTCTGTCCTTCACTGTCTCCCAGAGTTTTCTCAAACTCATGTCCATTGAGTCAGTGAGGCCATCCAACCATCTCAGCCTCTGTCATCCCCGTCTCCTCCTGCCTTCTGTCTTTCCCAGCAATAGGGTCTTTTCCAGTGAGTCGCCTGTTTGCATCAGGTGGCCAAATATTGGAGCTTCAGCTTCAGCATCAGTCCTTCCAGTGAATATTCAGGACTGATTTCCTTTAGGGTTGACTGGTTTCATCTTGTTGCTGTCCAGGGGACTCTCAAGAGTGTTCTCTAGCACCACAGTTTGAAGGCATCAGTTCTTCGGTGCTCAGCTTTTTTTTACTGTCCAGCTCTCATATCCATACATGACTACTGGAAAAACTGTAGCTTTGACTAAAAAACCATAGCTTTGATTGTTTATATCACAAAGTAATTATTGTTGGATTATATACATTTCTACTTAAAATTAACCACATTATTTTTGAAACAACTTGTTTACAAACTTCTCCTTTTTGGTTGTTTTTCTGTAAATTTTAATTATAATGTTGGACTCTTATTTAAAGTGATTCTGTTTTTATGAAGTTTAGTAAGCGTTTTAGACTTTCATAACCCATCCCAGAGTATTCCCTAGTGTAACTAACACATGTTAGTTGGCTAAAAAAGATACAGAGCAGCATCTGTACTTCAGTTGGAAAGTTTGGAAACAGATCTGAATATATAATTAATTATACCACTTTTAAATGTTTAATGAGCAGGATACTTTGTACATGATTAGGTTAAAATCTCTCTATAGAAATAAGTCATGTTGTTACTTTAAATGCTTTGTGTTTCTTTGAAACAGGCACTTTTACTGGCCCATGATAAGGTCGCTGAGCAGGAAATGCAGCTAGAGCCTATTACAGATGAGAGAGTTTATGAAAGCTTTGGCCAATATGGAGGAGAAACTGTAAAAATAGTTCGTATAGAAAAGGCTCGAGATATTCCATTGGTAAGTGTTCCACACCTCTGATAACGAGATCCTTTCCGAGATCTGTATAATTGAAGACCCTTTACATTTCTGGTAGTTTCTCTCTTTTGAGGCTGATTTTTTGGAATTCTTTTATGTTCTTGCTTATACTCCTTATTAGGCTGAGAAGAATTTGTTCCTCTTTTCTCACCCATAATTTGATGACAAAATAGGTTTTGAAGTAATTGAACAAAGAAGGGACAGGTAATCTGCTTTTTAAAAAAAAAACAAGTTAGAAATTGTGATCATTTCCTTCATTGTAATTGCTAACATACTTCACATATATTTAGAAACATTGTTTAATGTTAATATTTTATAGTTCTTATAGGTAAATGTTTTTTCTCTTAGTCTGCTACTATTACCTTAATTTTGTTCCTTTTTATTTTCAGAGAAATATTATTGAATCCTAAGGTCTTAAATTTCTTGCATAACATGGTACATGAAATAGGGACTGTATTTTATTAAAAGTTAGTTTATGTGATGAAGTTTTATTCCCCACCAGAAAAAAAAGAAATTGGGAAAGTTATGACAAATTTTTAAAATAAAGATTCAGGAGAAAAGTATTACAAACTGTATACTTTTAAGCTTTATTCAGATTTCCATTTTTTGACTATATATTTCAGTTGTGCTTCTGATTTATATCATAAATATTTAATACATTTTAATGTGAATTGGATACAGCTATAGTATTTAATATTTTGATTATTAACCAGATTAGTATTCATCGTTTCATGATATTTTGAATTTAAAAAGATTTTCAGTTACAAGTCATGTTCTACTAATCTACATGTTCAACTAATTGTATATAAATATAGTATAACCATTTGAATAGCATCTACCGTATAAAGAACAAATTTGATTATAGGCTTTCACTTTATTTTTGAGCAAGTGCATTTTTATGCTGTTGTATGCTTCAAAAGTCTGGTTTTAGAATTTTAACAAATAGAATGCTTCCAAAGCAGAAAATGTGGAGGAAATGATCAGCTTTCAGACTTATTGCCATGGTTACTGTATGTAAATAAATTTTTTTCTCCAGATAAATGAAGGCTAATATTGTTAACTAGAAAAGAAAGAATTTTAAAATGAGGAAATAAAAATGCATTTTTTTAAAAAATTGATTTTTTTTTTAGGGTGCTACAGTTCGTAATGAAATGGATTCTGTTATCATTAGTCGGATAGTTAAAGGGGGTGCTGCAGAAAAAAGTGGTCTATTACATGAAGGAGATGAAGTTCTGGAAATTAATGGCATTGAAATTCGAGGGAAAGATGTCAATGAGGTTTTTGACTTGTTGGTAAGTTGACAAGGGTAGAAGAATAATTGATACAGTCTCAAAAATTGTTTCCTTCAGTAGACTTCAGAATAAAATATTTTAAAAGCATTTTAAAAATAAGATATCTATATAATTTCTAGCATAATTTTCACATATTATTTCCATAATATTTACTAGTAGCATTTTATTCTTGCGGGGACATTACCAAGTTTATTTATACTGTTAGGTACATTTTATTTGCCTCTGAAATCACTAATGGTAACTCATTAAATCATTCAAAATATAGGTATTAAGTGCCTGCTATGTGCTAGCTGCTAGAGAAACAGTAACAAAACAGAGTTCATACCCTCATGATTTTTTTGTTCATTTTCTTTATTATCTACAATTGATTGTTTTTTTTTTTAACAGTATTAGATAATAACAATGGTATAGCTCTGCACTGTTCACTATAATAGCCATTAGCTACATGTGCTAGTTATTTCTATTTAAATTAAGTAAAATTTAAAATTTAGTTCCTCATTCATGTGTGCATGCTAAGTTGCTTCAGTCATGTCCATCTCTTTGCAACCCTATGAGCCATAGCCTGCCAGGCTCCTCTGTCCATGGAATTCTCCAGGCAAAAATACTGGAGTGGGTTGCTGTGCCCTCCTCCAGGGATCTAACCCACATCTCTTACATCTACCTGCATTGGCAGGTGGGTTCTTAAACACACTACCACCACCTGTGAAGCTCTCAGTAACTGCATTTCAGGTGTTCAAGAGCAGTGTGTTACTAATGGTTATCATAAGGAACATGGCATTCTGCAATTCCAGTCCACTGATCAGAATTCTGTCATCTCAGAAAGTTCTGTTAGACTGCTAGTATAATCAGGAAGCAATTTAGAGTCAACTTTTGAGGGCAGTTTATGATCACCTCATATATACTCATCAACCACATTTATAGTCTTATTTACTTAATATCAGTTGTTATATTAGAATTTCTCCTATCTGCGGACATCGGTTGTCAGATTTAGAAAACATCCTCCCATTCTTATTTTTGCCCAGTCCCATTCATTGCTTTGGTAGCACAAAGTGCCATTGGTTATTGTTCTTAGATCTTGTTTTATTGGCTGCTGTCTCTAGATTGAGTACTGTTTCTGTACCATTCCCTACTATGTCAGGAGCATAAGTGTGATTTCTATCTAGGCTGGAGGTATCTGAACAAGGCAGGCAGTGGTGTACAGCTGTCCCTTGATATCCAAGGGGAATTGGTCCCAGGGCCCCCCACGGGTACCAAAATCCATGGATGCTCACGTCCCTTACATAAAATGGCATGGTATTTGAATATAACCTACACACATCCTCTAGTATATTTTAAATAATCTCTGGATTGCATATAATGCCTAATACAATATAAATGCTATGTAAGTAGTTGTCTGCAGATGGCAAAAACAAATTCTGCTTTTTAGAATTTTCTGGAATTTTTTTTTCATCTGCAATTGGTTGAATTCACAGATATGGAACCCATGAATATGGAGGGCCAACTGTACTGGAAAATAATAAAGAACCTAGCAGTAAGACTATGTACAGTTAAAATATAGAATGAATGACAGAGACAAAGCATCTAGGAAGTAAGAATATTTGTATTTTTGCATCACTTTTCTAATCCTAGTGACAGTTACCATTTCAGATTCTACTGTACTAAAATCAATGTATGGCAGAATAGATAAGCCAGAAGTACTGTAATATCTTCCAGCCCTTCATTGTGGAATCGTCCTAAACTTAAACTGAATGGAAAACAAAAACCCAGGACTTAAGGGCCAAGTGGCTTTCCCCAGTGGACCAGAGGACCAAAATTGTTGCATGCCATATGCCTGGGTAGCTCTAATGTAATGGAGTCCACAAAAGGGGTAATTTGTGCTTCCTGATAAAATGGGATTCATTTTTACCAGTTTCTTTTTTAAGTCTCCTTGAGGTTCTGGTATAGTCCAGATTAGGAATTGTTGATCATAAGATCATGGAATGATTTTCCTAAGTACAGCTTTTTAAAATAATGTGCTTTTTCTGTTGCAGTCTGATATGCATGGTACTTTGACATTTGTTCTGATTCCCAGTCAACAGATCAAGCCGCCTCCTGCCAAAGAAACAGTAGTAAGTGATTTTTTTTAATGCTCCTTATTTTATGGTGGCTACTGTTTACATTTTTCTTAATTAATAAACTTTATTTTTTGAGAGTAGTTTTAGGTTCACAGCAAAATTGAACAGAAAGTATAGAGTTCCCACATAATTCCTGCCCCACACATGCACAGCCTCCTTGCTGTCAACATCCCACATCAGAATGGTGTATCTGTTACATTAGAGAATTTATGGTTTCATTGTTACCCAGATTCGTAGTTTATTTTAGGATTCGCTTTTGGTGTTGTACATTCTATGAATTTTGACAAATGTATAAGTACATGTATCTACCATCATAACCTACAGAATAGTTTCATTGCCCTGTAAATCCTCTATGTTCTGCTTATTCATCACTTCCTCCCCGCTTGATCCATGACAACCGCACTGTCTTGACTGTCTGGTTGTAGCTGTTGCTTCTTGACCTGCCTATGATTTCTCAGGAGGCAGGTAAAGTGGTCTGGTATTCCCATCTCTTGAAGAATTTTCCAGTTTGTTGTGATCCACACAATCAAAGGCTTTGGCATTGTCAATGAAGCAGAAGTAGATGTTCTTCTTGAACTCTCTTGCTTTTTCTATGATTCAGTAGATGTTGGCAATTTGATCTCTGGTTCCTCTGCCTTTTCTAAATCCAGCTTGAACATGTGAAAGTTCACGGTTCACATACTATTGAAGCCTAGCTTGGAGAATTTTGAGCATTACTTTGCTAGTGTGTGAGATAAGTGTAATTGTGCAGTAGTTTGAACGTTCTTTGGAATTGCCTGTGTGGGATCTTAGCTTGCTGACCAGGGATTGAACCTGCACCTACTGTATTGGAAGGCAAAGTCTTAACCACCAGACCACCAGGAAAATCGCCTCTTCTCCGTATAGGAGACTTAATAACTCTGTAAAGACTGGGAGCGTGACTGAAGTCTCTTGATTTTGGGGATCTGGGATGGGAGGATAGAAATGTAGTTTTAGGGGAATTTAAAGACTTAGTAGAATACTAAAATCATAGTTCAGGGATACAAAGCATAGAATTAGCCACTAGCCCAGTAATATTAATAATTGAAATATTAAGGGTCCCAAATAGTTTTTTTCCTTACAATGAGTATCTGCTTGATACCATTTGTGTACTAGGCACTGTGCAAATAAATGCTCACTTTATAGTAATAAACATGTTTGGGGTAAATATAGTTTGGCGTAAATGTTGAGATGGAAATCAGTGAATATAAACACTGAGAATAAAAAAAGAGGTGTGGGATTGATTATATAAGGTTGGCAGGAAAGGCCTGCAGGAGAAGGCAATGTGAAGCTGACACCTGGTAGGATGAGATGAAGCCAAGCCTGTTAACTTCCAGAACTTTCAGGTATAACTTCCAAAGAACTTTGTGTTTGGAAAACCCGTGGGAGTGGAGCCAAGTGAGGGAGTAGAAAGGTGGGGAGAGAATTCTGAGATGAGGCTTGAGAGGTAGGTAGGGCCAGGTCAAGAAGGTCTTGGCCATGGCAGGGAGTTTGGATTTCAAATACAGTAACATCTGATTTGTGTTTAGAAACAAAACTACTCTGGCTGCTGGGTAGAAATTGGATTAGTAGAGCCAATAATGGAAGCAAGGAGATTTAGGAAAGTGTTGCTGAAGCCAATATAAAGTATGATGATGGCTTAAATTTCTGTGATAGCAGTGGCAGTGGAGAAAATTATGCAGGCTGTGTTCTGGAAGTAGCAATGACAGGACCTTTTAATGAATGTGAAGAGTAATGGATAGGCAAGAAGCAAATATGCTTCAACAACTGAATGAATAGTGGTATTGCTTACTGAAGGGCGATGTGGAGGAAAAACTGGTTTGGGGAGAAAAATAAAGAGGAGATACCTGAGAGGCATTCAGGTGTAGATACCAAATACATAGAATTAAATACGTTGTTGAATTGCTAAGTCATGTCTGATTCTTTTGCGACCCCATAGACTGTAGCGTGCCAGGTTTTTCTGTCCATAGGATTTCTCAGGCAAGAATGCTAGAGTGGGTTGCCACTACGTTCTCCAGCGAATCATCCTGACCCAGGGATTGAACTGGCATCTCCTGCATTAGCAGACGGATTCTTTACCACTGAGCTGTCATTCTGGAATTCTACAGAGAGATCTAGGCTGTAGTTGTATTTATTGTGGGGAGATCAGGTCAGGGGAGCAGTCTGTCTATATATACTTCATGTGTTTGCAAAAAATTCTAAAGATTTTAAAAAATGATAGGTTAAGGATTATTCACAGCCTATGAAGATAATTGGGTTGAAAGAAAAGATTGAGAACCACATACCATCCAATATACTTTTCTCTTAAAAGTATAGAATGTATTATATAATTTTCACCTTAATTTTTTTCTCATTTGGAAGAAGATCTTAAGTTTTATAATGCAGTAAAATGTTGATAAATATATATTTTATCAGATGATAAAAAAATATTAATAATTTCAGTGAACAGTATGGACAGTGAACAGGTGGACATCTCTTTTCAGGTTCAAACATTTGCTTTATTAAGTTTGCTGTTGCTCTAAGGTTCATATTTTTGTCTGCCTACTACTAAACATCAATTGGATACCCACAGATACCCCAAATTTCTCCTGTTAAATATGGACAAGAAGAAGTAAAGATATTCCTTCTTGGGCTTCTCTGGTGGTCTGTCCACTGGTTAGGAATCCACCTTGCAATGCAGGGATCACCGGTTTGATCTCTAGTCAGGGAAGATCCCACAGCTGCAAGGCAGCTGAGCCCACAAGCCCTAGTGCTCATCCTCCAGAAGAGAAACCACCACAATGAGACGCCCTCGAGCTGCAGTAACCCCCATTTGCTGCAACTAGAGAAAGGCCCAGTGCAGCCATAAATAATAAATTATTTTAAAAACTATTCTTTCTTGAATGGGTGTCAGAGAGGAGAAATCTTAGAATGAAGAGGAGGAATTTTAAAACTGTTGCTTGCCATTGCAAAGGCTCTTCCTGATGCTGCCCTTGGTATTTATTTATTTTTTACTTTGTTGGGTCTCTGTTGCTGCACTGGCTTTCCTCTAGTTGCGGTGTCCAGGCTTCTCATCGTGGTGGCTTCTATTGTTGTGGAACATGGGCTTTAGGACAAGCAGGCTTCACTAGTTGGGGGCTCTGGGGCTCCAGAGCACAGGCTCAGCAGTTGTGGCGCTTGGGCTTAGCTGCTCCAAGGAATGTGGGGTCTCCCCAGACCAAGGATCCAACCTACATGGGCAGGTGGATTCTTAACCGCTGAGCCACCAGCGAGGCAAAGAGAAAAATGTTGGGCTGGAAGATAATTGTGTCTGAACAACCCTGTAATTTAAAATTTAAACAAATGATTTTGTTTGAATTAGAAACCAAACGTTGTTTTGGTCAGATATACTGTACTGATGCTACTGCATGGTGAAGCCCTGGAGCTTTCCTGTAGGGGTCAGAGTCTCTCCTTCATTTAAAAAGGACTGTTTTCCTTTGTATGGGAAAGGAAAAAAAGTAGCCACTACCCTGAACTGAAGAGGTAAGATTGCTGGACATAACTTCTACAACTGATAAGAATTGCAGTGGAATGCCTGTGGGCATACTTAAGGGATAGTGCAGGTTCAGTTCCAGATCACTGAAATAAAATGAGTCATACAAAATTTTTGGTTTCCTATTGCATGTAAAAGTTATAATTACATTTTTCCGTAGTTTGCAAAGAGTACAATTGCATTGTGTCTAAACAAACAATATATATACACTCATTTATTTTTTTATTTTTAGTTTTTTATTTTTTAAATTTTAAAATCTTTAATTCTTACATGCGTTCCCAAACATGAACCCCCCTCCCACCTCCCTCCCCATAACATCTCTCTGGGTCATCCCCATGCACCAGCCCCAAGCATGCTGCATCCTGCGTCAGACATAGACTGGTGATTCAATTCTTACATGATAGTATACATGTTAGAATGTCATTCTCCCAAATCATCCCACCCTCTCCCTCTCCCTCTGAGTCCAAACGTCCGTTATACACATCTGTGTCTCTTTCCCTGTCTTGCATACAGGGTCGTCATTGCCATCTTTCTAAATTCCATATATATGTGTTAGTATACTGTATTGGTGTTTTTCTTTCTGGCTTAATTCACTCTGTATAATTGGCTCCAGTTTCCTCCATCTCATCAGAACTGATTCAAATGAGTTCTTTTTAACGGCTGAGTAATACTCCATTGTGTATATGTACCACAGCTTTCTTATCCATTCATCTGCTGATGGACATCTAGGTTGTTTCCATGTCCTGGCTATTATAAACAGCTTAATTCCAGAAAAATAAACGACCCAATAAAAAAATGGGCCAAAGAACTAAATAGACATTTCTCCAAAGAAGACATACGGATGGCTAACAAACACATGAAAAGATGCTCAACATCACTCATTATTAGAGAAATGCAAATCAAAAGCACAATGAGGTACCACTTCACACCAGTCAGAATGGCTGCGATCCAAAAATCTGCAAGCAATAAATGCTGGAGAGGGTGTGGAGAAAAGGGAACCCTCCTACACTGTTGGTGGGAATGCAAACTAGTACAGCCACTATGGAGAACAGTGTGGAGATTCCTTAAAAAATTGCAAATAGAACTACCTTATGACCCAGCAGTCCCACTGCTGGGCATACACACCGAGGAAACCAGAGACACATGTACCCCAGTGTTCATCGCAGCACTGTATATACACTCATTTAAAAATACTTTATTGCTTAAAAATGCTAACCTTCATCTGACAACACAAGGTTGCCACAGACCTTCAATTTACGTATATATATATGTATATATCTGAAAAATGCAATGAAGTGAAACAATAAAATACATGCCTATATATAGATAGAAGTCACAAAAAAGTCACATAGTATGTGTTAAGGTAGTACTCAGACTTTAACTCAGTCAGTTGGTTAATTTCTCTGATGTGAAATAAACTTTGCTCTCAGTTTTAGAGTACATTTTAAACAGCACTAAATAAACTTGTCACATAAACAAAGCATGTCCTCTCTTCTCCTCTTCCACTCAACACAACGAGGGGCCTCATTC
This sequence comes from Ovis canadensis, assembly GCF_042477335.2. Lineage (NCBI taxonomy): Eukaryota > Metazoa > Chordata > Mammalia > Artiodactyla > Bovidae > Ovis > Ovis canadensis. The sequence continues at coordinate 89,561,663 of NC_091251.1, forward strand.
CAAACCAAAAAAAATCCGAATGGTCAAGGGGTGAGACCTAAGCAAGAGTAGAGAGAAAAATATCTCTGGGTGATTTTGTCTGCCTCTGGCAAAGATCATAGACTTAGATATAGCATCTTCACTGGCCTATTTAGTTTCCCTCAGGATAGTAATTCCCTAAGATTTTAGGGTACATCTTAAATGACATGTATGTAGCAATTATCCAAGGAACCTAAATGAACCTAAATGAATTAAAATACAGAATCTGAAAGTTTGAGATGTGGTATAAGAAGTCAGTATTTTAATAAACATCCTAGTAAGTGTTCTGAGCAAAACACTTTGAAAACAGCTTGCTGGGTATTGATTTCAGAAAGCGATTTGATAAAATCATCCATCAAGCTGACAAGACTGATTTCATAGATCTCTGAAAAGCTTGATAATAAAATGAACTCTCCACCACAATAAATGATGCCTGTAGTTTCATATTTAGATTTCCAAGATTGTTTAGCTAAAAAGCAACAATTTAAACATATATGGAAGCATTATTGATTAATAGGAATAGTACAAGCAGAGATTTTATTTTATCCTATATATTATATGTTTCTCATGCCAAGATTGTGAAATTGTATGTATAATCTTTTTACCCAGTCTCTCAGCTGTGTTTTGACTTACTACTACCCTATATAACACTAAAATTCAATTTTATCAGATTTCATATAATCTGCAGATTTTGGAAATGCCACATGCCACTTGACCAGGTTGGATAAAAATTTCAGATAGAGGAATTAAGGAGAATATTGATTCCTTTATACCTTTTAAGGAGTAAGAATACTTTGTTATAACTTACAGAAGTATATTGGAGAAAATACTGTAGGAAATAATTGAGCTTTTAATAAGATTCATGTGAATTCTTACCTATTTTTAGTTCTGAGAGCATAGCAGGTTTTAGATATGCAAAGCACAGTTAGCAAAAATTTTAGCTTGTAGCACTAACAATATTTCAATGCCTACATACAGAACATGATAGGAATTGGTTATAAACTTGATTTAGATAATTTTAGCAGTTTGGGGCCTAGACATAGTCCTTTAGGATAGACTCTGAGCGATTAAGGCACAGTCACACTGATAGTGTGGTCAAGAAGAGATGATGGCACCAGGGAAGCTGACACTCACCTGCTTAGATGACAGATGTGGAGAGGTTTACAGTTTACCTTTCCTGATAACAGTGGTTTAGAAATTACATACCTTCCTGCAGTCATTGTTTTCACAAGTCAGGGGTGGAGAGGGAGGAACTCTCTTTTCATTCCTTCTGCTTCTGTCAAACTTTCAAGGCCTATTGGCATCTCAGCTTGTTAGCAGTAACTGTGCAGTGTTTTGCATTCTCTTGCACGTTTGCAATCAACAGAACTGTCTTAATTGAAGAAAATAGATGAGTCTGAAAAAAATTCTACCGTGATTTGTTTTCAACTCGTAATACCTTTGTGCTGATGAAAAATTATAACACTCACATTTATGCTAAACATTGTGTTGCCATTTCATTATTGTCCTTACTTTTACTCTTTTTATTGTTTAGATCCACGTAAAGGCTCATTTTGACTACGACCCCTCAGATGACCCTTATGTTCCATGTCGAGAGTTAGGTCTGTCTTTTCAAAAAGGGGATATACTTCATGTAATCAGTCAAGAAGATCCAAATTGGTGGCAAGCCTACAGGGAAGGAGATGAAGATAATCAGCCTCTAGCTGGGCTCGTTCCAGGTAAAAGACAGTATGGTAGAAAGTACAAAGTTTTAAAATACAGATCTTCAAAGGGAAAAACTCACTTTTTTATGCCTTTTAAAAAACGATGTAGTTACTTTTTCATTTTGTTGGGTTTTTATGTTGTATCTGTAATATAAGTATCTTGGATTAAGTCTAACCAGTTTGTTGGGCTTTAGAATGGGATTATCATATAATCTCATCAACCACTCCCATTTGTCCTACTGTTCACTGTAGGTGCATTGAAATTAAACCTGTTTTCAAGGCAACAAAAATAGTATTGAACAATAAAAACATCAAGGCAACAAAACTTATACTGTAGCAGGAGAGTATCATCAACTGGGGTATCATACTTGATATCTAGATAGGAATTTGTTAAAGATGTGTGACTTTATTCAGAATCAAAAGAGTAAGTGCTGAATTTATCTCTTCTAAGATATCTTAGGGTAGAAATAAGATGCATCTATCTTTAGATCGAAGAAAACTCTCTAATTTAGACTATACTAAAATAAAACTAGCTCATATTGGACATTAAGATTATTATAGAAACATATTTCTTGTGAAGATGATACTTAATGGAATGAGATATGTAGATGTAATTTTTCCTACACATTGTTTCTACAGTTCTCAGGACGGTATGACAGAATGAGGGAAATAGAACCAAGGGAAGTATAATAAGATATTTAATATGTAAATTATTAAAATTATTTTGTTATTTTTTTCTAGATCTGTTATAGTCACATACTTTTAAAAAATTTTAATGCTCTTAAAGATTTCCGTATAGCCATAGTTACTTGTTTTATCTAGAAACACAATCAGTCTGTACAGTTACTGGAGATAACCTGATTTTCCTTAATGCTTTTTATGTGTCTCAAACTCAATATTAAGCTTTTTTGCTTGTGGTCTTATAAAATGCACTAAGTTCAACAGAATATTCCAACATAGATGGAATTTGGTTATTGATTTTTTTTTAAGATTCTCTGGTCTGAATTGGAAAGAATTAGATATAACAATTAAGTATAAAAGTAGAACTCTAATTCAGAATTTTCTAACTAAAACCACTTTTATCCTTCAGAAAAAATATACTTGATTCTAAGGTAAATCTCTGAAAATAAGATGAAAATCAGAAACCGTGAAAGCGAAATCATAATCCTAAGAGGAACAACATAATAGGTTTTTCATTTATTTCTATCATGGGTAGCTTAATGTAGAAGTGAAAAATCTTTAAAACATACACATACATACAAAGAAGGAGAGGAATTGAACACAGTAAATGTAAGAGAATATATTGAATGGTGTCTTTGAACCAAAAACTGATGAATTTTATGTAATTTTCGAAAGATAACTCTTTATTTATTTGATTTACAATAATTCAAATGATCAGAACCATTAATAAGATCCAGCACAGTACTTTCCACACCAGTTCAGTTCAGTCGCTCAGTTGTGTCCAGCTCTTTGCGACCCCATGAATTGCAGCACACCAGGCCTCCCTGACCATCACCAACTCCTGGAGTTTACTCACACTCATGTGCATCGAGTTGGTGATGCCATCCAGCCATTTCATCCTCTGTCATCCCCTTCTCCTGCCCCCAATCCCTGCCAGCATCAGAGTCTTTTCCAGTGAGTCAACTCTTCGCATGAGGTGGCCAAAGTATTGGAGTTTCAGCTTTATCATAAGTCCTTCCAATGAACACCCAGGACCGATCTCCTTTAGAATGGACTGGTTGGATCTCCTTGCAGTTCAAGGGACTCTCAAGAATCTTCTCCAACACCACAGTTCAAAAGCATCAATTCTTCAACACTCAGATTTCTTCACCGTCCAACTCTCACATCCATACATGACAGCTGGAAAAACCATAGCCTTGACTAGATGGACCTTTGTTGGCAAAGTATGCTATCTAGGTTGGTCATAATTTCCTTCCAAGGAGTAAGCGTCTTTTAATTTCATGGCTGCAATCACCATCTGCAGTGATTTTGGAGGCCCCCCCCAAAAAAAAATTGACACTGTTTCCTCGTCTATTTCCCATGGAGTGATGGGACCAGGTGCCATGATCTTCGTTTTCTGAATGTTGAGCTTTAAGCCTACTTTTTCACTCTCCTCTTTCACTTTCATCAAGAGGCTTTTTAGTTCCTCTTCACTTTCTGCCATAAGGGTGGTGTCATCTGCATATCTGAGGTTATTGGTATTTTTCCCAGCAATCTTGATTCCAGCTTGTGCTTCTTCCAGCCCAGCATTTCTCATGATGTACTCTGCATAGAAGTTAAATAAGCAGAGTGACAATATACAGCCTTGACGTACTCCTTTTCCTATTTGGAGTCTGTTGTTCCATGTCCAGTTCTAACTGTTGCTTCCTGACCTGCATACAGATTTCTCAAGAGGCAGGTCAGGTGGTCTGGTATTCCCATCTCTTCAGAATTTTCCACAGTTTCTTGTGATCCACACAGTCAAAAGCCTTGGCATAGTCAATAGAGCAGAAATAGATGTTTTTCTGGAACTCTCTTGCTTTTTCCATGATCCAGCAGATGTTGGCAATTTGATCTCTGGTTCCTCTGCCTTTTCTAAAACCAGCTTGAACATCAGGAAGTTCACGGTTCACATATTGCTGAAGCCTGGCTTGGAGAATTTTGAGCATTACTTTACTAGTGTGTGAGACAAGTGCAATTGTGCGGTAGTTTGAGCATTCTTTGGCATTGCCTGCCTTTGGGATTGGAATGAAAACGGACCTTTCCCAGTCCTGTGGCCACTGCTGAGTTTTCCAAATTTGCTGGCATGTTGAGTGCAGCACTTTCACAGTGTCATCTCTCAGGATTTGAAACACCTCAGCTGGGATTCCATCACCTCCATTAGCTTTGTTCATAATGATGGTTTCTAAGGCCCACTTGATTTCACATTCCATATCTGGCTGTAGCTTGAGTGATCACACCATTGTGATTATCCTGGTCCTGAAGATCTTTTTTCTACAGTTCTGTGTATTCTTGCCACCTCTTCTTAATATCTTCTGCTTCTGTTAGGTCCCTACCATTTCTGTCCTTTATTGAGCCCATCTTTGCATGAAATGTTCCCTTGGTATCTCGAAGAGATCTCTAGTCTTTCCCATTCTATTGTTTTCCTCTATTTCTTTGCATTGATCACGGAGGAACGCTTTCTTAGATGCTAAATGGAAAGCTTTGTAAATACTGAGCTGTTAAAACTTCTAGCCTTTGTTTATTATTTATCTTTTTAAATACATGTTATAGAAAGAACACATTTGAATAAGTTCTAATGAGGTGGATGAAACTGGAGCCTATTATACAGAGTGAAGTAAGCCAGAAAGAAAAACACCAATACAGTATACTAACGCATATATATGGAATTTAGAAAGATGGTAATGATAACCCTGTATGTGAGACAGCAAAAGAGACACAGATGTATAGAACAGTCTTTTGGACTCTGTGGGAGAGGGAGAGAGTGGAATGATTTGGGAGAATGGCATTGAAACATGTATAATATCATATATGAAACGAATAAAGGGAAAAAAAGGTAAATACATGATATGTAGTCTAGTAATACATGTCCTAGGATTGAGTGAGAGCCACATTGGAACTTAACACCTTAAACATTTGGAGCTTATAATCATAGTTGACATTCTCTCACGTAGTGGCAGGAGGATTCAGAAGGGACTGTAAATGAACAGTTACTTCTGGTGTTGTCCCTTAATTAAAGAAAAAATTCATCTATTCTTTTGTCTATTTCACTCTTTTTCCTCTCTATTTATTAGGGAAAAGCTTTCAACAGCAAAGGGAAGCCATGAAGCAAACCATAGAAGAAGATAAGGAACCAGAAAAATCAGGTTGGACTCTTATATTTGACATTAATGAGAGGTTTCTTGGGTTTCCATCTGGAATCAGGTTTAAATTTGTATATCAGAACTGTCAGGGAAGATGTATTCATGGCAAGATGGATGTGAGAAGCAAAGCTGCTTATCTTAGGACTGTTAAGAAAGGACAGAATTTAAGTATTAAAGATTATCTGTCTATAATGTGAGATTAATGGAAAACTTTAACTATTTCCCTGAAAAATAGTTATTCTGTGAACAATATAATACACGTCTGTAAATTTAAATTTAAAACTAGAGTTCTTTGATTTGAAATACGTAGCTTTATTCAGGGAAACAAATACCCCATTTATACTTACGTTTCTGACTGTCAGCAGGAAAACTATGGTGTGCAAAGAAGAATAAAAAGAAGAGGAAAAAGGTTTTATATAATGCCAATAAAAATGATGGTAAGTTCCACTCTAGATATAGCCATATTTATATCCAAAAGAGGTCCATGTCTAACATTAACATTTGAAAGAAATTAAATGATATTTTTAGGGAATTTTACTTACGGTCCTGGCCTCTTAATGTAACATACATGTGTATTTAATAAAGTCATTTAGCAGAAATTATTTTCTTCTAGAAACCTGTTGAGTAATGCAGAATTTTGAAATCTAAGAAAAAGTAATTTAAAAATTAAAAGTATGATGTAGCTGTATAGTGTTGTATTGATAGTTTTCTCTTAATTTTTTTTCCTATGTAAACTCTTCGTTTGCAGAGTTAATACTTGTTTCTAACAAATTCCAACAGTTAGATGTGTTTTAAGTAGAAAATGAACATTTTGCCTATCGTAACTCATCTCACCTAGGCAACCCATTCCATGGAGTCTGCTGGCTGAGTCAGGCACACAGGAGAGTGTTTTGGTTTTATTTATTGTTAGTGTTAAAAGTTTTTCAAGTTTTAGCTTCTTTTAAAATCAAAAGTTCTGATAACACTGGGCTTATATTCCTGTTTGTCAGCAGCCTACTGAACCTGAATAATGGCTGTTGCCTTTTTAGTGGACCGCTATCTAGTTCAACAGTCTCCACCACATCCAATTTTTTATAAACCCAGCCTGATACATTGCTTTCATTACCTTCTTGATTGGTCTTTATGGGCTTTAGAATTAGCCAACCCTTCTTTAATTCACATTAGAAACAAGCCAAATAATAAAGCAAAGGAACTCTGTAACTTCCCACAGTTTATAAGGCTTATTTTTATTCTCTCAGTACCTTAAAAATTTTTGGCAGCATAAATGAAACTAATGAAAATGTTATAGATTATTGAAAACTTTGATATAAACTAAACCTGAGATTCTACCTACTATAATAAATTTTGTTTTCAAATTAAACATCCATAATGCTAATTGATAGGTTATGTAACTAAGAATATTTATTGGATTTATAATTCTTTTCTCTATACTTGAGTAAGTGATTAATATCTCTGTTTCTTTATCCTTTGAAACATACTGGAGTTAACTGGTTCAGCTCTAAAAGCTATTTTACTGTAGGAAATTTGCAAATCTAAGTCTAAATCTAATTTGTTATTAGAATTAATTTTTTATTAATGATAATTATAATTTATAATAACTATTCCGTTCAAGGGGAACTAGCCTTCATCCATTCGTTCTCAAAATAAATTCCGTGAGATGACAGATTAGTAAGTTCAAGTTCAGATATGAAAGTCACCTGTTTAAGTTCTTACAGCTAATACATAGTTGAATTGGAATTTAAACAAGTAAAGTTTGGGTTCCTACTCTGTGCTCTATGTTAATCACTGACAAGCTTAGGATGGTCCCCTCTCCTTGGAACTTATAGCTGACAGTCTGACTACACATCTGACTCTTAACCTAGTCAGGTGAAGTGATGAGAGTGAGCAGATGACAGGTCACTAGTTGTCTGCCTTTGTTCTTACCACATGACAACTCTGATTTCATCTGATTACAGCTTTAGGAATGTTAATGTACCAGTTATAATTTATACCTCTTCTTGAATCATGATCACAGGTTAGTTTTAGTATTCCAGAATAAGGTAAACATAAATGTAAGTTGGATAGCATAGGTATGCTATGTTTTCAAGTTATATAATCAAAGAAAAGTATTCCAGCGTTCTCTGTTAACACCAGGCACAGCACTATTTGTAAATGCTTATCTGTGCCAGGTATTGTTTTCAGCATACACATTTTCTGCTCCTTAAACCAACCCTCAAATTAAAATATTGGTATCCCCCAGTTTATAAAAATGACAGCTATTATTCTCATTAGTTTATACCTTAGTGCCTCACTCTGTCAAAATATTGTCTGCAAACTAGCTATTTTATATGAACCAGTACAATTATATTAAACATTCAAACACTGTGTGAAACAAGAGAAGCAGTAATCATTTCTAGAAGGAGTAATATACTATTTATTTTCATAATATCCTGCTAAGGATATAATGACATGAGAAAATACTTATGATATAATGCTACCCAGTTATTACTTTCTTGATCTCAAAAGTTGTGTTTTTAACCATGATAACTTGTGCTGTTTTCCAATTTTTTGGAAGAATTATGAGTATATATAAATATACCTTTATATATTTATATAAATATGTTTATATATAAATATATTTTTATTATACAGCAGTAATTCTGTCTGAAGGGCTTAATTTTTCCTTTTTTTCAAAGATTATGACAATGAAGAGATCTTAACTTATGAGGAAATGTCACTTTATCATCAGCCAGCAAATAGGAAAAGACCTATCATTTTGATTGGTCCACAAAACTGTGGCCAGAATGAATTGCGTCAGAGGCTCATGAACAAAGAGAAAGACCGCTTTGCATCTGCAGTTCCTCGTAAGTTTGGATCCATTCCCGTTTTCCTGTGAATTTCAGCTTACCTCTGTAGAACCTAATTGTGTAGGGGAAGTTTTCACCCATTTCCTCAAACAGTGATGTCCAAGAAATAGGAACTTTGTTTTTACCAAATCTTTGGAGAATTTGCTACTAAAGATAGTCATTCTTGAGTACCATTTTTCTGAGAGTATGGTACTAATTACTTTCTATAAATGAATTTCAATTTTGGCTTCTTATAATTCACTGTTCAGTATGGAATCAGCTCCTGGTTTTTTTAACTGATGCAGAAGATAGAACTTTAGACCTAATCTCTGAGCATAGAATTTCTGTTTAAACGTTATATAGTACCTAATCTTATGGAAAAATTGAGTGATAATGTTTTAAATAAAATGCAAAATGGAGTAATTTAGAGTGTGAGTATAAAACATACTAAATGTAACTGTTACTAAGATACTAACACCACAGTTTTGTTTACTTCTCAATCTAGAAATAAAACCAGTCAATGTTAAAACACGCGGGGGTCTAACATTTCCTTAATTCATTAGTTTTTAATTTGTATTACAAAATAAAATTTTTTTCTGACTAGCAGAATTATTCCTCGCCCTTGCTCTGATCTGTGCTTACTAATTTTGCCTGATTTTGTTTGCCTAGATACAACTCGGAATCGGCGAGACCATGAAGTAGCTGGTAGAGATTACCACTTTGTTTCACGGCAGGCGTTTGAGGCAGACATAGCAGCTGGAAAGTTCATTGAGCATGGTGAATTTGAGAAAAATTTGTATGGAACCAGTATAGATTCTGTACGCCAAGTGATCAACTCGGGCAAAATATGTCTTCTAAGTCTTCGTACACAGGTAGAACTCTTTTGGTTTAGAGTGTTGAACTTTAATTTTGGTCCAAGAATCACAGGACCTACTTAACATCTCATACAGATTTTTCACACTGATTCTTTACATGAACTCAGGTTGCTAAATCACTTTCAATTTCCTCAGAGTGGAAAATAGATGTATTACATACTTGCCTATATATAAATGTACATATTTTCAGAAACTTAAACTATAGTAACTGTTGTGCTGGTAGTACTTTAGTATTTTAAGGTTATAAAAGAATTTTCCTTTCCCATATGAGAAAAATCAGAATAGTGAGAGGTCATTTTTATGGTTTTAAATGCCATTGTTCAAGTATTAGTACTGTAATGAGTGGTTGGTTGTAGCTAATGAAACAGCCATTGCTTTCCATTATCTGTCATACAAAGCAAAACCTTCAAAAATTACTGACAGTTGCTTTTTAGATTTCTGTTTAAAATAATTTTTAGAAATTTTGTATTTTTAAGATCGTGTTTTTTTCCTTGATTGTACAGCTTTAGCATAAAACTTTCCTTAATGTGGTGGAATCTACTCTGTATGTCAACTCCGGAGATACAGGCAGTGGTTATTAAAGAGATGTATATGAGAAAAATTGATTCCAAAATGGCTTTCCTGAAATAGTAATTAGGTTTTCTTTCTTTTAGTCTTTGCTATTCAGTTATAAACATTAGATTTAAGAAAAGCATCCATGTTTTTATTTTTACTAAATTCCTTAAGAATTCTTTATTTTGGCTAACAGAATTACCAAAGAACTTAAAAGTAGTTAAGCATATTGTCTTAATTACTGTTTTTAGATAGAAAAGGACATGTCCGTATAATCCCCATTTTTGTGGAATGCTTCACTTTAGGGACACACAGTCATGCAAAGGCAAGGTGAAAAATTATAATCTTTTAATTCAGATAGTCTGCTTTTTTTTTCTTGGATGTATTTTTCCAAAGGTTTTTTTTTTTTTTGCATGTGTACATGAAGTTTTTCTCTGATTCCATTTAGATTGTGGCGTATGGTTAAGGTGACTGCTCATTTGTAATTCCTTCAAAATGGATTTTTTAATGTTATTATAATCTGTGTATGATCTTATTAGAGTATTTCATCATGTTAAGACTTCATTTCACTTTTGGTACACAGTATATTCTTATATTGAATGGTAGGATCTTTTCTTTCTGTTGTTTGTTTTTCTCTCTTTGATTTTTTAAATTATGAAAGAATGATAACCCATCTATAGGAGACTTGGAAAATATATGACAAAATTACATATAGTTCTATATATTACAATTATTTTTAAAAATAGATAGATCAAGGTTTTTAGTTGGAGTTTCAATATCAAACTCTCAGATCTGTCTTTGCTTTACAGTCCTTGAAGACTCTACGGAACTCAGACTTGAAACCATATATTATCTTCATTGCACCCCCTTCACAAGAAAGACTTCGGGCATTATTGGCCAAAGAGGGCAAGAATCCAAAGGTAAAGTTATTATACTATTAGACTATTCCATTAAAAGTAAGCATGAAAAGCCATGGCTTAATATGTCACAGTGCTTAAAAACCACGTCAGCTTAGCCTTTCAAACTGATTATTCTTTCTGCCTTGTCACTTTGCCCAAAACTACCACACTTGCCTCTGGTTGCATTTAGGCAGTTCTCCAAAGCAAGGGGCTCCTCTTGTTCTGCATACAGTTCCTGTTGTTATTCCAAATGTATGGTAGCCTTTGACATTTCTTAAAACTCCCGTCATCTTCACACAGATCCATGTTATTTCTGATTTCTTAAAACTTTCGTGTCCTCTTCACACAGATCTATGTTATTTCTAACAAGGATTAGATGACACCCACCCCGCCACCAAATATTCTCTGCAGATTCTTAGGGATTACCCACATTTTCTGCAGATATTCCATATATGCCAGGATCCAAGTTGAGTGCTCTTGCCTTTCTCTTCTTTTTTCTGATTGAAATTTTATGTTCTGTTTGTCTTCTGCATTTGATCTTTTCATATGATCTGAAATGGAAAGTTTTTTTAAATTATCTTATATTAGATGCTGAGTATGGTTGAGGTGGTCCATATTATACCAAATGGTACTAAAAATTAAATGATAATAGTGATATATATTAAAGCATTGATATTTATTTGACATTTTAAACATATGATATGAAAACCATCAAGTGACATGCTATATCACAGTAACAAATACTCTTCCTTGTTCTTAGCAGATTTCCTAAATGGTTCTATTTATAAAGGAATCACTTAGAGCTCATTTCATTTGCCTTTTCATTCTCCATAAAAACACACACTACTACTCCTCCCTCAAATCTCCTCAGAAGTCACAACATCAAACCTCTCCTTTTCTTTGGTTTCTGACTATTGACCACATCCACTATTGACCACTATTGACCAGCCTTCTTTTTTCCTTCCCAGGATATCTTTTTCTACTTTAGAAAAAGATTTGTTATTCAACCTATATGGTGTTTATTTTTCAACGTCTTAGACCTCAGGGACTTCCCATCCTTTATACTGAGCATAATTAGGTTGCTTTGTTATAGACTAAGTAGGCCAGCTGGTTAAAGGAGTGTTTCACTCCATTTTCATTTTTGCAGTCACAAAAAGACCACATTTGACATGATTCCATTATTTGGAATATCTAGAAAAAGCAATCTATGGAGACCAAAAGTAGATTAGTGGTTGCCTGGGGCTGAGTGTTGGGAGAAAATGGGAGTGGCTGCTAATGACTATGAGGTTTTGGGGGAAGGGGAACAGGGCATGGAAAGTGGAGGGTGAGGAAAATGTTCTAAAATGGATTGTGGTGTTGATTGCACAACTTCTCTGTGACTACAAAAGAAACTGTTCAGTTGTACATTTTAAGTGAGTAAACTGTATGAGTCCACCATTCAGTTGGTTGCAGTTCACCATTAAATGGGAGAATTGTGAATGAATTATATCTCAAGAAACCTGTTATTGGAGCAGGAAAAAACCACAGCGGGCTTTTCTGTAGAAATTGAAGGTTGTTTTAGAATTTGTGTGCAAATTTTAAAGAATAACCAAAACACTAGAAAAAAGTTGGAAGCCTTTTTCTTTGTTAATTTTCTTTATTGTTTGTTTTCCATTTCATTGAGTTCTTATTTTTATTCTTTCTTTATACTTACTTTGGCTTTAATTTGCACTTGCTCTAGTTTCTGAAGAAAACATGATTTTTAAACCTTCTCTTCTAATAAGTTATATGTTTTTCAGTATCATTTTGTTAGAAATATTTCCTAATTTCCTCTGTCATTTTCTTTCTTTAATCCATGGGTTATTTAGAAGTATCTAATTTCTCTCTATTGGAGATTTTAGAATGTTTTATTGTTGTATAATTCCATTGTGGTAAGAGAACATATTCTATAAGATGTCAGTCTTTCAAATTTTGTTGAGCCTTATTTTATGACCCAGTATCTGTTCTGTCTTGGCACATGTTCCTGCACACCAGTAAGAGTGTATATTTTGCAGCTGTTGGGTAAAGGGTGATGTATCTGATTGCTTTTTATGTTTTATCTCCTTTGGTAATTAATAATGCTTATCACACAGTAGAAGTGTTAAGTAAAAACTGATCCTAAATTTTAACTCTGTGAAATAGTGTTAGCTAAGAGAGTAATGGTGTTCGTCACTGAATGCACAACTTAAATAATCAGTTATCTTGTTACATTCTGAATCTGGTTTTGCTATAATGGGGTCTTAAGAGTGGTAAACTAATAGTGTGAATTATCGTGGTCAATTTTGCCTATAGATAATTTTTTCAGGCCAGAGATTTTTGAGCAAAATCATTTTGTTTCAATTTCATTGTGACTTGTAAAAGAATTAAAGTACCAAATAAATTATATGTCATTTTTGGCAAAAGATAAAATAATACTTGTTTGATAAGGAAAAATTTAGGATTAGATACTCATGTGAATCTATGTAAGATGTGCAGCTTAATAACATTTACATTTCAAATCTAGTAACACAAAGTTTAGATTCTCTTTTGAGTTCTAGAATGTTCTTTCAGTAACCTTGAGCTTTGGGTAAACATAAGTTGTGACCAGAACATCACAGTGTGTTCAGTTACAATGGTGTAGTAGCTTCCTGCTGGGAAACAAAGGATTCTGTGTGCCAGAGCCAGCTGCACAACATTCCAGAATGAAAATTAGAGAGAGCCACACAAGAAACCAACTCAGGACAAGCCAGAGCTATCATATTTTTAGTATGTTTTCCTACTGTTATAAAAGTTTGACTGGTTGAATGGTATAAATTGCTTGATACTGTGGGTCCAGTATATTTTGTATGTATGGCCTCTGTGGCTGAGACATTGGACATTTAATTAGTTCTCTTCATTGACGGGGTGCTTTGGAGGCAGTTTCACTTTCTTGGACACCTGTGCTTGATCATCAGGGGTTCTGGATAAGTTTTGCATATAACCTTGCCATCTGCTTATCTGTGAAAACATTTGCTTCCTTTACATATTAAAGTAGCCTGCTTCTATTTGGCTTCCCAAACTCTTAGGATACTTGTTTTTGTATCTTAAAGACCTCCTTGGTGTATTGAAATTGTCTATCAACTTAAAGTTTTAAACTATTTCCGAAAAAAACATGCTTATTAAAATCTTGGTTTTCCAGCGTGTTTTCATAAAAAAAAAGATACCCATTCTATTGATCCTTTTCTCATGGTTTTACTCTTTTAAACTCCACAATAGAAAAGGCAGAGGCTCTTTGTAAGAGCCAGAATAGGTGGTATTTAGGGTCCTGCCAGAAAAGTTCACTCTGTTACAGAAGACGTTTTAGGAGGAGGTTATGATGACCTAAAATGTTTGAAAATGAGCGTCTGTAGAGAATTCAGAGTTAATAGTCTGTGCTCTTGAAGCCTCTTGTGGATAAGACAGAAACACATAAAACCTACAGAGCAGTATAAACAGGCTATGAAAAGACAGTGAAAGTCACTCAGTTGTGTCTGACTCTTCACCACTGCATGGACTACCACATAGTCCATGGCATTCTCCAGGCCAGAATACTGGAGTGGGCAGCTTTTCCCTTCTCGAGGGGATCTTCCCAACCCAGGGATCAAACCCAGTCTCCCACATTGCAGGCAGATTCTTAACCAGCTGAGCCACAAGGGAAGCCCATAAATAGGTTATATACGTTATACTGAGTCACAAATGATTTGCAGTGAGTGTGCTGAAGAGGCCAAAGCAAAGGGAATCTCTGTGGACATGACAGGGTTCGGGAGGAGCTCTGAAGTTGAGTATTTTGAGAGACAGAAGGAAAGCAGTATGTTAAGGCCATTTCTTGTTTTTCACCCATCTCTGACTCATTGTGAAGTTTGGGATGGTTTACCTCATAGTTTTTCATCTTTTCTTTGCAGCCTGAAGAGTTGAGAGAAATCATTGAGAAGACTAGAGAGATGGAGCAGAACAATGGCCACTACTTTGACACAGCAATTGTGAACTCAGATCTTGATAAAGCCTATCAGGAACTGCTTAGGTTGATTAACAAACTTGACACTGAACCTCAGTGGGTGCCATCCACTTGGCTGAGGTGAAAAAAAGCATTCGTTCTGTAGCAGGACTGGACTTGACCTGGCAGACTGCCCATAGGAAGATAGCCCTGATACTTGAGCACGTCTCTGAGAAGGTGGCAGGCAGTGTAAACTGTAGACATGTTCTTAGATCTTGAATTAGTGAGAAGAAAATCCCCTTAAGCAATTTGTTAACAGCAGTCTTTATTCTCTCTGTATCTGGCTTTAGAGGTTCTTGCCTCAGATGGGGATTTTAAATGGAAGTTTTCAACAGAGCCGTTCTAGTTTATCCATGGTAAAAGCCTTTTAATTCTGTTTTCATCTAACCAAATCTTTCCTGCCTAGTCATATTTCCACAAAAACGTGTATATATACACAATGGTCCGTATTTCACACTGCAGTAAATATTGATGTTATTTAACAGTTAATTTAAATGATTTCATGAGAATTTGGGAGTGAGGGGGAACTGTGCTGTGCACTGGGCAAGACAACAGTATTTGGTTAGAAGACTGGTTTAGTCATCAGAACTACTTTACTTTTTTAAAAAATGGTGCCACTTTGGTCTGGAGCTACTCTGTTAGCCTTGAATTCACTTATATGTCTTTTAATTCTTAAAAACATTCCATTAGAAGCACCAATTTTTTAGCTCAAACTTTGTGGATCAGACTTCACTGCATACTGATCTAAAACATAGACAACATACGCTGATCTTTTTAAAGGTATAATGAGTTTTTGAATTTTTATCTTAAACTGTCACAGCTGATTTGGTAACTTCCTTTTCCTGATCTGCAGGTACAATAGAATGTATAAGTTATATTTTTATGAATGGCAGATATTCATATAAACTGTGTTGATTATTTTCTTCCTCATGATGCAGGTTTTTACATACATGAGAGGACATAGCACATTTGATGGTTTTTGCATTTTATATATGAACACAGTATAATTTGATGACTGTTATATGTAGGTAATAAACTGGAATTCTGTGATCAATATAGCTGCTGTACTGTATACTAATTTAATAGATTGACAAATGGTCATTAATTACACTTGTTCAGCATTGGAATAAATTATATGAGAGAAATGATATGACAACTGACTTTGAGATGGAAAAGATGACCTGAAAGTCATTTGAACATTTTAGGAAAAGAACACTGCAGGGGAAAAGTTAAGTATATAGAAATAGGTTTTTAGCCTAAAAAAGTCTGCCTCTTATGACCAGAATGCAACAAGCTAAATCATAAAACATTTAAGCTAATGGGATTTTCATACTGTCTCTATAGCTTGAAGCTTTAAAAGGCAACTTCTGTAATTGGCATAGAAAGTTAATTTGTAGTCTCTTCCAGGTTTAGGCGATGGTGTGGTGTGTGACAAACAACCTCAAATGTGAATGTCTTGATTTTATTTTTATGATGACTACAGCTACAACAATTCTGTTTCCAAAGCTAAACACTGGAATAATATTGAATTGTCACTTATTAACATAAGCAACTGTTTTTAATGAGTAGTTTGTCTTGGTGTCATATATGTATTTGAGTTTTTCTCTTTTGCATAATATTATTTGAACAAATGTAGACTGTTTATATGTAGCCTTTTTCTGTTCGACTTTGTGTGGCCTCAGAGTTGGCTGTAGAGTATGTCTAATGCAGAAATGATGTTCCTTAGAAGAAAGTAACATCCCTAGGTTGAGGGAAGGACTGCCATACATACTGTCTCTTCAGGTCTGAAACACTCCAGATTATGGCAGGAAAATGCAAAGGTCACAGTGATTTTCAGCAATGAAAACAAAGGACTGTAAGTACTAAATCTTTTCACTTTCCCAATTTACTTTCTCCTTAGGAATGAAAGGTAGTCTGTGGAATTTTGTGAGCTGCTTAGCATAACTGACAACTGTTTTCAACCCTAAGGTCTAAAATGTTTGTAGTTTCAGTCAAGTTAGAATTGAGATTTTAGGTGGTTGTCAGTAAGTGGCTATCATGCTAGTCTCCTAGTTAGCCTGCAGACCACAGGGCCACATAAGGGCCACGTGCTAGGGACTCGGGCATGGCTTGAACAAGCAGGTTCAAGGACCCTGCCGAGGCACATGCCGTGCCATAGTGTACTCTTAAAAGTCTAAGGTGATGAGATATTTTAGGGGTCAGTGAAATCTTACGTAATTCTCTCCTTCCTCATCAGCAGTGATAGAGGAATAGAAATGTTTATGTCCCACACTTTCTTCAGTCCCAGTGATATGGATGTGCTGGTACTCATCCCAGTCCCTCCAAAGTGAAAACTGAGTTGTTGCTGACTTCTTTGAAAGAAAACAGAAAAAACCTTGCTCCCTACCTAGCTGGGCTGTACACCACTCTGATCAATTCCATTTCCTGGCCTTCTGTGCTTCTGATTGGAGACCCCAATGTTGGGGAGGTGTTAACCACTTAATAGGAACCATACCAATAGCTAATGAAATGCACATTAGTTCAAATAAGAAAATAACCTTCCTTTACTAAATTTTCTTAAGTCAGAACAAATAGGAGAATAGTTTTTAGATTAATCCAGATTTGCTTTCTATGAAAATCTAATATCTGGATTTTTTTTCCCTTTTCTCGTGGCCTAAGGAATAATTTGAATGTAATTTTGTGAATGTGTGTGGAAAATATAAACCAGGGATTTAGCCTTAATAAAGGTAACTTTTTTGACACCTGTTATTAATCTTCCTTTGTACTTTACCTTGCCTTTATCTGCACTCTGTTATTTTGAGATGTAATACTGCACAACATAATGTAAAAATAAAAAGTATAATTATGTTTCAAATTTTAAAAGCCACTGACTACTTTCTCTTGTGTGCTTACATTCTCTGCCATTCAAGGTTTCAACACAACTAAAACAACCCACGCATCTTCAGGTTTTGCTAGCAAGTCCATTGGAACCTCTGGGTGAAACACAAAATGTGTTTTTTTCACAGTGGAAGAGTGCCCCCTATTGGCACAAATGTAGGTTCTGTTTCCTTAATTGTTTATTTAAACTATATTAAAGATAGACAACTTAAAGCTGGAAGCTCTAAAAGTTTTCTGGGGAAGAAGATATGTAAGACTCAGGCAGATTGCACTACATGCAACCATGGATTTGAGAACACTGAGGCTAGGATGAGTTGTTGACAAATAACATTTCTCAAATCTTGATCCTTCCTCCTTTCCTATACCTATTCTGTATCTCCCAAAGGAGGCGAGTCATATACCAAAAAGTGTCACACATACACACCTTGCTACCCCAGCCCCACTTTCCATTCCGAGTCCTGATCGCCTGCCTCCTTTCCCAACAGCTCAGATCACCCAACCCTACACAACAAATCATCTGTCCACTACTGTCAGTGTGCTAAAGTGGGACTTCCCTGGTGGTCCAGCAGTAAAGACTTCACCTTTCAGTGCAGGCAGTGTGTAGGTTCAATCCCTGGTCAGGAGCTAACATCCCACATGCCTGTTGGCCAAAAAACCAAAACATAAAACAGAAGCAATATTGCAACAAACTCAATGAAAGATTAAAGAAAGATGGTCCACATAGAAAAAATATTTTTTTAAAAATATGCTAAACCATAATAAAATCATCTACTTTTTGCCAGTAAGTAACAAAGGTTGATGAAGCCACAGGAAAAACCGAGGGTACTTCTCTAGCTCAGTGCTTTAAAGTTAATATAAATTTACCTAAATGAAACCACTAAAATTGGCTCTCTGCATCAACTTTTCCACTAATTTTTGCCTCCCACAGAGCATATATACCACTTAAGATTCAAGGCTCTTAAAGTTAAGATATATTTGCTCTGCATTCCACCTGCAAAATGGAAATGATTGGTATTTATACTTCACTAGGGGCTTCACACGGAGAAGGCAATGGCAACCCACGCCAGTACTCTTGCCTGGAGAATCCCAGGGGCGGCACAGCCTGGTGGGCTGCTATCTATGGCGTTGCCCAGAGTCAGACATGACTGAAGCAACTTAGCAGCAGCAGGGGCTTCGCAAGTGATGCTAGTGGTAAAGAACCTGTCTACCAGTGCTGGAGACTAAACTTGGGTTTGATCCCTGGGTTGGGAAAATCCCCTGGAGGAGGGTTGGCAGCCCACTCCAGTATTCTTGCCTGGAGAATCCCACAGACAGAGTAGCCTGGTAAATTACAGTCCATAGGGTTGCAGAGTCAGACATGACTGAAGCAGTTTAACTTGCATGCACTAGGGTATTGGGAAGATTACATATTAGGCAGTTCATTGTTAAACCTATTTTCAAGACTTGCATACTTGATTGTTAGTTTCCCAATTATTGAATTTACACTGAGTCTGAGATTTTATTTTGTAGGTAGCAACAGGATTTCCTAAAAATCAGCTCATCTAGGACAGGCCTTATGTGTTACCTTTACCCTAAATTTTAAATGTAGGAGAGGCGAAAAAGAATCTAAAAATTCTGAACTTAGATTACCTGGATTTAAATGGGACTCTCCACTTTCTAGCTTTTTAATCTAGGACCACTCAAGCTCCTTATGCCTCAAAATTTTCTGTGAAACCTGGGATTAAAATAATATGTACCTCTTATGGTTGTTGTGATGAAATGATATAAACAAGGTTCTAACTGGCACAAATAAGTTGCTTTGTAGCAGGTGTTAAATGTTCACAAAATTACTTGGTTAATTTAAAAGCCAACAGGGGCTTCATGGTAAAGAGTCCACCTGCAATGCGGGAAACATGGATTCAAACGCTGGGTTGGGAAGGTGCCCTGGAGAAGGGAATGGCTACATACCCCAGTGGAATTCCCGGAGAACTCCATGGTTAGAGGAGCCTGGTCCATGGGGTCACAAAGTCGGACATGACTGAGCGACTAACATGCTTTTAAAAGCCTAGGCTGTGATACCAGTTGATTTAAACACAATACTATTAAGGCTAGTGTAATTTCATTAACCAAAAACTGCTCCATGGCCAATCATGTCAAAAAACTCCTGGAACTGAGTGCAGGAAAGCCTGAATAATGGATGACTCAACACCAAATCAAGCTACTAAAAACCTCCATCACCTGATACAGCCACATTACTCTCAAGTGGGAATTACTATTTTTTTCTTAGATTAGCAACAGCAATATCAATAAGCTCTCCTAACTCTCTGGCAATCATGTATTTATCAGTACCCCAAAATTCAACAATATCTCAGTAAGCTTATAAGTAAAACGCTGAAATCTGAAGGATGGAGGAAGGCAGACTCCCACTTCATACACGGCTGTGGAGGAAGCTCTTTTTGAATGCCAATCCCATTTGCCAATCTGAGCATAAGAACAACACAACTTACTCTTAACAGTAAATTCATTAAAAAAGGAACAACTCATTTTTAAATCATTTTACTGTTTATACTGTAGTCACATTTGAATTGGCAGAACTGTTCCCATGACAGACCAGAGACCTGTTATTCAAGGAAAAATAAATGAAGGTTTCCCTAAAGCTTAAGGAGAGACGTCCCATAGTAACTAACACAAGAATGGCTGTAGCAATCTCAGACAATGGTGCCAAGGTGCGTGAGCAGGTAGGAACAAAGTGTGCTCCAGAGTAGCTGGCCTACAAATGTGTGTGGGCCTGAGAGCACTGTTGCTTCCTAAAGGGATTTTCTTACTATGTTCGGTGAGCAGATGACTTGTAACAGATGTATAACTAAAGTAGGGTGACACTTCCACAGCATAAATTCTACAGGTTTCGGGACAGGTTCTACAAATTTCATTGGTGATTATTTGTTGCTTAATTATGATTCTGCAAAGGTAGATCCCATAAACAGACATCCAGGGAAATTTTACAACTGGTGAAATTCTTAAGCCAAAAAATAAATAGCCACACATAACAAACCTACACACCATGAATTAAAATGGTGACATGTTAGGCCTTCCGAAAGAACCAGAGCAGGAAAGCTTATTCAAACAGAAGATCTTCATCTTTCTCTTCAGCCAAGAGATTAGCAGGCTCCATCACCTCTCCTGCTGCCCTCCGTTGCTCCAAGTCCTTATCAGACTTTTCCTTAAGAATCTTTTTCTTTTCCTGTATTTTCTTTAACCTGTAAGATAAAGGAGGGAATTTTTGGAACAATGTTTTGGTACTAAGTGGAACTGATTTCTTCTAGTTTTGTAACAAGGATAATAAACATCTCTACAAAGTCAAACAAAAGTATGCCTTTATTAATTTCAAGTTTGGTAATATATTTATGACTTTTTTTTTTTTTTTAAAGACTTGATGTTGAACACACTCATGGCTCAAATGGTTAAGAATCTGCGTGCACTGCAGTTGGCCTGGGTTCAATCCCTGGGTCGAGGAGATACCCTGGAGAAGGGAACGGCAACCCACTCCAGTATTCTTACCTGGGGAATCCCATGGACAGAGTAGCCGGGTGGGCTATAGTCCATGGGGTCTCAAGGAGTTGGATGTAACTGAGCGACTAACACTTTAACACATTTTAAGCTAATAACTGCAAAAGCTCCTATCTCAGGGTGAATAAACTTTGATATTCATGTGATGATACTGAGTATTCAGACATTAAAATTCTGGATCATTCAATTTGGATTACCACAACTGCATATCAACTGAAGAACTAAAATTTAATAATGATGATTATAAATCATAATCAAATGCTACTCAAGGTCCAAGACAGTCATGGCTTGCCTTCACTTATCTTGCACTTCTCTGAACCTGGCACACTGACCCCTGCATACCACCTATGTGGTATGTATTGTTCCATAAATCAGGGTAAACTGGAAGTGGTCAAATAGGAGATGGCAAGAGTGAACATCAACATTTTGGGAATCAGTAAACTAAAATGGACCAGAATGGGCAAATTTAATTCAGATGACCATTATATCTACTACTGTGGGCAAGAATCCCTTAGAAGAAATGGGGTAGCCCTCACAGTCAACAAGAGTCCGAAATGCAGTACTTGGGTGCAGTCTCAAAAATGACAGAATAATCTCTGTTCGTTTCCAAGGAAAACCATTCAGTATCACTAATCCAAGTCTATGCCCCAACCACTAATGATGAAGAAGCTGAAGATGACCAGTTCTATGAAGACCTACAAGACCTTCTAGAACTAACACCAAAAAAGATGTCCTCTTCATCATAGGGGACTGGAATGCAAAAGTAGGAAATCAAGAGACACCTGGAGTAACAGGCAAGTCTGTTCTTGGAGTACAAAATGAAGCAGGGCAAAGGCTAGAATTTTGCCGAGAGAATGCACTGGTCATAGCAAACACCCTCTTCCAACAACACAGGAGAAGACTACACATGGACATCACCAGATGGTCAAGACCGAAATCAGACTGATTATATTCTTTGCAGCTGAAGATGGAGAAGCTCTATACAGTCAGCAAAAATAAGATCAGAAGCTGACTGTGACTCAGATCACGAACTCCTTACTGCAAAAATCAGACTTAAACTGAACCAAGTAGGGAAAACCACTAGGCCATTCAGGTATGACCTAAATCAAATCCCTTATGATTATACAGTGGAAGTAACAGATTCAAGGGATTAGATCTGACAGAGTGCCTAAAGAACTATGGAGAGAGGTTCATGACACTATAGGAGGCAATGATTGAAACCATCTGCAGAAAAAGAAATCCAAAGAGGCAAAATGGTTGTCTGAAGAGACCTTAAGAACAGCTGAGAAAAGAAGAGAAGACAAGGCAAAGGAGAAAAGGAAAGCTATACCCATCTGAATGCAGAGTTCCAAAGAATAGCAAGGAGCGATAAGAAAGCCTTCCTAAGTGATCAATGCAAAGAAATAGAGGAAACCAACAGAATAGGAAAGACTAGAGATCTCTACAAGAAAATTAGTGATGCCAAGGAAACATTTCATGCAAAGATGGGCACAAGAAAGGACAGAAACTATACGGACCTAACAGAAGCAGAAGATACTAAGAACAGGTGGCAAGAATACACAGAAGAACTATACAAAAAAGATATTAATGACCAGATAACCATGATGGTGTGACTACTCACCTAGAGCCAGACATCCTGGAATGTGGGCCAGCATCACTACAAACAAAGCTAGTGGAGGTGATGGAGTTCCAGCTGAGCTATTTCAAACCCTAAAAGATGATGATGTTAAAGTGCTGCACTCAATATACCAGGAAATCTGGACACCTCAGCAGCAGCTACACGACTGGAAAAGGTCAGTTTTCATCTCAATCCCAAAGAAGGGCAATGCCAAAGACTGTTCAAACTACTGTACAATTTCACTCATACCACACGCTAGCAAAGTAATGCTCAAAATTCTCCAAGCTAGGTTTCAACAGTACATGAACCAAGAACTTCCAGATATTCAAAATGGATTTAGAAAAGGCAGAAGAATCAGAGATCAAATTGCCAACATATGCTGGATCACAGAAAAACCAAGAGAATTCCATCTCTTGCTTGAGAATCTATTTCTGCTTCACTGACTACAGTAAAGCCTTTGTGCAAATCACAACAAACTGGAAAATTCTTCAAGAGATGGGAATACCACACCACCTTACCTGCCTCCTGAGAAATCTGTATGCAGGTCAAGAAGCAACAATTAGAACGGGACATGGAACAGACTGGTTCCAAACTGGGAAAGGAGTACGTCGAGGCTGTGTATTTTCACCCTGCTTATTTAACTCATATGAAGAGTACATCATGCAAAATGCCAGGCTGGATGAAGCACAAGCTGGAATCAAGATTGCAGGGAGAAATATCAATAACCTCAGATATGCAGATGAAACCACCCTTATGGCAGAAAGCGAAGAGGAACTAAAGAGCCTCTTGATGAAAGTGAAAGAGGAGATTTAAGAAGCTGGCTTAAAAAAAAAATCAACGTTCAGAAAACAAAAATCATGGTATCCCCCCATCCCATCACCCATGGCAAATAGATGGGGAAACAATGGAAATAGTGAGAGACTTTATTTTCTTGGGCTCTAGAATCACTGCAGATGGTGACTGCAGCCATGAAATTAAAAGACAGTTGCTCCTTGGAAGAAAAGCTGTGACAAACCTAGACAATAGTATTAAAAAGCAGAGACATTACTCTGCCGACAAAGATTCATCTAGTCAAAGCTAGGGTTTCTCCTATAGTCATGTATGGATGTGAGAGCTGGACTACAAAGGCGGCTGAGCACTGAAGAACTGATGCTTCTGAACAATGGTGTTGGAAAAGACTCTTCTTGACAGTCCGTTGGCCTGCAAGGAAATCAAACCAGTCAATCCTAAAGGAAACTGGTCCTGAATATTCACTGGAAGGATTGATATTGAAGCTGAAACTCCAATACTTTGGCCACTGATTTGAAGAACTGACTCACTGAAAAAGACCCTGATGCTTGGAAATATTTGAAGGTAGGAGGAGAGGGGGATGACTGAGGATGAGATGTTGGATGGCATCAGCGACTCAATGGACATGTATTTGAGCAAGCTCTGGGAGATGGTGAAGGATAGTGAAGCCTGGTGTGCCGCATGCAGTCCATGGGGTTGCAAAGAGTTGGACATGACTGAGCAACTGAACAACAACAGCTTTAAATGTGAGCCTGCAGCCTGCCAGGCTTCTTGTCTATGGGATTTTCCCAGCAATACTGGAGTGGGTTGCCACACCCTCCTCCAGGGTACCTTTCCGACTCAGGGGTCGAACCCAAGTCTCCTGCATTGCAGGCAGACTCTTTACTGCTGAGCAACCAGGGAAGCCTCCCCTTATGAGACACCCACATAATCACTTTCATTTGAAAGAATTACAAATGCTATTTCTAGTTTCTCTGAAGGGCCTATGTTTTCAGAGACACCGCATTTTAGTTATGTGCAAAACTTGGCACAGATTTGTCTCCACAGCCTTTGGCAATATCATCTCTTGCTTCTTACCAGGAAAAAAAAAAAAAGTTGTGCTAATTCTAAAGAACATAAGCCAACAAGTCTCTCAGCAAATCGAGTCTTTGGAATATGGATAAACAAAAAATGACCAGTAACTTCCAA
The DNA here is from genome assembly GCF_042477335.2 of Ovis canadensis. Taxonomy (NCBI): domain Eukaryota; kingdom Metazoa; phylum Chordata; class Mammalia; order Artiodactyla; family Bovidae; genus Ovis; species Ovis canadensis. Next base: position 89,586,404 of record NC_091251.1, read on the forward strand.
ATCCAACAAACCTGTAGAACTCCTCTCGCTCTCTTTCATCCAGCTCTGTGATGATATAAGCAAGGGTACGTTCAATCCGGGGAATGATGACTAAGGTTTAAAAATATATATGTAGTCAGAACTTCAAACCTCCTTTTTTTAAATTGCCAGTGCTCATTTGTACAACAATTACTTAACCATAAATGTACATTTAGTGCAAAAAACAAAAACAGAAAAGTAAAATGAAGTATAATCCCACCACCCTGGGTTAACTATTATAAATATTTTGGTACACGTCCTGTACTGTCTTTTCTATGCACAAGTAACATTGGACCATGATATATACAACACTGAATATACTGAATTTATATGAATATATAACACTGAACCACAAATTTTATTTTAAATATAACAGCAATCTACTGTTAAACGCTGGAACACTGAACAGAGTACAGTAAGTTGAATTTTGTGTCAGTCATAGGTTCAACTTTACACAGAATCTGTTTACTCTGCTTCTAGAATGTGAGCTCCTTGCGAATTGGAACTTAAACCCATTTTGTTTTGCTTGCAATTCCAGGCATGAGGCTGGCACAAGCAAGCAGTCAGGAAATGTGCTTTGAGATTTTAAAAAATGAGATAATTTCCTCTTTAACACTAACAGATGACAAGCAAAATAATTTCCCTGTTGCTCAAAGTTTGCTACTTTCTTACCTTAAAATTAAATAAACGTTTCTGTAATGAAAACTGAGCCTTTTAAGGAAAAAGTGCTTTGGCAACATTAAGGAGTCACAGTCAAAGTCATAAGGCTTTCATGCATAAATGCTATAGCATATGCATTTAAATCTAGTGTTGACTGTTGCTGTTCTCACCTAGTCAAGAGTGACGCTATACCACTGCACAAACATTGTTTGTGTTAGTGATAAAAAGTAGGGACAATAGTGCATTAAGAGAGATGGAGGATAAAAGCATACAATAGGAAAACTTATTTTGAGAAATCAAGAATAGGAGGTAAGGCCTAAGAAAGATTTAAAGTTAAATACAGTAAGTCCTCTACATAAGAACTTTCACTGTGAACTTTCAAAGATACAAACGTGCGTCTCATGTCTAATGTACGTTATCGCTTGCATGCATGTGGCTGTGCTTTTGTGTACTGTATTGTACAGTAGAGTACAGCAGCACAGTATATTTCAAGCCCAAGATTTCTAGAAGCCAGTGTAAAAGCAGTGATTGCTGTAGCTGGTACAGTACTCCCTAAACACCACTGGCTTGTTTTTTCAAGAGTAGACAGAATTCAATCCAGCAAGGAACCTGTGCCATCAACGTCAGGCTTGAGTGAAATCAACTTGCCCTCCGCCTGCTACTGCTGACGACCCATCTCCCACCTACCCTCCCTCCTCCAGTTAGTAACTCTTCCTGCCTGTTCACTTGATGCCAGCTGTTGCGCTATACTACTGTATTTTTCAAGGTACTTTAAGATTAAAAATGTCTTAATTTTCTGTTTTTTGTGTATTATTTGTGTGAAAAGCATTACAAAGCTATTACAGTACAGCACGATATAGCCGACTGTTAATTTGGTGACCCAGGCTAACTCTGTTGGACTTAGAACAAACTGGACTTCAGAATGTACTCTTGGAATGGAATTCATTTGTATGGAGGGGACTTACTATACTTCACACGTTCAAAAAGATTTATCACTCAGTCACTGGAAAGAACTTACAAAAACATTAGGGCTCTTGGGAAATAGTTTCACCTTTTATTCATGAATAACCAGAAATTAATAGAACATTCCACAGTTTTTAGTTCACCACTCTCTAACTCCCCCACAAGTCATTCACATACTTCTATGAGATGATTTATGAACACTTATCTGTACTGACCCTCTGCCCTTCTCACTGTGGACAGGGACATCTTAATCAGCAGGCAGTCAGTGCCTGAGTCCTAGCAGGTCTGAGACAAGGATGGAGGCGGGGACAAAAGGATAAACAAAGAGCTTCAGAGCAGCTTAAACTCACCATGTTCAATAGCATTTACACGTCTGTTGGTTATCTTAATAGCTTCATCCAAAGTAACAAAGGAAGTCTAAAATAAGAGGATAAATTAATAATGTAGGCTCAAAATTTTCTTCCTAATCATACCCTGGCCACTTGCCTTCACTCAGCACTCGTAGAAAACATTTGGAAACCAAGACTACTACTTCTCAACATACTTAGAAAACAGAAGAGCCTTATGAGATTTCCACAGAGCTAACATGACTTCCATTCTATCAGAATTCATTTACTTCAGACTCACCTGAAGTTATAAAAATGGCAAGAGGAAGAGAATCATACACTAATGACCTAGACACATATTAACTGACCACAAATGGGAAACAAAGGCTTTCATGCATAAATGCTATAGCATATGCATTTAAATCTAGTGTTGACTGTTGCTGTTCTCACCTAGTCAAGAGTGACGCTATACCACTGCACAAACATTGTGTTAGTGATAAAAAGTAGGGACAATGGTGCAGAAGCCCCCATTTCAGAAATCAAAGCATCTCTGGCTTGTTTCACACAGACATGGCAACAGTTTAAAGTACTAAGTGCAACATGCTACGATTCAGGATCTGAATCTCCCCGACGTGACTGATAGGTATCAAACTGCTGGACTTAACCTGCAGTGAAGCCAGTTCCACCAGTAGTTCCACTGCTTTGGCATAATTCCTCTTCAGTTTAGCCAACTGTTCCCCACCTCTGGCTAAACCAGTCAGTTCATAACCTAAAAGAACCAGTCAGACAACATTTGCATTTAGAATGTAATCTTCCCCATAAACTTCCCAAAAGATGGTAAGTCAGAATTAATACCAAAGACAGAAAAACAAATTTAGCAACCCTATTCAGTGCACACACAGTGCCCAGTTCACTCCCCCAAACCATCGTGCACGCCGCTGTTTGCACGGGGGCACTATTCTAACTATAGGGGAAGCTTCTGACTAAGCTTCACGTGCCCAGCTTATAGACTATACTGCCTGATGCCCCAGTACAGTGACAGTCTATTAATAGGTGATGCTCTAGAATGCTTCTTCATTCAAGCTGTACTAAATATTCTATGTGAACCAATTAAATAGGAGAGCTAAAGAATATTTTTATTTCTATGAGAAAGAGCTGATTACTTTGGAAAGGCTCAACAAAGATGTATTACCACCTAAAACATGCTGTCAAAGTAGGAAAAGTGGAAAGTTATAAAACTGAGGATGGGCTGGTTATAAAAGTTTAGGAAGATTCAGCATTCAGGTTGTATCACAGTGTCTAAAAATTTAAAGAGACCCAAACTATAAATTACAAACAATGCATTATGGGTTTCGTATACAGAAAGACAACATGGAAGTCTAATTAATGGATTCATACTCAAAGGTCAAGACTTTGTGTTTCTAAAATTTGGAAATGACTAAATTTCTAGGTGGAAATAAAGTATTTTAAGCAATGTACAATGTTTTACGACTCCACACAGTAACACTTTTTTGATTTACTGATAAACTATTGTCCCAACTGTATCTGATAAGAAGGCTTACCAACACTGGAACTGCTGAACTCTAATAAGATCTATCTGTCATCATTGTTCAGAATAAGGTTCATTTAAAGAGATACTAGAAGAATCCAGAGACACACATAAGAAGTTTCACACTTACTGTCAGTTCCTTCATGATAATGTTCAAATACTGGCAATGTAACACCTGTTAAACAGAAACATATATGGATCCACGAAAACATGTCCTTGAAGTATGGCTTCTTAACCATGGTTTCCTGTTCCTTTTTCAGGAAATATTCAAAAGTCAAGAGATTGCCTAGAATCATAACTTGTTTCAAGGAATGAATTTAGGAACCTGCCTTCTTAAGAGTTCATTTCTATTCCAAAGTCAAGTTATCCTTAGTAAGGGATCTGGTTGTTACAATGTTTGTTTTTTTTCCTTTCAGCTTTGAAGTATACTTAATACATACAAAGCTGCACATATTTAATGCGTACATTCTGATGAGTACAACATATGCATACACCCATGAATACCATCATCCCAATCAAGGTGATAAACATATCCATCACTTCCAAAAGATGTGTCCCTTTTCCCACGTGTGTGTTAAGAATACTCAAAATGAGATCTACTTTAAGTTTCTAAATGTAGAACACCAAATTATTAACTGTAACTACAGACTGTACAGCAGGTCTCTAGAGTATATTTATGTTTAATAACTTATTTTATATCCACTGAATGGCCAGCTCCCCATCTCCCCTACCCCCATCCCCAGGCAACTACTAGTTAACAACAGTTTCAACATGTAAAGCCAATCAACTTTGTCTAAGAAGAAAAGATTAACTGGGCCATTAAGATCTTGCTGTATAAATGGGTTGATTTAAAAATGTTATCTTTTCTCTGCCAAGAGTTTTAAAGGGTTGAAAAGTTACCTGCTACATTATCTTTCTTTGCTCTAATCTTCACTTGGGCCTTATTTACATTTTGGATAACTGTGGTGCTGCAGAAAAAGAAAAGGCCTTGATTTAGTTATGTCTTTAGAGAAGTAAACCAGCAGGAACCTACAAAGTATTTCAACATGAGCGAGATTTCACAAAGACGTTTTGATGATTGTCTTTTTTCAGAAAAGGAAACAATCACTACTACCAAAGGAGGGCCTCAGAGAGCAAAGTATGAACAGCATTCAAGCATTAACCATAAGAATACAAAGAATGGTTTTAATGTACATGGACTGCTTATGTTTTCAATCAGATATGTGGTGCGTGGATGTGGCTTTAAGGAATTTTGTTTCACTGATATAATTAGGAGAAAACCTTCCTTCCTTTTGGGTTTGCTATCAAACCTTCCAGGTTTGGCTGAGCAGCAGTTCAGTTCCCTTACCCTGGAACCTATCTAACTTCCATCTGGCTGCACCTGACTCCCCATTTGTTACCATCACAAAATAAAGTGTCTTCCCCATAACCACTCTAAAACATTTTCACATACCACTTACACACTATTTATTTCCTCCCTCTCATGAAAAAGGCAATGCAAATCGTTATCCTACTAATACTGGTGAGTATTAAAGTCTACTACTTCAACAGGACTCACGCCCTTCAAGCTGTAAGACTGTCCATAGGTAATGTTCCTAGATAACACAAACTAAGAATGGAGGCATTGTGTTATTGATAAAGAAGACTAAAATAAAAAACCCTGAAAATATCTTCCACTTCTGCCCCAAACAGTAATTTGACTTCAGGAAAGGACTGAACTTAAACTAAGAATTACAATGCTCACCTGGTCTACCTCACAGGCTTATGGGGAGAATCAAAGGATGTTATCTAAACATACGTAAACAGAAACTAAGCCATTTTGTACACTTTGTAAGGCATACATTGATAAATGCCATAAAGTCCATGCTCTTTAAACAATTAATTCCATTCTTAAAAATTTTCCTAAGGAAATGATTCAATAGAAATAAGTATATAAAGATGTTCATGGCACCTTTTCTAATATTCTGAAAATCACCCCAAAGGCCCATCATTACAGGAAAATGTTAACAAATTATCATACATCTAGAGAAAGATTATGCAGCTGTGTGAAAATGAGGAAATGTTTATGATACAATATGCTGTATGTGTGCACACAAGCATTTAGTTGCTCTGTCACGTCTGACTCTTCGAGACCCCATGGACTGTGGCCCTCCATGCTCCTCTGTCCATAGGATTTTTTTAGGCAAGAACACTGGAATGGGTTGCCATTTCCTTCTCCCGAGGGATCTTCTCAACCAAGCGATCGAACCCATGTCTCCTGCCTTGCAGGCAGATTTTTTACCTGCTGAGCCATTGGGTAAGCCCTTATTTAGTTTTAAAAAAAAGACTATAAAAATAGAGGAGAAGGGGGTGACATAGGATGAGATGGTTGGATGGCATCACTGACTCAATGGACATGAATCTGAGAAAACTCAGGGAGACAGTGATTGACAGAGAAGCTTGGTGTGCTGCAGTTCATAGGGTCACAGACTTAAAAGAGTCTGTGAGTTGGACATGACTTAAGAGACTGAATAACAACAACAACAATAAAATATTAAGTATCCTGTGCCCAAAGGACTATGTAACAGATAATGTACATTAAGGTGACAGAAGTATTCTTATTATACTATTTGTCTTTAATGCTTTTATATATATATTAATTAAAAGTGGCTTTAAATGAAATTTTGAACATGAAGGCACTTTGTTTTTCAAAATATCCCACTTTACCTGAAGTCCCCTGCTGTGAACTTGGCCTCAGCAAGTGAAAAGGCAGCTTCTCTCATTACTTCACCCATCAACATTTTAGTCTGGAAAAGCATAAATCAACACCTGATTCAACTCGAGCTTTTATACAGGGAAAGGTGGTATCATAATCATGTCCCTTTAACAACCATCAGTGTTTCATACCAGGTGTACATGTAAATATTGATCTGGTAACAGTAAAATAAATACATCTAATTTTGCTTGAAAGGTTTGATTATGGATACTAACAACATGGCAAAATCATAAGTTTTATAATTAATATATTACAATAAAGACACTAAAAAATTGAAAACTAAATCTTTACTGAAAGGCCTACCTTATTCCTGAATGGGTCCATGGCAATTTGTTCAAATTACTCTTTTAGATTCACTATACTGCTGTCAAAATCCTAATGGCACAGTGATTCTAAAATAAATCTGGAAGATGTAATGTTTGAGAATACCCAATAATTTTTTTGAAAGAGAAGACAAACTGGGACAGGGGGTTAGAAAGTTACCAGACAGGCCAGAGGAGCAATTATAAGAACACAAGGGAAAGGGCACTTCAGACAGAAGGAAGAGCTAATGCAAAGGTCCCAGAGTAGGATGTTAGAAAAAAGCTCCAAATGGGACCAGAGGGGCAGGCAAGGGCCAGAACAGATCAAGAGGGGCTTGGGGGCAAGACTAAAGAGTCTGAATTTGATTTCATGACCTTTCTGAAACTTGTTACATTTATAACAACATTCTTAGTTTTGAAAGAAAAATATTAACAGCCATGCTGGATTTCCCATAGATACTTCTAAAACACAGTTCTAAGCAAACTTCATTCTACCTCTATTATCTTCTTAAGGATCTGTCGAAATCGAAGAGTTAAGGCATCAGATTTTTTCTTCAGGAGGTTTCGACCTGTCTGTGCTCCTTTCAACCGAGCCTTCATGATGGTCTGTGCCCTATGTAAACAAAGGCAAGAAATTCAAGATAAAAATACTTCCCTAATATGCTATTAAAACCCTGCTTTATCTGTTGATGTCACGGGCCCAAGAATATACAGCATTTATGGCTGACAGGCTTAACTGGTTTCTCAATATTGTACATATCCACCCTCAGTGTTCCAAAAGTGATATTTTTTTCATATAAAATAGTAACAATCCTTTAATAAGTATTTAATAAATTAATAATTATTAAATCAGAATAAACATATAAAGAGCCCTATTTTATTTTGTCAGCAGTTTACTTACTTGATTTGTGAGTTATAACAATATATGTGTTTCCATTAAGGATTTAAAAACTCTGCCCATTAACAGATAGCAAAATTTGAAATGCACTTATCTTCAGAACCAACAATTGCACTTTAAGGGACTTATGCCACTGACTGACTCCCACATGTACACAAAAACCTGTACAAGGTTAAGGATGAGTACTCCAGCCTTATTCGTAATAGCAAAAGGGTGGAAAAAAATGTCCGACAAATCACGGTTCATCATACAACAGAATGATATGCAGCCAGTAAAACAACAACAACAACAACAACAAACCAGGCAGACCCGCATGTATTCCCAATATTACACTGTCTTAGTTACACAAAGTAAGGGATACATGTGCTTATATAGATACAGAGAACAGTTCTAGAAAAGTTCACAGAAACTGGTAACAGTTTCCTTTGAAAAATAAGGCATTTACTTTTTAAATGGAAAAAATGGATTTACTCTTGACTACTATACTGTTTTACCTTCTGCATTTTATACCATAATCATTTCTCACTTCTTCTAGTAAAAGTGTGGCACTTAAGTGTTTTGATATCACCAATGAAGACTCTACTACCAACCACTTTATTAATTTGTAAATGACTCTATATAACAAATGACACATAAGTAAACACTCCTGAGAAGTGACAAGCCACTGAAGTCTCCCTACCACATTACAATCTTTTCCCATCAGAAACCGCCAAACCGAAGGCAAGAAAGCAACAGCAAAAACTGACATTTCTGTTCTTGCTACCATATGCCAGATAAAATTCAATAATGAGGAAGAAAAAGTGGGTGGTCAGATTCAATAACAGACTGAATGACATAGTTAGAATAATTTAAGGGGATATAGTTTCATATGACTGGTGTTATAATCAACTGCAAAATAATTTTTACTAAACTTTTGGGTAAATTCTTAGATTTTGAATCTTCTACCATAGGTCAAAGGTTACTAAGACTATTCTGTTGGTGGAAAGGGCTTTAGACATTATCTTGCAGGACAGGAAAATGAAGCTCAGAAAAGTAAAACAACTTTCCCACAGTTGCTCAGTGAAGAAAAGGCAGAGCAGGAACCTGATCAAGATTTCTGACTAGTGATTTAACCAAGACTCAAACTAAGGCTCAAACCTAAGTCCTCTGTACCCCAACCTGTGCCACACTGCTTCAGCTACAGATTATAAACCACCTCAGGCAAACAGCTCTGTCTTTGAAAAACTAGCTATTTTTCAGCTATTTTGTGGCTGAAATTGAAACTGCACTGACTAGCCTCATTTTGGAGGTCTACCCAAGTGCAGCTGGTTGTTTCCAGCCTGAGTAGGAGCTATGCTCCCCATTGTGTACATTTAACATACCATGTTGTTGACACTAACCACCAGAATTTGGGTTCAATGAGTTGAACCAAATTTAAGTCAAATCCTGGTATTGCAGATGGCAGCAAGTCTACAGTGAAAAGGTGAACTGTTTGTGAATTCATGTTAATTTTAATCTGTATTTATTTTCTGGTGAAATAGACAAATTTTAATTCTTGAAACTCAAAGAGTGATTTGCCTGAGGGCCTACAGTTAGCATGTAGTAGAACCTTGATGTGACTGATTTCTGCAGACGCCAAATCCTTCGTGCCTCTTTTGCTTTCACTCTGAACTTGTTTTTGCTCTCTGGTGCCTAAGGAGGTGACAGCGCCATCTTACAGCATAATACAATAAGGTGAAAGTGTCTGAAACAAATCACTAGTGTATTTTCTAGCCTAGCTCTTAAAAAACTTCTTTTATAAGTTTCAAAGCTGCTTGGCCCTACAAAAAATGCTTGACCTTCAGCTAGGATGATGACTTTGCTTCCAGCTGAATCAAAGACATCTGACTACATGACAAAGTACCTGCTGATAGGCCTTGGGGAAAATATTTAGAAGAGCAGTTACTTCCTGCACCCGATTTTCCTCTAAATCAGCAAGCTGAACACTCTCAAACAGCAAATTGTCACCTCCCCAAACCTATCATTCATGTCTAAGCCCAAATAAGAGTATTCGCACCTCCTAGTCTTAAAGTAAAAACATCAACAACAAAATGTTAACATTCTGACTACTACCAAAGATAAACACAGCAAGACATTAATTAAAGCGGTGAAAAGAGACATTATTCAGTAACTGCTGACAGCAGGGTAAAGAGCTGAGCTCCTTTCCGATGGTGCACAGGTGATTAGGCATTTTAAAAGGAGTAAGTGGACAGGATTTGGAGAAGAGAAAAATTCCAAAAGGTTGAGCAATGGAAATGCCAGCAGGCCAACTGTGTCTGCTAGCATGCAATTAAGGAAGGGAGGTCAGAGGCACAGCGAAGGTGTTGCCTATTTGGGTAGATGAGCTTTCTTAGGCCAGCATTTTACTGGGTGCTGGAGTCATCTCAGGAACACAATCTTAGGCTCCCAAAAACCAAGCTAGAGTCCGGTGGTCTCTCAGTGCAGGGGTTTGGATGGAGTCAGGGTCATAAGTGCTGGGAGTTCTACAGTCCTCACAACCCTAGGGTATTCCTGATCTTTATCTATTTACGAAGGCACTGCCTTTCTCCACAACTGACTGGCTTCCTACCTAAGGCAAACAGCTATTAGAAAGTCAATAGATAAGGTAAAAACCAAACAAAACCCCCTTCATTTCATTAAAAGCTGTAGCCACCCAGGAAGAGACAGAAATCTAGGTTTGGGGTTTAAATAAACTCTTACTTTAACCGTCCTCAGATTCTCTGAGAAAAGTCAGGAAGAAGAAAAACAACACAGAGATAGGGCCAAAATCAAAAGATCTAACTGTCAACGCAAAACTGAGTTTCTGCTCCTCAGTGAAAAAAGAGTAAGAGGAGAGCGAGAGGGCAAATAAGAGCAATCTTTATCTTCCACACGTTGTTAGGCACATTTGATAAAACGTCAAAATTTTCTCCTGACGAAGAATTTAGACCAAAAGAGAAAGGAGACCACAACCGAATAGATTCCACGGGCATGGGTTCATTCAAACAACATTTTTTTGTGGACGATTAACAATCAAGACATCTCTCATCTTGGAGAGAGTTCCCAGTTCAGTGGTAAATGTACATAATCTTCTATCCACTTTACAGTGAGATGGACGATATTAACATAATGGATACTGAATGAGATGCAATGGTGATGGAACAAAATGAGCGCCTCAGAAATTCAGGGATAGCTTTCCACCGCATGTGACATTTCAGGGGATCTTGCCAAGAAGAACCTGACGCCCACGTTAGGGAGATTCAGCCCCCCGATTTGGCCTGCTTCACATCGCAGTCAACTTCCCTTCTCAAAGCATTTAGTCTCCTGGTCTATATCTTCACTGAACTGTGAGCTCTATTCTGGAAGCAGTAGCGACAATTCACAGTTATATAAATCCACTGCCCGGATCAATAGGGAATGTGGTACGAATGGCCCGATTAATGACTGAAGTCAGCGGACCTCCACAAAAGTCAGCAGCTCGGGCTGGACTCTGTCCAGTCTGGTTCAACTCAGAGCAAAGGGGCTCGTCAGGGAGCCTTGCCCTGGACTCAGGAAGAGACCTGAGAGCTCAGGATAGGCCCAAGATACAAGGAGCCCCGCCGCTCTAGGGTAATGAAGGGACAGCGGCTCAGGAAGGTGTTCCTGAACACCTGCTCGTTCCATTTTTACTTACATTCGCGAGGGAAAGATTTCAATTCGGTCTTTGCCCGACATTCTGACGATGACTGTTCGGCTCGGGTCCCTGGCCGGGCAACCGTGGCTGCAACAACCCAGCCACTGAGTCTTTCTCTACCGGAGTCAGCTGGTGTGTCACGTGACCCTCTCCCGTTGCTAAGAGGAAGCCAAGCTATACAGCCTTCATTTCCCCTTCCGGTCGGTTCGGGTGAGGGCGGGGGTATGGGGAGGGCGAGGACAAGAAGAAGGCGATGCCCGGATGTTGAGGCCGCGCACCCCGGAATCGCCCCCTCATTTCCGGTTCGCCTTCTAGCCCCTCCCCTTCCACCTCCCAGGCTGCTGCGCTCGGTTCTGCACGCGCCGAGCGAAAGAGCAGGTAAGAGTACACTCCTTCTCTTCCTCCAGTTTTCATCTTTGGTCACAGCGCCACCTCCTGATTGACTGAAGGTTCCAGCGAGGATTTATGCTTTAGGGACAAGGAATTAGTCTTCACTTTTACCTGAGCCTTGACGGTTATTTAGAGAAAGCTAAAGATAACGAGGAAACGTACTTTTCAGGTCCTCCTAAGGTCCACATTATTTGTCCTCGGAGGACCTGGACTCTATGGTCAGTGACGAAGGGCGGGTGGGGGGGGGGGTGTCTCTCTCCGGTTGGCGCCTGCGTGCTGCGAGCTGGTTCCGCATGCGCGGTGTGGTCAACCGAAGCACACGCTGAAGAAAGTCGGCGGCTGCTGAGGGCTGATCGAGTCTTATCTCTCCTACTGAAGAGCGTGGCGTGGGAGCCTGGTGTGGGACTCACACACATACCTCAGGTGACTAGTCTCTCTGATCGGTTTTTCCAGGAATTCACTTTGATTGCGTCTAGGGACATGGGTGGTCGGTAGAGGGTAGGCCCCGGAGCTAACACCCCCTCCTTTTCCCGTCCCCGCGCGGGAAGTGTCTGGACATGACTGCCGCCACCCGCCGGCTGCGTGTCGGCCTCCCGGTGTAGCAGAGGTGTCATGGTACGGACGGAGGAATCTCGCGAAGGCGAGTGGGCCAAGTGATGGGACAGCCTCGTCAATATGCTGATAGTGGCGGGTGTCTTGAGGTGGGGCGGCCTGGGAACGCCGTGACACCCCGCCCCAGGACGCTGAGCACTTTGCTGTCTCTAGGCCTGCGAATTCCATCCTTTTTTCTTTTCCCTTCTTCCTCCCCGGCAAATACTACCTCTCAGTGGTGACCAGACAGGACACTTCAAGGAACCTGTGGATTGGGCCACGATTTTGACAAGAGTTGAGTTTAAAAAAAAAAAAGATCCAAGAATAGTTTGTTAACCTGACCACTTAATATTAAAAATCGAAGCTCTTGCTACCCTGTCGCTGAAGTTCTGCGTTTGTGTAGGATGAGTCAGTCCTTAAGACGAAACTAAAAGATACAACTGAAGAGTTTATTATTCTTCGTATCATTTTGCCGTATTTTCAGCACCGATGAGAATAGACTTGTAGATTTAAGCGCTGTGGTCTTACCGTTAAGCAGAACTGAAAAACAAGATATGGAAATTTTAGGTCCCTTTTGTTAACTACCCCAGACTTCGTCTACTTTAATTTTCATTAAACAAGAAACATTGTTTCTTGAGGAAAAGGTGTAGCAAAGAAGTCTTGGTTTTTCTTCCGATTGAAGTTGTTACTCAAGGGGAAAAAAAAAAATCTTGTAACTCCGTGTCTTTCAGCAGTTTGGAATTACATAGAGCTTAAATGCCTGTTCTTAGTTCATCGGATGCCAAATGAGAGTTTCTGGTTCTCCAAAGATCTCAAGAAGATGCTGTTTTGGAGATTGGTGCTTCCTATTTCAACTACAGTGAAATAATTGAAAAGCTTTGTTTGTTTAGCACTTCTGTACTAAAGGCGAGCATTCAGAGAGCATAACTGATAAGTGTTAGAGCCGGATTAGTATTACCACAGGAGTTGCCTCTGTCACATCATGCTTTGCTTTGGAAGGGAGTGTGGACTTCCTGTATCCACGATGGCGACTGGAGCACGCAGTGATTTAAGAACTCCTGCCTACCATTTCACCAGGCAAAATTACTGACGGTGCAGGGTATTGGAAATTAGCTTGGAGCTCAGTTGTTGTATTTGGAAAGATTCTTTACTGGAGAACACATAGTGTATTGTAGTACTCTGACATATTGAAGCTTTGTATTAAACTCTGGATTTAGTGTCATATGACCTGGTTTTAGCTCCTGTTGTACTTAGTAAGCATTTGTCTTTGAGGAAATCATTTAGTACTTTATTTTAATAATAAAAATAATTGTTTAATGAATTAAGTTGCCAAATGGAAATGTTTCCTTTGCTTTTTAATATCTTACATTTGTATAGCATTACACTTTCTAACTCTTTCACATGTATATTGTTTCATTTGATGTCCTCCACAAACCTGTGAAGAACATGGCACACATTAGAAGCTACAGTTAATGGGGATACATTAGTATTCCTAAGCCACAGTTAGTAAGTAGGAGAGCAAAGTTGTAGATTATTTTTTTGTACTTATCTACTGTCTTGCACTGTGAATGACATACCATCAGCAGTATTCCTTAATTTACATTATCTTTTGCAAAGAGATCTGCACCTTCTGAAGCAGTGACATTCATATCACTTCAGAATTCTTTTACACTATTGCCTGTGTTCTTTTACAATCAGATTAGGTCTTGCTTCTCCAAAATTATCGGCTTTACTATTTGAAGAAACTTGGTGAGTAAAAGTGGTTAGCACTTGTTAAATCTCTTAAAATGTTTCTTTCACACCTTTCCATAATGTTCATTTTTATACCCAGTATGAAACATTTTTAGCTCTCAAGTTTTAGTGCTTTGCATACAGGTATTTGAGAACAATTGTCCAAGAGAAAAAAAAAAAAGCCCTGTTTAAAAATGAACCAACCAGCTCAGCTCTTTCTTGGTGGGTAATTCTGACCATTGTATGTCTACTTCCCTCTATTTGCTAAATCCCTGTTTTGTCAAGCTTCAAAGAGAAATATTTCTCTGCCACTGTTACATGCAGCTTTATTTTTTATTAAATAGGATAAGTTAATAATAGAAATTTTATGTGTGTGAGTCGCTCAGTTGTGTCTGACACTTGGCGACCCCATGGACTATAGCCTGCCAGGCTCCTCTGTCCATGGAATTTTCCAGGCAAGGATACTAGAGTGGGTTGCCATTCCCTTCTCCAGGGGATAATCCCGATCCACAGATCGAACCTGGTTTTCCTGTATTGCAGACAGGTTCTTTACCATCTGAGCCACCAGGGAAGCCCCGATATTAATACTAAAATTTGTTATGTTCTAGCACCGAATGTGTACACTGATAGTGCTTTTTGTTTAAGGTATTTCTAATTGTTGTGTATTTATAATGTTGAGAGAAAATATAGCCTGATGAATAAGACACAAACTATGGATTCAGATGTTACAGGTTCAAATTCACTTGTTAACAGTATATGACAGAACAATATGCTTAACCCATGCTTCATATTTTTCATCTATAAAATGGGGAAGACTATGAGGAAAGTGGTACTTCAGGAAGATAGGCAGTGGCCAGATTATATAGGACCCTGTAGGTAGCAGAAAAATGTGTAAGTCAGTGGGTAAGCCACTAGGAAGATATATGTGGGTGCAGTTAGCAGTTCTCAAACTGCCCCGCAGCAGAACTCTGGTGTTCTATGAGCTGGATGTAGGTGTTTTATCTTTGAGACAGGTAATGGTGGCCCTGTTACCCAATAAGAAAAAAAGGTAAGTTAGTATGTAAATTTTCACAAATTTTTCATAGGACCTGGGATCTTATTGTTGCCTATATTCTGACCTTTAACAATAGTAAATTAGTTAAGGTTATCAGAAAAACATGAAAATTACCAACAAAGATTAATTTGAGAGCTTCCTTTTAAAAATATATTTCTATTCATGGAATGATTTTAGGCTTGTGGGTCATAAAAGGGGCGGTGTTTAAAGTGGGTTGGGTGGATCAAAAGGAATAGTTCTAAATATATTTTATGTGTGGAGATTAAGAGAAATTTAAACTTTATAGTAGTGGGGATATCTACTAAAGGATTCTCGGGGTTGAGTATACCTATTCAACAAGAAAGAAGATTATTTGGAAGTAATGGGAAAAGTGGAAGCTAAAAATTATGGTAGTTGTGAATTAAATTCATGTTTAAGAGGAAAAAAATTCAGAAGGATATGTTTTAGTTAAATTTAGTATCTTTTGTGAAGTATGTTTTGTGATTAATCTTTAGTTTTTGTTGTGACATGTAATAGTATAATTCTGCCTAAAATAAATGGTAGAGTTGTGTGTCAGTCAACAGCAGAGGATGAGATGGTTGGATGGCATCTCCGACTCAATGGACATGAGTTTGAGCAAACTCCAAGAGATGGTAAAGGACAGGGAAGCCCTGGTAGGCTGCAGTTCATGGGGTTGCAGAGTCAGACATGACTTGGTGACTGAACAACAACAAATGATAGAGTATATCATTTGATGTATGGTTAGGGTTATGATTTAATTTGTTGGAAAACTCTTCCCTTTATATAGTGGGTGGTAATCCAGTCTTAGCTGACTTGGAGGAAGAGTAGCTTTAGTTTTGCTGATAGGTTTATAACAGTAGTGATGCTTCCTATCATTTGTTATTAAGTATTAAAATAATATTTTACTCTTTATAAATGATGATTATTTTTTATGATTCCTTTGAAACTAATGGTAGAGAATCATACAAGTGTTAGAAAAATGTGGAGCAAAATAAAAATTCAGGCTTGGTTCCTGAACATTCATCTGTTTTCTAGCACCATGTAAGAAGTTTAAAGAGATGAGAAGACTAAAAACTCCTTCCAGTGGCAAGATGTGAAAAATTGATATTTTTATGTTGACCTTAACTGAACACTGACTAGATTCTTTTGTTTAAATTGCAGAATGCCGGGTCTAAGTTGTAGATTTTATCAACACAAATTTCCTGAGGTAGAAGATGTAGTGATGGTGAATGTAAGGTCCATTGCTGAAATGGGCGCTTATGTCAGCTTACTGGAATACAACAACATCGAAGGCATGATTCTTCTGAGTGAGTTGTCAAGAAGGCGTATCCGTTCTATAAACAAACTCATCCGAATTGGCAGGAATGAATGTGTGGTTGTTATTAGAGTGGACAAAGAAAAAGGTAAATGAGAAGAATATTTAATTTTTTAATTTTTATTTATTTACTTATTAAATATAAATGTAATCATAATAAATAAATATTTTATGTTAATTTATATCTGAAATTTTTCTGAGTTAAACTTATTTTAAAATACATTTTTTGTGCATTGCCTACTGCAGTAAAAAAAAACAAAATGCCTCTTTTTGTACTTAAACTCTTACATACAAAATTGTTAGAGAAGGATACCAATTAACCATCTAAACAAAACCTTTTAAGTTAGTAGTGGTTAATTAGTTCATCCAGGACTAGTTTTTGTAAAAGTAAATGAATTTTAGGAATATTTTATGTCTTTAAAAAAGACACATCTAGAACTGAATACTGTCTGTCTCTCTGGTAATCAGAATGTCTACGACTCCCAGATCCTGTGGTCCTTTGGGATCTTTCAGGCAGAGGTGAATAGGCATTCATTTATTTACTGTTATTTATTCAGAGTGTGTGTGTATGCACGAGTGTGTGCATGTGTACACGGCTGAGTCGTGACTCTTCGGGTGCCCCTTCTTTGGACCCCGTGTAAATCTTCACCTTTGTGAACGCATTGTTTCTAAATACATTGTACAATACCAATGAGTAGGTTTTGTCTTCAGTTAATATAGTTAAGATGACTGGTTTCAGCCGTCTTGCTATAATTTGTCAGTTGTTCGTTTCAGTCACCTAGTTACCATCATGCTTAAAAGACTAGCCAGTCACCCTGACTGAACTTGTCTTTCTGAATCTCCTCAGCCATCTAGTTTATTGATACTTTTGCGAATGAATGATTTTATACATAACTGACTTTTTTTCTGATTATAATCTTAGATAATAAACTTTGGAGACAGCTTGTATTACCTCTTAAGAGGTGCTACCGTTAGCACATTGATAATTCTAAATACTTTGATATGACTTACTTGTAGCACTCTCCCTAGCCCCCATTTATTAAACTACTTGAAGGCTGAGATTATTCCTTTTAATATTGTGTTTAATCACTGTCCTAGTAGGACCTCAGCTGGTGTCTTAGCTTATATTGCTTTCCTATTATATCAAATAGATAACACAAAAAGGAATCAAGTATATTTTCAACTACAGTCAGAAAAAGTGAAAGGGTATGCTTGTGTAAGTACACTTCAGTTCAGTCACTGAGTCGTGTCCGACTCTCTGTGACCCCATGAAACACAGCACGCCAGGCCTCCCTGTCCATCACCAACTCCCGGAGTTCACTCAGACTCGTGTCCATTGAGTCAGTGATGCCATCCAGCCATCTCATCCTCTGTCGTCCCCTTCTCCTCCTGCCCCCAATCCCTCCCAGCATCAGAGTCTTTTCCAGTGAGTCAACTCTTCGCATGAGGTGGCCAAAGTACCAGAGTTTCAGCTTTAGCATCACTCCCTCCAAAGAAATCCCAGGGCTTATCTACTTCAGAATGGACTGGTTGGATCTCCTTGCAGCCCAAGGGACTCGCAAGAGTCTTCGGCAACACCACACTTCAAAAGCATCAATTCTTCGGTGCTCATCTTTTCTTCACAGTCCAACTCTAACATCCATACATGACCGCAGGAAAAACCATAGCCTTGACTAGACGGACCTTTGTTGGCATAGTAATGTCTCTGCTTTTCAACATGCTATCTAGATTGGTCATAACTTTTCTTCCAAGGAGTAAGCATCTTTTAATTTCATGGCTGCAGTCAACATCTGCAGTGATTTTGGAGCCCAGAAAAATAAAGTCTGACACTGTTTCCACTGTTTCCCCATCTATTTCCCATGAAGTGATGGGGCCAGATGCCATGATCCTCGTTTTCTGAATGTTGAGCTTTAAGCCAACTTTTTCACTCTCCTCTTTCACTTTCATCAAGAGGCTTTTGAGTTCCTCTTCACTTTCTGCCATAAGGGTGGTGTCATCTGCATATCTGAGATTATTGATAATTCTCCTGGCAATCTTGATTCCAGCTTGTGCTTCTTCCAGTCCAGCGTTTCTCATGATGTACTCTGCATAGAAGTTAAATAAGCAGGGTGACAATATACAGCCTTGACGTACTCCTTTTCCTATTTGGAACCAGTCTGTTGTTCCATGTCCAGTTCTAACTGTTGCTTCCTGACTTGCATATAGATTTCTCAAGTGGCAGGTCAGGTAGTCTAGATAGATGTAAAAATGTATTTTCATAACAACATTGTTTGTACAGTGTAAGTTAAAAACATGAAACAACAATCTAAATTGTGGTTAAATAAATCTTGAGACAGCCAGGCAAAGCAGTTTTCTACAGAATGAAATCTGAATATTCTGATACAAAAAGATCTCCAAGATAAGATAGGAAAAAAAGCAAAGTGCAGAAGATCCTATAGAGAGGATCCATTTCTGATACTAGAAGTTTAAGTCCTGTTGGATAAACCATTCAACATAACTGCTGTCAACCCTAAGCAAGTATCTAAATGGATGGTAAATTTTATCCAAAACCAAAGGGAGCAACCAAAAGCAGGCTGAAACTGAAGGCAAGTTAACTCTTGGAAGACAGGAACTGCACTGGATAAGTTTTACAGCCTTTTGACTGAGTGCCATGTTATACCAAGCAGGGCAGTGAAGATTCTAAAGGAAAACCCACAGTCTTAATGACTTGAAAGCCAGAGGTAAGAGTTCTGGACAGCCACAACAATTGGAAAGTAGTGATAGGGATTAGAGAAAGAGACACAGAGAGAGCCCCTAAGTTTATATATAAAAATTCTGTTCAGATCTCTAGCTGACTCCTGAAACTACTTGTAGAGGTTAGACTGCAGGCAGCCCTTCAGGATAAAAATCTAAACAAATTTTGTTTGCTTTCCATTTGGGGAGACAGCTCTGTATAGTTTTGAATTCAAACAAGATAACTGCTAAAACAAATTGAGTATCCTTGAGAGTTCCCTGGCAGTACAGTGGTTAAGACTTTGTACCTTCGCTGCCAGAGGTGGGGGCTCAGTCCGTGATTGGGGAACTCAGACCCCACAAGCCATGCAGAGTGAACAACAACAACAACAAAATCAATGTCCTTAAGAGGAACCTAAAGGAATTCAGAGCCTCTGCCACGTATCTTTTCTAATGTCCAGGATACCATTCAGAATTGCTAAATATTTGAATGAACAGGAAAATATGACCCATTGAAAAAAGATAATCAGTGGAGACTGACCTAGAGATGACCCTGATGTTGCAGTTAGCAGGTAAGCATTTTAAATAATATGTTTTAAGTGCTCGAGGATATCAGAAAAATGTACTTGTAGTGAGTGAGCAGAAATCTTAGTGGAGAAATTAGAAACTCACATAAAGAACTAAATACAATTTCGAGAAATGAAAATTTTTTTAGTATCTAAAAAATTCAATGTATAGGCTAACATCAGATAAAAGATGACAGAAGGCTTCTTGAAATTTGAAGGTAGTTCATTTAAAAAGAACCAATCTGAAGAACTGAGAGGAAAAAAAGAGCAACCTATAAATAATCAAAAGCTTTATTCCAGAAGAAGAGAAGAGAAAGAAAAAGCAGAAAATACACTTGAAGAAACCATGACCAGAAGTTTCCCATATTTGCTGGGAGAAAAAATGTTTACAAATTAGAGAAGCTCAGGAAAACTGAAGCAGGATAAATACCAAGACCATATCTAGGAATACCAAACTATTGAAAAACAAAATCTTCAAAATAGGCAAGGAAAATGATGTTATTTACAGGGGAACAGTAATACAAATTACAATGGCATTCTTTTATTGGAAATAATGAAGGTCAGAGCATTGAATGACATCTGTAAAACACTGAAAGAAAATATCAAACCAGAATTCTGTTTCTAAAGAAAATATTCAGCAATAAAAATCAAATGAAGACATTATCAGGTAAATAGAAACTAGGGGAATTTCTTACAAGACAGAGCTGCATTATAAGAGATGGTAAAGGAAGTTGTTTAGGCTGAAAGATACTAGGTTGATGCAAAAGCATGGTTTCAGACCCTGAATTTTCAGTCATTATAACTAGGGTCAAACACATCTTTATTAATCAAAATAGGAACCATTACAATCGATACATTTTTGCAAAAGAGAAATAAGTTGGTTTGTTCCTGTAGCAAAAAAATCCATACTTCAGGATTTGATGAACTCTTGGAAAGCATTTTCTGCCTCCTCCTGGTTGTCGACTGCAAAAAGCTGTGAAGGTCTCGAAGAACAGGTAGCCAGTTGGCAAAAGGTCAGGTGTATATGACAGATGAGACGAAACTTCGTAGCCCAATTCATTCAACTTTGGAAGCTTTGGTTGTGCAAACGTGCGGTCAGGCATTGTTGCAGAGAAGAATTGGGCCCTTTCTGTTGACCAGTGCCAGCTGCAGGGTTGCAGTTTTCAGTGCATCTCATAGATTTGCTGAGGATACTTCTCAGATGTGATGGTTTCACTGGGATTTAGAAAGCTGCAGTGGATCAGACTGGCAGCAGACCACCAGACAGTGACGATGAGTTTTGCTGCAAGTTTGACTTTTAAGAAGTGCTTTGGAGCTTCTCGGTCCAACCACTGAGCTGGTCGTTGCTGGTTGTTGTATAAAATCTACTTTTTGCCACACGACAAAATCCATCTGAGAAACGGTTTGTTGTAGTTGCGTAGAATAAGAGAAGATGACACTTCAAAACGATTATTTTTTTGATTTGCGGGGAGTTCTTGAGGCACCCACTTACTGAGCTTTTTCACCGTTCCAATTTGCTTCAAATGCCAAATCACCATAGAATGGTCGACATTGAGTTCTTCGGCAACTTCTCGTGTAATTTTTAAGAGGATCAACTTCCATGATATTCTCCACTGTTCCCAACTTACGATGGCCAGCCACTATACTCCTCATCTTCAAGGCTCTCGTCTCCTCTGCAAAACTTCTTGAACCACCACTGCACTGTACGTTCATTAGCAGTTTTTGGGCCAAATGCGTTGTTGATGTTGCAGCTTATTTCCTGTGCTTTATGACCCATTTTGAACTCGAATAAGAAAATCACTCAGATTTATTTTTTGTCTACTATCATTTCCATAGACTATTTCCATAGTCTAAAATACATAAATACATATGAAATAAACAGCAAGTAATAATTCATTAGCAAAAAACATAAAGCAATAGTGCACGTTAAAATAATGTATAACAGCCACATTTAAGAATGTATTCCAGCAAATTTCGACAGTGCAAAACCAGTTACTTTTGCACCAACCTAATATGTGGGTAAAAGTGAAAGACCATTTTCTCTTTAATTCTTTTTTTTTCTTTAATTTTTATTGGGGTATAGTTGATTTACAATGTTGTGTTAGTTTCAGGTGTACAGCAAAGTGAATTAGTTATGCATATACATGTATCCAATCTTTTTTAGATTCTTTTCCCGTGTAAGCCATTATAGAGCTTTGAGTATAGTTATATGTAGCAGTGTGTATATGTCAATCCTGGTCTTCCAGTTTATCTCCCCATCTTATCCCCTGATAGCCATGAGTAATACTCCATTGTGTGTATGTACCACATCTTTATGCATTCCTCCATTGTTGGACATTTAGATTGCTTTCATGTCCTGGCTGTTGTAAATAGTGTTCCAGTGAACACTGGAACATTTAATTCTTTAAAATACATTTAACTTCTTGTCTCATTTTGTGCCCATGGGACTTTCATTTATGAAGGTGACTGGTGACATGGAGTAGCCATGTCATTGAAAGAAGATTTTTATGACTAAAGTTTCCCAGGAAATGGGGACCAAGCATGCTGTGCAAAGCCACATGAGGAAGCACTAGTTTTGATCAGGAGGCAGGAAGAGCAAGGGGAAACCTTAGGCCAGAGCCTGTATTGAGGTTTCCATGAAAAAGGCAAGGCAGGTCGTTGTAAACAGTTTACAGTTGGCTCATCTGAATAGTATGGGCAGTGCCTGGTGCACGGGGACTGTCTCTAGTTGTCTGGTATCTGGCTCTACGTCGGTTTAGGGCATGGGGCAGTATTGGCCTGATGTGTGGAACTTTGATGAGATGGTTAGGGACGTGGGCTCTGGGTTGGTTGATTTCCATGTGAAAGGCTCCCATTGAGCCCTTGGCTAGCGCTGGGCAGCAGAGTCTCTTCCCTGGTCAACCAGGCTACAGATGTCAGAACATCAAGCATACAGAAAACATGATACAGTTGATCCTCTGATGCTTAATAGACATGGTTTTAGCTCTCATTTGGATAATTGAAATTATTAGTTCCCTCTGCCCAGGTAACATTAATGATGACAAAAATTTACTTTCAAACATAATACTTTTACATAATACATGTACTTCTTATGCAGTTTTTTGTTGATACAATTTAAGTAGGAAATAAGTGTAGGTATGCCAACCCAGCAATATGGTTGTGAAAATTGTCAGAGTGATTTGTTGATACCTGGACAGAGATAATGTTTTCAAATTTTTCTCATATAGGATACATTGATTTGTCAAAAAGAAGAGTTTCACCAGAGGAAGCAATCAAATGTGAAGATAAATTTACCAAATCCAAAACTGTAAGTTGATTATTTAGTCAAATTAGTCCACTGTTCAATCTGTTTAATAAATAATATACATGGCGTGTTGCTGGCAGAAACAAAAACCTAGATTTTCTGTATCTGTATTTCCTTTTTCAGTTCTGTGTTTCACAGGAAAATAATTCGAAGACTTCATTTTGAAAGAGTGTGACTTCAGTGAGACAACATCAGTTGTCTCATGATGTTACTACCTTAAAGCACTGAAGTCTAATGTTCTCAGATCAGTACCAGACCATTAGTGTTTTTAAGCTCTTTTATGGGGAGAAGACAATGGCAACACACTCCAGTACTCTTGCCTGGAAGATCCCATGGACGGAGGAGCCTAGTAGGCTGCAGTCCATGGGGTCGCTGAGGGTCAGACACGACTGAGCGACTTCACTTTTCACTTTCATGCATTGGAGAAGGAAATGGCAACCCACTCCAATGTTCTTGCCTGGAGAGTCCCAGGGACGGCGGAGCCTGGTGGGCTGCCGTCTATGGGGTTGCACAGAGTTTGCAGCAGTGAGTAGGAGATGGGTAAGATTGAAGGGTAATTGTTAGAAGATAACAGAGCATAAGAAATACTAAAATCTCCATCCTGGTTCTATGTTCTCATGTTGTTGTTATGTGTGAGTGAGTGAGTGAGTGTGTGAGTGTGTGTGTGTGTATTGTGTCTGACTCTTTGCAACCCCATGGACTGCAGCCCACCAGGCTCCTCTGTCCATGGAATTTTCCAGGCAAGAATACTGGAGCAGGTTGCCATTTCCACATCCAGAGGATCTTCCCAATCCAGGGATCGAGCCCACATCTCTCGTGGAATAGTAGTCCTAATGTCTTATATTTGATCCATGTAAGAACTCTCTACAATAAAAAGGAGAGATACTGGTATCTCCCTTTTCTAGATGAGGAAACATATTCAAAGAGATTGGTTTGTCCCAGAATTGACTTGCTCCGGATCTTAGGCTATAAATGCTATACTGTTTGTATTTGTTCACCCACTTGAGTTCATTGTTAGCGAAAAGAAAATAATTATGGGAAAAAATGTTTTCATATGGTAGTCTTTTGTTAAGGAGTTATTCTAATCAAAGTAACCAAAGGTTTGTTTTTATATGCTGTCGTCTAAAATGTAAAAATATCTTTTTAAAAAAACATGTAGATCTCTTATCTTTGAATTGTTGTGCTCTTCATTTTTTTTCTAGGTTTACAGCATTCTTCGTCATGTTGCTGAGGTCTTAGAATACACCAAGGATGAGCAGCTGGAAAGCCTGTTCCAGAGGACTGCCTGGGTCTTCGATGACAAGTACAAGAGACCCGGATATGGTGCCTATGATGCATTTAAGCACGCAGTCTCGTAAGAACTCCTCCTTAGCTCTGCTTTTCCCTTGGTATTACAGCTGCTGGGCCTAGCACACAGGTTGAGAGCCTAACATTTAGTAACACAACATCCACGTAGGAAGTCCTTGTCAAATTTAGATTAAAATATTTTAGCATAAAAGGCCCATGATATGAGCCAGTCCTCTAAAGCTAAGCCTGTATGATTTGGTGTACCGTAGTTGGGTAGTTCTTTAAACCATCTGACACTATTGCCTTAAATCTTTTCCTCTCCAAGCTTTGTGTTTGTCCTCAGTGACTTCAGGGCCAGCATAGACATTTCATTTAAACTGTAATCTCTTGTTTCCTTTACCTCAGTTGCTTAGACCTTCAGCCGATGCCATGTTAGCCAGTTTTCCATATGACCTCACCCTGTGTCTTACTGTCACCAGGATTTGCTCCTCCAAAATCTTTAATTCACACATTCTGTTCTTTCATCACGGCCTCCTGTCCTTCCAGCTGCCACACTGTCCTACTCTGTCGTCTTAATTCTTACATCAGGCTCTGATTCCAGACCCTTTTATCCTCCCTGTCTTTTCACCTTTTCCTGCCTCTTTCTTACGCAGTATAGACACACCGTGGTCCATCATTTCAATAACTTTCTTGCAAACATCATGAGCTTTGCCCTGTTTTTCCTTCTGTTACATCCAGCCTTGGAGCGATGTTCCTGCCTTCTCTGCATAGAGACTGCTGGGTGCTGCTAGGGAAAACCAGTCTTACAGGTTGGTGCCACTGCATATTCATGGTCTCCAGCCTCAGCTGGGCCGGAACTGCTGCCCCACACCCTCTTTGCTCCTGATCACTTCTTCCTCCCATTCTTAGACTGGCTGTTTCAGAACTTCTCCACACTTCCCCAGATACCCACTCTATCCCTCTTCCCTCCCTCTCACCTGCTGCGCTCACTGCCTGAAAAAGAAGCCATTGCACAGCATTACCTCCGTTTCCTCCCACCGTCTCATCCAACTTACCTCCTTCCCACCTGTCGTTACCTCCTGTGCTCCTGTCACACTGGATTCGGGTCCTTCTGCTCTCAGACTAATCGTACCACCTGTGCCCAGTCATTCCTGAGGAGTATCATCTCCATCTGTTATTCCCTCCCTTGAGTCTTCAGCCTTTTTCTTTATTGGTTTTGCTTTATCAGCATAAAAATATGCTCAGATTTTTCCCATTGATACTAAAAAACCTTTCAACCTGCCCTCTACTTTGCTCCTGTAGGAAGCACTGTGTCCTCTCCTTTTAACAGCCAGACTTAAGTTCTCTGTACTTACTGTCTCTACTTCTGCCCCTCCCACTCCTTCTAGATGTCAGTACTTCACAAGCAGCCTCACCACTGCATCGGTACTTGCCAGCTCCTGTCCTGCCAAGGGAGATTAGTCTCTTCACCCCTCAGAATGACCAAGTGGGACTTTGAACACTTAGAGCCTGCATCATGCCTACTCACCTGAGGCTCCAGATTTCCTTCCACCTTACGCCCTCCCCTCATGCGACTTAATTTTTTTATGTCAAATTGTGGGAAAGGGGAGAAGAGTAATAGTTATGACAGCAAACATATATATCATTCTCACAACCACCTGTGGTATAAGAGCTATTACTCCTATCTTATGGATGAGGAAATTGAGGCAGAGATTAAATTGTCCATGTTCACACAGCTACAAATGGTGGAGCCAGGATTCAAACACAAGCATTCTAGGTCCGTCCAGAGTTTATGCTATTGAGCATCAAGCACTGCTTTATATTTCTGTCCTTCCTGCCTTTAGTCTTGGGCTCCTCAGTCAGTACGTCTCTTACCTCGGTTTGCTGTCATCATTGGCCCTGCTTGCAGCTTCTGCCTCCTGCACCTTCTCCATTACTGCTCTGCGTTAACATTCTTAACAAATTAACATTCATCCTAGTGAATTAATCTTCATTATTCACCATTAAAGTTCTTTTCTTGCTTCGTCAGCCATGTTGCAACTGTCCAGATTTAACTCATCATAATTTGATGCCACATGTGCTGTTTTGTTTTTTTTTTTCCTTTTAGTTACAATTTCTGAGATAGTTGGAAACAAATAGTTGGAAAGTTTTTTGTCTCCAAAGCCATTTTGGTCACTTATTAGTGGTAACCACTGTTCTGAAATTATGTGTGTGTCATTATCATTTATGGTATTGATACATGTAAATGTGTGAATAGATTATTAAAAGTACATACAGAATCTTTTTTATGTTTTAAAATGTTTAAACAAAAAAACAATTTATCATTGTGACAGGTTTTCAATACTTTACATTTTTACTTGGGATGCTGTTACTGTAAATTTCAGTAATCTGTTACTGTAAATTTGAGAAATCTATCAATTTCTCCAAATTGATACATGTATGCCTACTTCATATTAACTTCTATATAGTATTTACTTATGAGAACATGCCCTTTTTTTTTGTTCCTCTATTAAAAAAATGTTTAGGTAATCCCCTCTGTTTTTCAAATAGTGCTGTGTGACTATCCATGTACACGTCTCTGTGTATACATTTGGAAATTTCTAAGATAGATACCTCGGAATAGAATTGTTGAGTCATGGGACTGATTATATGTACCTTTAAATTTACTTAGTTTTGTTAAAGTTTCTCCAGATTGGTTCTATAGTTTATAGTCCTTTTAGCAATTATGAGTGTTTCTATTTCTCTTCATCAGCATTTGATATATATCTCAGATTTTTCTTTTCTTCTTGCCAAACAGATTGATGTCCAATAGTGTCTTGTTTGGGTTTGCGTTTTGCTGGTTGGTGGAAGTTGACCACTTTTCATATGTTAATTGACCATTTGTCTTTTGTGAAACATAAGTTCGTCTCATTTTCTTTTTTTTCTGTTGGTTTGTCTTTCAGTATCAGTATATCAGAATTTTCTTAAAACAGTCTTGTTAAAATCCTACCATTCTTTTAGTCATTATTTCTTTTTTCCATTTTTTAATTTGTTCAACAAACATGCCAGTGAACAAGACTCTGGTCCCTGTTTGTGGCACTTACAAGGGTGAGATGAAATGCCACTTCATTCATAAAGCCCTTCCTGACCCCACTGATACCTTCCTCACCTCACCCCAGAAGTGCAAAAATGCCCTTCTTCTTTTTTTTTTTAATTTTTTCCCACGTTTTTGTTCTTTTTGAGCTCCTTGAAGCAAGGACTGCTGATTACGTGGATATGCTTAATTACAGTGGGATGCGAGACAGAAGCAGGATTCATTTTACTGCACTTTGAGAGTGCTGCAGTTTTACAGATTGAAGTTCTGTGGCAACGCTGCATCAAGCAAATCTGTTGGTGCCAGTTTTCCAACAGCCTTTGCTCACTTCATGTCTCTGTGTCACATTTTGAGAATTCTTGTAATATTTCAAACTTTTTCAATATTTTGTTGTGATCTGTGATCCCTCGATGTTACTATTGCAAGAAGATTACATACATCTTCCTGAAGACTCAGATGATGGGTGCCATTTTTTAGGAATGAAGTATTTTTAACAAAAAACAACAGTATGGCATAGGCGTAACTTTTATATGCACTGAGGAACCAAACGTGTGACTCACTTTATTGCTAAACGTGCTTTATTGTGGTCTAGAACTGAACCCACAATATCTTCAAGGTATGCCTGTATAGGAGACATTGAATTGCTTGCTTTAGTCAGATCTCTAAATTTTTTTCTTTTAATAATGATCATTTGGGTGTTTTCTTTTTGTCATACAGGCCTAAGCACTGCAGTTGCATTATCTCATTTAATTCTGCAGTCCAGTGAGATACACGGTTTTTATTCTTGATTTACACATTTGGAAATTGAGATCTAGAAAGGCCCCCAAGCACAAAGCTATTAAATTGTGAAGCTAAGATTTGAACTCTTAATTCTGACACTAAACACTGTGTTCTTAAACATTATTCTGTTATGTTTGGTGTCCTAATTATCAGTAAAGTAACCTTGACATTTTGTTGTGTTTTCTTTCAGAGACCCATCTATTTTGGATAGCTTAGATTTGAATGAAGATGAACGGGAAGTACTCATTAACAATATTAATAGGCGTTTGACCCCACAGGCTGTCAAAATTCGAGCAGGTAAATGATTTTTTAAATGCTGTTTAAAATATTTTGCATGTACCAGAAAAGCTATTAAATAATGAGCCTAACCAAAGAATACGTTGCTACATCAACATCTACCTTTTTCTAAATGTTTGTTTTTCACAGCGAGAAAAGCTAAAGAAATTAAGTAATTTTTGCTTCTACTGAGTTATCATAAAATGCATATATATTGACACAAGTAAATGAGCTCAGCTCACCTTAAGTTTTTTGGGTGGAGTGATTATTTTGTTTTAGTGCATGCTTTAAAATTCTGACAGTACAGTAATATCCTCCCATGCCTCTGGATTAACCACTGTTAATTTGGGATCTGTTCTTTCAGACATTTTTTTCTATACCTATGCTGTATAGGAATGTATGCTGTTTATGTTCAGATATAAGTTTTTATGTTTTCGTAAGAATGGGATCATAGTGTGCACCATTTTCTTCAACTAGCTATTTCTACTTGGTGTACTATGGCTGCCCTTCCCTGTAGAACTTGCGGATCATTCTCATTTTGAATGTTAGGTAATATTGCATAGAATAATATACCTTGATATCAGCCAGTCTCCTCTTGATGAATGTTCAGGTTGGGCCGGTCTTTTTTACTGTAGTTGACCCTTAAACAGCGTATAAGAGGATTGCCCACCCTCTGTGCACTCGAAAATTCATATATAACCTCGTCAGTCCTGTGTGTCTGTGATTCTGCATCCGAGATTCAACTACCATGGTTCATGTAGTATTCTAGTGTTTACTTTTGAAAAAAATCAACATGTAAGGAGACCATGCAGTTCAAGGCTGTATTGTTAAGGGTCAACTAACTATATTACAAAAAACACTGCATTTTAACACCTTTATACACATAGACTTACCCCTTTATACAGGTGTTCTACAAGGCAAATTCTTAAAAGTAGGATTGCTGGGTCAGAGTATGCAGTTATTCTAGACAATTTGTAGGTATATTATTTTGGTTTTATATAATTTTATTTATTTGGGGGGCTTTGCTGGGTCTTTGTTGCTGTGCAGGAGAGTTGCCGTGTACGGACTTCGCATTGTGGTGGCTTCTCTTGTTGCAGAGCAAAGGCTCTAGGGTGCTTGGGCTTCAGTAGTTGTAGCCCCTGAGCACAGGCTCAGATGTTGTAGCACATCAGTCTAGTTGCTCCATCTGGATCTAGGATCGAACCCATCTCCTGCACTGGCAGGCAGATCCTTGACCAGAGTCACCAGGGAAGCCCCCATGGTTATTATTTCATTCAGATTTCATCACACTCCTCCTAACCATTTCACAAATAAGGAACTGAAGCACAGAGGGGTTGGAATTATGATTTCAACCCAAATATAGCCCAAATTCAAGATGTTTGTTAAATTTCTCTTTTTTATAGTTTCATCATTCAGGAGCTTGATATTGATGAGAAGATATGATATCACTGCATGTTCAGATATTTTTAAATATGAAAGTTAATAGCTGGGGTTGATTTATAATTGAAAGGGTGATGAAAGCTTTCATAAGTATTTGAGTACTAATGTATTTGTCATATCTCTGGTTTCTTTTTAAACTTAAAAAAATTTTTTTGCATATTTTGGAGTAAGCTTTTGAATTTTTATAATTTTAGATATTGAAGTGGCTTGTTATGGCTATGAAGGCATTGATGCCGTAAAAGAAGCTCTGAGAGCGGGTTTGAATTGTTCTACAGAAACCATGCCCATCAAGGTGAGTAGCCTGTTCTCCCTCCCTACTGAAATATCCACTTAATCCAAATTAAATCCAGATTTTTTTTTAATGGTGATATTTCATATCAAGTGTCATTAAAAGTGGTTCTTAATGATACTGCTAGAGAATGTTTAAAATTATGTGTAGGCTTTTGTTGTAGCTACTGCTGCTGTCACTATGGATAGAGATTCCTATTGGTATTTAGTGCCAAAGAACCAGCTGTGCTAAACCTCCTTTACAATAAGTAGCCACAGTGCCCATTATGCTCACAGAGTCTTGAAAAGGACAATATGTTATCTTACATTCACACACAACTTTAAGGAGGTTTGGGTTGACTCTTTCATTAGCAATAAAATTAACTGGATGACTGTTAATCAGAATCACTTAGAAGAATTTCTTCCATTGGTTTAGTTTAGAACCAAATAGAGATCTTTTTTGTTTGTTTTAGAGACAGATTATCCATTGTGCCAGTGATGCCTATAGTTAGCTTAACCACCAAAGATCCAGAAGTCATAATTCTTCATTTTTGGTATGCAGTAGACTGCTTCTACTACTGGGTTACATCATAGTACCAGTTAGCTTCAATTAACTTCTACTACATTAACAAACTACCCCAAGTTGCTGT
Organism: Ovis canadensis; assembly: GCF_042477335.2. Taxonomy (NCBI): domain Eukaryota; kingdom Metazoa; phylum Chordata; class Mammalia; order Artiodactyla; family Bovidae; genus Ovis; species Ovis canadensis. The sequence goes on from NC_091251.1 coordinate 89,616,981, forward strand.
GCTGCAGAATTGGGAGTAAATTTAGGGATGATTTGTTTTTAAAGCACCAGATGAGCAAAATGATTCTCAAACATCCTAATTATTATGTGGTCTGTAGGTACATTCATACTTGAATTTTTGTCTTCCTTAGATTAATCTAATAGCTCCTCCTCGGTATGTAATGACTACAACCACCCTGGAGAGAACAGAAGGCCTCTCTGTCCTCAATCAAGCTATGGCTGTTATAAAAGAAAAAATTGAGGAAAAGAGGGGCGTCTTCAATGTTCAAATGGAGGTGAGGTCAATACTGGGATTTTTGCCTTGTTACTAAAGTTTTTAAGAAGTTTCAATCATATAACTGGTTTGTCTTCTAAAATATCTGATCAGTGACTTATAAAACATGAGCTATGTTTAAAACTACAAGTCCTCTAAGTATAAAATAGTCATTGACTCTAGTTCCTAAAAGGGTTTTAAAAGTAAATAAGAACTATCATGGGGTGGTTATTCAAGACTGTGGTCACTGGTCTCTCAAATGAAAAAAATAAAGACAATGATAATAACTGAAAAAAGAAAGAAGTGATTGATTATTGTCAGAATTTAGAATGCTTGAAGTATGATTTCAGAATGAGGAACTACAATAGTGTCCTATGTTTTTCTCATCTCAACAAGAATAAAACCAAATTTTCATATATAGTTTTCAAAATAAATTTCTTCTGTGGAAGAAATTTTGAAGCCAGAAGATGGATTTTTACAGGTCATCTTTTTGTGTGTTTGAAAGATATAGCCACTATACAGCCAATATATTTTTTCAGTTTTATTATCTCATGGAATTTATTGGTAGTATTTCGGCGCTCAGAATAAGAGTTAAAATATCAGGCAGTAATAGTATTGAAACTGAATCTGTGTGTGTTTAACTACATTCACATTGAAATTGTGCCTCTGCTTCCACAGCCCAAAGTGGTCACAGATACAGATGAGACCGAACTTGCAAGGCAGCTGGAGAGGCTTGAGAGAGAAAATGCAGAAGTGGATGGAGATGATGATGCAGAAGAAATGGAAGCCAAAGCTGACGATTAACTTTGTGGGAAACAGAGTCCAGTTTAAGGAACACAAAGCAGCCTTCCTGGCTGTAAACCCTAGACTTAAAAGTTTTCCAGTATTGAAAACGTCAAAGCTGAATATTTTTTAAGTATTTAAATGTTCCAACAGACCAAAATAAGAAATGCCCTCCTAAATGTTAGCTGTTTTCACACAGGAGCTCCAACACCTTGAGCATTTTTTAAGGGAGTGGCCTGATTTCACTAGAGACAGATCTTCAAGACGAGACATAAATTGGGCTTATGATTTCCATTTCTGATATCTCCAGATTGGCACCCCTTTGTAGTTTAGTGCCTCCATAAGATTTACCAGAGGCACTCAAAGCAAATAGTTCCAACCTTTCTATATAAAATGTATCAAGCAAACATTAAATAAATTTCTGGGATATTTAACCATAGGTTTCTTCCTTATTATCACCAGTTAAAAGCATTACAATTCCTAAGAATTTCATTTTATTTGAAATGTAGTAATTTAAAGGCAGGTGACCAGAGGATAAGTATAGCAGATCCTTTCAAAAGGAAGGTTTACAGAGACTTTGCCAGTGGTCCAGTAGTCAGGACTCCATGCTTTAACAGCTGAGGGCCTGGGTTTGATCCCTGGTTAGGGAGCTGAGATCCCATGAGCCGTGTGCTGTGTGCCAGGCACCTTCTCTCCCCACCAACCCCCCCCCCCCTTAATAAAGAGGATTTAGAGAACATTTTAATTAGTGAAAGTTTACTCCTAGGGGAAAAAAGCCTTAAAATGTAACTAAAGAATTACATTAGTTGAGTGCCTTTTACCTATTTGAGACTGATGACAACATGTGGTCAGAAGGAGAGTTTATCACACCGGTCCTTGTTGGTGTACTAAGCTGCTTGTCTTGAGTTTGTAATTCAAGTTGGTAAAGGGGGAGGGGGGTTGTTTTTGTGTTTCTTTAACTTTAGTTTTTTGGTTTTGTTTTTTTTTTTTAAGAAAAAAATGCTGCTTTGTAAATTTAGTTATTTTGAGTATCATTGCCCAACTTTTAGGTTTTTTTTTTCCAGTAAAATATTTGCTAGGTGCCACCTTAGAGTTTCACTTCTCTTCCTAACAGGTTAGGGATCTGTTTGATCACATTAACAATCGTTTTTCAAAATGTTTCCATCACTTTTTCCTTTAAGAACTGATTGTTTTAAAGGTGAATAAATAATATATACAAAGGCAAATAAATTTCATAGATAACACATGGTTTGCAGTTACAGCTACAGTGGCCAAGGTGTAGCAAGTCTTGAGTTGACTTTGGTTTACTTCATAAATTTAATCTCTTAGGATACTTGAGGTACTAGATAAATTAATTTTACTAATTATTCCCAAGAATAGCTGTTTAGATACTTAGAAGATTAAATCTAACCCACCTTACTCAATCCAGGACTGGACTTAACTCGCTGTTAAAAGGACTGGAAAATAGAAAAGTGTTGGTGAGACATTTAAGCTGTTTGTGAAGGTTTGTCCCTTTGTTTAATTTAGCAGCCTCTACTAGCTCTTTAGATCCAGGTCTAAAAATATAACTTTTTATGAGGGAGCCATGACTGCTAGCTTGCATGCCATCCTGGGAATATTTAGAGGAGAATCTGGATGTATTCAAATCATAATTTTCACTTCAGTTTTTTTCTGAGGAGTTAAAAAGTCTGTAAAACTCACAGCATCACAAATGTTATCAAACTATATAACAGGTGCTCCTTAAATGTTTGTTGTAAGCAGAGGAATTGAATTTTCACTTTGTTCACTGGATTTTTTAATACTTCAAAAGCCATAACTGTTGAGAAATACTGGTGGCATCCGTGGTGAGTGGTTTATATCCTATGCAGGCCTTTTGTTTAATTCCACAACAATTTTGCAAATTTATGACCCTTGCCAGAGAAAAAGATCAATACCTCACTGATGATGGAAAGAACTAAGTAAACTTTCCCTGCTGACCTAAAAGTATCATTTTCAAATATGAGAAGATCACACCCAGTTCTAAAAACTTGAGTGGATTGACAAAAGATAAGTGATCAGTTTACCCAAATTTTGAACCTCTCTGCATAAAGACTCACTAGAAATAGACAGTTTCATCTACTCCCAGTTCTGTCTTTGAGGTCAAGTGGTTATCAACTCATAACTGAAAATTAGCAATAGTTTGAGTCTCATTTAGGTATTAGTTGAAAATTTTAAGTGGCCGGAAAAATACAAACATCCAAATGATTTTTCATGTTTTCTAGTAAAACGAGACAAGCCAGTACTTGAGGATAATGCTTAAACACTTAGTGGAAACCCACAGACGGCCTTACTTGACCTAGTTAACTTCTACAGTAAAAGCAATTTAAATGGTTAGGAATTTTAACAATTCAAGTGCTAGTGCCCTTGGCAAGAACTGTCCCATGATTTGCCTCAAAGTGATAGTCAACTACTTTTCAACTCATGATACTGATACCTACTGTACAGAGTGGGGTGTAATTGTGCCAATTTATAATCAAGAAGCCATCAAACCAAATGCAGCTTAATTCAGATAAAAACCTATATTGAAAGCAAAAAAGCAATAAAAAAAAGGACACAGACCTTGGTGAGATGCCAAATGGAAAATGGTGCTTTAAAGGCAGCCTCTTACAATGTAAGGAATAAAGTAAAACCTCATTAGCTTGGAATTCCTGATCTCAATGATCAGGTATTCTAGACAAGATCAAGAGAAGATAGTTCAAACTATTGAAAGGAATGAACTTTTACTTAAGCACTTTGGAGGTGTTCACGCCCCTTAAATGTAAGTTACATATCCATTGAAGGAAGTCGAAGCAGTTGTACTGGCAGATTACTGTATTAAGCTTGAAAGTAATAAAAATGTTTTTAAAGACACTATGATACAGACTTTTCACTGCTTCAGATTAACCTAACATGAAGCTTCTTGGTACCTATTTGTCTCCGTTAATCTTCATTCTAAAACTAAAATGTCATGCTTTGATTTAATTCTCCCATTGACATCTTTATCTCTTTTAGAAAGCTCCTGCTCTGCATCTTTCTAAACAACTTTTTTCTTTTTTCACAGAAAAGCTGTAATTTTATGTATGTGACTAATCCAACTGAGTCCATGATTTCTTTTCTGCAATGTGTAATACTTAATGAAGGCTTCTTTTTCAAAGCAAAACAATATTTCATTCAAGATTTTGCCCCCATCCCCACTGTAAGATGAGGCTTTAAGCTCACTTGAGATGTTTTTATAATCAGCTTCCCTAATAATTCGTATAGCCTTAAGCATGCAAAACCTTTGAAAACTGAAACTTTGTATAGGCATTCTAACAGCCAGGAACAAGTGTCAATTTTTATTCATTCCAAAGGAGTTAAGAGGTGCTGACAGCATTTCGGAGAGCTCCATCATGAGGTTATAGTGTTTTGTTGAGTATTACATGGCCAGTTAGTGTGACAAGGGAGACCTACTTTGGTACCCAAGGAGGGGCTGGATGTGATAATGGGCGAAAGTCAAGGTGCTGACTTGGCTGACAAGGCTGCTTCAGCATTTACAGGTTAACTGTAAATGAAGGTGGGGAAGGCAATAGCACCACTGCCAACTTTAAGGAACTCCCTCAATCTCACTCCAAAGCCATACGAAATATAAAAAGTTAAAAATTTTAACATACTCCCATTGTCCGGGAAATCCTGTGTCATCTGGTAAGAGGGAGGAATCTCAGTCCCGTTCCCTCAGGGCCTTGTCACGTTAGCTTCTTGATAGCTTCAATCCACTCTGAACGCTCAGCCTTGCTGCTGGCCTGGATATAGTAGTGTATGTCATCCTTAGTAATCACTTTGAAGAGATTTCCTTGGACATTCCCTTTAACCCCTAGGCAGGAAGAAAAAAAAGAAATCAGTGAGTGAATATCCATGTCTGCTTTCAGCTGCGAACAGCTGAAAGTCACTGAGACAAAAACACATAATGAAGTAGTTCTTAGTACAAGTGTACATATATGGTTAGGAAATCCCACCAGAGGCATGCTTTCCTATTTGCCTCCCGTCCATCCCCTCTCCCTCATCTGTGTCTTAAGGCCTGCTAGTTTTATGTCTGAACGTTCTTGGAAGACCTCTTGGCCTGCCCTCTATGCTAACCGTAGGTCTGCAGTCTCACATCAAAAGTCCAGTAGGTTTATGTTAAAAGCATGGACAGATGTGGGATTTGACTGGAATTGTTTAATTTCTTTGAACCTCAATCTTCCCATCCATAAGTTGAGAATAATACTACCTGCCTTAGCTGTCTAGTATGAAATTAGCATAACATATTAAACTGTGTTGTCAATCTTTATACACTATTGTAAGCTATTGTGCTTAGGTGGAAGCTTATGGGCCAGTAAGCACAGAAAAGGATGGGAAAGAATATTAAAGAGAATTATTTAGTTGTGTTGTTAAAACACTAAGAATACCCCCACGTGCCCTTTCTCTGATTTTGAAATTGGCTTCAGAATTCACACCATTCATTGTCTCACTGAGAAAGCCCCTCTCAGGCCCCGCAGCTTCATCCATCATCAGCAGATCATTACTGAGAGAGCAGGAGGGAGGACCCTGAGATGAGGATGGAGCCAAAGTTGCCCCTTACCAGCAGGAACGCCATTATCCTCCAGAGCTGACACCAGGGAGCCACGAAGAGAAAACCCACCCACTGGCCGGTTCTCTTCCTGCAAAGGAAAGGAGAGCTGATTAGGGACTGTGTGAAGGCAAAGAACTCTTATTAAAGAGATGGAAATAACTGGACCACATTTCCTGTCTTCTGAGAAACCTGTATGCAAGTCAAGAGGCAACAGTTAGAACCTTACATGGAACAACTGGTGCAAACTTGGGAAAAGGAGGATGTCAAGGATGGATGTTGTCACTCTGTTTATTTAACTTATATGCAGAAATGCCAGATTGGATGAATCACAAGCTGGAATCAAGATTGCCAGGAGAAATAACAACATCAGATATGCAGATGATACTACTCTAATGGCAAAAAGCCATTTAGAGGAACTAAAGAACCTCTTAATGAGGGTGAAGGAGGAGAGTAGCTTAAAACTCAACATTCAAAAAACTAAGATCATGGCATCCGGTCCCATCACTCCATGGCAAATAGATGGGGAAAAAGTAGAACCTGGGACAGATTTTCTTTTCTTGGGCTCCAAAATCACTGCAGACAGTGACTGCAGCCATGAAATTAAAAGATGCTTGCTCCTTGGAAGGAAAGCTATGACAAATCTAGACAGCATATTAAAAAACAGAGACATCACTTTGCAGGTCCGTATAGTCAAAGCTATGGTTCTTCCAGTAGTCATGAACGGATGTGACAGTTGGACCATAACGAAGGCTGAGCACTGCAGAACTGAATCTTTTGAATTGTGGTGCTGGAGAAGACTCTTAAGAGTCCCTTGGACTGCAAGGAGATCAAACCAGTCAATCTAAAGGAAATCAATCCTGAATAATCCATTGGAAGTACTAGGCTGAAGCTGAAGCTCCAATAATTTGGCCACCTGATGTGAAGAACTGACTCATTGGAAAAGACCCTGATGCTGGGAAAGATTGAGGGCAGGAGATGAAATGGGAGACAGAGGATGAGATAGATAGCATCACTGACTCAACAGACATGAGTTTGAGCAAACTGGGAGATGGTGAAGGACAGGGAAGGCTTGTGTGCTGCAGTCCATGGGGTCACAAAGAGTCAGACAGGACTGAAGTACTGAGCAATAAGAACAGAAGAATCATGCTCTCATCATACCACCCTCAGTCAGCCTACTAAAGAATTAGTCCGTGAGAGTCATTTGTAACAGAAGATGAGGCTGAACTTGGGACATCCCATGGCAAGTTATCTGCATGAGTGAGGAAGTCTGAGCTTCATTTCACAGTCAATCACATCAACACCATGCCCCTCCCTGCCCTTTAGCCCTCCTTGTGGTCTAGCAGGGTCCCCAGGGGCTCCTTCAAGCTCCTTCATGTTCTCAGCTTAGGGTTGGGTTCCTGACTGAATGCCCACTCTTCATTATTTTAACAAATGAAAATCACACATCTATCAAGACAAGGCTGAACACGCTGACTAAAAGGCCATGTTTCTGTTCTTTTGATTGGAATTAGATCAACTGAGCATGCAGTAATACTTATTATCTGAAACTCAGAATTATGGCTTAAATATTAAATGGTAAAAGAAACCTTTCAAAACATTGGTGGGGAAAAGAGGATGAGGGGGCAGAATTCACAGCCTGTTTGGGTGGAAAGGGGTGAAAAGAGGCTGGAAAGCACCAGTCAGGAGTCTCTTCATCAGCTCAGCTCCCCCTTCGTAGGCACACAGCCAGCTTTGGAGGAACTGAAAGATGTTTTTCCTCCAAAACAATGAAGATCCACTGAGCAGGATCAACTGAGCAGGTGATGATGTGATGAAAGAAAAGAGTTCAGACTGGGAGGAGCAGTTTGCAACTTGTGGAAGGAAAGGCATCATGGGTGGAAGTTATGGTTGAGAGGCTGGGAGGAAGGCTGGAGGTGGAACCAGCCCCGGCTCTGCTGGGGAGAGACGTGTCTGGAAGCATAACAAGGCACTCACTTTGGAAGGGTCGTAGTAATGCAGAAAAGCCGGGTCCTTCCTCAGAACAAAGCGCCGCACCTTCCAGTTTTTCCTCTTGTGCCCCTGAGGCAAAGAAAGGATGTATGGCTCACGGGTGACAGCTTGTAGTCACATCCTCCCACCTTCACTCCTCTAAAGCCTTAGGCCTGCTTGTCTGGGACTCATGGGCACGGACATGTGCCGATCCCTCGCCTTGGCTCCCTTGTGCCACCGCCGGACCCTGACTTAGCAGATGCTGCTGACAACTAGCGCCCTCTGGAGTCTCAGCCCTTCCCACCCTTTGTGGGGGTTCCTGCCTCCCCCGAGGTTGAGGACTGTCCACCTCCTCCCTGCTCCAAGGCGGGTCGTACCATACCTGCTTGGCCAGATAGCCTTGCTTCACCACAGTGCCACTTAACTCCATGGTACTGAGACTGATTTCTTCCTTGGGACTTATCTTCTTCTTGCAGCTCTCAGCCTGGTAGGAAGGAGAGACAAGGACTCTTGTTACCAACACATCCCAGCACCAGGCTGGGGAAGCTCCCACAGGGGAAAGGAAACTCCCACTCCACCTGGGGGTGAAGCTGTCCCCTCCACCCTGAGCCCTAGGCTTCTCCCCACTGACCGTGGACCCCTGGCCCACACTCGGCAGCCTCTTCCTCTCTCTGCTCCCGTGCCAAGAGGAACCCAGGCCCTCACTTACGAATGTGTACAGGGCCGTGGAGTCATCCAGGAACTGCTCAGACAGATCCCCCGAGCGAATGGCTCCCGTGCTTCGGGTGCCTACTGGCCGAAGGAAGTTCTCCTCCATGAGCACCGAGGCCAGCGTCACAGCCTCCAGACGGCTGGCTGCAAAGCCGCTGGAGAGGAGCCAATCCACCAGGGAGGAGCCTGCAGCGGGGCAAGGGCAGCACCCGTCAAGACAACAGGCTCCAGACCAGCTTCCCCAGGGGTGCCTGGCTGTGACCTCATTGACCTTGACCCCTGGGGCAGCCTTGGAACAGCCTTGGGGCTTGGCCCTGGAGCAGACCAAATGCCAACCCCACTGCCCAGAGCTGTGGCCGCACCCACCTCTCAGGCTGCCCTGTTGGCTGCCAGGCAGCTCAGGCCTCAACACCACTGAGTCGCAAGTCACCAAGCCCCAGGTCTCCAGTGCCTGGTCCGGCCCTGGGGGTGGGGTAGGGGTCAGGGGCTCACCTATGAAGGTCTTTTTGTAGGTGCTTCCCTGCACCATGTTGGGGCTTGGCCGGATTCCACAGCTACTGTCACGCATCTTGTCCACGATGCGACTACACGGAAGGAAGGCAAAAGAGAAGAGACCCTCATCACATTGACAGGAATGAGGGTGGGTCCATGAGCCACTGCTGAGGGTATAAAGCACGTGGCAAGTGGCATAATACACATCGCAGAGAAAGAGGGGTATTCTGTTATGCATCAGAATTTGAGAGGTAGGATTGGGGAACATTTCTTCTTGTTCATCTAAATGTTCTAATACTTCTATGCTAGACAGGTATTCTGTTTCTAGTAAAACTAAAGAGCTGTGACTTAATTTAAAAACAAAAGAATTATCTATGATCTGCTGCATAAAGTCCAAACTCCTCCAGCTACTTCTCAAAGTCACCCATCACTTGAACCCACTCTCATCTCCTGTTGGTCCTCCCTGCACTCACCATGGGTTAGCCACGCCCTAGATGCACATATGATGCTTTCGAACTGTGGTGCTGGAGAAGACTCTTGAGAGTCCCTCGGACAGCAAGGAGACCAAACCAGTCAATCCTAATGGAAATCAACCATGAATATTCATTGGAAGGACTGATGCTGAAGCTCCAGTACTTTGGCCACCTGATACAAAGAGCCGACTCACTGGAAAAGACCTTGATGCTGGGAAAGACTGAGGGGAAGGAGAAGAGGGCAACAGAGGATGAGATGGTTGGATGGCACCACTGATACAATGTACATGAACTAGGGCAAACTCTGGGAGATGGTGAGGAACAGGGTGGCCTGGTGTGCTGCAGTCCATGGGGTCACGAAGAGTCAGATGCGACTTAGCGACTGAACAACAAAGATGAACAATCAAGATTCCAGAGCCTGGCATGGAGGTTTTTGGTAAGCCTGGGAAGTTCTGCTTCCTGCAATGTTAGTGGGCATTTCCTGCAGATGCATAGATATAACAATTTCCATGATGGGAATTCCTTTCATCCTTCCCTACTTTATAGTATCACCGCCACCACTGATCTGCTTCCCTTCTGTTCTGTGGGACAATCCCTGCCACCAGTGGCAGACCTTTTCTCATTGTCTATTTAGGTACTTGAGCTGGAAAGCCCCTGAGATGAGACTTCGTTTATGCCCATCTGCATGAGCACCTAGAGCGATGTATGGCATGCGGCGGGCACTCAGTAACCATTTCTTAAAAGAGTAAACAGATGACAGATGAAGAATCCCACAGAATAAGAATGCAGCTCTTAACAGAACACATGTTCTTGCCACCAGGCTGCAAACAAGACTAATGACTTGGTGAGTGGAGATTCCTGGGGAGCTGTTTTTATAGCCCTGAGCATCCCGGTTGACACTGAAGGGAGGGGGTCAAGACACTGAGGGGGGCAGGAGCAGCAGGGACCCCAAGAAGTTACCAGGGCAGGCTGGCAGGGCCACTCCCACATAGAGAAAACAATGTCAGCAGGCCCTGGAGCACAGCTGCAGCACCAGCCAGGCCTGTGTAGCAGCCACAGAGGCCCCCTTCCTGAGGCATGCAGACAGCAGAGGCCGCAGCAAAGCCAGGCAGGCCGAGGGCAGGGCCAGGCACTCACTGCAGGCTGATGTGAGGCGGCAGCTTGAAGGAGTTCTTCAGTAGATGAAGCTGTTGGACCTTCCCCGGCTGCCCCGCGTGGATGGCTCCTGTTATCTCGAAGGCCCAGGCGTCCCTCTCCTCTCGAGAACAGGCCTCCAGGAAGTACTCCGTGGATGTTTGAGTTTTCAGCTTAATGAGGAGCTGTGGGAAGAGACAGCCAGTCAGGCCAGGCTGAGAGAGAGAGAGAGAAAGCTGGCTGGGCAGCAAAAATGACAGAACCGAAGCGGATCTGGGAGACCACGTGATCCAGTGACTGCCGAATGCCTCACCCCTCGACCAAGTCCCAGCTACTGGGCCTTTAAAGATTCCCTTAGACACCGCCAGTGACAGAGTTCACCACCTTGGCCCCTTTGAATAGTCTAATTAGCGCAGAGTCTGCATCCTGGGGCCTTGGTCTCTCTGCTCCCGATTCTGCCTTCTCGATTAAGCTCACCTCTTACGAGAGCCCCTGTGCTAAAGAGGGAAACACACAGGCTTCCAGGTGAGACTGAGCTAGAGCCATAGCTACAGTCGCTTGGGCACATTAAAGGACCCGCTGAGCCTCTCAGTGCCTTCATCTGACCTATGAGGCTATCAACGCCTACCCCGAAGGAACTCAGTTCTGCTCCTTTTGATCATCTTCTTTTTTATTTATTTTTTAAAATGTATTTATTTTTAATTGAAGGATAATTGCTTTACAGTAGCTCCGTTGGTAAAGAATCTGCCTGCAATGCAGGAGACCCAGGTTCAATCCCTGGGTCACGAAGATCCCCTGGAGGAGGAGATGGCAACCCACTCCAGTATTCTTGCCTGGAGAATCCCATGGACAGAGGAGCTACAGTCTATGGGATCGCAAGAGTCGGACATGACTTAGCAACTAAACTATTGTGTTGGTTTCTGCCAACATCAACATGAATCAGCCATAGTATACCTGTGTCCCCTCCCTCTTGAACCTCCCTACTATTTCCCTCCCCATCCCACCCCTCTAGGTTGTTACAGAGCCCCAGTTGGAGCTCCCTGAGTCATACAGCAAATTCCCGTTGGCCATTTTACATAAGGTAATGTAAGTTTCCATATCACTCTCTCCATACATCCCACCCTCTCCTTCCTCAACCCCCCTGTCCCGCCCCCGTGTCCATAAGTCTGTGTCTACGTCTGATCTGCTTCTTGATTGGGTCTAATCATCCCAAGTCTTTCACACACTCTTCATATAATATGGTTTAAACTTTCTCAACCAGTTCATGCCCGAATCTCCATCCAACCCAAAGCTGGAGCTGAGCCAGATGGCTTGTAAGGGCATCTTCCTCCTTTTCAGCAAGACAGTGTTCTCTGTGGCCAATAATATCTGTACCAGCATTTGGAACTGTTTTCCAATTAACCATTTGCTTTCATAACAAGATCATTAACTGAAAAAACCAATCGTACAATTTTCTTCCTTGACTTCTCCAAGCCTAGTGAATTTCTTGGCACTTACTGAGCCCTCAGTAAAGTATTAATTCAGATTCTTTTCTGATGGTAGACGGTAAATGATTCATTCAGGTTCTCTTCAGGGTTGAGCTGCTCCTGACTTTTGTAACACGTGCCCCCTGGGGGATGAAATCCATCCTGTTGAACCTGAAGTAGCAGTAACTACGCACATCTGTGGGGTACCTCCTAGGCTACAAGTGTTTTGACCCACCATTACCTTCACGATCCTCATCGTAGCTGTGAGCGACAGTCAGGGGTCATTACATTATCCCAGTTTATAGACGAGGAACTCGGGCTCAGAGAGGTTCGATGACCTGCCCAAGGTCACGTGCCTGGTATGTGGCACAGCGAGGATTTGAGTCTAGGTTATCCAGTAACTCAGCTCTTACCATGACGCGCACTGCCTTCGCCTAAGAGGCCAGGGAAGGGGGTGGTCCAGGCAGCGGGAGGGACGCGCTGGGAAGGAGGGCCTTCACTTACCGGTCGGTTTTCATACTCCAGGCAGGGGCAGGTAATGGTGCAGCCGTCCAGAAGGATGCGGCCCTTGGGAGGGGTCACTTTCCGACCCCCCTGGAACTTGTAGTATAGCAGCGTGTTCTGCCGAAGAATGAACCACCGCGCTTTCCAGTTGTGGACAATGTGACCCTGAGGACAGATAGGAGAGCCCTGAGGTGAGGTGGCCGAGGGGACGACCTGGTCATAGGGAGAGGAGTCTCGTTGCACAGGTGGTCAGACTGCGCCATGGGATCAACTTTCCAGTAAGGAGACAGCACTCTCTCTCTTGCTTAGCTTAATTTTATTTTTTAATTTTGAAATAATTTTAATTCAGAGAAAAGCTGAAGCATAAAACTTTTTTACAAAAAAAAAACTTTTACAAAACCATTTAAGAGTTAGTTTTTAACATGATGCTCCATATGTTAATATTGATGCTTCTCAATATTTTATTGTGTCTCCTACCAAAAAATAAAAAGTATTTCCAACATAACCACAATACAATCATCAACATTAGGAAATTTACATAAATATGTTATTTTCCTCTGTTCCATAAACTCCACTCAAGTTTCACCAATTATCCCAATAATGTCCTTAAGAGCCGAAAGATCCTGTTCCAAATTATATGTTTATTTTCATTTTCATGAAGAAATTGTGAGCTTTGGATCTCTTTGTCATCTCTTTTGAGTATGTAACAAAGCCTTTGGCGTTGACTTGCTAGTTCCCATTTGTTCTTTTTTTCTGTGGTTATAAGCCTTGAAAGAAACTGCAAAGTACACAGAAGAAAAGATCCTAGGGACTTCTCTGATGGTCCAGTGGCTAAGACTCTGAGCTCTCAGTGTAGGAGGCGTGGGTTCCATCCCTGGTCTGGGAACTAGATCCCACCTGCAGCAACTAAGAGCTCACCTGCTGCAACTAAAGATCCTACGTGCCCCAGTGAAGACCCAGCACAGCCAAATAAATAAATATAAACAAGAGAGAGGTCCTATTAATACCTCGTATTTCCTTTGCCTTTTTCCCTTTTAGTTTTTTTTAATCAAGAGCATATTACGTATAGTTTTATTTTCCAGTCTTTCTTTTGTTGACTTTGCCAAGCATCTTCTCACACCATTAAATTTCTTTAAAACATGTCTTTTAATAACCAACAAGAGGATGTATCATTTCCTTGCCCATCTCCTGTTGGTTGCAACTGAGGTTTCCTTTTTTTTTTTAACTATTATAAACAACTCCATAATGAATATCCTTGCATGTAAGTTTTGATCTGCATCTTTAATTTTTTCCCCTTAGGATATATCTGCCCCCCCCACCACAACAAAATGTTACTAGTTGAGGGATGTGGGCAATTTGTGAAGTGAAGCCACAAATTAAGAACCCTAACCATCTTACCTAACCTGGTGTGACAGACCTAAAAGGCAGGGGAGTCTGGGGGGCTCTCAGATGGGTCATGGAGCCAATGGACAGAACAGGCAGGTGAAGATACAGGGTCTGTTTCTAGAACAGACCAGTGGATGGGGGAATGTCTGCTGAAGAATCAGAATGGAATAGCTTTGTACACGCTCATGAAACCGACTTTCTTGGCATATTTCCCAGAGCAGAGCCCAATTAGGGCTGGATTCTAACCAAGAGAGATGCACTTTATTTGAATCAGAGACTGTCCCCGATTCACTGGTTTCCTGACCCAGCACTGATTCATTTCCAAGGCCCCTTCAGTTGTCACATCTATGATGCTGCAATTCTGTTTAATGCTCAGCAGGTCTGCACTGAGTGTGTTAGGGAACTGGAAATTGTTGAAGCGGTTGACTGTGTGAGCACTGGTCTAAGCCAAACAGAATTTACTGTGGCAGCTAAGTATGGCATATATATAGGTTTTCCTGGTGGCTCAGATGGTACAGAATCTGCCTGCAATGCAGGAGACCTGGGTTCAGTCCCTGGGTAGGGAAGATCCCCTGGAGAAGGGAATGGTTACTCACTCCAGTATTCTTGCCTGGAGAATCCCATGGACAGAGGAGCCTGGCAGGCTAGAGTCCATGGGGTCACAAAGAGTCAGATACAACTGAGTGACTAACTCTTTCACCTTTCCATATACATATATATTTAATTGGAATATTAAATATATACTTATACATCCATGTATATTAAATATTTATATCTCTATATTTAATTGTCACCCTGCTTATTTAACTTATTTATAGAGTACATCATGAAAAATGCCAGGCGGGATGAAGCACAAGCTGGAATCAAGATTGCCAGGAGAAATATCAATAACCTCAGATATGCAGATGATACCACTCTTAAGGCAGAAAGTGAAGAAGAACTGAAGAGCCTCTTGATGAAAGTGAAAAAGGAGAGTGAAAAAGTTGGCTTAAAACTCAACATTCAGAAAACTAAGATCATGGCATCTGGTCCCATCACTTCATGGCAAATAGATGGGGAAATAATGGAAACAGTGAGAGACGTTATTTTGGGGGGCTCCAAATCACTGTAGATGGTGACTGCAGCCATGAAATTAAGAGACACTTGCTCCTTGGAAGAAAAGCTATGACAAACCTAGACAACATATTAAAAGGCAGAGGCATCATTTTGCCAACAAAGGTCCATCTAGTCAAAGCTATGGTTTTTCCAGTAGTCATGTATGGATGTGAGAGCTGGACTATGAAGAAAGCTGAGCGCCAAAGAACTGATGCTTTCAAACTGTGGTGTTGGAGAAGACTCTTGAGAGTCCCTTGGACTCCAAGGAGATCAAACCAGTCAATCCTAAAGGAAATCAGTCCTGAATATTCATTGGAAAGACTGATGCTGAAGCTGAAGCTCCAAAACTTTGGCCACCTGATGCCAAGAACTGACTCATTGGAAAAGACCCTGATGCTGGGAAAGACTGAAGGAGGGAAGAGAAGGGGACGACAGAGGATGAGATGGTTAGATAGTATCATCTACTAGATGGACATGAGTTTGAGTAAGCTTTGGGAGTTGGTGATGGACAGGGAAGCCTGGTGTGCTGCAAATAATCAGACACAACTGAGTGACTGAATTGGAATATAATTGCTTTACAAAGTTGTGCTAGTTTCTGTTGTACAATGAAGTGAATCGGCCACATGCATACATATATCCCCTTCCTCTTGAGCCTCCCTCCTACCCTAAATATGACTTTTAACAGTTAATCTGACAAGAGTTTACTAATACGTCTAAGTGTCATTACATTACATGGTGTGTGTGCTGGGCCCACAAGAGGACAGATATGTCAAGCTGAATTTTACAGTTTTGCTCTCTTCACTCTATCCTGTACCAAGAATCCACATCACACCGTGGCTGATGGCTGTTCTTGACACAAGCTGACATGTTTAAAGAAATGAAAAAGATTTGGCTCTAACTCCTCAGCAATGAGGGTCCTGCACTGCTCTCCACATGGCCCAGACGTAGGTCTCCTTGCTCGATGAGCCCCTGCTGAGGGGGTTCAAGCGCAGCATTAGCAGTAAAGGCAGTGAACTGCCAGCACACAGGTGTGGCTGGTGCAGAGAGAGGAGACTGCCCTCTAAGCTGACGGCCTGGGGGCTGGTGTCAGGTGAAGGAGAGGAGGCGAAATAGTCTCAAAACATACGCATTCTGGGCTGCATTATGCCCTTCTCCCAAATTCATAGTTGACGCCCCAACCGCTCCCCCACCTCCACCTTGTGCTCTGTGTAGTCACTGAGTCATGCCTGACTCTTTGCGATCCCATGGACGGTAGCCTGCCAGACTCCTCTGTCCATGGGGATTCTCCAGGCAAGAACACTGGAGTGCATTGCCAGGCCCTCCTCCAGGGGATCTTCCCAACCCAGGGATTGAACCCAGGTCTCCCACATTGCAGGCGGATTCTTTACCACCTAAGCAACCAAGGAAGCCCAAGAATACTGGAGTGGGTAGCCTAGCCCTTCTCCAGGGAATCTTCCCGACCCAAGAATCACCACTACCTTAGAATGTGACTGTATTTGAAGAGGAGGTCTTTAAGGAGGTGATTAGGTTAAATGGGGCCATTGTGTGCATGCTAAGTCACTTCACTTCTTTCCAACTCTTTGCCATCCTATGGACTGTAGCCCACCAGGCTCCCCTGGGATTCTCCAGGCAAGAATACTGGAGTGTGTTGCCATTCCATCCTCCAGGGGAATCTTCCCCATCCAGGGATTGAACCTGCTTCTCCTACGTCTCCTGCATTGGCAGATGGGTTCTTTACCACTAGCACCACCTGGGAAGCCCAGATGAGGCCATTACTTGGGTCTTAATCCAATCTCACTGGGGGCCTCATGAGAAGAGGGAATTTGGACACACAGATGTCAGGGAGGCCTGCACACAGAGGAAAGACTGTGTGAGCACACAGCCAGAGGTGCCGTGCATGGGCGAGCTGAGGAGATGGCCTAAGAGGAAACCAAACCTTCGACGCTTTAAACCTTAGACTCCAGCCTCCAGAACTGTGAGAAAATAAATCTCTGTTGCTTAGGCGATCCCATCTGTGTCTTTTGTTACAGGAGCCCTCATAAACTAAAGCAACAGAGAAAGAAGAAAGGGGCCTGGAGATGCTAGGGAGAAAGGTGAAACCAACAGATGTTGAGTAGAACAAACTAACACGCAGATAAGGCTACATTTCCTGGACGAACCGCTACATTTCCCAGAATTTCCGGCATGAGGGGAACAGGGAGGTGGCTAGGGGGCTGCCAGGCCTGCACATGGGGCACCGATGCATGTTGGCAGCCACCAAGGTGGCAGGCTAGTGGTGGAAGGACAGGGTCTTCTGATACCCAGCCCCCGGAGTTATCTGGAACAAGTAACAAACAGTGTCGGCAGGATGTTTGCACTAGAGATGCCTCCTGGTGCTGCGGGGTATTTTTGTCTGGCTGCACTGTCCCTGGCTGTATGGCACTCGGTCCTCCCAAATATTTCCAAGTTACCCTTCTGTTCAAACTTGCTAGAGAGCACTGCGTTATGAGAAACTAAGGATCCAGTCTGACAGCAAAGGAGAGCAGTCGGAGAAAGGCTGATGAGATGGGCTCACTTTGTAGGTAGAGCACTTGAAGCAGCTGGGGACCTCACTGTGGCTGGAGCAGAGTCCCTAAAGACTGCACTGCAGCAGAACAGCTGAATTAAAGTCGGCCAGGGGGAGTGGGCAGCTCAGCTAGAGGTTCCTGTAACAACCCACAAAACAGGACGGATCCCAGCTCTACAGATAAGCTACGCCATACTGAGAGGGTATAAGAGACTGACCCAAAGTCAGCAGGTAAAGGGTGTTAAAAACCAAAAATATGCTGGTATAGTGGGAAAAGAACTCAGGCCTCCCTTCACCTGGGCATCTTCTACCTTCTCCAGGCTCCTTGTCTATAAGCAGCTGGTGGGGATCAGAGGTCATTTGGACCATGAATAGCTTAGCGCCCTGTTAGGGGTAAGGAGAGTCCATAAGATGGGATGTAACCCTAGGCCTGGGCTTAGGAAGCACAGAATTTTACAGCTGGAGGACCCTTTGAAAAAGGCTATATAATACTATGGGCTTCCCTGGTAGCTCAGATGGTAAAGAATCTAAACTCCCTAAGTTTCATAATGAGGAAACTGAGGCCCAGAAAGGTCTTGCCCAAGACCCTACAATCCTGAAGAAGCAGAGATAGTACTTACTATGGGCTGAATTATGTCCCTGCAAAAGACATGTTGAAGTCCTAACCCGGGGGATCTGTGAGTGAGGTCTTATTTGGAAATCAGGTCTTTGAAGATGTAATCAGGTTAAGATGAAGTCATTCAGTTCAGTTCACTTCAGTCGCTCAGTCATGTCCCACTCTGTGACCCCATGGACTGCGGCACGACAGGCTTCCCTGTCCATCACCAACTCCTAGAGCTTGCTCAAACTCATGTCCATCGAGTCAGTGATCCCATCCAACCATCTCATCCTCTGTTGTCCGCTTCTCCTCCTGTCTTCGATCCTTCCCAGCATCAGGGTCTTTTCCAATGAGTCAGTTCTTTGTATCAGGTGGCCAAAGAATTGGAGCTTCAGCATCAGTCCTTCCAACAAATATTCAGGACTGATTTCCTTTAGGATTGACTGGTTTGATCTCCTTGCAGTCCAAGGGACTCTCAAGAGTCTTCTCCAACACCACAGTTCAAAAGTATCAATTCTTCAGTGCTCAGCTTTCTTTATGGTCCAACTCTCACATCCATAAATGACTACTGGAAAAACCATAGCTTTGACTAGGCAGACCTTTCTCAGCAAAGTAGTATCTCTGTTCTTCGATATGCTGTCTAGGTGTGTCATAGCTTTTCTTCCAAGGAGCAAGCGTCTTTTAATTTCATGGCCGCCCTCACCATCTGTGGTGATTTTGGAGCCCAAGAAAATAAAATCTGTCACTGTTTCCATTATTTCCCCATCTATTTGCCATGAAGTGATGGGACTGGATGCCATGATCTTCATTTTCTGAGTGTTGAGTTTTAAGCCAGTTTTTTCGCTCTTCTTTTTCACTTTCATTAAGAGTCTTTTCAGTTCTTCTTCAGTTTCTGCCATAAGGGTGGTGTCATCTGCATATCTGAGGTTATTGATATTTCTCCTGGCAATCTTGATTCCAGCTTGTGCTTCATCCAGCCTGGCATTTCACATGATGTACTCTATATATAAGTTAAATAAGCAGGGTGTCAATATACAGTCTTGGTGTGGTCCTTTCCCAGTTTGGCACTAGTCCATTGTTCCATGTCCGGTACTGTTGCTTCTGGACCTGCAATCAGATTTCTCAGGAGGCAGGTAGAGTGGTCTGGTATTCCCATCTCTTGAAGAATTTTCCACAGTTCGTTGTGATTCACACAGTCAAAGGCTTTGGCATAGTCAATAAAGCAGAGGTTTTTCTGGAACTCTCTTGCTTTTTTCTATGATCCAGTGGATTTTGGCAATTTGAATACCAGCTGAGCCACCAGGGAAGCCCCATACTAGATTAGGATGGCCCTAAAAACATTTATATAATCGGTGTCCTTATATGAAGAGGAAATTTTGGACACTGAAAGACACATGGGAAGAAGATGGTCATGTGATGATGGAGGCAGAGATCAGAGTGAAGCACCTAGGATCCGAGGAACACAAAAGAGAGCCTGTGTGAGACAATGCGCGCGTGCGTGCGCGCTCAGCGGTGTCAACTCTCTGCGACCCCGCGGACTGCAGCCCGCCAGGCTCCTCTGTCCATGGGATTCTCCAGGCAAGAGTACTGGAGTGGGGTGCCATGTCCTGTGTGAGATGACAGAAAATACATATATTTTTCTTTGCCCCCAGTTCTTGGTAGAGAGCTCCTGAACCCCTTGAAGTTTCTTGGGTGACAGGAGCATCTTTCGTGCTAATGAGGAAACTCTGGGTGGGCTTCTTGGTGAGAGCTGGCCACTGGAAAGACTGAGCCCTGATTAGAAGCTTGGAATTTTCAGCCCCACCAGCCCTCGCCCCCATTCTCTTGAGAAAAGAAAAGAGCTGAAAATGGCATTGACAATTTGTCATGCTTACATGATGATGCCTCTGTAAAATCCCAGAAGTATGGAATTTGAAGAGTTTCTAGAAATTCTTCCCAAGCAGAAGATCACTGGAACCTCTGATCTGTGGCTGGCTACACAGTCAGAGCACAGGTGACAACTTGGGCTTCAGACTGGCATCTGAAGTGTGTGTGTGGCGGGTGGGGGAAGGCTGGGGAAGCAGCCTCATGAGACTGTGCTCTTAACCTGTGGGACCAGAGACTGCCTCTGGGTAGATGTGTCAGAACTGAGTTAAACTGTAGGACACACACCAGTGATCACAGAGAATTGCTTGGTGTGGGGGAAAACCTCCACACATTTGGTGACTAGAAAGGTCAGAAGTGAAGTAGTCTGTGTGAAAGTAAACGAGAGTCACAGGATGGAGAAAAACACAGCAAGTAAGAACTAGGTTTTTCCTAGTAAAGGAAAAATCGGTTTTTCCTTTACAGCCTGCAAATACCAGAAACAAACGAGGCAAGGAAGGGCTCTCCCCTGCGGGCTTCAGAGGGAGCAGGGCCCTGCCGACACTTTCGACCAGAATTCTAGCCTTCAGAACTCCTTCTAGTCTTTTTTTCATCCAAGCAATATTTTTTTTCCCTTTCTCATACCATTTATATTTTCACTCTTTGGACTATAATATGAAAAACATTTTTAACATCTGCATGACCATGTGCTATGCTAAAGTCGCTTCGCTCATGTCTGACTCTTTTTGACCCCATGGACTGTAGCCCACCAGGCGCCTCTGTCCGTGGGAGTCTCCAGGCAAGAATACTGGAGTGGGTTGCCACGGCCTCCTCCAGAGGATCTTCCTGACCCAGGGATCGAACCCACGTCTCTTACGTCTCCTGCATTGGCAGGCAGGTTCTTTAACACTAGCACCACCTGGGAAGCCCTATGCTGCTGCTAAGTCACTTCAGTCGTGTCCGACTCTGTGCGACCCCATAGATAGCAGCCCACCAGGCTCTGCCGTCCCTGGGATTCTCCAGGCAAGAACACTGGAGTGGGTTGCCATTGCTTTCTCCAATGCATGAAAGTGAAAAGTGAAAGTGAAGTCGCTCAGTCGTGTCCAACTCTTCGAGACCTCATGGACTGCAGCCTACCAGGCTCCTCCGTCCACGGGATTTTCCAGGCAAGAGTACTGGAGTGGGGTGCCATCACCTTCTCCGGGAAGCCCTATGCATAACCACAATTCACTTGTAATCATTTGTTTATTTGAGGGGACATGTAGGTAGCTTCCAGTTTTTATTCTCTATCTAAATAACACTTTGTTCCTAAAGACTTTTTTTAAAAAATTATTATTTATTTATTTTTGGCTGCAGCAGATCTTTGTTGTTCCATGACATGTGGGATCTTAGTTTCCCAATCAGGGATGAAACCCACACTCCCTGCATTGGAGGGCAGATTTTTCACCACTGGACCACGAAGAAAGTCCCATTCCTAAAGCTTTTATGGCCTTTCCTGGAGATTGAGAGATCTAGGTTACAGCATGTTGACACGGCCATGTCGTTTTCTGAGAGTTGCAGGAGGTACGAGCCAGGCAGCCATGCCCGATGTGTTCCAGCCGCTTCTTGAAGGACAAGCAGCCCTACCCATGCAGACCTGCCCTCCTTCCTGGGCACCCTCCTTTAACAACAGGCCAAGTGAGCACCCTGCATTTTTGCCTGGAGCTTCGCCGTCTTTCTTGTCTGGGCTGGATTAAGAATCAAATCCGTCTTGCCCCTGCCTGTCTCCTGCTTCGTTCGCCCTTACTGTTCTGTACTCTGGGTTGCCAGCTTGGGCCCCGCCCCACTTCTGGACTGTAAACCCTCTTGAATCTGTGGAATCCCACAGTCACAGTCCTGCAACTTCCCCGCTGGACACAGGGGCTGCTGCCGCCATCCAGGAGGAGAGGGGAAGTAATGGGGAATTCGGGAAGGTCTGAGTGATCAGGAGGGAGGGACTATGAGCAGGGGCAAGGGGCCCCATTCCTCACTTTGGAGGAAAGGGTGCGGCTTCCGGTTCCATTGGGGTCAGGCTCCAGCTCCAAACGCTTGTCTTTGGGTTTGGCTGGACAGCACTAGGGATTTCAGTCTAGCCCGTCTGTGGGCTTTTGGGGTCAGACAAGTTGACTGTCCTCCCTTCTCTGTACCTTGGACTCCCTAAGGGGCCACCCTATACTGGCCTGTCTGGAAGAGAACTCACATCCTCCCCTCCCTTTAACCCTCTCCTGACTCTGCGTGGTGGTGGTGATGGTGGGAAATCACGTAAGGCAAGCCCCAGGAACGGGGATGCCCACAGGGGCCCATCTGAGAGGGTTTGTCTTCAACAGGTGCCTAACAGGCTCAGCTCTTCTACCAACCAACACCTTCGGGGAACTTTTCCTGCAGCTTCTCAGGTGAGGGAGAGAGGGACAGGGGCCTTGGTGGGCAAGCCCCTGACAATCAATAATGCCCACCAAACCCCCCACCCATCTCCCTCACCTTAGAAGCCACAGGGAAAGTTCTCCAAAGGTGCTCTCTCTGGGGTGTGGCTGCCTCCACAAACCCTGAAGGACTAATTTATCATTTTAATCCCGGTGACACGAAGCGGGCGTGGAATTCTGTACCTGCTTGTATCCAGTCTGACCCTTGACCCAGCACAGCCTCCTACACCTCCTCTGGCTCACAGTTTTGAGCAAACAACACACCCACCCTCCTATGTCAAATAATGTGTAAAATAACATAACTATATTCCCTACTGACCTGAAAGAGACTTGGGACCTCAGGGTTGATCTGCTGGCCAGGGAAGGCCATGGGATGGAGAGTCCCTTCACCCCTCTGCACCCACCCCCCTGCCAAAGCTGGAAACTCAGTAGGAGAGTCAGAAGGCTCATCCCTAGATTTTATGCTCTGCTGTTAGATTAGCATAAATGTTCAGTGTGAACATCAGTGTTAAAAGAACTTTTCAAAATCTAATTTCCCTCCTGCAGCTGCTTTTTCCTGCATTTTCTACCTTGGTCCCATATCCCTGGTTTTCATCTGGACTGTTGCTTGCTGTTGGAAAAGCCGCATGTGGTGATGTGGAAGGAGTGAGGATGGAGACTGCTCAGAGTCTGCTTGAATTTATGTTAGTGGGTATCTTTGCCCCTCTCCTTTCCAGAATGGCTAAAACTTTTTATGCTTACCAAAGTGAAGGAAAAAACAAATTATAGTTATTTATTTGCTATAAACTATGATAGATTCAGGGTTTCCCTGGTGGTTTTGTGGCAAAGAATCCACCTGCCAATGCAGGAGATGCAGGTTTGATCCCTGGGTCAGGAAGAACCCTTGGAGTAGGAAATGGCAGCCCATTCTAGTATTCTTGCCTAGCAAATCCCATGGACAGAGGTTCCCAGTGGGCTGCAGTCCAGGGGGTTGCAAAAGAGTCGAATATGACTTAGGACTAAACAGCACCAACAATAACATGATAGATTCAACCACAACTGAAACAGAATGATCTAAAGTACTCCAGTGTCAACTGTTCCATTTATATAATATTAATATTCATAAGGTAACCAGTTGTCTCCCAATATTTTCAACATAATCAATAAAAGCTATAGAATTTTGAAAGGCTGAACACCACATAGAAGTGACATGTGACTGGATGGAAGGCTTGGAAAATAAAACTCCAGATTTGTGAAAAGAAACAATATAGCTGACCCCTGAACAACAGGGGATTTGGGGCAAAGACCCCCTGAGCTGTTGAAAATTCACATGTAACTTTACAGCTGGCCCTCCGTATCCAGGGTTCTGTACCCAAGGGCTCAACCAACCACACAGCCACACGGGGCTCTGGGCAAGCCATCTCAGCTTTCTGCCCCTCGGTTTCCTCATCTGTGATAGAGGGATAACAACACCCACCCTGCAGTGGGCAGCCTAAGTGGCTTCGATCCTGCTCCATCACCCACTGGTCCAGATCCTGAGCAAGCTACTTAAGTCTCTGAACTTCCTTTTCCCCTTTCAGAAAGGGCGGTAAGGTGGGACCACCGACCTGTCGGACTGTTGGGAGGATTAAAAGAGACAGCGCCCAGGACTGGTGCACAGCAGAGGCTAAACAAACAGAGGCATTCTCCTTGCTCATGGGTTATTGCGAAGAATACAGGAGATGATGCATTAATCGGACGAGCTTGGGGAACTAGAGAACACCCTTCTGTTGTTTTAAGATATCATAGTTAAATCCTAGACGCTTTGTATTTAGTAAGTTGTTTTAAAGAAGCTGTCCTCTAAAGGGTAGCTGCCCGCCGGCACCCGACACGCGCTAGCCGAGCGGGATTCTCCTCCTCGCCCGTACCCCCAACCCTCTTTTCTAGCTAAAGCCCACCCCCCAGCCACCGCCCTCCCGGCTCTGTCCACCACACGCGGCTCCACCCAGGGGGGCCCCAGCCCGCCCGATCGCGGCTCAGGTAAGCCGGCGGCCGCCGCGCACCCGCCACGCGCCGTGTCCGGAGAGGCTCCGGCGCACTCACCCTCTTAACGAGGAAGCCCTCCTTGAGCACGCCGTCCTCCATGGCGCCGTCCCGCGCCGCCCGCTCCTCTGCTCCCGCGGTGCCCAGGAAGCGCCTCCGACCCGGCGCGGCGCCGCCCCCTGGCCCGCGCCCAGAGCCCGGGCAGGAAGTCAGTTCTGGTCGGGATTTCTAACGTGCTTCCCCCGCCGAAGGTGCCCTGAGGTCCGTGGTTAGTCCTCCGGTTGCGGAGCCTGCCAGCCGTTCGCGTCCCGCCCCGGCTGCCTCCATCCTGGTGCCCCCTGCGCGCTGGGTGCCTCTTACCCTTCCGTCACTGCCCATCTGCCGCCACTCCCAGCCTTAACCAGGTGCCTGCCTGGCACCCAGTACATTGCTCTTGACTAATACTTAGGTAATCAAGCTGATCGGAAAGGATTTCAAGAATCTGGGGTCATCCCTGAGCTCTATGGAAATAGGGGATGGGAGAGCGGATGAGGTGCGCCAGATTGGGAACGTGATCCTGGCCTCTGGTGCGCGCAGAGAAATGTTCCCATTAACGAGGTCATGGGTTTAAGGAAGCAGGCACCATCTGCAGGGGCCCTCTGGCCCCATAATACCCGTCTCTGCCCAAAAGGCTGGAACTGAACTTTCCATGATTAGGGGCAAAATTTAAGGGAGAGCCAGGGAACCCAGTAATCTAGATAAATAAAATTTTAATGCAACATTCTAAAATATGTTAAGTGTTTTTGAAATTTTTAAAATAAAAATTAAGGCCAAAAAAATCCATGTTTAACAAAATGTCAAAAACAGAGGAAAGCATCCATAATACGGAACCCATCCTTAGGACACTGTCCCTTTATCCATTGTTTGTCCTTCAGCATGAAGGGCCCTATTAGGACTGTTCATCAGGACAGGAAAAGGCCCAAGTGCCTAAAAGGGAAGAGAACGCTCTAGATTGGGAGAAGGTGCCCCTGAATGCCTTTCAAAACCAGCTGGGAGCCCACCCTCAAAGCACAGTGGGTGCCCCTGCCCTAGAAATGGCCCCCTTCAGCCTTCTGTACAGACTGACTTTCGGATCTCAGAGGAGTACAAAATGAAAGGGACTTTCATTCCATTTCAGAATGAACATCAACTCCGCACCTTCTGAAGCTAGACCTGTATTAGGTTCAGTTCAGTAGCTCAATCATGTCCAACACTTTGCGACCCCATGGACTGCAGCACGCCAGGCCTCCCTGTCCATCACCAACTCCCAGAACTTACTCAAACTCATGTCCATTGAGTCAGTGATGCCATCCAACCATCTCATCCTCTGTTGTCCCCTTCTCCTCCTGCCTTCAATCTTTCCCAGCATCAGGGTCTTTTCCAGTGAGTCAGTTCTTGGCATCAGGTGGCCAAAGTATTGGAGTTTCAGCTTCAGCATCACTCCTTCCAATGAAGATTCAGGACTGATTTCCTTTAGGATGGACTGGTTGGATCTTCTTGCAGTCCAAGGGACTCTCAAGAATCTTCTCCAACACCACTGGGTTATAATTAATGTACAACACACCATGCTGCTGCTAAGTCGCTTCAGTCGTGTCCAACTCGGTGTGACCCCATAGACGGCAACCCACCAGGCTCCACCATCCCTGGGATTCTCCAGGCAAGAACACTGGAGTGGGTTGCCATTTCCTTCTCCAATGCATGAAAGTGAAAAGTGAAAGTGAAGTCGCTCAGTCATGTCTGACCCTCAGCGACCCCATGGATTGCAGCCTTCCAGGCTCCTCCGTCCATGGGATTTTCCAGGCAAGAGTACTGGAGTGGGGTGCCATTGCCTTCTCCACAACACACCATAAGGTGAGTTTATTATCCCATTCTCTCCAGCCAAGGAAACTGAAACTTGAAGCAGTTAAATAACTTACCCAAGGTCACACAAGCTTGGATTTTGACCCCAGGACAGTGTGAATGCACTTGTTTCTCACGTCAAGAGCTGGGAAGAGGAGGAAAGAACAATCTGAGCTGTGAAAACTTGCTGGACTCAAACCCAGGACATGAGAGATTGGAATGGGAAATTCTTATTCTTTTTGGCTCTGAAAGTGAAAGTGAATGTCACTCAGTCATGTCTGACTCTTTGCCATCCCCTGGACTATACTGTCTATGGAATTCTCCAGGACAGAATACTGGAGTGGGTAGCCTTTCTCTTCTCAGTGGGATCTTCCTAACCCAGGAATCGAACCAGGGTCTTCTGCATTGCAGGCGGATTCTTTACCAACTGAATTCTGAGGGAAGCCCTTTTGGCTCTGCCGCTGCTGCTGCTGCTAAGTCGCTTCAGTTGTGTCCAACTCTGTGCGACCCCACAGACAGCAGCCCACCAGGCTCCCCCATCCCTGGGATTCTCCAGGCAAGAACACTGGAGTGGGTTGCCATTTCCTTCTCCAATGCATGAAAGTGAAAAGTGAAAGTGAAGTCGCTCAGTCATGTCTGACCCTCAGCGACCCCATGGACTGCAGCCTTCCAGGCTCCTCCGTCCATGGCATTTTCCAGGCAAGAGTACTGGAGTGAGATGCCATTGCCTTCTCCGCTTTTGGCTCTAACTTTGGTCTATTATCCTCCTTCTTCCTCTCAGATGCTGGGGGGCAGCAAATTGGCACAGAGGTTGTTTTGGCTATACCCAGACACAACTTTCTGAGTCTTAAAAGAGTGGCTTTTTCTTTGGCAAGCGGATTTCCTGAATGAGTTCACAAAAATGGGAAAGGGGGAAGGATTGGTTCTTTTTCCTGACGGTGTCCCTGCTAGGAAGGAGTTAAGGCCTCTGCATACTTAGAACCTGCTTCTTGTCCTAGAAAAGCCCCTGGTCCAGCCCACCCCGAGTGTGCTCACTGGACCCAGAGCCTGAGTCACACTCCTTCCTCCCCTGGCTGTGGTGGTTCAGCCACCAGTCTACCAAGGAACCACAGTGACACAAACCAGGCTCAACCACAGGCAAGAGGATGGAGACAGAGGATGCAGACATGCAGCGGCAAACAGCTGAGACTAGGGGAAGGAAGCAGGAAAGGGAAGGAAACTCAGGACGAAGGAACTTGTCTTATTGTTCCAAGGACCTTTCGTTTCCCTCTCAGGTCCAGAGGCTGATGTGGAAGGGACCCTGACTCTCTTAAAAGGGCCAGCTAATGTTTGGAATGTGTAAGCTGTAGATAGCTCTAAGGTCAGTATTTGGGTGGAGGTAATTCACAGTCGAGTCTGATGCTGGGAGGGATTGGGGGCAGGAGGAGAAAGGGACGACAGAGGATGAGATGGCTGGATGGCATCACTGACTCTATGGACGTGAATCTGAGTGAACTCCGGGAGTTGGTGATGGACAGGGAGGCCTGGTGTGCTGCGATTCATGGGGTCGCCAAGAGTCGGACACGACTGAGCGACTGAACTGAACTGAACTGAATTCACAGTCTGATGCAAAATTCCACCATTAGAGACTCACTCCTTTGGCTATAGCTAAGAATTCCATTTAAGGTCTTTCCTGGTGGCTAGGTGGTAAAGAATCCACTTGCCAATGCAGGAGACATAGGTTTGATCCCTGGTCCCAGAAGATCCCACGTGCCATGGAGCAATTAAGCCCGTGCACCACAACTACTGAGCCTGTGCTCTAGAGCCCAGAAGCCACAACTGCTGAGCCCATGTGCCACACCTACTGAAGCCTGCACACTTGGAGCCCAGGCTCTGCAACTGGAAAAGCCACCAAATTGAGAAGTTGCACACTGCAGTGAAGAGCAGGCCCCACTCACTGCAACTAGAGAGAAGCCTGCACAGCAGGAAGACCCAGCACAGCTGATGAATATGCTTTTAAAAAAGAATTCCATTTAAGATACTTACAGTAGAAAAGGATAAATCATGGTGCTTATTCATGATGAATACCTGGAGCCAGTGAGTTTATTAAAATCACAGAATCAGAATCTAAGCCTTAAATCATCTAATCCAGTACTTTATTTTATAAATTACTTGTCCACGGTCCCATAGCCAGTTAGTGGCAAAGCCAGGACCAGAAAACAAGCTAACAAGACTTCCTCCCGATGCAAATGCAGGGGCACTTTCTCCAGCAGTGTCCTACATCAAAGCAGGACTGCAGTGAGGGATTAATGGTCTGCAAAGCCAGAAAAGACTTTAAACAATGTTTCCTATGTTTATTTCTGATCATAAAAGTAATCTGTGCTCATTATAGAAAATTTAGAAAATACCAAAAAGGATAAAACCACTTAAATACCATCACCTAGACAGGTGATGAGTATTTTTACATGCACATATATATTTTATATAAGTATGGGCTTCCCTCATAGCTCAGTTGGTAAAGAATCCACCTTCAATGAAGGAGATTCTGATTTGATTCCTGGGTTGGGAAGATCCGCTGGAGAAGGGATAGGCTACCCACTCCAGTATTTTTGGGCTTCTACATACATTAATTTTATTTAAAAATTTAAGCCCTTCCTTTTTTCATTTGTGATAGCTAATAAGCATCTTCTCAAATCATTTTAAAAAATTCAAAAACATAACTTTAATGGCTGCATAATATTTCATCATGTCTGAGTCAGAATGGATTTAATCATTTCCATTTAGTTTGAATTTCCTGTTTCACTGTGTAAATGATGCTATGTTAAATATCTCTGTACAAAAGATTTTGCTACATCCCTGATTCTTTCAAATAAATGTCTAGAGCAATTTTAAGTTAAAGGTATACATTCTTTTAATTCTTCATGCATATCTCCAAGCTGCTTTCTAGCAACATATCACATTTCTAGATGCCCTCACCATCAGCATATACTAATGCTGGCCTCTCGTGTCTATACCAGCACTAAGAGCAATGTTTTTGAAAGCTGCTGACTTGTTCAGACTCAATATAGACCATCCCCACTTGCCTATGCTCTGTTTTATCTCTGTTGGGGATGGACCCCTACTCCCCAGGGGCAGCCAACTGGAGGAGGGGTCCCCTGGAAGAGACTCAGAACTGGAAAGTTGGTGGGGAGGGCAGTGAGAGACCCAGAACAGGGCACCACTCACAGGAAAAGGAGGGCTTGCATTTACAAGCTCAGGCAGAGACTAGAAAGTGGGAGGAGAGAGGAGCTAGAAAAGCAGACAGCAGGAAAAGCTGGAAGTGAAATTTTGCCCAAATCTGGGCTTTGCTTAAGGTCATCAAATTGTCCTGTGAGAAACATATTCATTCATTCACCCATCAATTCATCCATTCACTGGAACAGGAGGCTCATATTGAGTATATCCTGTGTACAAGGCACAAACCAGTTGCCATGGGCAATACACAGACCCTCACCCCAGGTCTCACATATTCAGTGTAAACAGGTACCATTTTGATTAATCACAAATATCTCCCTGGTCTGCTGCGGTTAACAGGGCAGGCCCACCAATACATAGTGAATGCAGTGACCCAGAGCATTGCCTCTCATATCATCTGCGATGACAACCAGCGATTTCCATTGCCTCTGAGTCATAGACAACATGTGGTCCTACTTGCATGAAGAAAACAGCCTCTACCACATGCAACTTACCGGAGACTTCTACATTACCCAAAGCAGTCTGTATCCTGTTCCGTGAACTAAGGCCATCACTCCTGCACTTGAGTGTCTTGGCCATGTCCAGCTCCCATAAGCTTCCAGATTTACTCTCAATTTCTTTTCTTATCCATCAAACAAATCACTCTTGAAAAGTGTTGCTCTAGAGCTCAGGTCCTGGAATCTAAAGCATGGCTTTAAATCCTACTTCAGTTACTGTATGACCTTTGGTAAGTTACTTATCTTCTCTGATCCTCATTTTCCTCATGGGTAAAATGAGGTAGTACTTACCTCACAGGGTTATTGGGCGAAATAAGTGAGATCATGAAGGTAAACTGCGTGGAGCAGTGCGCCTAGTAAGAACACAAAATCTCTCCGTGCCGTTTGATCTCAACCCTGTGAGGTTAGCAGAAGGAATCTTGATAGTAAATACCTCAGAGTCATGGATAAAATACAAAACATGGGCAAAGAATAGAGGAGGAAGTTTATATTTACGGTATTCCTGTGCATGCGTGCTAAGTAGCTTCAGTCATGTCTGACTCTTTGCAACCCCATGGACTGTAGCCCGCCAGGCTCCCCTGTCCATGGGATTCTCCAGGCGTGAATACTGGAGTGGGTTGCCATTTCCTCCTCTAGGCGACCTTCCCGACCCAGGGATCAAAGCAGCATCTCTTACATCTCCTGTGTTACTGTATTCCTACCATATGCCAAAGACTTAACATTTACTACTCATTTAATCCCCAAATTTCTCAATGAACTAGGTATTATACCCATTCTGTAGATGAAAATGAAGATTCAGAGAAGGTAGATAAATAACTTGGACAACATCACACAAACAGTATGTGACTGAGTCCAGGTTAAAATATAGGCCTGTCTGATTCCAGTTCTTTTTCTTTTCACCACTTTACACTGTCTCCTTTGCCCAAAGGATGTTCTTAGAAGGAATCCGCTTGGCTTAAGTCAAGTCTACCACCGTGCTGCTAAGTCACTTCAGTCGTGTCCGACTCTGTGTGACCCCATAGACGGCAGCCCATCAGGCTCCCCTGTCCTTGGGATTCTCCAAGCAAGAACACTGGAGTGGGTTGCCATTTCCTTCTCCAATGTATGAAAATGAAAAGTGAAGTTGCTCAGTTGTGTCCTACTCTTGGCGACCCCATGGACTGCAGCCTACCAGGCTCCTCCATCCATGGGATTTTCCAGGCAAGAGTACTGGAGTGGGGTGCCATGCCCTCTCATGAACACTCTGAAGCTCACCTCCCTATTCCACTGGAAAAGCTGGAACACCTTGAGAGGATTGTCTGTCTCTCCAGGGTGCTCCAGGGTCAGCCTTTGGTGTGGGAGAGCCCAGACTTTCTGCTTTCCCACAGGACCACCAACCCTGTGTACCCCCCCCCAGCACCCAGCCCTGAAGGAGAAATGCCCAGGCAGCTGTCTCCTGCCTGGGAGATGGGGGTGGAGCCGGATACAGAGCATGACTCAGCTGGGCCCTGCTTAATGTAGATAAGGGCCCTCCCCTCCTTCTCTTCTCCCTTCCTTCCTCTTCCCTCCTCACTCCCTTCCCTAAATGTTATTCCTGGAGGTTAAACTTGCTTTTTGTTTATTTCATGTGAGTAAAAGAGAAAGGGGGGCTTCCCAAGTGGCTTACAAGTGGTAAAGAACCTGCCTGCCAGTGCAGGAGACTGAGAGATGTGGGTTTGATCCCTGAGTCAGGAAGATCTCCTGGAGGACGGCATGGCAACCCACTCCTGCCTGGAGAATCCCGAGGACAGAGGACCCTGGCAGGCTACAGTTCATGGGGTCACAGTCAGACACAATGGAAGCAACCTAGCAAGCACCTGAGCAAGGGAAAGGGGCAGAACCTTGGCCTGGGAATGTCTGAGAAACCCCAGCAGGAAGTGACTGGCCATGGTGCCATTTGTTGGCCAAGATGTGTCACACTTGGTCACATCCGCTCTCCAGGCCTCCCACCTGGCAGTTCATCAGAACCACCTGCAAGGCTGTGACCAGCCCCACCCAGGGCGATGGCTCAGAGCACTATAGGTCGTGTTCTGCATGACAAGGGCCTATTGTGGGGGCTGAAGGGCAGTCCCTGTCCCCCAGTCCTTGATCCCTGAGCCCCCAGAGTTCTTCACTTAAAGGCTTTGTCCACTTGACAAGCAGGGCTGCATCTGCATTTTCTACTTCATACAAAAGTGGCAGGGGCCATGCCCATCCCCAGGAGATTCTGCTTCATGGATTGGGGAATCCTCATTTTAGAAATCTATGCAGGTGAGGAAAGACTCTCTGAAGGTAAGTGGCTCTGGGAACCTAACTCCGGAAAATCACTAGGCTTCGCAGCTCTCCTATGGGCAGGGGCCTCTCAGCTCCAGCCACCAAGAGTGCCACCTGAAGATTAGTACCCTTTGCTGATTCGGAGCCCCAGCTAGGCGCTGCCCCCAGGGGTCTCTGCCTCTCCCAGGTGATGTGAATGGTTTGAGATGGATTCAGGTGAGCCATCTTCAGCCTGGCCTCCCACCTGTACTCATGACTGCACAAAAGCCAAGATCCCGACACACTCGACTTTTCCCATGTCCAGAGTTCTTGGTTGCAGAGTGAAGCCCGTCCCAACAATTGTAGAGCTGCAACCTTAGAGGTATGTGAGGGGTAAAGGGTTGCTGTGAGCTTCCTAGGGTTAAACATGGCAAGAGGTGACCAAAGGACTGGATGGTGACTCTGAACAGTCGCGCTCTTTTTTTGAAGTACCCTGTACAGGAGTTACTCTAACCAGAAATCCCCAGGACTGGAGCCTGGCACTTCTCAGCGTCCCACATGTGCAGCTTGGGTGGCACCTTGAGACCTCTCACTTTCAACTTTCACTTTCCCCACTTTCACTTTTCAATTTTTTTTTTTACCTTTAAAGGAGGCACGCATCTCAGAGCCCTGCAGTTGTGGAGTCAGCACCCGAGAGCGCATGCCTCCTTAAATTTTTTGCCCTCAGCTTCTTAGTCTCAAGGAGTCTTTAGTCCACTGAGTCTTAGTCCCAACCCAGGGTTGTAGTGTCCTCCGAATTAGCTAGTGCTTCTGACAGCCTGTGGGATGCCCAACTGTGCTGTAGTAGGATTCAGGACTCTTAGAAGCTCACTTCCCAGAAAAAGGATGAACCTCCTCTCACTTGAAGATCAGAAATTGAGGTCTTTTCTGTGGAATCAGGGACTTTCCAGGTGGTTCAGTGGTAAAGAATCCATCTGGCCAGTGCAGGAGACGAAGGAGACCCAGGTTCAATCCCTGGGTCCAGAAGATCCCCTGGAGGAGAAAATGGCAATTGCTCTACTATTCTTGCTTGGCAAGAATAGCGTATTCAAAAGCAGAGACATTACTTTGCCAACTAAGGTCCGTCTAGTCAAGGCTATGGTTTTTCCTGTGGTCATGTACGGATGTGAGAGTTGGACTGTGAAGAAGGCTGGGAGCGGAAGAATTGATGTGTTTGAACTGTGGTATTGGAGAAGACTCTTGAGGGTCCCTTGGACTGCAAGGAGATCCAACCAGTCCATTCTGAAGGAGGTCAACCCTGGGATTTCTTTGGAAAGAATGATGCTAAAGCTGAAGCTCCAGTACTTTGGCCACCTCATGCAAAGAATTGACTCATTGGAAAAGACTCTGATGCTGGGAGAGATTGGGGGCAGGAGGAGAAGGGGACGACCCAGGATGAGATGGCTGGATGGCATCACGGACTCGATGGACATGAGTCTGAGTGAACTCCGGGAGATGGTAATGGACAGGGAGGCCTGGTGTGCTGTGATTCATGGGGTCTCAAAGAGTCGGACACGACTGAGCGACTGAACTGAACTGAACTGATTCTTGCTTGGACCGAGGAGCCTGCTGGGCTACAGTCCATGGGGTTGCAAAGAGTCGGACCTGATTAGAGTGACTGAGCATGTAGGCCTGTGCAATCAATGATACATTTCCGATAAATGCAGATGTGGAAGGAAATGGACGACAACAACTGAGGTCGCAGGCTCTGGATGTGATCTGCCTCTGGAGGGCTGTGCCCTGCCTGGGGCTCTGAATGTCTAAGTAGCTCTCAGATGATGAGATTGTGGTTGGTCAGGCACCAGAAGTGCCAGTTGCTCAGCTATTCTCGAGGGGAGACCAGCAATGTAAGTTGCAGGGCCTAATAAAAAATGAAAAGGTAGGCTCCTGGTTCAAAGATTAAGAACTTTAAGACATTGACAGCAGAGTATTATCACAATTGCCAGGCCTTTTGCCACTTACCTGAGCCTCATAGGGTTGTTGGGAGGATTAAGGGTCAGCTATGGAAAGCACTTCGAAAGCACCTGTGCCTGGTAAATCCTTGATAGTGTTCGTGATTATTATTGCCCAGTCCCAAAAGCCTTGACTATCAGACCATGTGCTGGTATGCAGACCAGCCTTCAGTTTACAGGAGAGACAATCAGCCCCACAGCAGGCGTTTCAAGAATAAACATTAGGTGGATGGATGACAGGCCTCCAGACATCAGGCTACAGCTTTCCCTTCGGGTTGGCATTCTCGGTGCGGGGAGAATGAGATAACAGCACAAAGGTAACCCTGCATCTCTCAGAGATGCTGGGGAAAGCCTGGACTGGATGGGGGAGGGCTGGCCCTACGTGAATACAATGCTAACCATTGTATCACTCACCTGTTGGACTTCTGGCCCAACAGATAGGTTCTGAGCCCACTGGTAGGAGCACGGAATTATGCAGAAACAGCAGAGATGCCGTCAAACATGGGCCCTGAAACAGATCCAGGCTGCTGTGCTATGGGCATTCATGATCTGCTTTTCGTAGTTTCTCTGTCTCCTCTCTCATTGCCAGTTGCCACTTCTCATGCTGTCAGGGCGCCCATCTCCGCTGGCTACTCTGTAAATTGCTTACAATCTGATTAGACTTGGACAACTAACCTGGGTTATTAGATGGTGCCTTAAAAAAAAGGTAAGTGCTGTCTGAAAGCGTTAGTGCTGTTAGTATGTGCTGTCAGCTTCTCCGGGCTTTTCCTTTTTCCCCTGATTTCTGACGGTGTGCTTTGTTTTCCAGGTGAGGGAGGTTGCCAGATATTGGATTCTAGATGAATGAGTTATCACTGTAGCAATAAGGAAACGGATAGCAGGTTTTTAAAAATTACTGCCATCGCTACTGCTTTGGTTGTCATTATTAGGGTTTTAAAAACTGACAGTTTCTGAGGTCATTCTGAGAACCAGAGCAGCTCTTCCTTTCTATTCTAAGTCAGGGTAATCCGTGCGAAGATGGCAGTTGTACTTCTAGGGCCACCAGCCGGCAACTTATGTTGAGGACAGCCAGGGTGCTGAGATGCCCAGACCTCAGCTTTGTGTACACCCCAAACCAGGGCACAGATCGTGGCCACCTCCTCCCTCCCTCCTGTCTCCCTCTGACACCTCTCAGGTGTCTTGTCATTGGCTTAGGACAGGAGGAGTGGGTGAGGCTGGGGTCAACCGAGACAGGCAGCCCTGAAGACAGAGCAGGGCAGTTGTTTTCTCCCAGAATGGACCTCCCCACCACCAGCATGACCCCACTGGTCTCAGGGACCCCTCTTCCAAAGCCTCCCAGCTACCCCCAGACACTGTGGCTCAGCCCTGTGCCTCACCGCAGCTTACTAGTGACAATAATAGTAATAGCTGCCATATTTGGAGTTCCGTGCTAAGTGGTCCATTAATCCTAACAGCCCTATGGGGTAGGTGCTGTTTTTCTTTGCATTTACAGGTAAAGAAACAGAAGTAACTTGCCAAGGTTGTCCAGGTCTTGGTCCAGGAGTGGGGTGATAATTAAAATAAACAGACCTCCTGTTTCCATGTGGCCCTTTTCTCTAAGCCAGCATTAGCCAATAAAACCATCTTTGCTGATGGAAATGTTTTATATCTGCTCTGTCCGATACCACCAATGGTTATGGAGCACTTAAAATGTGGCTTAGTGTGAGGAACTGAAGTTTACATTTTATTTTAATTACAATTCATGTAGCCACAGGTGACCAGTGGCTAGTAAATTGGACCACATAGATCTTGACCTTCACTAATCATCTTGTTTTCCAAATTAAAACTCAGGACCCAGGGTCCAATATATGGGAGTGGACATGTCAGGTAAAATATTTGAAGTTTAGACTGGATGCTCGGCTTCCCTGGTGGCTCAGTGGTAAAGAATCCGCCTGCCAATGCTGGAGACATGGGTTTGATCCCTGGTTCAGGAAGATATCGCGTGCCACAGAGCAACTAAGTCCATGTGCCACAAGCACTGAGCCTCTGCTCTGGAGCCCGTGTTCCACCACAAGAGAAGCCGCCACAGTGAGAAGCCTGTGCACTTCAGTGAAGAGTAGCCCCCTCTGGCCGCAACTAGAGACAAGCCCACACAGCTTCAAAGTCCCAGCACAGCCAAAAATAAATGAATAAAAGGTTTCTAAAAGTTATTCAGAGACTAGATGCTAATTCCTGGACACTAGGTCTATGCTTGACCCCTTGGTTGTTTTTCAGTCGCTAAGTTGTGCCCAACTCTTTGCAGCTCCATGGACTGCAGCACACCAGGCTTCCCTGTCCTTCACTATCTCCCCGAGTTTGCTGAAATTCATGCCCATTGAATTGGTGATGTTACCTAACCATTTTGTCTTATGCCACCCCCTTCTCCTTTTGCCCTCAATCTTTCCCAGCATCAAGGTCTTTTTCAATGAGTCGGTTCTTCACATCAGGTGGCCAAAGTATTGGAGCTTCAGCTTCAGAATCAGTCCTTCCAGTGAATATTCAATATTGATTTCCTTTAGGATTGACTGATTTGATCTTGCAGTCCAAGGGCCTCTCAAGAGTCTTCTCCAGCACCATAGTTTGAAAGCACAGCCTTGTCGTAGCGAACAGGCTTGCATAATTCAATACAGCTATAAGCCATACCGGGCAGGGCCACCCAAGATGGATGGGTCATAGTGAAGAGTTCTGACAAAACGCGGTCCACAGGGGGAGGAAATGGGAACCCGCTCCAGTAGTTTTGCCTCGAGAACCTATGAACAGTATGAAAAGGCTTGAGCCCCAGCTTAGGCTTAAAATTCTCCTCTTTGGGACTTCCCTGGTGGCCTAACGTTAAGCCTCTGTGGTTCCAATGCAGGGGGCCCAGGTTCCAGCCCTGGTCAGGGAACTAGGATCCTGCATGTCATACAGCCAAAAAAACAAAAGTAAAAATCTCCTCTTTCTCCTTCTTTCATGTATTTTCACTTCAAATCCTCACAGAAACTCTGTAAGGAAAATGACCTTACTCACTTTTTGCTGATGAGGCAACTGAGGCTCAGAAAGCTTAGTGGTGGCCAGGTCATGCCCCCAGAGCTGTCTAGTTCCAAAGCCCGGCTCCGCCCACTGGGCCACACTGCTGCTCCTTAGGCCTTTTGAAGTCAATTCATCAGGACTCAAACCAGTCAATCCTAAGGAAATCAATCCTGACTATTCATTGGAAGGACTGATGCTTAAGCTCTAATACTTTGGATACCTGATGCAAAGAACTGACTCTTTAGAAAAGATCCTGATCCTGGGAAAGATTGAAGGTGGGAGGAAAAGGGGACAACAGAGCATGAGATTGTTGGATGGCATCATCGACTCAATAGACATGAGTCTGAGCCAGCTCTGGGAGATGGTGAAGGACCGGGAAGCCTGGAGTGCTGCAGTCCATGGGGTCCCAAAGAGTTGGATACTACTGAGCAACTGAACAATAACAACATCAAGGGTGGCCCAGCCCTCCCACAAACCCTGGGGGCGCAGCTGCTGTGAGAAACCCAGGTAAGGAAATCTCTGAGTTCAGCGACTGAGAAGTTACTAGAATATCTAGGAGAGGAAGGGAGCAGCCGGCCCACCCACAGAGCCAACCTGCATCGCTTCCCCCACCCCTGTACCCTCCTGCACCCCCAACTGCATCTCCCACGCAGCGCCCACGGGTGTCTTGTGGAAGCGGCCAGGAGAGGGCACGTGGGAGGTGCCATGTCCAGGGCCTGCCTCCTCCCTAAAATCCTTTGCATGCTGTCTGAATTCTAGCAGTGACAGGTTGGTTTTCTCTCTCAAAATCTCATTCACTTGCTCTCTCAAGAAGAAAATGCTTTGATAGATTGGTTTATGGGGAGGCAAAGGGGGCTTTGATTGGGAGGAGGGTCATTTGAAGGGTAGGGTTAGAGAGAAAGGCAGGTCTGGGTGGAGTTCTAGAATGGGCAAAAAGCCTGAAGACACAGCATTCCAGGGCGGGGGTGGGGGGGTGGGGCATGGGCAAGTGGAATGATCAAAGAAGCAGGAGGGAAGACGGAGAACGCTGGCAGGCAGATCTGAGGAGGCACTGAAGGCGACCCCACTTAAGCTCCAGTTTGCGTCTCTCAGGCCTCTCCAGCCAGCCTGGCTCCCTCCTGCCCCAGGGCCTTTGCAGGTCCTGCTCCCAGCTTCTGGCTGGTTCACCCCTCCTCTTCCTTCTTCAGCTCCCAGCTTATAGATCACTTTCTCAGGTCTGTTAATAGCTCCAGACTTTGCATTGTATGCATTGTAGGTTCTCACAGCATCTCCATGTGCTTAGCTCAGCTTCTAATTATTTACTTGTTAGGATTACTCTTTGGTTAATGTCTTACTCCCTCATTGGATTCTCAGCCTCATGAGAGCTGGGCCTGTGTGGGGTTTTACTCTTGGTTTTAGCTTCTCACTGTGATGCCTGTAAGATAGGTGCCACTGCATAAATATTGGCTGAAAAAGTTAAACAATACAGATGAAGTTAGTCACCATCTACACAGAATTTTCTGCCCTTTTTCACAAAGAACTTGGGTTTGCCCAGACTGGTCACTAGAACTGTGATTTATCCATTCCCAAATGCCACCCTAACTTTCTTCTCTCATTTGTAGAAAAATATATATATAGGTTATAATGCTTTGGGTTGCAAGTAACCAAAAAGTCAACCAATGTTAGCTTAAACCCTAGGGAGATGATTTTATTACTTAACAAATCTTAGGAGAGATGGTTTCAGAGTTGATTCAATGGCTTAATGCTGTCATGGAAAGCCAGGCTATTCCCATTTTTTCTGCCCTGGCATCATCAGTGTACTTGCAGCAACAAACATCACAGTCTCTCAAAACAGTGTCCCAAATGGATGGAAAGGGGCAAAAAGGGGTTGGGAAGGTATTTGTTTCCAGGACTGAATTTACAAAATTAAGCAGCTGTCTATATAAACCTCTAGGATAGCACTTACAGCATGGCAATGTAGTTCTTTCCTGACCCATGACCACCCCTTCCGTTTCTTCCCCAACCCGCTTCTTCGAAACAGAGACTGTATTATAGGAATTTCCTCTACAGCCCCTAGCACAGTCTGGGCACTCTTGGTGCTCATAGAATGGGGAGCCCTTAAGGGGGCCAAGAGTGCGGGCTGGGGAGGCGCCACAGAGGGGGGAAGGGCCGTGCCCATTGCCAGACTGGGGAACCTAGAGGGAAAGTGGGGTAGCACAGGAAAGAGGAAGTGGTCAGTCTAAGAAAAGGCTGGAGAGAGTTGTGGCAAATACTGGCACAGTCGGAGGGCTCTGCAAAAAAGGGAAGAGTGTGGATACTAAGGTTTGTGCCAGCGCAGCTTTGCTCAGGTCCCAGCAGTTTCCTCCATCTCAGCGCGTGTTGTTCCTTCCCAGGGAACGAGTGTGAGGCCGTCAGTCTACTCAGAAGCACCAAGTGCAAGGGAGCCCTTGGAGGCTGCTTCTGATGGCTTCTGCAATAGCTGGAGCAATTCCAGGATTTTAAATCCCCCTCTTACTTCTCAGGTATTATGCTCCAGTGGAATTGAATGCTCAGCACCAGGCAGGGGAGACAAGCTGATATATTGGGGGTCGTTAAGAGAGAAGGCGGTAGAACCAGCCTCCCAGCCCCATCTTCCTTCCCATGTCCGTTCTCAGCGTCTGGCACCCTCCTCAGTCTTGGGTCCCAAGCTGCTGAAGGGCGTTGGGGGCAAAGCTGACAGGGTCAGACCGGCTCTCAGGGCACCATCAGATCAGGAAGGCCGTGCTCACTGTTGTGACCCCGTCGTGTGCTTGGGAGTTGGTCCCCTGAGGTCCTAGCCCAGCTCCCCTCTGTTGCATCCTCCCCTCCCATTGCCTTAATTCTTCCCAAGTCCCACTTTGGGAGGAGGGACATCATCCCAACTGGCTCAACCGCTTTGCCTTGCCTGGGGAGACAAAGTTTCATGTTCAGGTGAAACCATTTTAATGGATGGCTTATGCTGCCCCAAACAAGACGTCTCTAAGTGGTTTCTCAAAATAACACATCCCAAACCAAAATACACTCCAGATCAAACATCTAGAATATTCAGTATGACTCTCAGATTACCTTTTCCTGTGGAAAGATCATCAGAGCAGTGGCCTCTAGGACATTCTTCACGCAAGAGGGAAGATTGTTGGGTCTGAAGGCACCTCGGCCAAGCTCCTGAGAAGGGAAGAGGATTAACTTCGCCCTTGGGGTTTCCAATGGTCTCAGCAGAGTTAGGAACCAAAAATGGGGGCCATGGCTGCGAGACCTTTGAAAGTACGGGAGGGGGCTTCTCTGGTGGTTCAGTGGTAAAGAATCTCCTTGTAATGCAAGGGACACGGGTTTAGTCCCTGGTCTGGGAAGATCCCACAAGCCGAGGGGCAGCTGAGCCCGAGTGCCACAATTACTGAAGCCCATGCACCCTAGAGCTGGTGCTCTGCAACGAGAGAAGCCACCGCAATGAGACGCCCCTGCATTGCAACTAGAGAGCAGCCCCTGCACGCCGCAACTAGAGAAAAGCCCTCTTGCATCAACAAAGACCCAGCACAACCAAAAATAAATTTAAAAAAAAATCTCTGATGCATAAAAAAAACACAAAAGTATGGGCTCCCATGTAACTAGCTTTGTTGGAGGTTTCATTATCTGCAGACCCCTTCACTATGAGGGTAATCAGTCAGCCCCTCAAATGGCCAAGTGGGATTACCTTCAGCAGCAGCAGAGAAAGGGCAGGCTGGGTGCTGGTTTGGGTGGGGGAGTCCAGAGTAAAGAGGACCTGAAAGTCTGTAGACTCCCGAGGTTCAATCTTGGAAGCAAAGACAACTCAGAGCAATTCTAGAATTCTAGGCCTGAGGTGTGTCTAGGGGGCCAGGACTACCGTGAGAAGAGGGGAGGGGGCGGGCAAGCCGAGCGAAGAGGCCGTCATTTTCCAGCTGCGCTCTCCAGTCCTCTGGCTGTAGCAAGGACCCCAGGCCCTGGAGCAGTCGGAACTCTGCACGCTTCTCTGGGCTCCAGGAGCCTTTTTCACTCGGAAGGAGAAACTAAATGAGTCAAGGGAATCGGAAAGATGGAGTATGGGAGGTGATGCATGATACAGGATGCTCGGGGCTTGTGCACTGGGATGACCCAGAAGGATGGTGTGGGGAGGGAGGTGGGAGAGGGGTTCAGGATGGGAAACACGTGTATACCCGTGGCGGATTCTTGTCGATGTATGGCAAAACCAATACAATATTGTAAAGTAATTAGTCTCCAATTTAAATAAATAAACTTATATTTAAAAAATGGCTTTAGACAATGGGAGGTAGGGGGCGTACTCAAGCAGAAAGCCTGGACTCTGATGTTTGTGATAGTGCCTTGTAACTGGAATGCACTATCCAAACGCTATTATAAAATCGCGTTTTCTATTATGAGAAGAGATTCTGCCTCGTGGCCGCTAGGGGGCAGCCGAGTCCCACGCGGTTGAGATGGTTTCCGCGCGGAAGGCCCACCTTGGTGTGCCAAGACGAGGACAAGAAGGGCAGCCCTGCGGAGACACCGCCAACCACGGACCTAGAGGCTCGGGGGCGAAGCTCAAGTAGGACACTTTTGTGGGAGGCTTGCTTCCTTGCTCTCTGCAATCCCCACGCACGCCCTGAACTCACTCAGAGCTTCCTGTCTGCCCCCCCAGCCCCACTCAGAGGCTGTGCCCCACAGAACGCCTGCTAGGACTGGCCCGCCCCATCCAATTTCAGTTCTTATTTTCTCGGGTTCTCCTAAAACACTGGCTCACCTGAGAAACTCATGTATGCTGAATGGCAGATGACTAAATGTACTGTTTAGCCCATCAAGGGGTATCCAAGCTGAGAGTGCTGTGCTCTGCTGGGCTTAGCTGCTCAATCGTGTCGGACTCTTTGTGACCCCATGAACTGTAGCCCTCCAGGCTCCTCTGTCCACGGGGATTCTCCAGGCAAGGACCCTGGAGTGGGTTGCCATGCCCTCCTCCAGGGATCTTCCCAATCCAAGGATGGAACCCAGGTCTCCCCATTGCAGGTGGATTCTTTACTGTCTGAGCCACCAAGGAAGGCCAAGAATTCTGGAGTGGGTAGCCTATTCCTTCTCCAGGGGAACTTCCCCACCCAGGAATCCAACCGGGGTCTCCTGCATTGCGGGCCAATCCTTTACCAGCTGAGCCACCAGGGAAGCCCAAGCAGAGGGTATTTGATCCCTAATAATGATGTGGTCAACTATTTCCTCAGCCCCTGCATGGACGGGTTATCAGTCAGTTCAGTTCAGTTGCTCAGCCATATCCGACTCTGCGACCCCATGGACTGTAGCACGCCAGGCCTCTCTGTCCATTGCCAACTCCCGGAGTTTACTCAAACTTGTGTCCATTGAGTTGGTGATGCCATCCAACCATCTCATCCTCTGCCATCCCCTTTTCCTCCTGCCTTCAATCTTTCCCAGCATCAGGGTTACAGTAAGCTCTAACACGATATTTTTCTGATATCTTCTGCCACTGTTATGGTACCATCCAAAAAGTCTCTTGCACACATTTCTGAAACTCTCCAAAAGGCATTTTATAGGAGCTCCACCTACGACCCAGACCACTCATCATGGGGAAGCTTCTGACTGTTTCTATTGTAACGTTAGAGGGACCAGCTGCCTTCCCCCATATAAAGGTGTCCTCAGTGTACCAAACCC
The DNA here is from genome assembly GCF_042477335.2 of Ovis canadensis. Lineage (NCBI taxonomy): Eukaryota > Metazoa > Chordata > Mammalia > Artiodactyla > Bovidae > Ovis > Ovis canadensis. The sequence continues at coordinate 89,659,768 of NC_091251.1, forward strand.
AAAGCAATAACATGAAAATATCCACAGTCAGTGGATATATAGCGCTTATGTGACTGGCATTTTCCTAAGGACTTATATGCACTTAGTTTTCACAACAACTGGGAGGAACTATTGTTATTATCCCTGCTACACAAGCGAGGAAAGTGAAGCCCAGAGAGGTTAAGTACTTTGACCAAGGTCACACAGCTGATGAGTGGGAGAGCCAAGATTGTTGTGAAGACTAAATGCGCGTAAGTCATTAAGAAAGTGCCAGGCAGTCCAGCTCTTCAGCCAGATTTGTAACCAATACACACAATGTCTCTTTAGAGAGTTCAAGAAACTGCATTTCAGCCTGGAGTCTCTTCACAGTCTTTCTTACTAGGACACAGTCGGGCAGACCTTTACTCTACTCAACAATGCCCCTTCCTTCAGACCTCGTTTTCCGGGCCTTCCTTCCATTAATATTGGATATCTACCAGGTCGCTCCTTGGGCTTCCCTTGGGGCTCGGTGGCAAAGAATCCACCTGCTAATGCAAGAGATGCGGGTTCAGCACCTGGGTCAGGAAGATCCCCAGAGAAGGAAATGGCAACCCACACAAGTATCCTTGCCTGGAAAATTCCATGGACAGAGGAGTCTGGCAGGCTATACAGTCCACGGTGTCGCAAAGAGTTGGACACGACTGAGCGACTAAGCAGCAACAACCAGGTTGCTCCTACAGGCAAGCTCCCTGCAGCTTTTCCTGAGTGTTGAGTTCCTTTCCAGCCGCTGCCCTGGGATCCAGGCCAGGAGACAGATAGATAGGCTTTGGTTTGAAGAAGCCTGATAGACTTTGGGCAGCCTCTCTCATCTCTGCCTGCAGGCAGCCACCTCATCTGGTCATCCTAAAGTTGGTCCGTGTGGCAGGGGGTATTACCCCACAAGGTCAAAGGGATAAAAGAATCATGGAGTAGGAAGGCTCAAGACCCCTCCTCTTGTTTTATAGAAAATAAAAGCTCATAGAGGTGAAATGATTTGCCCAAGCTCACCAAGCTGAAGCCATCACTAGAAACTAGATCATTTCATTAATAACAATAACAACATCTAATGTTTATTAAGTGCTTATGACATGTTAGGTGCCAACAGCCCTTTATACGCATGACCTCATTTCATTCTTTTGACATCCCTATGCTGTGCCATGCTGTGTGATATGCTTAGTCGTGTCCGACTCTTTTCGACCCCATGGACTGCAGTCTGCCAGGCTCCTCTGTCCGTAGAGATTTTCCAGGCAAGAATACTGGAGTGGGTTGCCATGCCCTCCTCCAGGGGATCTTCCCATCCCAGGGATCGAACCCAGATCTCCCGCCTTGCAGGCAGATCCTTTCCCAGCTGAACCACCAGTGAAGCCTAACATCCCTATAACCTGGCTCTATTTGATCTTCATGTTACAAATGTAGAACCTGAGATTGTAAGAAATCAAGTAATTTGCTCAAGATTGCATGGCTTGTCAGCTGTGGAGCTGGCATTGAACCCAGATTTGTCTTTGACTCCAGAGTTGTTGCTCTGAACTCTTACAGTGTATAAGGGAATCACAGGCATCCTTGTTACACTCTTGAAGGTGGAGGGCAAGCCTGGCTGTGTCTTGGTTAGAGCTGAGGCACGTGGCCCCAGTCATACATGCCAGTCCCCTTTTCTGCTTGACAAATCCCATGCCCTGCATGACAAAGACCCAGGGCAGCCTGGGACAGAACCCGAGTCCTGCAGACGACCTGAGTTCACTTACGTACCATCGGAGCTTGGGGAAGATAGATTATAGGGAATAATATCAGGGCACTGCAAAATGGGGAAGAATCCAGCTCAAAACCAAGGCCCAAGTGTCTGGTTCTGGAGAAACTCTGTCCTGGCCCCGCACCGGTGCTGGACTAAAATGTCAGTGCTCCAAACGAAGGAGAGGGTTGCTGGGCAGAGCTGAGGGAGACACCCCGCTGAGAGTTCAAGAGACTTTTCTCTAACTGTACACCCTCAAAGAAGGACGAAGAGCAGGCCTTTATTGGCAAGAAGGTGACCCAAGTGGAGTGTCATATTGACGAACAGCTGATGCTGATGGTGTCAAGGGGATAGAGTTTTAGAGGAGGCCAGTGGTGACAACGGGAGGGGTTGAGTCTTGGCATCGAGGGGGTTGGTGCAAGTATCAGGCACAGCCCCGGGACTCAAGACCCAGATGAGCACTCAGGACCTTGGAGGACCTGCTCATCACCTGGCAGAGAGCTTCATTAAGTGGAGGCAAGGCTCCGCTGCTCATTCCAATCCCTTGGGGACTCTGATTAACTCACTTAAAAAAGAGTGATTGTATAGTCGATTTACAATGTTGTGTTAATTTCTGCTGTACAGCAAAGTGACTCAGTCATACATGTATATACACATATTCTTCTTCATATTCCTTTCCATGATGGTTAATCACAGGATTTTGAACTATAGTTCCCTGTGTAATACAGTAGTACCTTGTTGTTTATCCATCTTATATACCATAATTTGCACCTGCTAATCCCAAACTCCCAGTTCTTTCCCCTTCTCCCTTTCCCACTTGGCAACTACAAGGCTGTTCTCTATGTCTGTGAGTCTGTTCTTGTTTCATAGATATATTCATTTGTGTTGTGCTTTAGATTCCACATATAAGTGATATCATATGGTGTTTGTCTTTTTCTGACTTACTTTCCTTGGTGGGATAATTTCTAGGTCCATCCGTGTTGCTGCAAATGGCATTATTTCATTCTTTTTGATGGCTGAGTAATACTGCATTGTGTGTGTGTGTGTGTGTGTGTGTGTGTGTGTGTGTGTGTGTGTGTACACCACATCTTCTTTACCCATTCATCTGTCGATGGACGTTCAGGTTGTTCCCATGTCTTGGCTATTGTGAATAGTGCTTCTATGAACACAGGGGTACACGTTATCTTTTAGAATTATAGTTCAGTCTGGGTGTAAAGCAGTTATTTCTTGCTGTGCCTTTGGGACCTCAAAATGCTCTGGGAAAATGTCTCCCCAAATATGTCTTTGTCTTTACACACAATTCTATGTTACCCCAATCACTTGACAAGAGGAGTCTCTGTTCTCTCTGGATTTCAAAAAGATAAATCAGAAAATGTGAAATCCATGGCAGGGCTGGACATCCAGTTCTAGTTTACAAACTCTGGATTAACACAAGCAAGGAAAAATGGTTTGGGAGGCGTGAGCTGGGTCATGTTCCAGGAGTTCCCGCACCTAAGCTCAGGGGAGCTGAGCCGTCGGTACCTGTCTGAGGGCCATTGGCGCCCATGCTCTAGATGCCATTGCTGGATGACGATAAAAATGGGCATGCAGTTCTATCTACGTTTTCCCCCTTCATTACACATTAAAATATGTTTTAACATTAGTTTCTCTATATACATGGAACAAAAAAGGGATGTAGTGAGAAGTGTCCCTCTTGCCCTTTCTCTCTGTCCTGCCCACCCCAGGGGCAGCCACTAGTAATTGGTAATATCTGCCTGATGCTTTACAGGTTAAATGATGATTTCCCATAAACCATCTCATCAGATCCCAGCAATAACTCCCTGAAATATGGTAGGCATAAATTTTTACTGTCTCCTTTTACGGATCGGGAGTACAGCTCAAAGAAATTAAGTGACCTGCTCAGAGCGACACTTCTGGTAAATGACAGAGTCAAGACTGAGGCCTTGGTGGTCTGAGCCCAATTTCCGAGCTCTTTGAATTACATCACACTGCCTCCTTTGCAAAAGAGTCCTGGGTTCTTAGAATTCGGCAAATGCCATAAATATTTCACCTTCTGTGAAAAGAGACTTGTGGTTGGTCAGGAAACAGGAAAAATCTCATTTCTTGAGTATTTACATTCCGGAGTGGACTGTTCATTCTCTGCTTTGGGCAGCTTACAAGGACATTTCTCTGTGTTTTAGATAATCCTACAATTAAAAGTCACCACTGGGGACGATTTCAGGTGAAACTGGGGATCCTGTGTAGACTAGTTTCATAGGGCTCCATAGCACAGTACCACAAATGAGGGGCTTAAATCAACAGAAATTTCTATCTCACAGTTCCAGGGGCCAGAAGTCTGAGATCAAATTAGGGGCAGGGTTGGTTGCTTCTGGAGACTTTGAGGGAGGATCTGTCCCAGGCCTTTGTCCCGGCTTTTGGTGGTTCCAGCAACCTTGGCATTCCTCGGGCTCTAGACGCTCTGCCGCGTCAACCCCCGTCTGTTGCCACACGGCATTCTTCATCTCTGTGTCTGTGTCTGCGTGTTTGTGTCTGTGTCTGCGTCTTTCTCTTTTATATAGACAAGAGTCACTGGGTTTAGGGCCTCCACTAATCTCAGACGGTAAATAATCTGCCTGCAATGCAAGAGACCTGGGTTTGATCCCTGGATTGGGAAGATCCCCTGGAGAAGGGCATGGCAACCCACTCCAGTATTCTTGCCTGGAGAATCTCATGAACAGAGGGGCCTGGTGGGCTACAGTCCATGGGGTCGCAAAAAGTCAGACACAACTGAGCCATATTCTAACACACATCTATATATCAAATGATATAAAACACGAATCCAGTTATGACCTCATTTTAACTAATTATGTTTGCAAAGACCCTATTTTCCAAATAAGATCACATTCTGAGGTTCTCTGTGGACATGAGGGGATACTTATTCAACTTAGTACACTGTCTTCCTGTTTCTTTGATAAAAAGGGATGAAAGTGAAAGTGAAGTTGCTCAGTTGTGTCCGACTCTTTGCAACCCCATGGACTGTAGCCTACCAGGCTTCTCCATCCATGGGATTTTCCCGGCAAGCATACTGGAATGGGTTGCCATTTCCTTCTCCAGGGGATCTTCCCAACCCAGGAATTGAACCTGAGTCTCCCACGTTGCAGGCAGATACTTTACCCTGTGAGCCACTTCTCGGCCTTTTGGCTAAGATCAAGTGTAAAGAGGGATGACACTTCTGGAATACTCGAAGTCTTCCTAACCAGCTATATCCTCACACAGAAAGGTGCTGCCAGGACAATCCTGCCTATCTAACAGGCAGGGAAAGGAAAAGGCAGTCAGACAAACAGAGGTGACTTCAGAGCAGCTCACAGACTGCTGCTGGCTGCCGTTGAGAAGCACTGTTCCCTGGGCCTGGGGTTGGGGTGGGGGAGTGTTATCATTTTATCAGCATGGATTTGTATTTTAATAAGCCTGAGAATGAAGAGTGGGACAGAGGGAAGGAAACGGGAAAGGGAGAGCTGGTTTACTCACAAAAATGATTCTCCCTCCCCCCAGAATAGCTGGAAATTAATTTAACTCGGGATAAGTGATGTTTCTTCAAAGAAAATTTTAAAGCAGGAAGAGAATAGCAAAACACAAGCGAATGAAGAACTATACTCTCCTCCTGATCATAAAGTCTAACTTAAGTTCAGATTACAAAAGAATATAAATTAACACAATGAGATACATCACAATATTTAACAAATAAGTTATAAAACTCAGCTGGAGTATGAATGGGAAAAATGTCACAAAATGTTTTCAGGAAACTTAAAATAACCACTACCCTGGTGGCTCAGTGGTAAAGAATCTGCCTGCCAGTCAAGAGACACAGGTTCTATCCCTGGGTCAGGAAGATCCCCTGCAGAAGAGAATGGCAACCCACTCCAGTGTTCTTGCCTGGGAAATCCCATGGATAGAGGAGCCTGGCAGGCTATATAGTCCATGGGGTCACTAAAGAGGCAGACAGGACTTAGCGACTAAATAACAACAAAATAACCAGACAGTCATTACTATATTCTACTGGGATAAAGACAAGAGAAACTGCCCAGGGTAGTGGAATAGACTCCACAGAAAGAGACTGAAGTTATTTAAGGACTTGATGTAAGGTGACTGAGTGTCAGCACAAGGCTATTAGAAAGAATCACTATTTAACAAATATCATCTAAATCCTGGGATATCAGCATGGATCAGAATTAGCTTATATCCATATTTTTCACACCATGCACTACAACACATTTCAAATGGGCCATAAAAAGCCAGAGCAGGAAATGGAAAAGCAAATGTGTTTCAGCTGTGATGAGGAGAAAATATTTTGACTCTTGATGAAAGAGATATCAGGGACAGGATGGATGGATCCAAATGTGTTGTTAAAAGCCTTTTGTGCCACAGAATGTAATAAAGCCAACACAAAAACGAAAGCCACAGAAGAGGGGGAAATATACGTGGCAAATAAAGCTTTCTCTCCAAAATAGCTAAGGAATTGATGTAACTATAAAAGGCCAGGATCCTGCTCCTTTTTTGAGAAGCAGTCAAAGGAAATGAGTGGATAGTTTACACACAAAGCTTTACATCGAAAAATGACCAGCCCCATTATAAACCTTGAACTTGCAATATGGACAACTTTTATATTGCTACAGAAATCCATTTAAAGGCTAAACGTTAATGTTTAATTATTCAAGTTCCCTTGAGACTAACTTGGGAAAAACTACAAAACAATGCCTAGCCTTTGATTCCATAATCTTTCTTTTAAGAAAATGTCTGAAGAAAATTATGCAAAAGAAAAAACATTATTTCTACCAGATCTTCATTGCAGTATTATTTAAATAGAAAGCAGTAGATAGCAATCACTTGCATACTGATTTTTTTAACTCCTTGAAGCAAGGTCTTAGGCTCCCCTACAACAGAATCATCCAGGAGGCTTGTCCAAATGCAGATTTGGGGGCCACATTTCGGACCTACTTCATCAGAATCTCTGAAGGGCACCTGGGAATATTCATTTTATGAAGCAGGCCAGATGACTCATAACTCCACTGAAATTTAAGAACCACCGAACTGTAAGCAAACTGCAGACCACGGGAACATTGAGAGGACTAGACAGCGTTTCAGGTGACAGACCCTGTGCCTGCATAAAACTGGATAGAAGGCATAGTGATGACTGCAGAGGACTCAAAGCCCGTGGGCAGCTCACGCCCCACGTGAGACACCCACAGAGCAGTGGCCACAACAGGATAAAATCACTGATGTCCTTGGTGCTCGTTATATTGTATTTTGTTTCAGACGTTGTTTATAGGATTCATCATGGGCATACAAGTTTTTCACTGATTTGTCAAACTCCCATGAAAGGCACTCGAAAAGTTAAGTGCTGTGTATCGTAGGGAGCTCAGTTTGCTGCTCTGTGATGACCAGAGCGGGTGGGATGAGGGGAGGCTGGGAGGGAGGCCCAGGAGGGAGCGGCTGTATGCATGCATATAGCTGGTTCATGTCGAGGTACAGCAGAAACAAACACGGTGTTGTAAGGCAACTGTACCCCAGCTGAAAACAACAAACATCGACCAATGACCTCCATGATTCCTGGATGTCACCCCCTCTCCCTTTCTTCCCTTGGACCCCAGCCTCTGGGCAGTAACAGGCCCTTTCTGCCTTGGATTCGATCCAAAGCCTCACATCCCACTGACTGTCACCCCACTGCTTCCTTGGCTGTGTCCAGTATTTGCAGCTGTGGGGATGTAGTCCTCTCATCAGGATACAGTTTTGCAACAAACTGGGGGTGGGGGCAGTGAGAGCTTAGCAGGCAGCTTGTTGGAGACTGTTGGATAGTCCCTTTTCAGGGTGAGGAAGGGAGACAGGTCTGATGGGGTGAGTTGCTAATGCAGTTCTGAGCATCTGTGGCTCCCAGAGGGCTTACTTCCCAGCGGGCTGATCCCCAAGGTACAGAAATGCCACCAGAGATCTGCTTCCCACAGAAGCCGCCTTCCTGGAACCAACAGATCCGTTCTTGCCCGGAGCCTTGGGGCTTCTTGCCAAGATCTATGGATGTCACAAGAAACTACTGTCCGGTCAAGGTTGGCCAACCTCCCTTAAGAAGGTTGGGCAAATGCCCAGGACACCAGGCGCCTGTGTGGGATGGGGGAACCCGTTATGGAACAGCCGGGGGGTTGTGGGAGCCAGACTTTGCTCAGCAACATACCTAAGATTCAAATCTTGATGTTCTGCCTCCCCAAGGGAGTGCAAATGCCTCCTTTCATGCTCGCGCATGTGTTCCCTGGCCCTGAAATAGCAGTCCTCGCTCGCCTCTGGCTATCTCGCAGCTGTGCCGTCTAGGTGGTAACCAGTCTTGGGCATCTGTATATGGTTCAGCAGAGGAGCTCCTTTTCCATGAGGGAGACCAGGCTGGGGAAGGACACCCAACTCGGGACACCAGAGTGGGTACTGGGAGTTGTCGCTTTGTTCCCAGCCTCCATCCAACACCCTATAACCTCTCTGTCACCTGCAGCCCTTTTGGAAGTCTTTCCCACAGGTTCAGAAACCAGCCCAGAGGGTAGATTCTGTACTTTGCCAGCCTCCTGTGCAATGAACCAGCCCCTCAAGGGAGAGAGCAGAGGAGCAGAAGCCGGAGGGGCGAGAGAGACACTGGGCTGTGATCCTATTGTGACTTTCGGAATGGACTGTTCATCTTCCATCCAGAAGCAGTTGAGTACCAAGTGCTGTGCTAGGAAGCTACAACTGAGAACAGACAGACCGCCTGCCTTCGCGGAAATTATAGTCTGGTGGAGGCGGCAGAAGATAAACAAGTCGGCAAAGTCACGAAATGACATTTATATTGTAATGAGTGCTCAGAAGAAAATAAACAGGTGCTGTGGTAGAAAATAAAGTGGAATTCTGTTTCAGAAAGGAGGGTCAGGGACGCCCCCACTGAGCTGAGCCTGGGCGACTGGAAGCCGTTGACTGGGAACAGCAAGCTGCTGAGGGATCAGAAGGCCCTGAGGAAGAAAAGGGCATGGTGGGTCCCAGGAACTGCAGGCTCATCAGTGCTGGGGTTCACTGAGTGAGGGCAAGACCTGTGGCTTAAGATGGTTGGATGGGCAGGGGCCGGGCCAGTCAGGCCAAGTTGAGGAGTTTGTATTTTTGTCCATGTAAAATGGGAGATTATTGAAGGCTTTTAACCAAGTGGCATGATCTGGTTTAAATGTCCAAGCTGCACTGCTGCTGTAGGTCTGAGAATAGGCTTCAGGGGCTACAGTGGAAAAAATGAGAGCAGTTAGCAACCTCTGCAGTGTCCAGGTGGAGTGGAGGGGAAGGGGTGGAGCTTGAGATGTATTTGGGAGGTTGGACCCTGGAGTGAGGGGTGGGGGAGAATTGAGACTGAATCTCAGACTTGCAGCTTGAGCCACCTGATGGTGAGTGGTGTCAGTCACCGAGGTGGGGAGGACCTTAAGAGGGAGGAGGACAGGGAGTGGGGGATGGGGACAGGACGAGGTCCTCAGGCTTGTCCTGACTCCAAAGTCAAGGAAGTCATTACCCCATGTTCCTTCCCAGCCTCTCCTGTGAGAGGCTGTGAACCTCACAGGCTATGAACAAGGCCTGTGAACGTCATTTTCCAGGCTGAGAGAAGCAGATTGGGCCCAATGAGTCAAGAGTCGGGGCTGAGAGATGACAACAAGGAGCCAGTTTGGGTCCTTCTGCACCCAGCCTGGCTCTCTCTTTCCTAGTCCAGCTATGAAACCCCCTTCCAAACACCTCGCCAAGGCCACTTTGAGGCACCTTGGTAACCACTCCCAGGACAGGAGGCTCTGGCTCCAAGATATTTTGTCCCATCCCTAAATGCTTTTTCCAGTGCCCCTTCCTTGTCGGCATCTAAAGGGTGGGGTGCTCTTACGCTGGAGCAGGAACCTAGGAAGCAGAGACAGGGGCTAGACATTGGTTTTAGCTCCTACCTGGCTGGGCCCATTACTTCCCTTCTCTGAGAACTTAATATTTCTGACTGAAAAATGGAACACAATCCCCCCTTTCTTTGTGTGTGTTAGTCGCTCAATCGTGTCCGACTCTTTATTACCCCATGGAGTGTAGCCTGCCAGGAATTCTCCATGGAATTCTCCAGACAAGAATACAGGAGTGGGTTGCCTTTCCCTTCTCCGAGGAGAGGGGGTTAGGAATGGGGGCTTTAGAGTCAGGAGGACCTCAGTTCCAATCCCAGCTAGCTGTGTGATGTTGGCAGGTCACTGTCTAAGCTGCAGTCATGTCACCTTCAAAAGGGAAACATTAAGCCTCTTTCCTATGGGACTCTTGTGAGGATAAAGAGAGATTATGGAGGCCAAGGGCCTTGCTTTCCCATAGCATCACTGTAAATGGTCGCTGGTGTTATTGTGTTGTTGCTGAACATTGACTGATGAAGAACATCCATAAAGGGGCAAGGACGGGTGCCAGTTTCCCTAAGACAAGTGAGAAATTATAGGATCTGGACAATGAGTTTTCATCTACATACCTCAAGTTTTAGACACACACACACTTTTAATCTGACCTCTGCAGAGTTAGGAAAGTCCAAGGTCAACTGAATATTATTTTGTGACTTCATTTTTGGTCTGTGCCTTAGTGACCTTATCTGCAAAATGCAAATAAAAATCATTTCTAACTCATGGGGTTGCTGTGAAACTTAAGTGAGTTAGCTTGTTAAACACTAAGTATCTAAAGTATTTAATAGAATGTCAGGAACAGGCTCTTGTTCATATTTTAGCAGCAGCAGCAGCAGAGATGGTAGTGGTAGCAGAGTAGTAGCAATAGCAGCAATAATGGTAGTAGAGAAGGCGATGGCGCCCCACTCCAGCACTCTTGCCTGGAAAATCCCATGGACAGAGGAGCCTGGTGGGCTGCAGTCCATGGGGTCGCCAAGAGTCGGACAAGACTGAGCAACTTCACTTTCACTTTCCACTTTCACGCACTGGAGAAGGAAATGGCAACCCACTCCAGTGTTCTTGCCTGGAGAATCCCAGGGACAGGGGATCCTGGTGGGCTGCCGTCTATGGGGCCACACAGAGTTGGACACGACTGAGGCGACTTAGCAGCAGCAGCTATAGTAACAGAAGCAGCAGTGGTAGTACCAGCAGTAATAACAGAAGCAGTAAAAGTTGTTCAGTCACTGAGTTGTGTCCGACTCTTTGTGACCCCATTGACGGGAGCACACCAGACTCCTCTGTCCCCCATTATCTCCCAGAGTTTGCTCAAACTCATGTGTATTGACTCGGTGATGCTATCTAACCATCTCGTCTTCAGTCGCCCCCTTCTCTTCCTGCCTTCAATCTTCTCCAGCATCAAGGTCTTTTCCAATGATTCAGCTCTTCGCACCAGGTGGCCAAAGTTTGGAGCTTCAGCTTCAGCCTCCGTCCTTCCAAGGAGTATTCAGGATTGATTTCCTTTAGGATTGACTGGTTGGATCTCCTTGCAGTCCGAGGGACTCTCAAGAGCCTTCTCCAGCACCACAGTTCAAAAACATCAATTCTTCAGCACTCAGCCTTCTTCAGTAGCAGTGGTAGCAATGATGGTAGTAGCAGTATTAATAGTAGGAGCAGTAGGCTTTCATCAGCATGGCTTAGGGTGAAATGTCTCTTTACTGTGGTAAATGCTTCCATTCTCTCATCAAAAGAAGAAGAAATGAATGACTAAGGGCTGGGCTGCTGACTATTCGCAGAACTGATAATTCTGGACAAAGGTGCAGAGCTGAAAGATTCATCCATCCTACCACATAAGAGCTTGAAGATGGATCTGGGAGCATGTGAAATTCAATAGTCACCAAACTCTAGGTGTCAGACATGGATGTCTACAATGCTATTTTCTCCAGGATAGGGTAATATGGGGAAAAAATAACAACTAGTGGGTTTTTATTAAATCTAAATTTACTCCATTTTTCAACTTCAAGATTTTCATCCTTCAGACATTTGGTGTTGAAATAGTCTTTCTTTTATTAAATGTTGGTGATAGTTTTTGGTGATGTGACTGTTTGATAATCCATACTGGTGGATGTGACTGGTGATGATCCATACTGGTCCATGAAACCCCAAATCTGAAAACCACTGGTCTTTTTTACAAATGGTGAAACTGAGAGAAGGGGAAAGGAGTTACATGCCCAAGGTCACAAGTTCTGCGGTTCGGACAGAGCCAGGGCTGGGACCTGAGTGTCCTAACTTCCAGGCCAGTGCTCTTCTCACTGGGCTCTTCCACGGCTCATCTAGTGTTCTTTCACTTTCTTTTGCCTTAAGCAAAAGAGAAATTCAAAAAGACTCCAGCTAGAAAAAAGGAGAGATAGATTCTTAACAGGAAAAAAAAGCTTTGAATGTTTATGAAATCCCTGGAAATAGACTCCCATCACAACCAGAGGAAAGGAGTACATCATGAGAACCAGCTGAGAGGAGATACCCCTCGTCCAAGGTAAGGAGCAGTGGCTGCGCTTTGCTGGAGCAGCCGTGAAGAGATACCCCACATCCAAGGTCAGAGAAACCCAAGTAAGACGGTAGGCACTGAGAGAGGGCATCAGAGGGCAGACAGACTGAAACCACAATCACAGACAACTAGCCAGTCTGATCACATGGACCACAGCCTTGTCTAACTCAATGAAACTAAGCCATGCCGTGTGGGGCCACCCAAGATGGACAGGTCACAGTGGAGAGGTCTGACAGAATGTGGTCCACTGGAGAAGGGAATGGCAAACCACTTCAGTATTCTTGCCTTGAGAATCCCATAAACAGTATGAAAAGGCAAAAAGATAGGACACTGAAAGATGAACTCCCCAGATCGGTAGGTGCCCAATATGCTATTAGAGATCAGTGCAGAAATAACTCCAGAAAGAATGAAGGGACGGAGCCAAAGCAAAAACAACAGTTGTGGATGTGACTGGTGACAGGAGCAAGGTCTGATGCTGTAAAGAGCAATATTGCATAGGAACCTGGAATGTCAGGCCCATGAATCAAGGCAAATTGGAAGTGGTCAAACAGGAGATGGCAAGAGTGAACGTTGACATTCTATGAGTCAGCGAACTACAATGGACTGGAATGGGTGAATTTAACTCAGATGACCATTATATCTACTACTGAGGACAGGAATCCCTTAGAAGAAATGGAGTAGCCATCATGTCAACAAAAGAGTCCGAAATGGAGTACTTGGATGCAGTCTCAAAAATGACAGAATGATCTCTGTTCGTTTCCAAGGCAAACCATTCAATATCACAGTAATCCAAGTCTATGCCCCAACCAGTAACACTGAAGAAGCTGAAGCTGAACGGTTCTATGAAGACCTACAAGACCTTCTAGAACTAACACCCAAAAAAGATGTCCTTTTCATTATAGGGGACTGGAATGCAAAAGTAGGAAGTCAAGAAACACCTGGAGTAACAGGCAAATTTGGCCTTGGGATGTGGAATGAAGCAGGGCAAAGACTAATAGAGTTTTGCCAAGAGAACGCACTGGTCATAGCAAACACCCTCTTCCAACAACACAAGAGAAGACTCTACACATGGACAGTACATCATGTGTACTATGCAGAGTACATCATGAGAAACACTGGGCTGAAAGAAGCACAAGCTGGAATCAAGATTGCCAGGAGAATTATCAATAACCTCAGATATGCAGATGAACACCACCCTTATGGCAGAAAGTGAAGAACTAAAGAGCCTCTTAATGAAAGTGAAAGAGGAGAGTGAAAAAGTTGGCTTAAAGCTCAACATTCAGAAAATGAAGATCATGGCATCTGGTCCCATCACTTCATGGGAAATAGATGGGGAAACAGTGGCTGACTTTATTTTTTGGGGCTCCAAAATCACTGCAGATGGTGATTGCAGCCGTGACATTAAAAGACGCTTACTCCTTGGAAGGAAAGTTATGACCAACCTAGACAGCGTATTAAAAAGCAGAGACATTACTTTGCCAACAAAGGTCCATCTAGTCAAGGCTATGGTTTTTCCAGTGGTCATGTGAGAGTTGGACTATAAAGAAAGCTGAGCGCAGAAGAATTGATGCTTTTGAACTGTGGTGTTGGAGAAGACTCTTGAGAGTCCCTTGGACTGCAAGGAGATCCAACCAGTCCATCCTAAAGGAGATCAGTCCTGGGTGTTCATTGGAAGGACTGATGCTGAAGCTGAAACTCCAGTACTTTGGCCACCTCATGCGAAGAGCTGACTCATTTGAAAAGACCCTGATGCTGGGAAAGATTGAGGGCAGGAGGAGAAGGGGATGACAGAGGATGAGATGGCTGGATGGTATCACTGACTCAATGGACATGAGTTTGGGTAAACTCTGGCAGTTGTTGATGGACAGGGAGGCCTGGCGTGCTGCAGTTCATGGGATCGCAAAGCGTCAGACACAACTGAGTGACTGAACTGAACTGAACACAACCAGAGTTTCCCCTTTCTGGTTCAAAACCCATCATTAGACTTGCCCAGATTCTTAGCCTCCACCCCACCCCTCCAACATACACACCCCACCCCCTCACACACACAAACACACACACAAGAGGTTGATCTGCACCCTCATACACATACAGAGACTCCTCACTCTGATCAGTTCCTGAGGACCCAGACTTGGCCTCACTCACCCTGACTCACGCCTTTTCTCAGGAGGCACCAGCCTGGAGTGTCTAATCTACCCCACATTAAACGCATCTCACTTCTTCCTCAGGGACAGAGTTACCTCCCTAGTAAAGGTCATCATAACACACTGTCCCCAGGAGCCTCTGAGACAGGACTTATTGGCCGAGTAGTTATACCTTTCTGCATTTTCTTTACTGTGTTGTTGACAATCTGCACACATCCAGAGAACTAAAAATAAAGAGCAGGAGGGCTGACTTGTTTGAAGCTGGGTCAGTGTTTATTTTCTCAAAGATTGAACTTCCTTGATGTGGATGTAAAGCTACATTAAATGGGCCTTGGATGCATGGACTGTGGTCTGTGTTTTAAATATACAGACAGGGAGGATTTGCCTTGAAAATCTGAACTGTGGAGTCCCTGTCTCTCTCACCTTGCCGCACTCCCAGGTCAGGTCTAGGACGTGGGAGACACACTCCACGAATCTTCTACTTTGCCCCGGTGCTGCCTGATTCTACTTCTCCCCCTGCCTTGACACACTGAGCAAATGGACACCCTTCTCGAGGCCTTACTGTCCCCATCTGGCAAGTGGGTCAGTGAAATAGAATGGGGGGAATGATGGCGGAATATTGATCTCAACTGTTTTAGTGTCTTAAGGATAGAAGTGGTTTGTGACAAAAGAGAGATGAAGCCCTTTCTGGTGGTGATGACCTCCCCACAAGAACATGCCTCTCGCCAAGGATCTCCTTCATGCCTCTCCAGAATAGAAAACACAGGAAGAAATGCCTGGTTCCTATTTCGTGGATGTGAAATGCCCAGGCTGCTATACAGGCACCACCATTTTTAGCCATGCGTAAACAGTAGTCTTGTGTGTTGGCTGCTCTTACTGTCCCCTGCCAGGCCATGAAGAAAAACAAGCTTCCAGAAGGATGCTCCTTCAGGCGGAAGCACCACTGAGAGCACCCTATACCAAGGTGAATGGAAAAGCATCCCAATAAACACATTTTGGATACAAAAGAAAGAGAAAAAGACAGATGAAAAGCCAGTCCTCCAAGACCTTGATGCCCTTTCTTTCTTATTCTGCCCAGCTAGAGATTAAAATGCCTGGGTTCCAGCCCCAAGGCTCAAGACCCCTGGCAGTGAGCCCAGGTAACCACCGTATGCTCAGAGCTATCTCTTCTGTAGGTTCCATTTACAAAGCGGTAATGCCAAGGAAAGGGCCATGTGTAACTTACTCCCTAAATCCTCAGTGCCAGCTTCTCCAGTAGGTGCAATAGACAAGGTGCCTAAAGTCCTGGCTTGGTTAATTTTATGTGTCAGCTTGACTGAGCCATGAGATGCCCAGATATCTGGTTAAACATTATCCTGAGTACGTTTGTGTTTCTGGCTGAGATTTGAATCAGTGGACCCACGGAGCAGATTGCCCTGTCCAGTGTGGGTGGGCCTCATCCAATTTGTTGGAGGCCTAAATAGGACAAAAGAAGGCAGAACAGGGAGGCTTTCAAGTTCTCTTAGCCTGGGACATTGATTTTCTGTCTTCAATCTCAAACTCAGATAAGAACTTATGCCATTGGCTCTCCTGGTTCTTCAGGTTGTCAGCTGAAGCCTGTAGGACTCCTTGGCCTCTGTTACCACATGAGCTAATTCCTTACAATAAATCTCTTCATATATTTATATATCTATATATCTCCTACTGGTTTTCTTTCTCTGGAGAACCCAGACTAATACAGTTACTGGTACTTCTAGGGGTCTGTGAAAACGTTGCAGTTTTTTTAATCAGAAAGAGAAGACAAATATAATAAAAATGAATATACAAAAAAACTAATCAAGGCTGAATTATACTTGTCTTTATGCCAATGTAGTCACAAAGTATACTTTTAAATATATTTTTATAGAAGAATAAGCCTATAAGGGGACAAGTGCCTAAAGCCCAGGAAAGCCATAATGTGACCCCATTCACCCTCCATAGTGCTCCATCCTTGAGGATTGGGGTCATTTTATCTGGGAACCAGTGTCCACCCATTGGTTCAGTGGGTTGACCAGGATGGTGTCTTTATGGCCTTGAACTGACCTTGAAGGTGAGGTTATTTTGGAGTTGTCCTCTTGAGTTGTTTCTATTAATAGAACCGTGTGTGTGTGTGTGTGTGTGTGTCTAGTGGGGGTGGGTCTAGCTGTGCAGAAGGCAGAGTAAACCAGAGCTAGGAATTTGATATCAATAGCTTCTCCTTCAGAAGAGGTTGGCTGTAAGGAGCACCATCCCTACCTCCACCCCGACCAGTTTTCCTCTGTGTCCTGTCCTGGTTCTTGTCTAATTAGGTTGACCTCTCTCTCCTAGAGACCAGGACTCAATATTTAGTCTCCAAGATATATCAGATACTGCTTGGGGGCAGAGATCAACAACACCATGCCTGTAGCCTTTGCAAGCAGTTTTCCCTGGTGGCTCAGACAGTGTAGAAACTGCCTGCAATGCAAGTGACTTGGGTTCACTCCCTGGGTTGGGAAGACCCCATGGAGAAGGGAGTGGCTACCCACTCCAGTATTCTTCCCTGGAGAGTCCCATGGATGGAGGAGACTGGTGGGCTACGATCCATGGGATTGCAGAGTCAGACACGACTGAGACACACACACACAAAGCCTGTAAACAAGCTGACGGAAGAGCGCCAAGTGCTGTGGGAAGCCCCGTTGTAATTCTGCCTGGGTGAGCCACGAAGACGTCACACGGGTGCGAAGGCTTGAGCAAGCCTTGGAAGTATGGTTGTGATTTTGACCACAGATGGAGCCTCAGCAGAGAGGGGGAGAGGGCGTGTATCCTTCCATCTGCCCAGAGGGAAGAATTTGTTTGTGATCATGAGAAATGAGATAGAACTGACGGCAGTTACGTGAAATGAGTTCTGTCCGTTGTGAGCCCCAAATTACAACTCTGTCCTGTGACAGTGTAAAATGATTTCTCCCAGCTAAGAAACAGAAGCAAACGTAAAGGGCCCAGTGGTTGAGACCTCGCCTTCCAATGCAGGGAGTCAGATTTGATCCCTGGTTTGGGAGCTAAGATCCCACATGTCTCAGGGCTGAAAAACCAGAATATAAACAACAGAAACAATATTGTAACAAATTCAATAAAGACTTTTAAATGGCCCAGATTTTAAAAAAAAGAAACTGAAAAAAAAAAGAGTTCCCTGTCATAGAAGACCTACCACCACCACAAAGCATTCTGAGCCCTACAACCCTTGTGATCACCTGCACTTTGACAGGAAAAGAAGGGAAAGAAGGTCATGCCAACAGACAGCATGGCGCAGGCAAAGGGGAGGAGGGCCCGTGCCTTGGGGATGGCAGGTAGTCCTGCCAACTCAGAAGTGGGGTGTAAGAATGGCAAGGCCCCAACTAAGCCCCTTACCCAGATAAGGAAACAGGTACCAAGAAATGGGGCTTCCCTGGTGTCTCAGGCATAGAATCTGCCTGCAATGCAGGAGACCCGGGTTTGATTCCTAGGTAGGGAAGATCCTCTGGAGGAGGGCATGGCAACCCCCTCTAGTACTCTTGCCTGGAGAATCCTATGGACAGAGGAGCCTGGTGGGCTACAGTCCATAGGGTCAAAAAGAGCTGGACATGATGGAGAAAAGGAGCATCCTTGCCTTTCCTGGGAGGAGGGTGGCCTCTTAACAATGAACATGATAAAGTAAGTGTCCAGAGTGTGTTTCTGAAGCTCTTGCTATAAACATCCTAACTGATTGAGGCACTACACATATAATATATATATAGTATAGTGTACTATGTGTAACAGAAAAAGATTAGTCTGTGTTCTGGGTTCCTGGCACAGAGATCCTAAAACCCTTGCAATTTCCTGATAGGAGTGTCTTTTGCTATTCACAATGGGCCCTTTTGAACACACTAGAGTTTATGCTAATGAGGTGACTCAGGATGAGACCCCTAGAGATAGCTTTATAGAAGCTGCTCACCCAAAAGACCAATTATTCTTGAGGGTGGGAATTTTCAGCCCCACCTCCCAACCTCTGAGGAAGAGAGGGGCTGGAGACTGAGTTATAAAAACTCGGGAACAGTGAGATTTGGAATGTTGGGGTTGGTGAACATTTCGAGGCCCTGGGTGGGCAGTGCGCCCTGAGAGGACCCAGAAGCTCCCCCCATACTTTTCCCTGTGTGTCTCCTCCACTCCGCTCTTCCTGAGTTGTATCCTTTATAATAAAGCCATTAAAAGCAGAGCACTTTCCTGAGTTCTGAGTCATTTCAAGTGAATTGTAGAACTTGAAGAGGGGAGTCATGGAAACCCCCAAACTCATAATTGGTCAGGTGGAAGGAAGGGTCACTGGGGGACTCCATTGCAGCTGGCAAGTGCAGGGGCCGTGCTGTGGGACCGAGCTCTCTAACTGGCCGGATGTGACGCTAAGTCTAGGTAGGCAGTGTAAGCCAGTTGGTTCCCCGTCTGGCTCTTCTGTAGATAGCCTCTGTGCCTTTTGGCAAGTTGCTCCCATCTCAGGCTTCAGGTTATTCATCCATAAAATAAGAGGTCCTGGACTTGATGAATACTCAGGTCCACTCCGCCCAAGGGAGGGTGCCCCAAGACACAGTAAAAGAGCAGGCAAAGGGCTTTATCACACTGCATAATGATGAGTGTTGAGTAAAGGAATTTTTCGGAGAAGCAAACAGACTCCAGGCAACTCCTGCCCCACCCCAGAGCCAGATGCCCTCCAGAAATCAGAGAAACAGAGACACTGCGAGTTGGCCCCTGGGTCAGCAGAGGCTGTGTGATTAGAAGGCTGTCCAGCCATAAATAAGATGAAAGGACAACCCTCAGAATGGGAGAAAATATTTGCAAATGAAGCAACTGACAAAGGATTAAACTGCAAAATATACAAGGAGCTCATGCAGCTCAACATAAAAAATAACACCAAACAACCCAATCAAAAACTCAGCAAAAGACCTAAATAGACATTTCTCCAAAGAAGACATACAGATAGTCAACAAACACATGAGAAGATGCTCAGCATCACTAATTATTGGAGAAATGCCACAATGAAGTATTATCTCACACCAAGTCGCTCAGTTGTGTCTGACTCTTTACAACTCCATGGACTGTAACCTACCAGGCTCCTCTGTCTGTGGGATTTTCCAGGCAAGAGTACTGGAGTGGGTTGCCATTTCCTTCTTCAGGGGATCTTCCTGACCCAGGGATTGAACCCAGGTCTCCTGTATTGTAGGCAGACACTTTTTACCATCTGAGCCACCAGGGAAGTCATATTTCACCAGTCAGAAAGCCCACCATCAAAAAAAAAATCTACAAACAATAAGTGGAGAAAAAGGAACCCTCTTGCACTGTTGTGGGAATGTAAATTGATACACCCACTATGGAGAACAGAATGCAGGTTCCTTAAAAAACTAAAAACAGAGCTACCATATGACCCAGCAATTCCACTATTGGGCATATACCCTGAGAAAACCATAATCCAAAAAGACACATATACCCCAATGTTCTGGAGGAGGAAATGGCAACCCACTCCAGTATTCTTGCCTGGAGAATCCCGTGGACAGAGGAGCCTGGTGGGCTATAGTCCATGGGGTCACAAAGAGTCAGACACGACTGAAGTGAGTTAGCACAGCACCACAACATTCATTGCAGCACCATTTACAATAGCTAGGACGTGGAAGCAGCCTAAATGTCCAGCGACAGGTGAATGCATAAAGATGTAGCACACACATACACGGAATATTACTCAGTCATAAAAAGGAGTGAAACCGAGCCATTTGTAGTGATGTGGATGAACCCAGAGTCTGTCATACAGAGCGAAGTAAGTCAGAAAGAGAAAGACAAATATTATATATTAACATATATACACGGAATCTAGAAAAACAGTACAGATGAATCTATGTTCAGGGCAGGAATAGAGACACAGATGTAGAAAACAGACTTGTAGACACAGCGGGGGAAGGAGAGGGTGGGTCAAATAGAGAGAGTGGCATTGGCGTACACACACTAACATGGGTAAAACACGTGTGTACAGCACAGGGGAATCAGCTGCTCGCTCTGTGATGGCCTGGAGGGTGGCTTGGGGGAGGGTGGGAGGGAGGCCTTAGAGGGAGGGGATATATATATACACATACACGTATAGCTGATTCACATTGCTGTACAGCAGAAACGCAACGTGGTACAGCAATTATACATCAATTAAAAGAAAAACCAGAAGATCGTCTGGTCAAGCAACCTTCCCTTGGCAGTCCTGGCTTCTCCCCAGGGAGACCTGTCCCAGGATGGGCAGCATGCCACCACGCACCGCATTTTCAAGAGCCTGCTGGTCTGATGAACCATGAAGACCCTGGAAGTGCGTTCAATACGCACATGACACAGAGCAGGGAGGGAGAGCTGCTGTGCTGGGTGGTAGAATCAGGTTTCGAAACTACGCCCCCTGAGTTGAAAGATGCATTGAAGTTAATGAGATTATGTTTAATAAGGAGAAATGAGACCAAGCTCAGATCCAAAAAGACCAAGTAGATCAGGGGTTGGCAAACTTTAGCCTATGTGCTGAGTCCAGCCTGCAGCCGCTTTTGTAAAATTAGATTTTACTGGAACACAGCCACATTCATTTGCTCACATGCTTACACGCTACAACAGAGTGAGTAGTTGCTCCAGGATCCTATGGTCCACAAAGTCTAAAATAATTGCCATCTATCTGTATGACTCCTGAAAACTAGACAAGGAAGTTGGGAGGAAATTTAAATTTATAGCAGCTCAAATAGAAATAGAGAGGCGGAGAGAGAAAATGAAGGTGTGATTATTTAGTCTGCATTAATAGTGGAAACTGGAAAAGATCCTGATGCTGGGAAAGATTGAGGGCAGGAAGAGAAGGGGGTGATAGAGGATGAGATGATTGGATGGCATCACCGACTCAATGGACTTGAACTTCAGCAAGCTCTGGGTGATAGTGAAGGACAGGAAAGCCTGGTGTGCTTCAGTCCATGGGGTCGCAAAGAGTCAGACATGACAGAGTGATTAAGCAACAACAAAAGGGTGTTAAGACAGATTCCCTGGTGGCTCAGTAGTAGAGAATCCACCTGCCAGTGCAGGAGACGAGATCTGCCAATGCAGGGGATGTGGGTTCGATTTCTGAGTTGGGAAGATCCACTGGAGAAGGAAATGGCAACCCACTCCAGTATCCTTACCTGGAAAACCCCAGGGACAGAGGAGCCTGGAGGGCTACAGTCCATGAGATTGAAACAGAGCTGGACATGACTGAGCAACTGAACAGCAACACAACAATATTAAGACAAGGAATGTATTGGATAGAAAGGTCTCCCTTCGCTGTAAGTGACCAAAAGTAATGCAAGATTAGCTCAGCACCAGAGGACTGTATTGGAGGGACACAGTCAGATGACCCCGAAGGTCTGAGCTATTGACTTGGCCCTAAGCCTTTATATCAAGGAGGCTGGGTTGGGTCCAATTGCCCCTTTCCCTGGTTTCAGGGGTGTATGAGCCTAACAGCCATTGCACCAAGGGAGCCCCTGACGGATGGAGCAGGAGAGCAGGGGGGCAGCGCCAGGGAAAGCGTCCTGGCACCCGAGAGGTGGACGGTCTTCCTGAGGCCCAGGCCCTGCGGGGGTGTCTCTCATGGACCCTGCAGGTCCCCGGGACGCTGACTTACTGAATCCTTAACCGCCTTCCATAGATTGGGCTGTTGCCTTCCTGCCTATCAGGGATGTATAAACAGATTTTAATTTTTTTCCCCAAAAGTTGCTGATGGATTTACCTGTTTCTAATCTTGTGCCAGGTCGAGGTGGTATTCCTGTCTCGCTGGTGGTGGGTTTGAGGTTCAGAGCTGGGATGGGAAGTTGAGGAGTAAACAGGGTGCTGTTGAGTCAGGAGCCCACACACAGGGCACTGCACCTGCCAGGCCTTGGCTGGGGCTTCCCTGCTGTGGAGGGAGTGGGCTGCCTCCCAGGTTTAGAGCTCAGCAGAGCGCATCAGTCAGGTGGGCATGGGAAAGAGCAAGTGGCTGTAATCATAGAGCCTGGCTCTGCCACATACCAGCTGGCTGATCTTCTGCAAGTTAGCCTCTCTAAGCCTCAGTTTTCTCACCTGCAAAATGGGGAAGAATCATATGTCCATCTCAGGAGGATGTTAAAAAAGATACCAATTCCTTAGTTATACCAGCAGTAAAGCAAGGGCTGGCTTGAGGGTGGCATGGGGTGGTAATAAGAACCTGGCTTCCGGGCCAAAGTGCTCGGGTTAGGGCCTGGCTGCTCAGCTCTGTGGAATATATTTAACCTCTCTGCCCTCCAGTTTCCTATTCTGTAATATAGACATAGTCATAGTTAAGTGCTTCAAGCAATTGTTAGAGAATTTAAATATTAAATGTGTGCAAAGCATTTAGAACAGTGCTTGGCACATAACACATGGGGGCCTGCTTAATACCTAGCTGACATTCTTGTTTATCCTTGTAAATCCGGGTAGATTTACCTGTTGAAAATTCTTTTTTTGCATCTCATAAGCATCTCCTTGACGTTGTCATCCCTCCTTCCTTTTAAGGATGACACTGTGAACCCTTTTTTCCTTCATGCGGCACTTGTTCAGTTGCTCAGTCGTGTCCGACTCTTTGCTACCCCATGGACTGCAGCACGCCAGGCTTCCCTGTCCATCACCATCTCTCAGAGCTTGCTCAAACTCATGTCCATTGAGTCACTGATACCATCCAACCATCTCATCCTCTGTCGTCCCCTTCTCCTCCTGCCCTCAATCTTTCCCAGCATCAGGGTCTTTTCCAATGAGTCAGTTCTTCACATCAGCCAAAGTATTGGAGTTTCAGCTTTAGCATCAGTCCTTCTAATCAATATTCAGGACTGATTTCCTTTAGGATGGACTAATTTGACCTCCTCACAGTCCAAAGGACTCTCAAGTGTCCTCTCCCACACCACAGTTCAAAAGCATCAATTCTTTAGTGCTCAGCCTTCTTTATGGTCCAACTCTCACACCCATACATAACTACTGGCAAAACTACAGTTTTAACTAGATGGACCATTGTTGGCAAAGTAGTGTCTCTGCTTTTTAATACAGAGGTTTGCCATATCTTTTCCTCGAAGGAGCAAGGGTCTTTTAATTTCATAGCTGTAGTCACTCTCTTCAGTGATTTTGGAGCCCAAGAGAATAAAGTCTGTCACTGTTTCCATTGTTCCCCATCTCTTTGCCATGAAGTGATGGGACCAGATGCCATGATCTTGGTTTTTTGAACATTGAGTTTTAAGCCAGCTTTTTCACTCTCCTCTTTCACTTTCATCAAGAGGCTCTTCAGTTCCTCTTCGCTTTCTGCCATAAGGGTGATATCACCTGCATATCTGAGGTTATTGATATTTCTCCCTGCAATCGTGATTCCAGCTTGTGCTTCATCCAGACCAGCATTTCACATGATGTACTCTATATATGTTAAATAAGCAGGGTGACAATATACAGCCTTGATTTACTCCTTTCCCATTTTGAACCAGTCCGTTTTTCCATGTCTGATTCTGTTGCTTTTCGACCTGCATACAGGTTTCACAGGAGGCGTGTGCCACGTGGTATTAATTGCACAGAATCTTCTGACCTTTCTTTTTTCCAACCTTTTGGCTCCCTTCTCCTCCAGAACTCAGCAGAGACCTCCCATCCACATTCTCCTATTAACAGCATAGGGCTCAGCTAGGGCTTCCTGAGTGTGTAGAGATCCACACACCTGTCCAGCACCTGCCATGACCTGAGGGCTCTCCATTCATTCGTTCGTGCATTCATCAAACACTCAGGAGTCGTCTCTCATTCCCAGGCACTGTGTTAGGCACTGGTGGCACAGGATGAATAGTCAAGGTCTCTGCCCTCCAGGAGTTCACAAATCGAGAGACAGGGAGACCAAAAATAAGAAAACAGATCATTAAAGTAGACTTTTTTATAAGTTGAATGATAAGAGGAAGCCCTGGTCCCTTGGGAACACAAAAGCGGTGCCTAACTTAGGCTGAGGGGTTGGGACCAGTCTCCCGGAGGAGGTGAATTTCCTGCAAAGGGCATTGCCTTGCGGCTCCCTTTGAGCACATCTGGTGGCTGCTGGCTATCTGCTCTGCTTGGGCTTCTCCAAGGGGGGTCCCAGGGTCATCATGCCCTCCCCGCTCCCTGGCTGCGCTCAGTTTCTCCTCCATGCAGGCTCCCTCCCCTCACCCCTAGGTCTTTCGAATATCATCCCCTCTTCCAATAGTTTCTGTCAGTCCCTACCTTGGCTCCCAGTTAATGACTTTCTCCTTTTAGATCTTGGCTCATATGCGACTTCCCTTGACCTCCCTGACTAGGTCAAATCCGCCACCTCTGACTCTTCATAGGTGCTTGTAGAAGTCTGTACCCCTGTTTTTCTGGGACCTGTTAATTCTAATCTCTCCCACAGATCAAATGTAAAATTGAATGAATAACTGAATGAATGAACAAGTGAAGAAATGGATTGTAAATAACTAAGGCAGGGAAATGTGTATGTTAGTCTTGAGAGACTATGGAAAGCATGCTTCCTTTTAAAGCAATTTACAATAATCACTTTATTATAATAGCCATCGTTACCATATATAACAAACACTGCAATAGGAGTTTATTTATTGTCCATGGGATTCTCCCAGCAAGAATACAGGAGTGGGCTGCCATTTCTTCCTCCAGGGGATCTTCCCAACCCAGAGATCAAACCCATGTCTCTGACATCTGCACTGGCAGGCGGTTTCTCTACCACAAGCATCACCTGGGAAGCCCATTCATTCATTCACAAATATTAATTGTGTCTGCTTTGGGTCAGGCACTCTTCTCAGCACTGGGATGAGAAAGCAGTGAAAGAGTTAAGCATGTGCCCTGCCCTCTGAACCCTACATTTGAGCGGAGAAGACAGAATAAAGAGATAAATGCATAAGCATAGAAATCAGACTTTGGAAAGCTGTCACAATCCCACAGCTGCAGACCTTCACAATTTGTCCTGTCCTTGAGGATATCACAATGAGAAAGATGACATTGACTCAAGAAATACAGGAAACCTTATTGGGAAAGTTCCACCAGGGGTTCAGACCCGAGCCTCTTTGAGCTCCCTAGCGCAGGCCTGGCCAGGAGTTGCTGGTACCAAATGCCCCAGGAGCGGTGGGCGGGCTGGGCTAGGAGATGATGGAACACCTGACGTTCCGGCTGGTGGTGCATCAGGTGTGGCTGCTCTCTGGTGCCAGGTCTCCTTTTCAGCTGGCCAGAGGGCCGCTTGGCTGACTCCTATGGCCCAACGTTCCCCTGCCTCAGCGGACGGGAGCAGGAAACAAGGGCAGAGCTGGCCGGTCCCTTGTGACAGCGAGTGCTGCAGCCTGAAACCCGAGAAGATGGGCTGAGATCAGCGCTGGCCTCTGCTCCCTGGCCAGGGGTGATCTTTGCTGCCGTGAATGAGGGACTCCTTATAGTGAATATGGGGTGCCAGAATCAGGATGGGGACTACTCTGGGGAGGATGGATACAGGGTTGAAGCTGGAATAGTGTGAGCCTCCTCCTCAGGCTCAGAGTTGATGCAAGGACGTGTAGTTCTCTGTCCTTTATGGACTTGTGATTATACCTGCCTGTTCCATCATTCACTCCACAAATGTTTATTGAGCTCCTACTGTCTGCCAGACCCACACTGTACAGGTGCTTGGGATGTGGCAGTGAGTGAGATGTGGTCCCCAGTCTCCCCCAGATCATGTGGACAATATTTTGTTCTTTTGAATGCACTGTGAGGATCTGAAGTTATCCTTGTTACAATCCTGTGAGTCCCATGAGAAAGTTACTATTATTCCCATTTGATGGATGGGCAAACAGAGGCAGAGAGAGGTTAGGTAATTTGCTAGTTAGAACCAGCCACCAGGTCTTGCTTAGTCCTTTTGCTGACCCCCTCATCAAGGGAATTCAGGGAGGTGGTCAGTCAGTTCAGTCGCTCAGTCATGTCTGACTCTTTGCAACCCCATGGACTGCAGCACACCAGGCTTCTCTGTCCATCGCCAACTCCTGGAGCTTGCTCAAACTCATGTCCATCGAGTCAATGATGCCATCCAACTATCTCATCCTCTGTCGTCCCCTTCTTCCTCTTGCCTTCAATCTTTCCCAGCATCAGGGTCTTTTCCAATGAGTCAGTTCTTCGCATCAGGTGGCCAAAGTATTGGAGCTTTACTGGAGAAGGGAATGCCAAGCCACTTCAGTATTCTTGCCTTGAAAACCCCATGAACAGTATGAACAGGGAGGTGGTACTTCCTACTGATTTTTAATGATTCATCCTGATCGTTAGCATCTGAAAGTAAAACTTACTAAATCAGGGAAGGTTTCATGGAACACCTGACCTTGTTTTCCTCATTCACCATTTCATTTCTAGCACCTTCTGCCTGAATGGAACCAAAGCCCTTGACAGGCAGGGGGATACGTCAGAGACCTATTTAAACTTCTTGCTATCACCACTCACACCACACCCTGGTGCCCATCTTTACCAGCCCTGCTTGGAAGGCCTCACTGGATGGATGCAAACCCGGTTTGGTTTGAAGCTGAAAGGCCTCCTGGGTTACACATCAGGCTGTTAAGGGTCAGAGACACAGCTTATGCTTCTGTGCCCCCTCGCAGCAACAAAGAGCTCCCTGTTCCCTACGTAGGCGTTCAATAAACCCTAATGATTAGCTGATTGGGAACAACAGATGTATGGTGTAAATGCCTGGAAATACAATCTCCCAAAGGCTGCCAGCCAGCCAGGGGCTCAAGGGACAGGTGTTTTCAGATCAATGTGCTTGCTCATCCCCAAGGCAAAGTTTAAAGTGAGTGACTGAGCATTATTTTAGAGCAGTGCAAAACTGGAAAGAGGCAAATACCCAGCGACAGGGGAATAGCTAAGCTTACTGGGTTATATTAAGATGCTGGAAGACAGTATAGTTTTTGAACATGACACTACAACACAATACCAAATAGAAAATTGTGTATCAAGTACCAAAGTGGGGAAAGCAGAGTATGTGGAAAACGTGGAAATATACACACAACCGTTTAGAAAGACAAGAAGCAAACAACTACTCAGTAGCTGATTTTTGTTAAGTTCACTAAGCAAAGGGAATGACTGTGGCAGGGTGGTGTCTGCCATAGTGTGTGGTGTGATGGGAAGAGTCCTTGGACCAGTTGACCAGGTGACCCAGGGATCCTGGTGTTGCCAATTACAGTCCACGTGCTCTTGAACCTCAGTTTGTTATCCGTCAAGTGAGAATTTTAATACTTGCCCTACTTGTCTCACAAGGTAAGAACTTATTTACCCCACTTAGTGTGATATTTATAGGTTTCCTGTGGAAATAATAATGTGTTCGACTACGGGGTGCTGACTCACACCTGGTTCAGGTGTTACAAAATATGTAACATTTAAATGTTATTATTTTTCTGAAATCCAGAAAGTCTCACAGAATCCCATGGGTTTAGAGTAAGGAATCAGGGACCTGTGCTAAGTGTTTAGACATATAATTTTATTTAACTTAATTTTCACAATAATCCTTCAGAATAGGTTAGATCATTCCCACTTTACAAATGAGAAAACTTGTGTGTATAGAGGTTAATGTGCTTTTCCATTGATAACAAGTGGCCCAGTTCCATTTGGGAGCATTCAAAGCCCGTGATTTTGGCCATCATGACCAGATCAGCAGGAGTCCGGAAATATGTGGTGGAGTGACATCTGCTTGTATTTGACTTATGACACCAACAAAGAATATTTCTTCTCATATCTGACATCCACTGCATGCCAAGCACTTGACAAGTGTTGTCTCATCTGATCCCCATGACTCTGGGAGATACAGACTAATACAAGCCCCATTTTCAGATGGAGACTGAAGCATAGACAGGTTACATCACACACCCAAGTGAGTCAGGGACCTGTGATTCAAACTCAGGTCTAATGACTCCAAAGCCTGGGATGTTGCATCTTCTGCTGAATAATCAGAAAGTTGTCAGGGTGACATGGAGTACAGATGGTCACATTCTGGAAAGACTGAGAAAGGGCCTGGTTACAAATAGTGTCATGAACGTAGAGCAATCTAGTCCTTCCATGTCCTCTTCTGAGCCTTCCCTCCCCTCTCCCTTACCTTCATCTTCCCTCCTCATGGACAACAAGGTCAGTGGGCATCTCAAGGACATGAAATGCAAGCTGGGATTGGGTCCCAAGTGCCTTCAGCAGAGTCATAGGAAGGAAAAGTGTATGGGTAACTTGACAGGATCACAGATATGTCAATTAGAAGGAGACAAGGATTTGTTTCTTAGGATGGCCAAGGCCTGCACAGAAGCAGAAATGATGAGATATTCCTACAAAAGGTACCATCTGGTCCTGCTGGCCAGCAGGCCTGAGACCCTAGGGGAACAGATCAAGTGAAAGTCAGCAAAATAACACCTAATGTCATTTTGTTCTCATTTCTCAAGTGATCCAAGGAAGAGACTTGTTCTTTGGTGTTGAAGTGGTCTAGACAAGGTTCTGTCTTCTGCCTTGACCCTTGGCTTTGGTTCAACAGGAGAGACTGTCCCAAGGAGCAGCCCATGGGGGAGCCAGGTGGGCAATGGGCAGTAGCTGTCCTTACCTGTCCAGCCAGAGGTGGTGGGCAGACTTGTGCCTATCTCTAAAGGATTTAGATCTTCAGCTTCCCCATCTGAAAATGGGGCTAATATCAATTCAGAGCCCTAAAGGTTTCCTAGAGACCCTACTGCAGAGAAGGGCAGTTCCTGAATCAGATGAATCCCAATTGCAACAGGTCTGAACCCCAGAATATGCACAAAATTAGAAAGTGTTATTTGCACTTCTTCATTTATAAAAGAAGGGCCTAGTTTGCGGCACTCCCATGATGGAGCTTCCTCAGCTTTCAGCAGTCAACCTAAGTCTCCCAGCAGGTGCAGAGCTGGCAAGCATAGATTGTCATGGGTGAGGTCTCCTGGGGGTGGGGTGCAGACTGGATAAGGGGGTAGTAGTTCAAGGCATGAGTAACATCTCACGAATCAGAAAGGAGGAGTGTAAGGGCTAATGATACGATTACAGGTGACAGCTGATGCCTAAAAGAAGTCAGGTGTGTAGCAGGGTTCTTGACTGTCAACATAGAAGGTTCTCACTGCTTTGCAGAGAGTGGGAGAAGGGTTGGTTAAAAGCAACAGAATCAACTAACACAAACTAAGAAGGGATTAATCGGAAAATTGTGAGGGGCACCTACGGTGTCAAAGGAAAGGCCAAAGAACAGTTCGAGAAAACAACAGGAACCCAAAGCCCTCTGGGGCTCCAGGGGACAGGAAGGGTTTACTGGACGGAGACGAGCATGTTTTGTTCACTGTTGTGTGTAGGCCCAGCGCAGGACCTGGTGTGTCGCGGGGTGAATGAATGAATGAAGGCCTGCTGCATGGACAGCTCCGGGAGAACTGAGCTACTGCTGCTGGCAGCTGTCACGCTGAGGGTTTCCAGGGAGACAGCTCCCATCCTGAGTCTGCCTGAACTAAATCGAGAGCTGGGGCCAGTGAGAGCGTGAAGTAAACAGAGGCCAACCATGCTGGCTGTAACTGAGCTCATCTGTCATCTAGTTGGGCTAAGAGAAGGGGCAAGAACATTCCAGGAAGTGGAACACAGGGCTGAAGGCCCAGAGGCAGTGAGTGGGGACAGGCCAAGGGAACCACAAGTCATTCTCCCTGGACTGTGCAAGACTGAGGGGGAGGCGAGAAATGAGGCCAAACCACAGAGGGTTGTGTAAGCCTCCCCGAGGTGGTGAACTTGATCCTAAAGGTAATGGGAAATCATTAAAGAGTCTGGAGTAGGGAGTGAAGTGGTCAGGTCTGCATCTAAACAGAAAACCCAATTGCAGCTGCAGACCGTCTTGGGATGGACAGCTCCAATCCCAACCTAAATGTTTGAGTTCTCTCCCAGGTTACCTACACTGTACTTCTGGCCCTTACTCTTAATGGAATTCCTACACATGGATGTAGGATACAGGGCTTCGGAAGAAGTCTCCCTCCTGAGCCCTTGAGTGGCTCCCCAAAAGACAGTGTTGTTGTTGATTTTCAGTCGCTAAGGCCTGTCTGACTCTTTGTGACCCCAAGGACTGTGGCCTTCCAGGCTTCTCTTTCCATGGGATTCCCAGGCAAGAATATTGGGAGTGGGTTGCCATTTCCTTCTCCGGGGGGTCTTCAAGACCCAGGGATTGAACCCATGTCTCCTGCTTGGCAGGTGGATTTTTTACCACTGAGCCATTGGGAAACCCCTTCCCCAAAAGATAGAGCTACATTCAAATCCCTAGAGCATGTGAATGTGACCTTATTTGGAAAACGGGTCTTTGCAGATGTAAGTAAGTTAAGGATCTTGGGATGAGATCATCCCGGATTACCTAGATATGCCCCAAGTCCAGTGATAAATGTCCTTAGAAGAGGAGAAGACACAGAAGGGGAAGAGGCCATGTGACCATCGAGGCAAAAACTGGAGCTCCACAAGCCTAGGAAGCCAAGGCGTGCCAACAGCCACCAGAAACTAGAAGAGACAAAGAGCAACACTCCCTACAGCCACCAGAAGAGAGTCCTGCTGACCCCTTGATGTCAGACTTCTGACTTCCAGCACTGTGAAAGAATACATTTCATTATCTTCAGCCAACTAGCTTGTGGTAATTTATTGCAGCAGCCACAGGAATGAATACAGCCTTATACTGTAACTAAGAAGAGTCGGCCTTCATCATCAGTGGACCCTTATAAACCAGAATATTTCCTGTCTGTTTGGAAAGTGTGATTGTGACAGAGGCAAGACTAGACCAACGGTGACTCCTTCTTTGAACCACGTGGCACTGAAAGGACACCTCTGCCCACACCGTGCTTTCTGGTGATAAGAAAGCATATCACCAGAATGAAGCAATGGACGTCAGTGGAGCTGGGTCTTTGGCCAAGGACCAAAGACTCTGGGAGTGAAGCTGGAACGCTGGCAGGGCCCTGCAGGGACTGATGGTTTTGAAACAGAGGGGAGGGCAGTGAGTTGCTCTATGACAGTGGGCACAGGTATGGCAGGGATGTCTGTTACCCAAATGAGATTCCTAACTCCAGGTTCCCAAAGGGGCAGGGGGTGCTCTGGAACATCCAGCCTGGCCTTTAGGGTGGGCTTACTAGGTCTGCCATCCTGTAAGACTTCATTCATCAAGAGTTGCTTAAAGCACCCACTGTGTGCTGGCTTTGTTCTGCAGTCTACCCATCTAGGTGTCTCACAAAGCACAATCAACATCCGTCTTTCTGGACTGAGAAGTCAGCCCACCGCTGAGAGCATCAGTACTTGGCCTTCGGGTCTGCGCTATGTGTCTCTTCCCAGGGGAGTCCTTGCCTATCCCTTAGATGAGTCAGCTCCTCTGTCAGACTGAAGCTTCTCTTTTGGAGGCCTGATCAACATTGTACTGATACATCTGCATGAAAGAACATTTAACACCTGTTTCTTGACTAGCTGTGAGGACCCCAGTAGCTAGCCTGGTCCCAAGCTCATTGTAGGTGTCCAATAAGAAGTTGAAGAACTATCCAGGTCAATTCTCAGGCCAACTGAGTTTTCAAAAGGAGAAAGATTTCACCTGGTGGTGAAGACCTTGATGCTGGGAAAGACTAAAGGCAGGAGGAGTAAGGAACAATAGAGGATGAGATGGTTGGATAGCATCACTGAGTCAATGGACATGAGTTTGAGAAAGCTCCGGGAGCTGGTAATGGACAGGGAAGCCTGAAGTGCTGCAGTCTATGGGGTTGCAAAGAGTCGGACATGACTGAGTGACTGAACTGAACTGGTGGTGTCAGACCCTCTGAGAGGACCTACAGCTAGGGACTCAGACTTAATATCAAGAGAGGGAAATAGGATCAAAAGTGGAAGGCCCAGGGAATAAATAAAGCTGCACATGGGAGGGAGAGAAGGTGTCAACCCTAAACCCAGGTTGCCAAAGTCCAAAATCTCACAACTCCCCCTCCATGAGGAGCCATGAGCCAGTTGGGTTAAGTCTTGGCTGAGATGGTATCTCATACTTTCTTCTTTATAACCCCATCTCTCCCCCGAAACCTCCACCTTCTGAACATTAATTTCTCATTGTGGATGGCTTTTGGAGGGGCTGGGCTCTAACATCCAGAATCTCATTAAAGCACAAAAGAGCACCTGAATCATCACAAGTTCTTGCTAAAGTAAGAGAAGGGTCTTCTGCTCACATTGCAACAAAAAATGATATGGTAAATCGCAGTTGGAGACTGGTTGCCCCCAGACCGCCTCTGTAAAATAGAGAAACAGCAAAGCTCGCCTAGGATGGGAGAAAATTCAAGAATGAGAGTGAGCGTTCAGTGCAGTGCCTGAGCGGTCACAGCTGCAGCACCACCAGCAGCAGCAGCCACAGCTGTTGTTCTTCTGACCTGTGATGTGATGAGTCAGAAGGTCCCTTTGAATTGGGTAAGGGTGGGGCAGAGGAGGTAAGGAAGGAAAGTTATCAAGAAAGGAAGGCATCTACTGAGTAGAGTACAGAAGGAACTGACCAGTGAAGAAGGGCCTCAAGTCCTTTCAGGCTCTTTGTTCTGGGTCTTACCTCTTGCCTCTTCTACATCAGGTAGACCTGGCTCCATGAAGCTTGCCTCTTTCTTTTTAGAAACACCTGCTTTAATGAGCTAGTCTTACAGGTTTGTTTGTACTGACATGTAAGTGACTGTTGGGGCTTTGCTTATTTGTATAAAGGGAAAAGCTTTCAGTTACAGCAATGAATACCATCAAGTGAGGGGGGTGCGGATGGAGGCTGAGGGCCTTCTCAGTGATTCAGAAACCTCACTGCCTATTCCATCCGGAAAACCAGCAGGTATTTTATAGCCTAGCTGCAGCAGTTGGGGACAGGATGGGGTGGGTTGGGGTGGGCAGACAGGCCATCTTGGTTTGGTTAAACTGGCTGAGCAAATTCTGAACCCACCCTCCTCTTCCCAGAAGTAGGAAAGTAGGCAGGAGGGTGGTGGGAGGAGAGGAGGACAAGAGGGGCTAGACAGAAGAGAGGTACACGGAGCAGGAAGGGATGACTCCCTCCAAATGCACTTCTCAGGGAAAACAGCACTGCCGGCTGGTATGCAGGATTCTGTTTCTAAATAGCATGACTCCCAAGGCAACAGGAAGTAAGGGAGTCTGGCCTTCCAGATCTTTGGGGTACCCTCAGACTCTCTCCATGGGCCCTCCTGCCCCATGAGACATGGCAGGTCATGGCTGGCATTTCGAGAGTTCATCTCATGGGCAGTAACCTACCACCAATCTGGATACTGCCTGAGCGGCTCCATCTGCCTTGCAGTCTGGGCCCAAAGTCAGGACTGGACCAGACTGTGATGGGGAGTGGGAGGGGCTGGGTGGAGAATTCAGGTTACTAGAGCAGGTCAGCACAGAGATTGTGGATAGGACTGGTGGAGAGGCCATCTGCCCTTCCTACAGCATGGCCCTGTCCAGCGTGCTTCAGGACAGCGTGACACCAGTGTGCGCAGGGCCAGCAGCCCCTAGGGAAGGGGCTCCAAAATATAAGAAACAGAGATGGGCCAGAGTCAGTCCTGGAACACAAACACCAGTATATTTTATGTGCACGAATGTGAAAAGAAAGAGACAACGAGACCAATGGAGACAGAGCAGGCAATGGGCGCACAAACCAGTCGTGTGTCCTTCAGAAGAGCTGCCATAGCTGGGAGACAGTCCCACCCACGAAAGGCCCTTTTGCAGAGCAGGGACCTGCAGGTCCTCCAGGCCTGGGGTGACCTCGGAGTGGAAGTTGCTTTCCTTGCCTGAGCCATAACTCCCCCAGGCTTGGGCCTCCTATTTTTCTGCATCTGCTTGATGATGTCTGCATAGCCCAGAGTTTCATAAATACAGGTTCTCATGACCTCATCCACTCAGTGGCTGCCTCCCCAGGAGACCCATGCAGAAGGCGAGGGACCAGGACAAAAGGACTTCGCGGGCACCCCCTAGGTATTATTGCTGTGAATAAGCATAGGCCATTGTGACTCACTGGCACATCAGCGGGGACATGGCACAAGGGGCAGGATGCCTAGCAGATGTTGGAATTGATTCAACCATGCAGGGCAGCACATGGCGACCTGTGACTCAGAGATGCTGCCATGGCCATGGCCCAGGACGACATCAGAGGTTCATGAACAGTGAGTAGATTCTCTCCTGCTTTGCAGGGCTGGATTACTCCAAACTTTTGAGTCCTTGGGCACTAATGGATTGGGGCCCTGAAGATACCCAAAAAAAAGCAAGAGTTGAGGTCTGGGTGACCTCTGGTGAGCTCTGAGCCTGCAGATCCTGGTCACCTGGAGTGAATGTGAGAGAGAACAGGAGCCTTGGGGCACCTGGATAAAGCAGAAGCATAGTGCTCTGCACGCTGCCAGGCCGGCAGGTTTACTCGGGGACCTTTCACACTTGGGAGTTTATAGGGCCCAGAGAG
Source organism: Ovis canadensis (assembly GCF_042477335.2). Lineage (NCBI taxonomy): Eukaryota > Metazoa > Chordata > Mammalia > Artiodactyla > Bovidae > Ovis > Ovis canadensis. The sequence goes on from NC_091251.1 coordinate 89,694,500, forward strand.
ATGGTACCAGGGAGCATGGACAGGGCAACCTTCTGGAGCAGACAGACCCAGTGGGCCATCCAAAGGCTGGCTCTGGGAGAGAATCACAGAGGCCTTGGGCTGGGAGACATCAACAAGCTGACCCCCAGATTTCCGTCGTGGAGGAAAGAACAAAAGGTGAGTGGTGTAGTCCAAGGGCCCACTAGGGGGCTTGGAGGGGTCAGGGGTGGGGGTTCAGGAGACCAAGATAACATGGAGCAAGGGGAAAAGACCAAGGAGACGACTACAGGGCCATCGTAGCAGGCGACTATGGAACGGGGGACCAGGCAATCCTCTTCCTCTGGAATCCCCTCCACCTGTAGATGGAAAGCAATTGGCCCCCACTGGAAAGCTGAGTCCCTGGGAGCCCCAAAGCCCTGCAATTGGAGCCACATAAAATCAAAGGGAGGGTTAATCCCTGCAGAATGTAGGTCGTGCCTGGACTTGAGGAGCCTGCTCAGGACAGAGAAACTGGGGATCACCCTTTATCCTGTCCTGGACAGGTTCACTGCAGAACACAACCCTGCCAAAGGCAGAGTCTTCCAGCCTTTCTCCCAGTCCAGGACACCACTCTGCCCACCCCCAGCACCTCCACCCCGGCTTGCGCCCTGGCTGGTACTATCTGCACAGCATACCTGGAGTAGTACAGCAAGAAGAGAAACTTCTCTCCACAGGTGGTGTTACTGCTTTTAATGTTCTATAAAAAGGGAAAGGCTAATTTCTACCTAAGAGTCCTAGGGTGGTCAAGAAGAGACCGCCTGCCGCGGGATAGGCTGCGTTCGATGGAGCCCTCCCCTGGGGGAGGCGGCAGAGCTGGAAGTGGGCTGGAGTTAGGATCTCACTGTCCACTGCCAGCAATGGACCTGTCAGTGGGGAAGGTGGGGCAACTGAGATGACAATGCCCGTGAGCATGGCAGGCTTAATCCTGCTTAAGGAGCAAGCTCGGAGGGGGAAGAAGACATTAGATCTGAGGTGGTTTCGCTGCAGGGCTGGGGCTATGGCAGAACCAGGACCAACTCATTCCCACTATGGATGCTTTGAGGACCCTCCCAAAGCCAAAGTGTTAGTCGATCAGTCGTGTCCGACTCTTTGCAACCCCACGAACTATAGCCTGCCAGGTTCATCTGTCCATGGAATTCTCCAGGCAAGGATACTGGAGTGGGTTGCCATTGCCAAAGCTGAAAAGCCCCCTTTTCCTCCCTCAGTCTCCATGACTCTTCAGCACTGGATACCTGCTCCTCCACCCTCTGGAAAGCTGGACTGTCCCTAGCTGGTTTGAAAATAAACCAGCCAGGTACCTTTACTGCCCACCTCCCCCTTCAACTGACTTGTCTCTCCGTCCCCATTGTGGATCCGTGGGGCACATCTCAGCCTGACTGTGCGTTGGGGGTATCATTCGGTTTTTAGCCACTGCAGGGAGGTGAGCACCAGGGGCCCTGCCACTGTCCCCCAGATAAGGGGGCGGGGAACCATAACAAGGAACTTCCCAAGGATCAGGCCAGTGGCAATAGGGGAGGGAAAGCTGCAAGAGGGTGGAATGGATCTGCTCAGGGCTCTATCTCTGGCAGCTGTTGTGTTGGCTAGGGAGATGGGGGTGGGGACAGGTGGGGTGGTTGACATGGATACAGGGGGCTGTTAGTGGTAAAAAGGGGAAACGCCACCGAACACACAGGGATTGAAACCTCCCAAAGCCCAAGGTTGGTGGGAATCCAGCACCAGGGGGGAGCCCCAGAAGGCCAAGGGAGCAGCTTGGAGCCCTGGGGGAGGGGAGAGGAACCAAGGGAAGGCCTCCCAGCCCTTGCAGACCAGCATTCCTGCCCAGCAGCCTCCTAGCTGCCCAGTCTCTTCCTAGGCTGCAGCTCAACAGGCCTTGGGGGGAGGTATTGGTTGCAAGCAAGCACCTGAATATTGCCTAATGTAACCAGCCCAAGCCCAACTAAACCAGGTGAGAGGGAGGGAGGCATTGGCGGCTGCAGCCGCCAACATCCCCTGCAGGCCTTGCTTCCCACCTTCTGCCCCCTTCTCAGAGTACCTTAGCCAGGACAGGGCCTGCTGCCTCCAAAGTCACCCACAGAAGTCCAGTCGCTGCGTAACCACAGGCCTCCCGCCTCCAGTTCCTGAGCTAGGCTGAGATCCATGCACTCTACCCCAAGTGCCTTTGCCGCCCGCAACACCTGGCCATGCCTCCAACCCCGCCCACGGCGGAGGGTGCGAGGCTGCTCCGTGTGCTTCCCCCCATTGGGCGGGGCTTGTGCGGTACAGAGGGGGAAACCCCACCAGCTTGGTACCCTTGTCCACAGGGTCCATGAGAGCCCCCGGGGGTCCCAACCCGGCAGCTCCCCGCCCCCACCAACTCAGTCAGTCTTGACGTGGCCATTGGCCAGGGCCAGGGCATCGCTGGGCTCCCCGGGCTCGGCATCCTTGTCGAAGCGGAGGCGGAGGGTGTTGCGGATGATGAACTGCTCCACGATGAGGGCCCCGCAGAACCAGGGCACGGCGTACTCCAGGGTGATGAGGCCCATGAAGTCGAAGTCGAACTGGGAGTAGTCCCAGGGGCAGGCGTTGAACTGGCGCAGGATGAAGCCGGTGGTGAACTCCCACAGGTAGGTCCAGAGCGTGTAGATGAGGCAGCGCAGCAGCAGCGGGCAGCGGCCACGCAGGCGCAGGTACATGCGCTCCACGATGAGGATGGACGTGCCGTAGATGAAGAGCGCCCACACGCTCGTGACCCCCGGGAACTTCCAGTTAAAGTTCACCACGAACTCCCAGGCCGCCGTGAACATCACCTCGCAGAAGTAGCCGTGGATGGCGTACAGGTACCAGCGGGACAGCGCCGTCAGGGGCTCGGCGGAAGCCATGGTGCCGGCTGGCCGCTGGGGACCAAAGGACACACAGGTGAGGGGGGCGCGGAGGGGCTGCCACCGCCCGGCCCAAGGTCTGCTGTGGTCAGCCGGAGGGGACTTCAAGCCTGCTTCTGCCTTTCTCTTTAGTCAGCCATCGTATTCCTAAGCCTGTCCCTTGTTCCTTACTTCAGTTCATATTCCTTACCTGAGCCAGGGAGGCGGGAGAAATAGAAGAATACAAACAGCCCCGGCTGGCTGCCTCTGAGCCAACTCTACTCAAGTACTGCTTCGAGGGAGGTGGCTAACACACTCCCCATCATAACTTCTTAGGATTTATCCGTGGCGGCTATCCTGGCCCAGAATCCCCCCATTTCAAGCTACTTGCTGAGCTTTTGCCCCTGGGGTTCCCATCTCTTCCTTCACTTCTCAAACATCTCCACATCACTCACGTTTCTGAGATCTAAGGAGCCAGTAACGTTGGGTGTGTATGTGAACATGTAAAAGTTACCACTTTCCCTTGTGTAAGTGTACACTGAGTGGAATTAAGTTCCCTCCCGTTGTGCTACCATCATCACGAGTCATCTCCAAAACATTTCCCCCATTCCAAACTGAAACTGCACACTCATTAAACGCTGACTTCCATCCCCTCCCCAGTCCATGCAACCACTGTTTCACTTTGTCTTTATGAATTTGAGTTCCGTAGGTATCTTATAATTTAAATGGAATCATAGAGAATTTGTCCTATTGTGACTGGCTTATTTCACCGAGCATAATATCATCTTTTTCATGGTTCATCCATGCTGTGGCATGCATCAGAATTTCCTTCCCTTTTTAAGGCTAAATAATATTCGATGCTGATCTATCTAGATATATCTTTTTTTTTTAATCAATTCATCCATTAATGGGTGTTTTTGTGACTACTGCTGCTCTGGAGTGTGCTTAGTCACTCAGTCGTGTCCGGCTCTTTGCAACCCCATGGATTGCAAGCTGCCAGGCTCCTCTGTCCATGAGATCCTCCAGACAAGAATCCTGGAGTGGGAGCCCTCCCCCAGGAGATTTTTCCAACTCAGAGGTAGAACCCAGATCTCCGGCCTTGCAGGCTGAGCCACCAGGGAAGCCCGCTGCTCTGAACATGGGTGTACAAATATGTATTCCAGTCTCTGCTTTCACTTCTTTTGGGTACACACCCAGAAGTAAACTTGCTTTGCAAGTAAACTCGCATATGGTGATTTCATTTTCATTTTCTGTTTTCTACAACAGCTATACTATATTTCATTCCCACCAGCAATGCACAAGAGTTCCAATTTCTCCATATCCCTGCCAGCACTGCTATTTTCTGGTTTGGTGATGATGGCTGTTCTAATGAGTGTGAAGTAGTGGCTTGTTGTGGTCTCATTTGTCTTTAAGTGCTCTGTTAAGTGGGGTTTTGATGTTTAGTTTGTTGAAAGGAAACCAGTGGGCTGATAGAGGAGAGAGTCCTCCCTTCTACTTCTTATTCCCTTCCGTTCCTCTCTTTGAAACCCCACTGATCTTCAAGGCCCCATCACATTTCCCCAGACTGGCCTGGCCTGTCACTGGCCTGGCACTGGAGACTGTGGACCACTCATTTGGTCCTTTATTCAGTGCCACCCCAATTTACTATTTTGAGGCACATGCCCTCTTGATCTCACCAGCCTGTGTACTCCTCGAGGGCAGCAACTACCTCCCAGTCCTCTGTCCTGAAGCCTTGGCACAGACCTCCCCTGAACAGGCATCTCTAAATGACATGTAGTTTATATGGAGGGTGGGATGAGAGAGTTCATGGTTAAACCGAGAATGGGAAGATAAAGCATGAGAACATGAACCACAGCTCTGCCAGCTGCCAGCAGACTTGGCTGACACCTCTGGCAATCCTCTTTCCGAAGCTGTAGAGGGGACAGAGGTTAACAAGATGACATCTGTAGGGACTTCCCTGGTGGTCCAGTGGCTAAGTTTCCATGCTCCCAATGCAGGGGGCCTGGCATTCAAGACTCTCCACGATCTCACTCCAGTCTACTTTTTCAGCCTAATTCTCACATTTCCAGCTCTCCCTGTCTTACCACCATTGTTTTATGTGTGTTTGTCTTCTTGCCTCCACAAGTACAAACCCAGCTTATAGGTTACCTCTGGTACAAAGTGTTTTGCATCCTCCCAGCCAGAAATCCTTTCTTCCTCCTCTGAATATCCACAGCAAGTACTTTGTCTCTCTTTGGTACAGATGATTTTGTTTTACTATGTTAATTTTCAATCTCCAGCCAAACATCTTTCCTGTGTGCTATACCTATTTATCCTATCCCTTCTTGAACACCTCCACCCAAGTGTCCTATGGGCACCTCATATTCCTTTCCTTAATCAAACTCATTATCTTCTCTCCAAAAGTCTGTTTTCCTCCTATGACCCCCCCATCTTGATTAATGGTACCACCACACACCCGGTTAGCAGACAGAGGTCCTTCTTGCTTCTTCTGCCGCATCGCCCCTTTATCCTGAACTCCCTGAAATCAAGGTCTTTGTCTGATTCAGCACTGCATCCCCAGATGCCAAGAATAGTGCCTCAAACACAGTAAACACTTAATTCAAGAATGAAGACATTTTTATCACTTAGCAAGTGCTACATAACAAATCATCCCCAAACTTGGTGGCTTAAATAAACTCTCATTTATTATTACAACTCACATGCCTGTGGATTGGCAGATCTTGGCTGGCCTCAGTCACGAGACTGTGAGTCATCTGAGGGCTCTGTCTGTCCTATGCTTGGCCGGGATGGCTCTGCTCCGCTTGCCTCTCGCCCCTTCCCTGAGCCCAGTGGACTAGCCTCAGCAAGTTCTTCTCATGGCAAGGGCAGAGGCCCAAGAGCAAGCAACCCAACTGCACCAGTGCTTTTCAATACTGGTTAAATGGTTAAGTCACGCCCCCTAACATCTTACTGGTCCAAGCAAGTCACATGGCAAAGCCACCAAGTCAGCCATTAACTCCTATCCATTCTACCTCTTAAATATCTTTGAAATCCATCTCCTCCTCTTCTTTCCTCTTTCTCATTCCTGCTCTAGTTCAAGCCTCATCATCTCTCACCTAGATGACTCCAGTAGTCTCTTAGTCTCCCAGCCTTGCCTCACTCCTTTCAATTCACCCAGCATACTGTGAAACAGTGTATAAAAACAACAGTCTTTCTAAAATACAAATCCAACGTTTCTCTCCACTTAAAGCCCATTAGTGGATCTTCAATATCTGCAGAGTAAGGCTCAGCTCCTAGGCATGACTGGCAAAGCCCCTAGTGACACACTTCTGCTTTGGGGCCTCTCCGCCTGATCTCTCTGTTGCTGATTTTGTTACCTGGGGTGCCCTTCCCAACTACTGCTGCTGCACGGGTTACCCCCCATCCCCGCCACCCGCCCAACCTGTGGCCCGAGAAGTCATAATCCTTCTTCAAGATCCACGTCCTCCTCTGTGAATATTTTCCTAAACCCTTGCAGCTCTGGAGCTGTCCACTGCCCTGCCTACCTCTGTACCCCGTTTGCTTCTGTGACGATAGCTAGCACTCAGCTTTGCCACAATTTGTTTGCAGGCCAGCACTAGTAGCCGCTTGATGAATGTTTGTTTAATACAGTATTAAGAGAAAACAGGCAGAATTCAAAACAGAATACTTAGTACAATTTTGATTTTGCAAAAGCATGCAGTGTGTGTTAGTCACTCAGTTGTGTCCGACTCTTTGCGACCCCATGGACTGTAGCTTTCAGGTTCCTCTGTTCATGGAACCCTCCAGGCAAGAATACTGGAGTGGGTAGCCATTCCCATCTCCAGGGTATCTTCCTGACCCAGGGATTGAACTTGCATCTCTTGCATAGGCAGATAGATTCTTTACCACTGAGCCACCTGGGAAGCCCCACTTTCCTTATACGTGAGAATAATGAGTAACTTGCTCCAAGGGTTACAGGGCCAATGGATGAGCTAACAGAAGTCCACTATTAAGGATATAGCAAATGCTCAAAAAAAGGTGGCTTTCATTTCTGGCACAGAGCCAGGCTTCTGGTCAGCTTCTCCCTCCCACCTGTGGCAGGGTCTTTCTGCCCTTGTCCTTGCTAGCAGCCGGGCAGCCTTCCATACCAAGCAAGTCAGGTCTTTGCCTCCACCCAGAGCCCCAGCTCAGGCAGCCAAGCTACTCGTGCAAATAAAAATCATCCCACAGCCCACAGGAGGACAGAAACTCAGCTGAGGGGGGTCAGCAGGAGCTGGAAGCTCCTGTGTGGCTGAGGAGGTTTGATGGAAGGGGAGCGGTCCCAGAACCAGCCCTGTGAGGGCCAGGGTTTAAAAGAAGTGTGAGTGAAAAGGCCAGCATTCCTGCACAGTTCCTCAAGCTCTCGTTTTATCCTGAACTCCCAACAGGTCCTAACCTCTGCCCAGAACAGAGCAGGGCTCCAGTGAAACTCACTGAGGAGCGAGGAGGGGTCCGTGGTCTGAAGTGGGTGGACGGAGGTGGCCTGGAGACCACTCTGCCTCCCGCCTGACTCAGGGTCCCCTGGACTCAGGTCTGTCCACCTGGCCAGTACTTGTACCCCTGGCCCCTCTGTCCCACAGGACCCCAAGGAAGGGGCTTCTTCAGATGTGTCCTTCATCAGCCTCATGTAACTGGTGGAGACATGACTCAGCTCAGTCCCCATCTTGATGATGATTTTAAGACCCTGCTGTTGTTGCCTCTTGGTCTCATCTTTTGCGGCAGCCAAGAATGGCTTCCGGGCCAGTTACACATCAGAGGCTCCAGCCCCTACCCTCACCCTGGAGCAGGTGATGCAGAAGAGATGGACCCCCCAAACCCTAGGGAGCAGAAGCAAGATTAAAGGAGTAGCTGTCAAAGGGTAAGAGGATGGTGGTGGAGAGAGAATAGGGCGAGCCCAAGACCTGGATTCCATTTTTAGAATCTTCCGTGCCTGGAAGAACACAGGTAGGTTGGGGGCAGGGGGAGGGGCGGCGGGAACGCATACCTAGGTGAGGTCAGGCCGCGTCTGAGAGGTTGTGCCAAGACTGGTCCACGGAAGATGAATGGGGAAAGCTGGAAGTCCTGGCCGGGGCCAGAAGGCAGGGGTGAGGACCAGGACAGGGATGTGAGACAGTGTCGTCAGCTGGGATGGCAGCTCACACTGTGATGGGACAGATGCTAAAATTAGAGGCGGCCAGTGGCCGGGGAGGATTTTCAGAACTCCACTCCCCAAACCCATTTCTAATCATCACCGGAGCTATGCTTAAACTTTGAGCTAGCACAGGCTCCCCCTCCCTCTGCTAAGCCCAACAGCCCCTCATCCCTGCCTGGCCTCCCTCCACCTGAACCCTTTGCCACAGGCCCTTCCAGTACCTCCTGTTCTGCCCCGGGGATCAGAGCCCTAGTCACAGCGGCATCAAGAGGAACCAGCAGCTCACGAGATGTTGCTTCTTTCTCCTGCTGACAAACATAGCCATCCTGAGAACCGTGACACAAAGATGGGACAGCCCAGCAAAGAAAACTCGGGGCAGAGTAGACAGGAAAGCGTGGGCAAGACTGAGGGCAGAGAAAACTATCTGGAGAGCAGTGGATGGTTTCACAAGCAGGATTCGGGGGAACGGCACACAAGTACAAGAGCCCTCGTGTATGAGGAAAGAATCTGGGCACAAGGAGTTCCCGCAAAGGACCAGAGCCCAAGAGTTTCCTAAGGACAGGGCGCTGCCCCTCCCAGGAAACAGGTGGGGGCGGGGGGACGGCTGGCTTTCTGAGCCTGGCTCCCTAGGAGAATCTCACCTGCTATTCTCAGAACCTGCTGAGCTGTTCCTTAGCTGGCAGAGAGCAGAGTGAGTAGTTGAGAGAAGTGAAGAGAATACCATTCAAGTCCAAGATGGGCTGGAGGCAAAACCAGATGGGGTGACTGCTCTTGGTTTTGCCCCAAACTCCCATCTTGTTCCCGGAAGCTAAGGTGCTACAACACAACGACTCTGGGAGTTTTTGTCCAGAGGAGCATCTTGCTAGAAAACTGGGGTTCCCCTTCCATGCAGACAGGCTAGGCAGGCCTTCCTCTTTCACTTCATTTACTCCCCAAATTTCACTCCCCATCCCCAGGCAACAAGGTAATTAATACCACTGCTCTGGGGAGATGCACAAGCCTTCCAGGGGCCCCTGAGGGCAAGGGATTTGGGGCATGGCTTGAGTGACCCTGAGTCTAGTCTCCTGGTAGGGGAGTGGAGTCAATGAAAGGTGGGTAGGTACCCTGACAGCTGGGTGCCAGATGCAAGTTCTCAAACAGTCCTGAGCTTCCCCTGTGGTCATCAGGTTGAAGGAGAGGAAAACCGTTGGGGGGAGGGCCTTCGGGGCCAGAAGGGAAGCAAGTCGGGGGAAATACCTGTGGTCACTGGCTGGCCAGAACGCCGTACAGTTCTACCCTCTCTTGCTGTGGGTGTCCCTCAGGAAGGCTCCCAGGGATGGTCCGCCTGCCACTTCCCAAGTCACAATAATAATCAGGCACTCTTCACAGTACTTTCCATGTGTTAACGCAGATAATCTTCAAACCCATTTCACAGATGGGGAACTTGAGGCAGAGAAAGGCTGCAGAATTAGCCCAAGTTCTTACAGCTGTACAAGGTAGCTGTCTGCTGGGACTGAAACCCAGCTCCAGAGTCTTCCCTCCTGATCAGCGTGCCTCACGGCCCTTAAGCCTGACTGCAGGCTCCTCTAAGGCACTACATTTTCTGAGTTTCTGCTTGTGGCAGGCTGAGATGGTATATGGAGAGACAACAGGAAAGCAAGAAGGACAGGAGCTTCTAGGTAGATCATCAGTGAAACTCAGGTCTGGTGTCAGAGCTGCTGAAGGCTCTCAGCCGATCCTGAGAGGCCAGGTTCTATTCTGAAGCTGCGTTCTGGCAGGAACTATGTGAAGGTCCTCCTGGGTGACCCTCCCAGGACCATTGCAGCAGCACGTGCCATTCAAAGACCTCTCACCAGGACATTTATTACCCAGAGCTTCCCTGACTGCCAGCCTGCCCTAGTGCTGCCGGGAATCTTAGATGCCCCAGCCCCGCCATGGCAGTGCCAGCCAAGAGCAGTAGAGGCTGCCCAGAGAAGCCTTGTGCCTGGAGCAGCAGCAGCCAGAGATCAGAAGCAACCGATCCACGCAGGGTGGCCAGCAGGGGAGGGTTCAGAAGGCTTCGGCTGCTAAGCCAATCCCAGCTGGCAGGTGCGGGGGGGGGCAAGTGGGCCTGGGGCATAAAGTCAGGTTGGCACAGAGGCTCACCGGGGCTCAGGCAGCAATGGACAGACTGCGGGTGGTACCTGCAGGTTGCAGGACCCCCCTTCCCACACCTCCTGAGGCTGCCTCTCTGTTGTCATTCAGATCTCAGCTCATCCATTACCCCTCAGAGGGTTCTCTGATCTCTGATGCAAAGCAGCCTTCCCATCACTCACAGCGTGCCATTTTAGTCACAGCACTTTCAGTTTCTGCTATTTTGCTACTTGTTCACTGTCTGTCTCTCCCAATTAGAGTGAAAGTTCCACGAGGGTGGGGCTCTGCTTTGTTCTTTCCTGGGTAACCAGTGCCTAGAACAGTGCCCGGCAGTGAGATCCACTGGTTTTATCTGTGAATGAATGAGTTGATGATGAGTGAATGGGCCCAAACAGGTTCAGGTCCTTAAACTGGTAGGAGCAGGTATAAAATGTTAACCAGCTCAGCCTTTCTCTTCAACTCTTTCTTGGGAAATATAGCCTTTAAATTTTTTTATTTCTAGCATTTTAAAGTCATTTTCCCAATTACAAAAATGACATGTGCTCACAGTTGAAATTTAAACATGACAGAAAGGAATGATGTAGAAAGCAGAAGTCCCCCATCTTCCCATATCTTAGAGAAAATCACTTTTAAAGGTATGGTGTGTATGCATCCAGATTTAATTTCATTTTAAAAGAAACAAATTCATGCATCATAGAAAGAAAAGGCATTCATAATCCTAGCAACTAGCAGCCACTATCATTTCCCGTCTGCAGTCTTTTCTCGTGTGTTTATTTTACAAGTTACCGTAATGTACTTATCCTGTAACCTGACACTTCACTCAAGACATCATAATCATTTTTTCAAGTTGTTATATTTCCCATGTCCTCCTCATTATAATGGCTGCATAATATTCCACCAAGTGGGAAACTATAATTTACTTAACCTAGATGTTCAACACAGGAAGAACAACTGTTTTCCATATCCACTCTGACAATGACACCACAAGAAACATCTCTTTTATGCCTGTACCAGGAAAATTCAGCCCTTGTCTTTGCTGGGACTATTTCCTAATGAAAGAGTCCTCAACAATTCCAGAAGCAGGATCACTGGACGAAAGGGTACAACCATTTTGTTTTTTCTTTTTGGCCACTCTGCACGGCACGTGGGATCTTAGTTCCCCAACCAGGGATCAAACCCATGCTCCTGTAATGGAAGCACGGAGTCTTAACTACTGGACTTCCAGGGAAGTCCAGGGCACAGCTGTTTTAAGACTGATGATTTAGGTTGTTCTGGGGGATTCTATGTAATGCAGGGAATAGGTCTCTGTCTGAGTGGCCGCGTTTCCCATAGTGGCCTCCATGACCATCCATCTGCCCCAAACCCCCTCCCTTGGTCCAGGTTTGCTCACACCACCTCGGCTATAAATCAACACAGTAACACCCTTCCTGAAAGCCTGTCTAGTCACAAACTGATTTTGTAAGCCTCGGCTGACTGAAAAGTAAATTCTAGCCTTGAGTGTTACGCTATCAGCTAGCAGTGGAGTCAAGAGTTACCAAAAGCCGAGAAGTGCCCAGTTGCCCTTGTCCTCTCTCCTAAGTGGAATCTAAGGGCTCCGGGCTCCCATGGACCAGTCCAACACCTCCTGGAAGCCTATCCAGTTTGGAGTGCAAAAGCACCGGCCCTCCCTGCCCTGCCCTCTTGGGGGGCTCTCAACCTGCTGGCCCCGAATCCCTCAGTGGGACTGACCGCCCTATTCAGACAGATGAGCCTTTAGGCTGGACAGCCTCTGGGTAAAGCAGCCCCGACTGTCATTTTTTAAAGTGTCATCCAGAAAAAGCCAGAGGCTGGAAAGAAAGGCTGCATGAGGACAGAGGAGACTCCACAGCCAGAGGGCCCTCACCCTGGAGGCTGCTCCTCTGGACTGAGGAGGAGATGTGGCTGAAACACTGTGAAGGGTGGAGGATTTGCTCCTCTTGACGACATTTGTGGCAGCCAGGACGCCACAAATCCCTCCCCATCCAGTCCCCCAAGCCACATAATCCACTCATGGCTTCTGCGCAGAATCTGGAAACCTAGGTAAGATCCAGTTCCCACTGCACAGCGGTGAAGCCCAGGGCCCAATGCGTCCATGAGCCTACAGATGAGAATGAGAATTGGAGGAGTTGCCTAAGAAGTTTCCTTAGGGCTGGGTGTCTCCCATCACTTAGCTCAGCTGGCTCTGGCCTGAGTTTTAGAAGCCACGTAGCTGTAAGATGGCTCGAGCATGTGATACGGCCTGAAACTGCTGGAAAACCCCCTCTCATTCCAAAACCATAACCCTGTGACAGGCCCTCGGATGGGAAGCAGGCTCAGAAGTGGAATCTCCAGACGTGTGCTCGTGCTGCTGAGGCAGGAAGGGCTAGTGATTCCCCTGGGAGCCAGTAACATACTCACTTATCACACCCTTGAGTGCGCGGCTCTGAACAGACATCAGGATCACTGGCCACGAGTGTCCCGGGTTAACCTTTGTCCCGGTGCCTGGCTGGGCCGCAGTGCCATTCTCAACAGTGTGAGCAAGCATTAGCCCCAGGGCTCAGCTGATCCTTGGCTACTGGGAGGGTGGCTTCCATTTATCCCTGGAATTAAAGAGGAGGAGTTCATCAGCTTAAACTGCTCCAGATCTGAGCTACCAGGCCAGTCAGAGAGGCGACCTCAAGGCAAACATGACAACTCCAGGCACTGGCTCAGCACCAGACACGCATCACGCCCAGGCCACGGGGCCCTCTCCTGGAGCTGGCCACCTCCTCCCAGCCATCCTGCTCGCCCAGGTCTGGTTAATCCAGTGATGAGAACCCGGCAAGAATCCCAGGCGACTCCCACGGGGGCTAGGACTTAGCGCTTTTTGCGCCATGAGTGAATGCGTGCACACTTGTAAATCTGATCGGGGATATAATTTTAGAATCCAGTTCCCTTCTCAATTTAGCTTCAAATTACACTCTCACCTTCACCCTGTAGTGGGTACATCTGTTCTCAAGGGCAGTCAAGAACCTCACAGAAGACAGACAACATAGGACATTTGTTTTTAGCATTTGGGGAGCCAAGCACAATTACACCTGGAAAAACAAGCACACCAACACAATGTGCACTAAAGCCCTCTCCCTGCAGCCCCACTTACTCTAATTCATTCTGTTATTTTTTTATTATTGTCAGACTATTCCCATTAACATCAGTAACTGACTACAAGCTGGATGTAAATCTGACTTTATAACATCCCTTGCCACATACATATTTTTAATATAGCCCTAAGACTTGACCATTTGGTAGAGATTTCAACATTTATTTTTGTTTCCTAAAGGAAATCAACCCTGAATATTCATTGGAAGGACTGATGCTGAAGCGGAAGCTCCAGTACTTTGGCTGTGTGATGCCAAGAGCTGACTCATTGGAAAAGACCCTGATGCTGGGAAAGAGTGAGGGCAGGAGGAGCAGGGGACGACAGAGGATGAGATGGTTGGATGGCATCATCAACTCAATGGACATGAGCTTGAACAAACTCTGGGAGAGAGTCAAGGACAGGGAAGCCTGGTGTGCTGCAGTCCATGGGGTCACAAAGAGTTGGACACGACTGAGCAACTGAACAACAACATTTTTGTTATAATGTGAAGGTGCTAAAGCTTCCACTGAAAATCCCTGGGACACTGGCCTTTCTGCACGAGCCCAAGGACAGAGCGCAGATCCAGCCCAGTCTACAGAAGGAGGGACCAGCTGCTCAGAAACTGAGAACAGTGCGTGACCGGGCGGAGCTGTCCCCATACCCAGTGGATATCAAGCAGGGTGAGCCACAGAGGTGCCGCCTGAGCTGCCGCCCTCCTCCTTCCCTCTACCCCCAGGTTCTCTGAGCAGGGGTGACAGGCCTTTGCTTCCAAAGCTGACAACCTGCAAGGCAGCAGGGAGGGGAGCCAAGAGAAGTAAAAGGGCAGGGCTTGGGGAACTGAAATTCATTGTGTGCGCATGTACTTAGGAGTAGGAAAGGTGTGCACCCCCGGATCTCTCCCCGGAGCCTCTCACTGAGAGAACTGGAGGATGAAGGACAAGAGGGGGTGAGGGGTTGTGGGTTGCTATGCTCTCCTGGCCTCAGCCCCTCCCCATCTCCTGCACAAACAGGAGGGGCCCCCTCCCTTCTCCCAGCCTGCCAGACTGTGGGCAGGGGTCACCCTGGCACGTACCTGTCATTGGCATGTCCAGCACGCCCTCCACCCCCAGCATCACCATGGCCCAATGCCTGGGGAGTTTGATTCCCCTTCACGGGCACTTCCCCTTCTCTGGGCCCTAAGCAGGCCTCCTTAATAGCACAAGTCAAACCCAAACAGAAACAGAAACCAAAGCCCACATCCTGGCAGCACAGCCTGCTTGCAGTCAGCCCTGGGAGCCTCTCATTGGCTGTGGGGCTGCCCCAGCAGATGGAGTGCAGCAGTCAAAACAGGGTCCCTCTGGGGCCGCTCCTTAGGTTGGAGCCCCCCTCCTTTGTCATCTGCAGGCTCTCCCTCTAGGGAACCAGGGGCAGGTGGGGTACTGGACAAGGATGTAATGGGGTCCCACCTCTGCCTGCAAGTGCACCAGCTGTCCCCAGACTCCTCTGACACTCCCTGGCCCCTTCGACTGGGTCCCAGGGTATAGAGGGCATGCTCCCTTGTGGACAGCATGACCTGAACCAGAAGTTTCTGGAAGAGAGGAACGGGCGGAGAGCCCTTAGACAACTAACATGGGGGTAGAACTTACACTTTTTCAAGTATATCATCTCTCATGATTCTCCCCAAACTCCTGCAGGGAGTCTACCTCCCACCCTGTCCCCAACCGTGCTGCGTTTTAAAGATGAAAACACTGAGTTTCAGGACATTAAGCGATTAGGCCAAATCCACACGCTTGATTCAAACCCTTGTCCTGGGGCTCCAGAGTCACCCCTCTCTCCACACGGCATTCCTTCCAGTTGCTTCCCATCCCAGTCTCATTCTCAAGGCCCATGTCCGCATATGCTTGTCCTTCACTGAGTGTAATCTACTTAGTCTGTTCCATAAGCCGCTTACTTGAAAACATACAGCTGAGTCTGTCCGTCTAGCTTCTCCTTCAACCCAACCAGATGCCCCAGAAACTTGAAGGAGTAGAGACCACGTTCAAGTTCAAGCTCTCTCTAACTGCCCTCCTCCGCAGCCCATCACACCCAAGCCTCCTTTGAGATACTGCCCCTCTTCATTCTTTTGTGACAGCATCCTCCCACAGCCCCCCAGTTATTCTATCACTGATATTCCTACAGGGCATTGAATATCCTTGCATTGAAACATATGGTCCCATCTTAAAATGATTCAGTGTCTGTTTCCCCCTTCATATGGTGAATCCCTTGAAACCATGGAACTTCTGTTGGATGGAGGCAAGGTAGAGAAGGCTCCAGCTTAATTATTGGGTGATTGTAACATCCAGTGTTACTAATCAAACATAATGATGCCTGAAAGTGTTAAGTCACTCAGTCATTGTCTGACTCTTTGCAACCCCATGGACTGTATGTAGCCCACCAGGCTCTGTCCATGGCATTCTCCAGGCAAGAATACTGGAGCGGGTAGCCATTCCCTTCTCCAGGGGATCTTTCCAACCCAGGGATTGAACCCAGGTCTCCTGCATTGCAAGCAGATTCTTTGCCATCTGAGCCACCAGAGAAGCCCCGTGTGTTCTCTAATTTTTAAGCCGAAAGGTTCTTTCCCACAAAGCACGTAAATATTGGTTTACAATGGCCAGGGCTGTCTCTGCAGAGGAAAGAAAAAAGGGTACTTGCTATCCTTTCTCCTACCTACAAAAGCCATCACCCAGCCTAAGGTGAGGAGAGATGAGGTGAGTGCCTGGGGTCTGGATGATACAGAAGACATGAGAGGAGAGATGGGGCTGGAACAGAGCATCCTAGGCATCCTGGGAGATACTGCAGGCTCTCACGTGGGCAAGAGGCCAAGCTCAGGTTCAAGTCAGAGAATACCAATGCTTATTCTGTTATTTCTACAATGTGCTGGCACTCTCAAAAGGCACATCCAGTTTTCATATACGTAGGATTCATCTCCCAAAGAGGTTTAACCAGCAGCTGCTGGCAGGAAATTCCCACCGCAATGCTCTCTCTCCTCCCCTGTAACTATTTAGGGTAAGCTGGGCTTGCAGGATTGAATCTCTGCTTCTCCGACTAGAACCTCAAAATCCAATCTACCATCCCCCTGCCAACCCTTCTCCATGGCTCAGAACCTAAGACTGAAACCAGGAAACGGCAAGCAAACACTATGCCTTTTTCTTTCTTACTCTCTTCCACAGATTCCTCCACTCAGGTGTCCATGAAGTAAAGAGAAGATGCCCCAGAGACCCAGTGGGGTTTGCTCTGGTTATGCATATCCTCCTCAGTTCTTCCCTTTCGACCCAGAACAACTGCTTTTAGTTGTCCTGTAGTAAGACCAACCCTGAACGCAAGTGGATTTGGCAACTTCTTAAACCAAGGAGTGAACGCTCAGCTGCAAATGCAATAGAAACTCCAAATTCCCCCAGGGTGGGGTGGGGAGGCTGCGTGTGGTCAGCTCCCTCTGGGGAGCAAGGAGCCCCAGGCCCTGGGGCCTGACTGGCATGCGGAAGAAAGGGTGGAGATAGGGGATGGGTTCCCCACTCTGCCTGGCCATGTCCTTCCACTCCATTCCCCTCACCCTGGGCTTGGAATTTGGGTTTCCCTGCCTGCCTGCTGGACATCTCACCACCAACCCCCACCCCCTGCCCCATCTTCTGTCTTCACCTGCAGACCACCCTGTCCTGATAATCTTTTTTCTTCCTTCCTCCTCCCAACTCTTCAGCCCACTCTCCCTGAGTCCCCCCCCCTCCTCCCCCCAGAACCAATCCTGACAGCCTGCCCACATCCCCCTGCACCTTAGAGAGTGGTCTCTGACCCTGTGCTCCTTGCCTTCCCTCCCATCCCGCCCCCTGGCACTGGATGGCTGCTGTTCACTGCCTGAAAGGCTGGACAGCTGCTGGGCTCTCTAATTAGCTGCCTGGCTGCCGTCCCAGAGTGAGGTGTGTGTTACTGTACAGAGCTGCCTCCCCTCCCCTCCGCCAATAATCCCCTCTGCAGATCCCACCGGGCAGCCGCTAAGGGCCCTGGGGTCCTCATCATGGGACCCCAGCAAGGTTCCTGCTGTCAGCTGGGCAGGAAGAGACGACAGTGGCCTCACAGCCTCCCCCACACACTGAGCAGGAATTCATCTCTCTGGTTTCTCCCTATTACTGCTCACATCCTTAGGAGGTCCCAAAGGTAAATCCACCACACCCTACCTTTGGAGCAATGGAGACCCTGCCCCTTTGTCACCTCCCCAGCAGAGGCAGAAAGAAGCCCAGGGCAAGGGCAAGTCTGGATGTTGTCAACAGCGTGACACCCAGTGCCCTACTTTTCACAGCCTTCTGCAACCAAGCCACCCCCAGAGATTTCTAAACAACCAGGGGATCAGGTCCAGGAAGTCCTGTGGAGGCTGGTTTCTTCATCTGAGGTGTCGTATTCCAGCAGTCAACAAATATTGACCAAGCACCCGCTGAAGGCCAGGCACCGCACCCATTGTGAACAAGGCGAGGTTCCTGTCCCCTTGATGCTCGTGGCTCTGTGGGGAGACAGACAATAAGGAAGCCAGCCAGCACATGCTGTAATGTCTGATATCAGGCCACGAATAAGGGAAAAGGCCTGGTAAGGGACAGAAACTAGATGCTGGAGGGCAAGTCTTAAGCTTCTCTAAGGAGCTAGCATCAGGCATAGGTCAGAAAGATGCAGAGAAGCTTTGCAAAGAGTGTCGGGAAAAGCATTCCAGGCAGAGGGAACAGAAGTGCAAAGATCCTGAGGCAGAAACAAGCTAAACAAGCTTCGTGTAATTAGGGGTCTGATATCCCCTGGCCCCAGAGTCCTCTGGTGATCCCTATAGGGTCTACTAGGTCAGGGCAAAGTGCTCAGGTGCCAAGTAAATACAGCCAGCCCACTGAAGACTCTTTCTGTAGTCAGAGGCTGGAAATTGTGAAACCTTCAGCTTTTGTTTGGCAGTTGTATTGAACAATGAAGGGAAGACAAAATCCTTTGACTGATGGCCTAGAATTTCCACCTGCTTCTGATCAAAAGAATTTAAGTAACTTTAGCAAATCCTCTCTAGTCCGGGTGTTTCACCTTAATGAGAAAGTAGATATTCCTTTTTACTCCAGCTAGTTTGTTAGATTTTCTGTCACTTGTGATCAAGAAAATTCTGACCAGCACAGGTGGTTTTCCCTCATCTGGAATGTACCTAGCTGGCATGAGAATCACGTACCTGAGCACCACCTACCTATCTCTGCTGCTGTAAAAACCAGTGCTTTGGCCCCTGCAGACTGTAAGGGGGCAGAACTGTGGAATAAAACGGTCAGATGCCCATCACAGTCCGTGACTCTCAGCAGGATGGCTATAGCTCTGGGGGTTCCAAATTGCTCTTCTGGTCACTGATTTTTTTCATTGCCCCTTGACTCATCTGGCCTTTGCCAACAGCACACTCAACTGTCTTCTCCAAACGGGACATGTGAAAACTAGTAGCCTAGAGATGAGGCCTAAGCCAAGAAAAGGAAGTACTCAGAGATGAATTTTCTGAAAACTGCCCAACTGCACTAGCCAGTCTGATAGCTACATATAGCTATTTAAATTTTAACTTTAATTAACTAAAAATGAATAGAATTTTAAAATCCAGTTCCTTAGTCACCGGAGCCACATTTCAAGTGCTCAGAGCTACATGTGGCAAGTGTCCACCATATTGGACAGTGCAGAGGTAGAATGTTTCCAGCATCACAGAAAGTTCCACTGGACATTGCTCTTGGAATTACCAAGGGTGTCCAAAAGGCTGGCAAACTTACAGACCTAAGGCCGAGCTTCACTTCCTTGCTCTTGGAAATCTTTGTTTTCTGAACAGACACCCTGCCCTCCCTCTCTCCCACAGACTCAGACCTAGTCAACCAAGGCTGCCATTGTGAGATGGGGGAGAATGAACCCTTGTTCCAAGAGAGTCACTGTCTACTATCTGAAGAGTGACTTTTATCCAAGAGGCCAGGAGAGGGCCCTGGCCATTGGTGAATGAGAGCTGCCCTTGCGTCTTCGGCTGTAACTCTCAGTGTAGGGGCTGCTGCTTGGAGTGTTTAAAAAAAAAAAAAAAAAACTTCAAACCATTTATTGAGTACCCTCTACATGCTGGCCAGTTGCCACACAGATCGTCTCGTGGGTCCCCTCCATGAGCCCATGATGTGGATTGACTCAGGAGGCAAGGAAGGCTCAGAGGTTTAATGACAGCTGGAAAATGGGAGGACCGAGGTTTTCATTAGCACTTCCCCTCCAGTCACTCATGAGAGATGCAGATGTGTGGACAGGAGTCAGGGCACTTAATTCTCCTATGGCAACAGGCCACCTACAGCTGCCCCTTCATTCTTACCACAAACAATCTCATATGACCTGCCCCTTCCAGCCTACTCAAGCCCATCCAGGGGCTTGGGAGAAATGCCTTCCATGGATCTGCCCACGAAGGCCCAGTTATTGAAAGACACCTTAGAACACATCAGAACCAAAGGAAGATCATGGTACAGAAGATAAACCCTAGAAGGGGGTAGGGGTCAGAATACAGACATGTGACATTGCTCCTGGGCAAAGAGGAGAAGGGTGTGATCAAATTTTTGGTTTTGGAAAGACATCTGGACCATGGGTTCCTTATCTTTGCATCCTCATGTCCTGGATAAAAGTTGACATACAGTAGGAACTCAAAATCCAAGTACTGAATGGGAGAAAAGGCAGGGGGCAGGTGCTCCAAGAGTGAGAGGCTTGGCCAAGAAGATCCTGAAGGGCAGGTGCACTGGGGAAAGACTGAGCAGTGAGTTGTTCAGGAGGAGCTGTGATGGTTGCTGTCTGCTCTATACATGACCTGATCTGATCTTCCCTTTAGGCAATGGCCAGAGGAAAGGCCAGCATACACGAGGCTGGGCACTGACTGCAGCCAAGCGCTTCCACTGTGGGCCTTGAGCCCTGCAATCCTGGTCCCTCTGGACCAGCTTCTCCCAGACAGTTCCATCCACTGTGAAAGCACCGAGCCTTGCAACACGTTCAGATATGGCTCCAAACAGCACTTAGGCAAGAGTAATTAAAGGGAATGTTATCTCAGTCAGGCTCTCATTAGCCATGTAATTAGACTGCTGAAAATAATTAACATTCCTTTTGACAAAGGAAGCAGAGGACCCATTACGTTCATTAGGACAGCCTCAAACCAGCCTGAGGAAGGCCCAGAAGAGGACTCATCACCTCCCAGGCCTGCACAAGACAAAGTCAGCATCCAGGATCCCAGACCAGGTGGCAAGTCCTGCCCTGGATCAGGCTCCTGGGTGAGTGGAGAGAGATGGCAATGGATGCCTTCGTGTACACATTACAGATGATAATAATGACACTCATACAGCTCACTGAAGAAGATTTGAAGGGAATGTATCACTGTATCAAGATGACAGGCCAGGGGCAACTGTGTACCTCCCCCAAGGCCCTTGAAAATGACAGAAAAGACATTTTCCAAGAAGAATAAATCCATTACAGCACCAAAAAACAAGAGGGAATTCTATCCTTGAAGATGGAAGCAAATGAGAATAAACTGATAGAGAAACCACAACCCCCCCCAAATAAAACCATGAAAAATAATAATAATTGACATTCATACAGCATATTCATTCATTCATATGTGCTGTATGAATATATCTCATTGAACCCTCACAAAAATCCTTTGAGACAGAGACTATTATTTTGCCCGCTTTACAAATAAGACCCAGAGTTACATAGCTTTCCCAACGTCATAGGGTGGCTAAGGAGTCTACATTTGGGGGAATGGCTCTGGGGGCTCCAAGTTTGGAGCAAGCAGGTTAGGGGTCCAGGAGAGGCCCTGAGTGGTTGGTCATGGGATCTGGAGCGGCCAGGCCAGCAGCCCCTGCCCCACGTCTCTACCCAGGTGTCCCTCCACCAGGGACATTAGGGCACTGAGGCAAAGGGACACCTAGACACCTCCTGCATCCCCAGCAGGCACATCACACCCTCCTGTCCCCAAACAGCGGTGGCTGGCTCGAGAGCATGGAATTGGGATTCATACAGAGGTGACTGAAAAGCCTCAAAGTACAGAGAGAAGCACAACCAAGACGCACCAAACATTTGTCAAAAACCAAAACAGCCAAAGAAGCACCAAATTAGAGAACACAAGCTCTAGCTGGAAAACAAAATTAATAAAGTCAACAGACTGAAACGTTTGTCAAAGTATGATTAATATCCTCTGAGGGACAAGAAGGGCTCCTGAATCTATGAACCCAAATAAGCCATTGCCAGAAGAATGTCCAAGATCTCAGAAATGAAGGAACCACACCACGGTAACTGGTTATCTCTGGAAGAAATAATAGAGTGACTTCATTAAAAATTTTCTTTCTATAGCTCTATTTTTCTAAGCTTCTTACACCACACAATTATCACTTGTAGAATCAGAAAAGTTTTTTTTTTTAATGCCTCGTATGAGGTAGGTGTTCAGTAAGGGGTAGATCCTGCCACCTACAGCAACCCTTGGCCCCATCCAGGCTGGTACATAACTTGTCATCCCCCAGTCGCTCCATCCATGCTCTCATCTCTGGGTCTTTGCGCACACAGTTCCCCTCCTGGAATGCCCTTATTTCTGTTTACCCAGATTTACCTGTCCTTCAGTGCCCACTCAGAGATGACCCTTGTTAATGAATGGTCCCTGCGTCAATCTTAAACCAAAACCACTCTGATCCCTCTCCTCCCAAACCCCTAAAAGCCTCTAATTCTCCAGGGTCACAGGATAACTCTTGTTGAGTTGTCCTGTGGGGTCACAGTACTGAAGACTTACATGTGCTTTACCTTTCAGTGACCAAGTCTTGTCTCCCCAACTCAGTGGTAGGCTTCTTAAAGGCACTGAAGGAATGAGCTAGCTTTTTATACCCTACCGTGCCCAAATAAAGCTGTGAAGCTTTCGCAAGAACATTCTTATGTGTCAGTTGAGTGAATGACGAATGAGCTTCTGTTTCTGGTGGAAGTAGGAAGAGGGAAATTATTGTGGAGATGCGGTTATTCAACAGGGCTGGGTGGTAAAGCCAGGCCCTCCCACATGGGCGAGGCCCTCACAAATAGGTCACCTGGTCCCAGACAGCTCAACCTCCTATCCTTTGGGTGGGATCCTGAAATACCTGTAAACCCAGTGTGGATGATTGCTAAGTCTTGGGGCAAAATGTAGATGAGGAGTAAGACATTCATATGGTCTTGTCTCCCCACAGACTGCTTATTAGTAGTGAGGAAAAATTAGTAAACACACGTTGAAGAAATGGGACACCTTGGCCAAGTGATCAAACTTCACATCACACAAGAAGGACAGAAGGACATTTGGTGCCTCTGGATGTAACACACTGAAAAAGACACAATATCACTCCTGTGTATGCTAGCCAGGAATGTGTAACTTGGAGTCTAAACATAACCCAACAACAGACCAATCCAAAGGGAAGAGCCTTCCTTTTTTTTTTTTTTTTTTTTAAGGTGAAAAGGAGACTATCTTCTTTACACATGTCAGTGTCATGAAAGACAAAGAAAAACTGAGGAACTGTTCTGGATGAAAAGAGACTAAAAAGACATAACAAATGCCATGTTGGATCCTCACTGGAGAAAAATGCTGTAAAGCATGTTATTAAGTTAATCCACAAATTTGCAATAAAATCAGCAGATTAGATAAAGTGTCATATTAAAGTTCAACATACTGCAGATATTATAAAACAGTATCCTTATTCTTAGGAATCCACACATGAATTATCCAGAGAGAAAGGGCCACCAAGTAGGCAACTGACTCT